>NC_142762.1:6257500-7507500 GCF_054948205.1 Urtica dioica subsp. dioica
AACTCGTTGCCTATCGGCTCACGAGCTGGGCGGCGAGCGCGATGCCACATTTGTGTGGCGAGGTTTCCCGTGGACGCTGGCTAGACCAGATACGCCCATCGGACGCAGACCTTGAACCCATTTGTAACTCGTTGCCTATCGGCTCACGAGCTGGGCGGCGAGCGCGACACCACATTTGTGTGGAGAGGTTTCCTGTGGACGCTGGCTAGACCAGATACGCCCAGCGGACGCAAACCTTGAACCCATTTGTAACTCGTTGCCTATCGGCTCACGAGCTGGGCGGCGAGCGCGACGCCACATTTGTGTGGCGAGGTTTCCCGTGGACGCTGGCTAGACCAGATACGCCCAGCGTACGCATACCTTGAACCCATTTGTAACTCGTTGCCTATCGGCTCACGAGCTGGGCGGCGAGCGCGATGCCACATTTGTGTGGCGAGGTTTCCCGTGGACGCTGGCTAGACCAGATACGCCCAGCGGACGCAGACCTTGAACCCATTTGTAACTCGTTGCCTATCGGCTCACGAGCTGGGCGGCGAGCGCGGACTCGAGACTTAACTCGAGGACTCATGTAGAGCCTGCACGAGGAGTAGTTAGTTGACTTGTGAATTTGGGACTCAACTCGAGGGCTCTTGTAGAGCCTGCATGAGGAGTTTTGTGGAGAGTCGGCGCGAGGAGTATCGGTCGACTCGTGGACTCGGAGCTCGACTCGAGGAATGAACTCATCTCGAGGAGACATGCGAAGAGTGGGCACGAGGAGTATCGGTCGACTCGTGGACTCGAACTCGACTCGAGGACTCACGTAGAGCCTGCACGAGGAGTTTCGTGAAGAGTCTTTCTCTGGGACCTTTTTTTTTTGTTGAGTTGTTGAGCATTGTTTCCCATTTGCCCCCCGAGTTTCTTGTGTACTCGCAGAGGAGACTAGAAATTATAATGCAACAAGATAACGGCTCCGACTCAAAATATAATCTAATTATCATGTCGAAATAGTCAAAAATTACATTGCCAGGCCACCGGCCTTATTAAAATTTGAAATTGTCTTAAAACCGGAAATAAAATGACATAAATCAGGCGTAGAGAAGACGGGAGTGGGGGTCTTTGGATAGCCGAGGTTCGACCTTGTCTTCGAGTTGGAAGATGGTGCTCACCATCTTTCCCTTGCCTTTCCCATCCACGCCTTGGATGTAGCACATCCTTGCCATCGATTGATCTCCTAACATAATGGCAATCCCCTTGTCAGTCAGGAACTTCATCATCAAGTGGTAGGTGGACGTAATGGCCTTCAAACGACTGAGAGTCGGGCGACCGATGATGATGTTGTACGCCGAGGGCTGGTCCACGACCAGGAATGACACGACGCGAGTGACCTCGAGCCCCCCCGGCGTCCCGAAGGTGACCGGGAGGTCGATAGTGCCCTCCGTCATGACCCTCTCCCCGGAGAAGCCAAAGAGTGGGGTCGAGATTGGGGTCGGTTTTAGTCCGGTCAGCCTCATCCTGTCCAACGCTGATTTGAAGATGATGTCGGCCGAGCTGCCGTTATCAATCAGGATTCTTCGGACGAGATTGTTGGCGACCGGGGCCGAGACGACTATTGCATCATTGTGCGGGTGGAGAACCGTGTCGCCTCTTGGCCGGTGAAGAACATGGACTCGAACGGGGCCGGAGGGGGGGCCTCGTACGTATGGTTGATGTAGTGCGCAATTTTTTCTTGGGAAACCTCACGCACGTACTTCTTCCTTTGCGTGGACGAGTCCCCAAACTCTGGGCCGTCCATGATCGAGCCCACGATGTGCAGCTGTGAGCTCTCTGGTTCTTCAATCGCTGCCAGGTCCGTGACAGTCACCGTCGCTGGACCCTTCCTTTCTTGCCGTGGACGGCCTTTGTGCGCCGCGGCCGTCCCGATTGTTCGAAGGACGTACTCCTTCAACTTCCCATCCTGAATGAGGGCCTCGATCTGGCGCTTGAGCTGGTAACACTCGAACGTCAGGTGCCCGTGGTCTCGGTGATACTCACAGAATTTGCTTCGATCTCGCTTTGCGGGATCCCTTGTGAGTGGAACGGGGCTCCCTAGCTCGTCGCGATGCAAAGCCAGGATCCGCTCTCGCGAGGTGTTTAGAGGGGTGAACGTCGATAACGCTCGGAAGCTATCAGCGTGTGACGATCTTGGACCGGAGAGGGGGCGACTGTTAGGGGCCCGGCCTCCCTTGCTCCTTTTCCTCTGAGGGTCGGGACGATCTTCGTCTTGGTCATCGCGGTGGCGACTACCTTGTCCTCCTGACTTTCGGCCATCTCGGTCATCGAGATAGTCCTCGATTCCCATATACGCACGGGCTCTCGTCATCAGCTCCGCCATGTTTCGCGGGACTTGCCCAACGATGGACTTGAGGAAGTCGCCCGTGCGAACTCCCTCGGTGATCGCCGTGATGGCGTCTTTGTCGTCGAACCCCTCGACTTTGTGAGACTCCTCGGTGAAGCGAGCGAGGTATTGTCTCAACGTCTCGTCTCTCCCTTGCCGAATGGAGATGAGGTGGGTCTTTGACTTCTTTTGTGCCATAAGCGTGACGAAGCGGGCAAGGAAAGCCTCTCGCAAGGCCCGGAAGGACGGGATGCTTCCAGGCCTCAAGCTTCGGAACCACTCAAAGCCCGACCCTGTGAGGGTCAGGCTGAAGGCCTGGCATAGGGTCGCATCTGGCTGCCCTTGCATTGTCATCCACGTCTCGTAATGTTGGATGTGGAAGTTTGGTTCGGTCTGTCCGTCATAAGGAGGGATGGACGGCAACTTGAAGTTCCCCACGCAAGGCTGCGCGAGGATTTGAGCGGCGAAGGGAGAGTATGACTCCTCGATCCCCCCGTAGGGCCTTTGCCTCCCTGATTCCCTCATCTCGATGATTTGGTTTTGGAGGCTCTGAATCATTGTGACCACGTCAAGCCCGTTAGCAGGGCTGACCGTCAGGGCCACAGGAGTCGCCGGTTGGCGCTCATTGGACGCTTGGTCCACGACGTTGGCCCGAGGCCAGCCGAGAGTCGCTGCGGGGAGCGCGTCCCTCCGAGAGTTGTGCCTTTGGCGGAGATCCTCCCTTCGGGACTTTCTCTGCGCCGTCAAGCGCTCTCTAAGGTCCGTGCTCGGCGCGTGGCGGGGCGAGGTCACCCTTGGTCGGAGTGTCTGGCGAGCGCTTCGGCTATCGGCCCCGTCGTCAACCAGGGTCGCTCTCTCCTCGGGACTGCGACCGTGCTTGTCGTCGCGCCGGGAGCAAATGATCGGCCGACGCACCATCGGCCCTCTCAGGCCGCGTTTGAGCGAGGCTAGGAGTTGCCTCATTGGTCCTTGACTCCCCCACGTAGTCGGGGTCGGAGTCAACTTGAGCGGATCGATCCTCAACGTCGTAGCCGAGGAGATTGGCGATGAGGGAGCCGTCAACGCCGGGACGGTCAAGGAGCTCCGCGAGCCGCCGAGCCATGTCCTCTCGGAGCTCGGCCTCAGGGTCGTTCACCGGGTCTTGGGGCTAGCTCTCGCTATCGCGAGGTTGCCCTTCAAGACGGTGTGCGAGGAGTCGGAGACCGTACCTTGAGCTCGTCGCTCGTGTACCCGCGGAGGTGGCAGGAATGTGACTCGTCTCTCGAGAGTCGTGAGAACAAGAAGAGAAAACAGGTAGAGGGAATGCGTCGTCAAGGTTGAGAGATCCCCTCCTTCTAGCGCCAAAATGTTGTCGCTCGTTTTTGGACAACTATTTAGGAGCCCAGAGTGGTTAGACCCAAGGCCAGACCAAGTGGTCTCACTCCGGCTCGAGCGTGTCGGACTTGGTATCCCAGGTCGTCCCTTAGCTATGGGTGAAGCTCACCTCGTCTCGATACCTAAAAAGCAAACAAGAGATTGTGAACTACAAAGGGGAAACAGGGGGGGTGCCCCTGTTTACCTCTCCGACGCTCAACATTAGTGGGATTGAGGTGGAGTATAGAGGTTTTAGGGGTGGTTAGAGGCCGATACTTGAGAGAAACGAGCGAGGTGCGAGTTCGACAGCGTTTTAGTACTCAAGAATGGATTACCTGGACTAGGGGAGCAGCCCCTGTATTTATAGGCTGCCAAGGGGTGGTTTGAAGACCCCTTGGCCGAGTGAACAAGTTTTGGTCGGCCATTGGCCGGCTGAAGGGTTGGGTCGGCCAATGGCCGAGTGAGAAGTCTTGGCCGGATGAAGGTTCACTCGGCCATTGGCCGAGGTGGCAAGGACGCTCGGCCGAGGTGGCCGAGGTGGCAAAGACGCTCGGCCGAGGTGGCGAAGACACTCGGCCGAGATGGCCGAGCTGACGAAGACACTCGGCCGAGATGGCCGAGCTGGCGAAGACGCTCGGCCGAGGTGGCCGAGCTGGCGAAGACGCTCGGCCGAGCTGGCGAAGACGTTCGGCCGGGGCGGCCGAGGTGGCAGGGACACTCGGCTGAGGCAGCAGGGGCGCTCGGCCGGGTCACCGAGGCGCGCACAGGCTGGGAGGCCGGGGTGCGCGGGAGTGCGCCCGCGGGCCGGGAGCGCAGGTGCGCGCGCGCCGGCCGTGCCGGGCCGTGGGTGCGTCGGGGCGCTCGGGCCTGGTGGGCCGGGGCCCGTTGGGCTTCCGGCCGGCAAAGCCCGGCCGGCCTTGAATCGTTTTTGAATTTCTGATGTCCAGAAAACGACCGGTAACATCGGTTGCTTTGGCCACAAAACGCGAGAGGGCGACAATCCGACCGGTCAGACTTTGGACTTCCTTGACACGTCGCAGAGATTTCATGTCAAGGAGCGCCTTGATTTTCTCGGGGTTCGCTTCGATTCCTCGCCGGCTAACGATGTAGTCTAGGAACTTCCCGGATTTGACCCCAAACACACATTTGTTGGGGTTGACCTTCATTTTGTATCGGCGGAGGATTCAGAACATCTCCCTTCGGTTGTCTACGTGATTGATAGCCAATAGGCTTTTGACGAGCATGTCGTCCACGTATACTTTCATAGTCTTGCTGATTAGGTCGGCGAAGATCCGGTTTACCAATCGTTGGTAAGTAGCTCTTGCGTTTTTAAGGCCAAAAGGCATGACCTTGTAGCAGTAGAGTCCACGATCAGTGACGAAGGTCGTCTTGATTTGATCAGGCTCGGGCATTCGTATCTGGTTATAGCCAGAATAGGAGTCCATGAAACTTAGCAGTTCATGTCCTGCAGTGGCGTCGACCAGTTGTTCGATGCGTGGGAGTGGAAAGCAATCTTTTGGGCAGGCTTTGTTAATATTTTTGTAATCTATACAAATGCGCCACTTCCCATTAGGCTTTTTGACCATGACCACATTGGCCACCCACTTGGGGTACTTGGCTTCTCGGATGAAACCAACAGAGAGAAGCTTTTCGACTTCTTCGTTTATCGCTAGGTATCGTTATGTTGTCAATGGTGCCCACAAGAAGAGTAGCAGTGCTATTTGTTTACATTTGATGTAATATAGTCTCACGAAGACTCTTGCTTGTAATTGCTTATTCATTAATGAAAAAGTTGAAACGTTCATTCATTCTTCCTTGTATGTTTGAAGCTTCATGATAAAACCTTAGTCTTTAGTCCATAAACAAACTTAACAACTTACGAAGAGACAAATGTAGATTTGCATGAACAAACTCTTCGTAGTTTGCTTAAAACGTTATATTCGCAATCTAAGGGTCAAAGGACTATTGACCTCAGTATGATTGTTAGGAGAATCTATGATGTCTGGTTATGGGACATTGAGAGTTGGAGACTCTATAGTTCTTCTACGTATCTTCCGAAGGTACTGATGGCGAGAGGGAGTTATGCACCGATCTTTACTACCTGGTCAGGTTTAGCTTCGTCGAGAACGATCGAAGTGAGATCATCGGGAGTGTCAACTTTCAACCTCTCGATATCGTCACGGGGGTCTAGTTCCCCGAGTTGCCATGCGTCTTTTTTATCACACGGGTAATCGTGTTCTAGTTGGTAGATCGTGTTAACCCTTTTTTCAGCGGGCTTGCCGTCAACGACCTGGACATAGCATATCCTCGCTTGGGTCTAATCGCCAGCCATGACGCCGATCCCCTCCTCGGTGGGGAATTTCACCAGTAGGTGGTACGTGGATGTGATGACCCTTAGTCTGTTCAATGTGGGTCGCCCAATGATAACATTGTAGGGCGACTCTTGGTCGACCACAAGAAAGGGGACCATGTGAACGACTTCGATACCTCCGGTAGTTCCGAAGGTGACTGGTAAATCAATTATTCCTTCAGTCATGACCTTTTCTCCCGTGAACCCAAACAGAGGCGTCTGGGTTGGGACAGGGCGGAGCCCCTGAGCTTCATACGCTCTAGGGGTGTCTTAAAGATTATATCGGATGCGCTGCCGTTATCAATAAGAACTCTTTGTACCAGGTTGTTGGCCACCTGGGCCTTAAGGACTATAGCGTCATTATGTGGGTGCACAACTCGCTTGGCCTCTTCATTGGTGAATTGTATCGTCTCGTGCGGTACAGACGAAGGTTCCTCATAGGTGAGGTTAACTTGCCCGGAAAGGCCTTCTTGAGAGGCAGCCCTGAGAAGCTTTTTCCTTTGCCGGGCCGAGTCCCCATCTTGCAAGCCACCTAGGATGGTGGTGACGACTTGGAGTTGTGCATCGGCCGTAGCCGCGACCATGGTGCGGTCAACGTTGGGTCCTCCACCTTTCTCAGGCTGTGGCTTGTTGTAGGCGGGGACCGCAACACCTACCATGCGAAGGACAAACTCCTTGAGCTCGCCTTTCTGGATTAACGTCTAAATTTGCCTCCTAAAATGGAAGCATTGAGCGGTCGTGTGATCGTAATCCTGGTGGAACTCGCAATAACGGGACCGGTCGCGAGACGCGGCGCCACCTTTCATTTTAGTTGGAGCGGTGAACTTGTCATGCGCCACAGCGTAGATCTGCTCTACCGGGGCGTTCAAAGAGGTGTAATTTGAGTAATCTCTGAAATTGCTCGCAAGACACGGCTTTTGAGACATAGGGGGTCGGCTATCTGAAGCTTGACCTCCCTTATTCACTCTTTTGTGGGGGTTGCCTGGCTCGATGCTGGACTCATCCCGACGGCGGGAGCTTTGGTTGCTGCTCCTGCGGCCGTCGAGGTAATCTTCCACCCCATGAAGGTTTTGGCTCGGTTCATTAACTCGGCCATCGTAGAAGGGACTCTGCCGACGACGGACTTTAAGAAGTCCCCAGTGTGCAATCCCTCAATGATGGCTGTAATTGCGTCACTGTCGTCAAAGCGGTCAACCTTATTTGATTCTGCGGTGAATCGGGTGAGACACTGTCTCAAGGACTCGTTATTCTCTTGCATGATTGACCATAAGTACATCTAGGAACATGTCCTTCAGGTCTTTTAACGATTGGACGCTCCCTGGTCTTAAATTCTTAAACCACTCAAAACCGGGTCCGGTGAGGGTAAGACTAAAAGCCTGGCATAGAGCCCAGGTGAAACGCCCTGCATCAGCATCCAAGTTTCGTAATGTTGGATGTGATATGTGGGATCAGTTTTCCCACTGTAGGGAGGGAGATTCGGGAGTTTGAAGTTTCTCGTGCACACCTCAGCAAGGATTTGGGCAGTGAAGGGCGAGGAATGTTCTTCTACGACCCCGTATGTATCACCAGCCAGGCCGCCCTCACGCAGATCACGCACTTCTTTACGAAGGTTGTGAATCATGGTGACGACATCGAGGCCAGTGTTGGGGGTCACTCCTTGTTTAGGAGGAATCACCTGGCGCCTTTCATTCGACCCTTGAGCCGTGCGAGGGTCCTCATCGGTTGGGGCCGCAGGGTTGTGACCCTTGCGATCACTTAGCCTCTCCCGGAGGTCTTCGCCACGGTCGTTACGTTGGGCGGTAAGCCGATCTCTAAGATCCGGCCCGGTGGTATGAGGGCGTGAGCTTCGAGCCACACGCCTCACTCGCCGAGTCATTGGACCCTCCCTAACATTGCCTCTTTGACCGAGTCGGTCATGGGCTGAACATCCGGAGGTCTCTTCTTGAGAGGAGATTGGTATTGCCTTTGTTTTAGGCGATGGGTTCGACGGACCAGCTTCGATCCCAATAGGGAGTTCCCCGTCTTTGGTGAGAGAAGTCTCGATGTCCGCTGAAATTTCCAAGCCTTCATAGTCGAGGTCATAGTCATGTCCCTCGTCCATAAGGTCCTCGGATTCCCCGTGGGGGGTGCCCTGCGCAGGTGCCTTGCCCGCCAGTTGGTGGTGGTACCTTGCATTGGCTATCTTTAGTTGGCGAATTTTCTCCTCCATCTCAAGGATGCGGTCGTCTCGACTGTCCTGAGGTAGAAGGGGCGAGGGAGTGTGGCTTTCGTCATTGAGAGACTCCTCGTCGCCTTGCGCCCTGGAGCGCATGAAGTATTTCTTCACTCCAGTTGCGTTTTCAGAGTTATTCACACCTTCAGAACGAACGGGTGATTGACCACTCATGTCTTTCTCAAGTTGAGAAGAAAGAGGTCGAGCTGTAGAAGGGATTTCGGGCTGTGTAAGTACCCTTTAGTCGGGATCAGGTCAGAACGTAGTTCAATTTGTGTGTTGGGGGCTATCTTGGGCTCGGAGGCTTGAGAATCCAAGGCTTTAGAGGGACCCATCTCGTAGCTTCTAGTGAAGACATTAGAGGGGTCGCTTGCCTCGTAGCTCGGAGTTCTAGCTCAAGGGCCAAGAAGTAGGAGAGCAGTGTGTACTGAAGAGACTCGGGTCGCAGAAGAGGAGTGCGCTCCCTCTCGTTGATGGGGGTCCTTGGATTTCTGAGCCGAGGGAGGAGGAGCGCGCGCTCTTGGAATTTCACAAGAGCACGGGAGAGGAGAGAGTTCTCGAGTGAGAGAGAAGTGTTGGAATGAACCAGCATGATTTTCCCTCCCCGTAAGGGAGGGAGGGTATTTATAGCGTGGGAGGAGGCCTTGGGCCGGCCCCCTCAAGGCCGACCAGGTGGCCGTGAGCGGGGCGCGCGAGACCCAACACCCGGATGGGCGCGGGTCGCACAAGGCATGCTGCCTAGACGAGCGCGGGGCGCATGGGGCGAAGCGTTTGGATGGGCGTGGGGCGCGCAGGGCGAAGCAACACGTGTGCCCGATCGAGGCAGCCGAAGCTCTTGGCCCGGGCAGCAGGAACACCCAGCCGAGGCCGTAGGAACGCTCGACCGGGGCAACAGAGGCGCTCGGCCGAGGCAGCAGGTGCGCTCGGCCGAGGCAGCAGGTGCGCTCGGCCGGGGCGGCAGAGGCGCCCGGCCGAGGCAGCAGGTGCGCTCGGCCGGGGCGGCAGAGGCGCCCAGCCGAGGCAGCAGAGGCACCCGGCCGAGGCAGTAGAGGCACCCGGTCGAGGCAGCAGGTGCGCTCGGCCGGGACAGCAGGGGCGTCCGGCCGATGCAGCAGGGGCGCTCGGTCGGGGCAGTAGAGGCGTGCGTGGGCCGAGACGCCCGGGGTACAGGCCGCGCGCGGGTCGGGATTCTCGGGAGCGCCCGCGGGCCGGGACTCCCGGGAGCGCGCGCGGGCTGGGACGCCCGGGGTGCAGGGCGCACACGGATCGGGACGCCCGGGAGCGCGCGCGGGCCGGGACGCCCGGGAGCGCGCGCGGGCCGGGACGCCCGGGAGTGCGCGCGGGACGGGATGCCTGGGGTGCACGATGCGCGCGCGCCGGGATGCCCGGGAGCACGGGAGAACGCGCAGACCGGGACGCCTGGGGGCGCGGGAGCTCGCGCGGGGCGCGCGTACATGCCCACTGGGCCGTGGGCGCAGGTGCACACGCGGCCCGGGGATCGAGGGCAGGTAGTTGTGCGCGCAGACCCACCGGGCCTGGAGGCCCATTGCGCACGTGGGCTTGTCGGGCCTAATAGGCCGGGGCCCATTGGTCTTTCCGGCCGACGAAGCCCAGCCGGCCTTGAATTGTTTTTGAATTTTCGGTTTCCCGAAAACGACTGGTAACACTATAATAGGCGTTAAAATAAGACAAATTACATAACTAAATTAAATAAATAATCATGAACGAAACTAATAAAAATACATACATAGACATGAGAACCAAAATAAATAAATTAAAATAACTAAACCATATATCAACAAGAAACCGGTAAATAAGGGAAGTGGAGAACACGTCGAGGCTTGTTTGACAATTTCCTTAAAGCGTTATTTCTCTCCCACCGGGTGTTGGAATAACGTGAGCAACCGCCTCCCCGGATACAACGACGTACGAGAAGAACAAAACACCAACTTGTTCATCTCCGGGGAACTTGAACGCATGCCAGAATACTACCACCTACATCGAGAGAATTGAGAGGAAAGAAGGAAATATTTTTGTGTGTGTAAACTCTAGTTTTAGCCATTGGCTTGGCTCATTTCTCTACTGCATAAGTTAAGGAGAAACTCTCATATTTCTCATCTTTTTCTATTTCTTTTGAATGAGAAACCATTCAGCCTTTTATAGGCTTAGACTATAACTTATAGACGTTTTGATTAATATGCTCATTCAAACTCATTACTACATGGTAATAATGGGCATAGGTTACAATATCAAAACAACCGTTTGAGCATTGAACAGCCAAAGGAACCAAAAAGGTTACACAGTAGCAATTTAATGGCCCATTATGCACAACAACATAAATGTTATTTTTTAATCAGCATAGAAGCCAAAAACAATAGCCAAACCATAACCTTCAAAAGCCATTGTATTCACAAAATAAAATACTCTTTAATTTCATTCAACCACACTTTATTCCAACAACACACGGCCAAACAAAAGTCCAGAAAAAAAAATCCATCAAAGTCCAACACCGAACCAATTTCTCAACATAAACGAGCACTAAAACCATTTCGAAACATGTGAATATCGTCATACTCCCTCAAAATTAAAAAAAAAACCCCAATCCCAAATCCCTAGTTTTTGAAATTGAACAATGGGACTTTACCTTGAGTCGATCTAAGCCTCGATCGGAGATCACCTTGTCGTCCTCTTCTTCCCTTCGGCTTCCTCGCGCCTCCACGAGCTCTTAGCATATCCTCCTCTCTTCTTCTTCGGCGCAATTCCGACCGCGCCTCGGCTTCGCTCACTCGCCCGTCGCTCGTTCTCTCACTTTCTCGCTCGGCCACAGAGCTTTCCTTTCCTCCGCGAGCTCAAACTCCGTCTCTCATTCCCTCGCTCTATCTCTCTCTCTCTCTCGGCTTCTCTCTCTTTCTTTCTTCTTTTCTTCCTCGCGATTTTCATTTCTTCTTCTTCTCTTTTTTTTCTTCGTGGATTTGTTTTCTCTCTTTGGCTGGTGAGGTTTATTTCGTTCGGCTAGAGACTTAATGACAAGGTAGTTGATGAAGATAAGTGATGAGTTGGCAGGGATAAGAAGAAGTGATGAAAGTTTTCAAAATTCCCATTTAACCCTTTTTACAATTTTATTCCAAATGGGTCCTGATAAAATATTACAACTAAGTCATTTTCATATAATTATTTAATTAAATCCATAACCGAACGGATTATAATTATATGATTCAAACAAAGAATTTTCTCGTTTTTTCTCGATTAATTCAACTGTATTTAAGGTTTCTCGAAAATAAATATCGTTCTCGAGAATTTATTTACTAAATTAATTCCCAGAATATTTCCTCATAATTAATTTATTTATCGAGATAAACTCTATAATTCCTTTATTTATTTTGAGATTTCTCCTTACCTTAATTTATTTTAAATTAATTTAATAAACTTATTGGATCATAGTTCACTCGAGAATTCAGTTGTAACAACGGAAGCTTGTTTATTATTTCTAAATCTCCAATACGAGTGACGCAAAAGTTGTCCTTGCACCTAGAGTCGTCAGAAGAGTTACGCTAACAAGAGTATAAGGCCTCTAAAATTCGAGGCATGAGCGAAAGTTTTTCTAAGGGTCTCATCGATGCAAGGTTTGATGAGGTTTGGAAAGAAATGAAACCTCAGTCCAAGATATGTCGAACCTTTTGAAATCCATGAGCGTGTAGGAAAGACATCTTATCGCGTGGCGTTACCACCATCTATTTCCAACCTCCACGATGTGTTCCACGTATCCATGTTACGGAAATACATGTCCGATCGTTCGCTATGGTGCAAGAGCAAGAGGTTGAGATCTCTCATGAAGTCAAATATGAAGAGCCAGCCATTGCGATTCTCGATCGCAAAGAGAATGTTTTGAGAAACAAGACTATACCTCTGGTCAACGTGTTGTGGAAGAGGTAGGCTGAGGAAGAAGTCCCATGGGAGCTCGAGAGTGAGATGCAAAAGAAGTACCCTGCTCTGTTTTAAGTTTCGAGGACGAAACTCTTTAATGGGGTAGGGATTGTAAAGTATAAACTTTTGAATCACTCGACATGTAAATTCAAGTTTAATAAACGAGCTTTCGTTGTTACAACTGTTGTCAATGGTGCCCACAAGAAGAGTTGTAGTCTTTATTTTGAACATTTGATGTAATAAAGTCTCATGAAGACTCTTGCTTGTAATTGCCTATTCATTCATTAATAAAGTTGAAACGTTCATTCAATCTTCCTTGTCTGAAGCTTTATGATAAAACCATAGTCTTTTAGTCCATAAACAAACTTAACAACTTACGAAGAGACAAATGTAGATTTGCATGAACAAACTCTTCGTAGTTTGCTTAAAACGATATATTCGCAATCTTAGGGTCAAAGGACTATTGACCTCAGTATGATTGTTAGAAGAATCTATGATGTCTGGTTATGAGGCATTGAGAGTTAGGAACTCTATAGTTCTTCTAGGTATCTTCCGAAGGTACTGAATTGACCAGTGCACTTCTAGAGACAAGATAAGAACAAACCATTTAACCTCTTATGTCTCGAAGTCACTATGTATGAATTGCATCATGCTTACCTTAATCCTGAAATGAGACATGCCATTTCACGCCTTAGTATTCTCATTTGAGAAAGTCAAAGTTCGGACTCACTATGTGATTCCGAACAAGGCCTATTGGTGAAGTACTAAGTTGTGAGTCTGTCATGAGTAACTTTGTGAAGTTCTCATAGATATGGAATTCATGTACAAGATTGCTGAAATGCAATGTATGTCACCTCATGCTTTGTTCCTTGGAGTGTGAATAAATGAACTGGCCAGTGTCCAAATTGAGTCCTGACTCTTTTGGATGAAACAATGTGACTTGTTAGCTCCTCGTCAATACATTGTTTCTAACTTATTCACAAGCGACAAAGGAGTTGAGGAAATAACAGCTAGAAGGGTAAAATGGTAATTTAGTAAATCCCGACTAGCTGATGACATTCATGAAGGGTAAACATAGATAATATTCAGTGGATCCGCTCATCATAATTAGGTCGAATTCTTGAGTAGAAAATAAATTCATTTGAACCGAGAGATTTTCAGTGTCAGCTCTTTAGTGGAGTCAGTTGGCATTAAGCTAAACTTGGAAAAGGTTTGTGAACTTTTGAGTCCAAGTGTTTAGCTAAAGCTTTGTTCATTTGGGTCCATGAGGTCACTGTCACGAATCACATCGATAGGAATAGTTAAACTGGAAGCTAAGTCAAAACAAGAACGAAAATAGTGAAAAGGGTAATTTTGTCTTTTGAGACATAAGGATGAAATGGATGTCAATAAATTTTGACAAGTTCATTTGATGACTTAATGTCACTCGGCCATAATATGATTAATTGGGCCTTGTGAATTAATTTCATTTCATAAGAATTTTATTGAAAATTCTTAATGGGCCTTTCACATGTTGTCATGAACAAATGAAGAAGCTTCTAGAAGCTCCTTCTAGATGTGAAATGGGCGCCCAAATACCCAAGGGAAAGAGAAATTATTTTGTGCATAAATGTATCAAGATACTTGCCAAAAGAAAAAGAGGAAACAAATTTCCTCTATGAGGAAAGCATAAGTTCGGCCAACACAAAGGAAAGAGAGAGACAAACTAAATGAGGAAACAAATCCAAGGCTTATTGAAGCACATGTTGGACGTGTAAAGCAAGGGAAAAAGGGGAAATAAGATTTCCTCATAAAGGCTTGGAAAATAAAAGGAAACTACTTCTTTCCAAGGCCAACCCTTCTCCTATAAATAGGACCCTCATTCCTCTCATTCTATTCATTACACATAAGTTAGAGATTGAGAGCTTCTCTCTCTAGACCTTGTGGTGGCCGAAAATCCTCTCTCTCTCTCTCTAGTTTATTTTCGATTATTTCTTGTCTTGGCACCTAGGTCCTCACTCGACCTAGTGTTTAGCTCTGCGACTTCGAGACTCGTTCTCAAGTCGTAGTGTTTAAAAGTGCCCACTCACTGATTCCTTCTTTTCGAGTGATTTAGTGATAGAAACTTTCGTGGTTGCTCGAGTTCCCGAGGAAAGAAAGAGAGACGTGCTGCGAGGGGAGACGAGCGTTGCAACTTTCCAAAAGCTTCTACAAGGTTCAAGCTTCAAGAAAGGTTAGTAACTTTAATAGCTCATATTGGTTTTTATTTACATGCATATGCTCTTGTCTAGGTTAGTAAAAACTAGTTTTACTTAAAAAGAAAATTTTTAAAATTCCGCCGCTTAACGAAGCGTTAAACTTTTTCTTAAACCCTAGATCGATTCCAACAAATGGTATCAGAGCTATGGTCAAAGGAATGCATGTGCATGTTTTTAAATTATGAGCTTGAAATTCGTTTTCGAAAGTTTACTAATTTTGTGACAAGTTAGAATTGTAATCTTAGATTTTTTTTAATTTATTGCTCATGCCTTTAAATTAAAAACCATGTTGTTTTTCTATGAGTTTGGGATGATGTTAAAACACATTAGAATCAGTTCTAAAAGTTTTTAATTTTTTATATTGAAAAACGTGTTTTAAAGATTTGAGAATTTTCGAGTAAATTTTGTGACTAGTTTTATTTTCTTGCTAGTTTCGTTTATTTACTTGAATCGTTTTATGCATGTTGTTTTTTCTTTTATTCTATGTTTTTACCCTGCTAATAAAACACAAATAAAAGCTTTAAACAACTTCATAAAACGTTCCGTTACACTCGATTCTTTTTCGCACCTAAAAGGACAAAGCTTTAATTTATTTCTTTTTCTTCGAGCTGGAATGTAAACCCGCATTAAAAGCGGGATAACTCTCTGCTCAGAAATCGAAATTTAATGATTCTTGAATCAAATTAAAGCTCTGTCTATCCTCTGTCCAATGCCACCGGTTTCGGCTCAAAAGGACATCGGAGCCGCCAGTTATGGCGATTTTACTCTAAGGTGCGCGGCTGTCTGAAACTCCAGTTTTTTAGAAATCCGGATTTTCAAACCCCACTACCATGAGTTATAGAACTCTAATGAGAAAACTTTCTTGAGCAAAAATGTTTTTCATATGATTATAAACATGATGTGTAAGATTAAAATGTTTTGATTTTTGAAAGTTTAATTGAAATTGAATTTTTACAAAACTAGTTTGAATTTTGAAAAACCGTTTTCACTTTCAAACTTGAAAATATTTTGTCATCCAAATCAAATAAGTTTTCAAAATGTTTTCAAAACTATATCTATATCACATATGTTCAAAATCTATATGCTCTTGAAATTTTGAGTGGGAGGTCTCTTTGTAGACAAAGCCGAAAAATAAAAAGATGTGTAATCTCAAACTTTCAAGTGTTCGAGTGAGTTGAAGTTCACACTTCCCTCACGCACTTTCCCGAAATAGAAAATAGGAAAAGATCGAGTATGTCCCTTGTGCCTTTATGCACTAATACTGCTCTGAACATGTCGATCTAGGATTCTCTTCTAGTTGTCCGCTCTGTCGCTCTCTAACTAGGAAATTTGTTTCCGAACTTATAAGAGTCGATGAACCAACTCCAAAAACTAAGTGGGAGGGTTATACTTGTTGTTTGTAACCCACGATCCCCAACACTAATGAAAAGTGCAAGTGTCGCCGGACTAAGAGTCACCCTCGTGGCCCTCTCTTAAATGAGAGTACTCAAGGGCGCTTTGCTCTGATCATTGCTCAATGAGCTACGTTCGAGAGTGAGACGATGATGACAAGACCTCCCCTCGGCGGATTGTTTTTCAAAGTCAATCTTTTGGACTAAGTGGTTGGTTACACACTTAGACTCAATCCCTAGTAATCCTCCCTCGAGGCCCTGCGAAAGGATGTGAGTGATCAAACCAATTTACAAGGTGGCTAGTCAAAATTGATGTATTGACATCTTGGCTATGCATTAATGATGAGTCATTTACTTATGAAAGGAGACTCGTTGCGGCCTTCCCTCGAAGGAGTAAAGTGTCATTTCGTTCATAACACCTTTGGATTTTACAAAAGTCTTAATGAAACTTAAATCCTAAACCAAAGACTAATCATAAACTTGTTTCAACTTATATAGGCAATATGTCTCCCAACTCTCTCTCTTTCATTCTTTCCTCGAACAAACTCGAAAGCGAAAACTACATAGATTCGAAACATAACCTCGACATAATACCTACCGTTAACAAGCACAAATGGGTACTCACCACCCCGTGTCCTCCTCTGACGAATGATGATTCAACTCAAGAGGACAATGACGCCTTAGCAGCCTGGCTTCGATCCGATGAGATTGTGAGGTGCTATATCTTAGCATCTATGAACAATATGCTGAACAAGCAACATCGTGACATCGAGACTGCCGCTGACATGCTCTACAATCTCCTTGAGAGTTTTGGAGGGCAAAGGCGTCAAGCAAGGCAAAAAGCAGTCCGACAGTTTATGAACTGTCATATGAAGGCTAGGACTCCTGTTAGAGACTTTATGATACTGATCATTAGTTTTCTAAATAAAATGGAAATCCTAGGATCTGAGACTGATGGGAAGAATCTCATAGATATGATCTTAGAAACTCTCCCCGCGTCTCTTGATACATCCAAGATGAACTACTCCATAAACAAGCTAGAGTACACTGCTACCAAGCTTATGGAGGAACTTCACACTGCTGTAGGTTTCACTAAGAGAAAGAGGAATCAAGGAGAGGCACATGCTACTGAGCGAAAAGCCTCCGCCTCTGAAACTGTGAAGAGACCTTACAAGGCCGACAAAAAGAACTGTCCCGCCTATCTCAAAGCAAAGGAACATGGTATTGTACTAGTTACCGAAGCATGCTTAGTAGCTGATAATGTATCAACGTGGATTCTTGACTCCGCTGCTACTAACCATATTTGCTGTTCCTTGAATGGTTTCAAGAAAACCAAAAGCTTAGAGGAAGGCGAGTTCTGTTTCAAATGGGGTGATGGGAGCCTGGTGTCTGCAAAGGCTGTGGGATCCGTGACGCTGTCTTTTGAAGACCGCACTTTAAACTTGAATAATGTATATTTTGTTCCTACCTTTGGGAAGAACTTAATATCCGTTGCTCGTCTTCGTGAGCAAGATTATTGTTTAAAGTTCATTAAGAATGGAATTCGTATTTCGTTTCCTGATAATTCTTTTGTCACTGATGCATGTATGAAGAATGCTCTTTTCTACATCTATCCCACTCAACCTTCTCTTTTAGACACCGAAATAGATAATGATCTAATTAGGGAGCCAAAGAGGATCAAACTTTCTGAATCCTCCGATCTAACAAAATCAACACACCTATGGCACTTAAGACTTGGTCATATCAGTCTAGAAAGGATTAAGAGACTTGTGAGGGATGGTCCACTCCAAGCCTCTGCAATAGGTTCACTACCTACTTGTGAATCCTGCATAGAAGGAAAAATGACTAAGCGACCTTTCTCTGATAAAGGTCGAAGAGCCACTGAGTTGCTGGAACTAATACATTCTGATGTATGTGGTCCGCTCAGCCAACAGGCACGTGGAGGATACGAATACTTCGTTACCTTCACTGATGATTACTCACGATATGGGTTTGTCTATTTGCTCAAACACAAATCCGAGACCTTTAACGTATTTAAGGTCTTTAGGGCTTTAGTGGAAAAGCAAACTGGCAAAGTGATCAAAACCCTTCGATCTGATCGAGGTGGTGAGTATATGTCTGGAGAGTTCGACGACTTTCTTAAGGAAGAAGGTATTGCTTCTCAGCTTACCGCACCTGGCACACCTCAACAAAACGGAGTGTCAGAGAGAAGAAACCGAACTCTTATGGAGATGGTTAGATCGATGATGAGTTACTCATCACTCCCGCTTTCCTTTTGGGGATATGCCCTCGAAACAGCCGCTTACATTCTGAACCAAGTTCCGTCTAAAACGGTTCCTGGTACTCCTTATGAAAGATGGACTGGCCGTAAAGTAAGTTTGGGCCACATCCGAATTTGGGGTTGCCCTGCACACGTGCTGAGGCAAAAGACTAGCAAGTTGGCTAGTAGGTCAGAATTGTGCCTGTTTGTAGGATATCCGAAGGAAACCAAAGGTTTTACTTTCTATAGTCCCGAGGACGATAAGACTTTCGTTAGCACGAATGCTCGTTTCCTTGAGGAGGACTTTATGAAGGATGCGAAACCTAGAAGCAAAATTGTGCTTGAAGAAAAGTTGGGTGAGGAAGCTTCTACCTCGTCTGTAAGATCTGTTCTTACCCCAACTGAAACACAACCTAACTCATCAGAATCTCGTCAAGTAGTACTTCGACGTAGTGGGAGGGCTACTCAAAAGCCTGACAGGTACATGTCTTATGGAGACTCTCTTGTAGCCGTCTCCGACATGGATGACCCTGTTTCCTATAGCCAAGCGATGGCTTGTTCTGAATCAAACCTTTGGCTTGACGCCATGAAAGTTGAAATGCACTCGATGTATGTCAACAAAGTCTGGAAACTTGTAGACCTTCCTGAAGGGATTAAACCCGTAGGGTGTAAGTGGATATACAAGAAGAAAAGGGGTCCTGATGGGAACGTCGAGACGTTCAAAGCACGACTTGTGGCGAAGGGTTTCACCCAACAAGAAGGGATTGACTATGAAGAAACCTTCTCGCCAGTCGCGATGCTTAAATCCATCCGCATACTCCTATCCATAGCTGCAGCTCTCGACTATGAGATCTGGCAAATGGATGTCAAGACAGCCTTTCTGAATGGCAATCTTGACGAGCGCATTTACATGGCTCAACCAGACGGTTTCGTGGATAAAGGTCAAGAGGCCAAGGTTTGTGAGTTGCTTAAATCCATTTATGGACTAAAGCAAGCATCTAGGTCATGGAATATTAGATTCGATGAAACTGTAAAAAGCTTTGGCTTTGAACAGTCGATAGATGAGCCTTGTGTTTACAAGTTAATACACGAAGGTAAAGTTGTGTTTCTGGTACTATATGTCGATGATATACTACTCATTGGTAATGACGTGGGTAAGTTATCTGAGGTTAAGGTCTGGCTGGCAAAACAATTCGATATGAAGGATCTAGGAGAAGCCGCGTACATTCTGGGGATCCAAATCTTTCGAGATAGGAAAAACCGGACCCTGTCACTCTCTCAAGCATCTTATATTGATAAGGTGATGGATCGCTTCTCGATGCAAGACTGCAAGAGGGGTCAAACACCCTTTAGGCATGGAGTTTCACTCTCTAAGGACCAGTCTCCCAAGACTGCACAAGAGATTGAAAACATGAGGAAAATTCCTTACGCCTCTGCCGTAGGAAGCCTCATGTATGCTATGCTTTGCACCCGACCTGATATATGTTTCGCCGTTGGCGTAGTTAGTCGTTTCCAATCCAACCCTGGACCCGAGCACTGGATTGCTGTTAAGCATGTTCTTAAGTATCTTCGAAGAACTAGGAACTTGATGCTTACATACTCAGGTACTGACCTGACTATGACGGGATATACCGACTCCGATTTTCAAGCGGATAAGGATTCCAGGAAATCCACTTCGGGATCTGTGTTCATCCTTAATGGTGGAGCTGTTGTGTGGAGAAGTATTAAGCAATCTTGCATTGCTGACTCCACAATGGAAGCAGAATATGTGGCTGCTTGTGAAGCATCCAAAGAGGCTGTATGGCTTAGAAAGTTCCTTAAGTATTTGGAAATTGTTCCAAACGTCGACGAGCCCATGACCCTTTATTGTGATAATAGTGGGGCTGTCGCTAACTCAAAGGAACCTAGAAGCCATAAGCGCTCTAAGCATATTGAGAGGAAATACCATTTGATTCGAGAGATCGTGCAGCGCGGAGACGTGGAAGTGAAGAAGATCTCAACGGTGGACAACCTCGCAGATCCATTCACCAAGGCCCTAGCGAACAAGGTCTTCGACCAACATCGTGAGGGATTAGGCATGAAGGACTACACACACCTTCTTTGAGTCAAGTGGGAGTTTGTTGTCAATGGTGCCCACAAGAAGAGTTGTAGTCTTTATTTTGAACATTTGATGTAATAAAGTCTCATGAAGACTCTTGCTTGTAATTGCCTATTCATTCATTAATAAAGTTGAAACGTTCATTCAATCTTCCTTGTCTGAAGCTTTATGATAAAACCATAGTCTTTTAGTCCATAAACAAACTTAACAACTTACGAAGAGACAAATGTAGATTTGCATGAACAAACTCTTCGTAGTTTGCTTAAAACGATATATTCGCAATCTTAGGGTCAAAGGACTATTGACCTCAGTATGATTGTTAGAAGAATCTATGATGTCTGGTTATGAGGCATTGAGAGTTAGGAACTCTATAGTTCTTCTAGGTATCTTCCGAAGGTACTGAATTGACCAGTGCACTTCTAGAGACAAGATAAGAACAAACCATTTAACCTCTTATGTCTCGAAGTCACTATGTATGAATTGCATCATGCTTACCTTAATCCTGAAATGAGACATGCCATTTCACGCCTTAGTATTCTCATTTGAGAAAGTCAAAGTTCGGACTCACTATGTGATTCCGAACAAGGCCTATTGGTGAAGTACTAAGTTGTGAGTCTGTCATGAGTAACTTTGTGAAGTTCTCATAGATATGGAATTCATGTACAAGATTGCTGAAATGCAATGTATGTCACCTCATGCTTTGTTCCTTGGAGTGTGAATAAATGAACTGGCCAGTGTCCAAATTGAGTCCTGACTCTTTTGGATGAAACAATGTGACTTGTTAGCTCCTCGTCAATACATTGTTTCTAACTTATTCACAAGCGACAAAGGAGTTGAGGAAATAACAGCTAGAAGGGTAAAATGGTAATTTAGTAAATCCCGACTAGCTGATGACATTCATGAAGGGTAAACATAGATAATATTCAGTGGATCCGCTCATCATAATTAGGTCGAATTCTTGAGTAGAAAATAAATTCATTTGAACCGAGAGATTTTCAGTGTCAGCTCTTTAGTGGAGTCAGTTGGCATTAAGCTAAACTTGGAAAAGGTTTGTGAACTTTTGAGTCCAAGTGTTTAGCTAAAGCTTTGTTCATTTGGGTCCATGAGGTCACTGTCACGAATCACATCGATAGGAATAGTTAAACTGGAAGCTAAGTCAAAACAAGAACGAAAATAGTGAAAAGGGTAATTTTGTCTTTTGAGACATAAGGATGAAATGGATGTCAATAAATTTTGACAAGTTCATTTGATGACTTAATGTCACTCGGCCATAATATGATTAATTGGGCCTTGTGAATTAATTTCATTTCATAAGAATTTTATTGAAAATTCTTAATGGGCCTTTCACATGTTGTCATGAACAAATGAAGAAGCTTCTAGAAGCTCCTTCTAGATGTGAAATGGGCGCCCAAATACCCAAGGGAAAGAGAAATTATTTTGTGCATAAATGTATCAAGATACTTGCCAAAAGAAAAAGAGGAAACAAATTTCCTCTATGAGGAAAGCATAAGTTCGGCCAACACAAAGGAAAGAGAGAGACAAACTAAATGAGGAAACAAATCCAAGGCTTATTGAAGCACATGTTGGACGTGTAAAGCAAGGGAAAAAGGGGAAATAAGATTTCCTCATAAAGGCTTGGAAAATAAAAGGAAACTACTTCTTTCCAAGGCCAACCCTTCTCCTATAAATAGGACCCTCATTCCTCTCATTCTATTCATTACACATAAGTTAGAGATTGAGAGCTTCTCTCTCTAGACCTTGTGGTGGCCGAAAATCCTCTCTCTCTCTCTCTAGTTTATTTTCGATTATTTCTTGTCTTGGCACCTAGGTCCTCACTCGACCTAGTGTTTAGCTCTGCGACTTCGAGACTCGTTCTCAAGTCGTAGTGTTTAAAAGTGCCCACTCACTGATTCCTTCTTTTCGAGTGATTTAGTGATAGAAACTTTCGTGGTTGCTCGAGTTCCCGAGGAAAGAAAGAGAGACGTGCTGCGAGGGGAGACGAGCGTTGCAACTTTCCAAAAGCTTCTACAAGGTTCAAGCTTCAAGAAAGGTTAGTAACTTTAATAGCTCATATTGGTTTTTATTTACATGCATATGCTCTTGTCTAGGTTAGTAAAAACTAGTTTTACTTAAAAAGAAAATTTTTAAAATTCCGCCGCTTAACGAAGCGTTAAACTTTTTCTTAAACCCTAGATCGATTCCAACAACAACTAAATGCTTGAGTGAATTATGCTCCAATAAGTTTACCGAATTAATAAAATATGTTAAGATATGAGAAATCTCGGAATAACTAAAGGATTTATCGAGTTCATCTCGATTAATAAATTATTTTTCGAGGAGACATTTTGGAAATTAATTTAATAAATAAATTCTCAAGAACGAGAATTATTTCTGAGAAACCTTAAATATATTTGAATTGATCGAGACCGTACGAGAAAATTCTCGGTTCGAATCATATAATTATAAGCCATTCGGTTATGTGTTTAATTAAATAATTGTTTGATTGAGGACTTATTTGTAACAATTTATCATGACCCATTTGAAAAAAATTTGAAGCGGGGGTCATTTAGTGACGGTGAGGAAATGGAGGGATTTAAATGAGTAAATATTAAACTCTTGAATCATATAAAAGAAAAAAACTTCTTCTCTCTCCTAACTTCAACTCTTCGACCTTCTTCTTCCTCGGCATTCGTCCTCTGCGCGACTCGCACCAGCAAGAACTGAAGAACACGAAGAATCATACACGTGTAAAGGATCACCGCCTTCATGTGAAGGATCCTTTCTATGGTGACACATGTCAAACCTTGAGGACATTTAATTTAATCAAGTGAGATTCGAATGTGTTGTGTATATGTATCGATTTGATTTTGGTTTCGGTTTGGAATTGTTTGGCTTGTTGATCGAATTTGTGACTCAGGTATCATTCGTTTTTATTTGAGATTATGGTTCGTAATATGTGTCGGAGACTCGAAATCTCTCAAGTTTCGATGTGAGACCGAGTGATTGGACTTAAGGTTCGAGACTGCGTTGGTATCGTGAGTCTGACTCAATATCGTGTTTAAATTCGGAGTTTATTCGCCAACCGAGAGGGGACGAGCAAGAGCCGGCGTGATCGAGAATATCGAGGCCGCAGATAGAAAAGAAAAGATTAGATCCCGCTTTAACTCATGAGTATCGTCATTCGCTTTGTAGCGTTTAATACTCTCGAGTTAGGTCGTAGAACTAATTATTAGATTTTATTTTAAAAATTGTGGTTTATTCTCAAAGACGTTCCAGAATTTAAATTCAATCAATAATCTAAAAATCATGATTTGTAAGATTTCAGATTATTTATTTAAGAACCGTTAATAATAAAATGATGAAATTTCGTTTTGGTTCTATTTTCGGTACAAAAGCTTACGGGTCTTAAATAAGGATTAATTTTCGAAAGACCAAGAATTAATAAATTAAATTCTCGAACCTCGAACCGACTTGCAACCAATCCTGACAACGAACCTCAATCTCCTCAACATTTTCGAATCGAATAGGTAACAAAATCTAATCTACGGATCCTAACTCTCTCAACGTACTTCTAGATGTATCAAGTTGTCTTGAGAAGCATGTGAAGCGAAGCGACTCCTCCAGACAAGGTGTTGCTGCAAAACTATTCCGGGTAAGTGTTACCGGCCCGCCCCGATCTGCTGAAGCGAAGACGAGACCGCCAGCGGCTGGCCCGAGGGCTGGCCTCGGCCATTGGCCGGCCCTAGGGCATGCTCAGCCAATGGCCGGCCCAAGGGCCTACCTCGGCCATTGGCCGGCCCTAGGGTATGCTCGGCTAATGGCCGGCCCTAGGGCCTGCCTCGGCCATTGGCCGGCCCTAGGGTATGCTCGGCCAATTGCCGGCCCAAGGGCTTGCCCTGGCCATTGGCCGGCCCTAGGGCATGCTCGGCCATTGGCCGGCCTTGGAGCCTTCCCTTGACAGACGGCCGACCATGATGCACACCTGGCCATCGGCGGACCCAAGCCACGCCTGGCCGATGGCCGACCATGACTCACACCTGGCCATCGGCCTGTTGGAATTGATCTAGGGTTAAGAAAAGATTTAACGCTTCGAGCAAGCGGTGGAAAATAAAAATTTTCTTTTCAACAAGTAAAATGATTTTACTAACCTAGACAAAGAGCAAGCACATGTTAATATTAAAACTATCTAAAAGCGATTACACGATTACAAACCTTTATAAAGCTTGTACGTTGAGAAGCCTTAGGAAGGTTGAAACGTTCATCTCCCCATGCAGCTCGTCTTTCTTCGTTCTTCGGGAACTCGAGTAACCACAAAAGTTTCTATCACATAAATCACTCGAGGTAAGAAGGAATTAGTGTGGGCACTTTTAAACACGATGACTCAAGAAGAAGTCTAAGAGCCGAAGAGCTAAAATAAAAACTAGGTCAAATGTGGACCTAGGTGCCAAAACAAAAATGAAATGAGCTAGAGAGCGAGAGGGGAAGGGCGGCCACAAGGTCTAGAGAGAGAAGCTCTCAATCTCTAACTTATGTGGGATGAGAAAATGAGAGGAATGAGGGCTCTATTTATAGCAGAAGGATTACCTTCATTAAGGTAGTTTCATCTTCTATAGAATATCACATATTCATGAGCAAAATATTTTTTCCTTCCCTTCCTCTTAGTTGGACGTCCGAGCCTCCTTCTAGAAGGCCTTGGATTTGTTTCCTCTTTTATTTTCTCTTAGTTGGCCGCCCACTTGCATTCCTTGTAGAGGAAATCTGTTTCCTATTTTTCTTTTGGCAAGTATCTTCATACATCAACGCACAAAATAATTCCTCTCTCTTGCCTTGGGTTGGACGGTTTGCTTGCTTCTAGAAGGAGCTTCTTGATGTTTCCTCATTTGTTCACGACAACATCAGAAAAACATATGTAGAATTTTCAAGTAAAATTCCATGAAATGAAATTAATCCTCAAGGCCCAAATAACTTGTTATTGCCGAGTAGTTTATTTGTCATCATATGACAATGTCAAAAAATTTATTGACATTCATTTTGTCCTATGTCCAAAAAAACAAAAATACCCTTTAGACAATTTTCGTAAAACTTGTCTAGTTGTTGTTTTGACTTAGCTTCTAGTTTAACTATTCCTACTCGATATGACTTGTGACTGTGACCTCATAGATCCAAATGAACAAAGCTTGAGCTAACATACTTGGACTCAAAAGTTCACAAACCTTTTCCAAGTTTTGCTTAATGTCAACTGACTCCACTAAACAGTTGACACTGAGAATCTCTCGGTTCAAATGAATTTATTTTCTACTCAAGAATTCACCTTAATTGTGATGTGAGGATCCACTGAATATTATCTATGCTTACCCTTCATGAATATCATTAGCTAGTCGGGATTTACAAAATTACCATTTTACCCTTCTAGCTGTTAATTCCTCAACTCCTTTGTCGCTTGTGAATAAGTTAGAAACAATGTATCGACGAGGAGCTTACAAGTCACATTGATTACTCCAAAAGAGTCAAGACTTAATTTGGACACTAGCCAGTTCATTTATTCACATTCCAAGGAACAAAGTATGAGGTGATATACATTGCATTTCAGCAATCTTGTACATGAATTCCATGTCTATAAGATCTTCACAAAGTTACTCATGACATCTTCATAACTAAGTACTTCACCAATAGGTCCTGTTCATAATCACATAGTGAATCCGAACTCTGACTTTCTCAAATGAGAATATGTAAGCCATGAAATGACATGTCTCATTTCAGGATTGAGGTAAGCATGATGCAATTCATACGT
The DNA here is from genome assembly GCF_054948205.1 of Urtica dioica subsp. dioica. Taxonomy (NCBI): domain Eukaryota; kingdom Viridiplantae; phylum Streptophyta; class Magnoliopsida; order Rosales; family Urticaceae; genus Urtica; species Urtica dioica. The sequence continues at coordinate 6,283,470 of NC_142762.1, forward strand.
AGTGACTTCAAGACAAAAGAGGTTAAATGGTTTGTTCTTATTCTGTTTCTAGAAGTGCACTGGTCAATTCAGTACCTTCAGAAGATACCTAGAAGAACTATAGAGTCTCCCAACTCTCAATGTCCCATAACCAGACATCATAGATTCTCCTAACAATCGTATTGAGATCAATAGTTCTTTGATCCTTAGATTGTGAATATGCAGTTTTAAGCAAACCATGAAGAGTTTGTTCATGCAAATCTACATTTGTCTCTTTATATGTTGTTAGGTTTGTTTAAGGACTAAAGGCTATAGATTATCATAAAGCGTCAAACAGACAAGGAAGAAGAAATTAACGTTTCAACTTTTATTAATAATTCAGCAGTTACAAGCAAGAGTCTTTGTGGGACTATATTACATCAAATGTACATAAATAGACACTACTACTCTTCTTGTGGGCACCATTGACAACACCGCCGACCCAAGCCATGCTCGGCCGATGGCCGATCATGGCTATCACACGGCCAAGGAGTCTCCAAACCACTCCTTGGTCGCCTGTAAATACGAAGCTCGACACCTCGAATCAGGTAATCCGAAATTGAGTATTGAAACGTTGTCGAACTCATACTTCACTCGTTCTCTCAAGCTTCAACCCTCTAAACACTAAACCCTCTATAATCCACCTCAATCCTCCTAATGTTTAGCATCGGAGAGGTAAACAGAGGCACCCCCTCTATTTTCCCTTTGTAGTTCACGTGTTTTCCTCTTATTTTAGGTGTTCTGACGACCGCTATCGACATCCAAGCTAAGGGACGCTTGGTATACCAAGTCTGACATGCTCAAGCCAAAGCGAGACCACTCGATCCGGCCTTGGGTCTAACCGCTTGAGGCTTCTAAATCGTTGTCCGAAAATGAACGACAACATTTTGGCGCTAGAACGAGGGGACTCCCGACCTTGATGACGCACTCCCTTCCAACCTCCATTTCTATATTCTCAACCACTCTCGAAAGATGATTCAAGTTCCCATTACTTCCACGGCACCCGAGCGACTAGCTCGAGGTACGGCCTCAGGAACCTAGCACACCGCTTAGGAGAGCAGCCTCATGATAACGAGAGCCAGCCCCAAAACCCGGCAGCCCACCCCGAGGCCATTCTTCGAGAGGACACGGCTCGGAGGCTTGCCGAACTTCTAGGCCGACCAGATGTGGATAGCACGCTTATTGCCATCCTCCTCGGCTATGATGTCGAGGGTGGTTCCAACCACGATGACAACGATCCTGACTATGAGGAGGAGTCAAGAACCGACGAGGCAACCCCTAGCCTTGCACGTTCCAATGCTCGCACTCTTATTCTCGAGGGCCTGCCCCCTTGGTTTCAAGAGGTTGCCATACGCAGTCCCTTGTCGGGGAAAGAGCCACCCTCAACAGGGCCGATAACCGAGACGTTCATCGGACGTCCCGACCAAGGGTCACCTCGCCCCGCCAGACACGAAGCGGGGGACCTCCGAGAGCTCTTAACGGCCCAGAGGAACTATCGAGGAGAGGACCTCTGCCAAAGACTCAACTCCCAGAGGGACGCGCTGCCCGCCGCCACTCTAGGTCGGCCTCAAGCCAACGTCGGGGACCAAGCATCCAACGAACGTCGACAAGTGACTCTCGTGACTTTGGCCGTCAGTCCAGCTAACGGGCTCGACATGGTGACGATGATTCAAAGCCTTCAGAATCATATCATCAAAATGAGGGAGTCAGGCGGTCAAAGGCCCTATGGCGGCATAGAAAAATCCTACTCACACTTCGCCGCTCAAATCCTAGCGCAACCATGCGTCAGGAACTTCAAGATACCCTCCATTCCTCCATATGATGGGCGGAAGGACCCGAACTTCCACATCCAGCACTATGAGACATGGATGTCCATGCAAGGGCAATCTGATGCCACCTTGTGCCAGGCGTTCAGCCTGACTCTCACCGGATCTGGGTTCAAGTGGTTCTGAAGTCTAAGACCGGGAAGCATCCAGTCCTTCCGAGCCCTACGGGAGGCGTTCCTCACTCGATTCGCCACTCTAGTGGCGCAAAAGGAGTCAAAGACATACCTCTTGTCCATCCGACAAGAGAGAGACGAGACTTTGAGGCAGTATCTTGCTCACTTCATCGAGGAATCCCACAACGTGGAGGGATTCGACGATAAGGACGCCATCACATCGATCACTGAGGGAGCTCGCACGAGTGACTTCCTCAAATCCATAGTTGAAAGGTCCTAATGGACATGGCGGAGCTCATGTCAAGAGCCCGCACTTACATGGGGATTGAGGACTACCTCGATGGTCGGGACGTACGAAAAGCTGGTGGACAAGGTGGTCACTGTCGTGACGACCACGACGGGGATTGTTCCGACCGTTGAAAGAGGAGGAATAAGGGAGGCATGGCGCCTAATGGCCGCTCCCTCCCCGGGCCGAGGCCCTCGCACATTGATAGCTTTCGAAAGTTCTCGGTATTCACCCCTCTCAACACCCCGCAAGAGCGGATCCTGGCTTTGCACCGCGACAAGCTGGGAAGCCCCGCTCCTCTCACGAAGTATCATGTGAAGCAGGATCGAATCAAGTTTTGCCAATACCACCAGGATCATGGGCACCTGACGTCCAAGTGCTACCAGCTCAAGCATCAGATTGAGGCACTCATCCAGGATGGGAAGTTGAAGAAATATGTCCTCATAACGATAGGGACAACCGCAACAAGCGGAGAGCGCTCGTGGCAGGAAAAGAAGGGTCAGACAACGGTCACTGTTACTGACCAAACAACACATAATGAACCAGAAAGCTCATAAATGCATGTTGTGGGCTTGATTATGGGAGGACCCGAGCTCAAGGACTCAAGTACGCAGAGGAAGAAGTACGTGCGAGAGGTCTCTCAGGGGAAAATAGCCCACCACATCAGCCACACGCACGAGGTTCCACCTCCGACCCCTTTTGAGTCCATGTTTTTCACTGACCAAGAAGCGGTGCGAGTGCTATACCCGCACAACGACACGATAGTCGTCTCGGCACTGGTTGCTAACAACCTCGTCTGAAAAGTCCTGATTGACAACGGCAGCTCGGCCGACATCATCTTTAAATCAGCTTTGGACAGGATGAAGCTAACCGAGCTAAGACTGACCCCGATCTCGACCCCACTCTTTGGCTTCTCCGGAGAAAGAGCGATGACAGAGGGTACCATCGACCTCTCGGTTACCTTCGGGACTCTTGGGGGAATCGAGGTCACCCACATCGTGTCATTCCCGGTTGTGGATCAGTCGTCCGCCTACAACATCATCATGGGTCGCCCTACTCTCAACCGGCTGAAGGTCATAACTTCCACCTACCATTTGATGATGAAATTCTTGACTGAGAAGGGAATCGCCATAATGTTGGGAGACCAATCGATGGCAAGAATGTGCTACATTCAGGGGGTGGATGGTAAGATGAAGGGGGAGATGGTAAGTACCGTCTTCCAGCTTGGGGACAAATTCCCGTGCAAGATCGAGGAAGAAGGCACCTTTGGGGAATTAGACCAAAGTGACAATGTCGAGCGTCGGAAGGTGGAGACACGGGATGTCCTTGTTTCCATCGTGCTGGACGACGTCAAGCTGGAAGAGGTAGTCAAGATTGGCGCCCAGCTCCCGACCAAGATCCGACTCCAACTTGCGGCCTTCCTCCGCGAGTTCAAGGACGTCTTTGCATGGAAACACGCTGATATTCCGGTTATCGAACTCGAAATAATGGTCCACCGCCTCAACGACAACAAGAGGATAACCGAACGCGTCCAACAAAGACGGACGTTCGGCGGGGAGAGATACCAGGCCATTGGTGAAGAAGTTGATAAACTTCTCGCCGCCGACTTCATAAGAGAGGCGGAGCACCCCAAGTGGGTGTCCAATGACGTAATAGTAAAAAAGCCAAACCGGAAGTGGCAGATCTGCATCGACTACAAGGATCTCAACAAAGCCTGCCCGAAGGATAGCTTCCCTCTCCCGAGGATCGAACAACTCGTAGATGCCACGGCGGGTCATGAGCTGCTAAGATTCATGGACGCCTATTTAGGGTACAATCAGATCCGCATGCACGAACTGGATCAGATCAAGATCACCTTTATCACAAACCGCGGACTCTACAGTTACAAGGTCATGCCTTTTGGTCTTAAAAACGCGGGTGCTATGTATCAAAGGTTGGTAAATTGGATGTATGTCAACCAGATAGGCAAGACAATGGAGGTCTACGTGGACGACGTGCTAGTCAAGAGCCTCAAGGCCCACAATCATGTCCGAGACCTCAGAGAAATGTTTATTGTCGCACGAAAATGAACAACGATTATATACCTCGGGCGGTTCGATCCAAGGCCGGACCAAGTGATCACACCCGCGCCAAAAGTGTGATATCGAAAGTCTCGAGCTAGGCTTTCTCTGATCAACCCGCCTCTCGGAAGAGGGAAGGAGTGAGGAGGAGGAGTGACCGTGTCTTTTTTGTATAGGCTGCCTACGTACCCGTGTGTGGGATCAGGTCAGAACGTAGTTCAGGGCGTGCGTTACGCAGTGTGAGGCGCGGAGACTTGATGGAGAGGCGTGCTCGACGAAGGAGACGGTGCACGGAGGAGTCCTCAGCGACATCTCAAAACTTCAGAGATCGCGTATGTTGGAATCGATCTAGGGTTTAAGAAAATAATTAATGCTTCGGTAAGCGGCGGAATTTTAAAAATTTTCTTTTACAAGTAAAAACGGTTTTTACTAACCTAGACAAGTGCAAGTACATGTAATTAAAAAACTAATATGAGCTAAGAAGTTTACTAACCTTTCTTGAAGCTTGATCTTGGAGAAGCCCTTAGAAAGTTGCAACGCTCGTCTCCCCTCGCAGCACGTCCCTCTTTCTTTCCTCGGCACCTCGAGCAACCACGAAAGTTTTTATCACTAAATCACTCGAAATAAAGGAATTAGTGAGTGGGCACTTTTAAACACTACGACTTAAGAACGAGTCTTGAAGTCGCAGAGCTAAACTCTAGGTCAAATGAGGACCTAGGTGCCAAGACAAAAATTGAAAATAAACTAGAGAGAGAGAGAGGAGTTCGGCCAAAGTTCTAGAGAGAGAGTCTCTCAAATCTCTTAAACTTGGATGATTCAATTGTGAAGAAAAGGGGCTCCTATTTATAGGAGAGGTCTCACCTTCTATAAGGTAGTTTCCTCTTCTATAGAATATCACATATTCATGAGCCAATTACCTCTTTTCCGACTTGAGATGCTCGGCCAAGGATGCCTTCTAGAAGGCTTGGATTTGTTTCCATTTTTGTTCCTTGCCTTGCCTTTTGTCTACTTGGCCGATTACCTACAAGCATGTGTGGGAAATTTGTTTCCTCTTTTTCTTTTGGCAAGTATCTTGATACATTTATGCACAAAATAATCTCTCCTATTTCTCTATAGGGTAGGCGCCCATATTTGTCTAGAAAAGGCTTCTAGAATTTTCTTCACTTATTCATGACAACATAAGAAAAGGCCCATTTAGAATTTTCAATAAAATTCTTATGAAATGAAATTAATTCACCAGGCCCAATGATCAAGTCATGGCCGAGTGACATTAAGTCATCAAATGAACGTGTCAAAAAATTTATTGACATTCACTTCACCTTTTGTCTCAAAAGACAAAAATACCCTTTTGACTATTTTCGTTCTTGTTTTGACTTAGCTTCCAGTTTAACTATTCCTATCGATGTGATTCGTGACAGTGACCTCATGGACCCAAATGAACAAAGCTTGAGCTAAACACTTGGACTCAAAAGTTCACAAACCTTTTCCAAGTTTAGCTTAATGCCAACTGACTCCACTAAAGAGTTGACACTGAAAATCTCTCGGTTCAAATGAATTTATTTTCTACTCAAGAATTCGACCTAATTATGATGAGCGGATCCACTGAATATTATCTATGTTTACCCTTCATGAATGTCATCAGCTAGTCGGGATTTACTAAATTACCATTTTACCCTTCTAGCTGTTATTTCCTCAACTCCTTTGTCGCTTGTGAATAAGTTAGAAACAATGTATTGACGAGGAGCTAACAAGTCACATTGTTTCATCCAAAAGAGTCAGGACTCAATTTGGACACTGGCCAGTTCATTTATTCACACTCCAAGGAACAAAGCATGAGTTGCATTTCATCAATCATGTACATGAATTCCATATCTATGAGAACTTCACAAAGTTACTCATGACATTCTCACAACTTAGTACTTCACCAATAGGCCCTGTTCGGAATCACATAGTGAGTCCGAACTCTGACTTTCTCAAATGAGAATACTAAGCTGTGAAATGGCATGTCTCATTTCAGAATTAAGGTAAGCATGATGCAATTCATACATAGTGACTTCGAGACATAAGAGGTTAAATGGTTTGTTCTTATCTTGTCTCTAGAAGTGCACTGGTCAATTCAGTACCTTCGGAAGATACCTAGAAGAACTATAGAGTCTCCAACTCTCAATGCCTCATAACCAGACATCATAGATTCTTCTAACAATCATACTGAGGTCAATAGTCCTTTGACCCTTAGATTGCGAATATATCGTTTTAAGCAAACTACGAAGAGTTTGTTCATGCAAATCTACATTTGTCTCTTCGTAAGTTGTTAAGTTTGTTGATGGACTAAAAGACTAAGGTTTTATCATAAAGCTTCAAACAAACAAAAAAAGAATGAATGAACGTTTCAACTTTATATTAATGAATAAGCAATTACAAGCAAGAGTCTTCGTAAGACTATATGACATCAAATGTACATAAATGGACACTACTACTCTTCTTGTGGGCACCATTGACAACAAACTCCCACTTGACTCAAAGAAGATGTGAGTAGTCCTACATGCCTAATCCCTCTCGAAGTTTGTCGAAGACCATGTTCGCTAGGGCCTTGGTGAATGGATCTGCCATAGATCTACTTCACCTCCACGTCTCCACGCTGCGCGATCTCTCGAATCAAATGGTATTTCCTCTCAATATGCTTAGAGCGCTTATGGCTTCGAGGTTCCTTTGAGTTAGCGACAGCCCCACTATTATCACAATAAAGGGTCATGGGCTCGTCGACGTTTGGAACAACTTCCAAATACTTAAGGAATTTTCTAAGCCATACAGCCTCTTTGGATGCTTCACAAGCAGCCACATATTCTGCTTTCATTGTGGAGTCAGCAATGCAAGATTGCTTAATACTCCTCCACACAACAGCTCCACCATTAAGGATGAACACAGATCCCGAAGTGGATTTCCTGGAATCCTTATCCGCTTGAAAATCGGAGTCGGTATATCCCGTCATAGTCATGTCAGTACCTGAGTATGTAAGCATCAAGTTTCTAGTTCTTCAAAGATACTTAAGGACATGCTTAACAGCAATCCAGTGCTCGGGTCCAGGGTTCGATTGGAAACGGCTAACTACGCCAACGGCGAAACAGATGTCAGGTCTAGTGCAAAGCATAACATACATAAGGCTTCCTACGGCAGAGGCGTAAGGAATTTTCCTCATGTCTTCAATCTCTTGTGCAGTCTTGGGAGACTGGTCCTTAGAGAGTGAAACTCTATGCCTAAAGGGTGTTTGACCCTTCTTGGAGTCTTGCATCGAGAAGCGATCCATCACCTTATCAATATAAGATGCTTGAGAGAGCGACAGGGTCTGGTTTTTCCTATCTCGAAAGATTTGGATCCCCAGAATGTACGCGGCTTCTCCTAGATCCTTCATATCGAATTGCTTTGCCAGCCAGACCTTAACCTCAGATAACTTACCCACGTCATTACCAATGAGTAGTATATCATCGACATATAGTACCAGAAACACAACTTTGCCTTCGTGTATTAACTTGTAAACACAAGGCTCATCTATTGACTCTTCAAAGCCAAAGCTCTTCACAGTTTCATCGAATATAATATTCCATGACCTAGATGCTTGCTTTAATCCATAAATGGACTTAAGAAACTCACAAACCTTGGTCTCTTGACCTTCTTCCACGAAACCGTCTTGTTGAGCCATGTAAATGCGCTCGTTAAGATTGCCATTCAGAAAAGCTGTCTTGACATCCATTTGCCAGATCTCATAGTCGAGAGCTGCAGCTTGTTAGGAATATTGCCCACTTGAAGATAATGAATAAATGATTAATAAATTCGATAATAAGATTACTTTATTAGCATTATATGATTAGTGGGTTGAGTTCTAAAACAATTAGAATCAATAACAACTATCTTCCGTAGCCTCCGTATTAAACTGAGTCACGTGCTGGGCACCTGAGTTCGGGCGGTGTGCTAAAACATGGTCGATGACTGATTAACGCCTGGAAAGCTATATCTAAAGTCATATATGTGGAACACATGGGTGAAGGCTGATCACTATGTGGGAGCATTCTACACTTGGTGTAAGTGTACGACCTGGACAGGTCTTGGTGTAGATGTGTCGTTTAAGGACCGTTACGACACACTAACCGAGGCCACTATGATGGTCACAGTGAGACTTGATCTAAATCCTGAAGTAATCATGGACACTGGGTTATGTTACTAAGCTCTATGACTCATTCGCTAAAAGGCTATGTTGTCGGTCCATCTCGGACCGACGGGGACTAAGGCGTCACTTCGACCCACGCGACCGGTGCAAGGCCTCGGGCGGCGAAACCTTGCCTCGACCTTTGGCCGGCCGGAACCAATGGCCGGGCCAAGGGTTAGCCGGCCAGCGGCCGGCCGTATGCTTGACCAGCCTATCGCCGGCCCAAAGGTCAGTCGGCCAGTGGCCGGCCATATGCTCAGCCGGCCAATGACCGGCCATATGCTCAGCCGGCCCAGGGCCGGCCGACCCACGTCTAAGGACGGCTCTCCAAGGCCGGCCCTCCAAGGCCGGCCCTCCTCCAAGGCCGGCGCTCCAAGGCCGGCCCTCCTCCAAGGCCGGCGCTCCAAGACCGGCCCTCCTCCAAGGCCGGCGCTCCAAGGCCGGCCCTCCTCCAAGGCCGGCACTCCAAGGCCGGCCCTCCTCCAAGGCCGGCGCTCCAAGGCCGGCCCTCCTCCAAGGCCGGCACTCCAAGGCCGGCCCTCCTCCAAGGCCGGCCCTCCTCCAAGGCCGGCGCTCCAAGGCCGGCCCTCCTCCAAGGCCGGCGCTCCAAGGCCGGCCCTCCTCCAAGGCCGGCGCTCCAAGGCCGGCCCTCCTCCAAGGCCGGCGCTCCAAGGCCGGCCCTCCTCCATAGGCGGCTCTCCAGAGCCGGCCATGGCCCCCATGGCCGAGTCAGAGCCGGCCATGGCCTCCACGGCCGAGTCAGAGCCGGCCATGGCCGAGTCAGAGCCGGCCATGGCCTCCATGGCCGAGTCAGGGCCGGCCATGGCCGAGTCAGAGCCGGCCGTTCCCTCCCCGGGCCGAGGCCGCCACATGTCGACAGCTTCCGAAAGTTCTCGCCATTCACTCCTCTGAACACTCCGCCGGAGCAAATCTTAGCTCTGCACCGTGACAAGTTGGGGAGCCCAACCCCTCTCACGAAGGATCCCGCCAAGAGGGATCAAAGCAAGTACTATGACTACCATCAGGATCACGGGCACCTGACATCTGAATGCTATCAGCTCAAGCGTCAGATTGAGGCCCTGATTCAAGATGGGAAGCTGAAGGAGTACGTCCTTACAACTATCGGGACGGCCGCGGCGCACGGGGGCCGCCCGCGGCAAGGAAAGAAAGGTCCGGCGACGGTGACTGTCACGGACCGCGCGGCAACCGAAGAACCAGAGAGCTCGCAACTTCACGTAGTGGGCGCGATCTTAGGCGGCCCGGAGTTCGGAGACTCGGCTACGCAGAGGAAGAAGTACGTGCGCGAAGTTTCCCAAGGGAAAATAGCGCACTACATCAACCATACGTACGAGGTCCCTCCTCCGGCCCCCTTCGAGTCCATGTTCTTCACCGGGCAAGAAGCGGTGCGAGTACTCCATCCACATAACGACGCGATAGTCGTCTCTGCCCCGGTCGCCAACAACCTCGTCCGGAGAATCCTGATCGACAATGGGAGCTCCGCCGATATAATCTTCAAGTCGGCATTGGACAGGATGAAACTTTCCGGGGTAAGACCGACCCCGATCTCAACCCCGCTCTTCGGCTTCTCTGGGGAGAGGGTTATGACGGAGGGAACTATCGACCTCCCGGTTACCTTCGGTACGCCGGGGGGGCTCGAGGTTACCCACATCGTATCGTTCCTAGTGGTGGATCAACCTTCGGCGTACAACATCATCGTCGGCCGCCCGACTCTCAATCGGTTGAAGGCCATAACGTCCACGTATCACCTGATGATGAAGTTCCCAACCGAGAAGGGAATCGCCGTGATGATGGGAGACCAATCCATGGCGAGGATGTGCTACATCCAGGGCGTGGACGGAAAAGGGAAAGGGAAGGTGGTGTGCACCGTCTTCCAACTCGGGGACAAATTCCCGTGCAACTTAGAGGAGGGAGGCACCTTCGGAGAGCTAGAGCAAAGGGACGATGTCGAGCGTCGAAAGGTGGAGACGCCGGACGACCTCGTTCCCGTCGTGTTGGACGACGCCAAGCCTGACCAAGTAGTCAAGGTAGGCGCCCAACTCCCGTCTGAGACCCGAACCGAGCTCGCCGCTTTCCTCCGAGAGCACAAAGATGTCTTCGCGTGGACACACGCCGACATGCCGGGGATCGACCCCGAAATCATGGTTCATCGTCTCAACGATGACAAGAGAGTGGCCGAGCGCGTTCAACCGCGACGGGCGTTCAGTGGGGAGAGGTACCAAGCCATTGGTGAAGAAGTTGACAAACTTCTCGCCGCCGACTTCATCAGGGAGGCGGAGCACCCCAAGTGGGTGTCCAATGTGGTAATGGTCAAGAAGCCAAACGGGAAGTGGCGGATCTGTATTGACTACAAAGATCTCAACAAAGCCTGCCCGAAAGACAGCTTCCCTCTCCCGAGGATCGAGCAGCTCGTGGACGCCACTGCGGGCCACGAATTGCTAAGCTTCATGGACGCCTACTCAGGCTACAACCAGATCCGCATGCACGAGCCGGATAAAATTAAAACCACCTTTGTTACGAACCGCGGACTTTACTGTTACAAGGTCATGCCCTTTGGCCTCAAAAACGCGGGAGCAACGTATCAAAGGTTGGTGAACCGCATGTTCGCCAATCCAATTGGCAAAACTATGGAGGTCTACGTGGATGACATGCTTGTCAAAAGCCTCAAAGCCCACGACCACGTTCGAGACCTGAGGGAAATGTTCACGATCCTGCGACGCTACAAAATGAAGCTCAACCCCAACAAGTGCGCTTTCGGGGTCGAGTCTGGAAAATTTCTGGGCTACATGGTGAGCCGCCGCGGGATCGAGGCTAATCCTGAGAAGATTAAGGCGATCTTAGAGATGAGGTCGCCATAAAAGGTCAAAGAAGTTCAAAGCTTGACGGGAAGGATCGCCGCCCTGACGCGGTTCGTTTCCAAAGCCACTGATAGGTGCCAACCGTTCTTCAAGGCACTGAAGAAGACCGACGGGTTCGTATGGACGGAGTGCGAGGAAGCATTCCGAGATATGAAAGCCTATTTCACCTCCCCCCCGTTCCTCGCGAAGCCAAAGAATGGCGAAACCCTATACCTCTACCTCGCGGTTTCCGATAGGGCCGTGAGCGCGGTCCTCATACGCGAAGAGGACAAGGTACAATGGCCGGTCTACTACGTTAGCAAGGCGCTCCTCGACGCCGAAACCCGATACCCCGAAATCGAGAGACTGTCCCTCGCCCTCGTCATGAGCGCGAGAAAGCTCCGGCCCTACTTCCAAGCGCACCCCATCGTGGTCTGCTCGGGGCATCCCATCGAGAAGGCCCTTCAAAAAGGGACCTCCTCTCGAATGGCGATATGGTCCCAAGAGCTGGGCGAATACGGGGTCGAGTTCCAACCGAGAACCGCCATTAAGGGTCAGGCCCTCGCCGACTTCATCGCCGAGTTCACGAGCGCGCCCCCAACCAACGAGGGCGACGAGAGTAGTAAGACCACGGAAGACAAGGAGGATGACCATAGCGAGTCGTCAAAGAAGAGAACCAACGACCCGATAGGGCCGGTCTGGGACTTGCACGTGGATGGCGCGTCAAACGCCCGGGGGGCTGGCGCCGGCGTTGTGCTCACAAATCCCGATAGGGAAAAGCTGAGATACGCCCTGCGGTTTGAGTTCAAGGCTTCCAGCAACGAGGCAGAGTACGAGGCTCTGATCGTTGGCTTGGAGCTAGCGAACAAGTTGGGCGCCCAAAACCTGCGCATCCATTGTGACTCGCAATTGATCGTGAATCAGGTTAAGGGCGACTACGCCGCAAAGGAGCCACACATGATCGCATACTTGTCCAAAGTCCAAAAGAACTTGGAGGCCCTGTCGTGGTTCGAGATCGTCCAGGTTCCTCGAGAGGCGAACGTTGACGCCGACGCCCTAGCTCGCCTTGCGTCTGGGATAGACGAGGAGGGCGAGGGCAGCGTCCAAATTGAAGTGTTGACCCGACCCTACGTCTCGAGAGGCGACGTAGGGGTCATTGACGAGACTCCGCCTCCCTCATGGATGACCTCGCTCGTGGAATTCCTTAAACGGGGAGTCGTCCCCGAGGACAAAGAAGAAGCCAAAAAGCTGAGAAGCTTGGCCCCAAAATACACAATGAGGGAGGATAGCTTGTTCAAGAGAGGCTACTCCATGCCCCTTCTCCGTTGCCTGACCGAGGTAGAGGCAAGGAAAGCACTCCACGAGGTGCATGAGGGGGTGTGCGGTAACCACGCCGCCGGGCAATCTTTGGCGCTGAAGCTGCTGAGACTTGGATATTTTTGGCCGACCTTGAAAAAGGACTCCCACGAGTGGGCCAAAAAGTGTGACAAGTGCCAAAAGTTCGCCCACATTCCGCGCCAAGCGCCGGCCCCTTTGTGTCCGATCATCGTGCCGCGACCCTTCGCGAAGTGGGGAATCGACCTCATCGGCGAGCTACCTACAGCCCCGAGACAATACAAGCACGCGATCGTGGCTATCGATTACTTCACAAAGTGGGTAGAGGCTGAGCCGCTAGCAAAGATCACCGAGGCGAACACGACAAGCTTCATTTGGAAAAGCATCATCTGCCGCTTCGGGATCCCTGCGTCAATTGTAACCGACAACGGAAAACAATTCGACAATGCGTGCCTCCGAGAAATGTGCGAACAACTTGGCATTAGCAAGACTTTCTCTTCTCCCCGCCATCCTCAGGCCAACGGTCAGGTCGAGGCGGTGAACAAGACGATCAAGGAGAACCTGAAGAAGAAGCTGGAGGCAAGAAAGGGGGCTTGGGCCGACGAGCTCCCCATGGTCTTATGAGCATACCGCACCACCGCTCGAAACGCGACCTGCGAAACCCCTTTCGCTCTCGCGTTCGGCGTCGAGGCTGTGGTACCCGTCGAGACCAAGTTGCCAACCTTGCGCATAGAGGAGTACGACGAAGCCGCCAACGATGACGCGATCAGGCTCGAGCTAGACCTCATAGACGAAAGGAGGGCGGACGCACTCACCCGGCTTGCTGCGCAAAAGAGGAAAGTCGAGAAGTACTACAACTCAAAGATCAAGCTGCGGAAGTTCGCCGACGGGAGCCTCGTTCTTCGAAGGGTGTTCCAAAACACCAAAGTTCAAGGAGCGGGAGTTCTAGGCCCCACCTGGGAAGGCCCGTACCGTGTGCGCCGAGCCATCCACAATGGCACATACGAGCTCGAGAACATGGAGGGACTCGTGTTCACACACCCATGGAATGCGGAGCACCTTCGGCAATATTATCAATAGATGTTCATTCGTCCATTTTTACGCTTTGTTGTTCTCATGTAATTTTCGATTCTAGCAAAGTCATTTTTAAATTTCAAGTTTGGCCAACGGCCTGGGATGTAATTTTTGAACCATTTCAATAATTTAATGAATTACATTTCACTTCAAGACATGGTATCTTAGTTTCTAGCCTCCTCTACGAGCACCCAAGAAACTCGGGGGGCTAAGGGGGATAAGGCGAGAGTAACAAGCTCACTTACTCCACTTTCCACGCACCAAGCGGTAACAAAACACCCATAAATCGGATCCGCGCACCGGACCTCCGACTTCGTACCCTCCTCGTGCGACGCGCTCGCACGGGTTGAGGCCGTACGCCGAGAGATAGCGAAACGTCGACAAGTTGGATCCGCGCACCGGACCTCCGACTTTGCACGTCTTTTGCTGCGACCCTCTCGAGCAACGATGCACCTTGCACACCGATAGGCAGCAAGGCATCGATGGATCACGTCCGCGCACCGGATTGTCGATCCAGGCAGTCAAAACCCAAAACGTGACACGCGTACCAACAAGTACCACGCTCACTGGGAACTGCAAACTCGTCCCGATGCGTACGCCGACAGGTAGCGTACTCGCCAAAGGATGAGCGCGACGGCCACCCAGCTCGCGCACGCCGATAGGCGGCGAGTCATGGATGGATGGCCGAAAATCGCACCCGCCGGACAAGACTGGTCTAGCCGGCGTCCGCGGGAAACTTCGCCGCCAAATGCGGCAGTAAGCCGTGCCAACCGGTCACGCTAAGCATAGCAAGCCGGGCTCGTTAGACACGCACCATTCAAATTGTGCAAACCGATATACTAAGCATGATAGATCGAGGAAATAAGACGCATAACGAAAATAAAAGCTTCAATCAAAGCAAAACAATGTTGCACAAATGACCCAACGAGAAAAGTACGAGAGTACGACCCAAACACAGCAAGAATCCGAAAGAAAGCATAAAGCGAACGCTAAACAAGTGCGCGAAAAAACCAAAGAAAACTTGGCTACTCCGAGCCATAATCGACCTGCTCTTCGTCGTCCTCAAGGTGAGGGGCACCCGACCCGCCAACGGTTCCTCCACCGGACCGACAGTTTGACGACTGGGCGGCCTCCGCAGGGACTTCGGGAGGCAGGTCGTCCTCCAAGGGAGGAAACATGGCGTCAAAGAAGGAAAATGTGATCCCTCGAGACGCGTTCTCCTCCGCAGTCGCATCTTTGACCCCGCATGGCCACCTCGTAACGGGCCACCTCTAGCGAGAGATCCCAGTCCTCCTCCAACTCTGTCTTCGATCGCACGGCGTCATCCTTCTCCTCGATGAGGGTCTGCACCTCCGCTCGCAGGGTTTCCTTCTCCCTCTCGGCCTTGACCCGGGAGATCTCGCTTGCCGACAATCGGGCGTGGACGATGTTCAGCTCTTCGTCTCGGCTCGAGAGGGCCGCCTGGAGTTTCTTGGTCTCCCCTAAGAAAGTATCGGCCGCCTGCTCAGCCTTCTCCCGAGACGCCTTCTCGGCCGCCGCCTTCTCACGAGCTCGCTTTAGTTCCTCCTCAAGCGCTTGGAACTCTTGGACGGTGCGGACCCCCGCCAAGGCAGCGGCATGGGCGGCCGCTGTATCCTCCTTGTCTTTTTCCATGATCTGCATGCGACGTAGCAAGTCCCGGAGAATGCGGTCGCTCCGTTTTTGGAGCGCGAGCATCTGTGGAAACAAACAACGTACATGCAATCGAAATAAGCACAACAAATCACAAATGAGGCAAACAAGCGAGTCATACCTTTCGGGCGTCGCCGATCCCGCTCTGGAAATACTCAAGGTCGCTCACCGTCAGGAGACTCTTGAAATCCCGTAGAGAGGTTTCAAGGATCCCCCGAGAGCATCGGTCCCTCAGCTCCGCCGCCTCCGCCAGGAGCATCGACTCCATGCCATCTGACGTCGCCGACGTATGAGCGCGCTTGTGGCCGGAGGACGAGCCGGGAAGGATCGTCGACGACGGTCGCTTATTCGAGGAGCTCGCCTCGGCCCTCGCCCGCGTTGGAAGCCCCCCATGGCGGGCCTCAGCTTGTGGTTGAGCCGCGATCACGGCCTCGGCGTCGGGCGCCACCCTCGGTGCCTGCGTGCGTGGTCGGTGTCGTCGGGTCATCGTATCTGAAAAAGATGAAGAGGTGACAGGTTAGACTGCAATACAATGGAATATACATTAACTAGAAGCTTGTGTGTGGTTGGTACCCCCCACGTCAGGGGGAGGAGCAGACGAGCCCCCCGCCTCTGATTCAGGGTCCTCCGTAGCCTCCACGACGAGGCCCGAGCTCGGAAGGGCGTCGTCTCCAGGCGTGAACCACCCAGTCCTCGCCATTAGGTCTGGGGACTCGAAGTGCGGTCCTTGCCGCCTCGATTCCGGGATCGCCCTAATCACCGCGTGAAGCTCAGAGCCTTCGATATCGCCCATAGGTGGAAAATCAGCCGCAAGACCAAAGAAGAGAGGCGCGACCCCGAAGGCTGATTCGGACACCCATATCCAAGGATATCGGTGCTTCGAATTAACGTTGCTGACGATGACGAAGCGCTTACGGTGTAGCGCTAGGTAGAAGCCCGGCTTCCCTGGCACCCCTCGTATCGTCATGAGGTCCTAAATGTCGTCGGCGGTGACAGCCCTCTTCTTCGCCCGGTAAAGCATCATGTGGCACGCTGCGACCACCCGATAGAAGGCCGGAGACATCTGTAAGGCGTGCACCCCCAGTCGAACTAGCAACTCCTGGATAACCGGCTGAAAAGGCAACCTTAGCCCACCGCGGAGGCTCGCCTCGTGGACCGCGGCGTACCCCCTTCGAGGGCGGGACGGAAGATCGTCAGGCAACGGTCTGAGGATTGACACAGAGTCCGGGATGCTGTAGCGCTTCCTGAGGCTCTTGAAGCTGACGATGGAGATCAGGCTCGGGACATCGACTCCCGAGCAGTCAAGGTTACCCCGCACGGCTGACTCTCCTACTGGGAAGGACGAGGTCCGCGTTTCCTCCTGCGCAGTAGAGGAAAGTCCCCTCGCCGCGGGTGCTGCACGACAGCTCGTCGAGTTGCCGGAGTGCCCGGAATCCGGGGCGGTGCCCGAGCGCTCGATCGGCTGCCAGCCGGCCGGGTCACTGCCATCGGGCCGGCTCGTCCTGTGGCCGGCAACGTCCCCTCCTGCGTGCGCGTCAAGCCCGAGGACCCAGCCCGTCTCCTGGCTAGGTGGCTCCTCCACGCGTGGCCCCGGCGACCTCCGGCCTTCGGCGCGCGCGCCAGGCCCGTCGGCCCAGCCCGGCTCTCGGCCAGTCGGGTCTCCGGCGCTTGAGGCCTGCCCGGGCGTCCCGGCGTTCAGCCCAAACGCGTCCAGCCCGCCGGCCCGGCCCAGCTCGCGGGTTGCTGGGTCCTCCTCGCGCGCCTGTCGCCCAGCGGCCCTGTCCGGCCTTCGGCCGGTTGGGCCCTCCTCGCGCGCATCGGCCCGGCCCGACTCCCGGCCGGCTGCAGTCTCCTCACCTAGACCCGGCCCATTGGGCCTTAGGGTTTGCAGGGCAACCAGGATGGCCGCCTCTTCCTCTCCAGCTGTGGGCGGTCGGCTTCCTCCCTCTCCGGCGTTGGGCGGCCAGCACTCCTCCTGTCCGGCGCCGCCGACCCCACCTGCAGCGTCGGCCGCCGCCGGCGGTGCTCCCCCGTCATAGACGCGCTCCAGCCCGGCTGGGCCCGACCCACCTGGGCTCCCATGGCCGCCGACCACCTGCAACACAACCCCACCCGAGAGGGTGGGGTCCCCCATGATACCAACGCCGCCCCGGGCGGCGCTCCTCTGCGCCAGCGCGTCATCGCCGGCGTCGGCCTCGCCAGACGCGTCGCCCGCGTCCTCCACGACCGGCTCGGCCCTCCCGGGACGAGGGACGTCTCCCCCAGGTCTGGGTGCGCCCCAGACGGCGCCGACTCGGCCGGGCTCGGCCTCCTCCACGCCGGCGTCGGCCTCCTCTGCTTTGTCGGCGTGCTCCCCGGTCGGGATCGTCGCGCGCGACTCTTCTGGCGCGATCCCGGGGCTGGTCCCAGCGCAGACGGCGCCGACCCAGCCAGGCGCGACTCCCCCGGCGTTGGCGACGGCCTGCACAGCGCCGCCCGTGGCCGGCCCACCTCCTCCGGCGCCAGAATCGATGAGGGCGCCCCTCCCGGCGCTGGATGGATCGCCGCCGGTCTCCTGGGTGGTCGGCCCTGCGCGCGTGACCTCCATAGCGCGTCCCTCGGCCAAGCCAGCCTCGTGCTGGTCGGCCCGGCTGTCCCCGGCGGCTGGTGCCATCAGGCCGGCGCTCTCCTGCCGGCGCTGGCCATCTCCGGCACGCGCGCCCTCACCCTCGTCGGCCAGCCACGCTTCCACCAGTGAAAGATCCTCTCCGGTCATCTCAATAACGTTGAACGAATGCGACGAGTGTCGTGTGTCGGGTGGTGTTGATGGGGGCGAAAATTGAGCCCAAAAAGCATCCAAATCCACGTGGTTCTCCTCAAACAAGTCGTGTAAGCCGTCGTCAACGGTCCCACATCCCGATAGGTGGTCAATGGGGTCCATGGGCGCGAATAACGAAGCGAGCACGATCGACCAAAAATATAATAATAAAAAAAAAATAATATGAAAGGACGTCGGAGCATACCTCTTGACGGCGGGCTTCTCCGATGGGCCAACGTTGGACTTTGAGTTTACCACGCGATTTGCAATCGATGATAAACTCGGGGGGCTAATGTTACCGGTCCATCTCGGTCCGGTAGATCGACGACGGCCACGCTAGCGGCCGTCCTGAGCCCGGCGCTCGTCCGGGGCCGGCACTCGCCGTGGCCGGCTCTCCACGGCCGGCTCTCCAAGGCCGGCCCTCCAGGACCGGCTCTCCAAGGCCGGCGCTCCAAGGCCGGCTCTCCACGGCCGACGCTCCAAGGCCGGCTCTCCAAGGCCGGCGCTCCAGGGCCGGCCCTCCAAGGCCGGCGCTCCAAGGCCGGCCCTCCAAGGCCGGCGCTCCAAGGCCGGCTCTCCACGGCCGGCGCTCCAAGGCCGGCTCTCCACAGCCGGCGCTCCAAGGCCGGCTCTCCACGGCCGGCGCTCCAAGGCCGGTTCTCCACGGCCGGCGCTCCAAGGCCGGCTCTCCAAGGCCGGCGCTCCAGGGACCGCCCTCCAAGGCCGGCGCTCCAAGGCCGGCTCTCCACGGCCGGCGCTCCAAGGCCGGCTCTCCACGGCCGGCGCTCCAAGGCCGGCTCTCCAAGGCCGGCCCTCGGGCAAGGGGTTCCTCAAACACCTCTTGGCCGCCTATAAATATGAGGGTCTCTCCCTCGACCCAGGTAATCCGAATTTGAGTACTGAAACGCTGTCGAACTCGTACCTCGCTCGTTTCTCTCAAGTCTCGACCTCTAAACGCTAAACCCTCTACAAACCACCTCAATCCTACTAATGTTGAGCGTCGGAGAGGTAAACAGAGGCAACCCCTATGTTTCCCCTTTGTAGTTCACACCTTCCCTGCTTGCTTTTCAGGTGCTTGGACGAGATAGATACCATAGACAGCTAAGGGACGACTTGGGATACCAAGTCCGACACGCTCGAGTCGAGACGAGATCACTTGGTCCGGCCTTGGGTCTAACCGTCTGCGACTCCTAAATCGTTGTCCGAAAAACTGCGACAACAGGCTATTCATGCTAATCACAGCTTATGTCTTGGGAGTTTTCTCAGAGCATGATTCGAGTGGGAAGTGATTTACAGATACGGAATCCAGCCTTCCTGAAAGAAGGTTAATGTTCACTCACCTAAGGGTTGATTCCAGAACCGATAGATTGCTAGCACTTTCGAAGTAAGTAACGTTCGAAAGAATCTTTCGCTGGGGAAGCAACAATGCTTAGGGCTGATATGTATCAAGAGAAGTATAACGGATAAATTGACTTCTCTTGACACGGGTTGAACCTGGAGGATCTTGATCACGAACTGACTATATCAGTGGACACTCGTCACGATGAGTAAATATAATTCTAGTATAAAGGAGAGTTCAGTCTTGGCTTACAAGGTGGAGTATTTGACCAACATTAGACGAATCGATGGACAAAAGAGAAAGGACTATTTCGTCTTTTTCATCGGATTTGTTAAGCTCCTATTACTAGGTCCATAGTCCCCGATTCGGATCTGATAAAGGCGGATAAGAACTTTCGTATAATAATGTCTATCATTATTAATCTCACTTGCTGTAATTGTGATTGACAGCATTAATTCTAGAAAACGGGTATTCGCAGAATTAAATAAATATTTATGGTAGAATTGTTTATTTATTGTTTGATCAAGTAAATAAACAATTATTAATTATTTGTTTATTGTTGGACCAAGTAAATAAATAATTAATTGGGTTTTAAGCAATTGGGCCTTGCACACATGGAAAAATCGAATTGGGAATTTCGGCATAGGAATTTGCGCAAATCCCCTTGGCCGTGTGCCTCCAAAACCGATTTTTTCAATATTGGTATTTATCAATATTTTCTCTTTAGTTGTTTAAATAAAGGAGAGAGAAAAATATAAGATATTGTCCTATATTTTCTCCTTATTTAAAGGAAAGTATTTAGGAGAATATTTAGGAGAATAATATATTCTCCTTTATTATCTCACTAAATAAATTATTCTCTATTTAAATAAAAGAATAATATCCCATAGATATTGATCTGATGGATGAGAGAAAAAGTAGGATTCACTTGTTGAGATCCAATGGCCCAGATTTAATCCACTAGTGTGAACACAATAAAAGGAAATAAAATATTCTGGAAGATTCCATGAATATCTCATTTTTACTACTATAAATAGGGGTTCATGAGAAGGCAAAAATAAGCAATTAATTTGTGGAAAATTTCGTGGCTCTCCCTCTTGGGTGTGCGAAATTTTCAGCCTCTCCCTCCCCTCGGAAATTCGTTTCCATTCTTAGTAAAATAAGAGAGAGATCTCGAAACACCTAGTTTCGTGATCTAGTGAGATAAAGACTGTGCCCACTCATCTTTCTTATTCGCCTCGAAGATTACGTTTCGGAAGACTAAGGTGTCATCCTCGAGTCCTTCATCAAGACGACTCAAGACGAAGACGGATTGTGAAAGATTTCAGTTCGTGAGCCAAAAACTGTAAGTATTCGTTTTTCGTTCAAATCGGTTGCTTGATAAATATGCTCTCGTGAATTAAATTAATTAAACATAACTAGATCTTGTTAATTATAACCATAATTTAATTAGCTTATGATCAGCGTAATTAATTATTTTTTCCGCATTAATATGGTTATATGGTGGAATCATCTCAAACGAAGCGCGTCGGAGCGATCGTTCGTGTCCGATACGAGCTCAATCAACCAACAAGTGGTATCAGAGCGATAGTTCGTGTCTGATACCCACTTGATTCCCCAACAAGTGGTATCAGAGCGATTGTTCGTGTCTGATACCCACTTGATTCCCCTAACAAGTGGTATCAGAGCTAGATGTTATTATTAATTAATCGATTTGTTCTTGTAATTAATTTAAATATGGTTTGAATGAAATTATATGTGGATGTGAATTTCATGCAATTCAATATATGATATGTGAATTGTGATTCGTGGTTTGATCGTAGAATATTTGATTCTCGCTTTTCTAGATTTTTTGTAAACCCGAAATTCAAAGGGTATAGGTTTTATGTAATTATTATTATTATTGTTGTAATCCGATGGTGCGACGTTCTTGATCATGACGATCGACGAGAGACGGATACAAAACGAAGAAGCATGACGGACGAAGAAAGCCTCCACGACTACGCCACAAGAAAACTTGTCACAAAATTTTGTGACAAGTTTCGGCCGTCCTTTTTGTGCCGGGCTGCGCCCTCGTGGCGGCGGCGGTCCGGTGCAGCCTCAAGTCTAATCTTGACCTAGGTCAAGATTAGAGGATTCGTCCGGGCCTCAGCCCGGAAACCCTAGTGGGCCCACGGGCCCACTCATTAAAAAAAAAAAAAAAAATTTACCGAAAAAAAAAAAAATTAAGTTTTTAAATGTTTTATTTAAGTAATTGTATGGGCTGAGCCCTAATGATTTTTTATTTAAAACATTACAAAATAAATGATTATGATATCGATTTATTTTAATGGGACATTGGAATGGGCCATTACTTAATTAATTTTTTCGATAAAAAATTAAAAAAATTAAATAATTTGATATTGATTTATTTTTCTAAGGGACATAAGAATGGGCCCAATTGAATCCATGGGCCAATGTGATTGGGCTCATCTTGATTTACTTTATAGAATCAAATAGGAAACGATCAATCCGAATCAAACCATTCTTGCATGCTCTTGCTTGTTTATTTAATTACTATGCCATGCTTGTATGCTATAACTTAGATCATGTATCGTATGTTAATGGTTGTCATGGGCTTTCATTCATTAAAATTGTCTAATTGGATTAGGATAGTTAATTAATGAATGAGTTGAACGGATCGGAGAGCTCTGTCACCAAGCCGATAAGAGGCTAAGCTGAGAGGTACTTAAGAAGACCTAGTGTCTCACCTTCTCTACTGGGAGCTTTTCCGTGATGGAATACTTTTAGGATAATCAAGACTAGATGTCACGAATTCCTAATCACTAAGCTATATCGAAACATCTGTTTTTAAGGGTAGCTTAGAAACACTCGAGTTTTTAATATGACTTAGTTAACTTGAGTGGATCACCTAGATTAAAGTTAATGCTAGGAAAATTAAAATACTGAAAGTATATTGAGTCGTAGGTCTCCAACATTGACACAACACCGTGAGGATGAAAGATCCCCTCGTGACCGGCGGTTTTCTAAACATGGTGGTCAGTTCCATTCGGAAGGGCTTTTCTGATTCCAATACCAAGGTTGTGTCTCTGACGATAGGTGGGAGGGTTGATCTCTGCGTGTACTAGTTACGCTAGTGCGTATGAGCTA
Organism: Urtica dioica subsp. dioica; assembly: GCF_054948205.1. Lineage (NCBI taxonomy): Eukaryota > Viridiplantae > Streptophyta > Magnoliopsida > Rosales > Urticaceae > Urtica > Urtica dioica. Next base: position 6,306,195 of record NC_142762.1, read on the forward strand.
GATTTCTTTCACTGAAATGTTGGGTTGACTCATGCATGAACCAACCGGTGGTTGCTCATGTGGCCAAAGATTCCTATAAAATTGGTAGTTAGTGAGCATAGTTATGAAGGTACATGTACTATGATTGCTCACTAATCTGAGATGGTTCTCATTTTCACTAGGTGCACTCCGTTACGTCACCAGAGTGAAACGGACTGTGGCTATTAGTCGAATTACCTTGGAATATAAAAGCTGGGTTCTTTTGTTTAGTATTTTATCCCGTGCATGTTTGCATTATAGTTTTTATTTCCTAAATTATATTGATGGTTGTTTCTTTTCATATTGCCGATAAATGTGCTTTTTATGTTTTTAGTAATCATGTCGAACCCTATTATGGCCCTGTTGTCGAAAGACGTCCTGACTGGAGATAACTTCCCTAAGTGGAAGTCGAATCTCAACATTGTGCTTGTGAGTGAAAGCATTCGCTTTATCCTCACTGAAGACAGACCTCCTCTTCCTGCTCATGGTGCCTCCAAGAACTTGAGGGAGGACTATGACAAGTGGACTACTGCCAATAACAAGGCGGTGGCCTACATGCTCGCAAGCATATCTGATGCGTTGCGAACTAAGATGGAAGGGAAGGAGACCGTTGTGGAGATCCTTGACTCGTTGCAACAAATGTTTGGGATGCAAAGCGAGCAAGCCCGCATTGAGCTCACCCGTAAGTGCACTAGCACTAGGATGACTACGGGAACTGCGGTGAGGGATCATGTCATGAAGATGACTAACTACTTCACCGAAACTGAACTCCATGGGGCACAGATGGATGAGATTACTCAGGTGGGAATAATCATGAATTCCCTTTCGAGTGACTTCATACAGTTTACGTCCAACTACATCATGAACAAGTTGACGTATGGACTGTCTCAGCTGTTGAATGAACTACAGACTTTTGAGTCTATCACTCGACATGGGAAGAACAAAGGGTCAGCTCTCTATGCTGACAAGAGTTCTTCGCCTAAAACCAAGAAGATGTTGACTTCTGGTGCTGAGTCATCTAAGGCACGTCCGAATACTTCGAAGGGGAAAGGTCCCGCTAAGAAGGAAAGGAAGAACTTCAAGAGAAGTGGAAAAGGAAAAGAAAAGAAGCGAGAAAGCATTGGTAAATGCAACCACTGCAACACTGAAGGCCATTGGAAGAGGCATTGTCCTTTGTACTTGGCTGAGCTTGAGAAAAATAAGAAGAATGCTGGTATTGTACCTTAAAATTCATGATTAAAGATATCCTAAAAATGTTTTGAGGATAATTATTCATGAGCATAATTCTTTTCTTGTTGCAGAGCAGATCTGATGGAGCACACATGTGTAGACGAGCTTACTGAACAATGTCGGATTCAAGCCCGAATCGTAAAGAAGCTCATGCTCCGTTTGAAGATCTAATTTCCCGCTAGTTTTATTACTTTCATTTTTGGATTTATTTTTGAACATGAGATGTGTCATTTAATAATCCGAGGTTTTCTGGACTGTAGCATTTATGGCTATTCCAGAAAGGATGAATCTTTCTTTCTTTATGTTTTATTACATTATTTATGAGCACATGGTTGTGTCTTTAAATATTTCCTTCTATTGAATGCCTTGATTGCTTTTATGATATTTGAATATGCATGAATTCTTATGTCCTTATGAAAAAGATATAGAATATGAAGGTCACGTTTTTCCGTTCATATGCTATATAGAAGCACAATAAATAAATATAAATATTTTCTAAGTTATTATCTCTGTTAGAATTTAATTAGCTTTTATTGCTTCATTAAATTCTTATGTTGAATATGTTTTATTGTTTAAGAACTATTTAGAGCTTTGAAAGCGTCTAAATAATTATTACCATTATTCGACAATGACTTGTGCGAATAATAAGTAATAAAGGAGACACAACTAAAAGTTAGTGTTGATGATGAATTAAATTAGTGGGAGCTTCCTTAATTGGAACCTAGTCACTAATATTCGTATTGATTGAGTGGGAGCATCCTTGAATGGAACCTAGTCACTCTAGATTTATTGATTGAGTGGGAGCATCCTTAATTGGAACCTAGCCAGTCTAAAATTAAATAATCGAGTAGGAGCATCCTTAGCTGGAACCTAGCTACTCTTATTCATTGACTTACTGGGAGCATCCATAAATGGAACCTAGCCACTAAATAACCAATATTATTGAGTGGGAGCATCCTTAATTGGATTCTAGTTACTATTGTTCAATAAAACAGTGAGAGCTTTCTTTAATGAAATCTAGCCACTTGTTGTTCAATAAATAGCAACATCCTTCATAGGATTAAACCCATCATTGAAGATGGCATCCTTAACCGGAATGTATATGCTATTATTCAATAATTAAAGTGGAAGAGTAATCAATGATTACCTTGCCACATAAATTAATGAATTGAAAGGAAGGATAATTTTGAATTATCTTGTCATTAAAATCAATAACCTAGTGGGAGCATCCTAGAATGGATCCTTGTCACTCTCATCAACAATAAACTTTTCTTAAATGGAAAGACATGATCTTGAGATATCACTCTCGATCATACTAACTTGTCTGAAAGTTATTAGCCCATATTTAATAGATCTACCTGTTAAGCTATTAGCTTAAAGGAATATAGAGATCTATAAAAGGATTAATGAAATGGTTTCAGCTTTAATAACCTATAAGGTAAGGGATTGAGCCCTTAAGGAGAGACATTATCATCAATGATACTCTTCTTTCTGATACCACAAACCACTTCATTAGGGATCTTCAAAATTGAAGATGAACTGTCCTTTGAGGATAAAGTTCCAATAACATAAAGACATGGATCGAAGTAGTTATACTACTAAACCTTTTGAAATATGAAAGGTAGATCCTAAGTACTTAACAAACTAATCATGATTGTACATGGATGTTTGTTATAATCGATATTTTGAGAATGATCGATAGGTATAGCTCCTAAACAAGTGTCATGTATAAAGTCATTACTATTATAGTTCTAGACCTCATTATGACACAAGTAAATTGACTGAGCTAACTGTTTCTAAAATTAAATTTAGAAACGACATTCTTGTTCCATTATGTCTCAAACATACTTATTGATATAAGGTATGAGCTCAATGTTGAGGCTATCAACATTGTTTTTAAAAGGACTAATAATTAGACCTTAGACAATATCGTATTTCCGAGAATAACTACATGTGTTGTAAACACTGTAATTTCTGGAAATAGTGAGATACTTAGTTATTTAAATATAGTAAATCCTTAAAGTCCTGTGTATATATTGAATATGAACACGACAAACAAGGATGAACTATAAATAACCAAGTAATGGAAATAGGTCAATAAAGTTCTTATTTAAACACGTTCAATAAATCACACTATAGTAAGTGGTGATGAGATCAAACCATGCAATGGTGCAACCTGTTTTGGCACCAAAGGGATGTACACCTTGATAGGGAGACTCGTTATCTTTAAATATAAAGTCTGGTGTATAATCTAAAAGGTATGCGAAGTGTTAATTTGTTCTAAAGTAAATTTATTTACTGTGAACAAATTGACTTGACCTTAAATGGTAAGTCAAAGATCACTTGCAAAAATGCATGAATTAGAATAATATAAAAATGGGACATATGTCAGATCGACATAAATGATAGAGTATAGATAAAGTGGGAATCCATATGATGGGAACCTGGGTCAAACCGTCTATAATGATGGCAAAGAATTAAATTGGCTAAAGGAAACTTATCTTCTCTGGTCAAAGTGGCAGATTGTTAGGAATATTGCCCACTTGAAGATAATGAATAAATGATTACTAAATTCGATAATAAGATTACTTTATTAGCATTATATGATTAGTGGGTTGAGTTCTAAAACAATTAGAATCAATAACAACTATCTTCCGTAGCCTCCGTATCAAACTGAGTCACGTGCTGGGCACCTGAGTTCGGGCGGTGTGCAAAAACATGGTCGATGACTGATATACGCCTGGAAAGCTATATCTAAAGTCATATATGTGGAACACATGGGTGAAGGCTGATCACTATGTGGGAGCATTCTACACTTGTGGTAAGTGTACGACCTGGACAGGTCTTGGTGTAGATGTGTCGTTTAAGGACCGTTACGACACATTAACCGAGGCCACTATGATGGTCACAGTGAGACTTGATCTAAATCTTGAAGTGATCATGGACACTGGGTTATGTTACTAAGCTCTTTGACTCATTCGCTAAAAGGCTATTCATGCTAATCACAGCTTATGTCTTGGGAGTTTTCTCAGAGCATGATTCGAGTGGGAAGTGATTTACAGATACAAAATCCAGCCTTCCTGAAAGAAGGTTAATGTTCACTCACCTAAGGGTTGATTCCAGAACCGATAGATTGCTAACACTTTCGAAGTAAGTAACGTTCGAAAGAATCTTTCGCTGGGGAAGAAACAATGCTTAGGGCTGATATGTATCAAGAGAAGTATAACGGATAAATTGACTTCTCTTGACACGGGTTGAACCTGGAGGATCTTGATCACGAACTGACTATATCAGTGGACACTCATCACTCCCTCTTTCCTTTTGGGGATATTCCCTCGAAACAGCCGCTTACATTCTGAACCAAGTTCCGTCTAAAACGGTTCCTGGTACTCCTTATGAAAGATGGACTGGCCGTAAAGTAAGTTTGGGCCACATCCGAATTTGGGGTTGCCCTGCACAAGTGCTAAGGCAAAAGACTAGCAAGTTGGCTAGTAGGTCAGAATTGTGCTTGTTTGTGGGATATCCAAAGGAAACCAAGGGTTTCATCTTCTATAGTCCCGAGGACGATAAGACTTTCGTTAGCACGAATGCTCGTTTCCTTGAGGAGGACTTTATGAAAGATGCAAAACCTAGAAGCAAAATTGTGCTTGAAGAAAAGTTGGGTGAGGAAGCTCCTACCTCATCTGTAAGAACTGTTCTTGCCCCAACTGAAACAGAACCTAACTCATCAGAATCTCGTCAAGTAGTACTTTGACGTAGTGGGAGGGCTACTCAAAAGCCTGACAGGTACATGTCTTATGAAGACTCTCTCGTAGCCGTCTCCGACATGGATGATCCTGTTTCCTATAGCCAAGCGATGGCTTGTTCTGAATCAAACCTTTGGCTTGACGCCATGAAAGTTGAGATGCACTCGATGTATGTCAACAAAGTCTGGAAACTTGTAGACCTTCCTGAAGGGATTAAACCCGTAGGGTGTAAGTGGATATACAAGAAGAAAAGGGGTCTTGATGGGAACGTCGAGACGTTCAAAGCACGACTTGTGGCGAAGGGTTATACCCAACAAGAACGGATTGACTATGAAGAAACTGTTGTCAATGGTGCCCACAAGAAGAGTAGTAGTGTCTATTTATGTACATTTGATGTCATATAGTCTTACGAAGACTCTTGCTTGTGATTGCTTATTCATTAATAAATTTGAAACGTTCATTCATTCTTTCTTTGTTTGAAGCTTTATGATAAAACCTTAGTCTTTTAGTCCATAAACAAACTTAACAACTTACGAAGAGACAAATGTAGATTTGCATGAACAAACTCTTCGTAGTTTGCTTAAAACGATATATTCGCAATCTTAGGGTCAAAGGACTATTGACCTCAGTATGATTGTTAGAAGAATCTATGATGTCTGGTTATGAGGCATTGAGAGTTGGGGACTCTATAGTTCTTCTAGGTATCTTCCGAAGGTACTGAATTGACCAGTGCACTTCTAGAGACAATATAAGAACAAACCATTTAACCTCTTATGTCTCGAAGTCACTATGTATGAATTGCATCATCCTTACCTTAATCCTGAAATGAGACATGCCATTTCACACCTTAGTATTCTCATTTGAGAAAGTCAAAGTTCGGACTCACTATGTGATTCCGAACAAGGCCTATTGGTGAAGTACTAAGTTGTGAGTCTCTCATGAGTAACTTTGTGAAGTTCTCATAGATATGGAATTCATGTACAAGATTGCTGAAATGCAATGTATGTCACCTCATGCTTTGTTCCTTGGAGTGTGAATAAATGAACTGGTCAGTGTCCAAATTGAGTCCTGACTCTTTTGGATGAAACAATGTGACTTGTTAGCTCCTCGTCAATACATTGTTTCTAACTTATTCACAAGCGACAAAGGAGTTGAGGAAATAACAGCTAGAAGGGTAAAATGGTAATTTAGTAAATCCCGACTAGCTGATGACATTCATGAAGGGTAAACATAGATAATATTCAGTGGATCCGCTCATCATAATTAGGTCGAATTCTTGAGTAGAAAACAAATTCATTTGAACCGAGAGATTTTCAGTGTCAGCTCTTTAGTGGAGTCAGTTGGCATTAAGCTAAACTTGGAAAAGGTTTGTGAACTTTTGAGTCCAAGTGTTTAGCTCAAGCTTTGTTCATTTGGGTCCATGAGGTCACTGTCACGAATCACATCGATAGGAATAGTTAAACTGGAAGCTAAGTCAAAACAAGAACGAGACAGTTTTACGAAAATTGTCAAAAGGGTATTTTTGTCTTTTTGGACATAGGACGAAAAGAATGTCAATAATTTTTTTTTGACATTGTCATATGATGACAAATGAAATAAATATTACTCAGCCATATTTGTGTAATTGGGCCTTGAGGATTAATTTCATTTCATAGAATTTTACTTGAAAATTCTTAATGGGCTTTTCTTATGTTGTCATGAACAAATGAAGAAACATCTAGAAGCTCCTTCTAGAAGCTCAAATTTCGTCCAACCCAAGGAAAATAAGGCTGAATTTCGTTCATGCCATAGTGGGAAAGAGAGTTTATTTTGTGCATTGATGTATGAAGATACTTGCCAAAAGAAAAAGGGGAAACAAATTTCCTTAAGAAGGAAAGTGCATTTTCGGCCAACTAAGAGGAAATCAAATGAGGAAACAAATCCTAAGCCTTCATGAGGCATGTTGGACGTGCAAGGCAATAGGAAAAGAGGAAACTACCTTTTGAAGGTAATCCTCCTCCTATAAATAGGAGCCTCATTCCTCACATTTCATTCATCCAAGTTTAAGAGATTTGAGAGACTCTCTCTCTAGAACTTTGACCGAACTCCTCTCTCTCTCTCTAGTTTATTTTCGATTTTGTTTTGGCACCTAGGTCCTCATTTGACCTAGAGTTTAGCTCTGCGACTTCAAGACTCGTTCTTAAGTCGTAGTGTTTAAAAGTGCCCACTCACTGATTCCTTTTATTTCGAGTGATTTAGTGATAGAAACTATCGTGGTTGCTCGAGGTGCCGATGAAAGAAAGAGAGACGTGCTGCGAGGAGACGAGCGTTGCAAACTTTCCAAAAGCTTCTACAAAGTTCAAGCTTCAAGAAAGGTTAGTAAACTTCTATACTCATAATAGGTTTTAATTACATGTACTTGCTCTTTGTCTAGGTTAGTAAAAACTGTTTTTACTTGAAAAGAAATTTTTTAAAATTCCGCCGCTTCCCGAAGCGTTTAATCTTTTTCTTAAACCCTAGATCAATTCCAACAAATGGTATCAGAGCTATGGTCAAAGAGATGCATGTACATGTTTTTAAAATTATGAGCTTGAAAATCGTTTTCGAAAGTTTACTAATTTTGTGACAAGTTAGAATTGTAATCTTAGATTTTTTTTAATTTATTGCTCATGCCTTTAAATTAAAAACCACGTTGTTTTTCTATGATTTTGGGATGTTTTTAAAACACATTAGAATCAGTTCTAAAAGTTTTTAATTTTTTGTATTGAAAAACGTGTTTTAAAGGTTTGAGAAATTTCGAGTAAAATTTTGTGACTAGTTTTGTTATCTTGCTAGTTTCTTATTTTTACTTGAATCGTTTTATGGTTGTTGTTATTTATTTTATGCCTTGTTATTACCTTGCTAATAAAACACAAATAAAAGCTTTAACAACCTTCATAAAACGTTCCGTTACACTCGATTCTTTTTCGCACCTAAAAAGGACCAAGCTTTAATTTATTTCTTTTTCTTCGAGCTGGAGTAAACCCGCATTAAAAGTGGCATAACTCTCTGCTCAGAAATCTAAATTTAATGATTCTTGAATCAAATCAAAGCTCTGTCTGTCTTCTGTCCAATGCCATCGGTTTCGGCTCAAAAGGACATCGGAGCCGCCAGATATGGCGATTTTACTCCGAGGTGCGCGGCTGTCTGAAACTCCAGTTTTTTAGAAATCCGGATTTTCAAACCCCACTACCATGAGTTATAGAACTCTAATGAGAAAATTTTCTTGAGCAAAAATGTTTTTCACATTATTATAAACATGATGTGTAAAGATTAAAAGTTTTGATTTTTGAAAGATTAATTGAAATTGAGTTTTTACAAAACTAGTTTGAATTTTGAAAAACCGTTTTCACTTTCAAACTTGAAAAATATTTTGTCACCCATATCAAATAAGTTTTCAAAATGTTTTCAAAACTATATCTATATCACATATGTTCAAAATCTATATGCTCTTGAAAATTTGAGTGGGAGGTCTCCTTGTAGACAAGCCGAAAAATAAAAAGATGTGTAATCTCAAACTTTCAAGTGCTCGAGTGAGTTGAAGTTCACACTTCCCTCACGTACTTTCCCGAAATAGAAAATAGGAAAAGATAGAGTATGTACCTTGTGCCTTTATGCACTAATACTGCTCTGAACATGTCGATCTAGGATTCTCTTCTAGTTGTCCGCTCTGTCGCTCTCTAACTAGGAAATTTGTTTCCGAAGTTAAAAGAGTCGATGAACCAACTCCAAAAACTAAGTGGGAGGGTTATACTTGTTGTTTGTAACCCACGATCCCCAACACTAATGAAAAGTGCAAGTGTCACCGGACTAAGAGTCACCCTCGTGGCCCTCTCTTAAATGAGAGTACTCAAGGGCGCTTTGCTCTGATCATTGCTCAATGAGCTACGTCCGAGAGTGAGACAATGATGACAAGACCTCCCCTCGGCGGATTGTTTTTCAAAGTCAATCTTTTGGACTAAGTGGTTGGTTACACACTTAGACTCAATCCCTAGTAATCCTCCCTCGAGGCCCTGCGAAAGGATGTGAGTGATCAAACCAATTTACAAGGTGGCTAGTCAAAATTGATGTATTGACATCTTGGCTATGCATTAATGATGAGTCATTTACTTATGAAAGGAGACTCGTTGCGGCCTTCCCTCGAAGGAGTAAAGTGTCATTTCGTTCATAACACCTTTGGATTTTATAAAGTCTTAAACAAACTTAAATCCTAAACCAAAGACTAATCATAAACTTGTTTCAACTTTTATAGGCAATATGTCTCCCAACTCTCTCTCTTTCATTCTTTCCTCGAACAAACTCGAAAACGAAAACTACATAGACTCGAAACGTAACCTCGACATAATACCTACCGTTAACAAGCACAAATGGGTACTCACCACCCCGTGTCCTCCTCTGACGAATGATGATTCAACTCAAGAGGACAATGACGCCTTAGCGGCCTGGCTTCGATCCGATGAGATTGTGAGGTGCTATATCTTGGCATCTATGAACAATATGCTGAAAGAGCAACATCGTGACTTCGAGACTGCCGCTGACATGCTCTACAATCTCCTTGAGATGTTTGGAGGGAAAAGGCGTCAAACAAGGCTACAAGCAGTCCGACAGTTTATGAACTGTCATATGCAGGCTAGGACTCCTGTTGGAGACTTCATGATACTGATCATTAGTTTTCTGAATAAAATGGAAATCCTAGGATCTGAGATTGATGGGAAGAATATCATAGATATGATCTTAAAAACTCTCCCCGCATCTCTTGATACCGCCAAGATGAACTACTCCATAAACAAGCTAGAGTACACTGTTACCAAGCTTATGAAGGAGTTTAACACTGCTGAAGGTCTCACTAAGAGAAAGAGGAATCAAGGAGAGGCACATGCTACTGAGCAAAGAGCCTCCGCCTCTGGAACTAAGAAGAGACCTCACAAGGCCGATAAAAAGAACTGTCCTGCCAATCTCAAAGCAAAGGAACATAGTATTGTACTAGTTACCGAAGCATGCTTAGTAGCTGATAATGTATCAACGTGGATTCTTGACTCCGCTGCTACTAACCATATTTGTTGTTCCTTGAATGGTTTCAAGAAAACCAAAAGCTTAGAGGAAGGCGAGTTCTGTTTCAAATGGGGTGATGGGAGCCTGGTGTCTGCAAAGGCTGTGGGATCCGTGACGCTGTCTTTTGAAGACCGCACTTTAAACTTGATTAATGTATATTTTGTTCCTACCTTTGGGAAGAACTTAATATCCGTTGCTCGTCTTCGTGAGCAAGATTATTGTTTAAAGTTCATTAAGAATGGAATTCGTCTTTCGTTTCCTGGTAATTCTTTTGTCACTGATGCATGTATGAAGAATGCTCTTTTCTACATCTATCCCACCCAACCTTCTCTTTTAGACACCGAAATAGATAATGATCTAATTAGGGAGCCAAAGAGGATCAAACTTTCTGAATCCTCTGATCTAACAAAATCAACACACCTATGGCACTTAAGACTTGGTCATATGAGTCTAGAAAGGATTAAGAGACTTGTGAGGGATGGTCCACTCCAAGCCTCTGCAATAGGTTCACTACCTACTTGTGAATCCTGCATAGAAGGAAAAATGACTAAGCGACCTTTCTCTGATAAAGGTCGAAGAGCCACTGAGTTGCTGGAACTAATACATTCTGATGTATGTGGTCCGCTCATCCAACAGGCACGTGGAGGATACGAATACTTCGTTACCTTCACTGATGATTACTCACGATATGGGTTTGTCTATTTGCTTAAACACAAATCCGAGACCTTTAACGTATTTAAGGTCTTTAGCGCTTTAGTGGAAAAGCAAACTGGCAAAGTGATCAAAACCCTTCGATCTGATCGAGGTGGTGAGTATATGTCTGGAGAGTTCAATGACTTTCTTAAAGAAGAAGGTATCGCTTCTCAACTTACCGCACCTGGCACACCTCAACAAAACGGAGTGTCAGAGAGAAGAAACCGAACTCTTATGGAGATGGTTAGATCGATGATGAGTTACTCATCACTCCCGCTTTCCTTATGGGGATATGCCCTCGAAACAGCCGCTTACATTCTGAACCAAGTTCCGTCTAAAACGGTTCCTGGTACTCCTTATGAAAGATGGACTGGCCGTAAAGTAAGTTTGGGCCACATCCGAATTTGGGGTTGCCCTGCACATGTGCTAAGGCAAAAGACTAGCAAGTTGGCTAGTAGGTCAGAATTGTGCCTGTTTGTGGGATATCCAAAGGAAACTAAAGGTTTCATTTTCTATAGTCCCGAGGACGATAAGACTTTCGTTAGCACGAATGCTCGTTTCCTCGAGGAGGACTTTATGAAGGATGCGAAACCTAGAAGCAAAATTGTGCTTGAAGAAAAGTTGGGTGAGGAAGCTTCTACCTCATCTGTAAGAACTGTTCTTACCCCAACTGAAACACAACCTAACTCATCAGAATCTCGTCAAGTAGTACTTCGACGTAGTGGGAGGGCTACTCAAAAGCCTGACAGGTACATGTCTTATGGAGACTCTCTTGTAGCCGTCTCCGACATGGATGACCCTGTTTCCTATAGCCAAGCGATGGCTTGTTCTGAATCAAACCTTTGGCTTGACGCCATGAAAGTTGAAATGCACTCGATGTATGTCAACAAAGTCTGGAAACTTGTAGACCTTCCTGAAGGGATTAAACCCGTAGGGTGTAAGTGGATATACAAGAAGAAAAAGGGTTCTGATGGGAACGTCGAGACGTTCCAAGCACGACTTGTGGCGAAGGGTTATACCCAACAAGAAGGGATTGACTATGAAGAAACCTTCTCGCCAGTCGCGATGCTTAAATCCATCCGCATACTCCTATCCATAGTTGCAGCTCTCGACTATGAGATCTGGCAAATGGATGTCAAGACAGCCTTTCTGAATGGCAATCTTGACGAGCGCATTTACATGGCTCAACCAGACGGTTTCGTGGATAAAGGTCAAGAGACCAAGGTTTGTGAGTTGCTTAAATCCATTTATGGACTAAAGCAAGCATCTAGGTCATGGAATATTAGATTCGATGAAACTGTAAAGAGCTTCGGCTTTGAACAGTCAATAGATGAGCCTTGTGTTTACAAGTTAATACACGAAGGCAAAGTTGTGTTTCTGGTACTATATGTCGATGATATACTACTCATTGGTAATGACGTGGGTAAGTTATCTGAGGTTAAGGTCTGGCTGGCAAAGCAATTCGATATGAAGGATCTAGGAGAAGCCGCATATATTCTGGGAATCCAAATCTTTCGAGATAGGAAAAACCGGACCCTGTCGCTCTCTCAAGCATCTTATATTGATAAGGTGATGGATCGCTTCTCGATGCAAGACTGCAAGAGGGGTCAAACACCCTTTAGGCATGGAGTTTCACTCTCTAAGGACCAGTCTCCCAAGACTGCACAAGAGATTGAAGACATGAGGAAGATTCCTTACGCCTCTGCCGTAGGAAGCCTCATGTATGCTATGCTTTGCACTAGACCTGATATATGTTTCGCCGTTGGCGTAGTTAGCCGTTTCCAATCCAACCCTGGACCCGAGCACTGGATTGTTGTTAAGCATGTTCTTAAGTATCTTCGAAGAACTAGGAACTTGATGCTTACATACTCAGGTATTGACCTGACTATGACGGGATATACCGACTCTGATTTTCAAGCGGATAAGGATTCCAGAAAATCCACTTCGGGATCTGTGTTCATCCTTAATGGTGGAGCTGTTGTGTGGAGAAGTATTAAGCAATCTTGCATTGCTGACTCCACAATGGAAGCAGAATATGTGGCTGCTTGTGAAGCATCCAAGGAGGCTGTATGGCTTAGAAAATTCCTTAAGTTTTTGGAAGTTGTTCCAAACGTCGACGAGCCCATAACCCTTTATTGTGATAATAGTGGGGCTGTCGCTGACTCAAAGGAACCTAGAAGCCATAAGCGCTCTAAGCATATTGAGAGGAAATACCATTTGATTCGAGAGATCGCGCAACGCGGAGACGTGGAGGTGAAGTAGATCTCTGGCAGATCCATTCACCAAGGCCCTAGCGAACAAGGTCTTCGACCAACTTCGAGAGGGATTAGGCATGTAGGACTACTCACATCTTCTTTGAGTCAAGTGGGAGTTTGTTGTCAATGGTGCCCACAAGAAGAGTAGTAGTGTCTATTTATGTACATTTGATGTCATATAGTCTTACGAAGACTCTTGCTTGTGATTGCTTATTCATTAATAAAGTTGAAACGTTCATTCATTCTTTCTTTGTTTGAAGCTTTATGATAAAACCTTAGTCTTTTAGTCCATAAACAAACTTAACAACTTACGAAGAGGCAAATGTAGATTTGCATGAACAAACTCTTCGTAGTTTGCTTAAAACGATATATTCGCAATCTTAGGGTCAAAGGACTATTGACCTCAGTATGATTGTTAGAAGAATCTATGATGTCTGGTTATGAGGCATTGAGAGTTGGGGACTCTATAGTTCTTCTAGGTATCTTCCGAAGGTACTGAATTGACCAGTGCACTTCTAGAGACAATATAAGAACAAACCATTTAACCTCTTATGTCTCAAAGTCACTATGTATGAATTGCATCATGCTTACCTTAATCCTGAAATGAGACAAGCCATTTCACACCTTAGTATTCTCATTTGAGAAAGTCAAAGTTCGGACTCACTATGTGATTCCGAAAAAGGCCTATTGGTGAAGTACTAAGTTGTGAGTCTGTCATGAGTAACTTTGTGAAGTTCTCATAGATATGGAATTCATGTACAAGATTGCTGAAATGCAATGTATGTCACCTCATGCTTTGTTCCTTGGAGTGTGAATAAATGAACTGGCCAGTGTCCAAATTGAGTCCTGACTCTTTTGGATGAAACAATGTGACTTGTTAGCTCCTCGTCAATACATTGTTTCTAACTTATTCACAAGCGACAAAGGAGTTGAGGAAATAACAGCTAGAAGGGTAAAATGGTAATTTAGTAAATCCCGACTAGCTGATGACATTCATGAAGGGTAAACATAGATAATATTCAGTGGATCCGCTCATCATAATTAGGTCGAATTCTTGAGTAGAAAACAAATTCATTTGAACCGAGAGATTTTCAGTGTCAGCTCTTTAGTGGAGTCAGTTGGCATTAAGCTAAACTTGGAAAAGGTTTGTGAAATTTTGAGTCCAAGTGTTTAGCTCAAGCTTTGTTCATTTGGGTCCATGAGGTCACTGTCACAAATCACATCGATAGGAATAGTTAAACTGGAAGCTAAGTCAAAACAAGAACGAGACAGTTTTACGAAAATTGTCAAAAGGGTATTTTTGTCTTTTTGGACATAGGACGAAAAGAATGTCAATAATTTTTTTTGACATTGTCATATGATGAAAAATGAAATAAATATTACTCAGCCATATTTGTGTAATTGGGCCTTGAGGATTAATTTCATTTCATAGAATTTTACTTGAAAATTCTTAATGGGCTTTTCTTATGTTGTCATGAACAAATGAATAAACATCTAGAAGCTCCTTCTAGAAGCTCAAATTTCGTCCAACCCAAGGAAAATAAGGCTGAATTTCGTTCATGCCATAGTGGGAAAGAGAGTTTATTTTGTGCATTGATGTATGAAGATACTTGCCAAAAGAAAAAGGGGAAACAAATTTCCTTAAGAAGGAAAGTGCATTTTCGGCCAACTAAGAGGAAATCAAATGAGGAAACAAATCCTAAGCCTTCATGAGGCATGTTGGACGTGCAAGGCAATAGGAAAAGAGGAAACTACATTTTGAAGGTAATCCTCCTCCTATAAATAGGAGCCTCATTCCTCACATTTCATTCATCCAAGTTTAAGAGATTTGAGAGACTCTCTCTCTAGAACTTTGGCTGAACTCCTCTCTCTCTCTCTAGTTTATTTTCGATTTTGTTTTGGCACCTAGGTCCTCATTTGACCTAGAGTTTAGCTCTGCGACTTCAAGACTCGTTCTTAAGTCGTAGTGTTTAAAAGTGCCCACTCACTGATTCCTTTTATTTCGAGTGATTTAGTGATAGAAACTATCGTGGTTGCTCGAGGTGCCGATGAAAGAAAGAGAGACGTGCTGCGAGGAGACGAGCGTTGCAAACTTTCCAAAAGCTTCTACAAAGTTCAAGCTTCAAGAAAGGTTAGTAAACTTCTATACTCATAATAGGTTTTAATTACATGTACTTGCTCTTTGTCTAGGTTAGTAAAAACTGTTTTTACTTGAAAAGAAATTTTTTAAAATTCCGCCGCTTCCCGAAGCGTTTAATCTTTTTCTTAAACCCTAGATCAATTCTAGCAGAAACCTTCTCGCCAGTCGCGATGCTTAAATCCATCCGCATACTCCTATCCATAGCTGCAGCTCTCGACTATGAGATCTGGCAAATGGATGTCAAGACAGCCTTCCTGAATGGCAATCTTGACGAGCGCATTTACATGGCTCAACCAGACGATTTCGTGGAAGAAGGTCAAGAGACCAAGGTTTGTGAGTTGCTTAAGTCCATTTATGGATTAAAGCAAAGCATCTAGGTCATGGAATATTAGATTTGATGAAACTGTAAAGAGCTTCGGCTTTGAATAGTCAATAGATGAGCCTTGTGTTTACAAGTTAATACACGAAGGCAAAGTTGTGTTTCTGGTACTATATGTCGATGATATACTACTCATTGGTAATGACGTGGGTAAGTTATCTGAGGTTAAGGTCTGGCTGGCAAAGCAATTCGATATGAAGGATCTAGGAGAAGCCGCGTACATTCTGGGGATCCAAATCTTTCGAGATAGGAAAAACCGGACGCTGTCGCTCTCTCAAGCATCTTATATTGATAAGGTAATGGATCGCTTCTCGATGCAAGACTCCAAGAAGGGCCAAACACCCTTTAGGCATGGAGTTTCACTTTCTAAGGACCGGTCTCCCAAGACTGCACAAGAGATTGAAGACATGAGGAAAATTCCTTACGCCTCTGCCGTAGGAAGCCTTATGTATGCTATGCTTTGCACTAGACCTGACATATGATTCGCCGTTGGCGTAGTTAGCCGTTTCCAATCTAACCCTGGACCCGAGCACTGGATTGCTGTTAAGCATGTTCTCAAGTATCTTCGAAGAACTAGGAACTTGATGCTTACATATTCAGGTACTGACCTGACTATGACGGGATATACCGACTTCGATTTTCAAGCGGATAAGGATTCCAGGAAATCCACTTCGGGAGCTGTGTTCATCCTTAATGGTGGAGCTGTTGTGTGGAGGAGTATTAAGCAATCTTGCATTGCTGACTCCACCATGGAAGCAGAATATGTGGCTGCTTGTTAAGCATCCAAAGAGGCTGAATGACTTAGAAAATTCCTTAAGTATTAGGAAGTTGTTCCAAACGTCGACGAGCCCATGACCCTTTATTGTGATAATAGTGGGGCTGTCGCTAACTCAAAGGAACCTCGAAGCCATAAGCGCTCTAAGCATATTGAGAGGAAATACCATTTGATTCGAGAGATCGTGCAGCGCGGAGACGTGGAAGTGAAGATGATCTCAACGGTGGACAACCTAGCAGATCCATTCACTAAGGCCCTAGCGAACAAGGTCTTCGACCAACATCGAGAGGGATTAGGCATGAAAGACTACACACATCTTCTTTGAGTCGAGTGGGAGTTTGTTGTCAATGGTGCCCACAAGAAGAGTTGTAATCTTTATATTGTACATTTGATGTAATAAAGTCTTACGAAGACTCTTGCTTGTAATTACTTTTTCATTAATAAAAAGTTGAAACGTTCATTCATTCCTCCTTGTCTGAAGCTTTATGATAAAACAATAGTCTTTAGTCCATAAACAAACTAAACAAGTTACGAAGAGACAAATGTAGATTTGCATGAACAAACTCTTCGTAGTTTGCTTAAAACGATATATTCGCAATCTAAGGGTCAAAGGACTATTGACCCCTGTATGATTGTTAGAAGAATCTATGATGTCTGGTTATGAGGCATTGAGAGTTGGAGACTCTATAGTTCTTCTAGGTATCTTCCGAAGGTACTGAATTGACCAGTGCACTTCTAGAGACAAGATAAGAACAAACCATTTAACCTCTTATGTCTCGAAGTCACTACGTATGAATTGCATCGTGCTTACATTAATCCTGAAATGAGACATGTCATTTCACACCTTAGTATTCTCATTTGAGAAAGTCAGAGTTCGGACTCACTATGTGATTCCGAACAAGGCCTATTGGTGAAGTACTAAGTTGTGAGAATATCATGAGTAACTTTATGAAGTTCTCATAGATATGGAATTCATGTACAAGATTGCTGAAATGCAATGTATATCACCTCATGCTTTGTTCCTTGGAGTGTGAATAAATGAACTGGCCAATGTCGAAATTGAGTCTTGACTCTTTTGGATGAAACAATGTGACTTGTTAGCTCCTCGTCAATACATTGTTTCTAACTTATTCACAAGCTACAAAGGAGTTGAGGAAATAATAGGTAGAAAGGTAAAATGGTAATTTTGTAAATCCCGACTAACTGATGATATTCATGAAGAGTAAACATTGATAATATTATGTGGATCCACTCATTACAATTAGGTTGGATTCTTGAGTAGAAAATAAATTCATTTGAACTGAGAGATTTTCAGTGTCAACTCTTAAGTGGAGTCAGTTGACATTAAGCTAAACTTGGAAAAGGTTTGTGAACTTTTGAGTCCAAGTGTTTTAGCTCAAGCTTTGTTCATTTGGATCCATGAGGTCACTGTCACGAATCACATCGATTAGGAATAGTTAAACTGGAAGCTAAGTCAAAACAAGAACGAAAATTGTCAAAATGGTATTTTTGTCTTTTAAGACATGGCATGAAATGAATGTCAATAAATTTTTTGACAAGTTCATTTGATGACTTAATGTCACTCGGCCATATTGAAATAACTGGGCCTTGTGGATTAATTTCATTTCATAAGAATTTTATTGAAAATTCTTAATGGGCCTTTCTCATGTTGTCATGAACAAATGAAGAAGCTTCTAGAAGCTCCTTCTAGAATGAGTTTGGGCGCCTACCCTATAGAAAAATAGGAGAGATTATTTTGTGCATAAATGTATCAAGATACTTGCCAAAAGAAAAAGAGGAAACAAATTTGCATATGGATGCATAAGGGATTCGGCCAAGAGAGAGACAAGGCAAGGCAAGGAACAAAAAAGGAAACAAATCCAAGGCTTAATGAAGCCTATGTTGGCCGAGCATCTCAAGAAAAAAATGGGAAATTGGCTCATGAATATGTGATATTCTATAGAAGAGGAAACTACCTTATTGAAGGTGAGATCTCTCCTATAAATAGGAGGCCCTTTCTTCACATTTCATTGATTCCAAAGTTTTAGAGATTTGAGAGACTCTCTCTCTAGAACCTTGGCCGATCCCCTCTCTCTCTCTCTATTCAATTTCGTTTTATTGTTTTGGCACCTAGGTCCTAATTTGACCTAGAGTTTAGCTCTGCGACTTCAAGACTCGTTCTCAAGTCGTAGTGTTTAAAAGTGCCCACTCACTGATTCCTTTTATTTCGAGTGATTTAGTGATAGAAATCATCGTGGTTGCTCGAATTGCCGAGGAAAGAAAGAGAGACGTGCTGCGAGGAGACGAGCGTTGCAACTTTCCAAAAGCTTCTCAAAGTTCAAGCTTCAAGAAAGGTTAGTAAACTTCTTAGCTCATAATAGTTTTTATTTATATGTACTTGCTCTTTGTCTAGGTTAGTAAAAAACTGTTTTTACTTGAAAAGAAATTTTTTAAAATTCCGCCGCTTTGCGAAGCGTTAAACTTTTTCTTAAACCCTAGATCAATTCCAACATTCTGCGCGTATCAGGACCGATCTCACGGCCCTATCGGAAACTGCGAGATAGACATACAAGGTCTCACCGTCTTTAGGCTTCACAAGGAACGGAGGGGAGCTGAAGTAGGCCTTCATTTCGCGGAATTCCCTCTCGCACTCCTCTTTCCATATGAACCCGTCGGTCTTCTTTAAGGCCTTGAAGAACGGTTGGTATTTGTCGGTGGCCTTGGATACGAACCGCGTTAAGGCGGCGATCCTTCCTGTCAAGATTTGTACTACTTTAACTGTCTGGGGCAACCTCATTTCCAAGATCGCCTTAATTTTTTCGAGATTGGCCTCGATCCCATGGCGGCTCACCATATAGCCCAAGAATTTTTCGGACTCAACCCTGAAAGCGCACTTGTTGGGGTTGAGCTTCATCTTCTACCGCCATAGGATTGCGAACATTGTTGTCGGTCATTTTCGAAAAACCCAAAACATCAAGAAAAATTCACCACTCGAAGGGCCGATGGTCAGGCCGGAGGTCCTGGAAAGCGGCGAGCCCTCCGTCACGAGTCGACCGGCAAGCCCTCGTGCCAAACTCTCAGCTCCTTGAGTCGAGCCTCGCTCCTCGAGTCGAGACTTGAATCAGCTCCTTGAGTCAAGCCTCGCTCCTCGAGTCGAGACTTGAGTCATTCTCCTCGAGTCGAGCCTCGCTCCTCGAGTCAAGGTTTGAGTCAGTCTCCTCGAGCCGAGCCTCGCTCCTCGAGTCGAGCCTTGAGTTATTCTCCTCGAATTGAGCCTCGCTCCTCGAGTCGAGACCGGAGTCGGTCTCCTCGAGACGAGCCTCGAGTCGGGTCCCACCCGTCAAATAGGAATATTCGTGTCACAAATGCGGGATGCGAAACCCAAGATGGCTTGACGGGTCCGGTAGAATGACGGTCGCGAAAAGCCCACGAAAACATGGCCCAGCGCGCTCCTCGCTGCGGGTTGCGCACCGCGCGCCGCGCTGGTGCGCCGCACATCCCTTGTGCCCCTCCACTTGATGAGGTGCGCGCCCCTAGTCCCACATGGACGCCGAAGGACCCTCTTAAGGCCTTTAAACACCTATAAAAACCCCCTACGTGTCTAACACGCTAGATGCGTATGCGATCCCCGAAGTTCTGAGACGTCCCCGAGGACTCCTCCGTGCACCGTCTTCTTCATCGAGCATGCCTCTCCATCAAGGCTCCGCACCTCACACTGCGTAACGCACGCCCTGAACTACATTCTGACTTGATCCCACACACGGGTATGTAGGCAGCCTATACAAAAAAGGAACGGTCACTCCTCCACCTCACCCATTCCCTCTTCCGAGAGGCGGGTTGATCGGAGAAAGCCTAGCTCGAGACTTTCAAGTTCACACTTTTGGCCCGGGTGCGATCACTTGGTCGGCCTTGGATCGAACCGCCCGAGGTATATAATCGTTGTTCATTTTCGTGCGACAACATTTTGGCCCTAGAAGGAGGGTACTTCCCGACCTGTTCAGCCCGAAATCCCTCCTATCCATCTTCTTCTTTTCTTCTGCAAACTCGACTTTCTCGGACTTGAGAAAAGATGAGTAGTCAGCCACCCGTGCATTCTGAGGGCGTTAACAACCCCGATAAGGTCACTGGAACCAAAAAGTACTTCTTGCGCTCCCGAGCGCATGGTGACGAAGAGTCGCTCCATGAAGAGAGCTCGACCCGCTCACCATCTCCATCTCCAGATAGAATGGACAACCGCATCATGGAATTGGAGGAGAATAACCGCCAACTAAAGGCGAAGAACGTGAGGTACCACAGCCGACTGGCTGCAAAGCGACCTACGCATGATACGGTGACCCCCAATGGGGATCCTGAGAACCTCAACGAGGAAAGTCACGATCGCAACCCTGATTACGAGGGTACTGGCGATTCGGAGGATATCGAGACTTCTCTCACAAAGGACGGGGGACTCCCCGTCGTGTTTGAAGCCGGTCCTTCGAATCCATTACCCAGGACTGGCGACGCGCCGGCAGCTTCTCAAGAGGGGAATTCCCAACGTTCAGCCCTCGACCGACTAGGTCAAAGGGGGAATGTTGCGGAAAGTCAGGGCACGCGGAGAGCGCGCCGTCGCAGACGAAGCCTGCGCCTCCGTACGACCAGCCCTGATCTTAGGGATCACCTCACTGCTCAACGCATTGGACGTGGCAATGATCTGAGAGAGCGACTAAGCTCTAGACCCAACATCCAGCTGGCAGCCCCAAGTAACGGGAATCGCCGCGCAGGTCAAGAGTCTAACAAAAGGCGACAGGTGACTCCTCCCGAACAGGGAGTTACTCCAACGACCGGTCTCGATGTGGTCACTATGATCCACAATCTTCGAAATGAGGTACGAGATCTCCGAGAATACAAAATAGGCAGAAGCACCTATGGGGTCGTTGAGGAGAATTCTTCGCCTTTCATGACTCATATATTGGCTGAGGTTTGTACGGGGAATTTCAAACTCCCGAACCTCACTCCTTATGATGGAAAAGCAGATCCTGCTTACCACATCCAGCACTATGAAACCTGGATGACGATGCAGGGTGTCTCTCCTGGCGCTATGTGCCAAGCTTTTAGTCTTACCCTCGCCGGACCCGGTTTCGAGTGGTTCAAGAACTTAAGGCCGAGAAGCATCCACTCATTCAAAGACCTGAAAGACATGTTCCTAGAACGGTTCGCCACATCTATGGTCCAAAAGAAGGCTAAGATGTACATGTGGTCAATCAGGCAACAGAGTGGCGAGTCTCTTAGGCGATACTGTTGTCAATGGTGCCCACAAGAAGAGTTGTAGTCTTTATTTTGTACATTTGATGTAATAAAGTCTCATGAAGACTCTTGCTTGTAATTGCCTATCTATTCATTAATAAAGTTGAAACGTTCATTCATTCTTTCTTTGTTTGAAGCTTTATGATAAAACCTTAGTCTTTTAGTCCATAAACAAACTTAACAACTTACGAAGAGACAAATGTAGATTTGCATGAACAAACTCTTCGTAGTTTGCTTAAAACGATATATTCGCAATCTAAGGGTCAAAGGACTATTGACCTCAGTATGATTGTTAGAAGAATCTATGATGTCTGGTTATGAGGCATTGAGAGTTGGAGACTCTATAGTTCTTCTAGGTATCTTCCGAAGGTACTGAATTGACCAGTGCACTTCTAGAGACAATATAAGAACATACCATTTAACCTCTTATGTCTCGAAGTCACTATGTATGAATTGCATCATGCTTACCTTAATCCTGAAATGAGACATGCCATTTCACACCTTAGTATTCTCATTTGAGAAAGTCAAAGTTCGGACTCACTATGTGATTCCGAACAAGGCCTATTGGTGAAGTACTAAGTTGTGAGTCTGTCATGAGTAACTTTGTGAAGTTCTCATAGATATGGAATTCATGTACAAGATTGCTGAAATGCAATGTATGTCACCTCATGCTTTGTTCCTTGGAGTGTGAATAAATGAACTGGTCAGTGTCCAAATTGAGTCCTGACTCTTTTGGATGAAACAATGTGACTTGTTAGCTCCTCGTCAATACATTGTTTCTAACTTATTCACAAGCGACAAAGGAGTTGAGGAAATAACAGCTAGAAGGGTAAAATGGTAATTTAGTAAATCCCGACTAGCTGATGACATTCATGAAGGGTAAACATAGATAATATTCAGTGGATCCGCTCATCATAATTAGGTCGAATTCTTGAGTAGAAAATAAATTCATTTGAACCGAGAGATTTTCAGTGTCAGCTCTTTAGTGGAGTCAGTTGGCATTAAGCTAAACTCGGAAAAGGTTTGTGAACTTTTGAGTCCAAGTTTTTAGCTCAAGCTTTGTTCATTTGGGTCCATGAGGTCACTGTCACGAATCACATCGATAGGAATAGTTAAACTGGAAGCTAAGTCAAAACAAGAACGAAAATAGTCAAAAGGGTATTTTTGTCTTTTGAGACAAAGGATGAAATGAATGTCAATAAATTTTTTGACAAGTTCATTTGATGACTTAATTTCACTCGGCCATGACTTGATCATTGGGCCTTGTGAATTAATTTCATTTCATAAGAATTTTATTGAATATTCTTATTGGGCCTTTTTCATGTTGTCATGAACAAATGGAAAAGCTTCTAGAAGCCCATTCTAGAAGGACATAGGCGCCCAACATACCCAACCAAGAGAGAATATTTTGTGCATAAATGTATCAAGATACTTGCCAAAAGAAAAAGAGGAAACAAATTTGCATGAGGATGCTTTAGGGTAATCGGCCAAGAGAGAGACAAGGCAAGGCAAGGAACAAAAATGGAAACAAATCCAAGCCTTCTAGAAGGCATCCTTGGCCGAGCATCTCAAGTGGGAAAAGAAGTAATTGGCTCATGAATATGTGATATTCTATAGAAGAGGAAACTACCTTATAGAAGGTGAGACCTCTCCTATAAATAGGAGCCCCTTTTCCTCACAATTCATTCATCCAAAGTTTTAGAGATTGAGAGCTTCTCTCTCTAGACTTGGCCGCCCCTTCCTCTCTCTCTCTCTAGTTTATATTTTCGATTTTTCTTGTCTTGGCACCTAGTGATAGAAACTTTCGTGGTTGCTCGAGGTGCCGAGGAAAGAAAGAGAGACGTGCTGCGAGGGGAGACGAGCGTTGCAAACTTTCCACAAGCTTCTTCAAAGTTAAAGCTTCAAGAAAGGTTAGTAAACTTCTAGCTCATATTGGTTTTTAATTACATGTACTTGCACTTGTCTAGGTTAGTAAAAACTGTTTTACTTGTAAAAGAAAATTTTTAAAATTCCGCCGCTTATCGAAGCGTTAATTATTTTCTCAAACCCTAGATCGATTCCAACAAATGGTATCAGAGCTATGGTCAAAGATTAGCATGTACATGTTTTTAAAATTATGAGCTTGACAATCGTTTTCGAAAGTTTACTAGTTTTGTGACAAGTTAGAATTGTTATATTAGATTTTTTTTAATTTATTTCTCATGTCTTTAAATTAAAAAGCATGTTGATTTTCTATGAGTTTGGGATTTTTTTAAAACACATTAGAATCAGTTCTAAAAGTTTTTAATTTTTTATATTGAAAAACGTGTTTTAAAGGTTTGAGAAATTTCGGTAAATTTTGTGACTAGTTACTTTGTCTTTCTAGTTTCTTTTATTTACCGTATTCGTTTTATGCTTGTTGTTATTTCTTTTATTCTATGTTATTACCCTGCTAATAAAACACAAATAAAAGCTTTAAACAACATCTTAAAACGTTCCGTTACACTTGATTCTTTTTCGCACCTAAATAGGACCAAGCTTTAATTTATTTCTTTTTCTTTGAGCTGGAGTAAACCCGCATTAAAAGTGGCGTAACTCTCTGCTCAGAAATCTAAATTTAATAATTCTTGAATCAAATTAAAGCTCTGTCTGTCCTCTGTCCAATGCCACCGGTTTCGGCTCAAAAGGACATCGGAGCCGCCAGATATGGCGATTTTACTCCGAGGTGCGCGGCTGTCTGAAACTCCAGTTTTTTAGAAATCCGGATTTTCAAACCCCACTACCATGAGTTATAGAACTCTAATGAGAAAATTTTCTTGAGCAAAAATGTTTTTCATATGATTATAAACATGATGTGTAAGATTAAAATGTTTTGATTTTTGGAAGTTTAATTGAAATTGAATTTTTACAAAACTAGTTTGAATTTTGAAAAACCGTTTTCACTTTCAAACTTGAAAATATTTTGTCATCAAAATCAAATAAATTTTCAAAATGTTTTCAAAACTATATCTATATCACATATGTTCAAAATCTATATGCTCTTGAAAATTTGAGTGGGAGGTCTCCTTGTAGACAAGCCGAAAAATAAAAAGATGTGTAATCTCAAACTTTCAAGTGTTCGAGTGAGTTGAAGTTCACACTTCCCTCACGCACTTTCCCGAAATAGAAAATAGGAAAAGATCGAGTATGTACCTTGTGCCTTTGTGCACTAATACTGCTCTGAACATGTCGATCTAGGATTCTCTTCTAGTTGTCCGCTCTGTCGCTCTCTAACTAGGAAATTTGTTTCCGAACTTATAAAAGTCGATGAACCAACTCCAAAAACTAAGCGGGAGGGTTATATTCGTTGTTTGTAACCCACGATCCCCAACACTAATGAAAAGTGCAAGTGTCGCCGGACTAAGAGTCACCCTCGTGGCCCTCTCTTAAATGAGAGTACTCAAGGGCGCTTTGCTCTGATCATTGCTCAATGAGCTACGTCCGAGAGTGAGACGATGATGGCAAGGCCTCCCCTCGGTGGATTGTTTTTCAAAGTCGATCTCTTGGACTAAGTGGTTGGTTACACACTTAGACTCAATCCCTAGTAATCCTCCCTCGAGGCCCTGCGAAAGGATGTGAGTGATCAAACCAATTTAGAAGGTGGCTAGTCAATGTTGATGTATTGACATCTTGGCTAAGCATTAATGATGTGTCATTTACTTATAAATGGAGATTTTTTGCGGCCTTCCCTCGAAGGAGTAAATTATCGTTTGGTTTATAACACCTTTGGATTTTATAAAGTCTTAAACAAACTTAAATCCTAAACCAAAGACTAATCATAAACTTATTTCAACTTTTATAGGCAATATGTCTCCCAACTCTCTCTCTTTCATTCTTTCCTCGAACAAACTCGAAAACGAAAACTACATAGACTCGAAACGTAACATCGACATAATACCTACCGTTAACAAGCACAAATGGGTACTCACCACCCCATGTCCTCCTCTGACGAATGATGATTCAACTCAAGAGGACAATGACGCCTTGGCGGCCTGGCTTCGATCCGATGAGATTGTGAGGTGCTATATCTTGGCATCTATGAACAATATGCTGAAAGAGCAACATCGTGACATCGAGACTGCCGCTAACATGCTCTACAACTCCTTGAGATGTTTGGAGGGCAAAGGCGTCAAACAAGGCTACAAGAAGTCCGACAGTTTATGAACTGTCATATGCAGGCTAGGACTCCTGTTGGAGACTTCATGATACTGATCATTAGTTTTCTGAATAAAATGGAAATCCTAGGATCTGAGATTGATGGGAAGAACATCATAGATATGATCTTAGAAACTCTCCCCGCATCTCTTGATACATCCAAGATGAACTACTTCATAAACAAGCCAGAGTACACTCTTACCAAGCTTATGAAGGGACTTCACACTGCTGTAGGTCTCACTAAGAGAAAGAGGAATCAAGGAGAGGCACATGCTACTGAGCAAAAAGACTCCGCCTCTGGAACTGAGAACAGACCTTACAAAGCCGATAAAAAGAACTGTCCTGCCTATCTCAAAGCAAAAGAACATAGTATTGTACTAGTTACCGAAGCATGCTTAGTAGCTGATAATGTATCAACGTGGATTCTTGACTCCGCTGCTACTAACCATATTTGTTGTTCCTTGAATGGTTTCAAGAAAACCAAAAGCTTGGAGGAAGGCGAGTTCTGTTTCAAATGGGGTGATGGGAGCCTGGTGTCCGCGAAGGCTGTGGGATCCGTGACGCTGTCTTTTGAAGACCGCACTTTAAACTTGAATAATGTTTATTTTGTTCCTACCTTTGGGAAGAACTTAATATCCGTTGCTCGTCTTCTAGAGCAAGATTATTGTTTAAAGTTCATTAAGAATGGAATTCGTATTTCGTTTCCTGATAATTCTTTTGTCACTGATGCATGTATGAAGAATGCTCTTTTCTACATCTATCCCACTCAACCTTCTCTTTTAGACACCGAAATAGATAACGATCTAATTAGGGAGCCAAAGAGGATCAAACTTTCTGAATCCTCCGATCTAACAAAATCAACATACCTCTGGCACTTAAGACTTGGTCATATCAGTCTAGATAGAATTAAGAGACTTATGAGGGATGGTCCACTCCAAGCCTTTGCAATAGGTTCACTACCTACTTGTGAATCCTGTATAGAAGGAAAAATGACTAAGCGACCTTTCTCCGATAAGGGTAGAAGAGCCACTGAGTTGCTGGAACTAATACATTCTGATGTATGTGGTCCGCTCAGCCAACAGGCACGTGGAGGATACGAATACTTTGTTACCTTCACTGATGATTACTCACGATATGGGTTTGTCTATTTGCTCAAACACAAATCCGAGACCTTTAACGTATTTAAGGTCTTTAGGGCTTTAGTGGAAAAGAAAACTGGCAAAGTGATCAAAACCCTTCGATCTGATCGAGGTGCTGAGTATATGTCTGGAGAGTTCGATGACTTTCTTAAAGAAGAACGTATCGTTTCTCAGCTTACCGCACCTGGCACACCTCAAGAAAACGGAGTGTCAGAGAGAAGAAACCAAACTCTTATGGAGATGGTTAGATCGATGATGAGTTACTCATCACTCCCGCTTTCCTTTTGAGGATATGCCCTCGAAACAGCCGCTTACATTCTGAACCAAGTTCCGTCTAAAACGGTTCCTGGTACTCCTTATGAAAGATGGACTGGCCGTAAAGTAAGTTTGGGCCACATCCGAATTTGGGGTTGCCTTGTACATGTGCTACGGCAAAAGACTAGCAAGTTGGCTAGTAGGTCAGAATTGTGCCTGTTTGTAGGATATCCGAAGGAAACCAAAGGTTTTACTTTCTATAGTCCCGAGGACGATAAGACTTTCGTTAGCACGAATGCTCGTTTCCTTGAGGAGGACTTTATGAAGGATGCGAAACCTAGAAGCAAAATTGTGCTTGAAGAAAAGTTGGGTGAGGAAGCTTCTACCTCATCTGTATGAACTGTTCTTACCCCAACTGAAACACAACCTAACACATCAGAATCTCGTCAAGTAGTACTTCGACGTAGTGGGAGGGCTGTTCAACAGCCTGACAGGTACATGTCTTATGGAGACTCTCTCGTAGCCGTCTCCGACATGGATGATCCTGTTTCCTATAGCCAAGCGATGGCTTGTTCTGAATCAAACCTTTGGCTTGACGCCATGAAAGTTGAAATGCACTCGATGTATGTCAACAAAGTCTGGAAACTTGTAGACCTTCCTGAAGGGATTAAACCCGTAGGGTGTAAGTGGATATACAAGAAGAAAAGGGGTCCTGATGGGAACGTCGAGACTTTCAAAGCACGACTTGTGGCAAAGGGTTATACCCAACAAGAAGGGATTGACTATGAAGAAACCTTCTCGCCAGTCGCGATGCTTAAATCCATCCGCATACTCCTATCCATAGCTGCAGCTCTCGACTATGAGATCTGGCAAATGGATGTCAAGACAGCCTTTCTGAATGGCGATCTTGACGAGCGCATTTACATGGCTCAACCAGACGGTTTCGTGGATAAAGGTCAAGAGACCAAGGTTTGCGAGTTGCTTAAATCCATTTATGGACTAAAGCAAGCATCTAGGTCATGGAATATTAGATTCGATGAAACTGTAAAGAGCTTCGGCTTTGAACAGTCAATAGATGAGCCTTGTGTTTACAAGTTAATACACGAAGGCAAAGTTGTGTTTCTGGTACTATATGTCGATGATATACTACTCATTGGTAATGACGTGGGTAAGTTATCTGAGGTTAAGGTCTGGCTGGCAAAGCAATTCGATATGAAGGATCTAGGAGAAGCCGCATATATTCTGGGAATCCAAATCTTTCGAGATAGGAAAAACCGGACCCTGTCGCTCTCTCAAGCATCTTATATTGATAAGGAGATGGATCGCTTCTCGATGCAAGACTGCAAGAGGGGTCAAACACCCTTTAGGCATCGAGTTTCACTCTCTAAGGACCAGTTCCCCAAGACTGCACAAGAGATTGAAGACATGAGGAAGATTCCTTACGCCTCTCCCGTAGGAAGCCTCATGTATGCCATGCTTTGCACTAGACCTGACATCTGTTTCGCCGTTGGCGTAGTTAGTCGTTTCCAATCCAACCCTAAACCCGAGCACTGGATTGTTGTTAAGCATGTTCATAAGTATCTTCGAAGAACTAGGAACTTGATGCTTACATACTCAGGTACTGACCTGACTATGACGGGATATACCGACTCCGATTTTCAAGCGGATAAGGATTCCAGGAAATCCACTTCGCGATCTGTGTTCATCCTTAATGGTGGAGCTGTTGTGTTGAGAAGTATTAAGAAATCTTGCATTCCTGACTCCACAATGGAAGCAGAATATGTGGCTGCTTGTGAAGCATCCAAAGAGGCTGTATGGCTTAGAAAGTTCCTTAAGTATTTGGAAGTTGTTCCAAACGTCGACGAGCCCATGACCCTTTATTGTGATAATAGTGGGGCTGTCGCCAACTCAAAGGAACCTCGAAGCCATAAGCGCTCTAAGCACATTGAGAGGAAATACCATTTGATTCGAGAGATCGTGCAGCGCGGAGACGTGGAAGTGAAGAAGATCTCAACGGTGGACAACCTCGCAGATCCATTCACCAAGGCCCTAGCGAACAAGGTCTTCGACCAACATCGTGAGGGATTAGGCATGAAGGACTACACACACCTTCTTTGAGTCAAGTGGGAGTTTGTTGTCAATGGTGCCCACAAGAAGAGTTGTAGTCTTTATTTTGTACATTTGATGTAATAAAGTCTCATGAAGACTCTTGCTTGTAATTGCCTATCTATTCATTAATAAAGTTGAAACGTTCATTCATTCTTTCTTTGTTTGAAGCTTTATGATAAAACCTTAGTCTTTTAGTCCATAAACAAACTTAACAACTTACGAAGAGACAAATGTAGATTTGCATGAACAAACTCTTCGTAGTTTGCTTAAAACGATATATTCGCAATCTAAGGGTCAAAGGACTATTGACCTCAGTATGATTGTTAGAAGAATCTATGATGTCTGGTTATGAGGCATTGAGAGTTGGAGACTCTATAGTTCTTCTAGGTATCTTCCGAAGGTACTGAATTGACCAGTGCACTTCTAGAGACAATATAAGAACAAACCATTTAACCTCTTATGTCTCGAAGTCACTATGTATGAATTGCATCATGCTTTACCTTAATCCTGAAATGAGACATGCCATTTCACACCTTAGTATTCTCATTTGAGAAAGTCAAAGTTCGGACTCACTATGTGATTCCGAACAAGGCCTATTGGTGAAGTACTAAGTTGTGAGTCTGTCATGAGTAACTTTGTGAAGTTCTCATAGATATGGAATTCATGTACAAGATTGCTGAAATGCAATGTATGTCACCTCATGCTTTGTTCCTTGGAGTGTGAATAAATGAACTGGCCAGTGTCCAAATTGAGTCCTGACTCTTTTGGATGAAACAATGTGACTTGTTAGCTCCTCGTCAATACATTGTTTCTAACTTATTCACAAGCGACAAAGGAGTTGAGGAAATAACAGGTAGAAGGGTAAAATGGTAATTTAGTAAATCCCGACTAGCTGATGACATTCATGAAGGGTAAACATAGATAATATTCAGTGGATCTGCTCATCATAATTAGGTCGAATTCTTGAGTAGAAAATAAATTCATTTGAACCGAGAGATTTTCAGTGTCAGCTCTTTAGTGGAGTCAGTTGGCATTAAGCTAAACTTGGAAAAGGTTTGTGAACTTTTGAGTCCAAGTTTTTAGCTCAAGCTTTGTTCATTTGGGTCCATGAGGTCACTGTCACGAATCACATCGATAGGAATAGTTAAACTGGAAGCTAAGTCAAAACAAGAACGAAAATAGTCAAAAGGGTATTTTTGTCTTTTGAGACAAAGGATGAAATGAATGTCAATAAATTTTTTGACAAGTTCATTTGATGACTTAATTTCACTCGGCCATGACTTGATCATTGGGCCTTGTGAATTAATTTCATTTCATAAGAATTTTATTGAATATTCTTATTGGGCCTTTTTCATGTTGTCATGAACAAATGGAAAAGCTTCTAGAAGCCCATTCTAGAAGGACATAGGCGCCCAACATACCCAACCAAGAGAGAATATTTTGTGCATAAATGTATCAAGATACTTGCCAAAAGAAAAAGAGGAAACAAATTTGCATGAGGATGCTTTAGGGTAATCGGCCAAGAGAGAGACAAGGCAAGGCAAGGAACAAAAATGGAAACAAATCCAAGCCTTCTTGAAGGCATCCTTGGCCGAGCATCTCAAGTGGGAAAAGAGGTAATTGGCTCATGAATATGTGATATTCTATAGAAGAGGAAACTACCTTATAGAAGGTGAGACCTCTCCTATAAATAGGAGCCCCTTTTCCTCACAATTCATTCATCCAAAGTTTTAGAGATTGAGAGCTTCTCTCTCTAGACTTGGCCGCCCCTTCCTCTCTCTCTCTCTCTAGTTTATATTTTTGATTTTTCTTGTCTTGGCACCTAGTGATAGAAACTTTCGTGGTTGCTCGAGGTGCCGAGGAAAGAAAGAGAGACGTGCTGCGAGTGGAGACGAGCGTTGCAAACTTTCCACAACCTTCTTCAAAGTTCAAGCTTCAAGAAAGGTTAGTAAACTTCTAGCTCATATTGGTTTTTAATTACATGTACTTGCACTTGTCTAGGTTATTAAAAACTGTTTTACTTGTAAAAGAAAATTTTTAAAATTCCGCCGCTCACCGAAGCGTTAATTATTTTCTCAAACCCTAGATCGATTCCAACAGATACCTTGCCCGATTCATAAAGAGTCAAACAAGGTTGACCGCTTTGACGACGGTGACGCAATTACCGCTATCATTGAAGGCTTGCGCACAAGTGACTTCCTCAAGTCGTTTGTCTGCCGCGTCCCTTCTACCATGGCCAAGTTGATGACTCGAGCTAAGACCTTCATGGGAGTCGAAGATTACCTTGACAGCCGCAACAACAACAATCAAAGCTCTCGCCGTCGGGAAGAACCTAGCCACGAGCAAGGCGAATCTCGCAAGAGACGAAACAAGGGGAATCAGGTTTCCAATAACCAACCCCATGTACCCCAGAAGCCGCGACTTGCAGAAAACTTCAAAGGGTATTCGTCGTTCACACCATTGAACACGGCGCCATAACGGATCCTGGCTCTGGCACGTGACAAGTTCACACCCCCGGCTCCGATGAAAAAAGATCCCACAACACGTGATCGATCTAGATATTGTGAGTTCCATCAGGAATACGGTCATTTGACCGAAATGCTACAACCTTAAAAGGAAAATCGAGGCTTTGATCCAACAGGCTGAGCTGAAAGAATTTGTGTTACGTATGATCAGCGCTGCGGGCCCCACCACAAATAGACCACAGTCTGGTAAAGGAGGAGGAACAGCCGCTTCTGTCGACCGAACCACGGCTACTGCCAACGCCAATCCACAACTCCACGTAGTGACTACCATATTGGGAGGTCCACAAGATGGAGATTCAGCTCGACAACGGAAGAAATTCCTTAGGGCCGTGGCTCAGGAAGACGCTGCTATGCACGTCAACTTTACGTATGAAGAACCTCCGTCCGTGCCTCACGAGACGATGTATTTCACCAATGAAGAAGCCAAGCGAGTTGTGCATCCACACAATGACTCGATTGTGCTCAAAGCCCAAGTGGCCAATAACTTGGTGAAAAGGGTTCTCATTGACAACGGCAGTGCTGCCGACATAATTTTCAAGTCTACCCTAGAGCGCATGAAGCTCGAGGGGGCTACGCCCGACTCGGACCCAAACGCCCTTGTTTGGGTTCACCGGGGAAAGGGTCATGACCGAAGGCATCATCGATCTGCCGGTCACCTTCGGGACCCCTGGAGGCATTGAGGCCATTCACATGGTCCCATTCCTAGTGGTTGATCAGGAGTCGCCCTACAACTTGATCATCGGGCGACCTACGCTGAACCGACTAAGAGCTATCACTTCCACGTACCACCTACTGGTGAAGTTCCCCACTGAAGAGGGAATTGGCATCATGGCCGGAGAGCAATCCCAAGCCAGAATATGCTACGTGCAAGGAGTTGATGGTAAATCCGCGGGGAAAATAGTCAACACAATCTTCCAACTGGAAGACGATTACCCATGCGACCTAAGGGACGCAAGGAAGTTCGGAGAACTTGACCCTCGGGATGAAGTCGAAAGACTCAAGGTGGAAACCTCTGATGATCTTGTGCCGATCGTCTTGGACGAATCTAAGCCTGATCAGGTTGTAAAGGTCGGCATTCGGCTTCCACTCGCCATCAAAACTCAGCTCACTGCCTTCCTCCGGGAATTGATATCGAGATAATAGTACACCGATTGAACGACGACCCGAAGGTCACCGAAAAGGTGCAGGCTAGACGAACGTTCAACCCAGAACGATACCTGGCCATAAATGAAGAGGTCGAGAAACTTCTCGTCGCAAACTTCATACGAGAGGCTAAGTACCCCAAATGGGTCGCCAACGTGGTAATGGTAAAAAGGCCTAATGGAAAGTGGCGAATTCGTATAGATTACAAAGATCTTACCAAAGCCTGCCCTAAGGACTATTTTTCGCTCCCGCGGATCGAACAACTAGTCGATGCCACGGCTGGCCATGAACTTCTCAGTTTCATGGACGCCTATTCGGGCTACAACCAAATTCGAATGCATGAACCCGATCAAAGCAAGATAACCTTTGTCACCGATCTAGGTCTCTACTGTTATAAGGTCATGCCTTTCAGGCTTAAGAACGCAAGAGCGACGTACCAGCGCTTGGTTAATCGGATCTTCACCAATCAAATCGGCAAGACCATGGAAGTATATGTGGACGACATGCTCGTCAAAATCCTACTGGCAACTAATCACGTACACGACCTTAGGGAGATGTTCACAATCCTCCGCCGATATAAGATGAAACTCAATCCCAACAAATGCGTGTTCGGGGTTGAGTCCGGGAAATTCCTCGGATACATCGTCAGCCGACGGGGGATAGAGGCGAATCCCGAATAAATCAAGGCACTCCTTGAGATGAAGTCCCCAAGACTAGTCAAAGAGGTGCAAAGCCTGACCGGTCGAGTTGCTGCTCTGACACGCTTCGTGTCTAAAGCCACCGACAAGTGTCAACCGTTCTTCAAAGCTCCAAAGAAGACGGACGGCTATGAGTGGACGGACGAATGTGAAAAAGCCTTCCAGGAAATGAAGGCCTACTTTGGGTCCCCACCGTTCCTCTCTAAACCAAGAGAGTGCGAGATACTGTACGTGTATCTCGCCATCTCTGAAAGAGCTGTAAGTGCTGTTCTTGTCCGCGAAGAAGACAAGGCCAATGGCCGGTCTACTACGTGTGCAAAGCCTTACTCGACGCAGAAACGCGCTACACCGAGATAGAGAAACTTTCTCTGGCTCTCGTAACGGCAGCCAAGAAGCTGCGTCCATATTTCCAAGCTCACCCGATTGCGGTGCAAACCGAACATCCGATCCGTAAGGCTCTTCAAAAGGGAACATTGACTCGCATGGCAATTTGGTCCAAAGAATTGAGGGAGTACGGGATTGAGTTCCACCCAAGAACGGCTATAAAGGGTCGGGCCTTAGCGGACTTTGTGGTAGAATTCTCCTATGCTCCCGATATGGGAAGAGCAGAAAATAACTTAAACGATGACGCATTAACTCGGAAAA
Organism: Urtica dioica subsp. dioica; assembly: GCF_054948205.1. Lineage (NCBI taxonomy): Eukaryota > Viridiplantae > Streptophyta > Magnoliopsida > Rosales > Urticaceae > Urtica > Urtica dioica. Next base: position 6,340,471 of record NC_142762.1, read on the forward strand.
GAAAGGTTGACCCAAACGGATCCCATCTGGGAGTTGTACGTAGACGGAGCATCCAATGCTCGGGGGGCTGGCGCCGGAATAGTCTTGATTAACCCCGACGGGGAAAAGTTACGTTATGCTACGCCCTCCACTACGGCTTCCAGGCCTCCAATAATGAAGCCGAATACGAGGCGCTCATTGTGGGGATAGAGCTAGCACATAAACTCAGCTCTCAAAACCTGTGAATACACTGCGACTCGCAGCTGATCGTGAACCAGGTTAGAGGAGATTACACAGCCAAGGAACCTAATATGGTTGCATACCTGTCCATGACAAACTCCAAACTCGATGCCCTATCTTGGTTCGAGATTCACCAAATCCCGAGAGAACAAAATTCAGAGGCTGACGCACTTGCTCGCCTTGGATCTGGCATCCACAAAGATGGGTTGGGAACCGTACCCATCGAATTTCTCCCCTGGCCATCCGTATCCCGAGACGAGATCGAGACCGTAGAAGTAGTGTCTCAGCCTACTTGGATGGACCCGATTATCGAGTTTCTACGAAGAGGGTGTTGTCAATGGTGCCCACAAGAAGAGTTGTAGTGTGTATTTATGTACATTTGATGTCATATGGTCTTACGAAGACTCTTGCTTGTAATTGCTTATTCATTAATAAAAAGTTGAAACGTTCATTCAATCTTCCTTGTTTGAAGCTTTATGATAAAACCTTAGTCTTTTAGTCCATAAACAAACTTAACAACTTACGAAGAGACAAATGTAGATTTGCATGAACAAACTCTTCGTAGTTTGCTTAAAACGATATATTCGCAATCTTAGGGTCAAAGGACTATTGACCTCAGTATGATTGTTAGAAGAATCTATGATGTCTGGTTATGAGGCATTGAGAGTTGGAGACTCTATAGTTCTTCTAGGTATCTTCCGAAGGTACTGAATTGACCAGTGCACTTCTAGAGACAAGATAAGAACAAACCATTTAACCTCTTACGTCTCGAAGTCACTAAGTATGAATTGCATCATGCTTACCTTAATCCTGAAATGAGACATGTCATTTCACACCTTAGTATTCTCATTTTAGAAAGTCAGAGTTCGGACTCACTATGTGATTCCGAACAGGGCCTATTGGTGAAGTACTAAGTTGTGAGTATGCATGAGTAACTTTGTGAAGTTCTCATAGATATGGAATTCATGTACAAGATTGCTGAAATGCAATGCATGTCACCTCATGCTTTGTTCCTTGGAGTGTGAATAAATGAACTGGCCAGTGTCCAAATTGAGTCCTGACTCTTTTGGATGAAACAATGTGACTTGTTAGCTCCTCGTCAATACATTGTTTCTAACTTATTCACAAGCGACAAACGAGTTGAGGAAATAACAGCTAGAAGGGTAAAATGGTAATTTAGTAAATCCCGACTAGCTGATGACATTCATGAAGGGTAAACATAGATAATATTCAGTGGATCCGCTCATCATAATTAGATCGAATTCTTGGGTAGAAAATAAATTCATTTGAACCGGGAGATTTTCAGTGTCAGCTCTTTAGTGAAGTCAGTTGGCATTAAGCTAAACTTGGAAAAGGTTTGTGAACTTTTGAGTCCAAGTGTTTAGCTCAAGCTTTGTTCATTTGGGTCCATGAGGTCACTCTCACGAATCACATCGATAGGAATAGTTAAACTGGAAGCTAAGTCAAAACGAGAACGAAAATAGTCAAAAGGGTATTTTTGTCTTTTGAGACAAAGGATGAAATGAATGTCAATAAATTTTTTGACAAGTTCATTTGATGAGTTAATGTCACTCGGCCATGACTCGATCATTGGGCCTCATGAATTAATTTCATTTCATAAGAGTTTTATTGAAAATTCTTAATGGGCCTTTTTCATGTTCTCATGAATAAATGAAGAAGCTTCTAGAAGCTCCTTCTAGAGACATGTTGGGCGCCTACCCTATAGAGAAATAGGAGAGTTTATTTTGTGCATAAATGTATTTAGATACTTGCCAAAAGAAAAAGAGGAAACAAATTTGCATAAGGATGCATAAGGAACTTCGGCCATGTTGAGAGAAAAGGCAAGCCATGAACAAAATTGGAAACAAATCAAGGCTTCACTCAATAGGGAAAAGAGGAAATTGGCTCATGAATATGTGATATTCTATAGAAGAGGAAACTACCTTATTGAAGGTAAAGCCTCTCCTATAAATAGGAGCCTCATTTCCTCACATTTCATTCATCCAAGTTTAAGAGATTTGAGAGACTCTCTGTCTAGAACTTTGGCCGAAACTCCTCTCTCTCTCTCTCTAGTTTATTTTCGATTTTTCTTGTTTTGGCACCTAGGTCCTCACTCGACCTAGTGTTTAGCTCTGCGACTTCAAGACTCGTTCTTAAGTTGTAGTGTTTAAAAGTGCCCACTCACTAATTCCTTTATTTCGAGTGATTTAGTGATAGAAACTTTCGTGGTTGCTCGAGGTGCCGAGGAAAGAAAGAGAGACGTGCTGCGAGGGGAGACGAGCGTTGCAAACTTTCCAAAAGCTTCTTCAAAGTTCAAGCTTCAAGAAAGGTTAGTAATTTTCTAGCTCATATTAGTTTAATTACATGTACTTGCTCTTTGTCTAGGTAAGTAAAATCTGTTTTTACTTGTAAAGAAATTTTTTAAAATTCCGCCGCTTCCCGAAGCGTTTAATCTTTTTCATAAACCCTAGATCAATTCCAACAGAGGGGAACTTCCCGAAGACTGCAAAGAAGCCGATAAACTGAGAGTCTTAGCATCCAAATACACGCTTCGAGATGACATACTCTATAAGCGCGGTTACTCAACACCGCTGCTCTGATGCCTCAATGGCGTTGAGTCGACCAAGGTTCTCCGCGACACGAGGGCATCTGTGGGAACCACGCCGCTGGAACTTCGCTCTCGCTCAAAGCGCTTAAGCAAGGCTATTTCTGGCCTACCATGAAGAGAGATGCTTGTGATTGGGCAAGGCGCTGCGACAAGTGCCAACGCTTCTCGGAAATCCCGCGACAGCCGCCAACCCCATTAAGCAGCATCGTCATCCCGCGTCCCTTTGCTAAATGGGGCGTGGACATCATTGGCAAGCTCCCTAGAGCACCGAGGCAATACGAATATGCCATAATCGCCATAGACTACTTCACTAAGTGGGTAGAGGCCGAGCCGCTCGCCAGAATAACTAAAGCAAATACGACAAACTTCATCTGGAAAAGTATCATATGCAGGCACAGTATCTCCGCCTCGATTGTGACCGACAATGGCGCACAATTCGATAACGCACAAGTAAGAGATATCTGCGATCAACTAAAGATCAGCAAGACCTTCTCCTTGCCGCGTTATCCTCAGGCCAATGGCCAGGTCGAAGCAGTCAACAAGACTATCAAGAGCAATCTTAAAAAGAAGCTCGAAGACAGAAAAAGCACTTGGGCCGAGGAATTGCCATTCGTCCTATGGGCTTACAGGACAACCGCACAAAACACCACTAGTGAAACGCCATTCTCCCTCGCATATGGGATCGGACCGTGGTTCCGATCGAAACCGAGATCCCCACATTCCGAGTCGATACATTCAACGAAGCAAATAATGATGAAGCGATGCGCCTGGAGTTGGATTTGATCGACGAAAAGAGGTCAGAAGCATTCAGCCGCCTCGCTGCACAGAAGCGCAAGGTCGAAAGATACTACAACTCCAAGATCAAAAGGCGAACCTTTGACGTCGGAAGCCTTGTACTCAGACTAGTGTTTCAGAATACACAGGTTCAAGGCGCCGGCGTCCTAGGCCCGAACTGGGAAGGCCCCTATACATTCTGCAAAGTCATTCACGATGAGACATACTACATCGAGCACACGGACGGAACTTCGATCCGCCACCCGTGGAATGCGGAACACTTGAGGCAGTACTACCAGTAGCTAGCATTCCCCACGTTTTATCGCTTTTACTTCCCATTTTCAATAAGGCATGCGAGCCAATGTTTTAGGATCTTAAATTTTTCGCAAACGTAATAAAATTCGAGTTTTCCCTTTCAAAATTCGTTTTGTGCAAGTTTTCCGGTTATCAAAAATTAAACTTATAACCCTAAAACTTGGGGGGGGGGGGCTAGCAACGGTAAGGAAACCCTTAAAAGAACACGCTCCACCAAATTTTTTTACGACGCCTACATGGCGCACCTAAGACGCTTACATGGCGCACGTAAGATGCCTATATGGCGCATCCAAGTCGTCTCTCGAAACGAGCCTAAGAGGCCTACATGGTGCACCAAAGACGCCTACATGGCGCTCGTAAGATGCCTACATGGCACAACCAAGTCATCTCTTGAGACGCGCCTAAGACGCCTATATGGCGCACCAAAAACGCCTACATGGAGCACGTAAGACGCCTACATGGCGCATCCAAGATGCCTACATGGCGCACCTAAGATGCCTACATGGCGCACCAAAGACGCCTACATGGCGCATGTAAGACACCTACATGTAGCAACCAAGTCGTCTCTCTAGACGCGCCTAAGACGCCTACATGGCGCACGTAAGATGCCTACATGGCGCAACCAAGTCGTCTCTCGAGACGAGCCTAACATGCCTACATGGCGCACCTAAGACGCCTACATGGCGCACGTAAGATGCCTACATGGCGCAACCAAGTCGTCTCTCGAGACGCGCCTAAGACGCCTACATGGCGCACCTAAGACGCCTACATGGCGCACCAAAGATGCTTACATGGCACACGTAAGACGCCTACATGGCGCAACCAAGTCGTCTCTCGAGACGTGCCTAAGACGTCTACATGGCGCACCTAAGACGCCTATATGGCGCACGTAAGACACCTAATTGCGCAACCAAGTCGTCTCTCGAGACGCGCCTAAGACGCCTACATGGCGCACCTAAGACGCCTAAATGGCGCACCAAAGATGCCTACATGGCACACGTAAGATGCCTACATGGTGCAACCAAGTCGTCTCTCGAGACGCGCCTAGGACGCCGACATGGCGCACGTAAGATGCCTACATTGCGCACGTAAGATGCCTACATGGCGTAACCAAGTCGTCTCTCGAGACGCGCCTAAGACGCCTACATGGCGCACCTAAGACGCCAACATGGCGCACGTAAGACGACCACATGGCGCAACTAAGTCGTCTCTCGAGACGCGCCTAAGACGTCTACATGGCGCACCTAAGACGCCTACATGGCGCACCAAAGACGCCTACATGGTGCACGTAATACGCCTACATGGTGCATCCAAGTCTTCTCTCGAGACGCGCCTAAGATGCCTACATGGCGCACCTAAGACGCCTACATGGTGCACGTAAGACGCCTAATTGCGAAACCAAGTCGTCTCTCGAGACGCGCCTAAGATGCCTACATGGCGCACCTAAGACGTCTACATGGCGCACCAAAGACGCCTACATGGCGCACGTAAGACGCATACATTGCGCAACCAAGTCGTCTCTCGAGACGCGCCTAAGACGCCTGCATGGCGCACCTAAGATGCCTACATGGCGTAACCAAGTCGTCTCTTGAGATGCCCCTAAGCCGCCTACATGGCGTACCTAAGACGCCTACGTGGCGCACGTAAGACGACCACATGGGGCAACCAAGTCGTCTCTCAAGACGCCCCTAAGACGCCTACATGGCGCACCTAAGACGCCTACATGGCGCACCAAAGACGCCTACATGGTGCACGTAAGACGCCTACATGGCGCAACCAAGTCGTCTCTCGAGACGCGCCTAAGACGCCTACATGGCGCACCTAAGACACCTACATGGTGCACCAAAGACGCCTACATGGCACACGTAAGATGCCTACATGGCGCAACTAAGTCGTCTCTCGAGACGTGCCTAAAATGCCTACCTGGCGCACCTGAGACGCCTACATGGCGCACGTAAGACGCCTACATGGCGCATCCAAGTCGTCTCTCGAGACGCGCCTAAGACGCCTACATGGCGCAATCAAGATACCTACCCGGCACGCATAAGGTGCCTACATAGCATGGCTGATTCGCAGATGAAAAAACTTACAGAACGCAAACCATTCAGGCGGTTGGCGCGTCTGAAGTGAGATCCTGCTAAGATAAAAGAACTGGAAAGACCATTGACACAAACACTTGCCTATCGAAGCATGCCATGACAAAAAAAATGATGAGCAAAAGACGTTCATAAAAAGAAATAATGTTTCATCAAAGAAAGGGCAACCGCCCCGAAATGTTGTCAATGGTGCCCACAAGAAGAGTTGTAGTCTTTATTTTGTACATTTGATGTAATAAAGTCTCACGAAGACTCTTGCTTGTAATTGCTTATTCATTAATAAAAAGTTGAAAGGTTCATTCAATCTTCCTTGTCTGAAGCTTTATGATAAAACATTAGTCTTTAGTCCATAAACAAACTAAACAACTTATGAAGAGACAAATGTAGATTTGCATGAACAAACTCTTCGTAGTTTGCTTAAAACGATATATTCGCAATCTAAGGGTCAAAGGACTATTGACCCAAGTATGATTGTTAGAAGAATCTATGATGTCTGGTTATGAGGCATTGAGAGTTGGAGACTCTATAGTTCTTCTAGGTATCTTCCGAAGGTACTGAATTGACCAGTGCACTTCTAGAGACAAGATAAGAACAAACCATTTAACCTCTTATGTCTCGAAGTAACTACGTATGAATTGCATCGTGCTTACCTTAATCCTGAAATGAGACATGTCATTTCACACCTTAGTATTCTCATTTGAGAAAGTCAGAGTTCGGACTCACTATGTGATTCCGAACAAGGCCTATTGGTGAAGTACTAAGTTGTGAGAATGGCATGAGTAACTTTGTGAAGATCTCATAGATATGGAATTCATGTACAAGATTGCTGAAATGCAATGTATATCACCTCATGCTTTGTTCCTTGGAGTGTGAATAAATGAACTGGCCAGTGTCCAAATTGAGTCCCGACTCTTTTGGATGAAACAATGTGACTTGTTAGCTCCTCGTCAATACATTGTTTCTAACTTATTCACAAGCGACAAAGGAGTTGAGGAAATAACAGCTAGAAGGGTAAAATGGTAATTTTGTAAGTCCCGACTAGCTGATGATATTCGTGAAGGGTAAACACTGATAATATTCTGTGGATCCGCTCATTACAATTAGGTTGAATTCTTGAGTAGAAAATAAATTCATTTGAACCGAGAGATTTTCAGTGTCAACTCTTTACTGGAGTCAGTTGACATTAAGCTAAACTTGGAAAAGGTTTGTGAACTTTTGAGTCCAAGTGTTTAGCTCAAGCTTTGTTCATTTGGGTCCATGAGGTCACTGTCACGAATCACATCGAGTAGGAATAGTTAAACTGGAAGCTAAGTCAAAACAAGAACGAAAATTGTCAAAAGGGTATTTTATTCTTTTAGGACATAGGACGAAATGAATGTCAATAAATTTTTTGACATTGTCATATGATGACAAATGAAGTTAAAACCACACGGCCAAGTTAAAGAATTTGGGCTTTGATGATTAATTTCATTTCATGGAATTTTATGTGAAAATTCTTAATGGGCTTTTCTTATTTTGTCATGAACAAATAAAGAAACATCTAGAAGCATGTTCTAGGATCAAAATATCGTGCATACCATAGAGAGAAAGAGGAAATTATTTTGTGCATTGATGTATGAAGATACTTGCCAAAAGAAAAAGAGGAAACAAATTTCCTTTAGAAGGAAAGCTAATTTCGGCCACCAAGCAAGAGAGAACAAATGAGGAATCAAATCCATGTGGCATGAGGAATATGTTACACGCCCAAAATGAAAAGGGAAACAAAGGATTTGCTCATGAATATGTGATATTCAATAGAGAAGAGGAAACTACCTTTTGAAGGTAAAACCTTTCCTATAAATAGAGCCCTCATTCCTCTCATTTTATTCATTCCACATAAGTTAGAGATTGAGAGTCTCTCTCTCTAGAACTTGTGGCCGCCCCTCTCCTCTCTCTCTCTAGTCAATTTTGTTTTATTGTTTTGGCACCTAGGTCCTCATTTGACCTAGAGTTTAGCTCTGCGACTTCAAGGCTCGTTCTTAAGTCGTAGTGTTTAAAAGTGCCCACTCACTGATTCCTTTATTTCGAGTAATTTAGTGATAGAAACTTTCGTGGTTGCTCGAGGTGCCGAGGAAAGAAAGAGAGACGTGCTGCGAGGGGAGACGAGCGTTGCAAACTTTCCAAAAGCTTCTCAAAGTTCAAGCTTCAAGAAAGGTTAGTAAACTTCTTAGCTCATAATGTTTTTATTTATATGTACTTGCTCTTTGTCTAGGTTAGTAAAAAACTGTTTTTACTTGTAAAAGAAAATTTTTAAAATTCCGCCGCTTACCGAAGCGTTAATTATTTTCTTAAACCCTAGATCGATTCCAACACGAAAATCCTAGAAAGCGAACGCTAAGACAAGTACGCTGAAAGGAAAAACCTAAAAGAAAGCATGCGCTAAATACTTGCGCGAAAAAAATAATAATAATAAAGAAAATATATCACTCGGCGGGATCGTCGCCAAGAGGATCGACCCCGTCGAGTGGTGGGAACAGCGAGTCGTAGAAGTGGATGGTGTCCCCCCGAGAAGCATTCTCGGTAGCTGTGGCGTCCCGACACTCCACCGCCGCCGCATGTCTCGCCTCTTCGACCCTGACGTCAAAATCGTCTTGAAGGTCGGACGCACGCTGTTCCGCTACAGCTTTCTCCGCAGTGACCTGAGCCACTTCCTCCGCCAAGGAGTCGCGCTCACGCTCCGCTCGAACACGGGCAGCTTCGCTCAATGAAAGCTGGCCTTGAAGAATACCTATTTCTTCTGTACGCGACTCCAACTGGCGTCGAAGGTCCCGCACCTCGCTCCGGAAGACCTCCGTCGATCGAGTCGCCACTTCGAGAGCTTGACATTCCGTCGTTAGCTCCTCAGCCATTTTCGCCACGGCCGACTGAGCACGGTCAAACTTGCCGCGGGTAACCCCTAACTCTACACGAGCCTCTTGAAGCTGCTCGCGGAGACTCGCAAACTCTGCCTTTGAGTGAGAGCCTCACTCGGCACATGCCAGCTGAGACTTCGCTTGAGCAAGCTCCTCTTGGGCAAGGCCCATCCGTTTGATAAGGTCGTGAAGGATCTTCTTGCCCCGGGTCGCTCGAGCAAGCACCTGAGAAGGCAAAAAGACAAGTCAGCAAAAGACAAGGCCCTAGCAGAACAAAGCAAGAGGGTAAAAGCAAGAGAAACTTACTCTCTGTGCATCAGAGATGCCATGACGAAAGAACTCCACGTCGCTGCTGGCCACGACACTCTTCCACATCTTCATCGAAGATTGAGCGAGGCCCAGGAAAACATTCCCCTCTAACCTCTGAGGCCTCCACTTTGACCATCGAATTTACACGCTTCGAGTCCGAAGACGTGTCTGGAAGAGCCGAGGAAGAGGGTCGCTTCAAAGAAGCACGAGGGCCGCTCTCCGTCGGATAACCAGTATCAGGCTTCTCCCGACCGTTCCGTACCACGATCCGAGAACGGATTGCCGCCATCGACTTCGGGTCCCGAGAAGCCTTCGCTAAGCGCGCCCGAGCCCTCGCCCTAGCCGAGGAGGCTACAAAAGCAACAAAGTCAAAACCCTAGACTAAAAGCAAAAAACAGAAAGAGTAAAAGTCGAAATACCAGGAAGACCGCTACTCGAGGGAGATGACACGACGCTGGGGGCGTTCTCCGCCCGCTGACTGTCGTCACGGCTAGGAGGAATAGGCGGGAACCATCCAGTAGAAGCCATCAGCTCAGGTGAACGGAATCGTTCAACACCCTCCGAGCCTCCAACATTCCTCGAATCTCCTTCACGAAGTCGAGATCATCGGCCCCCGCGTCGGTAGAAAACTCGGTCAAGGGACCGAACCGAAGTGGTGCATCCAAAGGCCTCGGCCGAAACCCACACCCACGGTCTTCGATTATGCTTCTCCGAGTCCGTGATCAGCTTAGTGTTCCGACGATCGTGGGCCATGAAGAAACTGGGTTGCCCGGGCTTGGGGAAGACCGCGACAAGATTGCGAAATTCGCTCACGGTCATCGCCCGCTCGGTCTGACAATGCCACTCCATGTGACACATTGCCACGATGCGATAAAACGCCGGACTCATCTGACAGGCATGCACCCCCAATCGTGCGATTAGCTGCTGAATGATGGGTTGGAACGGCAATCGCAACCCGCAGTTGAGACTCGCGACCGAAATTGCGGCGAATCCATGGCGAGGGTGAAAGGGATGATCACCCTGTAAGGGACGGAGGAGCGCCACGGATGACGGAATGGCAAATGCCTCCCTGAGACCGATGAATGTTCGGTAGGTGAGCGAGCTCGAAGCATTGACCCCCGAATAATCGAAGCCCTTGGGACCAGCAAAGCCTTCCTCGGGATACCACTCCGTCCTAGCAAGCGACCTCGCCGACACTATCGCCTCTGCGTCAGGGGTCTCGGGCTGAGCACCCACTGGCTCCAAGGAAGGCCTCCACCCTCCAACACGGCCGCAACAGTCGCCAACAGCCCCCGGGACGCTCAGGTACGAGGCCCTCGACCCCGGACATGTCTCTGAATCACCTCCGAGATCTTCTGACTCGGGACCAAAGTCGTCCACGCAGTCAATCTCATCGAGGACTGACTCTAGCGGAGTCATCTCATTCGCGCCCGCAACGTCTCCCAGCGTGCCATGAGAATCCAAGTCAGACTTTGGCGCGTCGAGACGGGGCTTGTCGTGTGCCCTCTCGTCGACCAAGTTGATCACAAGGCGAGGTGCAGGTTTCCCAGATGTAGGAGGGTCGGCTCCACCATCTGTGCCACGCCCACTCGGCACGCACTCCTCCCGAGGCCGAGGAACGGGCGCAGTCGCGCCCGGCTCACCTTCTTCAAGCCACTGCTCCACTCCACTTGGATTATCTTCCACGTGCAAAGGAACTTCCCCCAATCCCGCGAAGAGGTCATCCTCTACATGTTCAGAGTCCTGAAACAAGAGAGAGAAAACAATCTCGGGATCCTCAGTTGAGAAAAAGGAAGGGATATCCATAACACAAGCGTGTAGAAAAAAAAAGAAACAGAGAAAAGAAAAAGAAGAAGAAAAAGGAAAGAAAAAACTTTCCTTGGGTGACGGGGATTTTGAAGTAAATTTTCCTCAAACACCCAACCGAAAAACTTAAAGTTCATCGTCGGGGACCTCCCGGCGACGAACTTGGGGGACTAATGTTGTCGGTCATTTTCAGAAAACCCGAAACATCAAGAAAAATGCACCGCTCGAAACGTCGATGGTCAGGCCGGAGGTCCTGGAAAGCAGCGAGCCCTCCATCACGAGTCGACCGGCAAGCCCTCGCACCAAACTCTCAGCTCCTTGAGTCGAGCCTTGCTCCTCGATTCGACACTTGAATCAGCTCCTTGAGTCGAGCCTCGCTCCTCGAGTCGAGACTTGAGTTAGTCTCCTCGAGTCGAGCCTCGCTCCTCGAGTCGAGGTTTGAGTTAGTCTCCTCGAGCCGAGCCTCGCTCCTCGAGTCAAGCCTTGAGTTATTCTCCTCAAATCGAGCCTCTCTCCTCGAGTCAAGACCAGAGTCGGTCTCCTCGAGACGAGCCTCGAGTCGGGTCCCACCCGTCAAATAGGAACATTCGTGTCAGAAATGCGGGATGTGAAACCCAAGACGGCTTGATGGGCCCAGTAGAACGACGACCATGAAAAGCCCACGAAGACATGGCCCAGCACGTGCCGCTCCCGCAGTGCTGCGCGCCGCGCTAGTGCGCCGCACATTCCTTGTGCTCCTCCACTTGATGAGGTGCGCGCCCCTAGTCCCACATGGACGCCAAAGGACCTTTTTAAGGCCCTCAAACAGCTATAAAAACCTCCTCCCACTGAGGGGGAAGCCATCCCATTTTTTCGTATCGATACTCTCGAATTCTCGCTCTCCTGTGCTTCTTTTGATGCCAACTTTGGCCTGAATCACTCCCACAAGTCTCTCTCGTTCTCAGAGGTTCTGAAGCACTCTCGGGGACTCCCGGACGTCGCTCCCTCTTATCGAATGCCCTCCACTGCCCGGGCACGTTCCTTGGGTTCTCAACTAGAGTCCCCTACGCGTCTAACATGCTAGACGTGTACGCTGTTGTCAATGGTGACCACAAGAAGAGTAGTAGTGTCCATTTATGTATATTTGATGTCATATAGTCTTACGAAGACTCTTGCTTGTAACTGCTTATTCATTAATATAAAGTTGAAACGTCCATTCATTTTTTCTTTGTTTGTTTGAAGGTTTATGATAAAACCTTAGTCTTTTAGTCCATAAACAAACTTAACAACTTACGAAGAGACAAATGTAGATTTGCATGAACAAACTCTTCGTAGTTTGCTTAAAACGATATATTCGCAATCTAAGGGTCAAAGGACTATTGACCCGAGTATGATTGTTAGAAGAATCTATGATGTCTGGTTATGAGGCATTGAGAGTTGGAGACTCTATAGTTCTTCTAGGTATCTTCCGAAGGTACTGAATTGACCAGTGCACTTCTAGAGACAAGATAAGAACAAACCATTTAACCTCTTATGTCTCGAAGTCACTATGTATGAATTGCATCATGCTTACCTTAATCCTGAAATGAGACATGCCATTTCACAGCTTAGTATTCTCATTTGAGAAAGTCAGAGTTCGGACTCACTATGTGATTCCGAACAGGGCCTATTGGTGAAGTACTAAGTTGTGAGAATGTCATGAGTAACTTTGTGAAGTTCTCATAGATATGGAATTCATGTACAAGATTGCTGAAATGCAATGTATGTCACCTCATGCTTTATTCCTTGGAATGTGAATAAATGAACTGGCCTGTGTCCAAATTGAGTCTTGACTCTTTTGGATGAAACAATGTGACTTGTTAGCTCCTCGTCAATACATTGTTTCTAACTTATTCACAAGCGACAAAGGAGTTGAGGAAATAACAGCTAGAAGGGTAAAATGGTAATTTAGTAAATCCTGACTAGCTGAGGGTAAACATAGATAATATTCAATGGATCCACTCATTACAATTAGGTTGAATTCTTGAGTAGAAAATAAATTCATTTCAACCGAGAGATTTTCAGTGTCAACTCTTTAGTGGAGTCAGTTGACATTAAGCTAAACTTGAAAAAGGTTTGTGAACTTTTGAGTCCAAGTTTTTAGCTCAAGCTTTGTTCATTTGGATCCATAAGGTCACTGTCACAAATCATATCGAGTAGGAATAGTTAAACTAGAAGCTTAGTCAAAACAAGAACGAGACAAGTTTTACGAAAATTGTCTAAATGGTATTTTTTGTGTTTTTAGACATAAGACACAAAATGAACAACGATTAAATACCTCGGGCAGTTTGATCCAAGGCCGGACCAAGTGACGGCGCCCGGGCCAAAAAATGGGAGCTCGTAGACAGAGCTGCACCCTCCAGACCCTGAGGTGTGGTTTGGGGGTGTAACCGTGCCAAAGGTTGGCTGCCTACGTACCCTTTAGTCGGGATCAGGTCAGAACGTAGTTCAATTTGAATGTTAGGGGCTATCTTGGGCTCGGAGGCTTGAGAATCCAAGGCTTTAGAGTAGGACCCGGCTCGTAGCTTCTAGTGAAGACTTTAGAGGGGTCGCTTACCTCGTAGCTCAGAGTTCTAGCTCAAGGGCCAAGAAGCGGGACAGCAGTGTGCACTGCGAAAGCTCGGGTCGCAGAAGAGGAGCGCGCTCCCTCTCGTGGAGGAGGGTCCTTGTCTTTCTTAGCCGAGGATGGAGGAACGCGCTCTTGGAATATCACAAGAGCGCGGGAGAGGAGAGAGTTCTCGAGTGAGAGAGAAGTAGAGATGTGTTTGTATGAATCAGGATGCCCTTTCCCTCCCCCTAAGGGGGGGTATTTATAGCATTTGGAGGAGGCCTTGGGCCGGCCCCCGCAAGGCCCACCGGGTGGCCGAGAGCGGGGCGCGCGAGGCCTAACGCCTTGGCAGACACGGGGCGCGCTGTCTGGATGGGCGCGGGGCGCGCATGGTGTGAGGCCAGATCGGGCGTGGGGTGCCCGGCAGCAAGTGTGCCAGGCCGAGGCAGCAGGGCTCTCGGCCAGGGGAGCAAGAGCCTCCGGCCGAGGCGGCAGGGGCGCTCGGCCGGGGCAGCAGGGGCGCCCAGCCAAGGCAGCAGGCGCGCTCGACTGGGGCAGCAGGAACGCCCGGCCGAGGCAGCAAGCCCGCTCGACCGGGGCAGCAGGAGCGCCCGGCCGAGGCAGCAGGGGCGCTCGGCCGGGGCAGCAGGAGCGCCCGGCCGAGGCAGCAGCGGAGCTCGGCCGGGGTGGCAAGGACGTCCGGCCGAGGCAGCAGGGGCGCTCGGCCGGGGCAGCAGGAGAACCCGTCCTAGGCAGCAGGGGCGCTCGGCCGGGGCGGCAGGGACGTCCGGCCAAGGCAGTAGGCGTGCTCGGCCGGGTCGCTGGAGCGCGCGCGGGTTGGGACGCTCGGGGGTGCGAGAGCGCGCGCGGGCCGGGACGGCCGGGGCGCAGGGAGCGCGGGGGCGCTCGCGGGCCGGGACGGCCGGGGCGCGGGAGCGCGCGCGGGCCGGGACGGCCGGGGCGTAGGGCGCGCGCGGGCCATGACAGCCGGGGGCGCAGGGCGCACGCGGGCCGAGACAGCCGGGGGCGCGGAAGCGCGCGCGGGCCAGGCACACTAGGGCACGCGCTCAGGCCCACTAGGCCGGAGGCGCAGGGCGCGCGCGGCCCGTGGGCGCGGGTAGGATGGCGCGTGCGCAGACCCATCGGGTCGTGGGTGCGTCAGGGCACTCGGGCCTAGTGGGCCGGGGTCCATTGGGCTTTCTGGCCGGCCAAGCCCGGCCGGCCTTGAATTGTTTTTTAATTTCCGGTATCCCGAAAATGACCGGTAATATTAGGCCTCCAAGTTTACGGCTTGCGGGATGCAAGTCGTGAACTTTAGAAAGAGATGGCGTTGAGGTCATTTACCTTTGGTCGTGTGTGGCTTACGGGACGCACACACGGCCATTTTTTTCGTGGTTGGCCGGACCATTTTTGTCGACGGGATTCCCATTTTTGTCGAGGAAGACTCTGGCGCGGCCGACAAATGGCTCGCCGAGTCGGAGACTGACGCCGCGGTGGTAGCCGAGCTGGCGGGGCCCGGGAGCGGCCTACCTACCAGGTGCGGCCCCGAAGGGGAGGACGAAGGGTCCAAGGACTCGCGTTCGTCGCGGCTGGTGATCAACCTGGTTTCCCGCGAGGCGTCCTTCGACGCCCCCTCGCTCAAGCAGCGAGGTGAAGCGATGTTGTGTGCTGGGCTTCCTCGAGCGTCTAACTTAGGTGCCTCGGGTGCTGAGCTTGTGATAGTGCCGTCCGAATCTTTTCTGGATGAGATTTACTCCGACGACCCCCTACGGTCGGGCTCAGAAGGCCCTGGAGAGCACTTGGAGGCTCCTCCCTCGAGGGGGAAGGAGAAGCGTAACGGGAAAGTGATGGAGACGGCCTGGTCGGCTTTCGAGTCCGCGGAGTCTTTGGGTTACACCTATGCCAAGTCTCTGGAAAGGACTCGCATGTACGGAGTAGGCGACTCTGTTGCCCCCGTCGGCTTACACTGCAGGGGGATCGATGCCGCGAGCACGCTCACTTCCCGAGCCTTTAGCACACTCTGGGAGACGTATAACATCCCTCCCTCGGTGGGGCTGCTGAGACCTGCCCCCGAGGACAGGCCCTCTCGTCCAAGGGACGGGTATGCGGCCGTGACGATTGGGAGCCTTGTCTGCGGGTTGCGCCTCCCGTTCCCGACAATCGTCCAGCAGATTCTGACCCGGCTAGGGGTCCATGCGTGTCAAATGAGCTCGGCGTTCTATCGCCTGTTGGCTACATGCTTCATGGAATGGCATTGCCAGACGCAGCATGCCATGACTGTGGATGACTTCCGCAATCTGGTTGCTGTCTTCCCGTCGCCAGGGCAGCCGGGGTTTCACATGGCCCGTGCCCGGGGCAACGTGAGGTTGGTCGAGGACAGTGACCCGCCTAGCCGCAGGGAGTGGGTGTGGGTCTCATCGGACGCCTTTGGTGAGGCGCCCCTTCGCTTTGGTCGTTTGGCCGACTTCCCAGCGGATGAGGGGGCAGCGGAGCTCCCATTTGTGAGAGAGATATCGGGGATGTCGGAAGCCCGCAAGGCTGGCGAGCGGTTCCATTCTCGCGAGTGGAGAGCGTGTCGAGACTGCTGGTCCAGCTGAACCGGAGCCCCGCTCCTCTTTGAAGAGGGCTTCGACATCGGTGCCTCTTGACGAGCATTCCGAACCCAAGAGGGTGAATTCGGCGGTGGAGCTGGAGGCAATAGAGGCTCGAGGGGATTGCTTCCGTCATCTGGAGGGATCCCCACTGTCCTGGTGGAAGGGCGTGGTATCGAAGAGCGACATTGCCTTCTTCCAGGCGGGGGTTACCGACCCTCAGAGGGTTAGTATTTCTATTTATTCTGTCGGAAGCGTAGGTTTTAGCCTTAACCCTCGCTTTTTTTGTCATCGTAGGCGTACGTGAGGGCCGTGCGGAGCGATAGGATTTTACACGACTTCATCCGGCGCTTGGGGGCAGCCCAGGAGGAGCTTGCTCGGATGAAGGCTAGGCTGGCTCAGGTCGAGCGAGGTTCGCGCCCGGGGGCGAGACCGAGACACTTCGAGACCAGCTTCGTGAGGCAAAGGTGGAACTCCAAATCGCACGGGATCAGTGCGACGGAGCCCAAATGTCCATGGCCAAGATGGCAGGGGAGCTGACCGAAGAACGGCGAGCTTGCGAGGTGGTGTCCCGATCAGCGGAAATTTTTCGCACAGAGGTTACCGACCTCCGGAGACAGCTGGATGCCCAATCCGATGCTTTAGAGACGTCGCACCGCCAACTCACTTCGAGCGAAGCGGCGCGTGTTCGAGCGGAGCACGAGCGTGACTCTCTGGCGGAGGAGAATGCTCGTCTCACGTCCTAGCTTGCTGAAGCGGAGCGGAGAGCGTCCGACTTGCAGGATGACTACGACTTAGGGACCGAGTAGGCTCGTCGTGCCAGAGCGGTGGAATGTCGAGATGCGACCGCGACCGAGAACGAGGCCCGGGGGGTCACTTTTGACTTCTTCGACACCTTGTCTCCCCTACTAGATGAGGGTGTTGCGTGAGCCATATGTTTGGCACTTTGCTTTCTTTTCCTTTCTTCAGGATTTTATTTATTTCCCACGCACTTTTTTATTCAGCACGTGTTCATTGGATTCAGAGCAGTGGCTCTTTTTATTTATGAGATACTTTGTCGCTTTCATGTTGAATGCTTATCTCTTTTTCGCTCGTATGTACCTTCTTTGTGGGCTAACGTGGCCCGAAGGGCTTGTATCCTTACCAATAGTTTTGGCAGGTTATGCATCCTTAGCTGGGATTCGTCCTCCGCTCATTTTGTCGTTACGACTCGTCGTCGTTTAACGTTCGAGGTGAGGGGGCGTTTGTGCCC
Organism: Urtica dioica subsp. dioica; assembly: GCF_054948205.1. Lineage (NCBI taxonomy): Eukaryota > Viridiplantae > Streptophyta > Magnoliopsida > Rosales > Urticaceae > Urtica > Urtica dioica. The sequence continues at coordinate 6,357,898 of NC_142762.1, forward strand.
AGTTAGGCAATGGGCCGACCCGTGTCGAACGGTGATATCGGCCTGTCGGGTTAGGCCGACGATTCAGTGTGCCTAATGTGGCTGTGGCCCAGTGACTTCGCTTCGTGTCCCTCGGCGATCGAAGAGGTCGCACCGGGTAGTTCCCGGGGGCACTGCGTTCGTGCCTTTGGCGACTGGACATGCATGTTGCGCCGGGTTGGGCCGGCGTCTTTTGAGTTCGTGCCCTGGAGCAAGCGAACGTAGATCGCGCCGAGTTAGGCCAGCGTCTTTGGAGCTCGTGCTGTTGAGCGACCGAGCATATATGGTGCACCGGCTATGCCGACGTCTTTTTGGCGTTCGCGCCCTGGAGCGTCTGAACGTAGGTCGCATCGGGTTAGGCCGGCGTCTTTTCGGCGTTCGTGCCCTAGAGCGTCTGAACGTAGGTTACGCCAGGTTAGGCCGGCGTCTTTTTGAGTTTGTGCCCTGGAGCAAGCGAACATAGATCGCGCCGGATTAGGCCAGCGTCTATGGTGCGCCGGCTATGCCGATGTCTTTTTGGCGTTCGCACCCTGGAGCATCTGAACTAAGGTCGCGCCGGGTAAGGCCGGCGTCTTTTCGGCGTTCGCGCCCTGGAGCATCTGAATGTAGGTTGCGCCGGGTTAGACCGGCACCTTTTTGGCGTTCGCGCCCTGGAGCGTCTGAACATAGGTTGCGCCGGGTTAGGCCGGCGCCTTTTTGGCGTTCGCGCCCTGCAGCGTCTGAACATAGGTTGCGCCGGGTTATGCCGGCGTCTTTTTGGTGTTCGTGCCTTGGACCGTCTGAACGTAGGTTGCGCCGGGTTAGGCGGGCATCTTTTTGAGTTCGTGCCCTGGAGCAAGCGAACGTGGTTGCGTCGGGTTAGGCCGACGTCTTTTTGAGTTCGTGCCCTAGAGAAAGCGAACGTGGTTGCGTCGGGTTAGGCCGACGTCTTTTGGGTTCGTGCCCTGGAGCAAGCGAACACGGTTGCGTCGGGTTAGGCCGACGTCTTTTACTCAAACCCTGTTGCGTCGGGTTAGGCCGGCGCCTTTGGTGCTCCTGCTAGAGGCTAGCGAACATTTGTTTGGCTCAAATTTGGCCCTTTTTAGGGTTTGAGGCAGCGCCTTTACGCGACTTACATGCGTCCCGGGAGATGTCTTTCACCTAGAGCGTCTGAACATAGGTTGCGCCGGGTTAGGGCGGCGCCTTTTTGGCGTTCGCGCCCTGGAGCGTCTGAACATAGGTTGCACCGGGTTATGCCGGCGTCTTTTTGGTGTTCGCGCCTTGGAGCGTCTGAACGTAGGTTGCGCCGGGTTAGGCCGGCGTCTTTTTTAGTTCGTGCCCTGGAGCAAGCGAACGTGGTTGCGTCGGGTTAGGCCGACGTCTTTTTGAGTTCGTGCCCTGGATCAAGCGAACGTGGTTGCGTCGGGTTAGGCCGACGTCTTTTGGGTTCGTGCCCTGGAGCAAGCGAACGCGGTTGCGTCGGGTTAGGCCGACGTCTTTTACTCAAACTCTGTTGCGCCGGGTTAGGCCGGCGTCTTTTTTGCTCGTGCTAGAGGCTACCGAACATTTATTTGGCTCAAATTTGGCCCTTTTTATGGTTTGAGGCAGCGTCTTTACGCGACTTACATGCGTCCCGGGAGACGTCTTTCACCTGCACCTTTACGCGTCTTACAGCAAGCCGGGAAGGCTGACATTTTACTCGAACCCGTATGCGCGGAGGGCCGTCGAGGTCCGAGCTTCCTAAGTCTATATCCCTGTGGGGGACTTAGGCCTGGGTAAAAGTGTTCGTGCTGTTGAGCGACCGAACTTATGTGTTGCGTTGGGCTGAACCATCGTCTTTGAGCTCGGGTTGTTGAGCGACCGAGCGTATGTGTTGCGTCGGGTTAGGCCGACGTCTTTTCTCAAACCCGTATGCTTGATGAGCCGTCGGGGTTCGAGCTTCGTAAGCCTCTGTATCCCATGAGTGGGGGGCTTAAGATTTGTTTTTTTTTGGGCCGTGAGTTCTTGAGTGTATGTCGCAGGACCCATAGCCCCCCAAGTTTTTAGTTTACAGGTCGTGCCGTGATGACTAAAAACTTTAATAAAGTGGGTAAAAAGACCGCAAGCTTTATTTTTTATTAATTTTTTGCTAACAGGGAACATCCTCAAACAGTGGCACATAGGCCTTATTGAATAAGGGAAATCAGAGCAATAAGGGGGGACTCAATCACTGGTGGTACTGCCTCAAGTGTTCGGCGTTCCACAGGTGCCGGATTCGAGTTACGCCCGTGTGTTCGTTGTAGTAGGTTTCGTCGTGTATGACTTGTCGAACTCTATACGGTCCTTCCCAATTTGGGCCCAGGACCCCGGCGCCTTGTACTTGGGTGTTCTGGAATACGCGCCTGAGTACAAGGCTGTCGACGGCGAAGATCCGCCTTTTGACTTTGGCGTTGTAGTATCTCTTAACCTTTCGCTTTTGTGCAGCGAGTCTGGTGAGGGCCTCGGATCTTTTCTCGTCGATTAGATCCAATTCGAGGCGTATGGCTTCGTCACTTTCTTTTTCGTCGAAAGTGTCGACCCGGTAGGTGGGGACCTCCGTTTCCACGGGGACCACAGCCTCAATCCCAAAAGCTAGGGAGAAGGGGGTCTCTCCGGTGGCGTTTCGAACGGTCGTTTGGTAGGCCCACAAGATGAAAGGTAGCTCCTCAGCCCAGGCGCCTTTTTTGGCTTCGAGCTTTTTCTTGAGGTTGCTTTTAATCGTCTTGTTGACGGCTTCCACTTGGCCATTAGCCTGTGGGTGTCGCGGGGATGAGAATGTCTTGCTTATCCCTAATTGGGCGCAGATTTCTCTAACCCTAGCATTGTCGAATTGAGCGCCATTGTCGGTCACAATTGACGCGGGGATGCCGTGGCGGCATATTATGGACTTCCAGATGAAGTTCGTAGTGTTGGCCTCGGTGATCCTGGCCAGAGGCTCGGCTTCGACCCACTTAGTGAAGTAGTCGATAGCGATGATGGCGTATTCGTATTGTCTCGGAGCTTTGGGAAGCTTGTCGATAATTTCTACGCCCCATTTCGCAAAGAGGCGTGGGACGACGATGCTACCCAGGGGAGATGGCGGCTGTCGTGGAACGTTAGAGAAACGCTGACACTTGTCGCACTTTCTCGCCCAGTCGTAGGCGTCTCTTTTCATCGTCGGCCAGAAATAGCCTTGTCGAAGCGCTTTGAGCGCAAGGGACCTCCCAGCGGAGTGGTTCCCGCAGAGGCCTTCGTGAATTTCGCGGAGGACCTTAGTCGACTCGACGCTATTGAGGCATCGGAGCAGCGGGGTTGAGTACCCGCGCTTGTATAAGGCTTCGCCTCTCAACACGTATTTAGATGCGAGGGCTCTTAGCCTTTCGGCTTCTTTGCGGTCTTCGGGAAGTGCCCCTCTTCGCAAGAAGTCCGTAAGTGGAGTCATCCAAGTTGGATGAGCGGCGCTCTCAATCGTTCCAACCTCGTCACGTGAGACGGATGGTCGCGAGAGAGACTCGATTGGGATAGTTCCCAACCCATCCTCGGTGATACCGGATCTGAGGCGAGCTAGAGCGTCAGCCTCGGAATTCTCTTCTCATGGGATCTGGATGATCTCAAACCAGGAGAAGGCATCTAACTTGGCATTTGCTTTTGCCAAGTAGGCGATCATGTTGGGTTCTTTGGCAACGTAGTCTCCTTTAACCTGATTTACGATTAACTGCGAGTCACAGTGTATCCGTAAATTCTGTACGTTGAGCTTTTGAGCGAGCTCTAACCCTACGATGAGGGCTACGTACTCGGCCTCAGTGTTGGAGGCCTGGAGCCCGTAGTGGAGGGCGTAGCGTAACTTTTCCCGGTCGGGATTTGTTAAAATCACGCCAGTGCCTGCTCCCTGGGCATTGGATGCTCCGTCTACGTGTAGTTCCCAGATGGGACCCGTAGGGTCGACCTTTCTCTTTCGAGTCGACAAGTCGTCGGTCGAGTCGTCTTCTGCTCTTCCCATGTCGGGAGTGTAGGAGAATTCTGCCATGAAATCGGCTAGGGCTTGAGCCTTTATTGCCGGTCTCGGGTGAAACTCAATCCCGTACTCACTCAATTCTTGGGACCAGATCGCCATGTGAGTCGATGTTCCCTTTTGAAGAGCCTTACCGATGGGGTGTCCAGTTCGGACAACAATTGGGTGAGCCTGGAAGTAGGGGCGTAGTTTTTTGGCGGCTACGAGGAGAGCGAGAGAGAGTTTCTCTATCTCTGTGTAACGTGTTTCGGCGTCAAGTAAGGCTTTGCTCACGTAGAAGATAGGCCATTGAGCCTTATCCTCTTCACGGATCAGCACAGCGCTTACGGCTCGTTCGGAGACGGCGAGGTAGACGTAGAGCGTCTCGCCTTCTTTTGGCTTGGAAAGGAACGGAGGTGTCCCGAAGTAGGCCTTCATTTCTTGAAAGGCTTTCTCGCACTCATCCGTCCATTCAAAACCGTCCGTCTTCTTTATTGCTTTGAAGAACAGTTGACACTTGTCGGTTGCTTTGGCCACAAAACGTGAGAGGGCGGCAATCCGACCGGTCAGACTTTGGACTTCCTTGACACGTCGCGGAGATTTCATGTCAAGGAGTGCCTTGATTTTCTCGGGGTTCGCTCCGATACCTCGTCGGCTAACTATGTAGCCTAGGAACTTCCCGGATTTGACCCCGAACACACATTTGTTGGGGTTGAGCTTCATTTTGTACCGGTGGAGGATTAAGAACATCTCCCTTAGGTTGTCTACGTGTGGGGGCGTAAAAAAGGAAAGAGGCCAATAGGCTTTTAACGAGCATGTCGTCCACATAAACTTCCATAGTCTTGCCGATTAGGTCGGCGAAGATCCGGTTTACCAATCGTTGGTAAGTAGCTCCTGCATTTTTAAGGCCGAAAGGCATGACCTTGTAGCAGTAGAGGCCGCGATCAGTGACGAAGGTTGTCTTGATCTGATCGGGCTCGTGCATTCGTATCTGGTTATAGCCCAAGTAGGCGTCCATGAAACTTAGCAGTTCATATCCTGCCGTGGCGTTGACCAGTTGTTCGATGCGTGGGAGTGGAAAGCAATCTTTTGGGTAGGCTTTGTTAAGATCTTTGTAATCTATACAAATGCGCCACTTCCCATTAGGTTTTTTTACCATGACCACATTGGCCACCCATTTGGGGTACTTGGCTTCTTGGATGAAACCAGCGGAGAGAAGCTTTTCGACTTCTTCATTTATCGCTAGGTATCGTTAAGGGTTGAACTCGCGTCTAGCTTGTACCTTTTCAGCAATAGTTTTATCGTCATTCAATCGGTGCACAATCACATCGGGGTCTATACCAGGCATGTCTGCATGTGTCCACGCAAAGACATCCTTAAACTCCCGAAGGAAGGACGCGAGTTGAGTTTTGATGGCGAGAGGGAGTTGTGCACCGATCTTCATTACCTGGTCAGGTTTAGCTTCGTTGAGGACGATCAAAGTGAGATCATCGGGGGTGTCAACCTTCAACCTCTCGATATTGTCGCGGGGGTCTAGTTCCCCGAGCTGCCGTGCGTCTTTTTTATCACACGGGTAGTCGTCTTCTAGTTGGTAGATCGTGTTGACCCTTTTTTCAGCGGGCTTGCCGTCCACGCCCTGGACGTAGCATATCCTCACTTGGGTCTGATCGCCAGCCATGACACCAATCCCCTCCTCTGTGGGGAACTTCACCAGTAGGTGATATGTGGATGTGATGGCCCTTAGTCTGTTCAACGTGGGTCGCCCAATGATAACATTGTAGGGCGACTCCTGGTCAACCACAAGGAAATGGACCATGTGAACGACTTCGATACCTCCGGTAGTTCCGAAGGTGACTGATAAATCAATGATTCCTTCAGTCATGACCTTTTCTCCCGTGAACCCAAACAGAGGTGTCTGAGTTGGGACAGGGCGGAGTCCCCCGAGCTTCATGCGCTCTAGGGTGGTCTTAAAGATTATATCGGATGCGCTGCCGTTATCAATAAGAACTCTTTTTACCAAGTTGTTGGCCACCTGGGCCTTAAGGACTATAGCGTCATTATGCGGGTGCACAACTCGCTTGGCCTCTTCATTGGTGAATTGTATCGTCTCGTGAGGTATGGACGGAGGTTCCTCATAGGTGAGGTTAACTTGCCCGGCAAGGCCTTCTTGAGAGGCAGCTCTGAGGAGCTTTTTCCTTTGCCGGGCCGAGTCCCTGTCTTGCAAGCCACCAAGGATGGTGGTGACGACTTGGAGTTGCGCATCGGCCGTAGCCGCGACCGCGGTGCGGTTGGTGTTGGTTTTGGCCCCTCCACCTTTCTCAGGTTGTGGCTTGTTGTCGGTGGGGGCTGCAGCTCCTACCATGCGAAGGACAAACTCTTTGAGCTCTCCTTTTTGAATTAATGTCTCGATTTGCCTCCTAAGATGGAAGCATTGAGCGGTCGTGTGACCATAATCCCAGTGGAACTCACAATAACGGGACCGGTCACGAGATGTGAGGCCACCTTTCATCGGAGTCGGAGCGGTGAACTTGTCACGCGCCACAGCGTAGATTTGCTCTACTGGGGCGTCAAAGGGGTGTAACTTGAGTAATCTCTAAAATTGCTCGCAACTCGCGGAGGATAAAGAACATCTCCCTTAGGTTGTCTACGTGATTGGTAGCCAATCGGCTATCGGAAGCTTGACCTCCCTTGTTCACGCTTTTGCGGGGGTTGCCTGGCTCGTTGCCGGACTCATCCCGACGGCGGGAGCTTTGGTTGCTGCTCATGCGGCCGTCGAGGTAATCTTCCACCCCCATGAAGGTTTTGGCTCGGTTCATTAACTCGGCCATCATAGAAGGGACTTTGCCGACGACGGACTTTAAGAAGTCTCCGGTGCGCAAGCCCTCGATGATGGCTGTAATTGCGTCACTGTCGTCAAAGCGATCAACCTTATTTGATTCTGCGGTGAATCGAGTGAGATATTGTCTCAAGGACTCGTTATTCTCTTGCCTGATTGACCATAAGTACATCTTAGTGTTCTTTTGGACCATCGATGTAGCAGATCGTGCTAGGAACATGTCCTTCAGGTCTTTGAACGATTGGACGCTCCCTGGTCTTAAATTCTTAAACCACTCAAAACCGGGTCCAGTGAGGGTAAGACTAAAAGCCTGGCATAGAGCCCCAGGTGAAATGCCCTACATCGTCATCCAAGTTTCGTAATGTTGGATGTGATACGTGGGATCAGTTTTCCCATTGTATGGAGGGAGATTCGGGAGTTTGAAATTTCCAGTGCATACCTCAGCAAGGATTTGGGCAGTGAATGGCAAGGAATGTTCTTCTACGACCCCGTATGTATCACTGGCCAAGCTTCCTTCACGCAGATCACGCATTTCGTTACGAAGATTGTGAATCATGGTGACGACATCGAGGCCAGTGTTGGGGGTCACTCCTTGTTCAGGAAGAGTCACCTGGCACCTTTCATTCGACCCTTGAGCCGTGCGAGGGTCCCCATTGATTGGGGCCGCAGGGTTGTGACCCTTGCGAGCACTTAGCCTCTCTCGGAGGTCTTCTCCACGGTCGTTCCGTTGGGCGGTGAGCCGATCTCTAAGATCCGGCCCGGTGGTATGGGGGCGTGAGCTTCGAGCCACACGCCTCACTCGCCGAGTCGTTGGACCTTCCCTGACATTGCCTCTTTGACCGAGTCGGTCATGGGCTGAACGTCGGGAGGTCTCTTCTTGAGAGGAGATTGGTATTGGCTTTGTTGTAGGCAGCGGGATCGACGGACCGGCTTTGATCTCAACAGGGAGTTCCTCGTCTTTGGTGAGAGAAGTCTCGATGTCCGCTGAAATTTCCAAGCCTTCATAGTCAGGGTCATAGTCATGCCCCTCATCCATGAGGTCCTCAGATTCCCTGTGGGGGGTGCCCTGTGCAGGCGCCTTACCCGCCAGTTGTCAGTGGTACCTTGCATTAGCAATCTTTAGTTGGCGGATTTTCTCCTCCATCTCAAGGATGCGGTCGTCCCGACTGTCCTGAGGTGGAAGGGGCGAGGGAGTGTGGCTCTCATCATTGAGAGACTCCTCGTCGTCTTGCGCTCAGGAGCACAGGAAGTATTTCTTCACTCCAGTTGTGTTTTCGGGGTTATTCACGCCCTCGGAACGAACGGGTGGTTGACCACTCATGTCTTTCTCAAGTTGAGAAGAAAGGGGTCGAGCTGTAGAAGGGATTTCGGGCTGTGTAAGTCGGGAAGTCCCCTCCTTCTAGCGCCAAACTGTTGTCGCACGAAAATGAACAACGATTAAATACCTCGGGCAGTTCGATCCAAGGCCGGACCAAGTAACCGCGCCCGGGCCAAAAAATGGGAGCTCGTAGACCGAGCTGCACCCTCCAGACCCTGAGGTGTGTTTTGGGGGGGTGTGACTGTGCCAAAGGTTGGCTGCCTACGTACCCTTTAGTCGGGATCAGGTCAGAACGTAGTTCAATTTGAATGTTGGGGGCTATCTTGGGCTCGGAGGCTTGAGAATCCAAGGCTTTAGAGTAGGATCCGGCTCGTAGCTTCTAGTGAAGACTTTAGAGGGGTCGCTTACCTCGTAGCTCAGAGTTCTAGCTCAAGGGCCAAGAAGCGGGAGAGCAGTGTGCACTGCGGAAGCTCGGGTCGCAGAAGAGGAGCGCGCTCCCTCTCGTGGAGGGGGTCCTTGTCTTTCTGAGCCGAGGATGGAGGAGCGCGCGCTCTTGGAATATCACAAGAGCGCGGGAGAGGAGAGAGTTCTCGAGTGAGAGAGAAGTAGAGATGTGTTGGTATGAACCAGGATGCCATTTCCCTCCCCCTAAAGGGAGGTATTTATAGCATTTGGAGGAGGCCTTGGGCCGGCCCCGTCAAGGCCCACCGGGTGGCCAGGAGCGGGGCGCGCGAGGCCTAACGCCTTGGCAGTCGCGGGGCGCGCTGTCTGGATGGGCGCGGGGCACGCATGGTGTGAGGCCTGACCGGGCGCGGGGTGCCCGGCAGCAGGTGTGCCTGGCCGCGGCAGCAAGGCTCTCGGCCAGGGGAGCAAGAGCCTCCGGCCGAGGCGGCATGGGCGCTCGGCCGGGGAAGCAGGGGCGCTCGGCCGGGGCAGCAGGGGCGCCCGGCCGAGGCAGCAGGCGCGCTCGGCCGGGGCAGCAGGAGCGCCCGGCCGAAGCAGCAGGGGCGCTCGGCCGGGGCAGCAGGAGCGCCCGGCCGAGGCAGCAGGCCGGGGCGGCAGGGACGTCCGGCCGAGGCAGCAGGGGCGCTCGGCCGGGGCAGCAGGAGCGCCCGGCCGAAGCAGCAGGGGTGCTCGGCCGGGGCGGCAAGGACATCCGGCCGAGGCAGCAGGCGTGCTCGGCCGGGTCACTGGAGTGCGCGCGGGCCTTGACGGCCGGGGCGCGGGAGCGCGCACGGGCTGGGACGGCCGGGGCGCGGGAGCGCGCACGGGCCGGGACGGCCGGGGCGCAGGGCGCGCGCGGGTCGGGATGGCCGGGGGCACGGGAGCGCGCGAGGGCCAGGCGCACTAGGGCGCGTGCTCAGGCCCGTGGGCGTGGGTAGGCTGGCGCGCGCGCAGACCCATCGGGCCGTGGGTGCGTCAGGGCACTCTGGCCTAGTGGGCCGGGGTCCATTGGGCCTTCCGGCCGGCGAAGCCCGGCCGGCCTTGAATTGTTTTTGAATTTCCGGTATCCCGAAAATGACCGGTAACAATGACAAATGAAACTTAAAACACTCGGCCATGAAGAGTTTATTGGGCCTTGAGGATTAATTTCATTTCATGGATTTTACTTGAAAATTCTAAATGGGCTTTTCTTATGTTGTCATGAACAAATGAAGAAAAATCTAGAAACCCATTCTAGAAGCCTTGGACCTCCAACCCTAGGAAAAGAAGGCTGAATTTCGTTCATGCCATAGTTTGAAAGAGAGTTTATTTTGTGCATTAATGTATGAAGATACTTGCCAAAAGAAAAAAGAGGAAACAAATTTCCTCTAGGAGGAAGGATAATGGGCGGCCAAGGCAAGCAAAAGAGGAAACAAATTTGCTTCTAGAAGCATAGAGATGGTCGTGTGAATTAAAGGGGATAGATGCAATATTTGCTCATGAATATGTGATATTCTACAAAAGAGGAAACTACCTTTATGAAGGTAATCTCTCCCCTATAAATAGAGGCCTCATTCTCATTGTTTATTAAGCCCAAGGTTTAGAGATCGAGAGCTTCTCTCTCTAGCTTGGCCGCCCCTTCCCTCTCTCTCTCTCTCTAAGTTTTCTTTCGTTTTTGTTTTGGCACCTAGGTCCTCATTTGACCTAGTGTTTTAGCTCTTCGACTCCAAGACATGTTCTTGAGTCGTCGTGTTTAAAAAGAGCCCACTCACTAATTCCTTTTTTCTCGAGTGATTTTAGTGATAGAAACTTTCGTGATTGCTCGAGTTCCCGAGGAAAGAAGACAGACGTGCTGCGAGGGGAGACGAACGTTTCAACCTTCCGAAGGCTTCTCAACATTCAAGATTCTAAAAAAGTTAGTAAATTTATAATGCTCATTAATGTTTTAAATTATATGTACTTGCTCTTTGTCTAGGTTAGTAAAATCGTTTAACTTGTTTAAAGAAAATTTTTAAATTCCGCCGCTTTCTCGAAGCGTTAAACTTTTTCTTAACCCTAGATCAATTCCAACAGGGAGGGGGCAGAAGAACCTCCTGCATCAGACTCGGGGCTCGATACGGCCTTGTCGCTAGGGAGAGAACAGCGGGGCGCCTCGTCGCAAGGCACAAACCACCCGGTGGTGGCTATCAAATCCGGGGACTCGAAAAGCGACCCTTGCCGCCTCGAGTCTGGGACCGCTTTAATCACAAGCGCAAGCTCGGAGCTCTCAATGTCACAATTGGCCAGGAAATCGGCCACATGTCCAAATACGAGAGGCGCTGCCCCGAAAGCAGTCTCAGACACCCACACCCAAGGATACCGTTGCTTCGACGAGACCTTGGTAATAATGGCAAGGCGCTTGCGATGGGCCACCAAGTAGGAGCTTGGTTTCCCGGGGACTCCGCGAACGACTACGAGGTTCTGGATGTCGTAAGCAGTGACGGTCTTCCTCTTCGCTTGATAGAGCATCAAGTGGCACGTAGCGATCACCTTGTAGAAAGATGGAGACATTTGCGGCGCGTGCACTCTCAATCCAACCAGCAAATCCTGAATCATCGGGTAGAAGGGCAGCCGTAGCCCTTCGCAAAGACTCGCCTCGTAAACAGCGGCGTACCCCTTCCGTGGGCGAGTCGGGAGATCTTCAGGCAACGGTCGCAGGATCGATATCGATTCCAGGATTTCAATTCGCTTTCTCAGACTCATGAAGCTGGAAAGCATAAGCGAACTTGGAATGTCGACGACTTAGCAGTCGAGGTCGTCGCGAATCGCTGACCTCCGACCGGGAAAGCTAAGGCTCGCGCCTCCTCTCGCGTGGTCAATGTAAGCATCGCAATCAGCGAGGCATGGAGACACAATGACTCGCCCGAGCGCTCGGCGTCGGGAATGCTTCTCGAATAGGACGAGTCCCCCTGAAAATTGCCCAAGAAGGCCGACTGACCTCTCGCGCGCCCGTCAGACCCAGTAGGGCCCGTCTCCCACGCGTCTAGTTCGACATGAGCTCCCACGCGCCCGTCTGGCCCGACGAGGCTCGCCTCCCATGTGCCTGGCCTGGCAGGGGTCCCCTCGCACGCGCCTGACCTCTGGCGGGCCAAGTTCCCCCAGTGCGGGCCTGGCTCGAGCGGGCCTTCCTCGCGCCTGCCCGACCTTTGATCGACCGGGTCTTCTCCCTCTCGCTAGCCAGGCCCTTGGTTGGCCGGGTCTTGTCCCTCGCGTCGGCCCAGCCGCGTCTTCCTCCTCATGCGCGTCCGACACGAATGCCCGGCCCAATTCTTGGCCGACCGGACCTCCACCGCACGGGTCCAGCCCAAGCGGGCTTCCCCCACGCCCACCTAACCCTTGGCCGGCCGAGCCTCCCCCCACGCTCGCGTCCGGCCCAAAGCCCCGGCCCAATCTTTGGCCGGCTGGGTCCCCCTCGTATGGGCCCAGCCCACATGCGCCTAGGGTTGGCACAGGGGCTAGGCTGGCCGCCACCCCACGACTGGCGCCACCTGGCCGGTGCCTCCTGCCCAGCATCGGTGCTCTCCTGGGCGGCGCCACCCGACGCCGGTGCTCCTCCACCGGCGCGTGTCTCCTTAGGCACGGCCCGGCCCAAATCGCTCGGGCCCCCGTCGCCGTCCGCCATCGGCCAAACTGCCTCGCCCGGTCGGCTAAGCTCTCCCCCAACGCCGAGACCGGCCCAGACAGTGTCGCCCAGGGCCGGCGCGCCGCCTTTGGTGCCCACCTCGCCGGGCGCAGCCTCGCCCGGGTTGCTCGTTTCACCGGCGCCGCCCGCGAGCAGCCAAACACCCTTGCCCGGCTGGGGGGGGGAGGTCTCCTCCAACGCCGGCACCAGCCCCGACGGCATCGCTTAGGACCGGTGCGCCTTCCTCGGTGCATGCCTCGCCAGGCGTGGCCTCGCCCGGGTCACGCAACTTGCCAGCGCCGCCCACGCCTCCCCGGCCGGCTTCGTCCGCGCGTCTGTCGCCCGGGCTGGTCCTTCGCGGGCCGCTCCTGGTCTCCCTGACGTGTGACTCGCTTGGGTTGGCCTTTCCCAGGTGGCAAGAGCCGTCTCCGGTGCACAGGGATTCTTCCTCCTCAGCCAGCCAGGCGTCAATCGAAGAAAGATCGTCCCTGACCATCCTCGCCGCTCCTTCACCGGGAAGACCCGAATAAGGTGATGAAGTCATGTGGTGATCGGTTGGAGGAAGTGAAAACCGAGCCCAAAAATCCCCTAGATCCACGTGGAGGTGTCCGAGAAGGGTAAAGAGATCGTCTTCGATGGTCCCACACACCGATAGGTGATCGGTGGGGTCCATCGGCATGTGCAACAAGACAAAAACAACGAATAGAAGGGCAAGTGCAAATAAAAAATGATTAAATGCATACCTCTTGACGACAAGATGCTCCGACGGGCCGGTGGTGGCGAAGGACCTTGAGTTTACCACACGGGTTACACTCGGTGATAAACTCAGGGGGCTAATGTTACCGGTCTGTCCCGATCCGGTGAAGCGAAGACAAGACCACCAGTGGTTGGCCCGAGTGCTTGCCTTGGCCAATGGCCGTGCCCAAGGGCATGCCCCGGCCAATCGCCGGCCCAAGGGTATGCTCGGCCAATGGCCGGTCCTAGGGCCTGCCTCGGCCATTGGCCGACCCTAGGGTATGCTCGGCCAATGGCCGGCCCTGAGGTATGCTCGGTCAATGGCCGGCCCAAGGGCCTGCCACGGCCATTGGCCGGCCCAAGGGCCTGCCCCGGCCATTGACCGGCCCAAGGGCCTGCCCCGGCCATTGGCCGGCCCTAGGACATGCTCGGCCATTGAAGGAGCCTTCCCCCAACGGACGGCCAACCATGACCCACACCCGGCCATCGGCCGACCCAAGCCACGCCCGACCGATGGCCAACCATGACTCACACTCGGCCATCGGCCGACCCAAGCCATACCCGGCCAATGGCCGACCATGGCTTTCACACGGCCAAGGAGTCTCCAAACCACTCCTTGGTCGCCTATAAATACTAGGCTCGACCCCTTAAATCAGTTAATCCAAAATTGAGTATTGAAACGCTGTCGAACTCATACTTCACTCATTTCTCTCAAGCTTCGACCCTCTAAACACCAAACCCTCTATACTCAACCTCAATCCTCCTAATGTTGAGCGTCGGAGAGGTAAACAGAGGCACCCCCTCTGTTTTCCCTTTGTAGTTCACGTGTTTTTCTCTTATTTCAGGTGTTCCGACTTGTGCTACCGACATCCAAGCTAAGGGACCACTTGGGATACCAAGTCTAACACGCTAAAGCCAAAGCAAGACCACTCAGTCCGACCTTGGGTCTAAACGCTTGAGGCTTCTAAATCGTTGTCCAGAAACGAGAGACAATAATAAGTGCGGAGACCTAAGTCAACTAATTACCAAGGGAATAATCATGTTTACGTGATAGTGAATTAAAGTAGGTGAAAGCCTTAGAAACGAATAAACTCAAAGATTAAGGCTTCACCCACTTTTCTTGAAAACTTAGTTTCGGGTTCTCCCGATAACTGTTAGGACTTCTTGCCAACGACAGATAATGAATACATTATAAATGATTACTAAACAGAATAATGGTTTACTTTATTAGCATCATATGATTAGTGGGTTGAGCTCTGAATATCAGAATCAATAGCAACTATCATCCGTAGCCTCCGTATTAAACTGCGTCACGTGCTAGGCACCTGAGTTCAGACGGTGAGCTAAAACATGGTCGATGACTGATACATGTCTGGATAGCTGTGTCTAAAGTCATATATGCGGAACAATAGTGAAGGTTGATCACGACGTGTGAGCATTATGAACTTGTTGTAAGTGCACGACCTGGACAGACTTTGGTTGTAGATGTGTCGTTTAAGTACCGTTACGATGCACTAACTGGGGTCGCTATGATGGTCACAGTGAGACTTGATCTAAATCCTGAAGTGATTATGGAAACTGGATCATGTTACCACGCTCTTTGACTCATTCGCTAAAAGGTTACTATCATTCTAATCACAACTTATGTCTTGGGAGTTTGGAGCATGATTCGAGTGGGAAGTGTTTGACAGATACGGAATCCAGTCTTCCTGAAAGAAGGTCAATGTTCACTCACCTAAGATTCTAGAATCGATAGATTTTCGGCACTTTATAAGTCTATACGTTGTGAAGAATCTTTTGCTGGGGAAGGAACACTGCTTAGGGTATATAATTATAAAGAAATGTTTAACATATTAATTGACCTTTTTCGATACAGGTTGAACCTGGAAGATCTTGATCACGAACTGACTGATCAGTGGACACTCTTCACGATGAGTAAATATAATTCTAGTATGAAGGAGAGTTCAATCTTGGCGTACCTAGGTGGAGTCTGACAAAGATTAGACAAATCGATGTGATAAGGACTTTTTTCGTCTTTTCATCGATTTTGTTAAGCTTCTATTACTAGGTCCATACTCCCCGATTCGGCTTCGATAAGACGAATAAAGAACCTCTAATGATAATGTGTTTAATTATTATAGATCTCACAAGCTGTAATGGTGATTGACAACATTAAATTCAGAAAACGAGTATTTGCCGGTACATTATTTATTTATTGTTTGATCAAGTAAATAATCAATTGATCCATTATTTATTTATTGTTTGATCAAGTAAATAATTAATCAATTACTTATTTGTTTATTGTTGGACCATGTAAATGAATAATTAATAGAGTTTTAAGCAATTGGGCCTTGCACAAAATGAGGAAGTCGAATTTTTAGGATTTGAGCACAAGGAATTGTGTCACTCCCTCTTCGCCGTGTGTCAAAATTCGTCCATCACGATATTGGTACTTACAAATATTTTCTCTTTAGTTGTTTAAATAAAGGAGAGAGAAAAATACTTAAAATGAAATAAGATATTGTCATTTATTCTCTCTCATGAATATTTAGAGATAATAATGTTTAAAAGAAAATAAGATATTGTCATTCATTCTCTCTCATTAATATGAGGAGAGAGTATATTGAAAAGGAAATAAGATATTATCATTTATTTTCTCTCATTAATATTAGGAGAGAATAATATTAAAAGGAAATAAGATATTTCCTTTATTCTCTCATAATTAAATATTCTCTATTTAAACAGAAAATAAAATCTCGTAGATATTGATCTGATGACTAAGAGTGAAAGTAAGATTCATGAGATGAGATCCAAGGGCTAAGTTTTGATTCACTAGTGTGTACACAATAAAAGGAAATAATATATTTTGGAAAATACCTAGAATATATCCTTTGCACTACTAAGGCTGGTCTTTTGTCATTCCGAAGGTTATAGTAGGGGATGTGTACAACCTGGGAGGATAGCAAGTGAGTGGGCAGAGTGTGGCCACGCGCCAGTCATGCTCTAGCGCTCATTCTGCATTCTTATATGCTTGTTTGTCCGTCACATGACATTTTCTTTTCTAGATAGACTCCCACTTACTGAGTCATTCGACTTATAGTTATATGACTCTTGGTGATGTAGATAAGGGAAAAGTTTGGAAGCGGGAAGCGGTGTTGAAGACCGAGATCGAACACGTATCGCTTTGACCTATGGGCTATGGGGTTTTATAAAACTGGGGATTTGTTTTATTTATTAAAGCGTTCCAGAACGTATATGTATATGAGTCGCTATAAAATTCTAAGCTCTTATTAAAAGTGAAAAATTTCTCCGGATTTTCCCAAACTACTTTATTATATACAAGCCTCCCGTGTTACTTTGTTTAATATGTATTTATTTTTATGAGTCTTGTGTGGTTTGAATTGATCAGTCGCAGCTCGTGGGTGAGTTGACGCTCGCGGGTCGTGACACGCAAGCGACCGCATAGTGCCGCCAACGACCGCACAATATCGCAGACAACCACATGACGTCATAGTCGAAGATGACCAAATGACACCTCATATGACCGCACGTCTGCCACCACCACCGACCATCATCTCATCTCCTCACCACCACCGACCATCATCGCCCGCCGCTCCATTATTGCATGGCACCGCAGATCACCGCACACCACGACCACTGCAAGCCACCACACATCAAGATGTTGCAGACCACTGCACGGTACTGTAGAACACCACACATTTGAGAAAATTTGGAGGAAAATAATTCTTACTTTTTCCTTTCTAACGCCGGCGGTGATTGAAGATGTTTCTCGGTGTCCAGGGTTGTAATCTATGCAACACAAAATGGTGCAGCCGGATAAGAATCTTGCGTGAGATTTTTTTTTTCTTTTTTGCTTTTTGAATAGAGAGTGGTCAAATAATTTTTTTATCTGTATGTTTTTTTAGAGGAAATTGCGGCAAAAAAATCCAATGTATACGGGTTGTAACACTTAAGTACCCATTCTTCAAAAATTACGGAAAAATACCCAAGGTCAAGAATTTGTTCATCTGTTAGTATCCGAGCCATTAAATTGGATGAAATGACATGTGTCACCATCTCAAAATAATTTCTTTTAATTATGTTTAAATTAAAAAAAACCGCTTTCTCTTTATTCATGGTGAGACTTCATCATACATATTAGAATATATATATATATATATATATATATATATATATTATTTACATTTAACACGTCTAATGAAGAATTAATGATAGTGAAACATAAGTAATGACAATTTTTTTGTAACATGAGGCTGAACTGATATATTTAATAGGCATGAAATTAAATACATAAAGTAAAAGATATCATAAGTGAAGTCTCTGATAAATCTTGAAATGATCCAAGCACTTAAATATGCATGTATATTTGTAAAATATATATATGCACGCGTGTATGTAGTTTTGAGGGATAGATAGAGTAATTTAATTTAAAATATTAATTTTTTTATTTTATACTTTTTTTTTAATTTTCCGATGTTGACACGTGTCATTTCATTCAATTTAACGGTTCGGGTACTAACAGAGGAAGAAATTTTTGACCTTGGGGTATTTTTCTCGCAACTTTTAAAGAATGAATACTTAAGTGTTATAACCCGTAAACATTGAGTCTTTTTACCGCCATTTATTTTAATATGTGTTAAAGGGTGTATTTGTCAAGTTGCAGTTTCCAAATTTTATACATTTATCTTCAATACCCAAATTTTCATTCATATAAGGGGAAATGACGGCAAAAATACTTAAAGTTTTCTCTAACCGATAGTTATATACTCATTCTTTTATTTTCTTGGGTAAAAATACCTCATGTTACAAATCTAGTTACACGTAAATATTTTCACCGTTAAAATTTCTGTTTGAATTTAATGGTGCAGGTAAATACGGTGCTACTAAATTATAATATGTGATATTTTTGCCAAAGAAAAAAAATGTATATAGGTAGTGTTTTGTTAAAAAATTGAGTGTGCGGATATATATTTAGCCCACAGCCTTAGAAGGCCAAGGGAAGCATCGTATTTCCGCTTCGTTTTTAAATGCCCGCCCTTTTCCCTATAGGCTTCAATCCTATTCACTCTCGCAGAGAAAGGGAAAAAAATTAAATAGAAAACTAAAACCATAATAAATATGTGAAAGGGAAAATTCTACCATTTTCTTCTTTAAAGTGTAAACTGTTTCCGTACGAGAGAAAAATGCAGAGAGAGGCTTATGCCAAAGCTCGGATTAGGGTTTCAGGCCATGGATTCACCTGAAACTACTAAACCCACTCCCACACCCAGTGCCTTAGATTCTCCACCAATTCATGTAATTTCTCGGTTTCCTTAAATATTGATGTGCGTGTGTGTTGTATTTGATCGGACATAGTGAGATATAATCTAGCACTGAACTCGATCGTTTCCGTGCACAATTCCACTGTGAAATTGTTTATCATCTCCGATTCTGTTTCCTTATGTGGACGGATAGAGAGAACTTATTTGTGTGACATAGCTCTGACTTGTAGTGATTTTGAATTTGATTTTATTAAACATCGTTGAGACAAAACTCAGATTGCTAAGAATTCAATACTTGTGTAGTTGGCTGTATATTTGTGCCCTGATAATCTGATGAACTAGCTTCGCGCTTGCGCTGGACTTCCTATTGAAGCGCACTACGTGACTACTTACTGTTGCATTGATCAATTGAAATTTAAGCCCGAAGGGTCCAAGGAAATTAGTGAAGAACCTAATATACTGTATCTTTCTAGCGAACAAATGTATACGAGTTAGAACTATAGAAAAGAAATTATTATTGTTAGTATTATAACAATTTCTTTTATATCATGAAGCTTATCTTGTTTCAGGACTCTCCATTTTCCGATTTCTTAAGCAAGTTGTCACCAATAGCACATGTTCGAAATCCATGCGTACTTAGAGAGTTATCCCGGCTTACCTCGCCCCTTGTCGTGTTTAAATCACCGCGCACAAAGCAGCACAACGAAACAAGTATCTTGAAGAGGTTCGAGTACCCCATGGAATTTTATAGCTCTTTGTAAAGTATTTACCCGTGACTTTATAAAGCCTTTTTTATTTATTTATAAATTTATTTTCATTTCCTGTGGAAGTCTAACATTTTGATCAGGTCCGTATCTCTCCAATCATCCCGTCACGACACATCTCAATGTGTTAGCATACACAAGGAACGCGGTGACGGTTTCGCTGAAACTGGAAAACCTGTTTTGGAATTTCAAAGGGGATCAGTTTCCGAGACACAGAACATTTGTCATGTGGCTGGGTCTTCTGAAACTCTGCCATCAAGCTCTTCTGGGTCTGTTGATGGGTTCTTGGCTGATCCCGAGGAAGGTTGTATTGATTCCGCAAAATCGGCTATTCCGGCGCCGAAACAATCCACCTATGCTCCTAAATTAGATCAAATTGGGTCCAATTGCTTGAAGAAAACTATATTAAAGTTTGATGGCCGAAGTGGTACGTGGATTGACGCGGGGAGAAACTTGGATGCACTTTTGTTCTCATCAGACAACACGGAAAACGATATTCAAGGTGATTCAGGATTACATTCTAAACCGGCTGACATTGAAGTTGTGGTGCAACAAGATTGCAAACGGGCATTTGGATGTCCAAATATCAACACTAGTCCTGGAGGCCATGCTTTCACAATACGAGATAGTCAAATTTCGCAAGTGCAGGTAACTAATTACTGGCTTTTACTCCCAAAGAGGATTTTGGAGATTAATTACTGAAGTGTGGTATTTGATGGGAGAAAAGGAGTGACTAGAAATTTTCGAACTGTAGGTTATAGAAAATGAGCATCGGAGTGATCATGATTCTGTTTCTCGACGGTCAGCTGAACCTTTAGATTTCATAAAATTTGACTCTCATAGCGAGACTGTTTCAGGGTTGTCACACAGGCTGGCTGAGAGCACAATGCTTCGTGGTCACAAGGTAAAAGAAAAAATACAACTTAATTCTGCATATTCAGGCATTTATTTTTATTTTTATTTTCTCTTTATTGTTATTATGTTCACAAGTTTTAGCAATGGTAGCTTAGTTGATGGTTGTCCAGTTTCCCATAATGGTCGAAAGGCAGCTCTTGGCTCAGTGTACCCTACTAAGTGGTAGGCTTCAATTAATCAATATAAGAAGGCTCGATGACTGTTTTCGGTTATGTATGATAGTTTTTCTTTAAATGCTAAAAACTAGTGATAAATGTGAATCTTAAGATGCTGAATGTTAAATCCACTGAAAGAAATCATTATCTTTTAAAAAAAAAAAAAGAAACATCGGAACTTTATTAACTCAACACGACAAAGCCGGAATACAAGAACAAACGAGTACAAAGAGGCCCAAACAAAAACATGAACCCAGAAAGACAAACGTTACAGAGCGCTAGACCAGTCCCTAGCCATATCTGCTAAAGGGAAAGACTTAAACTCATTACAAGAAGAAAAGAGCCATAGGGCGATACAATGATTTAAGCTATCGATCAACCTATGCATGTTCCACAGCTCATCCTTACAAATAAACTTATTTCGAATATTCCAAATTCCCCACAAACCAGCCAGAACCCCGGTCTTGGCGGCTGCAGCCCTTTTTGAACTGAACCCGGGAGAGGCGTGTGTTCAGTAGCGCCTCGACGGAGGTTGGACTGAAGACGAGGCCCAACTTTTAAAAAAATCACCGCCAAACTTCGGAAGCCACACTACACCGGAGGAAAAGATGGTTAGCGTCTTCATTTGCACCAAGACACAGAGAACAAATATTCTGCGACAGAGGCAAGTGGGGGTTCAATTTTCGAATTTGATCCGCTATGTTCACTCTCTTGATAGCCACCAGCCAGGTGAAGAATCGAACCTTCTTTCCAAACATCAAAGAAAGGAACAGGGTCAGAGGAGCTGCGGGGGAGAGGTCCTCAGCCATTGACTTGATCGAGAACACATTTTCGTCACTCAACCACATGCGTCGATCTTCGAAACCTTCCTAAAGCTTGAATGCGTCCAAAATCCCTATCTAACGAGTAGCTTCGCATGACTCTGTTCGTCAAATTCCTGGGAAAGCCGAAATTCCAATCCACCTGTCTGGGAAAAGAGGGAGAAGATGTGAATCTGTTGATAGGGGCATTCTGAGAGGGAAAAAGTCTAGCAAAACCTGGGAAACGGTCTTTCAAACACATATCTTCGCACCATAAATCTTCCAAAAAAACGCACAATAGACCCATCGGAGTCCTTCCAAGAAAAGCGACTGAAAAACATCTCATGGACAGTCGAAACGGAGTTCCAGGGGCTACGAAACGTGCGATTTACAATTAGCAAAGATCGTGGTTTTTTGTTTTTCCTTTTCTCATTAGAGACATGTCAACGTATGATGTATTGAGATTTGAACTTGAAGAGAAACATGATCAGGGTTAGAGAGAATTAGGGAATAAGAAAATCAATTGTGAGGGAGAAGTACTCTCTCAATTAACTGTGTAACTAGCCTCTTTACAAATTTACAAGAGGTGAAATAAGTACTATATGTGTAATTGCTTACGTGGCTACAACTAAAGAAACAAAAGTAAAACAAACTGCGCTTATGCTAACTGAGCTAATAAAACGACGTGAAAGAACTGAATGCTATAAACTTGACTTGTACAAACGACATAGGACATCTAAAAAGCTGTGAGTTTGGTGTCGTAATACTCCCCCTCCAGGTGGACGGAAAATGTATTTTACGGCCATGGATAAAAACAACCGAAAAGTAGATCCCGAAAGTAGCTTTGTGAAATATTTGGCCAGTTGGTGTTGAGTGTGTATTGGCAGTAGATTAATAACTCTCGACTTGAGCTCGTCAATCTCGATGTGCTTCATTCTTTTATAGTTCTTTTTGTGAATATCCGGGTTGGAAGCTATACGAACAATTGCATAATTGTTGCAGTAGAGTACCGTTGGAAGAGAAGGCTTGACACATAAGTCTTGCAGTAGTTGTTGGATCCAAATTACTTCATTTGTTGCTAGCTGCAAGTGCTCTTCACGCGAGATCTGTAGATGAGCATGAGATATTGGTCTTATTTCCATGCCACCATGGAAACTCCAAGAAATACATAACATCAATAATGGGCCGGGCATGAATCAAGACATGTATCCAGATTTCACTAGCGAAGGCCTTGATTTGTGTTTATGAAGTTTTAGAGAAGAATAGCTCAAATCTTAGTTGGCCCTCGATGAGCATGAGTAGGTGATGTGCTGCTCGGAGATGAGTACTCGGTGGAAAGAGAAATTGATTATAGTCTCAACTAGAGCAGCTTGCCAATAAGTTGTGTATACTAAGTTGGATCAGGTAACAAGTCTCCATCTGCAACACCGAGGACTTGCTTGGGATCCATGGCATGATATATCCCTTTACTCTTGGTGGACAACCCAAAAAGAACTAGCAAAAGCTAGTGTTGTCATCTCCTAGAGTCAAAATATTTGAATCCCCAATATGCGTTTACATGAAATGACCTCAAATATCACGTGTATCAAATAAAATGCACTACAACAAAACATATTTATTCAACGATTGGAAGTTGAGAAAGGTCGCTCCAATTTCTTGAATGATAACTGTCCAAATCGATCACGCCATAGCCGAGAAGAGACTGCCATAGCTGAGAAGAGACTATTAACTGAGGGGTGTAATTGCTTGCACTCTTCTGTCAACAACGCATATAGATCCTGCTACTTCGCATCCTTGCCAATCATTTTCAACCTCTGCATCGTGGATCAGAAATTGAAAGAGACCATAGAATCTGAGTCGTGTGTCACTGAACTAACATATATAAGATTAAACTTGAACCCAGGGACATACAACACAAGTTTATCTAATATTCTCACATCTCCGTCATAGTATACCGAAATGACTATGATCAGACAAGCTAGTTTTTTATATAGTAAAATGCTTTAGACTCAGAAAACAAGGATTTATCTGAACATATGTGACTTGAATCACCCGAGTCTAATCCAAGAGCTTTTAGGCCTAATCACAGATATTCACTAA
Organism: Urtica dioica subsp. dioica; assembly: GCF_054948205.1. NCBI lineage: Eukaryota > Viridiplantae > Streptophyta > Magnoliopsida > Rosales > Urticaceae > Urtica > Urtica dioica. The sequence continues at coordinate 6,380,872 of NC_142762.1, forward strand.
AAAGTACTTGCCCGTGAAAGCTGCAACATTGATCCCAGATGCAAACTTAGACTTCGTTGAAGAGAAATGATTTTAGAGCATGTTGTTACATATTTAGTTATCTAGGGTTATTATTTAGAGAAATTAGGGGTTTTTAATTATGAAATTAGGGTTTTTAATTATGGAATTAGGTTTTTAAATTATGCCTTTTAATTATTCCGAATATAGATTAATTAATTAGGGCTTACTTATATAACTAGGTTTATGGTTTTGGGTCCAGCCAGTTTAGGTTGCAATCCTTTGTCTATTCAAGAGACCCTTAACTAATGAGAAAAGCAGCCAATAATCACTCACTAAAAGTTTAGTCTCTCTCAAAAGATGGGAGGCTAAGCTCGGTGAAAGATTGGCAAAGCTCCCATTTCGAGATCGAATCCCGGGCCGTAACAATTTTTATGCTACGATCCTTGTTGACTCTCACATTGCTAAGTATGGGATTGGCATGTGAGAGTCCCACATCACTAAAGTATGGGCTTAGTATGTGGGTTTATAACCTCTTTTCCACCTTCTTCTACCCAAAGGGCTGTAACACATGCTTATGAGTTGATGACATTGCTCTTAAGTCAAGGGAGACATAAACTGTTGCGGATCAGTGTTGGTCTATTCTGAGCTTCAAATCTTTTTCTCTGCCACATTTTCCCTTCTTTTAACCAGGTGGATAGTACGCAACTTGTAGCACTTCTCCACAGTGTGACCTAACATATTGCAGTGAATGCATAGAGGCCTGTCTCTCTTCTAATTCTTGTGCTGTGTATCTCTCTTGGTTCCCATAAGAGGAATCATGTCTAGATGCGAATTAAAATCCTACAGATCTTTGCTTCTTTTCTTGAGAAACCAGATAAAAGACCTTGTTGATGGGGGGAATTGGATCCGTTAGAACCTGATCCCTAGTGTTAGTGAATGACTCATCGAGTCTCATTAGAAAAGTAGTCATCACTTTAATAGAACTAATTCAAATTATTAACTTCTCCACAAGTACTCTTTCTACTAGTGCAATTAGGTATGAAATTGTTCAATTATACCCATGCTGATTTCAGCTTGGTAAAATACACAACCACGTATTTCTGGTCTTGCACTTTGTTAGCAATTTCTCTACTTAACTGAAAGATTCTAGGACCATTACTTTATTGACAACGGTCTTGAAGATCAATCCAAATCTCATGAGAAAAATCAGAAAACACGACAACTGAAGAGATTTATTTGCTGAGTGAATTAAAAACCCAATAAATGAATATGTTGTTCCTAATCCAGGAATTGTAAAGCTAAACATCAGAAGTGGAAGGTGTGATAATTGTACCGGTTAGTAATTAGAGAAATTAGAGATTTTCAATTATAATGTTAGGGTTTTAATTGATGCAATTAGGTTTTTTAATTATGCATTTATATTATTTCGAATTTGAATTAATTAATTAATTATGCAATTAGGTTTACCGGTTATTTCGAATGTAGGCAAGTGAAACCCACCGTGGCATTCGAAGACGATGTCTTCAGTTTGAAGAGGTTCGTCTGTGTGCTGTTGGGCACAGCAGCACTTCTTCTAACCTCGTCAGCAGTATAAACAGTTCGAAAGAGTCCAATTCATTACACATGGAATCTAGAAAATCTGAAGGGAGTCAAATGGCTGACGCGACCCAGTCCAGTACTGCCTTGTTGCATTCTCAATTCTCTGAAAAAATTCCAATGGGTTCCAAGCCATTGGGTATCGGCTTGCATCTAAATTCAGTTATTAGTCCTGCTTCAACAAAGTCAACAAATGTATGTGTCGGTGTGCAAGGAATGGAGTCACGGATTCCCAAGAGCACAGACAACTGTTCGAAGCCATCCATTGTGGCTGTGAAAGATTCAGGTAACAAAGAAAGAAAGACTTGTTCAGTTCATACCACTTAAAAACCTTTGATTATTACAATGCCTGTTCTAAATCAATCACCTTCCATGTGGATAATCTATTTTCAGTCGTAGCTCAGACTTGGAAATCCAGCTCTCTAAAAGAAGATGGCTCAAAGGAACGTGATCAGTCAAGCCCGGGGAAGAAAAGGTTAATCGAAGTGTTTCCTTGTCCGTAGAGTGGCCGTACATTTACTTGCTGTTGTTCTTGATTGTCTTACGTCTCCCAGGAAGAGAGCAATAAGTGGTGAGGGTGCTGATGGCTGCAAGCGCTGTAGTTGTAAGAAAACAAAATGTTTGAAACTGTACGTGAATCTGTCTTCATAGTGGGTCGGTTTCTTGTTGTATCATTTTCAGCTCAGCAGTACTTGTTTATAGACTTGTAATACTTCGGAGTCTTGTTAATACTGTACTTCGTATAGTATACTTGTTTATACAGTATAGTATACTGTATTCCTCATAGTGGGCTGATTTCTTGTTGTTGGCACCGAATCTTAGTTTGACAGAATGATTTATTAGTGTCAATTGATCCTGATCCTCCCCAAGTGAAGTTCCTAGTTACCTTTTCACCAACTAGTTACTGGTCTGTGAGTAGTGTTTAATTAGGTTAATGTTTTTTATTTGCCAGTTACTGCGATTGCTTTGCTGCTGGAGTCTATTGCAGTGGTACTTGTACTTGCCAAGGATGTTTTAATCGATCTGAGTACGAAGACATAGTTTGCGAGACAAGAGAACAGATCGAATCCCATAATCCACTTGCATTCGCTCCGAAGATTGTGCCGCTCAAACCCGAGCTCCCGCCAAACATTGTGGTATTGACCCTTTTTCTTATCGTTATCTTTTCTTTCTGTATTGTTATTATTGTGAGTAGCCTTCTGAGAGTGGTATGCTCCTACAGCAAGAAGCTGGTCATGGTTCAACACCATCATCGGCAAGACATATAAGGGGGTGTAACTGCAAAAAATCAATGTGCCTGAAAAAATACTGCGAATGCTACCAGGTTTGAATGTTGTTGCTATGCTCTACATACCCTCATCCTTTGTTTCCTCTCTATAAAATCATCTTATTGTCTTACTCTAATCAAGTGTATATTGCTTTTTGCAAAGTCTAATGTTGGGTGCTCAAGTGGATGTCGGTGCGAAGGATGTAAAAATGTTTATGGAAGAAAAGAAGGTTCGCAATATTTTCTGTCTACTGTATATTAAATCGCTATAAAATGTTTCTGGTATTCAGCTAATTTATAGTTCATAATAAGTGCTTTATACGTACAAAATTTTGTCAAGTATGGGTGTTCATCATTAAAAGAAATACAGAGTAAATGCTTGAAGTATAAGAGCAAAAATAAATTGCAGAAATATTTAATATTTGCGTTAAATATTCTCAGAACCTGTTGCTATGGATGATGTAATCACCCGAGAAGTGATGCTCAACAGAAATGACAAGAAGGTCATTAAAGCCAAATCCATTAAGTCTTCTAAGATGGTAGAATCGAACACAAATCTCACACCACAGACACCGTTGTTTCAACACTTGGAGTGAGAATTAACTCTTTTTGGTTCTTTGGATAAGAGTATGAATTTCTATTGACATAACGCAGTAATGTAGTAATTGTTTATTTGGTTGTGTCCTTATAATTTTTTTTATAGCCCCGGAAAGGCTGCACCAAAGTCTCGCTTTGTCTCCGAAAGATACCTTCCCTCACCCGGTTCTGAAGTCTTGTCATCATCCGATAAATCAGTTAATATAGTCCCTCCAAGTCAATGTTCTAGTGATCGAAAAGAAGATTACGACAAAGGACGATTGTGTTCGACTTCATCAATAAGCGAATTTGAGAACGGTGCAAAACGCTGCACTGAATATTCAGATACCTTAATGCCCAAGCTTTCAACCTCATCGAGAACGAGAGACTGCATTAACGTGGCACAAAATCGTCAATGCGTAGACAGCGATAGTATCTCTACACGTTCGCCACTTACCCCAATGATGACTAGGCTGTGCGGGACCGAGTCCAGAGACGGGCATGTTGACATGTTTGGAGACAATGGGAGAACACCCGTGAGATTAAGCTCGCCGAACAAGAAGCGGGTTTCTTCGCCGCAAAGTCACATGTACAAGCTCGGTTCCGGATCTACAGGGATGCTGAAAAGTGGACGGTACTTCATACTGAAGTCTGTGCCTTCGTTCCCTCCTCTCACTCCGTGCATTGAGTCCAAAGGAGCCGATAAGTCTCGGAACACAGACCAGCTTCAAGACTATAGCGTCAAAAACTGATTTCCGAGGCTTGTGAGTGTTTGAATAAAAATGGTGAGTCATAGTCATGTTTTCTATAGTTTTAACAATGTGTTACTGTTGGTTTCATTGATAATGGTAATCCTTGTGTGATTCATAGTTTCAGCATTTCCTTCATTCGTTTTGGGGCAAGACAGTAAGATCTTCTGACATCTTGTATGTAATCCAGTAATCTATGCCTTTCAAATGTAAATGACATGACAGTTATAGCATTTTCTTAAACTGATATTTAATTGCTGTATTTGTTTTATAGGTATCAAAACCAGAGTCACGAGCGATTACAAATTTGTAACCAGTATTTTAAAAAGACTTCCCAAAATTTTCTCTTATGACTTTATTTTTATTTTTTATTTCTATTTTTACTTGAGTGTCTTTCATGTCTATTAAATATGATCTCTATGTAGACGGAGTTATCGGATTAGCAATGAATATGATCTCATTTACTTATTGGGCTGGGACTTTAATTCACTTATTCAAATGCAAAGAATAACTTATTGGGAAATTGCCCTAAATATGAGTAAAAAAAAGAGTTTGTACTTTTTTGGACTTTTATTCAAAAAGGTCACAAATAGGACTTCGTAATTAATTTAGATTTATGTAATTACCCATTAAAATTTAAATAAGAAATCACCAAAAAATCGGATTTTAGGCTGAAAAACGGGCCCACTTAGTAAACCCGCCCAATTCAATTTCTCACTTACCTTGCCTCCAGTCACCTTCCTCTTCATTTCTTCATTGACCGAGATAGTTTAACCAGAAGAGAGAGAGAGAGAGAGAAAGAGAGTGAGAGCGAGCGAAAAAAAAAAACTGTCCAACTTCCCTTAACCAACACTCTCTCTCATTTTGTCACTCTCGTCCATTCTTCACCCAAGAAATGAAGACAAAGAATAGTTCGTCGAGCAAACGCCCCCCAAAATTTCCAAAACCTAACCCTAAAAAGATGAGTCTTCCTCAATCGTCGGCTGAAACTCCACCTCATGTGACCCATGCATCCCCGCGTCGGAGTCCGCGCGTGGCTTTTGCCTCGGAGCCACCAACGGAAAACTCCCCGGCGAAGAAATGGAAGAAGGTTCTTGCGCCGCCGAAGAAGAAGAGGAAGGTGGTTGTTGAGTCGCCTTCAAATGCTGACTCCTCTGTCCCTTCTACATCCGAGACACCTCACAAGGTGAGATTTTTTTTACTTGCAATTCGTGATTTCAGTTTTTTGGTTCCTTTATTTTTATTTCGTGACAAAAATGAAAACTTTTGGGTTTGCATGTTAATTTTGTGTTGATGAAACTGTTAGTTTGATGTTATTAGGGATTCTGTGTGGATTTTGTGTTGATTCTGTGTGGATTTTGTGTTGATTCATGGTTTGCATGTTTATTGTGTGTTTGAACTTTGATTTTGTGTTGATTCATGGTTTGCATGTTTATTTTCTTGACAAAAGTGTTCATTTTTTTATGTTATTGGGGATTCTGTGTGTATTTTGTAATAAAATTAGATTTTTCTAGGCTTGCTCATATTAGATGTAGGTTCTGTGAATTGTTTTGTGTCAAACATTTCTGGGTATCATGATAATTGTGTCATGAAATTTCTGGGTTTCGTGACAATTGTGTCACGAAATTTCAGGGTTTTGTGACACCTATGTCACGAAATTATTGATACAGTCAAGTCAAGTCACGATACCCATGAAGTTCGTGACAATTGTGTCATGAAATTTCTGGGTTTCGTGGCAATTGTGTCACGACATTTCAAGGTTTTGTGACACCTATGTCACGAAATTATTGATAGTTATAAAGTGACAGTTAAGTCAAGTCACGATACCCATGAAGTTCGTGACAATTGTGTCACGAAACCACGAAGTTTCGTGACATAAATGTCACCAAATTCATGGGTTTCGTGACTGTGTTATCACGAAACTGAGTGTATATATTTTTTTTAATGTTCTAACTTTTATATTTTCTAATTTCTAGGGTTTCATACGCAAGATAAAAGAAGATGACATAGAAGAAGGGTATTCATTCAACTTCCATGGAAACTTGGACGCGTTCGAGAGGGAGACGGGCATGACCTCGAACCAAAAAGAGCTATTCAAGAAAACGTGTTTTGGGCAGTTCCTGGACATGCCCTGTATCACAAATTATCCAAAATAATCAGTCACTTAGTGTTGAGATCGGGATTTAATGACGGGGCCTGTCCACCAGACGAATCTCTGGTCATGGAGATTCGTGGGAAACCCCGGGAGTTCACCAAAGAGCACTTGTCTTTTATCACAGGATTAAGATTCAGCGACGACTACGCAGAGCAGCCACGATACGCCAACGTGGTTGAGGGAGGGCTATACCAAGACACCTTCTGCAATGGTGCGCTTGGCTGAAAAAGGGCCAACATTGCTGTAGTCCTTGAGACCAGTAAAAAGTGGTCAGATGAGAGGAGAGTGAGCCTACTTCTCCTCCACTTTCTTTACAACGTACTCCTGGTGGCCGAGAAGACCGTCAACCTCCCATGCGATAGGTACATAAAAATGGTGGACGACCCAGTGGTTTTCAACAACTACCCATGGGGAAACGTCACGTGGGACTTCTTTCTAGATTCTGTCAAGGGCTTTGTGAGCAAGGCCAAGACCATCAAGGATGGTAAGAACCCAAAACTCCACTTATCGGGTTTTGTGCTCCCACTCCAAATTTGGAGCTACGAGTGCATACCACGATTCGTGGCCCTGGACTTTGCCACGATACTCGATGCCCATGCAAGGCCGTTGATGAGGCGTTTGGCTACTAAATCAGGGAAGGTCTTGGAGTCTCAACTCCAAAAAATTCAATTTCAAGAGGTATGGATTGATAAGAACATGCACATTTAACTAACTTCTATTTTTTTTACTTATTCACATTAATCTGCCGATTGGTGGTGAAATCGAGTCAGCGATGACTGCTGTGAGCCCCTCTGAGAAGAAAGGGAAGAAGAAAAAAGTGTATGGATGCCCCACATCAGCAACCGAGGTAATGTTGTCGTGACATTTAACTCACGAAATAAAATAGATTTGTGACAGTAAAGTCACGAAATCAAGTATATTCGTGAGACTAATGTCACGAAATCAAGTATAGTCGTGACATGAAAGTCAGGAATTCAAGTATTTGATTTCGTGACTTTCATCTCACGAATATACTTGATTTCGTGACATTTATCTCACGAACATACTTGATTTCGTGACATCAATGTCACGAAAATATTTGATTTCGTGACTTTATTCTCACGAACATACTTGACTTCGTGACATCAATGTCATGAAAATATTTGATTTCGTGACTTTATTCTCACGAATATACTTGATTTCGTGACTTTGATGTCACGAAAATACTTGATTTCGTGACTTTACTGTCACGAAAAAACTTTAATTTGTGAATCTATTCTCACTAATACAAAACTATTTGTGTACATCGTAGATTCGCTTATCTGCCTTGGAAAAAGATCCGAAAGATTTCATATTTGAGTTTGTGAAGTGGAAGAAACTGTTGTCCACGGAAATGCGTGCCATTTCAGCAACCTTGAAAGAGGTTGTGGACAAGCAAGAAGTACAAGTCTCTCAGGACGATGATTTTGTCAACCTCCAGAAATATGAAAAGGAGGTGAAGGAGGAAGAGAATATGAACGAAGAAGAAGAGCCCGAGAACAATGGGACATATGTTCCCATGAAGGACGGTGATGTTGAAGAGCAACGAGGAAAAGAAGAAGAAGAAACAGAGAACAAGGAAGATGATAAGGACAAGGAAGATTTGAACAACGACGAAGAAACCGAGAAAAATGATGAACATCCACCATCTGATGGAGGCAACTGCAAAGAAGATGATCTTCAGAAGAAAAAAGATGATGGTGAAGACGACGAAGACGGTGGGAGAGGTCCTGAAGATGAAGGGCCAAAAGAAGTAGACGGGAACCAGATGCAAGCTGATGGCGGCGAGGACCAGACCCCAGCCGAAGAGACCCAGGAGTCTAAAACGCATATGCCACGTCCAGAGGCGGCAGATGAGGTCTGTTCCTCGTTGTTGAAGATTTCTGGAAAGCTCATAATGATTTCATCATCAGATGAAAAGCCTACTCGCCATAGGAGGGCGCCAGCGGTCTTCACACCGACACCCGCGCCGGCTGTGTTTACGAGGTTCACACGACCACTTCGGCCACCGTCAGTCTATCCATTCTCCTACCCTAAAGACGAGATTTCTAATGGAGATATTGCAGCAATGGCTAAATGGATTAAAGTTGGTCTTAAATCGAATCACAAAAATGCGTAAGTATCTTTCTCCTTCTTACATATATTGTCTGGTAATTTTAAATAAAAATGAGATCTAATACTTGTGATTTTTCAGCAGCCGAAGTACAAGTCACCAGAAGAAGATTTATCTCCCTCGTTCCATTTTACGGTGGTTGAGATTACATCGAAGACTTGGTTTTACTCTTTGTGGACCCCGGTTGAGTAGCTTACGGGAGAGGTACGTCCGCTCAACCAGGTTTTTTAGAGCCAAGGATGACAAACACCACTGCACTTCGGATTGTTTTTTGTTTGTGTGAATGTAAATAGATAAAACCATGGTTTTTCTAGCTTTGTTGTGACGTGTTTTTTATTTGGTTTTTTGAACTTCATGTAATAAATTCTATATGTCGTGACAATGAATTTTTGAACCTGGATTCCTGAATGAATTCACTTGGATTTCGCTTGTTATTCTACATACTCAATAGTCAACTGTATTTATTTGTTTGTTGTTAATATTTACTACGTGACAACATTGTCACCAGAAACTGTGTTGTTGTCACCACATGAAGATAAGAATCTGGTGACAATATTATCACGAAGTGAACACTTATATGTCACTAATTTCTGTGAATTTTTTATTTTGCAGCATAGACGTCATTTTCTACTACTTGAGAAAGAAGGGGAAGTATGCAAATGTCCGAAAGCCGTTTACGACAACCAACTCGTACTTTCTACCAATGCTCACCTGATGCCATGATGCTTGGTCCAAAGCGAAGAACAATGACGTGTTTGATTTGACGGACCATTTAGTTGTGCTTGACTACATAACTGCCGAAAAAAAACAGGTTTTGCAAACACTCCATGGGCAGATGTTAACACTATCTACGTCCCTGTCCATGTGCCGGACCACTGGCTCCTTGTCGTAATTTCCCTAAGCCGTAGAGCGCTAACAATATATGACTCTATGGACTCGAAGTATGCACGCAATGTTTGTGATAGCATACGGATGATGGCGGATTTTATCCCCATTGTGTTGGGCGTCGTCGGTCTGGCAGATGGCAACTCGGAGCCATTTAAAATAGTAATAGCGCCTATGCCACAACAATCCAATGGGTAAGATCTCTTCTCATAATTTTTTATCATGTTCTATTTTGATGTATATTTAATACTAGTAAGCAACCATGAACAGGGGAGACTGTGGCATGTTTTGCGTAAAGGCCGCCGAATTTATGATCCATGGGATTCCGGTCAGTAGTTTGCATCAAGACAATATTTCCATGTATAGAAAGAAGATGGCAACCGAGTTGTACAAGCACGGGGCATTAAATATCGCAAACAATGTTGAGTCAGACGAAGAGAATTGAAAGTAGGAGAAGTGATTAGTGATCCAAATCTTATAAATAGGGTGAAGTGTATTCTTTTGGAATGTCTTTGTGATGGCGGTGCGACTCTTAATTCTCCTTTGTAGAATTTGTGTGACAAGGTCGTCACGAAGACATGGTCTATGTTTTGTACGTACGTATAGGGGCCAGTAAATTATTAAATATGTAACTCTATACTCTTTTGGATGTGATTATATGAAATACAGTTCATATGATTTCATAACAACGCCAAATAGATTCTTGATGTCACTTAATTTGTACGCATCTCGTGACGTTCCTGTCACGAAAAATGGGGACTTCGTGACGTTCCTGTCACGAAAATAGTGATCTCGTGACGTTCATGTCACGAAAAATGGGGACTTCGTGACGTTTCTGTCACGAAAAATGGGGATTTCGTGAGGTTCCTGTCATGAAAAATGGGGATTTCGTTACTTCTCTGTCACGAAAAATGGGGACTTCGTGACGTTCCTGTCACGAAAACGAAGTCTTCAAGTCACGAAACGGTACGTTTTCGTGACATACCAGTCACGAAATTGTTCCCTTTGATGGAATTTAATGAGAAATCTCTTCTTCTTTTCATTAAATCTGTCATAGGGGATCAATGGTTGTTATGAATATTAAAATGATAAAATTTGAAAAATAAATGGACAGCCGTTCGACTTACCTAGAATATCAAGAAAATATGAGAAGGATAAATGGTAAGTGAGTTCTACTTACCTAGAACATCTTGACGAACTAATGTGTTTTGTATCGTGAAGTGTTGTTGACATACATTCATTTGTCCCATTTCATTTCATCATCTCAAAGGGATAGAATTTAAAGTACTCTAAACATATGAACATTGGTGAATGAGGAACGTCATGTCGTCCGACATGTCATTTTCAACTCTAATTTCTCCTTAATGTTGGAATTTTTTTATTAATAGCGTTGGTAGTCCTCCCAAAACAACTCATTTAAGAGTCTAGAAGGAAATTTATGAGGACCAAACGAGATCAAATGAGCGAAATAGATCATGAGTTCGGTTAATTGGTACGCATCTCGTGACTTTCCTGTCACGAAAAATGGGGACTTCGTGACGTTCATGTCACGAAAAATGGTGATCTCGTGACGTTTCTGTCACGAAAATGGGGACTTCGTTACTTCTCTGTCACGAAAAATGGTGACTTCGTGACGTTCCTGTCACGAAAAAGAAGTCTTCAAGTCACGAAACGGTACGTTTTCGTGACATACCAGTCACAAAATTGTTCCCTTTGATGGAATTTAATGAGAAATCTCTTCTTCTTTTCATTAAATCCGTCGTAGGGGGATCAATGGTTGTTATGAATATTAAAATGATAAAATTTGAAAAATATATGGACAGCCGTTCTACTTACCTAGAATATCAAGAAAATATGAGAAGGATAAATGGTAAGTGAGTTCTACATACGTAGAACATCTTGACGAACTAATGTGTTTTGTATCGTGAAGTGTTGTTGACATACATTCATTTGTCCCATTTCATTTCATCATCTCAAAGGGACAGAATTTAAAGTACTCTAAACATATGAACATAGGTGAATGAGGTTGAACGTCATGTCGTCCGACATGTCATTTTCAACTCTAATTTCTCCTTAATGGTGATTTCGTGACGTTCCTGTCACGAAAAATGGGGACTTAGTGACGTTCCTGTCACGAAAAATAGTGATCTCGTGACGTTCTTGTCACGAAAAATGGGGACTTCGTGACGTTCCTGTCACGAAAAATGGGGATTTCATGACGTTCCTGTTGTTGTCGCACGAAAATGAACAACTATTGAAAACCTCTGGCGATTCGATCCAAGGGCGGACCAAGTGATCGCACCCGGGCCAAGAGTGTGAACTCGAAAGTCTCGAGCTAGGTTTTCTCCGATCAACCCGCCTCCCGGGAGAGGTAGGGGGTGAGGAGGAGGAGTGACCGTGCCTTGGCTGTCGGCTGCCTACGTACCCGTGCGTGGGATCAGGTCAGAACGTAGTTCGGGTGTGTAAGACGCAGTATGTGTTGGAATCGATCTAGGGTTTAAGAAAATAATTAACGCTTCGGTAAGCGGCGGAATTTTAAAAATTTTCTTTTACAAGTAAAAACAGTTTTTACTAACCTAGACAAGTGCAAGTACATGTAATTAAAAACCAATATGAGCTAAGAATTTACTAACCTTTCTTGAAGCTTGAACTTTGAAGAAGCTTTCGGAAAGTTTGCAACGCTCGTCTCCCCTCGCAGCACGTCTCTCTTCCTTTCCTCGGAACCTCGAGCAACCACGAAAGTTTCTATCACTAAATCACTCGAAATAAAGGAATTAGTGAGTGGGCACTTTTAAACACTACGACTTAAGAACGAGTCTTGAAGTCGCAGAGCTAAACTCTAGGTCAAATGAGGACCTAGGTGCCAAAACAAAAATCGAAATTGAATAGAGAGAGAGAGAGAAGAGGGGCGGCAACCACAAGTTCTAGAGAGAGAAACTCTCAATCTCTAACTTATGTGGAATGAGAAAAATGAGAAGAATGAGGCTCCTATTTATAGGAGAGGTCTTACCTTCAATAAGGTAGTTTCCTCTTCTATAGAATATCACATATTCATGAGCCAAATTCCTCTTTTCCTCTACGATGCACTCGGCCAAGGTGGGCTTCATTAAGCCTTGGATTTGTTTCTTTTTTTGTTCCTTGCCTTGCCCATTACTCTCTTGGCCGAAATTCCTTGTGCATCTACATGCAAATTTGTTTCCTCTTTTTCTTTTGGCAAGTATCTAAATACATTTATGCACAAAATAAACTCTCTTTCCTTGGGTATTATGGGCGCCTATTCTCATCTAGAAGGAGCTTCTAGAAGCTTCTTCATTTGTTCATGACAACATGAGAAAGGCCCATTAATAATTTTCAATAAAATTCTTATGAAATGAAATTAATTCACGAGGCCCAATAATCAAGTTATGGCCGAGTGACATTAAGTCATCAAATGAACTTGTCAAAAAATTTATTGACATTCATTTCATCATATGTCTCAAAAGACAAAAATACCCTTTTAACTATTTTCGTTCTTGTTTTGACTTAGCTTCCAGTTTAACTATTCCTATCGATGTGATTCGTGACAGTGACCTCATGGACCCAAATGAACAAAGCTTGAGCTAAACACTTGGACTCAAAAGTTCACAAACCTTTTCCAAGTTTAGCTTAATGCCAACTGACTCCACTAAAGAGCTGACACTGAAAATCTCTCGGTTCAAATGAATTTATTTTCTACTCAAGAATTCGACCTAATTATGATGAGCGGATCCACTGAATATTATCTATGTTTACCCTTCATGAATGTCATCAGCTAGTCGGGATTTACTAAATTACCATTTTACCCTTCTAGCTGTTATTTCCTCAACTCCTTTGTCGCTTGTGAATAAGTTAGAAACAATGTATTGACGAGGAGCTAACAAGTCACATTGTTTCATCCAAAAGAGTCAGGACTCAATTTGGACACTGGCCAGTTCATTTATTCACACTCCAAGGAACAAAGCATGAGGTGACATACATTGCATTTCAGCAATCTTGTACATGAATTCCATATCTATGAGAACTTCACAAAGTTACTCATGACAGACTCACAACTTAGTACTTCACCAATAGGCCTTGTTCGGAATCACATAGTGAGTCCGAACTTTGACTTTCTCAAATGAGAATACTAAGGTGTGAAATGGCATGTCTCATTTCAGGATTAAGGTAAGCATGATGCAATTCATACATAGTGACTTCGAGACATAAGAGGTTAAATGGTTTGTTCTTATATTGTCTCTAGAAGTGCACTGGTCAATTCAGTACCTTCGGAAGATACCTAGAAGAACTATAGAGTCCCCAACTCTCAATGCCTCATAACCAGACATCATAGATTCTTCTAACAATCATACTGAGGTCAATAGTCCTTTGACCCTTAGATTGCGAATATATCGTTTTAAGCAAACTACGAAGAGTTTGTTCATGCAAATCTACATTTGTCTCTTCGTAAGTTGTTAAGTTTGTTTATGGACTAAAAGACTAAGGGTTTTATCATAAAGCTTCAAACAAAGAAAGAATGAATGAACGTTTCAACTTTATTATTAAAGAACAAGCAATTACAAGCAAGAGTCTTCGTAAGACTATATGACATCAAATGTACATAAATAGACACTACTACTCTTCTTGTGGGCACCATTGACAACAGTATGATGCGTAAAACCTTGGTGGAGAAGCGTACTCGACGAAGGAGACGGGGCGCGAGGAGTCCTCGGCAGCGTCTCGGAACCTCGGAGATCGCGCGTGCATCTAGCGTGTTAGACGTGCGAGGGGATCTCTAGTTGAGAACCCTAGGGGCGTGCTTGAGCACCGGAGAACGTTCGGTCAGAGGGAGCGACGTCCGGGAAGTTCCCGTGAGTGCTTCGGAACCTCTGAGAACGGGAGAGAGACTAGAGAAAATGCTTCAGGCCAAATATAGCATCCAGAGAAGCAGAGAAGAGAAAGAAATCGAGCGTATCGATAAGAGATGAAGAGATGGATTTCCCCTCAATGGGAGGGGGTTTATATAGGTGTTTGGGGACCCTAAGGGGATCCTTTGGCGTCCATGTGGGACTAGGAACGCGCCCCTTTTCAAGAGGAGGCGCACAAGAGGCAGCGGCGCACAACGCGCAGCGCATGACCCGCGGCGCACAACCGCGGCGCACAACCCACGGCGCAGGATCTACGCCGCTCAGCGCGCGGCGCGGCCTTGACCGGGCGCGACCCGCGGCGCGCGGGCAGCGCTGCTCAATGCGCGGCGCGCTGGGCTTCGTTTCTGCGGGCTTTTCGCGATCGTCTCGCTTCCGGGCCCGTTGAGCTATTGTGGGCATGGTATTTTGGGTTATGACACAAATGTTTGTTTGACGGATAGGACTCGAGTTGATGCTCGACTCGAGGAGACCAACTCGAGGCTCAACTCAAGAAGCGAAGCTCGACCCGAGGAGACCGACTCAAGGCTCAACTCGAAAGCGAGGCTCGACTCGAGGAACCGACTCAAGTCTCACCTCGAGGGGCTAAGCTCGACTCAAGGAGTCAAGAGTTTGGACGAGGGTTTGGAGGCTTGCTGCTCTTCAGGACCTCCGGCCCGACCATCGGCCCTTTGAGCGACGTACCTTTCCGAAAACGACCGACAACATTAGCCCCCCAAGTTCGTCGCTCGGGAGGTTCCCAGCGATGAACTTTTTGTCCTTCTAGTTGGGTGTTTGAGGAAAATATTTTCCAAGTCCGTCACCCGAGGAAAAATCTTCCTTTTCCCCTTTCTTTTTTTTTTTTTTTGGTGCTGCCGCGCGGCGCGCGCCCTGGACGGCGCGGCGCGCGGGATTGGCGCGCGGTGCGGCCCGCGCGCGGGGCTAGTTCACCTTGCGTGGGGGAACTCCGACTTTTTGGATTTTTTCTCCGTTTTTTCTCCTTGTGGGAGTAGGATTTCGACTCCTACCCCCCCATGAGTCTATAAATAGACCCCCCCTATCTCTTATTCCTCCACTTTATTTTTTTATTCTCTTTCTCTATGCTTGCATTATGGGTGTCCCTCCGCTTTTATCAACTGAGAGTCCCGAGATTGATTTCTCTCTCTTGTTTCAGGGTTCTAAATATGCAGAGGATGATCTCTTCGCGGGATTAGGGGAAGTTCCGCTGCACGTGGAAGAGAATCCAAGCGGAGTAGAGCAGTGGCTCGAGGAAGGCGAGCTGGGCGTGGCCGCGCCTGTTGCTCAGCCTCAAGAAGAGTGCGCGCCGGCTGGGCGCGACACAGGTGGGTAGTTTGATCATCCCACGTCCGGGGGACCTGCCCCTCGCCTCGTGATCAACTTAGTTGGCGAGGGGGTTCGCGACAAAGCCTGCCTCGGCGTACCGCAGTCCGACTTGGACCCTCATGGCGCGCCGGGAGATATCGCGGGCGTGGATGCAGTGACTCCGCTAGAGTCGGTCCTCGATGAGATTGACTGCGTGGATGACTTTGGCCCCGAGTCTGAAGATCCCGGGGGTGATTCGGAGACATGTCCGGGGGCCGAAGGCCTCGGATCGGAGTGTCCCGAGGAGCCGTCGGCGGCTGCCGCGGCCGTGCTGGAGGGCAGGGGCCCTTCCGTGGAGCCAGGGGGTTCTCAGCCCGAGACTCATGATGCAGAGGCGATAGTATCGGCGAGGTCGCTTGCTAGGACAGAGTGGTATCCCGAGGAGGGCTTTGCCGCTCCCGAGGGCTTCGATTGTTCGGGGGTCGATGCTTCGAGCTCGCTCGCCTACCGAACATTCGTCGGTCTCAGGGAGGCATTCGCCATTCCATCGTCCATGGCGCTTCTCCGTCCCTTACAGGGCGACCGTCCTTTCCGCCCTCGCCGTGGGTTTGTTGCAGTTTCAGTTGCAAGTCTCAACTGCGGGTTGCGGTTGCCGTTTCAACCCATCGTTCAGCAGCTTCTCGCCCGTCTGGGGGTGCATGCGTGTCAGGTGAGTCCGGCGTTTTATCGCATCGTGGCGATGTGTCACATGGAGTGACATTGCCAGACTGAGCGGGTGATGACCGTGAGCGACTTTCGTAATCTCATCGCGATCTTCCCTGCGCCCGGGCAGCCTAGTTTCTTCATGGCCCGCGATCGCCGGAACACTAAGCTGATCATGGATTCAGAGAAGTATAACCGACGACCATGGGTGTGGGTCTCGGCGGAGGCTTTTGGCGACGCGCCGCTCCGGTTCGGCCCCTTGACCGAGTTTCCTGCTGACGCGGGGGCCGATGACCTCGACTTCGTGAAGGAGATCCGGGGAATGTCGGAGGCTCGGAAAGCCATCGAACGATTTCGTTCCCCTGAGCTGATGGCTTCCACCGGGTGGTTCCCGCCGATCCACCTGGCCGGGGCGACAGTCAGCGGACCGAGAGTGCTCCCAGTGCCGCATCATCTCTCTCGAGCGGCGGTCTTCAAGGTATGTCGACGTTTCGCACTTTTTGTTTTTGTTCTTAGCTTAGGGTTTTGACTTTGTTGCTTTTGTAGTGTCTTCGGCTAGGGCGAGGGCTCGGGCGCGTTTAGCGAAGGCTTCTCGAGACCCGAAGTCGTTGGTGACAGTCCGTTGTCGGATTGCTGCGCGGAACGGTCGGGAGAAACCCGATACCGATCATCGGACGGAGAGCGGTCCTCGCGCTTCTTTGAAGCGACCCTCCTCCTCGGCTCTACCAGACACGTCCTCGGACTCCAAGCGTGTGAACTCGATGGTCGACGTGGAGGCTGCGGAGGTTAGAGGGGAGTGTTCCCTGGGCCTCGCTCAATCCTCGATGAAGATGTGGAAGAGCGTCGTGGCTAGCAGTGACGTGGAGTTCTTTCGTCACGGCGTTTCCGATGCACAGAGAGTAAGTTTCTCTTGCTTTGTTTGTTCAAGGCCTAGTCCTTGGCTGACTTATCATTTTGCCTTCTCAGGTGCTTGCTCGAGCGACCTGGGGCGAGAAGATCCTTCACGACCTCATCAGGCGGATGAGCCGTGCCCAGGAGGAGCTTGCTCAAGCGAAGTCTCAGCTGGCCCACGCCGAGCGAGGTTCTCACTCAAAGGCGGAGTTTACGAGTCTCCGCGAGCAGGTACAGGAGGCTCGCGTGGAATTGGGAGTTACCCGCGGCAAGTGCGACCGTGCTCAGGTGGCGGTGGCGAAGATGGCTGAGGAGCTAACGACGAAACGTCAAGCTCTCGAAGTGGCGACTCGATCGACGGAGGTCTTCCGGAGCGAGGCGCGGGACCTTCGACGCCAGTTGGACTCACGCACAGAAGAAGTTGGCATTCTCCAGGGCCAGCTTACATCGAGCGAGGCTGCCCGTGTTCGAGCGGAGCACGAGCGCGACTCCTTGACGGAGGAGGTGGCTCGGGTCACCGAGGAGAAAGCCGCGGCGGAACAGCTTGCGTCCGACCTTCAAGACGACTTTGATGTCGGAGTCGAGGAGGCAAGACATGCGGCGGCGGTGGAGTGTCGGGACGCCACGGCTACCGAGAATGTTTCTCGGGGGCTCACCTTCCACTTCTTCGACTCGTTGTTCCCACCACTCGACGGAGCTGATCCCGTAGGCGAAGATCCCGCCGAGTGACATTTTTTTCTTTATTCTTCTCGCGCAAGTGTTTAGCGCACGCTTTCTTTTTTAGGTTTTTCCATTCAGCGCACTTGTTTTAGCGCTTGCTTACTAGGATTTTTCCCTTTCAGCGCACTTGTCTTAGCGCATGCTTTCTAGGGTTTTGGGGCAGTTGCCCTTTTCTTTTGTGAGACATTACTTTATTTTTATGAACGTTTTCGCACATTCACTTCTTATGGCGTGTTTAGATAGGCAAGTGTTTGTGTCAATTGTCTTGCCAGTTCTTTTACCTCAGCAGGATACCTTTTCAGACGCGCCAGTCACTTGGATGGCGTGCGTTCTTAAGTTTTTTCAACTGCGAGTCGGCCATGCTTACGCAGGTGCCTTACGTGTGCTGGATTGTGCCACGTAGACGTCTCAGCTCGCGCCAGGTAGGCGTCCTGGTTGCGCCATGTAGGCGTCTTATGTGCGCCATGTAGGCGTCTTAGTTGCGCCATGTAGGCGTCTTAGGTGCGCCACATGGGCGTCTTAGTTGCGCCATGTAGGCGTCTTAGGTTGCGCCATGTAGGCGTCTTAGGGTGCGCCATGTAGGCATCTTAGGTTGCGCCACGTAGGCGTCTTACGTGCGCCATGTAGGCGTCTTACGTGCGCCATGTAGGCGTCTTAGGTTGCGCCATGTAGGCGTCTTAGGTTGCGCCATGTAGGCGTCTTACGTGCGTCATGTAGGCGTCTTGGGTGCGCCATGTAGGCGTCTTAGGTTGCGCCATGTAGGCGTCTTAGGTTGCGCCATGTAGGCGTCTTACGTGCGCCATGTAGGCGTCTTGGGTGCGCCATGTAGGCATCTTAGGTTGCGCCACGTAGGCGTCTTACGTGCGCCATGTAGGCGTCTTAGGTTGCGCCATGTAGGCGTCTTAGGTTGCGCCAATGTAGGCGTCTTACGTGCGCCATGTAGGCGTCTTGGGTGCGCCATGTAGGCGTCTTAGGTTGCGCCATGTAGGCGTCTTACGTGCGCCATGTAGGTGTCTTAAGTGCGCCATGTAGGCGTCTTAGGATGCGCCATGTAGGCGTCTCAGGGTGCGCCATGTAGGCGTGTTAGGTTGCGCCATGTAGGCGTCTTACGTGCGCCATGTAGGCGTCTTAGTGCGCCATGTAGGCGTCTTATGTTTTTTGGTGGAGCGTGTTCTTTTGAGGGTTTCCGGGTTTCCTTACCATTGCTAGCCCCCCCAAGTTTTTGGGTTATAAGTTAATTTTTGATAACCAAAAAATTTGCACAAAACGAAATTTGACATGGAAAACTCGAGTTTTATTACTTTTGCGAAAAATTTACGAGAAAATTAAAATCCTAAAACATTGGCTCGTAGGCCTTATTGAAAATGGGAAATGAAAGCGGTAAAAACGCGGGGAACGCTAGCTGTTGGTAGTACTGCCTCAGATGCTCCGCGCAAGGGTGGCGAATCGGAGTTCCGTCCGTGTGCTCGATGTAGTAGGTCCCATCGTGAATGAATTTGCGGACTCTATAGGGGCCTTCCCAGTTCGGGCCTAGGACGCCGGCGCCCTGAACTTACGTATTCTGGAACACTCGTCTGAGTACAAGGCTTCCGACGGCAAAGGTTCGCCTTTTGATCTTGGAGTTGTAGTATCTTTCGACCTTGCGCTTCTGTGCGGCGAGGCGTCTGAATGCTTCCGCTCTCTTTTCATCGATCAGATCCAACTCAAGGCACATAGCCTCGTCGTTGTCCGCTTCATCGAACGTGTCGACTCGGAACGTGGGTATCTCAGTTTCGATCGGAACTACAGCCTCGATCCCGTACGCGAGGGAGAATGGCGTTTCGCCGGTGGAGTTTCGCGCGGTTGTCCTATATGCCCATAGGACGAATGGTAATTCCTCAGCCCAGGCGCCCTTTTTATCTTCGAGCTTCTTTTTAAGATTGCTCTTGATAGTCTTGTTGACTGCTTCGACCTGACCGTTGGCTTGAGGATGACGCGGCGAGGAGAAGGTCTTGCTGATCTTCAGTTGATCGCAAATATCTCTTACTCGCGCGTTGTCGAACTGTGCTCCGTTGTCGGTCACAATCGAGGCGGGGATACCGTGCCTGCATATGATGCTTTTCCAGATGAAGCTTGTCGTGTTTGCTTCAGTTATTCTGGCAAGCGGCTCGGCCTCTACCTACTTAGTGAAGTAGTCTATGGCGATAATGGCATACTCGTATTGCCTTGGCGCTCTAGGGAGCTTACCAATGATGTCCACGCCCCACTTAGCAAAGGGACGTGGGACAACGATACTGCTTAATGGGGTCGGAGGCTGTTGCGGAATTTCCGCGAAGCGCTGGCATTTGTCGCAACACCTTGCCCATTCGCAAGCATCTCGCTTCATGGTAGGCCAGAAATAGCCTTGCCTAAGTGCTTTGAGCGCAAGGGAAGTTCCAGCGGCGTGGTTCCCACAGATTCCTTCATGAATTTCGCGGAGGACCTTGGTCGATTCAATGCCATCGAGGCATCGGAGCAGCGGTGTTGAGTAACCACGCTTATTGAGTATGCCCTCACGGAGCGTGTATTTGGATGCTAAGGCCCTCAGCTTATCGGCTTCTTTGCGGTCTTCGGGGAGTTCCCCTCTTCGCAGAAACTCGACAATTGGGTCCATCCAAGTGGGTTGAGATGCCACCTCTATGGTCCCGACTTCGTCTCGGGAGACGGATGGCCGTGGGAGAAATTCAATAGGTACGGTGCCCAACCCGTCTTCATCGATGCCGGATCCGAGGAGAGCAAGTGCGTCAGCCTCTGAATTCTGCTCTCTCGGGATTTGGTGAATCTCGAACCAAGAGAAGGCATCGAGTTTGGAGTTTGTTTTAGCCAGGTACGCAACCATATTAGGTTCGAGAATTATTGGATATTTTGGGATGGATTTTCCCCTCAATGAGAGAGGGTATTTATAGGTGTTTGGGAGCCTTAGAAGGTCCCTTTTTCGTCCATGTGGGACTAGGATCGCGCATGCCATCAAGTGGAGGCGCACGGCGCGCGCGGCGCACAAAGAGCGGCGCACAATGCGCGGCGCGCGGCGCGCGGCGCGCGACGCAAGGGGCGCGGCGCGCGTGTCACCGGGCGCGGCGCGAGGGTCACCAGGCGCGGCGCAGGTCGCGCGGCGCATGGAGCGCGCGGCGCGCGCCTGAATGGCGCGGCGCGCCGTCTGCTGCACAGCCGGCCGGCGTAGCGCGCTGTGTGCGTGATGGACGGCTCGTCTTGGCCGGGTTCTTGCGGGCCTTCGAATGTCATTCTTCTCACGTGAAATATGAAGCTTTCTACTTGATGAGAGTGACTCGATTCGAGGAGCAAGGCTCGGCCCGGCGAGAGCGACTAGCAACTTGATTCGAGGAGTGACTCGAGGATGACTCGAGGCTCGACTCGAAAATGACTCGAGGCTCGACTCGAGGAACAATTAAAGGCTCGACTCGAGGAACCATTCAAGGCTCGACTCGAGGAGATTGACTCAAGGCTCGACTCGAGGATCGAAGCTCGACTCGAGGAGTCAGGAGTTTGGGCGAGGGCTTGAAGATTTGCCGCTCTTCAGGACCTCCGGCCTGACCATCGGCCCTTTGAGCGACGTGCCTTCTTGGCGTCTCGGGTTTTCCGAAAACGACCGACAACATTAGCCCCCCAAGTTCGTCGTTCGGGAGGCGTCCCAGCGATGAACTTTTTGTTCTTCTAGTTGGGTGTTTGAGGAAAATGTTTCCCGTGTCTTGTGGCCCCGAGGAAAATTTTTTCCTCTTCTCTTTTTTCTTTCTTTTTTTTTTTTTTTCAGGGGGTGGCCGCGCGGCGCGCGGTCTGTGCTGCATGACCCGCGCGGCGCGCGGGCTTGGCGCGCGGCGCGCCCCGTGCGCGGGGCTGGTTCGCTTCGCGCGGGAGAACTCCGACTTTTTGGAGTTTCTACTCCGAATTTGACCCTTGTGGGAGTAGGATTTCGACTCCTACCCCCCTAGAAGTCTATAAATAGACATCCCCCCTTCCCTTCATTCCTCACTTTATTTTTTCTCTTTTCTTACGCTTGTTTTCTTTTTTTACGCTTGCATTATGGGTGTCCCTCCCCTTTTCTCAGCTGAGAGTCCCGAGATTGATTTCTCTCTCTTGTTTCAGGGTTCTGAACATGCAGAGGATGATCTCTTCGCGGGATTAAGGGAAGTTCCATTGCACGTGGAAGAAAATCCAAGCGGAGTAGAGCAGTGGTTGGAGGAAGGCGAGCTGGGTGCGACTGTGCCCGCTGCTCAGCCTCTCGAAGGGTGCGCGCCAACTGGGCGCGGTACTGGTGAGGAGTTTGATCGTCCCGCGTCCGGGAAGCCTGCCCCTCGCCTCGTGATCAACTTAGTTGGCGGGAAGGTCTGCGACAAAGTCCGCCTCGACGTGCCGCAACCTGACTTGGGCTTTCAAGGCGTGCCGGGAGATGTTACGGACGCGGATGCGGTGACTCCGCTAGAGTCGGTTCTCGACGAGATAGACTGCGTGGACGACTTTGGTCCCGAGTCTGAAGATCCCGGAGGTGAGTCAGAGACAAGTCCGGGGGCCGAAGGCCTCGCATCGGAGTGTCTCGAGGTGCCGCCGGCGGCTGCCGTGGCTGTGTCGGAGGGCAGGAGCCTTTCCGTGGAGTCAGGGGGTCCTCAACCCGGGACCCCTGACGCAGAGGCGTTGGTATCGGCGAGGTCGCTTGCTAGGACGGAGTGGTATCCCGAGGAGGGCCTTGCTGCTCCCGAGGACTTCGATTGTTCGGGGGTCGATGCTTCGAGCACGCTTACCTACCGAACATTCGTCGGTCTCCGGGAGGCTTTTGCCATTCCGTCGTCCGTGGCGCTTCTCCGTCCTTTAAAGGACGACCGTCCTTTCCGGCCTCGTCGTGGTTTCGCCGCAGTTTCAGTTGCGAGTCTTAACTGCGGGTTGCGGCATGTCAGATGAGCCCGGCATTCTACCGCATAGTGGCGATGTGCCATATGGAGTGGCATTGCCAGACCGAGCGGGTGATGACCGTGAGTGATTTTCGCAATCTCATCGCGGTCTTCCCTGCGCCCGGGCAACCCAGTTTCTTTGTGGCCCACGATCGACGGAATACTAAGTTGATCATCAATTCAGAGAAGTACAATCGGCGACCGTGGGTGTGGGTCTCGGCGGAGGCTTTTGGTGACGCGCCGCTCCGGTTCGGCCCCTTGTCCGAGTTTCCCGCTAACGAGGGGGCCGACGATCTCGACTTTGTGAAGGAGATCCGAGGAATGTCGGAGGCTCGGAAAGCCGTTGAACGATTTCGTTCTCCTGAGCTGATGGCTTCCACTGGGTGGTTCCCGCCGTTTCCTCCTAGTCAGCGGACCGAGGGTACCCCAAGTGCCGCATCATCTCTCTCGAGCGGCGATCCTCAAGGTATGTTGACGTTTCGTACTTCTTGCTTTTGTTTTTAGCTTAGGGTTTTGACTTTGTCGCCTTTGCAGTCTCTTCGGCTAGGGCGAGGGCTCGGGCTCGTCTAGCGAAGGCTTCCCGGGACCCGAAGTCGTTGGCGGCGGTTCATCGTCGGATTGCTGCGCGGGATGGTCGGGAGAAACTCGATACCGATCATCGGGCGAAGGCTTCCTCCTCGGCTTTGCCAGACACGTCTTCGGACTCTAAGCGCGTGAATTCGATGGTCGACGTGGAGGCCGCGGAGGTTAGGGGGGGAATGTTCCCTGGGCCTTGCTCAATCTTCGATGAAGATGTGGAAGAGCGTTGTGGCCAGCAGTGACGTGGAGTTCTTTCGTCACGGCGTTTCCGATGCACAGAGAGTGAGTTTCCCTTGCCTCGTTTGCGATGAATCTGTCTTTTGCTAAACTGTCTTTTTGCCTTCTCAGGTGCTTGCTCGAGCGACCCGGGGCGAGAAGATCCTTCACGACCTCATCAGGCGGATGAGTCGCGCCCAGGAGGAGCTTGCTCAAGCGAAGTCTCAGCTGGCCCACGCCGAGCGAGGTTCTCACTCAAAGGCGGAGTTTGCGAGTCTCCGCGAGCAGCTTCAGGAGGCTCGCGTGGAATTGGGAGTTACCCGCGGCAAGTGCGACCGTGCTCAGGCAGCGGTGGCGAAGATGGCTGAGGAGCTAACGACGGAAGGTCAAGCCCTTGAAGTGGCGACTCGATCGACGGAGGTCTTCCGGAGCGAAGCGTGGGACCTTCGACGTCAGTTGGAATCGCGCACGGAAGAAGTTGGCATTCTTCAGGGCTAGCTTACATCGAGTGAGGCTGCCCGTGTTCGTGCGGAGCGTAAGCGCGACTCCTTGGCGGAGGAGGTGGTTCGGGTCACCGAGGAGAAAGCCGCGGCGGAGCAGCTTGCGTCCGACCTTCAGGACGACTTTGATGTCGGAGTCGAGGAGGCAAGGCACGCAGCGACGGTGGAGTGTCGGGACGCCACAGTTGCCGAGAATGTTTCTCGGGGGGTCACCTTCGACTTCTTCGACTCGCTTTTCCCACCACTCGACGGGGCCGACCCTGTGGGCGACGATCCCGCCGAGTGACCGTTTTCTTTCTTTATTTTTCCTGCGCAAATGTTTTAGCGCGTGCTTTTTAGGTTTTTCCGTTCAGCGCACTTGTCTTAGCGCTTGCTTACTAGGATATTTCCCTTTAGCGCACTTGTCTTAGCGCATGCTTACTCGGTTTTGAGGCAGTTGCCCCTTTCTTTTATGAGGAGTTATTCATTTATTTTTATGAATGTTTTCGCACATTTATCTTCTATGGCATGCATGGATGGTCACTTGTTTGTGTCAATGATTTTGTCCATCCTTTTATCTCGGCAGGATACTTTTTCAAACACGCCAGTCACTTGGATGGTTTGCGTTCTTGAGTATTTTCAACTGCGAGTCAGCCATGCTACGTAGGTGTGTTACGTGTGCCGGATTGTGCCATGTGGGCGTCTCAAATCGCGCCATGTAGGCATCTTGGGTTGCGCCATGTAAGCGACTTACGTGCGCCATGTAGGCCTCTTAGGTTGCGCCATGTAGGCGTCTTACGGGCTGCGCCTTTACGCGACCTACGTGCGCCATGTAGGCGTCTTAGGTTGCGCCATGTAGGCGTCTTACGGGCTGCGCCTTTACGTTACTTACGTGCGCCATGTAGGCGTCTTAGGTTGCGCCATGTAGGCGTCTTACGGGCTGCGCCTTTACGCGACTTACGTGCGCCATGTAGGCGTCTTAGGTTGCGCCATGTAGGCGTCTTACGGGCTGCGCCTTTACGCGACTTACGTGCGCCATGTAGGCGTCTTAGGTTGCGCCATGTAGGCGTCTTACGGGCTGCGCCTTTACGCGATTTACGTGCGCCATGTAGGCGTCTTACGGGCTGCGCCTTTACGCGACTTACGTGCGCCATGTAGGCGTCTTAGGTTGCGCCATGTAGGCGTCTTACGGGCTGCGCCTTTACGCGACTTACCTGCGCCATGTAGGCGTCTTAGGTGCTGCGCCTTTACGCGACTTACGTGCGCCATGTAGGCGTCTTAGGTTGCGCCATGTAGGCGTCTTACGGGCTGCGCCTTTACGCGACTTACGTGCGCCATGTAGGCGTTTTAGGTTGCGCTATGTAGGCGTCTTACGGGCTGCGCCTTTACGCGACTTACGTGCGCCATGTAGGCGTCTTAGGTTGCGCCATGTAGGCGTCTTACGGGCTGCGCCTTTACGCGACTTACGTGCGCCATGTAGGCGTCTTAGGTGCTGCGCCTTTACGCGACTTACGTGCGCCATGTAGGCGTCTTAGGTTGCGCCATGTAGGCGTCTTACGGGCTGCGCCTTTACGCGACTTACGTGCGCCATGTAGGCGTCTTAGGTTGCGCTATGTAGGCGTCTTACGGGCTGCGCCTTTACGCGACTTACGTGCGCCATTCTTAGGTTGCGCCATGTAGGCGTCTTACGGGCTGCGCCTTTACGCGACTTACGTGCGCCATGTAGGCATCTTGGGTTGCGCCTTGTAGGCGTCTTACGTGCGCCATGTAGGCGTCTTGGGTGCGCCATGTAGGCGTCTTACGGGCTGCGCCATGTAGGCGTCTTACGGGCTGCGCCTTTACGCGACTTACGTGCGCCATGTAGGCGTCTTAGGTTGCGCCATGTAGGCGTCTTACGGGCTGCGCCTTTACGCGACTTACGTGCGCCATGTAGGCGTCTTAGGTTGCGCCATGTAGGCGTCTTACGGGCTGCGCCTTTACGCGACTTACGTGCGCCATGTAGGCGTCTTAGGTGCTGCGCCTTTACGCGACTTACGTGCGCCATGTAGGCGTCTTAGGTTGCGCCATGTAGGCGTCTTACGGGCTGCGCCTTTACGCGACTTACGTGCGCCATGTAGTCGTCTTAGGTTGCGCTATGTAGGCGTCTTACGGGCTGCGCCTTTACGCGACTTACGTGCGCCATGTAGGCGTCTTAGGTTGCGCCATGTAGGCGTCTTACGGGCTGCGCCTTTACGCGACTTACGTGCGCCATGTAGGCGTCTTAGGTTGCGCCATGTAGGCGTCTTACGGGCTGCGCCTTTACGCGACTTACGTGCGCCATGTAGGCGTCTTAGGTTTTTTTGGTGGAGCGTGTTCTTTTGAGAGTTTCCTTACCATAGCTAGACCCCCCAAGTTTTTGGGTTATAAATTAATTATTCGATAACCAGAAAACTTGCGTAAACAAAATTGAAACGGAGAACTTAAGTTTTATTACTTTTGCGAAAAAAAAAAAAAACTTGCGAGAAAATTTAAATCCTAAAACATTGGCTCGTAGGCCTTATTGAAAATGGAAATAAAAGCGATAAAAAAGTGGGGGACGCTAGCTACTGATAGTACTGCCTCAAGTGCTCCGCGTTCCACGGGTGGCGAATCGGAGTTCCGTCCGTGTGCTCGATGTAGTATGTCCCGTCGTGAATGACTTTGCGGACTCTGTAAGGGCCTTCCCAGTTCGGGCCTAGGACGCCTGCGCCTTGGACTTGTGCGTTTTGGAATACTCGTCTGAGGACGAGGCTTCCGACGGCGAAGGTTCGCCTTTTGATTTTGGAGTTGTAGTATCTTTCGACCTTGCGCTTCTGTGCGGCGAGGTGTCTGAATGCTCCCGCCCTCTTTTCGTCGATCAGGTCCAACTCAAGGCGCATGGCCTCATTGTTGTCCGCTTCGTCGAACGTGTCGACCCGGAACGTGGGTATCTCGGTTTCAATCGGAACCACGGCCTCGACCCCATATGCAAGGGAGAATGGCGTCTCGCCGGTGGCGTTTCGCGCGGTTGTCCTATACGCCCATAGGACGAATGGTAATTCATTGGCCCAAGCGCCTTTCTTGTCTTCGAGCTTCTTTTTCAGGTTACTCTTGATAGTCTTGTTGACTGCCTCGACTTGGCCGTTGGCCTGAGGATGACGCGGCAAGGAGAAGGTCTTGCTGATCTTCAGTTGATCGCAGATATCTCTTACTCGCGCGTTGTCAAATTGCGCCCCGTTGTCGGTCACAATTGAGGCGGGGATACCGTGCCTGCATATGATGTTCTTCCAGATGAAGTTTGTCGTGTTTGCTTCAGTTATTCTGGCAAGCGGCTCGGCCTCTACCCACTTAGTGAAGTAGTCGATGGCGATAATGGCGTACTCGTATTGCCTCGGCGCTCTAGGGAGCTTGCCAATGATGTCCACGCCCCACTTAGCAAAGGGACGTGGGACAACGATGCTGCTTAACGGGGTCGGGGGCTGTAAGGCCAGAAATAGCCTTGCTTAAGCGCTTTGAGCGCAAGGGAAGTTCCAGCGGCGTGGTTTCCGCAGATGCCCTCATGGATTTCGCGGAGGACCTTGGTCGACTCAACGCTATCGAGGCATCAGAGCAGCGGTGTCGAGTAACCGCGCTTATAGAGCGTGCCCTCACGGAGCGTGTATTTGGATGCTAAGGCCCTCAGTTTATCGGCTTCCTTGCGGTCTTCGGGGAGTTCCCCTCTTCGCAAAAACTCGACAATTGAGTCCATCCAAGTGGGTTAAGTTGCCACTTCTATGGTCCCGACTTCGTCTCGGGAGACGGATGGTCGTGGGAGAGATTCAATGGGCACGGTCCCCAATCCGTCTTTGTCGATGCCAGATCCGAGGCGAGCAAGCGCGTCAGCCTCCGAATTTTGTTATCTCGGGATTTGGTGAATCTCGAACCAAGAGAAGGCATCTAGTTTGGAATTCGTCTTAGCCAGGTACGCGACCATGTTGGGCTCCTTGGCGATGTAATCTCCTTTAACCTGGTTTACGATCAACTGCGAGTGGCAGTGTATTCGCAGGTTATGGGAGCCGAGCTTCTGTGCTAGCTCTATCCCTACAATGAGCGCTTCGTATTCAGCTTCATTGTTGGAGGCTTGGAAGCCGTAGTGAAGGGCATATCGCAGCTTTTCCCCATCGGGGTTAATCAGGATTATTCCGGCGCCAGCCCCCCGAGCATTAGATGCTCCGTCTACGTATAACTCCCAGATGGGACCCGTTGGGTCTACCTTCCTTTTCCGAGTTAGCTCGTTATCGTTTAAGTCAGTTTCCGCTCTTCCCATATCGGGAGCGTAGGAGAATTCTACCACGAAGTCGGCTAAGGCCTGCCCCTTTATAGCCGTTCTTGGGTGGAACTCAATCCCGTACTCGCTCAATTCTTGGGACCAGATCGCCATGCGAGTCGACGTTCCCTTTTGAAGAGCTTTACCGATTGGATGCTCAGTTCGCACCGCAATTCCGTGAGCTTGGAAGTACGGTTGTAGCTTCTTAGCTGCCGTTACGAGAGCCAGAGAAAGTTTCTCAATCTCGGTATAGCGTGTTTCCGCGTCGAGTAAGGCTTTGCTTACGTAGTAAATTGGCCATTGGACCTTGTTCTCCTCGCGGACAAGGACGGCGCTTACAGCTCTTTCAGAGACGGCGAGATACACGTACAGCGTCTCGCCTTCTTTCGGTTTAGAGAGAAATGGTGGGGACCCAAAGTAAGCCTTCATTTCTTGGAAGGCACTTTCGCATTCGTCCGTCCACTCAAAGCCGTCCGTATTCTTCAGAGCTTTGAAGAACGGTTGACACTTGTCGGTGGCTTTAGACACGAAGCGTGTCAGAGCGGCAATCCGACCGGTCAGGCTTTGCACTTCTTTGACTCGTCTTGGCGACTTCATTTCAAGGAGTGCCTTGATTTTTTCCGGGTTCGCTTCTATGCCTCGTCGGCTGACGATATAACCGAGGAACTTTCCGGATTCAACCCCAAATACGCATTTGTTGGGGTTGAGCTTCATTTTATATCGGCGGAGGATTGTGAACATCTCCCTAAGGTCGCGTACGTGATTAGTTGCCAGTAGGCTTTTAACGAGCATGTCGTCCACGTATACTTCCATCGTCTTGCCGATTTGATCGGCGAAGATCCGATTTACCAAGCGTTGGTAGGTTGCTCCCGCGTTCTTATGGCCGAAAGGCATGACCTTGTAACAGTAGAGACCTCGATCAGTGACAAAGGTTGTCTTAATTTGATCGGGCTCGTGCATTCGAATTTGGTTATAGCCTGAATAGGCGTCCATGAAGCTTAGGAGTTCATGGCCAGCCGTGGCGTCCACCAGTTGTTCGATGCGCGGGAGTGGAAAGCAATCCTTAGGGCAGGCTTTGTTAAGATCTTTGTAGTCTATACAAATTCGCCACTTCCCGTTGGGCTTTTTTACCATTACCACGTTGGCGACCCACTTGGGGTACTTAGCCTCTCGAATGAAGTTTGCGGTGAGGAGTTTCTCGACCTCTTCATTTATGGCCAGGTATCGTTCTGGGTTGAACGTTCGTCTAGCCTGCACTTTTTCGGCGACCTTTGGGTCATCGTTCAGTCGGTGCACTATTACCTCGGGATCGATTCCGGGCATGTCCGCATGAGTCCATGCAAAAACATCCTTGAACTCCCTAAGGAAGGCGGTAAGCTGAGTTTTGATGGCGAGTGGAAGTCGGGTGCCGATTTTTACAACTTGATCAGGCTTCGACTCGTCCAGGACGATTGGCACAAGATCATCGGAGGTTTCCACTTTAAGTCTTTCGATTTCATCACGGGGGTCAAGTTCTCCGAACTTCCTTGCATCCCTTAGGTTGCATGGGTAATCGTCTTCCAGCTGGAAGATTGTGTTGACCGCTTTTCCCGCGGACTTGCCATCAACTCCTTGCACGTAGCATATTCTGGCTTGGGATTGGTCTCCAGCCATGATGCCAATTCCCCCTTCGGTGGGGAACTTCACCAGTAGGTGATACGTGGAAGTGATTGCCCTTAGCCGGTTCAACGTGGGTCGCCCGATGATTAAGTTGTAGGGCGACTCTTGATCGACCACTAGGAATGGGACCATGTGAACGGCTTCGATTCCTCCAGGGGTCCCAAAGGTGACCGGCAGGTCGATGATGCCCTCGGTCATAACCTTTTCCCCAGTGAACCCAAACAATGGCGTTTGGGTCGGAGTCGGGCGCAGCCCCCCGAGCTTCATGCGCTCTAGGGTGGACTTGAAAATTATGTCGGCAGCGCTGCCGTTATCGATGAGAACCCTTTTCACCAAGTTATTGGCCACTTGGGCTTTGAGCACGATCGCGTCATTGTGCGGATGCACAACTCGCTTGGCCTCTTCATTGGTGAAATACATCGTCTCGTGAGGCACGGACGGAGGTTCTTCATATGTGAAGTTGACGTGCATAGCAGCGTCTTCCTGAGACACGGCCCTAAGGAATTTCTTCCGTTGACGGGCTGAATCCCCATCTTGTGGACCTCCCAGTATGGTGGTTACCACGTGCAGTTGTGGGTTGGCGTTGGCAGTAGCCGGGGTTTGGTTGGCAGAGGCGGCCGCTCCTCCTCCTTGACCAGACTACTGTCTGTTCGCAGTGGGGCCCGCAGCGCCAATCATGCGCAACACGAACTCCTTCAGCTCGCCCCGTTGGATCAGAGCCTCGATTTGCCTTTTGAGGTTGTAGCATTCCGAGGTCAAATGACCATATTCCCGATGGAACTCACAATACCTGGACCGATCGCGAGTTTCGGGGTCCTTCTTCATTGGAGCTGGGGGGTGAACTCGTCACGTGCCAGAGCCAAGATCCTTTCCGGCGCCGTGTTCAGCGGCGTGAACGACGAGTACCCTTTGAAATTTTCCGCAAGTCGCGGTTTCTGAGGTACAGGGGGTTGGTTGCTAGGAACCTGGTTCCCCTTGTTTCGCCTTTTACGAGGTTCGTTCTGCTCGCGGATAGGTTCTTCTCGGCGGAGGGAGCTTTGATTAGTGCTCCTGCGGCCGTCGAGGTAGTCTTCGACTCCCATGAAGGTCTTAGCTCGAGTCATTAACTCGGCCATGGTGGAAGGGACACGGCCGACGACAGACTTGAGGAAGTCACTCGTGCGCAAGCCTTCTATGATAGCGGCAATTGCGTCACTGTCGTCAAAGCGGTCGACCTTGTTTGACTCTTCTGTGAATCGGGCGAGGTATCGTCTAAGAGACTTGCCACTCTCTTGCCTGATTGACCACAGGTACATCTTGGTCTTCTTTTGGACCATAGACGTAGCGAACCGTGCCAGGAACATGTCCTTCAGGTCTTTGAACGAGTGGATGCTTCCTGGTCTTAAGTTTTTGAACCACTCAAAGCCGGGTCCGGCGAGGGTCAAACTAAAGGCTTGGCACATGGCACCAGGAGAAACACCCTGCATCGTCATCCAGGTTTCATAGTGCTGGATGTGGTAAGCAGGATCTGCTTTCCCATCATAGGGAGCGAGGTTTGGGAGCTTGAAATTCCCCGTACAAACCTCAGCCAGTATCTGAGTAGTGAAAGGTGATGAATTCTCCTCAACGACCCCATAGGCACTTCCACCTATTCCAAATTCTCGGAGATCTCGTACCTCATTTCGAAGGTTGTGGATCATAGTGACCACATCGAGACCGGTCGTTGGAGTAACCCCTTGATCGGGGGGAGTCACCTGCAGCCTCTCGTTAGACCCCTGTCCTGCGCGGCGGTTCCCGTTAGTTGGGGCTGCCAGCGGGATGTTGGGTCTAGAGCTTAGTCGCTCTCTCAGATCATTGCCACGCCCAATGCGTTGAGCAGTGAGGTGGTCCCTAAGATCAGGGCTGGCCGTACGGAGGCGCCGGCTCTGCTTGCGGCAGTGCGCTCTCCGAGCGCCCTGACTTTCCGCAACATTCTCCCTCGGACCTAGTCGGTCGAGGGCCGAACGTCGGGAATCCCCCTCTTGAGAAGCTACCGGCGCATTGCCTGTTCGGGGTAAGGGATTCGACGGACCGACTTCAAACACGGCGGGGAGTCCCCCGTCCTTCGTGAGAGAAGTCTCGACATCCTCCGAGTCACCAGTATCCTCATAATCAGGGTCGCGGCTTTCCTCGTTGAGGTTCTCAGGATCCCCGTTGGGGATCGTCGTGTCACGCATAGGTTGCTTCGCAGCCAGTCGGCTGTGGTACCTTGCGTTCTTCGCCTTCAGTCGGCGGATACTCTCCTCTAGCTCCACGATACGGTTGTCCCTGCTATCAGGAGATGGAGATGGTGAGCGGGTCGAGCTCTCTTCGTGGAGCGACTCTTCGTCACCATGCGCTCGGGAGCGCAAGAAGTATTTCTTGGTCTTAGCGACGTTTTCGGGGTTGTTTGCGCCCTCAGAACGTACGGGTGGTTGGCTACTCATCGTTTCTCAAGTTCGAGAAGGTTGAGTTCGCAGAAGAAAAGAAGAAGATGAATAAAAGGGATTTCGGGCTGAATAAGTCGGGAAGTCCCCTCCTTCTAGCGCCAAAATGTTGTCGCACGAAAATGAACAACTATTTAAAACCTCGGGCGGTTCGATCCAAGGCCGGACCAAGTGATCGCACCCGGGCCAAGAGTGTGAACTCGATAGTCTCGAGCTAGGGTTCTCTCCGATCAACCCGCCTCTCGGGAGAGGTAGGGGGTGAGGAGGATGAGTGACCGTGCCTTGGTTGTCGGCTGTCTACGTACCCGTGCGTGGGATCAGGTCAGAACGTAGTTCAAGCGTGTGTGACGCAGTATGAGGCGTGGAGCCTTGGCGAAGAGGCGTGCTCGACGAAGGAAACGGGGCGCGAGGAGTCCTCGGCAGCGTCTCAGAACTTCGGAGATCGCGTACGCGTCTAGCGTGTTAGACGCGCAAGGGTAGCTCTAGCTGAGAATCCTAGGGGCGTGCTTGAGCACCGGAGAACGTTCGACCAAAGGGAGCGACGTCCGGGAAGTCCCCGTGAGTGCTTCGGAACCTTTGAGAACGATGGAGGGAGAAGAGAACCTGCTTCAGGCCAAATGTGGCATCCAGAGAAGCAGAGAAATCGAGCGTGTCGATAAGAGATGAAGAGAATTATTGGATATTTTGGGATGGATTTTCCCCTCAATGAGAGAGGGTATTTATAGGTGTTTGGGAGCCTTAGAAGGTCCCTTTTTCGTCCATGTGGGACTAGGATCGCGCATGCCATCAAGTGGAGGCGCACGGCGCACAAAGAGCGGCGCACAACGCACGGCGCGCGGCGCGCGGCGCAAGGGGCGCGGCGCGCGTGTCACCGGGCGCGGCGCGAGGGTCACCAGGCGCGGCGCAGGTCGCGCGGCGCATGGAGCGCGCGGCGCGCGCCTGTATGGCGCGGCGCGCCGTCTGCTGCACGGCCGGCCGGCGTAGCGCGCTGTGTGCGTGATGGACGGCTCGTCTTGGCCGGGTTCTTGCGGGCCTTCGAATGTCATTCTTCTCACGTGAAATATGAAGCTTTCTACTTGATGAGAGTGACTCGATTCGAGGAGCAAGGCTCGGCCCGGCGAGAGCGACTAGCGACTTGATTCGAGGAGTGACTCGAGGATGACTCGAGGCTCGACTCGAAAATGACTCGAGGCTCGACTCGAGGAACAATTAAAGGCTCGACTCGAGGAACCATTCAAGGCTCGACTCGAGGAGATTGACTCAAGGCTCGACTCGAGGAGCGAAGCTCGACTCGAGGAGTCAGGAGTTTGGGCGAGGGCTTGAAGATTTGCCGCTCTTCAGGACCTCCGGCCTGACCATCGGCCCTTTGAGCGACGTGCCTTCTTGGCGTCTCGGGTTTTCCGAAAACGACCGACAACATCCACCACGGTACAGTACCGTTGTGGAATCTCTAAGATTCCACAACGGTACTGTACCGTTGTGGAATCCCTAAGATTCCACAACGGTACGAGTACCGTTGTGGAATCATTCCACAACGGTACTGTACCGTTGTGGAATCCCCTGTTTGTAGTAGTGCGCCCCCCCCCAAAATTTGGGAGAGGGCAGGAAGGGTCGACCTCAGGATCATCAACGTGGGAAACAAGCTCACTCCCCATTAAAAAAGGAAAAAAGTCGGCTGCCCAGGGGGAATTTCAAACTCAAAGGAATTTTCCAATTACCCACAGGCTACCAGTGTGAACAGAAAGGGAGGGGGGCTCTCCTATTTATAGGAGAGGAAGGAGCAAACCATGCTCCTTCCCCCCCCCCCCCCTGCGCACGCGCCACAAGGCCCGGCCCGCGGGCCAGCCTCGCGCGCGCGCCAGTCCCCTAATGCCAGGCCGCGCGCGGGTCTTGCTGCCCACCCGGCCCGGTCCGGCCCCCAGGGGTCCGGCCACCAAAAAAAAAAAAAAAGAGAGAAAAAAAGATATGCGTGCGTACGGTCACGCGTGATCGAAGGTGAAATTACCTCAACGCGCCCTTTTCTTTTCTAAAAGTTCACGGCTTGCGTCCCGTAAGCCGTAAACTTGGGGGGCTAATGTTACCGGTCGTTTTCGGGACACCAGAAATTCAAAAACGATTCAAGGCCGGCCGGGCTTTGCCGGCCGAAAAGCCCAACGGACCCCGGCCCACCAGGCCCGAGCGCCCTGACGCACCCACGGCCCGGCACGGCCGACACACGCGCACCTGCGCCCCCGGGCACGAAGGGCCTCAGCGCGCCCTACCGCGCCTGGCCTGCGTGCACCCCGCGCCCCGGCCGTCCCCGCCCACGCGCGCTCCCGCGCCCCGGCCTCCTGGCCCGCGCGCGCTCTCTTGCCCCGGTCTCCCGGCCCGCGCGCGCTCCTACGCCCCCGGCCCAATGGGCCTCAGCGCGCCCTAGCGCGCCAGGCTCGCGCGCACCCTGCGTCCCGGCCGTCCCCGGCCGCGCGCGTTCCCGCGCCCCGGCCATCCCGGCCCGCGCGCGCTCCTGCGCCCCGGCCTCCCGGCCCGCGCGCCCTCCGGCACCCCGGCCGAGCGCCCCTACTGCCTCGGCCGGGCGCTCCTGCTGCCCCGGCCGAGCGCCCCTGCTGCCTCAGCCGGGTGTCCCTGCCGCCTCGACCGGGTGCCCCTGCTGCCCAGGCCGAGCATCCCTGCTGCCCCGGCCGAGCGCCCCTACTGCCTCGGCCGGGTGTCCCTGCCACCTCGGCCAGATGCCCCTGCTGCCCCGGCCGAGGATCCTTGCTACCCCGGCCTAGTGCCCCTGCTGCCTCGGCCGGGTGTCCCTGCCGCCTCGGCCGGGTGTCCCTGCCGCCTCGGCCGGGTAGCCATGCTGCCCCAGGCGAGCGTCCTTGCTGCCCCGGCCGAGCAATCCCAACGCCTCGGTCGGGCACGCCGCGCCCGGCCAAGTCCCGCGCCCGGTGTGCTGCCCGCCCGTCCGGGCGACACGTCCCGCGCGCCCTGCACCCTCCTGGACGTGATGCCTCGCGCGCCCCGCTCCCGGCCACCCGATGGGCCTCAAGGGGCCGGCCCAAGACCTCCTCCATACTATAAATACCCCCCCCTCGGGGAGGGAAAGGACACGCTGATTCAGCCCCACAACATTCAACACTTCTCTTCTCTTGAGAACTCTCTCTCGTGCTCTTGTGACATTCCAAGAGCGCGCGCCTCTCCTCCCTCGGCTCAGAAACACAAGGACCCCCCTCCACAAGAGGGAGCGCGCTCCTTTTCTGCGACCGGAGCTTTAGCCGTCCACACTGCTCTCCAGCTTCTTGGCCATTGAGCTAGAACCCCGAGCTACGAGGCAAGCGACCCCTCTAAAGTCTTCACTAGAAGCTACGAGCCGGGTCCTACTCTAAAGCCTTGGATTCTCAAGCCTCCGAGCCCAAGATAGCCCTCAATACACAAATTGAACTACGTATTGACCTGATCCCGACTAAAAGGGTACGTAGGCAGCCAACCTTTGGCACGGTCACACCCCCTAAAACACACCTCAAGGTCTGGAGGGTGCAGCTCGGTCTACGAGCTCGCACTTTTGGCCCGGGCGCGGTCACTTGGCCCGGCCTTGGATCGAACCGCCCGAGGTATCTAATCGTTGTTCTTTTTCGTGCGACAACAAACCACAGGGCGTATCTCATTTTTTCCCTGTCGGGATTTGTGAGCACAACGCCGGCGCCAACCCCCCGGGCATTTGACATGCCATCTACGTGCAAGTCCCAGACCGGCCCTATCGGGCTGTTGGTCCTTTTCTTCGATGACTCGTTGTGGTCGTTCTCCTTGTCTTCCTTGTTCTCGTTGTCTTTTTCACCCTCTTCAGTTGAGGGTGCGCTTGTGAATTCGGCTATGAAGTCGGCGAGGGCTGGGCCCTTAATGGTGGTTCTCGGCTTGAACTCGACCCCGTACTCGCCCAACTCCTGGGACCATACGGCCATTCGAGAGGAGGTCCCTTTTTGAAAGGCCTTCTCGATGGGATGACCCGTGCGTACCACGATGGGATGCGCCTGGAAGTAGGGTCGGAGTTTTCTCACGCTCATGACAAGGGCAAGGGACAATCTCTCGATTTCCGGGTATCGGGTCTCGGCGTCGAGGAGCGCTTTGCTAACGTAATAGACCGGCCATTACACCTTGTCTTCTTCACGTATGAGAACCGCGCTCACGGCCCTGTCGAAAACCGCGAGGTAGATGTACAAGGTTTCGCCATTCTTTGGCTTTGCGAGGAACGGGGGGGAGGTGAAATAGGCTTTCATTTCACGGAATGCTTCCTCGCACTCCCCCGTCCATACGAACCCGTCGGTTTTCTTCAGTGCCTTGAAAAACGGTTGGCACCTATCAGTGGCTTTGGAAACGAATCGCGTCAGGGTGGCGATCCTTCCCGTCAAACTTTGTACTTCTTTCACCTTTTGCGGCGACCTCATCTCTAAGATAGCCTCGATCCCACGGCGGCTAACCATGTAGCCCAAGAATTTACCGGACTCAACCCCAAAAGCGCACTTGTTGGGGTTGAGCTTCATCCTGTAGCGTCGTAGGATCGTGAACATCTCTCTAAGGTCTCGAACGTGGTCATGGGCCTTGAGACTTTTCACGAGCATATCGTCCACGTAGACCTCCATAGTTTTGCCAATCTGATTGGCGAACATTCGGTTCACCAACCTTTGATACGTAGCTCCCGCGTTTTTTAGGCCAAAGGGCATGACCTTGTAGCAGTAGAGTCCGCGATTCGTAACGAAGGTGGTCTTGATCTGATCCGGCTCGTGCCTACGGATCTGATTATAGCCTGAGTAGGCATCCATGAAGCTTAACAATTCATGGCCCGCCGTGGCATCCACAAGTTGCTCGATCCTCGGGAGAGGGAAACTGTCTTTCGGGCAGGCTTTGTTGAGGTCTTTGTATTCGATACAGATCCGCCACTTCCCGTTTGGCTTCTTGACCATCACCACATTGGACACCCACTTGGGGTGCTCCGCCTCCCTGATGAAGTCGGCGACGAGAAGTTTGTCAACCTCTTCACCAATGGCTTGGTACCTTTCTACGCTGAACGCCCGTCGCGGTTGAACGCGTTCAGTCACTCTCTTGTCGTCGTTGAGATGGTGAACCATTATCTCGGGGTCGATCCCCAGCATGTCGGCGTGTGTCCACGCAAAGACCTCTTTGAACTCTTGGAGGAAGGTGGCGAGTTGTGTTCGGACCTCGGACGGGAGTTGGACGTCTACCTTGACTACTTGGTTAGGCTTGGCGTCGTCCAACACGACGGGAACGAGGTCATCCGGTGTCTCCACCTTTCGACGCTTGACATCGTCCCTTTGGTCCAGCTCTCCGAAGGTGCCTCCTTCCTCTATCTTGCATGGGAGCTTGCCCCCGAGCTGGAAGACGGTGCTCACCATCTTTCCCGTTTCTTTCCCGTCCACGCCTTGAATATAACACTTTCTTGCCATCATCGCTATTCCCTTGTCAGTCGAGAATTTCATCATCAGGTGGTAAGTGGACGTAATGGCCTTCAATCGGTTGAGGGTCGGGCGGTCGATTATGATGTTGTAAGCTGAGGGCTAGTCCACGACCAGGAACGACACGATGTGGGTTACCTTGAGCCCCCCTGGTGTCCCGAAGGTTACCGGGAGGTCGATGGTTCCCTCTGTCATGACCCTTTCCCCGGAGCGCAAGTATCTTGATACATTTATGCACAAAATAATCTCTCCTATTTCTCTATAGGGTAGGCGCCCATTTCAAGTCTAGAAGGAGCTTCTAGAAGCTTCTTCATTTGTTCATGACAACATGAAAAAGGCCCATTAAGAATTTTCAATAAAATTCTTATGAAATGAAATTAATTCACAAGGCCCAATTATTCTAACTTGGTCGAGTGACATTAAGTCATCAAATGAACTTGTCAAAAAATTTATTGACATTCATTTCATCCTATGTCTCAAAAGACAAAAATACCCTTTTGACAATTTTCGTTCTTGTTTTGACTTAGCTTCCAGTTTAACTATTCCTACTCGATGTGATTCGTGAGAGTGACCTCATGGATCCAAATGAACAAAGCTTGAGCTAAAATACTTGGACTCAAAAGTTCACAAACCTTTTCCAAGTCTAGCTTAATGTCAACTGACTCCACTAAAGAGTTGACACTGAAAATCTCTCGGTTCAAATGAATTTATTTTCTACTCAAGAATTCAACCTAATTGTAATGAGTGGATCCACAGAATATTATCAGTGTTTCCCCTTCATGAATATCATCATCTAGTCGGGATTTACAAAATTACCATTTTACCTTTCTAGCTGTTATTTCCTCAACTCCTTTGTCGCTTGTGAATAAGTTAGAAACAATGTATTGACGAGGAGCTAACAAGTCACATTGTTTCATCCAAAAGAGTCAGGACTCAATTTGTACACTGGCCAGTTCATTTATTCACACTCCAAGGAACAAAGCATGAGGTGACATACATTGCATTTCAGCAATCTTGTACATGAATTCCATATCTATGAGAACTTCACAAAGTTACTCATGACATACTCACAACTTAGTACTTCACCAATAGGCCCTGTTTGGAATCACATAGTGAGTCCGAACTCTGACTTTCTCAAATGAGAATACTAAGCTGTGAAATGGCATGTCTCATTTCAAGATTATGGTAAGCATGATGCAACTCATACATAGTGACTTCGAGACATAAGAGGTTAAATGGTTTGTTCTTATCTTGTCTCTAGAAGTGCACTGGTAAATTCAGTACCTTCGGAAGATACCTAGAAGAACTATAGAGTCTCCAACTCTCAATGCCTCATAACCAGACATCATAGCTTCTTCTAACAATCATACTGAGGTCAATAGTCCTTTGACCCTTAGTTTGCGAATATATCGTTTTAAGCAAATTACGAAGAGTTTGTTCATGCAAATCAACATTTGTCTCTTCGTAAGTTGTTTAGTTTGTTTATGGACTAAAGACTATGTTTTATCATAAAGCTTCAAACAGACAAGGAGGAATGAATGAACGTTTCAACTTTTATTAATAAATAAGCAGTTACAAGCAAGAGTCTTCGTAAGACTATATGACATCAAATGTACATAAACACACACTACAACTCTTCTTGTGGGCACCATTGACAACAAATACTTCTTCCTTTGCGAGGCCGAGTCTCTGAACTCCGGGCCGCCCATGATCGAGCCCACGACATGCAGTTGTGAGCTCTCCAGTTCTTCAATTGCAGCTCGGTCCGTGACGGTAACCGTCCCCGGACCCTTCATTTCTTGCCGCGGGCGTTCTCCGTGCGCTGCGGCCGTCCCGACCATTCTCAGGACATATTCTTTCAACTTCCCATCTTGAATCAGGGCCTTGATCTGACGCTTGAGTTGGTAACATTCGGACGTAAGGTGCCCGTGATCTTGATGGTATTCACAGTACTTGCTTCGATCCCTCTTCGCGGGATCCTTCGTGAGAGGAGTTGGACTTCCCAGCTTGTCACGGTGCAGAGCCAGGATCTGCTGTTGCGGAGTATTCAGGGGGGTGAATGTCGAGAACTTTGGGAAGCTATCGACATGCGGTGGTCTCAGCCCTGGGAGGGAGCGACCGTTAGGGGCCTGGCCTCCCTTGTTCCTCCTCTTTAGAGGGTCAGGACGATCTCCATCCTGGTCGTCGCGGCGGCGACTACACTGTCACCCTGGCTTCCGGCCGTCTCGGCCATCGAGATAGTCCTCGATTCCCATGTACGTGCGGGCCCTTGACATTAGCTCCGCCATGTCTCGCGGGACTTTTCCAACAATAGACTTGAGGAAGTCACTCGTGCGAACTCCCTCGGTGATTGCCGTGATGGTATCCTTATCGTCGAAACCTTCGACCTTGTGAGATTCCTCGGTGAAGCGAGCGAGGTACTGTCTCAACGTCTCGTCTCTCCCTTGTCGGATGGAGAGAAGGTGGGTCTTCGATTTCTTTTGCGCCACGAGAGTGGCGAATCGCGCAAGGAAAGCCTCTCGCAGAGCCCTGAAGGACGAGATGGTCCCCGGTCTCAAACTTTGGAACCATTCGAATCCCGACCCTGTAAGGGTCAGGCTGAAGGCCTGACAAAGAGTCGCGTCTGACTGTCCTTGCATTGTCATCCACGTCTCATAGTGTTGGATGTGGAAGTTCGGGTCCGTCCGCCCATCGTAGGGGAGAATGTACGGTAGCTTGAAGTTCCCCACGCAAGGCTGCGCGAGGATTTGAGCGGCGAAGGGAGAGTATGATTCCTCAATCCCTCCGTACGGCCTCTGCCTCCCTGACTCCCTCATCTCGATGATTTGGTTTTGGAGGCTTTGAATCATCGTGACCATGTCAAGCCCATTAGTTGGGCTGACCTCCGGGACCGCGTGAGTCGCCTGTTGGCGCTCGTTAGACGCTTGGTCCCCGGCGTTGGCCTGAGGTCGGCCGAGAGTCACGGCGGGGGGAGCGTCCCTCCGAGAATTGAGCCTTTGACGGAGATCCTCCCCTCGGGAATTTCTCTATGCCGTCAGGCGTTCTCTAAGGTCCACGCTCGTCGCTCGGCGGGGAGAGGTCGCCCTTGGTCGGATCGTCCGTCGAGCGCTTCGGCTATCGGCCACATCGTCCACCAGAGTCGCTCTATCCTCGGCGAGGGGCCGTGTCTGGCCGCCTCTTGAAACTGAAGGGGCGAGTCCCCGGGAATATGAGCGTGCCTGCTGTCGCGCCGGTCCGGCCAAGTCGCCGTTCGCCCTCTCGGACCGTGACGGGGCGAGGCTTGGTGTTGCCTCATCGGTCCTTGACTCCCCCACATAGTCGGGGTCGGAGTCATCTCAGGCGGACCTATCCTCGACGTCGGAGCCGAGGAGATTTGGGATGAGCGAGCCGTCGACGCCGGGACGGTCTAGAAGCTCCGCGAGCCGCTGGGCCATGCCCTCTCAGAGTGCGGCGTCGGGGTCATTCGCCGGGTCTTGGGGCTGGCTCTCGTTATCACGAGGTTGCCCTTCAAGATGGTGAGCGAGGCTTCGGAGACCGTACCTCGAGCTTGTCGCTCGAGTGCCAGCGAAGGTCGTAGGAATGTGACTCATCTTTCGAGAGTCGTAGATGTGGTTAAGGTGAGGAATGGAAGGGAGAGCGCGCTAAGGTCGGTGGTCCCCTCCTTCTAGCGCCAAAATGTTGTCGCTCGTTTTCGGACAACGATTTAGGAACTGAAAGCGGTTAGACCCAAGGCCGGACCAAGTGATCTCGCTTCGGTTCGAGCGTGTCGGACTCGGTATCCCGAGTCTTCCCTTAGCTGTGGTTGGTGTTCACCTCGTCTCGATACCTGAAAAGCAATAGAGAATACGTGAACTACAAAGGGGAAACAGAGGGGTTGCCTCTGTTTACCTCTCCGACGCTCATCATTAGTAGGGTTGAGGTAGAATAAAGAGGGTTTGAGTGCTTAGAGGCCAAAGATGAGTGAAACGAGTGAGTTATGAATTCGACAGCGTTTCGGGGCTCAAAATTGGATTACCTGGACCAGGGGAGGGACCCCGGTATTTATAGGGGACCAAGGGATGAGGTTCACTCGGCCATTGGCCGATTGAATGCCGAACGCCGAGTGAGATTCACTCGGCCATTGGCCAAGTGAACGCTGGACGAGGTTCACTCGGCCATTAGCCGAGTGAATGACGGACGCCGAGTGAGATTCACTCGGCCATTGGCCGAGTGAATGCTGGACGAAGTTCACTCGGCCATTGGCCGAGTGAATGCCGGATGCCGAGTGAGATTCACTCGGCCATTGGCTGAGTGAACGCTGGATGAGGTTCACTCGGCCATTGACCGAGTGATGGGCCTGGGCCGAGAGAGGACTCACTCGGCCATTGGCCGCGTGAGCTGTTGGGCTGACAGAGAATGGGCCGACTGAGGGTTTCACTCGGCCATTGGCCGGGCGAGCTCGCCTGGGCACCCGAAACGTCGATTCCGTCGTCGGACCTCGTCGGGCCGATAACAGTGACTATGGTTCATGTTGTGCCATCTTTGGTATTTTACTTAAGTCCATCGAACCAAACAATAATATCTTCTTTTTTGTTGTGTGTTTGTATCATCATCAATGACAATGAATGATGTGCTAGTTGATTGTTTATTTATATGACTATGATATATACAAATAATCCTAGTACTTTTTTTATATGGTTTTTACTTCGACAAAAACACAGTATAGTGACATACAATAATATCACCTTTTTTTATTGTGTGTTTGTATCATCATCAATGACAATGAATGATGTGCTAGTTTATTGTTTATTTTTATATGACTTTGATATAATACAAATAATCCTAGTTTTTTATATGGTTTTAATGCGACAAAAACACAGTATAGTGACATAAATATCACTGATTTGTGTTACATAGTATTCCGTTTCTAAGTGGTCACTGATTATTTTGTCACGTGAATTCGTGACTACTAATTTCCTTTTCTTAATGCATTCTCTCTTAACATATCAACATCTTTCCTTTACGCAGCACATTAACATCGCCTTCTACTACTTGAGGAAAAAGGGCAGTTATGGGAAAGTTGGATAAAAGTTCACAACAACTGACTCGTACTTTTATAACTTCCTCGTGGGCATAAAAGATGGAATAAAGCGGTCGACAAGGAAAGCTATAATTGGTCGATGCATGTTGACATTGACAAT
Source organism: Urtica dioica subsp. dioica (assembly GCF_054948205.1). Lineage (NCBI taxonomy): Eukaryota > Viridiplantae > Streptophyta > Magnoliopsida > Rosales > Urticaceae > Urtica > Urtica dioica. The sequence goes on from NC_142762.1 coordinate 6,423,997, forward strand.
ATTTATATCCTCGTCAATGTGCCGAGCCACTGGATTTTTATCGTCATTATTACAGAATATTATTATTATGATAGTATATTACATAGTTATTAGACATAATTATAGAATATTTTGTTAACCATTATACTACTATGTATGTGTATAAATACCCATCATCGTGAATGAGAAATACAACAATTCTTCTTCAAAACTTGTCTGATAACAGGGTATCAGAGCAACGAAATTAGTCATTCCACAGCTCAGAAAATTTACTCAAAATCACCTCCATTTTTCTCAGAAACTTCAGAAAATTCCCAAATTTCAAACCCTTATTTTCATATTCAAGTTTTGTATCAAAATCACTCATCTCACTAATCTCTTAATCTCACCACCCTCCTAAAACGACCGAGCATCAAATTCCGATCAAGTCTGTACCGATCGACGACCCAGAAGCTGCCCCACGCGCCGCCACACGCGCCGACGCGCCGACGTCCTCCGCCGCGCGTGCAGTCCTAGCGCCCACCTGCCACCATCGTTTCTCGATCCTGTTATTTTCTGTTGCTTCGTCTACATCTTCTCAGCCAATTCGACTGGTTTATTTCAATTTCTTAGCTCCCGGAACAAGCTTTTACCTTTATTTATTACCCTGGTTTATTTCTCTCTGTAACCTAGAAAGTCTGAAAATTATTTAGATTTCTAATTCACTCTCATCTCTGTACAAGAGAGAATTAGTTTGTATCTCGAAAAAAAAAACAGCACGTGTATTGATTAAAAAAAATGGCCGAAAATAAAGCCATCAATGTGTCGGAAATCGTTCCGATACTCTCGAAGATCACGGACCACAAGTTGAGTGGTTCTAACTGTCTCGATTGGAGCAAAACCATCCGTTTATTCCTCCGGAGTATTGACAAAGATGATCATCTAATCGATAGGGCTCCAAGTGACGAGTCAAAGCAAGCATGGCTTCGCGAAGATGCTCGTCTTTTCTTCCAAATCCGTAACTCCATCGGTAGTGAGGTAATTGGTCTTGTTAATCACTGCGAGTTCGTCAAAGAACTAATGGACTATTTAGATTTCCTTTATTCTGGAAAAGGGAATCTATCTCGTATGTTCGATGTATGCAAAGCTTTCTATAGGGCTGAAAAACATGACCAATCTCTCACCACCTACTTTATGGAGTTCAAGAAGATCGACGAAGAGCTCAACATGTTGCTGCCCTTCAGTGCCGATGTGAAAGTTCAGCAACAACAGCGAGAGCGAATGGCCATTATGAGTTTTCTTGCGGGACTACCTTCGACCTTTGATACTGCAAGGTCCCAGATCATCTCTGGCTCCGATATTTCCTCTCTCCAAGAGGTGTTTAGTCGCGTCCTTCGCACCGAGGGAACCCCGTCTAACCCTGCTAGCGGAGCCCTACTATCACGAAATACGTATGGCTCAAGTCGTCCTGCTACCTACAAACCTGGAGGCTCGAGAAATCTTGAATCTCGTCCTAAAGATACTGCCGCAATCACTTGTAACTATTGCAAGAAACCAGTTCACACCATACAAGAGTGCAGAAAACTTCAGTACAAGAATCAGAAGAACCAGCCAGCTCATGTTGCATCCTCTTCTGACACCTCAGTTCGTATCCCTACTGACTAGTATGCCAAATTTTCCGAGTACCAGGAATCACTAAGGACTTCAAAACCCTCTGTCACTAGCATTACCGAATCAGGTAATCCGAATGCGTGTCTTCTTTCCTCAACCTCCAAATGGGTCATTGATTCTGGTGCCACAGATCATATGACAGGTAATTCGAAACTCTTCTCCACCCTTACACATCATGCCCCTGCGTCCACTGTTACTTTAGCCAATGGATCTCCTTCCAATGTTATTGGTTCTAGCACCATCACGTCTACCCCTTCTTTGTCATTATCCCATGTCTTGCATTTACCCGACTTATCTTTTAACCTCTTGTCGGTTAGCCAACTCACAAAAACATTAAATTGTTCAATCTCATTTTTTCCCGACTCTTGTGTTTTTCAGGATCTCATGACGAAACGGACTATTAGTAAAGGACATGAATCTGGAGGTCTCTACATCCTCGACACATCAAAATCCATTGATTGCCCGAGTGTCACATCCGCCCTTGAAGAACATTGCCCAAAATACATGTCTAGTCAATTCCAAAATTACATGACCCAAAATGGCATTCTACATGAAACATCTTGTGTTGATACTCCGTCCCAAAATGGAGTTGCTGAACGCAAAAACCGACATCTTCTTGAAACTGCACGAGCCTTGTTATTCCAAACAGGTGTCCCAAAATGTTTTTGGGGAGATGCTATCTCTACTGCATGTTTTCTTATCAATCGTATGCCATCATCTGTTCTTCAAGGTGCGATTCCAGACAAAACACTGTTTCCTCAAAAGCCTTTGTTCCCGGTTAATCCGAAAATCTTTGGTAGTACATGTTTTGTTTGGGATGTTCATCCAGGTCTCACAAAGTTAGATCCAAAATCCTTAAAATGTGTGTTTTTGAGATACTCTCGTCTTCAAAAAAGGTATCGATGTTCCTGTCCTGGTCTTCAAAGGTATCTTGTGTCTATCGATGTCACCTTTCTGGAACACTTACCATACTTTACATCTGAGAAACCAACCTTGCCACCTCCCGAGGACGATGATCTTTTAGTATATTCCATTACTTCACCAGACGTTCCATCTCCCTCACAGGTACCACCTCCCTTAGCACCCGACTCCACAGACACCATAGCACCTGACTCCACAAACACCACTGAACCTACTCCTAGCATTGCACCTCCTCCTCCTCCGATCAAGATCTACACTCGGCGTATCCGTCCGGTACCATACACGCTCATTGATCCTCCAGAGACATGTCCTACACCGGGTCCTTCGTCATCACATCCACCTCCGGTCGATGATCTTCCCATTGCATTACGCAAAGGTAAACGACAGTGTACTTACCTCATCTCTTCCTCTATCTCATATAATCTTTTGTCATCCTCCTCATATGCCTTTGTTTCATCCCTCGACTCTATCACCATTCCTAAAACTGTTCGTGAGGCATTAGATCCTCCAGGTTGGCTGAAAGCAATGACAGAGGAAATGAATGTCTTAGATGACAATGGTACTTGGGAGTTGGTTACTCTTCCTTCAGGGAAACGGGCAATTGGATGTAAATGGGTCTTTACGGTCAAAATGAATCCACCCGCTTAGTCGCTACAGGCTTTGCCCAGACATACGGCGTAGACTATTCCGATACCTTCTCTCCTGTTGCCAAGTTGACATCCATCTGACTCTTCATCTCCTTGGCAGCAACTCATGACTGGCACCTTCACCAACTTGACATAAAGATTGCATTTCTACACGGAGACCTACATGAAGAAGTGTATATGGAGCAACCTCCTGGTTTTGTTGCTCAGAGGGAGTGTGGCCATGTCTGTCGTCTTCGAAAAGCGTTGTATGGGCCGAAACAAATCCCTCGTGCTTGGTTCGGAAGGTTTAGTCATGCCCTTGAAGAGTTTGGGCTTCGAAAGAGAAAATCTGACCACTCTGTATTTTTCAGGAGCACAAAAGATGGTGTCATTCTCCTAGTTGTTTATGTTGACGACATAGTAATTACAGGGAGTGATACTACTGGCATTTCGTCTCTCAAAGCATTCCTCCACACTCAGTTCCAAACAAAAGACTTGGGCACGCTAAAATACTTCTTGGGTGTTGAAGTATCGAGAAGCAAAAAAGGCATATACTTATCGCAAACGAAGTATGTACTTGATTTGCTTTCCGAAATAGGAAAATTAGGTGCCAGACGATGCAGTGCCCCAATGACTCCCAACATGCAGCTTACTAAGGAGGGAGAACCAATGGATGATCCTGAAAAATATAGAAGATTGGTTGGCAAGTTGAATTACCTCACCGTTACTCGCCCAGACATTGCATACTTCGTCAGCATAGTGAGCCAATTCTTGGCATCTCCGACAGTTGACCATTGGGCAGCATTAGAGCAGATCTTGTGTTACTTGAAAGGAGCACCAGGACGTGGGATCCTATACTCAAATCATGGTCATACTCAAATTGAATGCTTTACAGATGCAGACTATGGAGGGTCCAAGATGGATAGAAGATCGACTACTGGTTATTGCGTCTTTGTCGGGGGAAACTTGGTCTCATGGAAGAGCAAGAAGCAACATGTCATATCGCGGTCCAGTGCTGAGTCAGAATACAGAGCCATGGCACAAGGAACATGTGAGATTATGTAGATACATCAGCTATTGACAGAGTTAAGTTTCGACGTCACTTTGCCAGCAAAATTATGGTGCGACAATCAAGCTGCCATCCATATCGCATCCAATCTAGTATTCCACGAGAGAACGAAACACATTGAGATCGACTGTCACTTTGTTTGCGAGAAGATTCAACAAGGCTTGATTTCCACATCATATGTAAAGACAGACGATCAAATAGGAGATATTTTCACAAAGGCGCTTAATGGAGTTCGGGTCGGATATCTTTGTAACAAGCTGGGCATGATTAACATATATGCTCCAGCTTGAGGGGGAGTATTACAGAATATTATTATTATGATAGTATATTACATAGTTTTTTTTTTAGGGAGATAGTATATTACATAGTTATTAGACATAATTATAGAATATTTTGTTAACCATTATACTACTATGTATGTGTATAAATACCCATCATCGTGAATGAGAAATACAACAATTGTTGTCAATGGTGCCCACAAGAAGAGTAGTAGTGTCTATTTATGTACATTTGATGTCATATAGTCTTACGAAGACTCTTGCTTGTAATTGCCTATCTATTCATTAATAAAGTTGAAACGTTCATTCAATCTTCCTTGTCTGAAGCTTTATGATAAAACCATAGTCTTTTAGTCCATAAACAAACTGAACAACTTACGAAGAGACAAATGTAGATTTGCATGAACAAACTCTTCGTAGTTTGCTTAAAACGTTATATTCGCAATCTTAGGGTCAAAGGACTATTGACCTCAGTATGATTGTTAGAAGAATCTATGATGTCTGGTTATGAGGCATTGAGAGTTGGAGACTCTATAGTTCTTCTAGGTATCTTCCGAAGGTACTGAATTGACCAGTGCACTTCTAGAGACAATATAAGAACAAACCATTTAACCTCTTATGTCTCGAAGTCACTATGTATGAATTGCATCATGCTTACCTTAATCCTGAAATGAGACATGCCATTTCACACCTTAGTATTCTCATTTGAGAAAGTCAAATTTCGGACTCACTATGTGATTCCGAACAAGGCCTATTGGTGAAGTACTAAGTTGTGAGTCTGTCATGAGTAACTTTGTGAAGTTCTCATAGATATGGAATTCATGTACAAGATTGCTGAAATGCAATGTATGTCACCTCATGCTTTGTTCCTTGGAGTGTGAATAAATGAACTGGCCAGTGTCCAAATTGAGTCTTGACTCTTTTGGATGAAACAATGTGACTTGTTAGCTCCTCGTCAATACATTGTTTCTAACTTATTCACAAGCGACAAAGGAGTTGAGGAAATAACAGCTAGAAGGGTAAAATGGTAATTTAGTAAATCCCGACTAGCTGATGACATTCATGAAGGGTAAACATAGATAATATTCAGTGGATCCGCTCATCATAATTAGGTCGAATTCTTGAGTAGAAAATAAATTCATTTGAACCGAGAGATTTTCAGTGTCAGCTCTTTAGTGGAGTCAGTTGGCATTAAGCTAAACTTGGAAAAGGTTTGTGAACTTTTGAGTCCAAGTGTTTAGCTAAAGCTTTGTTCATTTGGGTCCATGAGGTCACTGTCACGAATCACATCGATAGGAATAGTTAAACTGGAAGCTAAGCCAAAACAAGAACGAAAATAGTTAAAAGGGTATTTTTGTCTTTTGAGACAAAGGATGAAATGAATGTCAATAAATTTTTTGACAAGGTCATTTTGTGACATGTTTCACTCGGCCATGACTTGATCATTGGGCCTTTTGAATTAATTTCATTTCATAAGAATTTTATTGAAAATTCTTATTGGGCCTTTTTCATGTTGTCATGAACAAATGGAAAAGCTTCTAGAAGCCTTTTCTAGAAGGCCTTGGGCGCCCAACATACCCAACCAAGAGAGAATATTTTGTGCATAAATGTATCAAGATACTTGCCAAAAGAAAAAGAGGAAACAAATTTGCATAAGGATGCTATATGGAATTCGGCCAAGAGAGAGACAAGGCAAGCCTTGAACAAAATAGGAAACAAATCAAGGCTTCTAGAAGCCCTAGCTTGGCCGAGTATCTCAAAGGGAAAAAAGAGGAAATTGCTCATGAATATGTGATATTCTATAGAAGAGGAAACTACCTTATTGAAGGTGAGACCTCTCCTATAAATAGGAGCCTCATTTTCCTCACAATTCATTCATCCAAGTTTAAGAGATTTGAGAGACTCTCTCTCTAGAACTTGGCCGAAGTCCTCTTCTCTCTCTCTCTAGTTTATTTTCGGTTTTCTCTTGTCTTGGCACCTAGGTCCTCACTCGACCTAGTCTTTAGCTCTGCGACTTCGAGACTCGTTCTCAAGTCGTAGTGTTTAAAAGTGCCCACTCACTAATTCCTTCTTTTCGAGTGATTTAGTGATAGAAACTATCGTGGTTGCTCGAGTTCCCGAGGAAAGAAAAGAGAGACGTGCTGCGAGGGGAGACGAACGTTGCCAACCTTCCAAAGGCTCATCAACGTTCAAGCATCAAAAGGTTAGTAACTTTTATAGCTCATATTAGTTTTTATTTACATGCATATGCTCTTGTCTAGGTTAGTAAAAACTAGTTTTACTTAAAAAGAAAATTTTTAAAATTCCGCCGCTTAACGAAGCGTTAAACTTTTTCTTAAACCCTAGATCGATTCCAACAAATGGTATCAGAGCTATGGTCAAAGGAATGCATGTGCATGTTTTTAAATTATGAGCTTGAAAATCGTTTTCGAAAGTTTACTAATTTTGTGACAAGTTAGAATTGTAATCTTAGATTTTTTTTTAATTTATTGCTCATGCCTTTAAATTAAAAACCATGTTGATTTTCTATGAGTTTGGGATGATGTTAAAACACATTAGAATCAGTTCTAAAAGTTTTTAATTTTTTATATTGAAAAACGTGTTTTAAAGGTTTGAGAATTTTCGAGTAAATTTTGTGACTAGTTTTGTTTTCTTGCTAGTTTCGTTTATTTACTTGAATCGTTTTATGCATGTTGTTATTTCTTTTATTTTCTATGTTATTACCCTGCTAATAAAACACAAATAAAAGCTTTAAACAACATCTTAAAACGTTCCGTTACACTCGTTTCTTTTTCGCACCTAAAAGGACAAAGCTTTAATTTATTTCTTTTTCTTCGAGCTGGAATGTAAACCCGCATTAAAAGCGGCATAACTCTCTGCTCAGAAATCGAAATTTAATGATTCTTGAATCAAATTAAAGCTCTGTCTGTCCTCTGTCCAATGCCACCGGTTTCGGCTCAAAAGGACATCGGAGCCGCCAGTTATGGCGATTTTACTCCGAGGTGCGCGGCTGTCTGAAACTCCAGTTTTTTTTGGAATCCGGATTTTCAAACCCCACTACCATGAGTTATAGAACTCTAATGAGAAAACTTTCTTGAGCAAAAATGTTTTTCATATGATTATAAACATGATGTGTAAAGATTAAAAGTTTTGTTTTTTTTGAAAGATTAATTGAAATTGAATTTTTACAAAACTAGTTTGAATTTTGAAAAACCGTTTTCACTTTCAAACTTGAAAATATTTTGTCATCCAAATCAAATAAATTTTCAAAATGTTTTCAAAACTATATCTATATCACATATGTTCAAAATCTATATGCTCTTGAAATTTTGAGTGGGAGGTCTCTTTGTAGACAAAACCGAAAAATAAAAAGATGTGTAATCTCAAACTTTCAAGTGTTCGAGTGAGTTGAAGTTCACACTTCCCTCACGCACTTTCCCGAAATAGAAAATAGGAAAAGATCGAGTATGTCCCTTGTGCCTTTATGCACTAATACTGCTCTGAACATGTCGATCTAGGATTCTCTTCTAGTTGTCCGCTCCGTCGCTCTCTAACTAGGAAATCTGTTTCCGAACTTAAAAGAGTCGATGAACCAACTCCAAAAACTAAGTGGGAGGGTTATACTCGTTGTTTGTAACCCGCGATCCCCAACACTAGTGAAAGATGCAATAACGTGGGACTAAGAGCCGCTCTTGCGACCCTCACTTAAATGTGAGTACTCCAAGGCGTTATTGCTTCGATCATTGCTCAATGAGCTACGTCCGAGAGTGATGCAATGATGGCAAGGCCTCCCCTTGGGGGATTGTTTTTCAAAGCTGATCTTTTGGACTAAGTGGTTGGTTGCACACTTAGGCTCAATCCCTAGTATCCTTCCTTAAGGCTCTGCGAAAGGATATGAGTGATCAAACCAATTTACAAGGTGGCTAGTCGAAATGATGTACTGACATCTTGGCTTAGCATTAATGATGTGTCATTTACTTATAAAAGGAGATTTTTTGCGGCCTTCTCTTGAGGGAGTAAATTATCGTTTGGTTTATAACACCTTTGGGTTTTACAAAAGTCTTAATAAAACTTAAATCCTAAACCAAAGACTAATCATAAACTTGTTTCAACTTTTAATAGGCAATATGTCTCTCGACCATCTCTCAATCTTTCTTTCCTCGATCAAACTCGAAAACGAAAACTACGTAGATTCGAAACGTAACCTCGACATAATACCTACCGTTAACAAGCACAAATGGGTACTCACCACCCCGTGTCCTCCTCCGACGAATGATGATTCAACTCAAGAGGACAATGACGCCTTAGCGGCCTGGCTTCGATCCGATGAGATTGTGAGGTGCTATATCTTGGCATCTATGAACAATATGCTGAAAGAGCAACATCGTGACATCGAGACTGCCGCCGAAATGCTCTACAATCTCCTTGAGTTGTTTGGAGGGTAAGGACGTCAAACAAGGCAACAAGCAGTCCGACAGTTTATGAACTGTCATATGAAGGCTAGGACTCCTGTTAGAGACTTTATGATACTGATCATTAGTTTTCTTAATAGAATGGAAATCCTAGGATCTGAGATTGATGGGAAGAATGTCATAGATATGATCTTAGAAACTCTCCCCACGTCTCTTGATACCTCCAAGATGAACTACTCCATAAACAAGCTAGAGTACACTGCTACCAAGCTTATGGTGGAACTTCACACTGCTGTAGGTCTCAATAAGAGAAAGAGGAATCAAGGAGAGGCACATGCTACTGAGCAAAAGGCCTCCGCCTCTGGAACTAAGAAGAGACCTCACAAGGCCGATAGAGAGAACTGTCCCGCCTATCTCAAAGCAAAGGAACATAGTATTGTACTAGTTACCGAAGCATGCTTAGTAGCTGATAATGTATCAACGTGGATTCTTGACTCCGCTGCTACTAACCATATTTGCTGTTCCTTGAATGGTTTCAAGAAAACCAAAAGCTTAGAGGAAGGCGAGTTCTGTTTTCAAATGGGGTGATGGGAGCCTGGTGTCTGCGAAGGCTGTGGGATCTGTGACGCTGTCTTTTTAAGACCACACTTTAAACTTGAATAATGTTTATTTTGTTCCTACCTTTGGGAAGAACTTAATATCCGTTGCTCGTCTTCTTGAGCAAGATTATTGTTTAAAGTTCATTAAGAATGGAATTCGTATTTCGTTTCCTGATAATTCTTTTGTCACTGATGCATGTATGAAGAATGCTCTTTTCTACATCTATCCCACTAAACCTTCTCTTTTAGACACTGAAATAGATAACGATCTAATTAGGGAGCCAAAGAGGATCAAACTTTCTGAATCCTCCGATCTAACAAAATCAACATACCTCTGGCACTTAAGACTTGGTCATATCAGTCTAGATAGGATTAAGAGACTTGTGAGGGATGGTCCACTCCAAGCCTCTGCAATAGGTTCACTACCTACTTGTGAATCCTGTATAGAAGGAAAAATGACTAAGCGACCTTTCTCCGATAAGGGTCGAAGAGCCACTGAGTTGCTGGAACTAATACATTCTGATGTATGTGGTCCGCTCAACCAACAGGCACGTGGAGGATACGAATACTTCGTTACCTTCACTGATGATTACTCAAGATATGGGTTTGTCTATTTGCTTAAACACAAATCCGAGACCTTTAACGTATTTAAGGTCTTTTGGGCTTTAGTGGAAAAGCAAACTGGCAAAGTGATCAAAACCCTTCGATCTGTTCGAGGTGGTGAGTATATGTCTGGAGAGTTCGATAACTTTCTTAAAGAAGAAGGTATCGCTTCTCAGCTTACCGCACCTGGCACACCTCAACAAAACGGAGTGTCAGAGAGAAGAAACCGAACTCTTATGGAGATGGTTAGATCGATGATGAGTTACTCATCACTCCCGCTTTCCTTTTGGGGATATGCCCTCGAAACAGCCACTTACATTCTGAACCAAGTTCCGTCTAAAACGGTTCCTGGTACTCCTTATGAAAGATGGACTGGCCGTAAAGTAAGTTTGGGCCACATCCGAATTTGGGGTTGCCCTGCACACGTGCTGAGGCAAAAGACTAGCAAGTTGGCTAGTAGGTCAGAATTGTGCCTGTTTGTAGGATATCCGAAGGAAACCAAAGGTTTTACTTTCTATAGTCCCGAGGACGATAAGACTTTCGTTAGCACGAATGCTCGTTTCCTTGAGGAGGACTTTATGAAGGATGCGAAACCTAGAAGCAAAATTGTGCTTGAAGAAAAGTTGGGTGAGGAAGCTTCTACCTCATCTGTAAGAACTGTTCTTACCCCAACTGAAACACAACCTAACTCATCAGAATCTCGTCAAGTAGTACTTAGACGTAGTGGGAGGGCTACTCAAAAGCCTGACAGGTACATGTCTTATGGAGACTCTCTTGTAGCCATCTCTGACATGGATGACCCTGTTTCCTATAGCCAAGCGATGGCTTGTTCTGAATCAAACCTTTGGCTTGACGCCATGAAAGTTGCAATGCACTCGATGTATGTCAACAAAGTCTGGAAACTTGTAGACCTTCCTGAAGGGATTAAACCCGTAGGGTGTAAGTGGATATACAAGAAGAAAAGGGGTCCTGATGGGAACGTCGAGACGTTCAAAGCACGACTTGTGGCGAAGGGTTATACCCAACAAGAAGGGATTGACTATGAAGAAACCTTCTCGCCAGTCGCGATGCTTAAATCCATCCGCATACTCCTATCCATAGCTGCAGCTCTCGACTATGAGATCTGGCAAATGGATGTCAAGACAGCCTTTCTGAATGGCAATCTTGACGAGCGCATTTACATGGCTCAACCAGACGGTTTCGTGGATAAAGGTCAAGAGACCAAGGTTTGTGAGTTGCTTAAATCCATTTATGGACTAAAGCAAGCATCTAGGTCATGGAATATTAGATTCGATGAAACTGTAAAGAGCTTCGGCTTTGAACAGTCAATAGATGAGCCTTGTGTTTACAAGTTAATACACGAAGGCAAAGTTGTGTTTCTGGTACTATATGTCGATGATATACTACTCATTGGTAATGACGTGGGTAAGTTATCTGAGGTTAAGGTCTGGCTAGCAAAGCAATTCGATATGAAGGATCTAGGAGAAGCCGCGTACATTCTGGGGATCCAAATCTTTCGAGATAGGAAAAACCGGACCCTGTCGCTCTCTCAAGCATCTTATATTGATAAGGTGATGGATCGCTTCTCGATGCAAGACTGCAAGAGGGGTCAAACACCCTTTAGGCATGGAGTTTCACTCTCTAAGGACCAGTCTCCCAAGACTGCACAAGAGATTGAAGACATGAGGAAAATTCCTTACGCCTCTGCCGTAGGAAGCCTCATGTATGCTATGCTTTGCACCCGACCTGATATATGTTTCGCCGTTGGCGTAGTTAGTCGTTTCCAATCCAACCCTGGACCCGAGCACTGGATTGCTGTTAAGCATGTTCTTAAGTATCTTCGAAGAACTAGGAACTTGATGCTTACATACTCAGGTACTGACCTGACTATGACGGGATATACCGACTCCGATTTTCAAGCGGATAAGGATTCCAGGAAATCCACTTCGGGATCTGTGTTCATCCTTAATGGTGGAGCTGTTGTGTGGAGAAGTATTAAGCAATCTTGCATTGCTGACTCCACAATGGAAGCAGAATATGTGGCTGCTTGTGAAGCGTCCAAAGAGGCTGTATGGCTTAGAAAGTTCCTTAAGTATTTGGAAATTGTTCCAAACGTCGACGAGCCCATGACCCTTTATTGTGATAATAGTGGGGCTGTCGCTAACTCAAAGGAACCTAGAAGCCATAAGCGCTCTAAACATATTGAGAGGAAATACCATTTGATTCGAGAGATCGCGCAGCGCGGAGACGTGGAGGTGAAGTAGATCTCTGGCAGATCCATTCACCAAGGCCCTAGCGAACAAGGTCTTCGACCAACATCGTGAGGGATTAGGCATGTAGGACTACTCACATCTTCTTTGAGTCAAGTGGGAGTTTGTTGTCAATGGTGCCCACAAGAAGAGTAGTAGTGTCTATTTATGTACATTTGATGTCATATAGTCTTACGAAGACTCTTGCTTGTAATTGCTTATTCATTAATAAAAAGTTGAAACGTTCATTCATTCTTTCTTTGTTTGAAGCTTTATGATAAAACCTTAGTCTTTTAGTCCAAAAACAAACTTAACAACTTACGAAGAGACAAATGTAGATTTGCATGAACAAACTCTTCGTAGTTTGCTTAAAACGATATATTCGCAATCTTAGGGTCAAAGGACTATTGACCTCAGTACGATTGTTAGAAGAATCTATGATGTCTGGTTATGAGGCATTGAGAGTTGGAGACTCTATAGTTCTTCAAGGTATCTTCCGAAGGTACTGAATTGACCAGTGCACTTCTAGAGACAAGATAAGAACAAACCATTTAACCTCTTATGTCTCAAAGTCACTATGTATGAATTGCATCATGCTTACCTTAATCCTGAAATGAGACATGTCATTTCACACCTTAGTATTCTCATTTGAGAAAGTCAGAGTTCGGACTCACTATGTGATTCCGAACAGGGCCTATTGGTGAAGTACTAAGTTGTGAGTATGTCATGAGTAACTTTGTGAAGTTCTCATAGATATGGAATTCATGTACAAGATTGCTGAAATGCAATGTATGTCACCTCATGCTTTGTTCCTTGGAGTGTGAATAAATGAACTGGCCAGTGTCCAAATTGAGTCTTGACTCTTTTGGATGAAACAATGTGACTTGTTAGCTCCTCGTCAATACATTGTTTCTAACTTATTCACAAGCGACAAAGGAGTTGAGGAAATAACAGCTAGAAGGGTAAAATGGTAATTTAGTAAATCCCGACTAGCTGATGACATTCATGAAGGGTAAACATAGATAATATTCAGTGGATCCGCTCATCATAATTAGGTCGAATTCTTGAGTAGAAAATAAATTCATTTGAACCGAGAGATTTTCAGTGTCAGCTCTTTAGTGGAGTCAGTTGGCATTAAGCTAAACTTGGAAAAGGTTTGTGAACTTTTGAGTCCAAGTGTTTAGCTAAAGCTTTGTTCATTTGGGTCCATGAGGTCACTGTCACGAATCACATCGATAGGAATAGTTAAACTGGAAGCTAAGCCAAAACAAGAACGAAAATAGTTAAAAGGGTATTTTTGTCTTTTGAGACAAAGGATGAAATGAATGTCAATAAATTTTTTGACAAGGTCATTTTGTGACATGTTTCACTCGGCCATGACTTGATCATTGGGCCTTTTGAATTAATTTCATTTCATAAGAATTTTATTGAAAATTCTTATTGGGCCTTTTTCATGTTGTCATGAACAAATGGAAAAGCTTCTAGAAGCCTTTTCTAGAAGGCCTTGGGCGCCCAACATACCCAACCAAGAGAGAATATTTTGTGCATAAATGTATCAAGATACTTGCCAAAAGAAAAAGAGGAAACAAATTTGCATAAGGATGCTATATGGAATTCGGCCAAGAGAGAGACAAGGCAAGCCTTGAACAAAATAGGAAACAAATCAAGGCTTCTAGAAGCCCTAGCTTGGCCGAGTATCTCAAAGGGAAAAAAGAGGAAATTGCTCATGAATATGTGATATTCTATAGAAGAGGAAACTACCTTATTGAAGGTGAGACCTCTCCTATAAATAGGAGCCTCATTTTCCTCACAATTCATTCATCCAAGTTTAAGAGATTTGAGAGACTCTCTCTCTAGAACTTGGCCGAAGTCCTCTTCTCTCTCTCTCTAGTTTATTTTCGGTTTTCTCTTGTCTTGGCACCTAGGTCCTCACTCGACCTAGTCTTTAGCTCTGCGACTTCGAGACTCGTTCTCAAGTCGTAGTGTTTAAAAGTGCCCACTCACTAATTCCTTCTTTTCGAGTGATTTAGTGATAGAAACTATCGTGGTTGCTCGAGTTCCCGAGGAAAGAAAAGAGAGACGTGCTGCGAGGGGAGACGAACGTTGCCAACCTTCCAAAGGCTCATCAACGTTCAAGCATCAAAAGGTTAGTAACTTTTATAGCTCATATTAGTTTTTATTTACATGCATATGCTCTTGTCTAGGTTAGTAAAAACTAGTTTTACTTAAAAAGAAAATTTTTAAAATTCCGCCGCTTAACGAAGCGTTAAACTTTTTCTTAAACCCTAGATCGATTCCAACAACAATTTCTTCAAAACTTGTCTGATAACAGTCATAAATGTGAAGCAAAGACGTATAACGACGTATGACTCTTCCTCGTCAATACATTGTTTCTAACTTATTCACAAGCGACAAAGGAGTTGAGGAAATAACAGCTAGAAGAGTAAAATGGTAATTTTGTAAATCCTGACTAGCTGATGATATTCATGAAGGGTAAACATTAATAATATTTAGTGGATCCACTCATCACAATTAAGTTGAATTCTTGAGTAGAAAATAAATTCATTTGAACCGAGAGATTCTCAGTGTCAACTCTTTAGTGGAGTCAGTTGACATTAAGCTAAACTTGGAAAAGGTTTATGAACTTTTGAGTACAAGTATGTTAGCTCAAGCTTTGTTCATTTGGATCCATGAGGTCACTGTCACAAATCATATCGAGTAGGATTAGTTAAACTAGAAGCTAAGTCAAAACAAGAACGAGACATGTTTTACGAAAATTGTCAAAAGGGTATTTTTGTCTTTTGGACATAGGATGAAATGGATGTCAATAAATTTTTTGACATTGTCATATGATGACAAATATCACTCGGCCATTTCAATATATTTGGGCCTTGAGGATTAATTTCATATCATGGAGTTTTATATGAAAATTCTTAATCGGCCTTTCTTATGTTGTCATGAAAAAATGAAAAAAAAATATAGAAGCACCTTCTAGAAGGTGTTTGGCCGTCCAACCCAAGGAGAAAAGAGAGACCAATTTTATGCATTGATGTATGAAGATACTTGCCAAAAGGAAAAGAAGAAACAAATTTCCTCTAGAAGGAAATTGAAGTGGGCGGCAACACAAGGCAAGGGAGAAGCAAGATAAAAGAGGAAACAAATCCAATGACTTACACTATGAGGTTGCACGTCCAAATGGAAGAGAAGGAGGGCAATATTTGCTCATGCATATGTGATATTCTATAGAAGAGGAAACTACCTTGTTGAAGGGAATTCATTTCCTATAAATAGGGACCCTTATTCTCATTGTTTATTCATTCCAAAGTTTTAGAGATTGAGAGCTTCTCTCTCTAGCTTGGCCGCCCTCTCTCTCTCTCTCTCTCTCTCTCTCTCTCTCTCTCTAGTTCTTTTCGTTTTTGTTTTGGCACCTAGGTCCACATTTGACCTAGTGTTTTAGCTCTTCGAATTTTAGACTTGTTCTTGAGTCATCGTGTTTAAAAGTGCCCACACACTAATTCCTTTCTTTCTCGAGTGATTCATGTGATAGAAACTTTCGTGGTTACTCGAGTTTCCCGAAGAACGAAGAAAGACGAGCTGCATGGGGAGATGAACGTTTCAACCTTCCTACGGCGTCTCAACATTCAAGCTTCACAAAGGTTAGTAAACGAGTAATGCTCATCAATAGTTTTAATTTAAATATAAACATGTGATTGCTCTTTGTCTAGGTTAGTAAATCGTTTTACTTGTTTAAAAGAAAACTTTTAAATTCCCCCAAATGCTAAAAGCGTTAAATCTTTTCTTAACCCTAGATGAATTCCAACAATTTTGGCCACAATATAATTGAATGGAGGATTTAAATTTTTGTCTTTTTCCTTGTACATTGACCTGTAAAAAAAATAAGTATGATAATTGTTAACCGCGTTTTTGGATTAACACTAAGAACCGTCCGTGGTTCGATCTAGGGCCGGACCCTATGACCGCACGTAGGTTGGGTTTGATGAAATTCTTCTCTTCTTGTCCTATTCATGTTATTCGGATCTTCGGGTCTTCGAGTTCCCGTGTCTTCGAATCTTCAAGTCTCCGGGTCTTTGGATCTTCTACGTTCTTCGTGTTCTTCACCGAGTCTTCGAATCCTTGCACCTTCACCTAACCATAAATGAAATGTGAATCTAGAGGGACGCGGAGGGTTTTCCCTCGGCGCGTTCTCCGATGCTCAACATTAGTCGTGTTGTAATGTGTTTTTGATAAACGATTTGTACCTGTCTCTATATTTTCTAGAGAGAGAAAGTGGTGGTGTGATTTTTGTAGAGTTTTGACAAGTTGAGATAAACTTACCTTGTGTTGTGAATGAGTGGGGTATTTATAGGGACCAAGGAGTTTGGTGGAGAGTGCTTGGTTGAGTGGTGGAGATGACCGGGTGGTCTTGGCCGAGTGAAGACGACCGAGTGATTTTGACCGAGTGAAGATGACAGGGTGATCTTGGCCGAGTGAAGATGACTGGGTGGTCTTGGCCGAGTGAAGATGACCGGGTGGTATTGACCGAGTGAAAATGACCGTGTGGTCTTGACCGAGTGAAAATGACCGGGTGGTCTTGACCGAGTGAAAATGACCGGGTGGTCTTGGCCGAGCGAAGATAACCGTGTGGTCCTGACCGAGTGAAAATGACCGGGTGGTCTTGGCCGAGTGAAAATGACCGGGTGGTCTTGGCCGAGCGAAGATAACCGGGTGGTCCTAACCGAGTGAAAATGACCGGGTGGTCTTGGCCGAGTGAAAATGACCGGGTGGTCTTGGCCGAGCGAAGATAACCGGGTGATCCTGACCGAGTGAAAATGATCGGGTGGTCTTGGCCGAGTGAAAATGACCGGGTGGTCCTGGCCGAGTGAAAATGACCGGGTGGTCCTGGCCGAGTGAAGATTTGTCAAGAAGTCTCGCTTGAAATCATTCTTTGAGAGTCTCTTTTGAAAGACATTTTAGTGTTGACTCGGAGCTTGGCGTGTGAATTTGCTTGTGGGCTTAGGCCTTGTGTATGGGCTTGATGTGTCGTTTTTTTTTTGCTATCGGGGTGTTATTTTTACCATGTGCAAATATCGGCATAACATTAACCCCCAGTTTCTTGAGTGACTTGTCATGCAAGAAATTCTCTAATTCTCTTTTTCGGCGCGTGGATTCTGGGCAGCGTTCCCAAAATTCTTTTGAGTCGTTGAAAGCCCACCCTTTTATTTGCCATATTCACATATATTTATTTGTATACATACATAGGCTAAATAAATATATATATACATACATTTATTTATTTATATATTATATATATTTATTGACTTATTTGAGCTTGTGCTACAAAAATATTTTTGTATATAGGATGTGCACGTATATGGGTATATATATATTTATGTATGGCTGTACTTAAGTAAATAGATATTTGTGCATATATATTATATATATATATATATATATATATATATATATATATATATGCATATATGTGGATGTTGCATCAGGTAAGTACGGCTTCCCTTTCCTTTTTTCTTTTTTTTTTCTTTTTCTTTTTTCTTCTCTTTTTTTATTATTATTATTTTTTTTAAGGAAAAAAAAGAAACAAACAGAGACACTTGTGTTGGCTTTTCTACACGGGAAAAGCATTACTCTGAGTTTCATTTCTTTCATTTTGAAACTAACAGTGCAAAAGCCCTAGAAACACATCATCCACCATTCTTGTCGGATTGAAGCTCATTCTGCAACAAAAAATCGTCGGATTTCAGGTGAGAATAGCTTCTTGGCTCCTCCTCTTCTCTCACACTTCTGCTTCCCTTTTTTTTTTTTTACTTTCTCCCTCTTCATTGATGGTGCTCAACGACCACATTGATGACGGGTCCGAGGTTTTAGATTTGGTACGTTTGTCTGAAATTAATTTAAACAATGGGGAAGCTTTTGACCCGGGAGAAGAGTTTGGGGTTTATTTGCTTGACGATTTGTTTTCCACGGAGGGGGTTCAAGATTCAGACGTGTTTAGGTACGATGACTTTGGCTGGGTGAGCGTCTTGGCGGAGGTAAACCAGGCGGATTTCGTTGACGGCGGTGGCGGACATCGTGCCTCCGGCATCGGAGTCGAAGATTCTCGCGGTGCACGAGTGGTGGGGTCACACGCGGAGGTCGTCCAGGTTGTGGCAAGACGGTCCCTTGGTGAGATTGTTCAGGCGAAGGAGATGGCAAGAATTTCCCCGAAGAATGTCCACAGCCCGGAGGTCGTCGGCGTTGGCTCTGCGATGCCTTCGATGCGGACGCGGGCCGGGTCAGCGAAGGCGGTGAGGGAGAGCGGGGTGTCGGCCATTCCGCAGGGATCTCCAACAGGGATCGGTGGCAGACCCAGGACCGAGTCTCCGTCCGAGGTGGCCGGCGAGGATTCGGCGACTGGATGCGCTTCGTCGACTCGTGTTGCTTGTTGTCGCACAAAAAAGAACAACGATTAGATACCTCGGGCGGTTCGATCCAAGGCCGGACCAAGTGACCGCGCCCGGGCCAAAAGTGGGAGCTCGTAGACCGAGCTGCACCCTCCAGACCCTGAGGTGTGTTTTGGGGGGTGTGACCGTGCCAAAGGTTGGCTGCCTACGTACCCTTTTAGTCGGGATCAGGTCAGAACGTAGTTCAATTTGCGTATTGAGGGCTATCTTGGGCTCGGAGGCTTGAGAATCCAAGGCTTTAGAGTAGGACCCGGCTCGTAGCTTCTAGTGAAGACTTTAGAGGGGTCGCTTGCCTCGTAGCTCGGAGTTATAGCTCAATGGCCAAGAAGCTGGAGAGCAGCGTGGACTGCTAAAGCTCGGGTCGCAGAAAAGGAGCGCGAGGCTCCCTCTCGTGGAGGGGGGTCCTTGTGTTTCTGAGCCGAGGGAGGAGAGGCGCGCGCTCTTGGAATGTCACAAGAGCACGAGAGAGAGTTCTCAAGAGAAGAGAAGTGTTGTTGGAATTAAAGTTGTGGGGCTGAATGAGCGTGTCCTTTCCCTCCCCTAAGGGGGGGGGATTAATAGTATTTGGAGGAGGCCTTGGGCCGGCCCCTCAAGGTCCACCGGGTGGACAGGAGCGGGGCGCGCGAGGCATGACGCCCGGACGGGCACAGGGCGCGCGGGGCGTGACGCCTTGCCGGGCGCGGGGTGCATGGAGCAGCGGGAGCGGCCGGCCGAGGCAACAGGGCGCTCGGCCGGGGGAGCAGAAGCAGCCGGCCGAGGCAGCAGGGCGCTCGGCCGGGGCAGCAGGCGCGCGCGCGGGCCGGGCGGCCGTGAGCACAGACGCGCGTGGGCGCGCGCTCGGGCCGGGCGGCCAGGAGCGCGGGCGCCCGAAGGCCAGAGGGCCGGGGCGCGAGGAGCGCGCGCGGGCCGGAGGGCGGGGGCGCGGGGAGCGCACGCGGGCCGGAGGGCCGGGGCGCGGGGAGCGCACGCGGGCCGGAGGGCCGGGGCGCGGGGAGCGCACGCGGGCCGGAGGGCCGGGGCGCGGGGAGCGCGCGCGGGCCGGAGGGCCGGGGCGCGGGGAGCGCGCGCGGGCCGGAGGGCCGGGGCGCGGGGAGCGGGCCGGAGGGCCGGGGCGCGAGGAGCGCACGCGGGCCGGAGGGTCGGGGCGGGAGGAGCGCAAGCGGGCCAGAGGGCCGGGGTGCGAGGAGCGCACGCGGGCCGGAGGGCCGGGGCTCGAGAAGCTCCCGCGGGCAGGAGGCGTGAGGGCGGGCGCAGCCGACTGCGCGCGGCGCAGGGTGCGCGTGGCCCGGGGCGCACAGCCAGGGGCGTGAGACGTGCATGGCCGGCGGCGCACGGGGACGCGCAGGCCGGAGTAGAGAATGTAGAGAAAATGTCCTTTAGGAAATTCTCTTGAGAGAAAGTTGTCCTTTCCCCCTCAAGTGAGGGGGGTATTTATAGATGTGGGGAAGACCAGTGGCCGACCTTCTTGGAAGCCCACAGACGGGCAAGGCCCGGCAAGGCGCGGGGCACGCATGGCCGGCAGGGCGTGGGGCGCGCGTGACCGGCAGGCCGCGGGCGCGTATGGCCGGCAGGGCGAGGGGCCCGCATGGCCGTTAGGGCGCGGGCGCGCTTGGCTGGCAAGGCGCGGGCGCGCATGGCCGGCAGGGCGTGGGGCGCGCGTGACCGTCGGGGTGCGGGCGCGCGTGGCCGGCAGGGCGCGGGCGCGCAGGGCCGGCAGGGCGCGGGCACGCGTGACCGGCAGGGCGCGGGCACGCGTGACCGGCAGGGCGCGGGCGCGCGTGGCCGGCAGGGCGCGGGGCGCGCATGGCCGTCAGGGCACTGGCGCGCATGGCCGGCAGGGCGCGGGCGCGCGTGGCCGGCAGGGCGCGCGTGGCCGGCAGGGCGCGGGGCGCGCGTGGCCGGCAGGGCGCGCGTGGCCGGCAGGGCGCGGGGCGCGCGTGGCCGGCAGGGCGCGGGGGCGCTTGGCCGGCAGGGCGTGTGGCGCGCGTGACCGGCAGGGCGCGGGCGCGCGTGACCGGCACGGCGCGGGCGCGCGTGACCGGCACGGCGCGGGCGCGCGTGACCGGCACGGCGCGGGCGCGCGTGACCGGCACGGCGCGGGCGCGCGTGACCGGCACGGCGCGGGGCGCGCGTGGCCGTCAGGGCGCGGGCGCGCATGGCCGGCAGGGCGCGGGCGCGCTTGGCCGTTAAAGGCGCGGGGCGCTCATGGCCGGCAGGGCGTGGGGCTCGCATGGCCGGCAGGGCGCGGGCGCGCATGGCCGGCAGGGCGCGGGCGCGCTTGGCCGGCAGGGCGCGGGCGCGCATGGCCGGCAGGGCGTGTGGCGCGCGTGACCGGCAGGGCGCGGGCGCGCATGGCCGTCAGGGCGCGGGCGCGCATGGCCGGCAGGGCGCGGGCGCGCTTGGCCGTTAGGGCGCGGGGCGGGCATGGCCGTTAAGGGCGCGGGGCGGGCATGGCCGGCAGGGCGCGGGGCGCGCATGGCCGGCAGGGCGCGGGCGCGCTTGGCCGGCAGGGCGCGGGCGCGCATGGGCCGAGGCGGCCAGGGCCCGTTGGGTGATCCGGCCGGCGATGCCCGTCCGGCCTCGAATTGTTTTTAGATTTCCGGTTTGCCGAAAATGAACGACAACATTAGCCCCCCAAGTTCATAGCTCGTGAGTCACGGGTCGTGAACTTTAATTTTTCCAAGGGCATTTGAGGTGTAGGCTTGCCCAAGTCGATCGCGGTTCTCACTCGGGGGCGGAACTCGAGACGCTTTGGGATCAACTTTGCGAGACGAAGATGGAACTCCAGATCGCCCGAGATCTGCGCGATGGAGCCAAGATGTCTGTGGCCAACATGGCGGGGGAGCTCACCGAAGAACGGCGAGCTTGTGAGGTGGTGAGCCGATCAGCGGAAATTTTTCGTACTGAGGTTACCGACCTTCGGAGACAGCTGGATGCTCGATCCGATGCTTTGGAGACGTCGCACCGCCAGCTTACTTCGAGCGAAGCGGCTCGTGTTCGGGCGGAGCGCGAGCGCGATTCTCTGGCGGAGGAGAATGCTCACCTCTCATCCCAGCTTGCTGAAGCTGAGCGAAGAGCGTCCGGCTTGCAGGATGACTACGACATAGGGACCGAGGAGGCCCGTCGCGCCGGAGCGGTGGAATGTCAAGATGCGACCGCGACCGAGAATGAGGCCCGGGGGGTCACCTTTGACTTCTTCGACACCCTGTTTTGTTGGAATTGATCTAGGGTTTAAGAAAAAGATTAAACGCTTCGGGAAGCGGCGGAATTTTAAAAAATTTCTTTACAAGTAAAAACAGTTTTTACTAACCTAGACAAAGAGCAAGTACATGTAATTAAAAACTAATATGAGCTAGAAGTTTACTAACCTTTCTTGAAGCTTGAACTTTGAAGAAGCTTGTGGAAAGTTTGCAACGCTCGTCTCCCCTCGCAGCACGTCTCTCTTTCTTTCCTCGGCACCTCGAGCAACCACGAAAGTTTCTATCACTAAATCACTCGAAAAGAAGGAATCAGTGAGTGGGCACTTTTAAACACTACGACTTAAGAACAAGTCTCGAAGTCGCAGAGCTAAACACTAGGTCGAGTGAGGACCTAGGTGCCAAGACAAGAAAAAATCGAAAATAAACTAGAGAGAGAGAGAGGATTTTCGGCCAAGTTCTAGAGAGAGAGTCTCTCAATCTCTTAAACTTAGGATGAATCAAATGTGAGGAATGGGGCTCCTATTTATAGGAGAGGTTTTACCTTCAATAAGGTACTTTCCTCTTCTATAGAATATCACATATTCATGAGCAAAAATCCCTTATTTCCCATTCCATGTTGGGCGCCCAAGGCTGCCTCCTAGAGGCTTGGATTTGTTTCCTTTTTTGTTCCTTGCCTTGCCCATTACTCTCTTGGCCGAAATTCCTTGTGCATCTACATGCAAATTTGTTTCCTCTTTTTCTTTTGGCAAGTATCTAAATACATTTATGCACAAAATAAACTCTCTTTCCTTGGGTATTATGGGCGCCTATTCTCATCTAGAACGAGCTTCTAGAAGCTTCTTCATTTGTTCATGACAACATGAGAAAAGCCCATTAAGAATTTTCAATAAAATTCCTATGAAACAAAATTAATTCACAAGGCCCAATAATCAAGTTATGGCCGAGTGACATTAAGTCATCAAATGAACTTGTCAAAAAATTTATTGACATTCATTTCATCATATGTCTCAAAAGACAAAAATACCCTTTTGACTATTTTCGTTCTTGTTTTGACTTAGCTTCCAGTTTAACTATTCCTATCGATGTGATTCGTGACAGTGACCTCATGGACCCAAATGAACAAAGCTTGAGCTAAAAACTTGGACTCAAAAGTTCACAAACCTTTTCCAAGTTTAGCTTAATGCCAACTGACTCCACTAAAGAGCTGACACTGAAAATCTCTCGGTTCAAATGAATTTGTTTTCTACTCAAGAATTCGACCTAATTATGATGAGCGGATCCACTGAATATTATCTATGTTTACCCTTCATGAATGTCATCAGCTAGTCGGGATTTACTAAATTACCATTTTACCCTTCTAGCTGTTATTTCCTCAACTCCTTTGTCGCTTGTGAATAAGTTAGAAACAATGTATTGATGAGGAGCTAACAAGTCACATTGTTTCATCCAAAAGAGTCAGGACTCAATTTGGACACTGGCCAGTTCATTTATTCACACTCCAAGGAACAAAGCATGAGGTGACATACATTGCATTTCAGCAATCTTGTACATGAATTCCATATCTATGAGAACTTCACAAAGTTACTCATGACAGACTCACAACTTAGTACTTCACCAATAGGCCTTGTTCGGAATCACATAGTGAGTCCGAACTTTGACTTTCTCAAATGAGAATACTAAGGTGTGAAATGGCATGTCTCATTTCAGGATTAAGGTAAGCATGATGCAATTCATACATAGTGACTTCGAGACATAAGAGGTTAAATGGTTTGTTCTTATATTGTCTCTAGAAGTGCACTGGTCAATTCAGTACCTTTGGAAGATACCTAGAAGAACTATAAAGTCCCCAACTCTCAATGCCTCATAACCAGACATCATAGATTCTTCTAACAATCATACTGAGGTCAATAGTCCTTTGACCCTAAGATTGCGAATATATCGTTTTAAGCAAACTACGAAGAGTTTGTTCATGCAAATCTACATTTGTCTCTTCGTAAGTTGTTAAGTTTGTTTATGGACTAAAAGACTAAGGTTTTATCATAAAGCTTCAAACAAAGAAAGAATGAATGAACGTTTCAACTTTATTAATGAATAGATAGGCAATTACAAGCAAGAGTCTTCATGAGACTTTATTACATAAAATGTACAAAATAAAGACTACAACTCTTCTTGTGGGCACCATTGACAACATTCACAAAGTTACTCATGACATTCTCACAACTTAGTACTTCACCAATAGGCCCTGTTCGGAATCACATAGTGAGTCCGAACTCTGACTTTCTCAAATGAGAATACTAAGCTGTGAAATGGCATGTCTCATTTCAGGATTAAGGTAAGCATGATGCAATTCATACATAGTGACTTCGAGACATAAGAGGTTAAATGGTTTGTTCTTATCTTGTCTCTAAAAGTGCACTGGTCAATTCAGTACCTTCGAAAGATACCTAGAAGAACTATAGAGTCTCCAACTCTGAATGCCTCATAACCAGACATCATAGATTCTTCTAACAATCGTACTGAGGTCAATAGTCCTTTGACCCTAAGATTGCGAATATATCGTTTTAAGCAAACTACGAAGAGTTTGTTCATGCAAATCTACATTTGTCTCTTCGTAAGTTGTTAAGTTTGTTTATGGACTAAAAGACTAAGGTTTTATCATAAAGCTTCAAACAAAGAAAGAATGAATGAACGTTTCAACTTTATTAATGAATGAATAGGCAATTACAAGCAAGACTCTTCATGAGACTTTATTACATCAAATGTACAAAATAAAGATTACAACTCTTCTTGTGGGCACCATTGACAACATGTTTCCCCTACTAGATGAGGGTGCTGCTTGAGCCGTGTGGCTTCTTTTTTAGCGCGTATGTTTAGCGCTTTGCTTTTCTTTTTCCTTTTCTCATGATTTTATTTATTTTCCACACACTTTTTATTTAGCACGTGGTTATCGGAGTCATAGCCGTGGCTTCTTTTATTTATGAGATATTTTTGTCGCTTTCGTGTTGAATGCTTATCTCAATTTTCGAGCAATTTTACTCGTATGCGCCTTTTTCGCGGGCTAACGTGGCCCGAAGGGCTTGTACCCTTACCAATAGTTTTGGCAGGTTTTGCGTCTTTAACTGGGGTTCATCCTCCGCTCGTTTCATCGTTACGACTCGTCGTCGTTTAAACGTTCGAGGTGAGGGGGCATTTGTGTCCAACTAGGCGATGGGCCGACCCGTGTTTGAACGGTGGTATCGGCCTGTCGGGTTAGGCCGACGATTCAGCGTGCCTAATGTGGCTGTGGCCCAGCGACTTCGCTTCGTGCCCTTCGGCGATCGAAGAGGTCGTACCGGGTAGTTCCCGGGGGCTCTGCGTCTGTGCCATTGGCAGCTGGACGTACATGTCGCGCCGGTTTGGGCCGGCGTCTTTTGAGTTCGCACCCTGGAGCAAGCGAATGAGAACTGCACCGGAGCTAGGCCAGCGTCTTAGGAGCTCGTGCTTTTGAGCAACGAGCGTAGGTTGCGCCGGGTTAGGCCGGCGTCTTCATGGGTTCGCTTACCCTGGAGCAAGCGAACGCGGGTGCGTCGGGTTAGGCCGACGTCTTTTTGGGTTCGCTCACCCTGGAGCAAGCGAACGCGGGAGCGTCGGATTAGGTTGACGTCTTTTTGGGTTCGCTCACCCTGGAGCAAGCGAACGCGGGCGCGTCGGATTAGGTCGACGTCTTTTTGGGTCCGCTTACCCTGGAGTAAGCAAACGCGGGTGCGTCGGATTAGGTCGACGTCTTTTTGGATTCGCTCACCCTGGAGCAAGCGAACGCGGGTGCGTCGGATTAGGTTGACGTCTTTTTGGGTCCGCTCACCCTGGAGCAAGCGAACGCGGGTGCGTCGGATTAGGTCGACATCTTTTTGGGTCCGCTTACCCTGGAGCAAGCGAACGCGGGTACGTTAGATTAGGTCGACGTCTTTTTGGGTCCGCTTACCCTGGAGCAAGCGAACGCGGGTGCGTCGGATTAGGTCGACGTCTTTTACTCAAACCCTGTTGCACCGGGTTAGGCCGGTGTCTTTGGTGTTCGTGCCCTGAGGCTACCGAATTCGGCTCAAATTTGGCCTTTTTAGGGTTTGAGGCAGCGCCTTTACGCGACTTACATGCGTCTCGGGAGACGTCTTTCACCTGCGCCTTTACGCGTCTTACGGCACGCCGGGAAGGCCGACGTTTTACTCGAACCCGTATGCACGAAGGGCCGTCGGGGTCTGAGCTTCCTAAGTCTGTATCCCCGTGGGGGACTTAGGCCTGGGTTGAGATCGTGGGTTGAGCGACCGAAGTGCTCGTGGGTCGAGCGACCGAAGTGCTCGTGGGTTGAGCGACCGAAGTGCTCGTGGGTTGAGCGACCAACGTGCTCGTGGGTTGAGTAACCGGACTTATGTGTTGCGCCGGGTCAGGCCGGCGTCTTTGAGCTCGTGCTATTGAGCGACCGAGCGGGTGTGTTGCGTCAGGTTAGGTCGACGTGTTTTCTCGGACCTGTATGCCTGATGAGCCGTCGGGGCCCGAGCTTCTTAAGCCTCTGTATCCCATGAGTGGGGGTCTTAAGGTTTTTTTTTATGCCGTAATTTTTCGAGTGTACGTCTCAGGACCCATAGCCCCCCGAGTTTTTAGTTTACAGGTCGTGCCATGATGACTAAAAACTGTGATAAAGTGGGTAAAAAGACCTCAAACTTTATTTCTCATTAAGTTTTGCTAACAGGGAACATCCTTGAACAGTGGCGCGTAGGCCTTTTAGAATAAGGGAAATCAGAGCAATAAATGGGGGGACTTGGTCACTGGTGGTACTGCCTCAAGTGCTCGGCGTTCCACGGGTGCCGTATCGGAGTTCCGTCCGTGTGTTCGATGTAGTAGGTTCTGTCGTGTATGACTTGTCGAACTCTATATGGTCCTTCCCAATTTGGGCCGAGGACCCCGGCGCCTTGCACTTGGGTGTTTTGGAACACGCGTCTGAGTACAAGGCTGCCGACGGTGAAGATCCGCCTTTTGACTTTGGCGTTGTAGTATCTCTCAACCTTTGGCTTTTGTGCGGCGAGTCTGGTGAGGGCCTCGGATCTTTTCTTGTCGATTAGATCTAGTTCGAGGCGCATGCCCTCATCATTTTCTTTTTCATCGAAAGTGTCGACCCGGTAGGTGGGGATTTCTGTTTCCACGGGGACCACTGCTTCAATCCCAAAGGCTAGGGAGAAGGAGGTCTCTCCGGTGGCGTTTCGAGCGGTCGTTCGATAGGCCCATAGGACGAAAGGAAATTCCTCAGCCCAGGCGCCCTTTTTGGCTTCGAGCTTTTTCTTGAGGTTGCTTTTAATCGTCTTGTTGACGGTTTCCACCTGGCCATTAGCCTGTGGATGTCGCGGGGATAAGAACGTCTTGCTTATCACTAGCTGAGCGCAGATCTCTCTAACCCTCGCGGTGTCGAACTACGCGCCGTTATCGGTCACGATCGACGCGGGGATGCCGTGGCGGCATATTATGGACTTCCAGATGAAGTTCGTAGTGTTGGCCTCGGTGATCCTGGCCAGAGGCTCGGCTTCGACCCACTTAGTGAAGTAGTCAATAGCGACGATGGCGTATTCGTATTGCCTCAGGGCTTTATTAAGCTTGCCGATAATGTCTACACCCCATTTTGCGAAGGGGCGTGGAACAACGATGCTACTTAGGGGAGATGGCGGCTGTCGTGGAACGTTGGAGAAACGTTGACACTTGTCGCACTTTCTCGCCCAGTCGTAGGCGTCTTTTTTCATCGTTGGCCAGAAATAGCCGTGTCGAAGCGCTTTGAGCGCGAGGGACCTCCCAGCGGCATGGTTCCCGCAGAGGCCTTCATGGATTTCGCGGAGGACCTTAGTCGACTCAACGCTGTTGAGGCATCGGAGTAGCGGGGTCGAGTACCCGCGCTTGTACAGGGCTTCGCCTCTAAGCACGTACTTAGATGCGAGGGCTTTCAGCCTTTCGGCTTCTTTGCGGTCTTCGGGAAGTGCCCCTCTTCGCAAGAAGTCCGTGAGCGGGGTCATCCAAGTTGGATGAGCGGCGCTTTAAATCGTTCCGACCTCGTCACGTGAGACGGATGGTCGCGAGAGAGACTCGATCGGGATAGTTCCCAATCCGTCTTCGGTGATACCGGATCCGAGGCGAGCTAGGGCGTCAGCCTCGGAGTTCTCTTCTCGTGGGATCTGGATGATCTCGAACCAGGAGAAGGCATCTAGCTTGGCATTTGTCTTTGCCAAGTAGGCGATCATGTTAGGTTCTTTGGAAACGTAGTCGCCTTTAACCTGATTTACGATCAACTGCGAGTCACAGTGTATTCGTGAATTTTGTACGTTGAGCTTGTGAGCGAGCTCTAGCCCTAAAATGAGGGCTTCGTACTCGGCCTCATTGTTGGAGGCCTGGAATCCGTAGTGGAGGGCGTAGCGTAACTTTTCCCGGTCGGGATTTGTCAGAATCACGTCGGTGCCTGCTCCTTGGGCATTAGATGCTCCGTCTACGTGTAGTTCCCAGATGGGACCCGTAGGGTCGACCTTTCTCTTTCGAGCTGACAAGTCGTCGGTCGAGTCGTCTTCTGCTCTTCCCATGTCGAGAGTGTAGGAGAATTCTGCTACGAAATCAGCTAAGGCTTGAGCCTTTATTGCTGGTCTCGGGTGAAACTCGATCCCGTACTCGCTCAATTCTTGGGACCAGATCGCCATGCGAGTCGATGTTCCCCTTTGAAGAGCTTTACCGATCGGGTGTCCGGTTCGGACAACGATTGGGTGAGCCTGGAAGTAAGGGCGTAGCTTTTTGGCGGCTACGAGGAGAGCGAGAGAGAGCTTCTCTATCTCTGTGTAACGTGTTTCGGCGTCAAGTAGGGCTTTGCTTATGTAGAAGATGGGCCATTGAGCCCTACGTACCCTTTTAGTCGGGATCAGGTCAGAACGTAGTTCAATTTGCGTATTGAGGGCTATCTTGGGCTCGGAGGCTTGAGAATCCAAGGCTTTAGAGTAGGACCCGGCTCGTAGCTTCTAGTGAAGACTTTAGAGGGGTCGCTTGCCTCGTAGCTCAGAGTTATAGCTCAATGGCCAAGAAGCTAGAGAGCAGCGTGGACTGCTAAAGCTCGGGTCGTAGAAAAGGAGCGCGCTCCCTCTCGTGGAGGTGGGTCCTTGTGTTTCTGAGCCGAGGGAGGAGAGGCGCGCGCTCTTGGAATGTCACAAGAGCACGAGAGAGAGTTCTCAAGAGAAGAGAAGTGTTGTTGGAATGAAAGTTGTGGGGCTGAATGAGCGTGTCTTTTCCATCCCCTAGGGGGGGGGGGGATTTATAGTATTTGGAGGAGGCCTTGGGCCGGCCCCTCAAGGCCCACCGGGTGGCCAAGAGCGGGGCGCGGGAGGCATGACGCCCGGACGGGCACAGGGCGCGCGGGGCGTGACGCCTGGCCGGGCGCGGGGTACATGGAGCAGCGGGAGCGGCCGGCCGAGGCAACAGGGCGCTCGGCCGGGGGAGCAGGAGCGGCCGGCCGAGGCAGCAGGTCGCTCGGCCGGGGCAGCAAGAGCGCGGGGGCCGGGCGGCCGTGAGCACAGATGCGCGTGGGCGCGCGAAGGCCAGAGGGCCAGGGCGCGAGGAGCGCGCGTGGGCCGGAGGGCCGGGGCGCGAGGAGCGCGCGTGGGCCGGAGGGCCGGGGCGCAGGGAGCGCGCGCGGGCCGGAGGGCCGGGGCACGGGGAGCGCGCGCGGGCCGGAGGGCCAGGGCGCGGGGAGCGCACACGGGCCGGAGGGCCGAGGCGCGGGGAGCGCACACGGGCCGGAGGGCCGGGGCGAGGGGAGCGCACGCGGGCCGGAGGGCCGGGGCGCGGGGAGCGCACGCGGGCCGGAGGGCGGGGCGCGGGGAGCGCACGCGAGCCGGAGGGCGGGGCGCGGGGAGCGCACGCGGGCCGGAGGGCCGGGCGCGGGGAGCGCACGCGGGCCAGAGGGCCAGGGCGCGAGGAGCGCACGCGGGCCGGAGGGCCGGGGTGTTAGGAACGCACGCGGGCCGGAGGGCCGGGGCGCGAGGAACGCACGTGGGCCGGAGGGCCGGGGCGCGAGGAGCGCACGCGGGCCGGAGGGGCGGGGCACGAGGAGCGCACGCGGGCCGGAGGGCCGGGGCGCGAGGAGCGCACGCGGGCCGGAGGGCCGGGGCGTGAGAAGCGCCCGCGGGCCGGAGGCGTGAGGGCGCGCGCAACCAACTACGCGGGACGCAGGGCGCGCGTGGCTTGGGGCGCATAGCTAGGGGCGTGAGACACGCACGGCCGGCGGCGCAGGGCGCGCACGGGCCGGCGGCGTCGGGCACGCGCAGGCCGGAGGAGAGAATGTAGAGAAAATGTCCTCTAGGAAATTCTCTTGAGAGAAAGTTGTCCTTTCCCCCTCAAGTGAGGGGGGTATTTATAGATGTGGGGAAGGCCATGGGCCGACCTTCTTGGAAGCCCACAGACGGGCAAGGCCCGGCAAGGCGCGGGGCGCGCATGGCCGGTAGGGCGTGGGGCGCGCGTGACCGGTAGGGCGCGGGCGCGCATGGCCGGCAGGGCGCGAGCGCGCATGGCCGGTAGGGCGCGGGCGCGCTTGGCCGGCAGGGAGCGGGCGCGCTTGGCTTGCAGGGCGCGGGGCGCGCATGGCCGTCAGGGCGCGGGGCGCGCATGGCCGGCATGGCGCGGGGCGCGCACGGCCGGCATGGCGCGGGCGCGCACGGCCGGCAGGGCGCGCATGGCCGGCAGGGAGCGGGCGCGCATGGGCCGAGGCGGCCAGGGCCCGTTGGGTGATCCGGCCGGCGATGCCCGGCCGACCTCGAATTGTTTTTAGATTTCCGGTTTGCCGAAAACGACCGACAACATTGCTGGTAGAGGCTTCATGCATAAGTCGTCGATGTCGGGTCAGGTCAAGGTGGAGTCGACAACGAGTGCTCTAGTGGCGGGGGTTGTCTCGGCGGCCGGAGGAGGTACGTTTCTTCTTCTTTTTCTCTTTTTATTGCACTCTCTGGTTCCCATGACCATGATTCTCATACCATGAATACACACGTTGGTATAATTTGAGGTGGATTGGCACAACACTATATAGAGTTCTCTTGTGTTTTGGCCATGAGGTTTTTGGGTCATATGGAAATGTTTGCGGTTTGTCTAAGGACTCTTGAATGTGTTGAGGACTTTGTGATCTTTGGACTTTGCCATGCTTTGAATTTCCTTGAATACTTGGTGGATGCTTTTTGTGACTATATGGTGGGAATTATGGGTTATTTATTTTTTTATGCACATTTGAGCTATGTTTTGGGTCGGATGTGATTTTTTGTAATCACGTAGCGGATAGCGTGAGACATTTATGAGCATATTTTTGTCTCATTCGGAGTTTGTCTTCTCACTATTTTGTGTTGGCAGGTCCCGAATCTAATCACGAGTCGGATGACATCCCTCTTAGCGAGCTGAGGAGGAGAAAAGAGGGGAAGGAAGCAAGGCAAAAACAAGACAAGCCTCGGGAGAGGAAGAAAGTGGCGGGGAAGGTGTGGGTAGGAAGTTCAGGAGAAGGGAAAATGGCAGCCATTAATAAAAATGAAAAAGAGCATGTCTCCCACGGAAAGGTGTCCAATCCGTCCGTCTTGGAGGTCAAGAGTTCTATCACCACAGAGGAGTTGAAACTGATCCGGGAAGAGCTTTGCATCCCGAAATCGTTTCTCACTCTCGCCCCTTCTCCGAATGATATTCCGAGCTCTCCTCCTTTGGGATACGGGCCGGTACACCTCGAGAGTCTCATGTGCGGGTTAAGTTACCCCTTCCAGCCTATCGTACAAGACTTATTAGTGGTCCTTCGTATCCATGCCTTCCAGTTGAGTCCTACAGCCTATTGGGTTATCTCGGCATGTTATATGATTTGGTCATGGTTTTCTGGTCGGGCGATGACGGCGGGGGATTTTCGTGATTTGGTGAGGCTTGCTACCTTGCCTTCGGTTTCGGGTTCGTACTTTTTCATGGACCGTACTCGGAGGCCGGTGGTTTTGGGTCTTCCTGAGAGAATTCGTAGGGGATGGAAGAAACGGTGGTTTTGGATTTCTGACAAGTTGTACGGTATTGCTCCTCGAGAATTCGGTCTACCGGCTAGTTTCAATGCGAGCAAGGGAGCGAACATAACGGAGTTCTGCCAACTAATCCGGTCGCTACCCGATGACGCATTGTGTGCTGAGTTTTATCGGTCTCATGTCACATGGTGGGAGTTTGGTTGGTTTCCGTTTCGTCCAGGTGTGGTCGACGCCAATGAGCCGTGCGCGTCGAGGGTCCCCGCTGCGTCTCTTGTGCCGAGTTCTAACCCGCTGTCCCCGGAGATCTTCGAGTAAACTTTTGAGGCATATACGGAACTTCTCGGTGACTCTGTGGCTTCTCCCGTTTCGAATCATTCCCCCGATATCCCATGGGTTTCTTTATCGCCGTCTGGAGGTCTTTTGTCACATGAAGTCGCGACTCCTGACACTTTGCCGTCAAGGGCAGCTCCTGTGGTGTCACCCGTGGATCCTTTGATTTCCTCGCCTCAGCCATCGACAGTTGACGGTATTATTTATTGGCGTGGGAAAAGTGATTGTGTGTGTCGCGTGGATGATCGTGTTCTACCGACTGTGCATACATTCCCCATATTTACTTGCCATTGTCATTACTATAATTATTAGTAAAATAATATTAGTTTTGCTTAATCTTTTTCTTCTTCACAGGGATGGCTCGAGGCACCCACGCTCGCAATGAACGCAGTGGATGGCCGAGCTCGCAGTATCCGATAATTCGTAGCCCGGGTGTGTGCGAGACAGGAGTCGTGCCGGCTCGCCCCTCTATTATTTCTGAGTATCCATCGTTGGAGGTGTTCACGAGGAAGGGTTCTTCTGACCCTATTCCCGATGGTCTTGAGAAAAGATTAAAGGGAGACTCGTCCACGTCGGGGCGCGGGAGGAGATTGGGTGAACGTATCACCGCAGTTGTCAAGGCAGTCCCGCACGAGCGGCTCGCATCCGTGAGTCGAATGAGTTGCTTGGAGTTGATGTCCTCCCACTCGGAGCGTCTCATGATGGTTGGTGATTTATTTCATATGTTCCTTTTAGTGCAAATACCTGGGTAAATTTATTTTTGTACGAACATATGCTTTAGGTATATGCGTCATGTTTTATATTGTCATTCCCCTTTGTAGGCTTTTGTCGAGTCCGTGGAATCCGAGGAGGTTGTTCGGTCGTTGAAGGTGGAGATGGACGAGTTAAAGGGGAAGATGAAGACCTCCGAACGTTCTCGAAAAGATGCTGATCGCTTGTCGAGGGAGGTCGACTGTCTGAAGGTTGACTTAAAGAATTCTGAAGCGGAGAAGAGAACTATCCGCCACACCTCTGGTGACTTGGTGAAGCAAGCTCATGAGCTACAGTTGCTAGCCGAAAAGAAACTCCGGGATCGCGATGACGATGTGGCTTTCACGCGCTCTGAGATTGAGCGGTTGGGAAAGAGGATTGTCGAGCTTGAAGCATCGGCCGCGTGTAATGGCGACTCGTGTTCTCTTCGCTTGGATTTGGACAAGGCACTTGAGTCGATTACCGAACTCAGAGCGTCTCGTGAGGCTAAGAAAATTTCTTTGGAGTGGGATGCGATGCTCTATGGTCGGAGGCAGACTATGATGGAGAACCCCGGCCCGCTCACCTTTAGTTACATCCTGCCAGAGTACATTGCTGCTGATGACGCACGTGCGGCTAGGCGGGCAGCTGAGAGAGTTGAAGCATCGGAGGGTCCGAGGATGTCAGGGGCTTCTGATGGTGATGCGGATCGCGCCGCCCGAATGGAAAGCAGAGATGTTCCGGAAGACGCCGAGAGGATTAATGCTCTAGATGGCATCGGCGAGTAGTCTTGATGCTTTTTGTTTATTTAGCTATTATGATATTATTATATGTTTATGTATGCGTTTCAGGGCGAACCATCATTTGTTGGCTATTTTTCTTTTTGTTGACGCGGTATGTTGTGCGTCCTTTCGAGCCCTTATTATCTTTTGTGGGCCCTCCCTCACGGGTGTATTGCCGATAAATGAAAGCTCTCCCATTCGCATAATCGTCTTCTTTCCTTTTTTTTATCTATGCTTTTATACATCGTTTGTTGATGGTTTGTGGACTTCATAACTTTCAACGTGCTTGTGGAACATGGGGTGCTATAGCCCTCGATTGTGTTCGTTTGCTTTGTCGGGTTTATTTCCCGTAACGTTGATGCGTGTTTACGCTCGTCTGGTGTTTACTTCGCGTCTTATGCGCTTTGGCTTGTCACCGTGGGTCTCAGACCGTGGGTCTCAGATAGGATCGCTTCTGTTGGGGCTCGTTTTTGTTAGAGCCCTCGACGGGCGATCCTTCATTTTTTGTATATCTTTTGTGCTTGTAGACTATGTCTTTCACGCGTGTTGTTCATGTCATGCGTTGACTCGTCTTTTTTTTTTTTTTTGCAACTCGTGGCTCGTTCCTCTGTATTCCTACATTCCATGTATCCATTAACCCCCTAGTTTTTGTATAATTCAAAGAATTGTGAAAAAACATAAGAGTATAATACACAATTGAGAGGAAATATGCTTGCTTTTTCACTGATCCAATTTTAAGATAAAACAAAAAAGGGCACTTGGTTGAGTGCTTAGCATTTTACTATTGGCAAAAAGTGCAAAATCAAAAGGTACATAATCTTAACGAAAATCAAAATCAAAAGTAGAGACTTAATGCTATAATTAGCTTAATCTTCTATTGGTAATACTGGCGGAGGTGTTCCGCATTCCATGGATGTGCGATCTCGGTACCATCGATTCTTTCGATCCGAATGTGCCGTCGCGTATCACTTGTCGGACTCGATACGGGCCTTCCCAGTTGGGACCAAGTACTCCTGCTCCTTGTACCTGCGTGTTTTGAAACACTCTTTGGAGGACCAAATTTCCTTCCGCGAAGTTACGTGCCTTAACCTTCGAGTTGTAGTGTCTCTCGACGATCCTCTTATGTGCGGTCATGCGTGCAAAAGCGTCCGTCCTCTTCTCTTCAATCACGTCAAGCTCCATCCTTAGGGCTTCATTATTGTTTTCTTCATCGAAATCCTTCATCCGATACGTCGGGATGCCGATCTCGGCGGGGATTACCGCCTCGACTCCATATGTGAGGGAGAATGGGGTCTCCCTAGTGGCAGTTCTAGTCGTCGTTCGGTATGCCCAGAGGACGAAGGGAAGCTCCTCAGCCCAAGCTCCTTTCTTTTCTTCCAATTTTTTCTTCAAATTTTCCTTGATGGTTTTGTTCACGGCTTCGACTTGGCCATTCGCCTGCGGGTGTCGCGGCGATGAAAAAGTCTTGCTAATCTTCAATTGCTCGCATATGTTTCTGATCTTCTTGTTATCGAACTGTGTACCATTATCGGTGATTATGGATTCAGGAATTCCGTGGCGACATATGATTGACCGCCAAATGAAGTTAGTTGTATTGGCTTCAGTGATCTTGTGCAACGGTTCCGCCTCCACCCATTTTGTGAAGTCATCTATCGCGACAATGGCATAGACTCGATTCCCCGGTGCAGTGGGTAGCTTGCCAATGATGTCGACCCCCCATTTGGCAAATGGTCGGGCGACCAGGATAGGACATAATGGTGCCGGGGGTTGCTTCGGAATGTGCGCAAACCTCTGGCATTTGTTGCACTTCCGCGCCAAGGTATAAGCATCCCTTTTGATCGTCGGCCAAAAGTAACCTTGCTTCAGGGCCTTCTGCATAAGTGATTGTCCCGCCGCGTGATTCCCACATATTCCTTCGTGAATCTCCCGAAGGACGTAATCGGCCTCGGTGCTATCCAGACAACGGAGCAGCGGTTGCGAAAACCCGCGCTTGTACAACACATCGCCCCGCAAGACATATCTCGATGCGTGGAGCTTGATTCTCCTGGCACCTGCGCGATCGTCGGGGAGTTTATATTCACGAAGATACTCCATGAGGGGAGTCATCCAGGAGTATCCTGGAGGTGCTTCAACGGAGTTTATTTCTTCTTTGGCAATCGAGGGCCGCGCTAGAGTTTAGATGGGAACTTTCCCCAAGCCTTCATCTCCAACTCTGGAGGCTAGGCGGGCTAGTGCGTCTGCCTCAGCGTTAGAGCTTCGTGGGACTTGGACTATCTCATACCATGAGAATGATTCGAGGCGTCTCTTGGTCTCACCGAGGTAGGCCACCATGTTATCTTCTTTCGCTTGGTATTCACCTTTCACTTGATTAATGATCAAGAGGGAGTCGCAATAAATTTTGAGGTTTTCGACTTCTAGTTTTTTTGCCAATTCGAGTCCCACGAGGAGGGCCTCGTACTCTGCTTCGTTGTTCGAAGCCTTGAATTGAAAATGCATAGCGTACTTCAACTTTTCTCTGTCTGGGTTGACGAAAACAAATCCTGCTCTAGACCCTTGGATATTCGATGCTCCGTTTACATGCAAGCTCCACAACGGGCCCTCAGGAGTGGCTTTCCTTTTCCTGGTGGGGCTCTCTCCTTCTAAGTTTCCCTGTTTCGCTTCCTCTTCTTGTTGTTGCCCATCTACCGCATACGTAAACTCCGCTATGAAGTCAGCCACAGCTTGGCCTTTGATGGCGACCTTCGGTTGGAAATCCACCCTATACTCTCCAAGCTCTTAGGACCATACGGCCATTCTCGATGATGATCCCTTTTGAAGGGCTTTTCGAATTGGATACTCCGTTCTCACCACAATTTGGTGTGCTTGAAAATATGGACGGAGCTTCCTAGCTGCAGTTGCTAATGCCAAGGCGAGCTTCTCGATCTCGGGGTATCGAGTCTCGGCGTCTAGCAATGCCTTGCTTACGTCATAAATTGGCCATTGTACTCTTCCTTCTTCCCGTACTAAGACCGTGCTTACCGCCCTTGTAGATACTGAAAGGTATAGGTATAGCGTCTCCCCCTCCTTGGGCTTGACGAGAAAGGGGGGAGATCTGAAGTAGGTCTTCAACTCTTGGAATGCACTCTCGCACTCGTCATCCCACTTAAAGTCCTTGCCGCCTTTCAAGGCTTGAAAAAATGGTTGGCAGCGATCGGTTGCTTTGGAGACAAACCGGCTCAGAGCGGCGACTCGCCCCGTCAAACTCTGTACTTCTTTCACCCTCCTTGGGGATTTCATCTCCACTAGGGCTCGTATTTTTTCGGGTTAGCCTCGATTCCGCGCTGGTAGACAATGAATCCTAAGAACTTCCCTAACTCGACTCCAAACGCGCAGTTGTTGGGGTTCAACTTCATCTTATATCTTCGTAGGAGAATGAACATTTCTCTCAAGTCTCGGACGTGGTCCGAAATTTTCAAACTCTTTACCAGCATGTCATCTACGTACACCTCCATCGTCTTTCCGATTTGCCTTGCAAACATTCGATTGACTAGGCGTTGGTATGTGGCCCCAGAATTTTTCAATCCGAACGGCATTACATTATAGCAAAACAGTCCGCGGTCGGTGGTGAACGTGGTCCTAAGTTGATCTGGTTCATGCATCCGGATTTGATTGTATCCGGAATATGCGTCCATGAAGCTCATGAGCTCATGTCCGGCAGTAGCATCCACCAGCTGGTCGATCCTCGGTAGAGGAAAACAGTCCTTTGGGCACGCTTTGTTGAGATCGGTGTAGTCGATGCATATTCTCCATTTTCCGTTTGCCTTCCTCACCATCACGACGTTGGACACCCACGTAGGGAGCTCCGCCTCGCGAATGAATCCGGAAGTGATCAACTTCTCAACTTCCTCATTTATGGCGAGATAACGCTCGGGATTGAAAGAGCGCCGCTTTTGGATTTTTCCATTCTCCAGAGAAATGACGTTGAGTCGGTGGACGATGACTTCTGGGTCTATTCCCAACATGTCTGCGTGTGTCCATGCGAAGACATCTTTGTATTCTCGCAAGAAGGCCTCGAGTTGGGTCTTCACTATTACGGGTAGGTGCGCTCCCACCATGACTACTTGGTCGGGTTTTGTTTCATCTAACACGACAGGGGAGAGATCGCTTGATGCTCCAATCTTCTTTCCATTTGCCTCATCCCTCGGGTCGAGTTCCCCAAACATTCGTGCATCGTTAACGGCACATGGATAATTATCTTCGATTTGGTGAATTGTCCCGATCGTGAGGTCGGATGCCTTGTGATTGGTCCCACGGATGTAGCACATTCGCGCATCTATTTGATTTCCCTTCACAACCCCGACTCCAGCGGGAGTCGGGAACTTCATGAGGAGATGATATGTAGAAGTGACCGCACGAAGCCTATTGAGTGTCGGTCGGCCGATGATTGCATTGTGACCAGATGGTTGGTCCACCACAAGAAAATTGACCATCCTAGTGACTTGAGCTTCTCCTTTGGTCCCGAATGTGACCGGCAATTCAATGGATCCCTCTGTGTATATGCGCTCTCCGGTGAAACCAAAGAGCGGCGTCTTGATTGGTGTGAGGCTGATTCCTCCCAAGTTCATCCGGTCGAGAGCCGTTTTGAACATGACATCAGCTGAGCTCCCGTTATCGATCAAAATTCGTCTCACCATGTTGTTGGCAACCTGGGTCTCGATGACTATCGCGTCATTGTGAGGATGCATCACCCGAACGGCTTCCTCCTCTGTGAAATGGATTGCCTCGCATGGGGTGGTTGGCCAATTCTCCTCAACAAGGTTGACGTTGTGAGAGAAATCAAACTTGAGTGCTGCCCGGGAGTAGATCTTTCGGACCTTGTTAGAATCCCCCGTTTCCGGACCACCGAATATAGTTGATACAATGTTGAGTGGGGCGGTCACGGTGTTCCCTCGGGCATTGTCATGGTTGTCATTGCTGGCGGAGGTTCCTCTAACACCTCGTTGCTGGTGGTTGGCGGGTGGGGCTTGTTGGCTCGAGGAGGCGTTCCCCGTTGCTACCATGGCCAATACAAATTCTTTTAATTTTCCATTTTGAATCAAACTTTCGATCTGTCTTCTCAAGTGAACGCAGTCGACGGTCACATGTCCATGACCTTTGTGGAATTCACAATATTTATTTTTATCTCGCTTGGTGGGGTCATTCTTCATAGGAACTGGTTCGGTAAACTTGCTTCCATGGAGAGCGAGAATCCTATCCGGCGGGGTGTTGAGCGGGGTGAAATCCGATTGCTTTTGAAATCTCTCCACCAAATGGGATCTTCCTTCAACGAGAGGATGGATGTGTGGGATTGGAACATTTCTACTCCTCTTCTTTCGCGAGTCGTTGTTATCATGGTGATCGTCTTCTCTGTTCCGGTTTCCTCGTTCGCTGGTTCTTCGACTTTCGAGATACTCTTCAACATAGATATGTTGGGCTGCGCGGGCCATGAGTTCGGTCATCGAGGATGGTCTCTCTTTGACTAAGGATATAAGGAATTCGCATGTCCAGAGCCCGTTCATGAGGGCAACAATCGCGTCGCCGTCATCGTAATCACCCACTTTATTTGACTCATCGGTGAATCGAGTGAGATACTTCTGAAGAGATTCGTCTCTCCCTTGCTTGATTGACCATAAGTGAGATTTCTCCTTCTTTCGAACCCGCGACGCGGCAAAACGTGTGAGGAATCGGCCTTGTAGGTCTTCGAATGAGGAAACGGTTCCTTTGCCAAGTCTTTGAAAGCACTCAAAGGCGGTACCTGTAAGTGTGAGACAGAACGCTTGACACATCGCCGCCGGAGACAATCTCTTCATTCTCATTGCCGTCTGGTACTGGGTTATATGGTAGGACGGGTCACTCGTTCCATTATAAAGAGGAAAATTCGGTAGGCGGAAGTCGCCCATGATTTCTTCTTCGAGTATGTTTGCGGTAAATGGGGAAGCCGTACTCTCCACAAAGTTTCGGACCGCAGGCGTGAGAGTTCGTTCCGCTCTTAGCTCCTGAACTTCATCCCTTAGCCCTTGAATCATTCTTGCCAGGTCGACATCGCCAGTCGGCGTTCCTATAGGAGCGGGTCGTGCCGTGCGACCCCTTTCGTTGGATTCCTGGTTGACCAGAGCGATTTGCGGAGGAGGAGGCTTTGCTATGAACGGTTCTGTCGCGTACAATGGCTCTGTGTTCACTCGCTCATTGTTGCGGCGAGGGATTTCCCATTGTGCGTTGAGGTGTTGCCTCAAATCTAGGTTACGCGTGGGTGGTCTCGGAACATCTACTCGCCGTGGTTGTGAGAATCTCCGAATGTCTCCACTATCCGCCACTTCTTCTCCTCGACCTAGGCGGG
This sequence comes from Urtica dioica subsp. dioica, assembly GCF_054948205.1. Classification (NCBI taxonomy): domain Eukaryota; kingdom Viridiplantae; phylum Streptophyta; class Magnoliopsida; order Rosales; family Urticaceae; genus Urtica; species Urtica dioica. Next base: position 6,464,256 of record NC_142762.1, read on the forward strand.
CAAAGGCGGAGCGATGGGAAGGTTTTGCCCTAGGAGCGGACGTCGAGTGGACACTCCGGGGTTGGTTGTGGTTTGGTCGCCTCGGCGACTCACGAGGGCGAGCTTCCGCATGGCGGGGTGCTCATCCTTCTTGGCGTCGGTCTTCGTCGTGGCCGTTCCTTTCATTTGAGCGTTCACCGCGGTCTATATCTCGGATACTTGGGTCCGGGGCATCACCTTGCGCGTCATGGTCAACGTATTGGTTTCCTTCGTACCCCTTGGCGGCCTCTTCCAGCTCTTGTCCTTCATGCTCCGGTAGGGCTTCCACCGGATCTTCGTATTCACCATAGATTTCGCCCAGGGTGTCTCCTTCTCCTCTCATCCTCGCGATCATTCCGGTCAAACGAAAGAAATTATTCTCAAGGCGCTCCATTCGAGCATCTCTTTCGGGGTGGACGGGTCCAGAGGTTACACTCGCTCGGGGAGCATCTTCGATTTGATTTTGTCGGGCTTGGAGTTGAGCCCGCGTGCGGTGAGCAATGTTTCCTCCTTGGCGGGGTGGTCCACTCTCGGAGACGGCTACACGGTTAAGCATCTCGTAAGGATGTCGTCTAGTACGGTCACACAGAGTGGTCTCCAACTGGTAGTTTCAAAGCTCTACTTGTGGAGAGGAGAAATTTGTTGTTGGGAATTCGTGGTTGTACTCGAGAACCCCCTCCATCTAGCACCAAAATGTTAACCGCGTTTTTGGATTAACACTAAGAACCGTCTGTGGTTCGATCTAGGGCCGGACCCTATGACCGCACGTAGGTTGGGTTTGGTGAAATTCTTCTCTTCTTGTCCTATTCATGTTATTCGGATCTTCGGGTCTTCGAGTTCCCGTGTCTTCGAATCTTCAAGTCTCCGGGTCTTTGGATCTTCTTATTTCTTCGTGTTCTTCACCGAGTCTTCGAATCCTTGCACCTTCACCTAACCACAAATGAAATGTGAATCTAGAGGGACGCGGAGGGTTTTCCCTCGGCGCGTTCTCCGACGCTCAACATTAGTCGTGTTGTAATGTGTTTTTGATAAACGATTTGTACTTGTCTCTATATTTTCTAGAGAGAGAAAGTGGTGGTGTGATTTTTGTAGAGTTTTGACAAGTTGAGATAAACTTACCTTGTGTTGTGAATGAGTGGGGTATTTATAGGGACCAAGGAGTTTGGTGGAGAGTGCTTGGTTGACTGGTGGAGATGACCGGGTGGTCTTGGCCGAGTGAAGACGACCGAGTGATTTTGACCGAGTGAAGATGACCGGGTGATCTTGGCCGAGTGAAGATGACCGGGTGATTTCGGCCGAGTGAAGATGACCGGGTGGTCTTGGCCGAGTGAAGATGACCGGGTGGTATTGACCGAGTGAAAATGACTGGGTGGTCTTGACCGAGTGAAAATGACCGGGTGGTCTTGACCGAGTGAAAATGACCGGGTGGTCTTGGCCGAGCGAAGATAACCGGGTGGTCCTGACCGAGTGAAAATGACCGGGTGGTCTTTGCCGAGTGAAAATGACCGGGTGGTCTTGGCCGAGCGAAGATAACCGGCTGGTCCTGACCGAGTGAAAATGACCAGGTGGTCTTGGCCGAGTGAAAATGACCGGGTGGTCTTGGCCGAGCGAAGATAACCGGGTGATCCTGACCGAGTGAAAATGACCGGGTGGTCTTGGCCGAGTGAAAATAACCGGGTGGTCCTGGCCGAGTGAAAATGACCGGGTGGTCCTGGCCGAGTGAAGATTTGTCAAGAAGTCTCGCTTGAAATCATTCTTTGAGAGTCTCTTTTGAAAGACATTTTAGTGTTGACTCAGAGCTTGGCGTGTGAATTTGCTTGTGGGCTTGGGCCTTGTGTATGGGCTTGATGTGTCGTTTTTTTTTGCTCTCGGGGTGTTATTTTTACCATGTGAAAATATCGGCATAACAATAATTAGTGACGAAGTAGTCACTTATTCCAGAACACCGGATTACGTGACTATATTGTCACGAAAGAACTTAACCAGATTCTTAAAGATTTTTACCCATTTCTCATAGATTTTCGCAGCCCAAGTTTGATCCATCTCTCCATGGCATCCAAGTCACCCTCAGAAGGTTGGTGCATTGGGTCGGACAGTGGATAGACCGATGGCTTCCGGAGTGGTCTGGTGAACCTCTGAAGAGGAGCCAGCAGAGGTGTAGGCGTGTAATGCACTTGGGCCTTCCTTGACCAAACAAACTTCTCAAGCAACAAAGATACGAGTATTACTCTTTGGGCCTTCCGCATGGGTGATGACATGATTACCACTAAGGAACTAACCTCACCAACCCCCTTGACAGGCCAGTTTGGTGTATTGGATTCCTAAGTAGCTTCCGCTTCCTCTCTGTTTTGGTCTTCACTGGGCTCAAGAGTCTTATTCTGGTCACCGTGCTCCTCTGGCGGTTTATTAGCTTGATTCTGGTCATCATTGTTGTCAATGGTGCCCACAAGAAGAGTAGTAGTGTCTATTTATGTACATTTGATGTCATATAGTCTTACGAAGACTCTTGCTTGTAATTGCTTATTCATTAATAAAAAGTTGAAACGTTCATTCATTCTTTCTTTGTTTGAAGCTTTATGATAAAACCTTAGTCTTTTAGTCCAAAAACAAACTTAACAACTTACGAAGAGACAAATGTAGATTTGCATGAACAAACTCTTCGTAGTTTGCTTAAAACGATATATTCGCAATCTTAGGGTCAAAGGACTATTGACCTCAGTACGATTGTTAGAAGAATCTATGATGTCTGGTTATGAGGCATTGAGAGTTGGAGACTCTATAGTTCTTCTAGGTATCTTCCGAAGGTACTGAATTGACCAGTGCACTTCTAGAGACAAGATAAGAACAAACCATTTAACCTCTTATGTCTCAAAGTCACTATGTATGAATTGCATCATGCTTACCTTAATCCTGAAATGAGACATGTCATTTCACACCTTAGTATTCTCATTTGAGAAAGTCAGAGTTCGGACTCACTATGTGATTCCGAACAGGGCCTATTGGTGAAGTACTAAGTTGTGAGTATGTCATGAGTAACTTTGTGAAGTTCTCATAGATATGGAATTCATGTACAAGATTGCTGAAATGCAATGTATGTCACCTCATGCTTTGTTCCTTGGAGTGTGAATAAATGAACTGGCCAGTGTCCAAATTGTGTCCTGACTCTTTTGGATGAAACAATGTGACTTGTTAGCTCCTCGTCAATACATTGTTTCTAACTTATTCACAAGCGACAAAGGAGTTGAGGAAATAACAGCTAGAAGGGTAAAATGGTAATTTAGTAAATCCCGACTAGCTGATGACATTCATGAAGGGTTAACATATATAATATTCAGTGGGTCCGCTCATCATAATTAGGTTGAATTCTTGAGTAGAAAATAAATTCATTTGAACCGAGAGATTTTCAGTGTCAACTCTTTAGTGGAGTCAGTTGGCATTAAGCTAAACTTGGAAAAGGTTTGTGAACTTTTTAGTCCAAGTGTTTAGCTCAAGCTTTGTTCATTTGGGTCCATGAGGTCACTGTCACGAATCACATCGATAGGAATAGTTAAACTGGAAGCTAAGTCAAAACGAGAACGAAAATAGTCAAAAGGGTATTTTTGTCTTTTGAGACAAAGGATGAAATGAATGTCAATAAACTTTTTGACAAGTTCATTTGATGACTTGATGTCACTCGGCCATGACTTGATCATTGGGCCTCGTGAATTAATTTCATTTCATAAGAGTTTTAGTGAAAATTCTTAATGGGCCTTTTTCATGATCTCATGAATAAATGAAGAAGCTTCTAGAAGCTCCTTCTAGAGACATGTTGGGCGCCTACCCTATAGAGAAATAGGAGAGTTTATTTTGTGCATAAATGTATTTAGATACTTGCCAAAAGAAAATGAGGAAACAAATTTGCATAAGGATGCATAAGGGAATCGGCCAAGTTGAGAAAAAGGCAAGCCATGAACAAAATTGGAAACAAATCAAGGCTTCTAGAAGCCCTTGTTTGGCCGAGTGTCTCAAGAGGGAAAAGAGGAAATTTGCTCATAAATATGTGATATTCTATAGAAGAGTAAACTACCTTATTGAAGGTAAGACATCTCCTATAATTAGGAGCCTCATTTCCTCACATTTCATTCATCCAAGTTTAAGAGATTTGAGAGACTCTCTCTCTAGAACTTTGGCCGAAACTCCTCTCTCTCTCTCTCTCTAGTTTATTTTCGATTTTTCTTGTTTTGGCACCTAGGTCCTCACTCGACCTAGTGTTTAGCTCTGCGACTTCAAGACTTGTTCTTAAGTCGTAGTGTTTAAAAGTGCCCACTCACTAATTCCTTTATTTCGAGTGATTTAGTGATAGAAACTTTCGTGGTTGCTCGAGGTGCCGAGGAAAGGAAGAGAGACGTGCTGCGAGGGGAGACGAGCGTTGCAACTTTCTAAGAGCTTCTCAAAGATCAAGCTTCAAGAAAGGTTAGTAAACTTCTTAGCTCATATTAGTTTTTAATTACATGTACTTGCACTTGTCTAGGTTAGTAAAAACCGTTTTTACTTGTAAAAGAAAATTTTTAAAATTCCGCCGCTTCCCGAAGCGTTAATTATTTTCTTAAACCCTATATCGATTCCAACAATCATCGTTACCATCATCCCTCTTCTTATTCAGGTTGTCCTCTTTACAACCATTTGTCTTATCTTTTTCTTCTTTATCTAGCCCTTCTTGTTCTTTGTTTTTCTCTCCTTCAACTTTCTCCCTTTCTTTCTCTGTCTCTTTTCTTTTCTTTTTTTCTTCTTTGCCTTCATTCTTTTCTTCTTTCTATTCGTCTTCTTCTTATTTCTCTTCTTCTTCTTCTACTTCTTCTTTCTCAGGTTCGTTCTTGTCTTCTCATTCCTCTCCTCCTCTCCTTCATTAATTGACACTTTCTCGGCCCCATCTACTTCTTCTTCTCTTCCATCTATTTTCTCTTTCTCCCGTTCTTCTTCATTCTTTTCCAACACATGCTATTTGCCAGGAGTGGGTGGGACGAGAGTATGTCCATTTTTTTACGGTCTTTTTAACATCGTTGTGCAATGCCTGCAAGGTGGACGAAAACTCCATCCTCCACTTGAAAAACTCTGATCGCAAATCCATGAGATTGGATTCCATTGCTGAGATCCGAGTCTGCAATTTAAGAGACACAAAATGGGGAGAGTTATATTTAAGAGGCATTGTCACGAAACAAAACAACTTAGTAGCAGATAGTGACGAAATTGAAATAACTAAGTGACAACGTAGTCACGAAGCAACATACTTTGGTGACTATGTTGTCACGAAATAACATTATATCATGACTGCATTGTATGAAATCGGTATGATTAAGTGAAAAATACTAGTCACAAAATAAAATAATCCATGACTATGTTGACACAATGTTGTTGCAGTTCATTGACTTTACCTCGTGATTTAACGATGAGGTGGCATAGTCTTGACCCTTACTCTTCTTCCCTGATTTAAAGATGGGATTCAAAGACCCTTCCTTCGGCAGCAGTCCATCTTTTAATCAATGGCGTTGAATTGGCATTCAATACTTGAGCAAATTGAAGTTCCCTGAATTTGGGGATAGACTTGTAGCTCAAAATATGGAGCGGGATCAGAAAACCCGAAAGATGGAGTTACAAGTTCTTTCCGACAGATATATTTTTTTCCTTCTCGATGAAAAGTTCACCGAGTCCATGAAGTAGTCCCATACGAAGTTTCTCCATGGATACGTATTAAACACCTCTGAGTCATCCACTATCTTGATGTAGCTCAAGGTAGGCAGTTTGATTGTCTTCTTATTTGTGAGGAGAACGTTGTACAGAAAGTGTAGCAGTAGAAGTCTCACTATTTTCTCGTCACTCCATTGCTCTTGACATCCATCACAAGTGCAGCAATGTTGTCATATTTTTGGTCGAGAACGCCCATGCAGAACGTGTCACGATATAGTCCTTTATCAACCATATTCTCATACTCTTCCTCCACTCCGTAGGTGGGATCAAACCTCAATTCTGTGTTCTTAGCGAAATGTTCCTTCGTAAATGCCCTCGGTTGTCCACTGATCTCTATGAACAACGAGCCATTTGACATGTCAGCCCCGTCAAAATACCCAGCTCTTAATACTAGACTTGGTGAGTACAGGTTGTTCGAATTGATCTAGGGTTAAGAAAATATTTAACGCTTCGAGCAAGCGGCGGAAAATAAAAATTTTCTTTTAAACAAGTAAAACAATTTTACTAACCTAGACAAAGAGCAAGCAAATGTTAATATTAAAACTATCTAAAAGCGATTACACGTTTACTAACCTTTATAAAGCTTGATTGTTGAGAAGCTTGTAGAGGTTCAATCGCTCGTCTCCCCACGCAGTTCGTCTTTCTTTGTTCTTCGGGAACTCGAGTAAGCACAAAAGTTCTATCACATAAACTACTCGAGATAAGAAGGAATTAGTGTGTGGGCACTTTTATACACAACGACTCAAGAACAAGTCTTAGAGTCGAAGAGCTAAAATAAACACTAGGTCAAATCTGGACCTAGGTGCCAAAACAAAAACGAAAAGAAGTAGAGAGAGAGAGAGAGAGAGAGAGAGAGAGAGAGTTGGGCGGCCACAAGGTCTACAGAGAGAAGCTCTTAATCTCTAACTTATGTGGGATGAGAAACAATGAGAATGAGGTGAGATATTTATAGGAAGAGGATTACCTTCAAAAGGTAGTTTCCTCTTTTCTATAGAATATCACATATTCATGAGAAAATATTTGCTCTCCCTCTCTTATTCCACACGTCCATGACACCTTCTACAAGGTCTTGGATTTGTTTCCTCTTTTGTTATTCTCTCTCCTTGGCCGTGTGACTCATTTCCTCTTAGAGGAAATTTGTTTCCTCTTTTTCTTTTGGCAAGTATTGTTGTCGGTCGTTTTCGGAAAACCCGGGACACCAACAGACACGTCGCTCAAAGGGCTGATGGTCAGGCCGGAGGTCCTGAAGAGCGGCAAGCCGTCAAGCCCTTGCTCAAACTCTTGACTCCATGAGTCGAGCCTAGCCCCTCGAGTTGAGACTAGAGTCGGCTCCTCGAGTCGAGCCTCGCCCCTCGAGTTGAGACTTAATTCAATCTCCTCGAGTCGAGCTTCGCTCCTCGAGTTGAGCCTTGACTCAGTCTCCTCGAGTCGAGCTTCGCTCCTCGAGTCGAGCCTTGAGTCAGTCTCCTCGAGTCGAGCCTCGCTCCTCGAGTCGAGCCTCGACTCAGATTCTATCCGTCGAATAGCTACATCCATGTCACAAACCCGGGATGAAGTTCCCAAGATGGCTTCACGGGCCCGGTAGAGCGACAATCGCGAAAAACCCACGAAGGCACTGCCCAGCGCGCGCCGTGCACGCCACACCGCGCGCCGCGCGCGCAGCGGCGCAGACCCCGCGCCGCGAAGGGTGCGTCTCTGCCTCTTCTGCGCCTCCACTTGAAGAGGTGCGCGCCCCTAGTCCCTCATGGACGACGAAGGACCTCCCTAAGGCCCTCAAACACCTATATAAACCCCCTCTCACTGAGGGGGAATCCATCCCTTCATCTCATATCGATACGCTCGATTTCTCACTCTCCTCTGCTTCTCTTGATGCCATATTTGGCCTGAAGTATTCTCGCAAGTCTCTCTCGTTCTCAAAGGTTCCGAAGCACTCACGGGGACTTCCCGGACGTTGCTCCCTCTGACTGAACGCCCCCCGGTGCTCAAGCACACCCCTAGGGTTCTCGACTACAGTCCCCCAGCGCGTCTAACATGCTAGACGCGTACGCGATCTCCGAAGTTCTGAGACGCTGCCGAGGACTCCTCCGCGCCTCGTCTCGGTCGTTGAGCACGCTTCTCCGCTAAGGCTCCACGCCTTATACTGCGTCTTACACGCCTGAACTACGTTCTGACCTGATCCCACACACGGGTACGTAGGCAGCCGACACCCAAGGCACGGTCACTCCTCCTCCTCACCCCTTTCCTCTCCCGAGAGGCGGGTTGATCGGAGAAAACCTAGCTCGAGACTTTTGAGTTCACATTTTTGGCCTGGGTGCGATCACTTGGTCCGGCCTTGGATCGAACCGCCCGAGGTATTCAATAGTTGTTCATTTTCGTGCGACAACATTTTGGCGCTAGAAGGAGGGGACTACCCGACCTGTTCAGCCCGAAATCCCTTCTATTCATCTTCTTCTTTTCTTCTGCGAACTCAACTTTCTCGAACTTGAGAAACGATGAGTAGTCAACCACCCATACGTTCTGAGGGCGTGAACAACCCCGAAAACGTCACTGGGACCAAAAAATACTTCTTGCGTTCCCGAGCGAATGGTGACGAAGAGTCGCTCCACGAAGAGAGCTCGACCCGCTCACCATCTCCATCTCCAGATAGCAAGGACAACCGCATCATGGAGTTGGAGGAGAATGTCCGCCAACTGAAGGCGAAGAACGCAAGGTACCACAGCCGACTGGCTGCAAAGCGACCTGCGCATGACACGGCAATCCCGAACGGGGATCCTGAGAACCTCAACGAGGAAAGCCGTGACTGCGACCCTGATTACGACGGTACTGGTGATTCGGAGGATATCGAGACTTCTCTCACGAAGGACGGGGGACTCCCCGCCGTTTTTAAAGCCGGTCCATCAAATCCCCAACCCCGTACAGGTGACGCGCCGGCAGCTTCTCAAGAGGGGAATTCCCGACGTTCGGCCCTCGACCGACTATGTCAAAGGGAGAATGTTGCAGAAAGTCAGGGCACGCGGAGAGCGCGCCGTCGCAGACGAAGCCTGCGCCTCCGTACGACCAGCCCTGACCTTAGGGACCACCTCACTGCTCAATGCATTGGGCGTGGCAATGATCTGAGAGAGCGGCTAAGCTCTAGACCCAACATCCCGCTGGCAGCCCCAACTAACGGGAATCGCCGCACAGGGCAAGGGTCTAACGAAAGGCGACAGGTAACTCCTCCCGAACAAGGGGTTACTCCAACGACCGGTCTCGATGTGGTCACTATGATCCACAATCTTCGGAATGAGGTACAAGATCTCCGAGAATACGGAATAGGTGGAAGCACCTATGGGGTCGTTGAGGAGAACTCCTCGCCTTTCACGGCTCAGATATTGGCCGAGGTTTGTACGGGGAATTTCAAACTCCCGAATCTCACTCCCTATGATTGGAAACCAGATCCTGCTTACCATATCCAGCACTATGAAACCTGGATGGCGATGCAGGGTGTCTCTCTTGGCGCCATGTGCCAAGCTTTTAGTTTGACCCTCGTCGGACCCGGTTTCGAGTGGTTCAAGAACTTAAGGCCAGGAAGCATCCACTCGTTCAAAGACCTGAAGGACATGTTCCTAGCACGGTTCGCTACATCTATGGTCCAAAAGAAGACCAAGATGTACCTATGGTCAATCAGGCAAGAGAGTGGCGAGTCTCTTAGACGATACCTCGCCCGATTCACTGAAGAGTCGAACAAGGTCGACCGCTTTGACGACGGTGACGCAATTGCCGCTATCATAGAAGGCATGCGCACAAGTGACTTCCTTAAGTCAGTCGTCGGCCGTGTCCCTTCAACCATGGCCGAGTTAATGACTCGGGCTAAGACCTTCATGGGAGTCGAAGATTACCTCGACGGCCGCAAGAGTAACAATCAGAGCTCTCATCGTCGAGAAGAACCTAGCCACGAGCAAGGCGAACCTCGTAAAAGACGAAACAAGGGAAATCAGGTTTCTAATAACCAACCCCCTGTACCCCAGAAGCCGCGACTTGCGGAAAACTTCAAAGGGTACTCGTCATTCACACCGTTGAACACGGCGCCGGAATGGATCCTGGCTCTGGCACGTGACAAGTTCACGCCCCCGGCTCCAATGAAAAAGGATCCTGCAACTCGCGATCGATCTAGATATTGTGAGTTCCATCGGGAATATGGTCATTTGACCTCGGAATGCTACAACCTTAAAAGGCAAATCGAGGTTTTGATCCAACGGGGTGAGCTGAAAGAGTTTGTGTTACGCATGATTAGCGTTGCGGGCCCCACCACGAACAGACCACAGTCTGGTCAGGGAGGAGGAACAACCGCTTCTGCGGACCGAACTGCGGCTACTGCCAACGCCAATCTGCAGCTCCACGTGGTGACCACCATATTGGGAGGTCCACAAGATGGAGATTCAGCCCGACAACGGAAGAAATTCTTTAGGGTCGCGGCTCAGGAAGGCGCTGCTATGCACGTCAACTTCACGTATGAAGAGCCTCCGTCCGTGCCTCACGAGACGATGTATTTCACCAATGAAGAAGCCAAGCGAGTTGTGCACCCACACAATGACGCAATTGTGCTCAAGGCCCAAGTAGCCAATAACTTGGTGAAAAGGGTTCTCATCAACAACGGCAGCGCTGCCGACATAATTTTCAAGTCCACCCTAGAGCGCATGAAGCTCGGGGGGGTGCACCCGACTCCGACCCAAACGCCCTTGTTTGGGTTCACTGGGGAAAAGGTTATGACCGAGGGCATCATCGACCTGCCGATCACCTTCGGGACCCCTGGAGGCATTGAGGCCGTTCACATGGTCCCATTCCTAGTGGTCGATCAGGAGTCGGCCTATAACTTAATCATCGGGCGACCCACGTTGAACCAGCTAAGGGTGATCACTTCCACGTACCACCTACTGGTGAAATTCCCCACCGAAGAGGGAATTGGCATTATGGCCGGAGACCAATCCCAAGCCAGAATATGCTACGTGCAAGGAGTTGATGGTAAATCCGCGGGAAAAACGGTCAACACAATCTTCCAACTGGAAGACGATTACCCATGCGACCCAAGGGACGCGAGGAAGTTCGGAGAACTTGACCCCCGGGATGAAGTCGAAAGACTCAAGGTGGAAACCTCTGATGATCTTGTGCCAATCGTCCTGGACGAATCTAAGCCTGATCAGGTTGTAAAGGTCGGCATCCGGCTTCCACTCGCCATCAAAACTCAGCTTACTGCCTTCCTCAGGGAGTTCAAGGATGTTTTTGCATGGACTCATGCAGATATGCCTGGAATTGATCCCGAAGTAATAGTGCACCGATTGAACGACGACCCAAAGGTCGCCGAAAAGGTGCAGGCTAGACGAACGTTCAACCCAGAACGATACCTAGCCATAAATGAAGAGGTCGAGAAACTCCTCGCCGCAAACTTCATCCGAGAGGCTAAGTACCCCAAGTGGGTCGCCAACGTGGTAATGGTGAAAAAGCCTAATGGGAAGTGGCAAATTTGTATAGACTATAAAGATCTTAACAAAGACTGCCCTAAGGACTGCTTTCCACTCCCGCGTATCGAACAACTGGTGGACGCCACGGCCGGCCATGAACTTCTCAGCTTCATGGACGCCTATTCGGGCTACAACCAAATTTGAATGCACGAGCCCGATCAAATTAAGACAACCTTTGTCACCGATCGAGGTCTCTATTGTTATAAGGTCATGCCTTTCGGCCTTAAGAACGCGGGAGCAACGTACCAGCGCTTGGTAAATCGGATCTTCGCCGATCAAGTCGGCAAGACAATGGAAGTGTACGTGGACGACATGCTCGTTAAAAGCCTACTGGCAACCGATCACGTGCACGACCTAAGGGAGATGTTCACAATCCTCCGCCGATATAAAATGAAACTCAATCCCAACAAATGCGTGTTTGGGGTTAAATCCGGGAAATTCCTCGTATACATCGTCAATCGACGAGGGATTGAGGCGAACCCCGAAAAAATCAAGGCACTCCTTGAAATGAAGTCTCCAAGACGAGTCAAAGAGGTGCAAAGCTTGACCGGTCGGGTTGCCGCTCTGGCACGCTTCGTGTCTAAAGCCACCGACAAGTGTCAGCCGTTCTTCAAAGCTCTAAAGAAGACGGACGGCTTTGAGTGGACGGACGAATGCGAAAATGCCTTCCAAGAAATGAAGGCTTACTTTGGGTCCCCACCATTCCTCTCTAAACCAAGAGAGGGCGAGATGCTATACATATATCTCGCTGTCTCTGAAAGAGCTGTAAGTGCTATTCTTGTCCGCGAAGAAGGCAAGGTCCAATGGCCGGTCTACTACGTGAGCAAAGCCTTACTTAACGCGGAAACGTGCTACACCGAGATAGAGAAACTTTCTCTGGCTCTCGTAACGGCAACTAAGAAGCTACGACCGTATTTCCAAGCTCACCCAATCGCGGTGCGAACCGAGCATCCGATCGGTAAGGCTCTTCAAAAGGGAACATCGACTCGCATGGCGATCTGGTCCCAAGAATTGAGCGAGTACAGGATTGAGTTCCACCCAAGAACGGCTATAAAAGGGCAGGCCTTAGCCGACTTCGTGGCAGAATTCTCATATACTCCCGATATGGGAAGAGCAGAAAATGACCTAAACGAGGACGCATTAACTCGGAAAAGAAAGGTTGACCCGACGGGTCCCATCTGGGAGTTGTACGTTGACGGAGCATCTAATGCTCGGGGGGCTGGCGCCGGAATAGTCCTGATTAACCCCGACGGGGAAAAGTTACGTTACGCCCAGCACAACGGCTTCCAGGCCTCCAACAATGAAGCCCAATATGAGGCGCTCATTGTGGGGGTAGAACTGGCACAGAAGCTTGGCTCTCATAACCTGCGAATACACTGCGACTCGCAGTTGATCGTGAACCAGGTTAAAGGGGATTACACTGCCAAGGAACCTAACATGGTTGCATACCTGGCCATCACAAACTCCAAACTCGATGCTTTCTCTTGGTTCGAGATCCGCCAAATCCCGAGAGAACAAAATTCAGAGGCTGACGCACTTGCTCGCCTTGGATCTGGCATCGACGAAGACAGATTGGGGACCGTACCCATTGAATTTCTCCCACGGCCATCCGTCACCCGAGACGAAATCGGGACCATAGAGGTGGAATCTCAGCCCACTTGGATGGACTCAATTGTCGAGTTTCTACGAAGACGGGAACTCCCCGAAGACCGCAAAGAAGCCGATAAGCTGAGGGCCTTAGCATCCAAATACACGCTCCGAGAAGCCGTACTCTATAAGCGCCGTTACTCAACACCGCTGCTCCGATGCCTCAATAGCGTTGAGTCGACCAAGGTCCTCCGCGAAATTCATGAGGGCATTTGTGGGAACGACGCCGCTGGAACTTCCCTCGCGCTCAAAGCGCTTAAGCAAGGCTATTTTTGGCCTACCATGCAGCTAGATGCTTGCGAATGGGCAAGGCGTTGCGACAAATGCCAGCGCTTCGCGGAAATTCCGCGACAGCCTCCGACCCCATTAAGCAGCATCGTTATCCCACGTCCCTTTGCTAAATGGGGCGTGGACATCATTGGCAAGCTCCCTAGAGCACCAAGGTAATACGAATATGCCATTATCGCCATTGACTACTTCACTAAGTGGGTAGAGGCCGAGCCGCTTGCCAGAATAACTGAAGCAAACACGACAAACTTCATCTGGAAATGCATCATATGCAGGCACGGTATCCCCGCCTCGATCTAACCGACAATGGCTCCCAATTCGACAACGCACGAGTAAGAAATATCTGCAATCAGCTAAAGATCAGCAAGACCTTCTCCTCGCCGCGTCACCCTCAGGCCAACGTCCAGGTCGAAGCAGTCAACAAGACTATCAATAGCAATCTTAAAAAGAAGCTCAAAGATAGAAAAGGCGCCTGGGCCGAGGAATTGCCATTCGTCCTATGGGCTTACAGGACGACCGCGCGAAACGCCACCGGCGAAACGCCATTCTCCCTTGCGTATGGGATCGAGGCCGTGGTTCCAATCGAAACCGAGATACCCACGTTTCGAGTCGACACATTCGATGGAGCAAGCAACGATGAGGCCATGCGCCTAGAGCTGGATTTGATCGACGAAAAGATATCAAAAGCATTCAGACGCCTCACCGCACAGAAGCGCAAGGTCGAAAGATACTACAACTCCAAGATCAAAAGGCGAACCTTTGCCGTCGGAAGCCTTGTACTCAGACGAGTTTCCAGAATACACAAGTCCAAGGCGCCGACATCCTAGGCCTGAACTGGGAAGGTCCCTATAGAGTCCGAAAAGTCATTCACGACGGGACATACTACATCGAGCACACAGAAGGAACTCCGATTCGCTACCCGTGGAATGCGGAACACTTGAGGCAGTACTACCAGTAGCTAGCGTTCCCCACGTTTTATCGCTTTTATTTCCCATTTTCAATAAGGCCCACGAGCCAATGTTTTAGGATTTTAAATTTCTCGCAAATTTTTCGCAAACGTAATAAAACTCGAGTTTTCCGTTTCAAATTTAATTTTGTGCAAGTTTTCCGGTTATCAAAAATTAAACTTATAACCCTTAAACTTGGGGGGGCTATCAATGGTAAGGAAACCCTCAAAAGAACACGCTCCACCAAAAAATTTATAAGACGCCTACATGGCGCAACCACGCAAGATGCCTACATGGCGCAACCAAGTCGTCTCTCGAGACACACCTAAGACACCTACATGCCGCACGTAAGACGCCTACATGGCGCAACCAAGTCATCTCTCGAGACGCACCTAAGATGCCTACATGGTGCACCTAAGACGCCTACATGGCGCACGTAAGACGCCTACATGGCGCAAACAAGTCGTCTCTCGAGACGCACCTAAGACGCCTACATGGCGCAACTTAAGACGCCTACATGGCGCAACCAAGTCGTCTCTCGAGACACCCCTAAGACGCCTACATGGCGCAACTTAAGACGCCTACATGGCGCACGTAAGACGCCTACATGGCGCAACTTAAGACGCCTACATGGCGCACCTAAGATGCCTAAATGGCGCAACTTAAGACGCCTACATGGTGCACCTAAGACGCCTACATGGCGCACGTAAGACGCCTACACGGCGCAATTAGGACATCTACCCGACACACGTAAGGTGCCCATGTAGCATGGCTAACTCGCAGTCGAAAAACTTACAGAACACAAACCATCCAAGCGACTGGCGCGTCTGAAGAGGTATCATGCTGAGGTAAAAGAACTGGCAAGACCATTGACACAAACACTTGCCTATCAGAACATGCCAGGAAAAATGAATGAGCGAAAACGTTCATAAAAATAAATAATATCTCACAAAAGAAAAGGGCAACTGCCCCAAAAATCCTAGAAAGCAAGCGCTAAAACAAGTGCGCTAAACGGAAAAATCCTAGTAAGCAAGCGCTAAAACAAGTGCGCTGAGTGGAAAAACCTAAAAGAAAGTGTGCGCTAAACACTTGCGCGAAAAAAATAATAAAGAAAATATGTCACTCGGCGGGATCGTCGCCTACAGGATCGGCCCCGTCGAGTGGTGGGAACAGCGAGTCGAAGAAGTGGAAGGTGACCCCCCGAGAAATATTCTCGGTAGCTGTAGCGTCCCGACACTCCACTGCCGCCACATGTCTTGCCTCCTCGACTCCGACGTCAAAATCGTCTTGAAGGTCGGACGCGAGCTGTTCCGCCGCAGCTTTCTCCGCGGTGACCCGAGCCACCTCATCCGCCAAGGAGTCGTGCTCACGCTCCGCTCGAACACGGGTAGCTTCGCTCGATGTAAGTTGGCCCTGGAGAATACCTATTTCTTCTGTGCGCGATTCCAACTGGCGTCGAAGGTCCCACACCTAACTCCGTAAGACCTCCGTCGATCGAGTTGCCACTTCGAGAGCTTGACGTTCCGTCGTTAGCTCCTCAGCCATCTTCGCCACCGCCGACTGAGCACGGTCGCATTTGCCGCGGGTAAACCCCAATTCCACACGAGCCTCTTGGAGCTGCTCGCGGAGACTCACAAACTCTGCCTTTGAGTGAGAACCTCGCTCGGCACGGGCCAGCTGAGACTTCGCTTGAGCAAGCTCCTCTTGGGCAAGGCTCATCCGTCTGATGAGGTCGTGAAGGATCTTTTCGCCCCCGCTCGAGCAAGCACCTGAGAAGGCGAAAAGACAATTCTGTAAAAGACAAAGCCCTAATACAAACAAGGCATGAGAAACTCACTCTCTGAGCGTCAGAAACGCCGTGACGAAAGAACTCCACGTCACTGCTGGCCACGACGCTCTTCCACATCTTCATCGAAGATTGAGCGAGACCCAGGGAACATTCCCCCCTAACCTCCGCGGCCTCCACGTCGACCATCGAATTTACGTGCTTCGAGTCCGAAGACGTGTCTGGTAGAGCCGAGGAGGATGGTCGCTTCAAAGAAGCGCGAGGGCCACTCTCCGTCGGATGACCGGTATCGGATTTCTCCCGACCATTCCGCACGGCAATCCGAGAACGGACTGCCGCCAACAACTTCGGGTCCCGGGAAGCCTTCGCTAAGCGCGCTCGAGCCCTCGCCCTAGCCGAAGAGACTACAAAAGCGACAAAGTCAAAACCCTAGACTAAGAGCAAAAACAGAAAGAGCGAAACGTCGACATACCTGGAAGACCGCCGCTCGAGAGAGATGATGCGGCACTGGGAGCACTCTCGGTCCGCTGACTGTCGCCACGGCTAGGAGGAAAGGGCGGGAACCACCCGGTGGAAGCCATCAGCTCAGGCGAACGAAATCGTTCGACAGCCTTCCGAGCCTCAGACATTCCCCGGATCTCCTTCACGAAGTCGAGATCATCGGCCC
Source organism: Urtica dioica subsp. dioica (assembly GCF_054948205.1). Taxonomy (NCBI): domain Eukaryota; kingdom Viridiplantae; phylum Streptophyta; class Magnoliopsida; order Rosales; family Urticaceae; genus Urtica; species Urtica dioica. The sequence continues at coordinate 6,480,831 of NC_142762.1, forward strand.
CCGCGTCAGCGGGAAACTCGGTCAAGGGACCAAACCAAAGCGGCGCATCGCCGAAAGCCTCCGCCGAGACCCACACCCATGGTCTTCTGTTGCACTTCTCCGAGTCCGTGATCAGCTTAGTGTTTCGGCGATCGCAGGCCATGAAGAAACCAGGTTGCCCGGGCGCAGGGAAGACCGCGATGAGATTGCGAAAGTCACTCACGATCATCATCCGCTCGGTTTGGCAATGCCACTCCATGTGACACATCGCCACGATGCGGTAAAACGCCGGACTCATCTGACAAGCATGCACTCCCAATCGTGCGAGGAGCTGCTGAATGATGGGTTGGAAGGGTAGCCGCAACCCGCAGTTGAGACTCGCGACCGAAACTGTGGCGAACCCACGGCGAGGACGGAAAGGACGGTCGCCCTGCAAGGGACGGAGGAGCGCCACGGACTATGGAACGGCAAATGCCTCCTTGAGACCGATGAATGTTCGGTAGGTGAGCGAGATCAAAGCATCGACCCCTGAACAATCGAAGCCCTCGGGAGCAGCAAAGCCCTCCTTGGGATACCACTCCGTCCTAGCAAGCGACCTCACCGACAATATCGCCTCCGCGTCAGGGGTCTAGGGCCGAGCACCCCCCGGCTCCACGGAAGGACCTCCGCCCTCTGGCACGGCCGCGGCAGTCGCCGACGGCCCTTCGGAATGCTCCGGTGCGAGGCCTTCGGCCCCCGGACATGTCTCTGAATCACCTCCGGGATCTTCAGACTCGGGACCAAAATCGTCCACGCAGTCAATCTCGTCGAGGACCGACTCTAGCTGAGTCACTGTATCCACGCCCGTAATATCTCCCGGCGTGCCGCGAGAGTCCAAGACGGACGTGGGCACGTCGAGGCAGGTCTTGTCGCGAGCCCCCTCGCCGACCAAGTTAATCACGAGGCGAGGAGCAGGATCCCTGGACGCGGGATGATCAACCCCCCCGCCTGTGTCGCGCCCAGTTGGCGCGCATTCCTCCTGAGGCGGAGGGACGGGCACGATCGCGCCCGACTCGCCTCCTTCGAGCCACTGCTCCACTCCACTTGGGTTCTCTTCCACGTGCAGAGGAACTTCCCTCAATCCCGCGAAGAGGTCATCCTCTACATGTTCAGAATCCTGAAACAAGAGAGAGAAATCAATCTCGGGATCCTCAGTTGAGAAAAGGGAAGGAATATCCATAATGCAAGCGGTAGAAAAGAAAAAAGTGTAGAGAAAGACAGAAAAAATAAAGTGAAAGAATAAGAGAGAGGGGGGGTCTATTTATAGCCTCATGGGGGGTAGGAGTCGAAATCCTACTCCCACAAGGAGAAAAAACGGAGAAAACCACCAAAAAGTCGGACTTCCCCGCGCGAAGCGAACCAGCCCCGCGCACGGGGGCGCGCCGCGCGCCAAGACCGCACGCCGTGCGGGTGGCGCCGCGCAGGCCGCGAGCCGCGCCATCCAGGGCGCGCGCCAAAAAAAAAGAGAAAAGAAAATGAAAGGAAAATTTTCCTTGGGTGACGGGATTTTGAAGATATTTTCCTCAAACACCTAACCGAAAAACAAAAAGTTCATCGCCGGGAACCTCCACTTGAAGAGGTGCGCGCCCCTAGTCCCTCATGGATGACGAAGGACCTTCCTAAGGCCCTTAAACACCTATATAAACCCCCTCTCACTGAGGGGGAATCCATCCCTTCATCTCCTATCAATACGCTCTATTTCTCACTCTCCTCTGCTTCTCATGATGCCATATTTGGCCTGAAGTATTCTCGCAAGTCTCTCTCGTTCTCAGAGGTTCCGAAGCACTCACGGGGACTTCTCGGACGTCGCTCCCTCTGACTAAACGCCCCCCGGTGCTCAAGCACACCCCTAGGGTTCTCGACTAGAGTCCCCCAGCGCGTCTAACATGCTAGATGCATACGCGATCTCCGAAGTTCTGAGACGCCGCCGAGGACTCCTCCGCGCCTCGTCTCCTTCGTTGAGCACCCTTCTCCGCCAAGGCTCCACGCCTCATACTGCGTCTTACACGCCTGAACTACGTTCTGACCTGATCCCACACACGGGTACGTAGGCAGCCAACACCCAAGGCATGGTCACTCATCCTCCTCACCCCTTTCCTCTCCCGAGAGGCGGGTTGATCGAAGAAAACCTAGCTCGAGACTTTCGAGTTCACATTTTTGGCCCTGGTGCGATCACTTGGTCCGGCCTTGGATCGAACCGCCCGATGTATTCAATAGTTGTTCATTTTCGTGCGACAATAAGTATCGTCAAACATCAATGCACAAAATAATCTCCCTTTTTCTCTCTTAGGTTGGACGGCAAAGGGCTTCTAGAAGGACCTTTTAGATGTTTCTTCATTTCTTTCTCTGTCTCTTTTATTTTCTTTTTTTCTTCTTTGCCTTCAGTCTTTTCTTATTTCTATTCGTCTTCTTCTTATTTCTCTTCTTCTTCTACTACTTCTTCTTTCTCAGGTTCGTTCTTGTCTTCTCATTCTTCTCCTCCTCTCCTTCATTAATTGACACTTTCTCGGCCCCATCTACTTCTTCTTCTCTTCCATCTATTTTCTCTTTCTCCCGTTCTTCTTCATTCTTTTCCAACACATGCTATTTTCCAGGAGTGGGTGGGACGAGAGTATGTCCATTTTTTTACGGTCTTTTTAACATCGTTGTGCAATGCCTGCAAGGTGGACGAAAACTCCATCCTCCACTTGAAAAACTCTGATCGCAAATCCATGAGATTGGATTCCATTGCTGAGATCCGAGTCTGCAATTTAAGAGACGCAAAATGGGGAGAGTTATATTTAAGAGGCATTGTCACGAAACAAAACAACTTAGTAGCAGATAGTGACGAAATTGAAATAACTAAGTGACAACGTAGTCACGAAGCAACATACTTTGGTGACTATGTTGTCACGAAATAACATTATATCATGACTGCATTGTATGAAATCGGTATGATTAAGTGAAAAATACTAGTCACAAAATAAAATAATCCATGACTATGTTGACACAATGTTGTTGCAGTTCATTGACTTTACCTCGTGATTTAACGATGAGGTGGCATAGTCTTGACCCTTACTCTTCTTCCCTGATTTAAAGATGGGATTCAAAGACCCTTCCTTCGGCAGCAGTCCATCTTTTAATCAATGGCGTTGAATTGGCATTCAATACTTGAGCAAATTGAAGTTCCCTGAATTTGGGGATAGACTTGTAGCTCAAAATATGGAGCGGGATCAGAAAACCCGAAAGATGGAGTTACAAGTTCTTTCCGACAGATATATTTTTTTCCTTCTCGATGAAAAGTTCACCGAGTCCATGAAGTAGTCCCATACGAAGTTTCTCCATGGATACGTATTAAACACCTCTGAGTCATCCACTATCTTGATGTAGCTCAAGGTAGGCAGTTTGATTGTCTTCTTATTTGTGAGGAGAACGTTGTACAGAAAGTGTAGGAGTAGAAGTCTCACTATTTTCTCGTCACTCCATTGCTCTTGACATCCATCACAAGTGCAGCGATGTTGTCATATTTTTGGTCGAGAACGCCCATGCAGAACGTGTCACGATATAGTCCTTTATCAACCATATTCTCATACTCTTCCTCCACTCCGTAGGTGGGATCAAACCTCAATTCTGTGTTCTTAGCGAAATGTTCCTTCGTAAACGCCCTCGGTTGTCCACTGATCTCTATGAACAACGAGCCATTTGACATGTCAGCCCCGTCAAAATACCCAGCTCTTAATACTAGACTTGGTGAGTACAGGTTGTTCGAATTGATCTAGGGTTAAGAAAATATTTAACGCTTCGAGCAAGCGGCGGAAAATAAAAATTTTCTTTTAAACAAGTAAAACAATTTTACTAACCTAGACAAAGAGCAAGCAAATGTTAATATTAAAACTATCTAAAAGCGATTACACGTTTACTAACCTTTACGAAGCTTGATTGTTGAGAAGCTTGTAGAGGTTGAATCGCTCGTCTCCCCACCCAGTTCGTCTTTCTTTATTCTTCGGGAACTCGAATAAGCACAAAAGTTTCTATCACATAAACTACTCGAGATTAGAAGGAATTAGTGTATGGGCACTTTTATACACAACGACTCAAGAACAAGTCTTAGAGTCGAAGAGCTAAAATAAACACTAGGTCAAATCTGGACCTAGGTGCCAAAACAAAAACGAAAAGAAGTAGAGAGAGTGAGAGAGAGAGAGAGTTGGGCGGCCACAAGGTCTACAGAGAGAAGCTCTTATTCTCTAACTTATGTGGGATGAGAATGAGGTGAGATATTTATAGGAAGAGGATTACCTTCAAAAGGTAGTTTCCTCTTTTCTATAGAATATCACATATTCATGAGAAAATATTTGCTCTCCCTCTCTTATTCCACACGTCCACGACACCTTCTACAAGGTCTTGGATTTGTTTCCTCTTTTGTTATTCTCTCTCCTTGGCCGTGTGACTCATTTCCTCTTAGAGGAAATTTGTTTCCTCTTTTTCTTTTGGCAAGTATTGTTGTCGGTCGTTTTCGGAAAACCCGGGACACCAACAGACACGTCGCTCAAAGGGCTGATGGTCAGGCCGGAGGTCCTGAAGAGCGGCAAGCCGTCAAGCCCTCGCCCAAACTCTTGACTCCTTGAGTCGAGCCTAGCCCCTCGAGTTGAGACTTGAGTCGGCTCCTCGAGTCGAGCCTCGCCCCTCGAGTTGAGACTTAATTCAGTCTCCTCGAGTCGAGCTTCGCTCCTCGAGTTGAGCATTGAGTCAGTCTCCTCGAGTCAAGCTTCGCACCTCGAGTCGAGCCTCGACTCAGATTCTATCCGTCGAATAGCTACATCCATGTCACAAACCCGGGATGAAGTTCCCAAGATGGCTTCACGGGCCCGGTAGAGCGACAGTCGCAAAAAACCCACGAAGGCGCTGCCCAGCGCGTGCCATGCACGCCACACCGCACGCTGCGCCCGGGCAGAGTCGCGCCGCGCGCCGCGGGTTGTGCACCGCGCGCAGGGTGCGCCGCTGCCTCTTCTGCGCCTCCACTTGAAGAGGTACGCGTCCCTAGTCCCACATGGACGACGAAGGACATTCCTAAGTCCCTCAAACACCTATATAAACCCCATCTCACTGAGGGGGAATCCATCCCTTCATCTCCTATCGATACGCTCGATTTCTCACTCTCCTCTGCTTCTCTTGATGCCATATTTGGCCTGAAGTATTCTCGCAAGTCTCTCTCGTTCTCAAAGGTTCCGAAGCACTCACGGGGACTTCCCGGACGTTGCTCCCTCTGACTGAACGCCCCCCGGTGCTCAAGCACACCCCTAGGGTTCTCGACTACAGTCCCCCAGCGCGTCTAACATGCTAGACGCGTACGCGATCTCCGAAGTTCTGAGACGCCACCGAGGACTCCTCCGCGCCTCGTCTCCTTCGTTGAGCACGCTTCTGCGCCAAGGCTCCATGCCTCATACTGCATCTTACACGCCTGAACTACGTTCTGACCTGATCCCACACACGGGTACGTAGGCAACCAACACCCAAGGCATGGTCACTCCTCCTCCTCACCCCTTTCCTCTCCCGAGAGGCGGGTTGATCGGAGAAAACCTAGCTCGAGACTTTCGAGTTCACATTTTTGGCCCGGGTGCGATCACTTGGTCCGGCCTTGGATCGAACCGCCCGAGGTATTCAATAGTTGTTCATTTTCGTGCGACAATAAGTATCGTCATACATCAATACACAAAATAATATCCCTTTTTCTCTCTTAGGTTGGACGGCAAAGGGCTTCTAGAAGGACCTTTTAGATGTTTCTTCATTTGTTCATGACAACATAAGAAAAGCCCATTTAGAATTTTCAAGTAAAATTTAATGAAATGAAATTAATCCTCAAGGCCTAAATAACTTGTTATGGCCGAGTGGTTTATTTTTCATCATATGACAATGTTAAAAAAATTATTGACATTCATTTTGTCCTATGTCCAAAAAGACAAAAATATCCTTTAGATAATTTTCGTAAAACGTGTCTAGTTCTTGTTTTGACTTAGCTTCTAGTTTAACTATTCCTACTCGATATGATTTGTGACAGTGACCTCAAAGATCCAAATGAACAAAGCTTGAGCTACCATACTTGGACTCAAAAGTTCACAAACCTTTTCCAAGTTTAGCTTAATGTCAACTGACTCCACTAAAGAGTTGACACTGAGAATCTCTCGATTCAAATGAATTTATTTTCTACTCAAGAATTCAACTTAATTGTGGTGAGTGGATCCATTGAATATTATCTATGTTTACCCTTCATGAATATCATAAGCTAGTCGGGATTACAAAATTACCATTTTACCCTTCTAGCTGTTATTTCCTCAACTCCTTTGTTGCTTGTGAATAAGTTAGAAACAATGTATTGACGAGGAGCTAACAAGTTACATTGATTCATTCAAAAGAGTCATGACTCAATTTGGACACTGGCAAGTTCATTTATTCACATTCCAAGGAACAAAGCATGAGGTGATATACATTGCATTTCAACAATCACGTACTTGAATTCCATATCTATGAGATCTTCACAAAGTTACTCATGACATCTTCATAACTTAGTACTTCACCAATAGGTCCTATTCACAATCACATAGTGAATCCGAACTCTGACTTTCTCAAATTAGAATACGTAAGCTATGAAATGACATGTCTTATTTCAGGATTAAGGTGAGTATGATGCAATACATATGTAGTGACTTCGAGACATAAGAGGTTAAATGGTTTATTCTTATTCTGTCTCTAGAAGTGCACTGGTCAATTCAGTACCTTCAGAAGATACCGAGAAAAACTATAGAGTATCCAACTCTCAATGTCCCATAACCAGACATCATAGATTCTCCTAACAATCGTATTGAGATCAATAGTCCTTTGATCCTTAGATTGCGAATATATTGTTTTAAGCAAACCATGAAGAGTTTGTTCATGCAAATCTACATTTGTCTCTTCATATGTTGTTAGGTTTTTTTAAGGACTAAAGACTATAGATTATCATAAAGCTTCAAACAGACTAGAAATAATGAATGAACGTTTCAACTTTTATTAATGATTTAACATTTACAAGAAAGAATCTTCGTAAGACTATATTACGTGAAATGTACATAAATAGACACTACTACTCTTTTTGTGGGCACCATTGACAACAAACTCCCACTTGACTCAAAGAAGATGTGAGTAGTCCATCATGCTTAATCTTTCCCGATGTTGGTCGAAGATCTTGTTCGCTAGGGCCTTGGTGAATGGAACTGCCAGGTTTTCCACCGTTGAGATCTTCTTCACTTCCACGTCTTCGTGCTGCACGATCTCTCGAATCAAATGGTATTTCCTCTCAATATGTTTAGAGCGCTTATGGCTTCGAGGTTCCTTTGAGTTAGCGACAGCCCCACTATTATCACAATAAAGGGTCATGGGCTCGTCAACGTTTGGAACGACTTCCAAATACTTAAGGAATTTTCTAAGCCGTACAGCCTCCTTGGATGCTTCACAAGCAGCCACATATTATGCTTCCATTGTGGAGTCAGCAATGCAAGATTTCTTAATACTCATTTACACAACAGCTCCACCATTAAGGATGAACACAGATCCCGAAGTGGATTTCCTAGAATCCTTATCCTCTTGAAAATCGGAGTCGGTATATCCCGTCATAGTCAGATCAGTACTTGAATATGTAAGCATCAAGTTCCTAGTTCTCCGAAGGTACTTAAGAACATGCTTAACAGCAATCCAATGCTTGGGTCCAAGATTGGATTGAAAACGGCTAACTACGCCAACTGCGAAGTAGATATTCGGCCTAGTGCAAAGCATGTCATACATGAGGCTTCCTACAATTGAGGCGTAAGGAATTTTTCCCATGTCATCAATCTCTTGTGTAGTCTTTGGAGACTTTTCCTTAGAGACTGAGACTCCATGCCTAAAGGGTGTTTGGCCCATCTTGGAGTCTTGCATCGAGAAGCGATCCATCACCTTATCAATATAAGATGCTTGAGAGAGCGACAAAGTCCGGTTCTTTCGATCTCGAAAGATTTGGATCCCCAAAATATACACGGCTACTCCTAGATCCTTCATATTGAATTGCTTTGCTAGCCAGATCTTAACCTCAGATAACTTACCCACATCATTACCTATGAGTAATATATCATCGACATATAATACTAGGAACACCACCTTGCCTTCGTGTATTAACTTGTAAATACACGGCTCATCTATTGACTGCTCAAAACAAAAGCTCTTCACAGTTTCATTGAATCTAACATTCCATGACCTAGATGCTTGCTTTAATCCGTCTTTTGATGGGGAGTGAATTCTTTTCCCAATTTGATGGTCCCAAGGTTGACCTTTCCCGCCCTTCACAGAATCCTGGGAGGGCGGCCAATGGTCCTTTTGAGGATGGCGGAGATCCGTTCCAGGGTTGCTAATCACAGGGCGAGAGAGGACCGTGTCGAGGCTGCCTGCCCTGCCGAGCAAGAGCCCCGTGCCTCACTAAAGAGGGCTTTGGCCTCAGTGCCTCCCGACGAGCGTTCCGAGTCCAAGAGAGTGAACTCCGTGGTGGAACTGTAGGCAAGGGAGTCTAGAGCTGATTGCTTTTGACATCTTGAGGAGTCTCCCTTATCTTGGTCGAAGGGCGTGGTGTCAAAGAGCGACATTGCCTTCTTCCAGGCCGGGGTTACCGACGCTCAGAGGGTCAGTACCTTTATTTATTTCCTTATAAGCGCAGGTCTATTTTTAACCCTTGCCTTTTTTTTGTCGCCATAGGTTTATACGAGAGCCTTGCGGAGTGATAGGATTCTGCACGACTTCATCCGAAGCTTGGGGATTGCTCAAGAGGAGCTTGCTCAAGTGAAGTCTAGGCTGGCCCAGGTCGATCGCAGTTCAGACTCGGGGGCGGAACTCGAGACGCTTTGGGACCAACTTCGAGAGACCAAGGTGGAGCTTCAAATCGCTCGGGATCGGTGCGATGGAGCCCAGATGTCTGTGGCCAAAATGGCGAGAGAGCTGACTGAGGAGCATCGGGCTTGTGAGGTGGCATACCGATCAATAGATGTTTTTTGGACCGAGGTCGCTCACCTACGCCGTCAACTGGATGCTCGGTCAGATGCCATGGAGACATCCCAAAGCCAGCTTGCTTCGAGTGAAGCGGCGTGTGTTTGGGCAGAGCGCGAGCGCGACTCTCTGGCAGAGGAGAACGCTCGCCTTTCCTCTTTGCTTGCTGAGGTAGAGCAGCGAGCATCTGATTTGCAAGACGAATACGACATCGGGGCCGAGAAGGCCCGCCGAGCCGGAGCAGTGGAGTGTCGGGAGAAGACCGCAGTCGAGAACAAGACCCGGGGGGTTACCTTCGACTTTTTCGACACCTTGTTTCCCCCTCTTGATGAGGGTGCATCGTGAGCCAAATGGCTCTTTCTATTTATATAGTGCGTATGTTTAGCGCTTTTTCCTTTCTCAGGATTTTTGTCTTATTTTAGCGCACTTGCATTTAGCGCATATTTGTTGGATTCAGAGTAGTCGCTCTTTTTTATTTATGAGATATTTATTGCTTTCAAGTCGTATGCTATCTCGTTGTCGGTTGTCTGAGCGATGTTGCTCGTATGTGCCTTCTGTGTGAGCTTTTATGGCTCGAAGGACTTGTACCCTTTCCAATAGTTTTGGCAGGTCTATGTCCCTAGTCGGGATTCAAACTCCGCTCATTCAGCGTTATGACTCGTCGTCATTTGGCGTTCGAGGCAGGAGGCGTTTGTGCCTGGTCAGGCATTTCTCAACTTTTGTTGTTAGGGGCAACTCGTTGTGGTCGACCGACCTATATTGAATGACGATATCGGTACGTCGGGTTAGGCCGATGGTTTGGCATGCCAAAATTTGGCTGTTGCATTGGAGGTGGCCCAACGACTTTGCTTCGTGCCATTTGTCGGTCGAAGATGTCACGCCGGGCATGGCCCGGGGGCTTCGTGTTCGTGCCATTGGCGACCGAACATATGTGTTGCATCGGGTATGGTCCGGTGACTTTGAGTTCGTGCCATAGGCGACCGAACGTATGTGTTGCACCGGGTATGGCCCGGCGACTTTGGGTTTGTGCCATATAGGCGACCGAACGTATGTGTTGCACCGGCTATGGCCCGGCGACTTTGGGTTCATGCCATAGGTGACTGAACGTATATATGTGGCGGAGGGAGTGGCCCTGCCTCATTTACCTGCGCCTTTACGTGAATTATGGCACGCCGGGTTAGGCCGACGATTTTACTCAAACCCGTGTGTTTCGTGCCATTGGCGACCGAATGTGTATGGCTCAGATTTGGCCATTAGGGTTTGAGGCAGCGCCTTTACGTGACTTACATGCATCGGGGGTGGCCCAATGACTTTTACCTGCGCCTTTACGTGACTTACGACACGCCGGGTAGGCCGACGGTTTCACTCAACCCGTATGCTCGAAGGGCTGTCGGGGTTTGAGCTTCTTAAGCTTGTATCCCCGAGTGTGTGCGGGGGACTTAAGCCTGTATTTGGCGATTCTTCTTAAGCCTGTATCCCCGTGTGTGCGGGGGACTTAAGCATGTATCTGGTGATCCTTCTTAAGCATGTATCCCCGTGTGTGCGTAGGGGACTTAAGCGTGTATCTGGCAATCTCACTTCGTGCCAATTGGCGACCGAAGGGGCATCGAGTTAGGTCGATGACTTTACTAAAACCCGTATGCTCGAAGGGTCGTTGGGGTTTGAGCTTCCTAAGCTCGTATTCCCGTGTGCATGGGGGGGCTTAAGGTTTTGTTTCTTGGGCCGTGTATTTTTTAGTGTACATCGCAAGAATCACTAGCCCCCCAAGTTTTTAGTGTACAGGTCGTGCCTTGATGATTAAAAACTTAATAAAGCGGATTTTTGAAGAGAGAAAAACCTCAGTCTTTATTATTATTGCGAATAGATAACATCTTCAAACATTGGCACATGGGCCTTATTGAATCAGGGAAATTAAAGCAATAAATGGGGGAAGTGTTTGTCATTGGTAGTACTGCCTCAAGTGTTCGGCATTCCAAGGATGTCGGATCAGGGTCTCATCCATGTGTTCGACGTAATAGGTTCCGTCATGTATGACTTGGTGAACTCTATACGGTCCTTCCCAATTGGGGCCCAGGACACCGGCGCCTTGCACTTGGGTGTTTTCGACCACGCGCCTAAGTACAAGGCTACCGACGACGAAGATTTGTCTTTCGACTTTGGCGTTGTAGTACTTCTTGACTTTGCGCTTTTGTGCGGTGAGTCGGGTGAGAGCCTCGGATCTTTTCTCGTCGATTAGATCCAGCTCAAGGCGCATGGCCTCGTCATTTTCTTTCTCGTCGAAAGTGTCGACTCGGTAAGTGGAGACCTCGGTTTCCACGGGGGCCACTACCTCAACCCCGAAAGATAGGGGAAAAGGGGTCTCTCTGGTGGCGTTTCGAACAATCGTTCGGTAGTCCCATAGGATGAACGGTAGCTTCTCAGCCTAGGTGCCCTTCTTGGCTTCGAGCTTTTTCTTGAGGTTGCTTTTGATCGTCTTGTTGATGGCTTCCACTTGGCCGTTAGCATGTGGATGTCGCGGGATGAGAATGTCTTGTTGATCCCTAGTTGGGCGCAGATTTCTCTAACCCGGGCATTGTCGAATTGTGCACCATTGTCGGTCACAATTGACGTTGGGATGCTGTGGCGTCATATGATGGACTTCCAGATGAAGTTTGTTGTGTTCGTCTTGGTGATTCTGGCTAGAGGCTCAGCTTCGACCCACTTAGTGAAGTAGTCGATAGCGATGATGGTGTATTCGTACTGTCTCGGAGCTTTAGGAAGCTTGCCGATGATGTCTCGCCCCATTTTGCAAAGGGACGTGGTACACCGATGGTACCCAGGGGAGATGGCAGTTTCCGTGGAATGTTAGAGTAACGTTGACACTTGTCGCACTTTCTCGCCCAGTTGTAGGCGTCTTTCTTCATCGTGGGCCAGAAATAGCCTTGTCGGAGCGCTTTGAGCGCGAGGGATCTCCCAGGGGAGTGGTTCCCACAGATGCCATCGTGTATTTCGCGGAGGACCTTAGTCGACTCGATGCTGTCAAGGCATCGGAGCAGCGGAGTCGAGTACCCGCGCTTGTATAAGGCTTCGCCTCTTAACACATACTTAGATGCGAGGGCTTTTAGCCTTTCGGCTTCTTTGCGGTCTTCGGGGAGTATCCCTCCTCGCAAGAAGTCCGTAAGCGGAGTCATCTAAGTTGAATGAGCGGTACTCTCGATCGTTCCAACCTCATCCCGTGAGACGGATGGTCACGAGAGAGGCGAGCGAGAGCATCAGCCTCGACGATGTTTTTGTCGTCGTTCAACCGGTGCACAATCACATCGGGGTCTATTCCAGGCATGTCTGCATGAGTCCACGCAAAGACATCCTTAAACTCCCGAAGGAAGGACGCGAGTTGAGTCTTGATGGCGAGAGGGAGTTGTGCACCGATCTTCACAACCTGGTAAGGTTTGGCTTCGTCGAGAACGATCTAAGTGAGATCATCGGGGGTGTCAACTTTCAACCTCTCAGTCTCATCGCGGGGATCTAATTCCCCGAGCTGTCGTGCGTCTTTTTTATCACACGGATAGTCGGCTTCTAGCTAGTAAATCGTGTTAACCCTTTTTTCAGCGGGCTTGCCGTCCATACCTTGGACATAGCATATCCTCGCTTGGGTCTGATCACCAGCCATGACGCCAATTCCCTCCTCGGTGGGGAATTTCACCAGTAGGTGATATGTGGATGTGATGGCCCTTAGTCTGTTTAATGTGGGTCGCCCAATGATGACATTATAGGGCGACTCCTGGTCAACCACAAGAAAGGGGACCATGTGAACGACTTCGTTATCTCCGGTAGTTCCGAACGTGACCGGTAAATCAATGATTCCTTCGGTTATGACCTTTTCTCCCGTGAACCCAAACAAAGGTGTCTGGGTCGGGACGGGGTGGAGCCCCCAGAGCTTTATGCTCTAGGGTGGTCTTAAAGATTATATCAGATGCGCTGCCATTACCAATAAGGACCATTTTCACGAAGTTGTTAGCCACTTGGGCCTTGAGGACTATTGCGTCATTGTGCGGATGTACAACTCGCTTAGCCTCCTCACTGGTGAATTGTATCGTCTCATAGGTACGGACGGAGGTTCCTCATAGGTGAGGTTAACTTGCCCGGCAAGGCCTTCTTGAGAGGCAGCCCTAAGGAGCTTCTTTCTTTCCCGGGCTGAATCCCTGTCTTGCAAGCTGTTGTCGGTCCGTCTCGGACCGACGGGGACTAAGGCGTCACCTCGACCCATGCGACCGGTGCAAGGCCTCGAACGAAGAAACCTTGCCTCGGCCTTTGGCCGGCCCAAACCAGTGGCCGGGCCAAGGGTCAGCCGGCCGGCGGCCGACCATATGCTTGGCCGGCCTGTCGCCGGCCCAAAGGTCAGTCGGCCAGTGGCCGGCCATATGCTCAGCCGGCCATATGCTCAGCCGGCCCTCCTCCAAGGCCGGCTCTCCAAGGCCGGCGCTCCAAGGCCGGCTCTCCAAGGCCGGCGCTCCAAGGCCGGCTCTCCAAGGCCGGCTCTCCAAGGCCGGCGCTCCAAGGCCGGCACTCCAAGGTCGGCGCTCCAAGGCCGGCTCTCCAAGGCCGGCTCTCCAAGGCCGGCGCTCCAAGGCCGGCACTCCAAGGCCGGCGCTCCAAGGCCGGCTCTCCAAGGCCGGCGCTCCAAGGCCGGCGCTCCAAGGCCGGCTCTCCAAGGCCGGCGCTCCAAGGCCGGCTCTCCAAGGCCGGCTCTCCAAGGCCGGCGCTCCAAGGCCGGCACTCCAAGGCCGGCGCTCCAAGGCCGGCTCTCCAAGGCCGGCTCTCCAAGGCCGGCGCTCCAAGGCCGGCACTCCAAGGCCGGCCCTCCTCCAAGGCCGGCTCTCCAAGGCCGGCCATGGCCTCCATGGCCGAGTCAGAGCCGGCCATGGCCTCCATGGCCGAGCCAGAGCCGGCCATGGCCTCCATGGCCGAGTCAGAGCCGGCCATGGCCGAGTCAGAGCCGGCCATGGCCGAGTCAGAGCCGGCCATGGCCTCCATGGCCGAGTCAGAGCCGGCCATGGCCTCCATGGCCGAGTCAGAGCCGGCCATGGCCTCCATGGCCGAGTCAGAGCCGGCCATGGCCGAGTCAGAGTCGGCCATGGCCGAGTCAGAGCCGGCCATGGCCTCCATGGCCGAGTCAGAGCCGGCCATGGCCTCCACGGCCGAGTCAGAGCTGGCCATGGCCGAGTCAGAGCCGGCCATGGCCGGGTCAGAGGCGGCCTTCGGCCAAGGGGATCCCCAAAATGCCCCTTGGTCGCCTATAAATACCAAGGCACCCCCCTTGGTCCAGGTAATCCATTCTTGAGCACCGAAACGCTGCTGAACTCGTACCTCGCTCGTTTCTCTCAAGCTTTGGCCTCTAAACACCCCTAAAACCTCAATACTCCACCTCAATCCCACTATGTTGAGCGTCGGAGAGGTAAACAGGGCCCCCCCCCCTGTTTCCCCTTTGTAGTTCACGTGTTCTCCACTCCTCTTCAGGTACTCTGACGAACTCAAGGGACATCCACGGCTAAGGGACGACTTGGGATACCGAGTCCGACACGCTCGAGTCGAGACGAGACCACTTGGTCCGGCCTTGGGTCTAACCGTCTTTGGCTCCTAAATAGTTGTCCGAAAAAACAGCGACAACATTTTGGCGCTAGAAGGAGGGGATCTCTCGACCTTAGCAACACATCCCCTCTACCAGTCTTCTTCTCACTTCTACGACTCTCGAGAGATGAGTCGTAGCCCCGCCACCTCCGTGGGCGCCCGAGCGACTAGCTCGAGGCGCGACCTCCAAGGCTCTGCGCACCATCTCGAAGGGCAACCTCGTGATAACGAGAGCCAGCCCCGAGACCCGGCGAATGACCCCGAGCCCGCAGTCCGAGAGGACACGGCTCGAAGGCTCACCGAGCTTCTAGACCGCCCCGGTGTCACCGGCGCGCTCATCGCCGACCTCCTCGACTCCAACAATGTCGATGACATCAACCTCGAGACCGACCTCGACCACCTTGCTCACGAAGGGGACGCACGCGCACGCTTCCAAGGGGACACCCTCGGGCGGCCGCACCGAGACGTCAACTTTCTTATGAGCACGCGCACGCGCCCTCGAGGGAACACCCTCGGGCGACCACGTCAAGGCGTCAAAACTCGCGCAATACCCGAGGACGCTCGGTCTCGAGGTCCCGGAAGGGACGCTCCAAGCTCACCATCCGCGTCCAAAACCCTTGTGAAGGAGACAACATCGATGGTCTCGGCCTCCGCCAAAGGTGTCGCCTGAATGATGCGCCCTTAACAAGGGTGATAGGGACGGCCTCCGGAGACTTGAGAGACCGCCTCAACTCTCAAAGAGAGGATCCCGAGTTCGACTTGAGAGAAAAACTCGACGCTCAACGTGAGACCGCGATCGTCTTGGGGCAGCGACCACCCAACATTGATCAAGCACCCAACCAAAAGCGCGCAGCCGTGGGTGTGAAACCGGCCGTTGGTCCCGAGTCACGAAGGAAAAGGCGCCGGAAGGGTCAAGTCCCTAACGACCACCCTTCTCCAGCCCCGAAGCAAACCTTCGTCCCGCTCAACACAACGCCCGACAGGATCCTGAGCTTACGCCGCAATGAGCTAGGAAGCCCCGCTCCACTCACAAAGGACCCCGCGAAGCGAGATCGAAGTAGGTACTGCGAATACCACAAAGATCACGGGCACGTGACGATCGACTGCAAGCAGCTTAAGAAGCGAATTGATTCCCTAATTCGAGGTGGGAACCTCAGGGAATTCGTCGCACCCGCTAGCAAGCCATGATTGTCGTGGCTCCGACATTTAAATTCATGCCCGAACTCGATCGGCTTTGTGGTCACTTTCATTTCAAAAATGTAATTTCCTTTTTTCAAAGAAGGCCAAGTGCCATGACAAACTGTAACGACCCCCTTATTGCAATAAAGAGTTATTTCACACATGAAAAAGTGTAACGCACACTATTGTATACCTCTAATACGAGAGTTTCTTGGCCTTCGTCTCAAAAATGCAAGAAACTCGGGGGGCTAACAGGGGTCGATGCTCCATCAACAACAACTCAAAAAGAAAAAAAAATATATAAATAATAATAAAGTCTCATGGGGCCGATGGTTAGGCCGGAGGTCCCAATGAAAGACTTTTCACGTAACTCCTCGAGATGAGTTCATTCCTCGAGTCGGGTCCGAATCCACGAGTCGACTGATGCTCCTCATGCCGATTCATCACGTAGCTCCTCGTGCAGGCTCTACGTGAGTCCTCGAGTTGAACCTGAGTCCACGAGTCGACTGATACTCCTCGTGCCGATTCTTACGAATTTTCGGGATTTCGAGCTCGCCAGCTCGTCGCCTCGCCTGGCCGAGCTCGTCAGCTCGCCTCACCCTGGCTGAGCTCATCAGCTCGCCTCGCCCTGGCTGAGCTCATTAGCTCGCCTCCCCCGACCGAGCTCATCAGTTCGCCTCGCTTGGCCGAGCCCATCAGCTCGCCTCGCCTGGCCGAGCTCATCAGCTCGCCTCGCCTGGCCGAGCTCATCAGCTCGCCTCGCCCTGGCTGAGCTCATCAGCTCGCCTCCCCCGGCCGAGCTCTTCAGTTCGCCTCGCCCTGGCTGAGCTCATCAGCTCGCCTCCCCCGGCCGAGCTCATCAGCTCGCCTCGCCTGGCCGAGCTCATCAGCTCGCCTCGCCCTGGCTGAGCTCATCAGCTCGCCTCCCCCGGCCGAGCTCATCAGCTCGCCTCCCCCGGCCGAGCTCATCAGCTCGCCTCGCCTGGCCGAGCTCATCAGCTCGCCTCGCCTGGCCGAGCTCATCAGCTCGCCTCGCCCTGGCTGAGCTCATCAGCTCGCCTCCCCCGGCCGAGCTCATCAGCTCGCCTCGCCTGGCCGAGCCCATCAGCTCGCCTCGCCTGACCGAGCTCATCAGCTCGCCTCGCCCTGGCTGAGCTCATCAGCTCGCCTCGCCTGGCCGAGCTCATTAGCCAAGCGAGTTGAAGAGCTCGTCACCTCGTCTGGTTGAGTTCATTCCTCGAATCGAGCTCCGAGTCCGCGAGTCGACCAATACTCCTCGCGCCGACTCTCCACGAAACTCCTCGTTCAGGCTCTACGTGAGTCCTCGAGTCGAGTTCGAGTCCACGAGTCGACTAATACTCCTCGTGCCGACTCTTCACATGTCTCCTCGAGATGAATTCATTCCTCGAGTCGAGCTACGAGTCCGCGAGTTGACCGATACTCCTCGCGCCAGCTCTTCACGAAACTCCTCATTCAGGCTCTACGCGAGTCCTCGAGTCGAGTTCGAGTCCACGAGTCGACTAATACTCCTCGTTCCGACTCTTCACATATCTCCCGAGTTGAATTCACTCCTCGAGTTGAGTCCGAGTCCACGAGTCGACTGGTACTCCTCGTGCCGACTCTTCACGTATCTCCTCGAGTTGAGTTCACTCCTCGAGTAGAGTCCGAGTCCACGAGTCGACTAATACTCCTCGTGCCGACTCTTCACATATCTCCTCGAGTTGAATTCACTCCTCGAGTTGAGTCCGAGTCCACGAGTCGACTGGTACTCCTCGTGCCGACTCTTCACGTATCTCCTCGAGTTGAGTTCACTCCTCGAGTAGAGTCCGAGTCCACGAGTCGACTAATACTCCTCGTGCCGACTCTTCACATATCTCCTCGAGACGAGTTCATTCCTCGAGTCGAGTTTGAGTCCACGAGTCGACTAATACTCCTCGTGCCGACTCTTCACATATCTCCTCGAGACGAGTTCATTCCTCGAGTCGAGTTTGAGTCCACGAGTCGACTAATACTCCTCGTGCCGACTCTTCACATATCTCCTCGAGACGAGTTCATTCCTCGAGTCGAGTTTGAGTCCACGAGTCGACTAATACTCCTTGTGCCGACTCTTCACATATCTCCTCGAGACGAGTTCATTCCTCGAGTCGAGTTTGAGTCCACGAGTCGACTAATACTCCTCGTGCCGACTCTTCACATATCTCCTCGAGACGAGTTCATTCCTCGAGTCGAATTTGGGTCCACGAGTCGACTAATACTCCTCGTGCCGACTCTTCACATGTCTCCTCGAGATGGATTCATTCCTCGAGTCAAGACTCCGAGTCCGCGAGTCGACCGATGCTCCTCGCGCCGACTCTTCACGAAACTCCTCGTGCAGGCTCTACGAGAGTCCTCGAGTTGAGCCCGAGTCCACAAGCCAACTAAGCACTCCTCGTGCAGGCTCTACATGAGCCCTCGAGTTGAGTCTTGAGTTCGCGCTCGCCGCCCAGCTCGTCGGCCGATAGGCAACGAGTTACAAATGGGTTCAAGGTTTGCGTCCGCAAGGCGTATCTGGTCTAGCCAGCGTCCACGGGAAACCTCGCCACACAAATGTGGCATCGGGCTCGCCGCCCAGCTCGTCGGCCGATAGGCAACGAGTTACAAGTGGGTTCAAGGTCTGCGTCCGCTGGGCGTATCTGGTCAAGCCAGCGTCCACGGGAAACCTCGCCACACAAATGTGGCGTCGCGCTCGCCGCCCAGCTCGTCGGCCGATAGGCAACGAGTTACAAATGGGTTCAAGGTTTGCGTCCGCAGGGCGTATCTGGTCTAGCCAGCGTCCACGGGAAACCTCGCCACACAAATGTGGCGTCGCGCTCGCCGCCCAGCTCGTCGGTCGATAGGCAACGAGTTACAAGTGGGTTCAAGGTCTGCGTCCGCTGGGCGTATCTAGTCAAGCCAGCGTCCACGGGAAACCTCGCCACACAAATGTGGCATCACGCTCGCCGCCCAGCTCGTCGGCCGATAAGCAACGAGTTACAAATGGGTTCAAGGTCTGCGTCCGCTGGGCGTATCTGGTCAAGCCAGCGTCCACGGGAAACCTCGCCACACAAATGTGGCATCACGCTCGCCGCCCAGCTCGTCGGCCGATAAGCAACGAGTTACAAATGGGTTCAAGGTCTGCGTCCGCTGGGCGTATCTGGTCAAGCCAGCGTCCACGATAAACCTCGCCACACGAAAGTGGCATCTCGTTCGCCGCCCAGCTCGTCGGCCGATAGGCAACGAGTTACAAATGGGTTCAAGGTCTGCGTCCGCAGGGCGTATCTGGTCTAGCCAGCGTCCACGGGAAACCTCGCCACACAAATATGGCATCGCGCTCGCCGCCCAGCTCGTCGGCCGATAGGCAACGAGTTACAAATGGGTTCAAGGTCTGCGTCCGCAGGGCGAATCTGGTCTAGCCAGCGTCCATGGGAAACCTCGCCACACAAAAGTGGCATCGCGCTCGCTGCCCAGCTCGTCGGCCGATAGGCAACGAGTTACAAATGGGTTCAAGGTATGCGTCTGCAGGGCGTATCTGGTCTAGCTAGCGTCCACGGGAAACCTCGCCACACAAATGTGGCATCGCGCTCGCCGCCCACCTCGTCGGCCGATGGGCAACGAGTTACAAATGGGTTCAAGGTTTGCGTTCGTAGGGCGTATCTGGTCTAGCCAGCGTCCACGGGAAACCTCGCCACACAAATATGGCATCGCACTCGCCGCCCAGCTCGTCGGCCGATAGGCAACGAGTTACAAATGGGTTCAAGGTCTGCGTCCGCAGGGCGTATCTGGTCTAGCCAGCGTCCATGGGAAACCTCGCCACACAAAAGTGGCATCGCGCTCGCCGCTCAGCTCGTCGGCCGATAGGCAACGAGTTACAAATGGGTCAAGGTCTGCGTCTGCAGGGCGTATCTGGTCTAGCCAGCGTCCACGGGAAACCTCGCCACGCAAAAGTGGCATCGCGCTTACCGCCCAGCTCGTCGGCCGATAGGCAACGAGTTACAAATGGGTTCAAGGTCTGCGTCCACACAACAAAGACGCGCAAATCGATTATGCCTTCGGTGGCAAATCGAGAACATAAGACGCGCACAATACAACAAAGACGCGCAAATCGATTATGCCTTCGGTGGCAAATCGAGAACATAAGACGCGCACAATACAACAAAGACGCGCAAATCGATTATGCCTTCGTTGGCAAGTCGAGAAAATAAGACGCGCACAACACAATAAAGCCGTGCTAATCGATCACGCCCTCACTGGTAGATCGAGAAAATAAGCCGCGCACGATCAACCCGAAACAATAGGCCGTCCCTCGCGACGCGCGAAGGCCATTCCTCATGACGCAAACCCGAGAGCGTTCATCCAGCATCCGTATAAAGGGTAGATTTTGAGTTTCCACTCGATCTACGCTCGACCGGAAACTCGGGGGGCTAATGTTGTCGGTCCGTCTCGGACCGACGGGGACTAAGGCGTCACCTCGACCCATGCGACCGGTGCAAAGCCTCGAACGAAGAAACCTTGCCTCGGCCTTTGGCCGGCCCAAACCAGTGGCCGGGCCAAGGGTCAGCCGGCCGGCGGCCGACCATATGCTTGGCCGGCCTGTCGCCGGCCCAAAGGTCAGTCGGCCAGTGGCCGGCCATATGCTCAGCCGGCCAATGGCCGGCCATATGCTCAGCCGGCCCTCCTCCAAGGCCGGCTCTCCAAGGCCGGCGCTCCAAGGCCGGCTCTCCAAGGCCGGCGCTCCAAGGCCGGCTCTCCAAGGCCGGCGCTCCAAGGCCGGCTCTCCAAGGCCGGCTCCTTCTCCAAGGCCGGCTCTCCAAGGCCGGCGCTCCAAGGCCGGCACTCCAAGGCCGGCGCTCCAAGGCCGGCTCTCCAAGGCCGGCTCTCCAAGGCCGGCGCTCCAAGGCCGGCACTCCAAGGCCGGCGCTCCAAGGCCGGCACTCCAAGGCCGGCGCTCCAAGGCCGGCTCTCCAAGGCCGGCTCTCCAAGGCCGGCGCTCCAAGGCCGGCTCTCCAAGGCCGGCTCTCCAAGGCCGGCGCTCCAAGGCCGGCACTCCAAGGCCGGCGCTCCAAGGCCGGCTCTCCAAGGCCGGCTCTCCAAGCCCGGCGCTCCAAGGCCGGCACTCCAAGGCCGGCCCTCCTCCAAGGCCGGCTCTCCAAGGCCGCCATGGCCTCCATGGCCGAGTCAAAGCCGGCCATGGCCGAGTCAGAGCCGGCCATGGGCGAGTCAGAGCCGGCCATGGCCGAGTCAGAGCCGGCCATGGCCTCCATGGCCGAGTCAGAGCTGGCCATGGCCGAGTCAGAGCCGGCCATGGCCTCCATGGCTGAGTCAGAGTCGGCCATGGCCTCCACGGCCGAGTCAGAGCCGGCCATGGCCGGGTCAGAGGCGGCCTTCGGCCAAGGGGATCCCCAAAATGCCCCTTGGTCACCTATAAATACCAAGGCACCTCCCTTGGTCCAGGTAATCCATTCTTGAGCACCGAAACGCTGCCGAACTCGTACCTCGCTCGTTTCTCTCAAGCTTTGGCCTCTAAACACCCCTAAAACCTCTATACTCCACCTCAATCCCACTAATGTTGAGCGTCGGAGAGGTAAACAGGGGCCCCCCCTGTTTCCCCTTTGTAGTTCACGTGTTCTCCACTCCTCTTCAGGTACTCTGACGAACTCAAGGGACATCCACGGCTAAGGGACGACTTGGGATACCGAGTCCGACACGCTCGAGTCAAGACGAGACCACTTGGTCCGGCCTTGGGTCTAACCGTCTTTGGCTCCTAAATAGTTGTCCGAAAAAACAGCGACAACACAAGCCATCTAGTATGGTGGTGACGACGTGGAGTTGTGTGTCAACCGTAGCCGTGACCGTGGTATGGTCGGTGTTGGTGTTGGTTCCTCCACCCTTTCCAGGGCATGGTCTGTCGTTGGTGGGGACCGCAGCACCTATCATTCGGAGAACAAACTCTTTGAGCTCGCCTATCTAGATCAATGTCTCAATCTGTCGCTTGAGTACGAAGCATTGAGCGGTCATGTGACCATAATCCTGGTGGAACCCACAATAACGGGACCGATCGCGAGATGCGGGGTCGCCTTTCATTGGAGCTGGAGTGGTGAACTTATTACGCGCCACATCATAGATTCGATCTACCGGGGCGTTCAAAGGTGTATTGTGAATAGTCTCTGAAGTTATTCGCAAGATGCGGATTTTGAGACGTAGGGGGTCGGCTATCGGAAGCTTGACCTCCCTTATTCACTTTCTTTCAAGGGTTGCCCTACTCGTTGCCGGACTAAGCTCAACGACGGGAGCGTTGATTATTGCTCCTACGGTCGTCGAGGTAATCTTCAACCCCCATGAAAGTCTTGGCTCGGTTCATTAACTCGGCCATTGTAGAAGGGACTCTGCCAACGACGGACTTTAAGAAGTCCCCAGTGCAGTGCGCAAGCCCTCGATGATGGCTGTTATTGCGTCACTGTCGTCAAAGCGGTCGACCTTGTTCAATTCCGCGGTGAATCGAGTGAGATACTGTCTCAATGACTCGTTATTCTCTTGCATGATTGACCATAGGTACATCTTGGTTTTCTTTTGAACTATCGATGTAGCAAATCATGATAGGAACATGTCCTTCGGGTCTTTGAACGATTGGACGCTCCCTAGTCTTAAATTCTTAAACCACTAAAACCGGGTCCAGTGAGGGTAAGACTAAAACCCTGGCATAGAACCCCAGGTGAGACGCCCTGCATCGTCATCCAAGTTTCGTAGTGTTGGATGTGATAAGTGGGGTCAGTTGTTTCGTTGGACGGTAATGTTGTCGCTCGTTTTTGGACGGTAATGTTGTCGCTCGTTTTTGGACAACTATTTAGGAGCCCCAAACGGTTTGACCCAAGGCCGGACCAAGTGGTCGCGTTCAGGCTCGAGCGTGTCGGACTTGGTATCCCAAGTCGTCCCTTATGTTGTCGCTGTTTTTCGGACAACGATTTAGGAGCCAAAGACGGTTAGACCCAAGGCCGGACCAAGTGGTCTCGTCTCGACTCGAGCGTGTCGGACCCGGTGTCCCGAGTCGTCCCTTAGCTGTGGATGTCCCTCGAGTTCGTCAGAGTACCTGAAAAGGAGTAGAGAACACATGAACTACAAAGGGGAAACAGGGGGGTGCCCCTGTTTACCTCTCCGACGCTCAACATTAGTGTGATTGAGGTGGAGTATAGAGGTTTAGGGGTGTTTAGAGGCCAAAGCTTGAGAGAAACGAGCGAGGTACGAGTTCGGCAGCGTTTCAGTGCTCAAGAATGGGTTACCTGGACCAAAAGGGGGTGCCTTGGTATTTATAGGCGACCAAGGGGTGTTATGGGCAACCCCTTGGCCGAGAATGTCTTGGCTCGGCCATTGGCCGAGACTGGCCCTTGGGCCGGCCAATGGCCGAGGCTATTTGGGCCGGCCATTGGCCGAGGCTGGCCCTAGGGCCGGCCAATGGCCGGGAGTAGATTGAGTCGGCCATTGGCCGAGACTGGCCCTTGGGGAGCGCGTCCCTTCGAGAATTTAGCCTTTGGCGGAGATCCTCCCCTCGGGAGTTTCTTTGCGCCGTCAAGCGTTCTCTAAGGTCCACGCTTGGTGCGTTACGAGGCGAGGTCGCCCTTGGTCGGGTCGTCCGGCGAGCGCTTCGGCTATCGGCTCCATCGTCGACCAGAGTCGCTCTATCCTCGGCGAGGGGCCGTGTCCGGCCACCTCTTGAAACCGAGGGGGCGAGTCCCCGGGACTGTGACCGTGCCTGTTGTCGCGCCGGGTACACAGGATCGGCCAACGCACCATTGGCCCTCTCGGGTCGCGCTTGAGCGAGGCTCGGGGCGGCCTCGTCGGTCCTCGACTCCTCCACGTATTCGGGGTCGGAGTAATCCTGAGCAGATCGATCCTCGACGTCGTAGCCGAGGAGACCGGCGATGAGGGAGCCGTCAACGCCGGGACGGTCAAGGAGCTCCGCGAGCCGTCGGGCCGTGTCCTCTCGGAGCTCGGCCTCGGGGTCGTTCACCGGGTCTTGGGGCTGGCTCTCGCTATCGCGAGGTTGCCCTTCAAGACGGTGTGCGAGGAGTCGGAGACCGTACCTCGAGCTCGTCGCTCGGGTACCCGCGGAGGTAGTGGGTAGATGACTCATCTCTCGAGAGTCGTAGTTGTAGTGAAAGTGTGGAATGGAAGGGAGAGCGTGCTAAGGTCGGTGGTCCCCTCCTTCTAGCGCCAAAATGTTGTCGCTGTTTTTCGGACAACGATTTAGGAGCCAAAGACGGTTAGACCCAAGGCCGGACCAAGTGGTCTCGTCTCGACTCGAGCGTGTCGGACCCGGTGTCCCGAGTCGTCCCTTAGCTGTGGATGTCCCTCGAGTTCGTCAGAGTACCTGAAAAGGAGTAGAGAACACATGAACTACAAAGGGGAAACAGGGGGGTGCCCCTGTTTACCTCTCCGACGCTCAACATTAGTGTGATTGAGGTGGAGTATAGAGGTTTAGGGGTGTTTAGAGGCCAAAGCTTGAGAGAAACGAGCGAGGTACGAGTTCGGCAGCGTTTCAGTGCTCAAGAATGGGTTACCTGGACCAAAAGGGGGTGCCTTGGTATTTATAGGCGACCAAGGGGTGTTATGGGCAACCCCTTGGCCGAGAATGTCTTGGCTCGGCCATTGGCCGAGACTGGCCCTTGGGCCGGCCAATGGCCGAGGCTATTTGGGCCGGCCATTGGCCGAGGCTGGCCCTAGGGCCGGCCAATGGCCGGGAGTAGATTGAGTCGGCCATTGGCCGAGACTGGCCCTTGGGGAGCGCGTCCCTTCGAGAATTTAGCCTTTGGCGGAGATCCTCCCCTCGGGAGTTTCTTTGCGCCGTCAAGCGTTCTCTAAGGTCCACGCTTGGTGCGTTACGAGGCGAGGTCGCCCTTGGTCGGGTCGTCCGGCGAGCGCTTCGGCTATCGGCTCCATCGTCGACCAGAGTCGCTCTATCCTCGGCGAGGGGCCGTGTCCGGCCACCTCTTGAAACCGAGGGGGCGAGTCCCCGGGACTGTGACCGTGCCTGTTGTCGCGCCGGGTACACAGGATCGGCCAACGCACCATTGGCCCTCTCGGGTCGCGCTTGAGCGAGGCTCGGGGCGGCCTCGTCGGTCCTCGACTCCTCCACGTATTCGAGGTCGGAGTAATCCTGAGCAGATCGATCCTCGACGTCGTAGCCGAGGAGACCGGCGATGAGGGAGCCGTCAACGCCGGGACGGTCAAGGAGCTCCGCGAGCCGTCGGGCCGTGTCCTCTCGGAGCTCGGCCTCGGGGTCGTTCACCGGGTCTTGGGGCTGGCTCTCGCTATCGCGAGGTTGCCCTTCAAGACGGTGTGCGAGGAGTCGGAGACCGTACCTCGAGCTCGTCGCTCGGGTACCCGCGGAGGTAGTGGGTAGATGACTCATCTCTCGAGAGTCGTAGTTGTAGTGAAAGTGTGGAATGGAAGGGAGAGCGTGCTAAGGTCGGTGGTCCCCTCCTTCTAGCGCCAAAATGTTGTCGCTGTTTTTCGGACAACGATTTAGGAGCCAAAGACGGTTAGACCCAAGGCCGGACCAAGTGGTCTCGTCTCGACTCGAGCGTGTCGGACCCGGTGTCCCGAGTCGTCCCTTAGCTGTGGATGTCCCTCGAGTTCGTCAGAGTACCTGAAAAGGAGTAGAGAACACATGAACTACAAAGGGGAAACAGGGGGGTGCCCCTGTTTACCTCTCCGACGCTCAACATTAGTGTGATTGAGGTGGAGTATAGAGGTTTAGGGGTGTTTAGAGGCCAAAGCTTGAGAGAAACGAGCGAGGTACGAGTTCGGCAGCGTTTCAGTGCTCAAGAATGGGTTACCTGGACCAAAAGGGGGTGCCTTGGTATTTATAGGCGACCAAGGGGTGTTATGGGCAACCCCTTGGCCGAGAATGTCTTGGCTCGGCCATTGGCCGAGACTGGCCCTTGGGCCGGCCAATGGCCGAGGCTATTTGGGCCGGCCATTGGCCGAGGCTGGCCCTAGGGCCGGCCAATGGCCGGGAGTAGATTGAGTCGGCCATTGGCCGAGACTGGCCCTTGGGCCGGCCAATGGCCGAGGCTCTTTGGGCCGGCCATTGGCCGAGGCTGGCCCTAGGGCCGGCCAATGGCCGAGGCTCTTTGGGCCGGCCATTGGCCGAGGCTGGCCCTAGGGCCGGCCAATGGCCGGGAGTAGCTTGAGTCGGCCATTGGCCGAGACTGGCCCTTGGGCCGGCCAATGGCCGAGGCTCTTTGGGCCGGCCATTGGCCGAGGCTGGCCCTAGGGCCGGCCAATGGCCGGGAGTAGCTTGAGTCGGCCATTGGCCGAGACTGGCCCTTGGGCCGGCCAATGGCCGAGGCTCTTTGGGCCGGCCATTGGCCGAGGCTGGCCCTAGGGCCGGGAGTAGCTTGAGTCGGCCATTGGCCGAGACTGGCCCTTGGGCCGGCCAATGGCCGAGGCTCTTTGGGCCGGCCATTGGCCGAGGCTGGCCCTAGGGCCGGCCAATGGCCGGGAGTAGCTTGAGTCGGCCATTGGCCGAGACTGGCCCTTGGGCCGGCCAATGGCCGAGGCTCTTTGGGCCGGCGACATGCCGGTCAAGCATAAGGCCGGCCATTGGCCGGCTGAGCATATGGCCGGCCACCGGCCGACCGTCCCTTGGCCCGGCCATTGGTTTGGGCCGGCCAAAGGCCGAGGCAAGGGTTCGCCCCTCGAGGCCTTGCACCGGTCGCGTGGGTCGAAGTGACGCCTTAGTCCCCGTCGGTCCGAGACGGACCGACAACACCTTAGCTGTTGGTGATGTCTATCTCATCCGAACACCTGAAAAGATAAGAAGAGACGTGTGAACTACAAAGGGGAAACAGAGGGGTTGCCTCTGTTTACCTCTCCAACGCTCAACATTAGTAGGATTGATATAGAGGGTTTAGGTGTTTAGAGGCCGAGACTTGAGAGAAACGAGCGAGTTACGAGTTCGACAGCGTTTCAGTACCCAAATTCGGATTACCTGGATCAGGGGAGAGACCCCCGTATTTATAGGTGACCAAGGAGTGTTTTGAGCAACCCCTTAGCCGAGTGGACATATTTGGCCCGGCCATTGGTCCGGTGCGCGGACATGATCGGCCGACGCCCAGCTACCTATCGGTACGTGGGGCATCGAATCGTGCGAGAGTGTCGCGCGAGGGTCGGAGGTCCGGTGTGCGGATCCGATTTGTTGGCGTTTCGTTACCTTTCGGTGCGTGAAACGTGGAGTTGTGCGAGTGCGTCGCACAAAGGATGTGTAGGGTCGGAGGTCCGGTGCGCGGATCCGACTTGTGACGTTTCGCTACCTCTCGGTGCGCGAAACGTGGGGTCGCACAAGTGCGTCGCGCGAAAAATGTGTACCTGTTACCCTTATTAGCCCCCCGAGTTTCTTGTGTACTCGTAGAGGAGACTAGAAATTATAATACTATAGGATAAAGATTTCGAAGTGAAATGTAATTCAATTATTGTGTCGGAATAGTAAAAAATTACATTCCCATGCCATTGGCCTTATTTGAAACTTGACATTGTCTCTTGCTGAAATTGAAAATAAGATGAAAACAACTAAACGTAAGGAAAAATGAGAGCGGGCTTCTTATTGGTAATATTGTTGTAGGTGTTCCGCGTTCCACGAGTGTGTGAACACGAGTCCCTCCAGGTTCTCGAGCTCGTACGTGCCGTTGTGAATGGCTCGACGCACGCGATACGGGCCTTCCCAGGTGTGGCCCATGACTCCCGCTCCTTGCACCTTGGTGTTTTGGAACACCCTTCTAAGGACGAGGCTTCCGTCGGCAAACTTCCGCAGCTTGACCTTGGAATTGTAGTACTTCTCGACCTTTCTCTTCTGCGCGGCAAGGCGGGAGAGTGCGTCCGTCCTCTTCTCATCTATGAGGCAACCCCTTGAAGCCAACCGGAGGACCAGGAGCGCTGGACGCGCGTGGGCCGGGGGCGCTGGGCGCGTGCGCGGGCCCTGGGGCAAGGCGTGCAGCGTGCGCGCGGGCCGGGGCCCGGCATGTGATCCAGCCGACGTGATATCATTTTTGTTTTTCCGGTTTCCCGAAAACGACCGATAACAATACTCTTAATGATAACTCTTTATTTTTTATTTAATATAAAAAAATTAAATCAAAATCTTTCTTTATAAAAAGTTAAGGATTATTGTTGAAAAAGAGGTTTTGATTATTTTGTTTTGTTTAATAAAATAGTAAAATATTTATTTTATTAAGGGTATTTTGAGGAGTTCAAATTTTACTTTTGAAAAAATAAACGAAAATGGTGTTATTTGCAATATAACATATTTTTATGGGAGGTATTTGTCATGTATATTGAACTGAATGGAGATGTTTGATATTTCTGAAAACTTAGGGAATAAATCACGGATTTCAATTAAACACATGAGATATAGTTGATATTTTCCCAAATAAAAATCTAGGGGTACATATTAGGGGTGTTCATGAAAACCGCCTAGCCGAACAACTCGACCATCCAAACCAATTTTTTAAACCGCCTCATTAAAATCCGATAAAGTTTGAGTTGCAACCAACCCAAACTGTAATTGTTTCGGGTTGGTTTGATTTTTTATAGTCGTGAGATTGGGTTGAACCAAACCAACCCGATGGTGTTAATTCTTTAATTTTTTTTTTAATTGTAAATATTTTATATGTAATATTGTTAAAAAATATTATTTTTAATAATATTATAATTAAATAAAAAATTATCAGTATTATACTTTATTATTTACAAATACATTAAAATTTGCGTAATTTTTATTTTAATACGTAAACTTTTTAAAGATAAGTAAAATTTTGATAAGTAAAAATTTTATTTTCATTCTAGTTATAAAATCATTTTTTGAGAATTATAATTTGAAAAATCTAATCTAAATTAACTCGATTATTTTTTGGTTGATTTAATTTTATTTTACTTTTTCAATCGGATGGTTCGAATTTGAGTAGATAGCACGTGAAAAAAACGAATGCCGATTACATCCACAATACATGTGGTCAAAGAATTAGTGAAATACATATTCAATTCTTGCAATAATTTTGATTTTTTTTTTTCATCCCTAATATTGGGAATGAAAATGAATGGAGGAGGTTTATGTATCAAGGGTTTTAATCGAGTAAAACTGAACTGGAGAGTCATTCCAGATCCCCACCATTTAACACCATGCTCTCTCGTCTCCTTCGTAAACCCTCTCATCTCCGTGCCCTAACCCTAATTTCCTCCAAGCTCTCACCTCAGCCCCAATCCCAACCTAGACCCTTATCCATTCCCGAATTCCCAACCTTACACTTCTCCGCTCTATTCTTCTCCTCCTTCAATGGCGGCGGCGACGGCGACAACACCGGAGACAACTGGAATTTCTCCCAGGATTCGGGCGAGAAGAGCTTCGATTCTCTCTTCCCCACCGGAGACGCCCAATCGAGTGCCGGAGGCGATGCCGAGCAAGAGGGCGATGTTTTCAAGCCATGGACTACGACGACGGAGGATGATGCGAAGGACGAGGTTTTTGAGATCCTTGACGACGACGATGAAGACGACGAAAGCACTGTTGCTGCCAGGGAGGCTCAGATCGCCAGAAACGAGGAAGCTTTGAGACTCCAGGCTTTGAGTCTCCAGAGAGAGGAACAAGCTCTCACTGAAGTTCTTAAGGGTACTCATTCGTTTACTGCGTACTGAACAGAAAGCCTTGTTCAACTTCATTTGTTATAATTATTGGTATTGAAGAATGTGTGAACTCATTTGAGTGAAAATTCTATGGCCTAAAGAAGTTATATGACATGATTTTCTCTTTATGTGTGGTGTTTATATTGAAAGTGGAAATCTTACAAAGTGTTAGGTATGTTTCGAAGGTGGAAAAACTGAGCTGAATATGAAATTTGAAGAAATTTGTATAACTGAAATTTGAGATATCATATTCCTAGTCACATTGTAGATAATGACTAGTCAAGAATATACAAACATGTGAGGGATTTCGCAGGGATTTCACATTGAGGATTTCATTTTCCTTCCCTGAAAATTTTCCCGACTTCCAAACATTAGAGAATTTTTATTTCCCCTAACACTTTCTTTCAGATTTTCATTTTCCATTGTAAAATTCATGGAAAATCAAACATAGCCTTCATGATATTTTTAGTAGTAGTAAAATGGTGTCAGATTGATATAACTGATTGTCTGTACAATATTTATAGGTCCAAGACGAGCGTTCGGTGATCTAATTACTGAGTCTGGGATCACGGACGAAATGATCGATAGCTTGATTGCACTGAAAGACTTTGAGGGGGTTGAAGGATTACCGCCCCTGAAGGAGTTAGAGGCTCTTCGGAGGGAAAGAGGTAAAAAGACGTCATCAGAAGCAGAAAAGGAGCGCCTCAAGCTCGAGGAAGCTGCCAATGTCAGAGTGAGGAGAGTGGACGACAAAGGAAGAGCGTACGCGTTAGGAAGAAGGAAATGCAGCGTTGCCAAGGTTTGGATTCAACCCGGTGATGGACAATTTGTTGTCAACGGAAAGGATTTCGATGTGTACTTTCCAATCCTTGATTACCGTGCTGCGCTTCTTCGCCCCTTTTCGGAGACAAAGACTTTGGGGCTTTGGGACGTTAGGTGTACAGTTCAGGGAGGTGGTATCACTGGTGAGAAATCTACTTGCTCTCATAAATTCAATTAATTGTTGATTAAGTAAGCTTCAGATTGGTGTAAGGAATATAGTTGTGTAATCAATATGCATGTTTATCATTTCCCAAGGGACCTAGTTTAGTTCCATGAGGTTAAGGGTTCAATCGCTCATGTCCCTTCTCTCGTGGGCTGGCGTGTTCGTTTTGCATGCGGTCTGGGGGGCTAGGTTTTGTTTCATCCCCAGGCTTTTCTTTACCTTGTAACTTTTAATCTATTCAATAAAAAGAATATCGTTTCTAAAAAAAAGGGTTCTATTGCAAAAAAAAAAAAAAAAAAAAAAAAAGGTTCAACCGCTCATGATGAACCACCTAGCAACCAATATAGTTTTTATTTTTATTTTATTTTTAATACAGAGTAATATACTTAAAAAAAAATATGTTGGAACTGAGTTGTGAACTAAGAACATGCTAAACTACCTCAACTGTTTTGTAATGGTACTTTGTTCCATTTTGTCAGTTTCACTTGGATCATATATCCCTGTACTGATATATTAGGAGAAAAGGGTCCTTACCTTTACTTTTCTGGTCCACTTTCCCTTTCATTGCGAGGCAAAGAATAATTTAAGTGGTTGATCAATGTAAAAAATGACAATGTTTCTTCTCTCTATTAGTCCAAATAGAATGAATTAACTTGTTTTAATGTCAGGCCAAGCCGGAGCTATTCTATTGGGGATAAGCAGGGCGTTGCAAAACTGGGAACCAGACTTGCGTCCTCCGTTGAAAGCAGGTATATATGCTCATTGCTATTGTTAAAGAGAGATCAAGATTAGGGTGGCATCGGTTGGTAATGCTTCATCTGGGTCACTTTAGCTTATTTTCTTAAACTAGGTTTTCCAATAACTCTTCCTAAATGCATATTATTGAAGAAGCTGCACAAACCTAGTTTTTGAGTTCTGGTTTTGGTTTCGAATTTTTATCTTACTCGTAAAGTATTATACAATTCTTTGTTAGGATTTTTTTTTAAAAATTTTTTTATATAGGATGCACCTTTTCTCCTTCAGCACAACTAACAACAATTTAAAACCTATGATTATTATGAGTAAGCTCTTTAGTGCAAGTAGTCACAAAGCAATATGAGTGTAAAATTCTGATCCCTAAATCAATTTTATTAGCAAAATTGCCCACAAAACTATTGATTTATAGCATTTTAGTCATTTACTTAAAAATTATATATATTTTTTTAGAAAACAAATAAACACATTGGTGAGCTTATATAACATGTTTATAATTTTCCAAATTTTTTAATTCAAATAATAACCTTAGCTAACAATCCAAATTTGTTTTTTCTATTTAGTATTTTCATGGTTTAATTAAACAGTCTTTAATATAATAAAATATGACAAATATGTTTTAAGTTTCTGTTGATTCATGAAAAATTAAATATTTTTTCGAAGGTATCTGAAATGCTTAAAAAATATTGTTTGATGCGGATTTGCTAAAAAACTGTTCTGCTTGTATACTTGTTCAGAGACGATTTGCAGTAAAAATAAACCTTATCAATAATCAATTGGAGTTTAGCAGTTGATAATTGGAGCTTAAAATTACATTTACATGGCTTCAAAGGCTCAAAGACATCCAACTTACAAATAGAGCCATTAAAATGTGGTGGCTTTGTGCTAAACAAAATTAATTTATTTATTTATTCTTTTTTTGCCCATCTTCGCAGCTGGTTTCTTGACGAGAGACCCGCGTATGGTTGAAAGGAAAAAACCAGGCAAGGCCAAAGCAAGAAAGAGCTTTCAATGGGTGAAGCGTTGATTACTTTTTTCTTTCATTATTTTTTGCTTTGTTCTTTATGGTGCTCCATTTCAAATCGCATCTCTGTTATATTGACTGGACAAAAGATGAGTTCCAATAAGTTACGCGGTGTTCAGTTCTGAAAGTTTTTGAGATTGATACCCTATTTTCAGCTAACACGGACGGATTAATATTAGTTTTTATTTTTCTTTCATGATAACCGGGTACATAAATAAATTAGGTTTTGTGCAAAATTTGTCATGACTCGTGACTCAATTTTGAGTTAGAGACCTCAATATATACTTTATTTGAAATGTGTTGAAGCATCCACTGTTATTAGAGTCATTTACCAAGTCATATGTCGTTGCGTTGATATGAAATAAAAAAATAATGTATATTTGACATTATTTAAAAAAAAAAAAAGATGCTCAGGGTTAGACTTTAGTCCTCGAGTTATGAAACAATATTTTAATTGCATTTTACATCAATGTAGTTGATAGATTCTAGTCGTTGTGGAAACTTCACATTTATTATAACTATATTTTTTTACATTTATTTTTAAAATAGCTAATAGAATATATTTATTTATCTATCTAACCTTTCGATACAAAATTTATCGGTGTAAATATCTTTTGGCAATTCAAGTTATTATTTGCTTTGTTTAATTATTATCATTATTGTTTTTTTTAATGGCACAGCATTCTATTAAGAGAAATTGTCATATCTATCACCATTTCAATAACATTTTTCAATAATCCACTAAAACATAATTTTGGTCAAAAATACTACTTGGCTTTGTATGAAAAACTCATAATACCATTCACTTTAATATTTCTTACATTTTGATCAAAATCCAAGACAATTAATATTTATCTTTATTTTGAGAACTCGGTGAGGGTGAGATTTTGAATAAACTCGGTTTGGGAGAAGAAAGAGAAATAAAATCAATCAAATGAAAAAATAATTACTAAAAATAAATATTGATTGAGTTTTGGTTTTTGATCAAAACGAAGGAGTATTAAAGGGAAGGATATTTTGGGTTTTTCACACAAAGCCAAGTAGTATTTTTGGCCAAAATTAGTTTTTAGTGGATTATTGGAAATGTTATAATAAATGTTTTGTCCCCTAAACTATGGCGTCACTTACAAAAAGCTCCCTGATCTTTAAAAACTGATTAGTTACCCCTTGTTCTATGTAAAAGTTGCATCTAGGTCATTTCCGTCAAAAACTCGGCCCAATCATCAGTTAAATAGTCACGTGGAACGCACGTGTTCGTTGAAAGAATGGTGATATTGAGATGTCGTTAGTTCGGTGAGGGAGTGTATTTTCATTTTATTTTTTAATTAAAATCTAAATATTAAATGGAAAAATGTAAATTAAAATCCTAAAAGTAACTAACAAAAAAAAAAATCCTAAAATCGTATCTGAATGTGAATCGATTAACACACAAACTAGGATATCGAAAATCTATGGGAATGGCGAAAGGAAAATCTCCGGGGAAGCCTTCTCCAGCGAGAAAGCGTGGTGGGAGGTTCGTGGGTGCGTCATCTTCTCGTGCGAAGTCGAAACGGATCGCTGAATCGAAGAAGAAATCGCCTACACGGACAAAGAAATTGCCTGAAGATAATCCAAAATCGAAGGAAAAATAACATGTTCAAACGAAGGAGTCTCGACCAAGTGAAATTGATTGTGATGGTATGAATATTTTTCCTCTCTTTTATGGGTTTGATAAAGACGACTATTATTGGGTACCACAATGTGAAAGCTGAATTTGTCGAATGGGACCATGGTTTGATAAAGAAGAATATTGTTTGTCTGGTTGCTTTTTTGGGTTTTTTTTTTGTTTGTTTAAGTTTGTTGTCCCCTTTTAGTAAACAATGGGTCCTTAGTGTCGGTTCGGTATATTAAATGTAAGCGTTGTGTTGGTTGGTTGACTATATTTAATTAGCACGTTTTATTTGTTTTCTTTGACAGAGGAATTGTTGAATGGTTTTGTCTTGAACGTTCACCATGGGGTACGCTGGTTTTTGCAACTACTGATCGTGATTGGAACTATGAAGGTGGAGTTATAGAGCGCATAGACAGTGTAGACATAGATCGGATGTTTATTGGTTTGTTGGACAAGCTACTAACGGTCACGCTGGGATACACTACGGCGCCACTATACTTCATGATGTCCATGCTGTGTGACAAACTGGAGTGCATAGTCTCTGATGAGTTTCTCTTAGAAGTGATAGCAGAGACTCTGAAAACAAAATGGGAAGTGCACGTGTACTGTGACCACCCCGATGGTTCTCACCCAACTGGACCGGGGGCGGTGAGTGACAACGATCAGTAAAACCGTCGCGACGAGACTCGGAATGTTCAAGCTGGTGAGGTCAATGAAGGCCTTGGACTGAATGAAGTTGTTGAGCCCGATCAAGAGGGTGAGCCAAATGAAGATGTTGAAGATGGTGAGGTTATTGGCTCCGATGTTGAGGCTGGTGAAGACGTTCAAGATGTTGGTTTTGAAATGAGCGAAGACGACATGAAGTTGATGGTGATGCTGTTGACCTTGGACTGGCAGGCATAGGTAAAGGCATTAATCAGGTTAGTGATGAAGATGATGATTCAGAGGACATTGATTTTGACATGGACGTATACATCGGTGTTGAGGACTCATCGTCTGAAGATGAGGTACGACCACCCGGTGAAAGTTCAAGTGGCCAACACTTCAGAGACGTGAGGAAAAAGAAAAAGATACTCCCAAACTTCTTGGAGTTTAAAGAAAATGAATTACGAAATCCAGTCTTCAAGCTGGGTATGATCTTCCAAACTGGTAAGTTGTTTAAAGAAGCCATAAGAGAGTACTCAATACGCGTCGCTAAACCTATTTTCTTTAA
Organism: Urtica dioica subsp. dioica; assembly: GCF_054948205.1. Classification (NCBI taxonomy): domain Eukaryota; kingdom Viridiplantae; phylum Streptophyta; class Magnoliopsida; order Rosales; family Urticaceae; genus Urtica; species Urtica dioica. Next base: position 6,515,971 of record NC_142762.1, read on the forward strand.
GAAAAACGACCCCAACAGAATTCGTGCAGAGTGTGAGGACCCAAAATGCAGATGGACGTGCTTCGCTTCATTGTCGGGGGAAACACGTACGTTATTATGCATAGTTTTACTCTATTAATATGCACAGTTTGTATTCATGTTATTTGCTAAGTTTTAGTCAAGTATAATACTCACAGTTTTCGTTGTTGGTTCATACAGGTTTATTCCAAATCAAAACTTATAAGCCTGAACATACTTGCCCCTGAGTAAATGTTAACTGGTTTGCAACAACTAAATGGATGTCACGTACGTACATGCAACAATTCAAGAATTGTGATTCCTGGTCAGCATCGGATGTCATGAACCAACTTCAGAGAGACTTTCTAGTGGAATGTACTCGTGATAAGGCGTACAGAGTGAAGAAACTTGCTAATCAAGCAATTGAAGGCAATTATAAAGAGCAATATGCTAAGCTATGGGACTACGGTGCAGAGTTATTAGCCACAAATCCTGGTTCCACTGGCCAAATTCAAACCGAGAATGTTGGAGATGGTAAACCAGTATTCAAGCGGATATGCTCTGTGTTTCAAAGGCTGCAAAGACGGATTCAAACATCGTAGGCCTGTGATTGGCTTCGATGGATGCCACATAAAGGGTCATCATACAGGTCAACTGTTAACGGCCATTGGTATTGATGCAAACAACGGTATTCATCCGATCGCGTACGCTGTTTTTGAGTCCGAATGCAAATCCTCATGGACGTGGTTTTTAGACTTTCTCAAAGTGGATTTGAATATTGTGAATGGCCATCACTGAACATTCATATTTGATAAGAAAAAAGGGCTTGAAGAAGCTTTGTCAGGGATGTGGAAAGAGGGGTCTGTTCAAGCCGAGCACAGACATTGTGCAAGGCATTTGCAGTGTAACTTCACAATTCTGGTCTATTTGTAGTCACATAATATGCTAATTTTGAAGTCAATTATGCAGGTACATAAAGGACTCTTTGTAAAATAAAAAATAAAAATAAAAAATAAAAAAAAGATGCACGAGGCGTTGTCATGTTCCACGGCTCGTTTTGAAACAAAAATGTCACTAATCCAGGCTGAGGTTCCTGAAGCCTATGAATGGCTAATGAGCAAAGGTACTAACAACTGGGCTAGATGTCGTTTCAGAATCGGACCTAAGTGTGAGATTGCACTCAACAACTTGTGTGAGAGTTTCAACGGCACGAGGGCAATACTATGTGTGTTTGACTTGATGTGTGTCATTTTTGCATCAATTATTATGGGTCAATAGCTAGTATTGAAATTGTTAATCTTTACACCAAATCAAACATCTAACATTGATTCCAAAATCAAAGTAATACAGATGACATTACACCAGCAATACAGCACATACAAACACACCACCAAATTGTCTACTTGAACAACAACACATAAAAAAAGCAATACAAACAACAAGCACAAAAGCAATACAATGACACAGAGCAACAACTTAATTTGCAAAGATTCACTAGCTACCAATCCGACCAAATAATCGCTAGTATTAACAGAGGTAATTGGACTCTGAACTTCAAACTTTCCAATTCCGTTGAGTGTGTTCATCACTTATGTAATCGTTTTTGTCGATCGGGTACAAGTAGGGGGGTCCAACCATTAAAAAAATCTGCAGACTAGTTCATTTTTATTTTGAGGAACCAAACAATTACCACCCAATCAACAATATTACACCCAAATTCAAATAGAATATCAGAATATTCAAATACCCAAATTTGAGAAAAAGCAACACTAACCTTGTACATAGGATATCCAAAAAAACGTCTTGCTGGGTTATGACCTGTCCGTGAAATCCTCTCCACAGTCTTCATTTCGCAAGTACATGTCGCGGCTACGTTCACGTTTCGTCAAAGAACACATGGGCTTTCTTGCGATTACACATGCTATGACTTCTCTCCATTATGATGTCAAACTCGATTTGCTTTCACGATGAACCCTAGCCCTTGAAATCGAATCAGAGATGCTAACCCTAGTTGAGTCGATTTCGTGATTTCTTGAACTGGATTTGGGAAGAGATAATTCCTATTTTTGACGGATTTTAATGTATATTAATCAAAATAAGTAAATAGCAAAAAAGAAAACCACGTCCGAGGGTATTTTTGTAAACTCGTTCAACTCGGGTACCACGTGACTACCACGTCAGCATTTAACTGACGGTTTGGGCTTCAAATACACGGAAGACCCATAAATTTTGCAGGTCATTATATTGAGGTCCAATATCACAGATATTGTATTTTAAGTAGTGTATCGTCAGTGAGTTCAAGGGGCAATTGTACAAATTCTTCAAAATGTTATTGAAATGGTAGTAGATGTGGTAATTTCTCTTAGAATAATAACTAAAGATGCACAAATAAAAGAGAAGAACATCTTATAGAATACAAACGAAGGTCAGATCAAATCCAGTCTTAAGTACATATGTTCATAATCTTCTGTATGCTTTTGGCACAAGGAAGAACAAAAAAGCACAACAATATTTAAACACTTATTTAGCTCTTAAAGAAAATGATTCTGCAACATGTATAAAACAAATTCATCAGTATTCCCCTAACGAAACAGTGGAAGACGGCTATCATTCATATCCAATCAAAAACATCAAGTAGACAATGACCGAAGGAGGTATAGAAAAAACTAAATAAACCTAAAACAATTGATTATCTATCAACGCGACAACTTTGCGGACTACTATGAGGATGAGGATCTCGCCATACCACCGTGGATGACAATCCTTGCCAAACTACGGTTGTCAAAGACCCACACTGCACAATCTAATAAATTTTATCTCATTTCCCACTAAAAAGAATATAATTTGGCCAAATATAATAGCAAATCATGTGTACAAATACATTTTTCCCCTTTTTTTTTTTCTCTTTTTCTTTTACTACCCACGCATCACCCAAACCCACACGTATCTTCTTCCTCTCCCTCTCTCTCCTCCACTTCTTATTTTTCTTCAACCTTTAGATGTACACCAAAAAAAGGGCCATTTGGCTTTCGACTGAGGACCGTACGGCCTCTTGTCCGTGTGAGACCTAAAGCTCTCTTCCCAATTTTCGCCGCCATATTCCTCGCCATCGTCGTTGACCTCACTCTTGACCTTCAATTTCTCAAAATCGAAAAGACCGCGAGAGTTCAGAGACACGACTTGCTCGCCTCAGTATTTCTCGCGGACATCGTCCTCAAATGGATCGTGGCTCAGAACGACCTCGTGAGCCTCCACAAGGTAAACGACGGAGGTCGAATCGCCATTCTCGGCGGAGAACCTCCAAACCTTTCCTTGGTCTTCGCTATTACGTCACAAAAATCCATTTCTTTCCCTCGGCTCGCTTTCTCTCTCCCTCTCTCGCTGCTGTACTCAGTGACGACTCACTGAGTCCGACCGATTCGACCGCCATGAAAGAGGACCAAGAGCATGACCACCAAGAACCTCGTGCGGATGAGAACAACACTGAGACAAAGCGGAAGATGGAGGACAAAATCCTCCTCGCCAAGAAGAAGGCGTAGGAAATCGCCGCCCAACTCGTCAACAATGCTTTTGAGTCGAAACACCCTCATATCGGTGAAGAATCGCGTTTTATTATTCTAGGGATTTGGATTTGAGATTGTTCTCTGGTAAAAATATAATGGAGATTGTTCTCTGGTAAAAATGTAATGGAGATTGTTCTAGAGATTTGGATTTGACCTCTGTTCATTTTTGTCTCCGAAATTATAATGTTCGAATAGACGAGGAAATGGCTCGAAATTTCTTGTTTTATCCTGCAATCCGAAGCGTAGTATTTTAGGATTTGCCTTTGGTTGAAAGCTTGTCCAGTTTCGCTGTCACGAGGGTGAATTATGTTTCTCAGATATTGTTAGATTTCTAGTTTTCTTTTTTGCTATTTGAGCTCAACAGCTAGTTTCGATTTTAATCGGGTTTTAAGGCATTTTATAAAGTGAGGTCACATATCATAATATAGAGAATAGAGATCCGGTTATGTGCATTTGTTAGCTTCAGATTTATAAGTGTTCCATCAGTGAAAGTTATACTAGATTTTTCATTTCAATTGCCTAAAGAAAATAAAAAGAAATGAAACAACATACTATAGTCTATTGTTTTTAGAGAATCATGTGTTTCTTCAACAAAATCCAATAAGAGGAGACTCAGACGTTGAATTCCTTGTCATTTTTTTTATGTGTCAACAAGTTTTGGTGGACGTTTGTAAATGGACAAACTTCGGTAATTTTTTTTGAAATATGAATATTTTTCATTAATGATCAGTTGATGACTAGATAAAAGTGTCTATTGTTGACGATTCAGTCAATAAATCATGTCGAGTGTTGACATATGTCTGTCAATTGTTGACATGTATGTCAACAAATTATATCAATTGTTGATATCTATGTCAACAATTTATGTCAACTGTTGATATTTATGTCAACAAATCAACAAACTTTTCAGTGTTGTCAATTATAGACATATATAGGTCAACAAATCGTCAAACAAACTCAGATAAAAAAAACAGATATCTTGACACAAACGTGACTCAAAGAAAAAAAAATAGTAAAGAAGAAAAAGAAGATGGTAAAAATAGATAAAAAAAAAAAATATTCCTTCTCCTCCTTTTACTAGTATTTTTAGTCAAATTATGCTTTTGATGAGAAATGAATAAAAAAAATTATTAAATGGTAGTAGTTAATGCAATTTCTCTATTTTTTTTAAAACAATGCAATTTCTCTATTTCATGCACTAGTTTAGTTTATATGTCTCAGTTTATTAGAAAATAATTAAGCAAAACCCTTTAAATATTTACCACTGTTATAAAAATCCTGTGAATTCTTTAAGTCTGCTGAAGAAACAATTCAAAACCAGGCGAAACTTGCATCACAAGCAACACACACACATAGACACAATACGGCCAAAACAGTGAAAAAAGAAAAGAGCACACCGGATTTATCCTGGTTCGGTCATAAAAGACCTACATCCAGCCTTGGGGGTTTCTTCACTATCGATGAGACTCGAAGATCTCTTGCAGTTTACAGATTACAAGTCTTTCTATGCCGAAACCAGTTTATCTCTCTAGACTAGTTTCTCTCAAGAACTTTCTCACACTACAAGTACATATGAAAGAGAGGAATGGAACACCATACATAAACCACTAAGCCTAGACCTATTTAAAGACCCGGACGAAGATTTCTTGCACGCCACGTCATGAAGATCCAACGGCCAACGCACTGCTGTCCTTAGCTCGCAGCTCGCTCAACTTAGCTCGCAGCTCGCTCAACTCCTTAGTTCACAGCTCGCTCAACTCCTTAGCTCGCCCAGTTCGCTCACGTCACCTCCACGTCATTGCTTGATAAGATCACCAAACAACAATTCTCCACCTTGATCTTTATCATCTCAAGTCACTTAGATCAGAAACCCCCGGATCCATCTACTCGTCCTTGATGCGATCTTCAACATTGACTATCTTCAGACAATGTTGAAACTTTGTGTTTGGAAGAGGCTTGGTCATCATGTCTGCTGGATTGTCTTCAGTAGATATCTTCAAAACCTTGACACTTCCTGTGTTGACCACGTCTCTGAAAAAATGCATCTTGACATCAATATGCTTAGACCTTTCATGAAAAACCTGATGCTTGGCTAGATTCAGTGCACTTTGACTATCACTGAAGACAGTCACTTGTTCCTGTTTAAAGCCTAGCTCAGACAGCAAGCCTTTCATCCATAAAGCCTCTTTCACGGCTTCAGTCATAGCAATATATTCAGCTTCAGTTGTTGAGAGGGCAACAACTGACTGAAGAGTAGACTTCCAGCTCACAACCCCTCCACACACTGTAAAGATGTATCCTGTTATAGACTTCCTGGTGTCTATACTTCCAGCATAATCTGAGTCCACATAGCCTTGTACCTGCACTGAGTTAGAGACATTTTTACCATATATAAGGCCATGGTTAACTGTACCTCTTAAATACCTTAGGACCCACTTGACAGCACTCCAATGTTCTTTGCCAGGGTCAGACATGAACCTGCTGACTAGACTGATTGCATATGCTAGATCTGGTCTAGTACAAATCATAGAAAACATTAGACTGCCAACAGCACTTGCATAAGGTATTTTAGCCATATATTTTTTGTCTTCTTCAGTTCTTGGACTCTGAGAGGTAGAGAGTTTGTAGTGGTGTGGCATAGGAATGGTGACAGGTTTTGATGCTCCCATATCAAACCTATCAAGTACTTTGGATAGGTAGCTGCTTTGATAAAGGCAGAGCTTGTGTGCTTGCCTATCTCTTTTTATCTCCATTCCCAGTATTTTTTTGCTGGTCCAAGATCCTTCATTTTGAACCTTTCTTTGAGTTGAGACTTTAACCTGCAAATCTCAGACTTATTTTGACATACTAGCAACATATCATCAACATATAAGAGAAGATAAATCATAACATTGTTGGATACATGCTTGTAGTAGACACACCAGTCATATTCACTTCTCATGTACTGGTGTTCAATCATAAATTTATCAAATTTCAGATACCATTGTCTTGGAGACTGCTTCAAACCATATAGAGATTTGTGATGCAAGCAGACTTTGGATCTGGTATCTCCTTCTTCATACCCCTCTGGTTGCTGCATGTAAATGTCCTCATCCAAATCACCATATAGGAAAGCTGGACATCCATTTGCTCTAGTTCCCAGTTGAAATGAGCAACTAGGGATAGGATAGTGTTGGTGGATCGAGCGCGCATCGGACACGAACGATCGCTCCGACGCGCCTCTTTTGAGATGATTCCACCATATAACCATATTAATGCGGAAAAATAATTAATTACGCTGATCATAAGCTAATTAAATTATGGTTATAATTAACAAGATCTAGTTATGTTTAATTAATTTAATTCACGAGAGCATATAAGTCAAGCAATCGATATAGAGCGAAAACGAATACTTACAGTTTTTGGCTCACGAACTGAAAGCTTTCACAATCCGTCTTTGTCTTGAACGTCTTGATGAAGGACTCGAGGATGACACCTTAGTCTTCCGAAACGTAATCTCCGAGGCGAATAAGAAAGATGAGTGGGCACAGTCTTTATCTCACTAGATCACGAAACTAGGTGTTTCGAGATCTCGCTCTTATTTAACTAAGAATGGAAACGAATTTTCCGAGGGGAAGAGAAGTGAAGTGCTCGGCCAAGGTAGGCTAGAGAGCACGAAATTTTCACCAAAAATTGCTTCAAATAATTGCTTATTTTTGCCTTCTCATGAACCCCTATTTATAGTAGTAAAAGGAGATATTCATGGGATCTTCCAGAATATTTTATTTCATTTTATTGTGTTCACACTAGAGGATTTAATCTAGGCCCTTGGATCTCAACAAGTGAATCCTACTTTTTCTCGCATCCATCAGATCAATATCTATGGGATATTTAAATAGAGAATAATTTATTTAGTGAGATAATAAAGGAGAATATATTATTCTCCTAAATTTTCTCCTAAATATTCTCCTAAATATTCTCCTAAATACTCTCCTTTAAATAAGGAGAAAATATAGGAAAATATCTTATATTATTCTCTCTCCTTTATTTAAACAACTAAAGAGCAAATATTGGTAAATACCAATATTATAAAAATCGGTTTTTAGGCACACGGCCAAGGGGATTTGCGCAAACCCTAGTGCCAAAACCCTAAATCCGACTTTCATATTTTGTGCAAGGCCCAATTGCTTAAAACCCAATTAATTATTTATTTACTTGGTCCAACAATAAACAAATAATTAATAATTGTTTATTTACTTGATCAAACAATTCTACCATAAATATTTATTTAATTATGCGAATACCCGTTTTCCAGAATTAATGCTGTCAATCACAATTACAGCAAGTGAGATTAATAATGATAAACATTATTATAAGAAAGTTCTTATCCGCCTTTATCAGAGCCGAATCGGGGACTATGGACCTAGTAATAGAAGCTTAACAAATCCGATGAAAAAGACGAAATAGTCCTTTCTCTTTTGTCCATCGATTCGTCTAATCTTGGTCAAATACTCCACCTTGTAAGCCAAGACTGAACTCTCCTTTATACTAGAATTATATTTACTCATCGTGACGAGTGTCCACTGATGTAGTCAGTTCGTGATCAAGATCCTCCAGGTTCAACCCGTGTCAAGAGAAGTCAATTTATCCGTTATACTTCTCTTGATACATATCAGCCCTAAGCATTGTTGCTTCCCCAGCGAAAGATTCTTTCGAACGTTACTTACTTCGAAAGTGCTAGCAATCTATCGGTTCTGGAATCAACCCTTAGGTGAGTGAACATTAACCTTCTTTCAGGAAGGCTGGATTCCGTATCTGTAAATCACTTCCCACTCGAATCATGCTCTGAGAAAACTCCCAAGACATAAGCTGTGATTAGCATGAATAGCCTTTTAGCGAATGAGTCAAAGAGCCCAGTAACATAACCCAATGTCCATGATCACTTTAGGATTTAGATCAAGTCTCACTGTGACCATCATAGTGACCTCAGTTAGTGTGTCGTAACGGTCCTTAAACGACACATCTACACCAAGACCTGTCCAAGTCGTACACTTACCACAAGTGTAGAATGCTCCCACATAGTGATCAGCCTTCACCTATGTGTTCTACATATATGACTTTAGATATAGCTTTCCGGGCGTATATCAGTCATCGACCATGTTTTAGCTCACCGCCCGAACTCAGGTGCCCAGCACGTGACTCAGTTTAATACGGAGGCTATGGAAGATAGTTGTTATTGATTCTAATTATTTAGAACTCAACCCACTAATCATATAATGCTAATAAAGTAATCTTATTATCGAATTTAGTAATCATTTATTCATTATCTTCAAGTGGGCAATATTCCTAACAATCTCCCACTTTGACCAGAGAAGATAAGTTTCCTTCAGCCAATTTAATTCTTTGCCATCATTATAGATGGTTTAGACCTTGACCCAGGATTGAGATTCCCATCATATGGATTCCCACTTTTATCTATACTCTATCATTCATGTCGATCTGACATATGTCCCATTTTCATATCATTCTAGTTCATGCATTTTTGCAAGTGTTCTTTGACTTACCATTTAAGGTCAAGTCAATTTGTTCACAGTAAATAAATTTACTTTAGAACAAATTAACACTTCGCATACCTTTAGATTATACACCAGACTTTATATCTAAAGATAACAAGTCTCCCTATCAAGGTGTACATCCCTTTGGTGCCAAAACAGGTTGCACCATTGCATGGTTTGATCTCATCACCACTTACTATAGTGTGATTTATTGAACGTGTTTAAATAAGAACTTTATTGACCTATTTCCATTACTTGGTTATTTATAGTTCATCCTTATTTTTCGTGTTCATATTCAATATATACACAGGTCTTTAAGGATCTACTATATTTAAATAACTAAGTATCTCACTATTTCCAGAAATTACAGTGTTTACAACACATGTAGTTATTCTCGGAAATACGACATTGTCTAAGGTCTAATTATTAGTCCTTTTAAAGACAATGTCAATAGCCTCAACATTGAGCTCATACCTTATATCAATAAGTATGTTTGAGACATAATGGAACGAGCATGTCGTTTCTAAATTTAATTTTAGAAACAGTTAGCTCAGTCAATTTACTTGTGTCATAATGAGGTCTAGAACTAAAATAGTAATGAATTTATTCATGACACTTGTTTATGAGCTATACTTATCGATCATTCTCAAAATATCGATTATAACAAACATCCATGTACAATCATGACTAGTTTGTTAAGTACTTAGGATCTACCTTTCATATTTTGAAAAGTTTAGTAGTATAACTACTTCGATCCATGTCTTTATGTTATTGGAACTTCATCCTCAAAGGACAGTTCATCTTCAATTTTGAAGATCCCTAATGAAGTGGTTCGTGGTATCAGAAAGAAGAGTATCATTGATGATAATGTCTCTCCTTAAGGGCTCAATCCCTTACCTTATAGCTTATAAAGCTTAAACCATTTCATTAATCCTTTTATAGATCTCTCTATTCCTTTAAGCTAATAGCTTAACAGGTAGATCTATTAAATATGGGCTAATAACTTTTAGACAAGTTAGTATGATCGAGAGTGATATCTCAAGATCATGTCTTTCCATTTAAGGAAAGCTTATTGTTGATGAGAGTGACAAGGATCCATTCTAGGATGCTCCCACTAGGTTATTGATTTTAACGACAAGATAATTCAAAATTATCCTTTCTTTTAATTCATTGATTTATGTGGCAAGGTAATCATTGATTACTCTTTCACTTTAATTATTGAATAATAGCATATACATTCCGGTTAAGGATGCCATCTTCAATGATGGGTTTAATCCTGTGAAGGATGTTGCTATTTATCGAACAACAAGTGGCTAGATTTCATTAAAGAAAGCTCCCACTCTTTTATTGAACAATAGTGACTAGAATCCAATTAAGGATGCTCCCACTCAATAATATTTGTTATTTAGTGACTAGGTTCCATTTATGGATGCTCCCACTATGTCAATGAATAAGAGTAGCTAGGTTCCAGCTAAGGATGCTTCTACTCGATTATTGAATTATAGACTGGCTAGGTTCCAATTAAGGATGCATGCTCCCACTCAATAAATCTAGAGTGGCTAGGTTCCATTCAAGGATGCTCCCACTCAATCAATACGAATATTAGTGACTAGGTTCCAATTAAGGAAGCTCCCACTAATTTAATTCATCATCAACACTAACTTTTAGTTGTGTCTCCTTTATTACTTATTATTCGCACAAGTCATTGTCGAATAATGGTAATAATTATTTAGACGCTTTCAAAGCTCTAAATAGTTCTTAAACAATAAAACATATTCATCATAAGAATTTAATGAAGCAATAAAAGCTAATCAAATTCTAACAGAGATAATAACTTAGAAAATATTTATATTTATTGTGCTTCTATATAGCATATGAACGGAAAAACGTGACCTTCATATTCTGTATCTTTTTCATAAGGACATAAGCATTCATGCATATTCAAATATCATAAAAGCAATTAAGGCATTCAATTATAGAAGGAAATATTTAAAGACACAACCATGTGTTCATAAATAATGTAATAAAACATAAAGAAAGAAAGATTCATCCTTTCTGGAATAACCATAAAGGCTACAGTCCAGAAAACCTCGGATTATTAAATGACACATCCTATGTTCAATAATAAATCCAAAAATGAAAGTAATAAAACTAGCGGGAAATTAGATCTTCAAACGGAGCATGAGCTTCTCTACAATTCGGGCTTGAATCCGACATTGTTCAGCAAGCTCGTCTACACACGTGTGCTCCATCAGATCTGCTCTGCAACAAGAGAAGAAGTATGCTATGTTGTCGGTCGTTTTCGGAAAACCCGAGACGCCAAGAAGGCACGTCGCTCAAAGGGCCGATGGTCAGGCCGGAGGTCCTGAGGAGCGGCAAATCTTCAAGCCCTCGCCCAAACTCTTGACTTCTCGAGTCGAGCTTCGCTCCTCGAGTCGAGCCTTGAGTCAATCTCCTCGAGTCGAGCTTCGCTCCTCGAGTCGAGCCTTGAATTGTTCCACGAGTCGAGCCTCGAGTCATTCTCGAGTCGAGCCTCGAGTCATTCTCGAGTCACTCCTCGAGTCAAGTCGCTAGTCGCTCTCGTCGAGTTGAGCCTTGCTCCTCGAACCGAGTCACTCTCATCAAGTGAAAATCTTCATATTTCACGTGGAAAGAATGATATTCGAAGGCCCGCAAGAACCCGGCAAGACGAGCCGTTCATCGCGCACACAACACGCTACGCCGGCCGGCCGTGCAGCAGACGGCGCGCCGCGCCAGACAGGCGCGCGCCGCGCGCTCCATGCGCCGCGCGACCTGCGCCGCGCCCGGTGACCCGCGCGCCGCGCGCGCCGTGCGCCTCCACTTGATGGCATGCGCGTTCCTAGTCCCACATGGACGAAAAAGGGACCTTCTAAGGCTCCCAAACACCTATATAAACCCCCTCCCATTGAGGGGAAAGCCATCCCATTGAATCCTATTCAATACACAAAAATTCTCTTCATCTCCTATTGACACGCTCGATTTCTTACTCGCCTCTGCTTCTCTGGATGCCATATTTGGCCTGAAGAAGACTCTCTTCTCCCTCCCTCGTTCTCAAAGGTTCCGAAGCACTCACGGGGACTTCCCGGACGTCGCTCCCTTTGACCGAACGTTCTCCGGTGCTCAAGCACGCCCCTAGGGTTCTCGACTAGAGTTCCCCTCGCGCGTCTAACACGCTAGACGCGTACGCGATCTCTGAAGTTCTGAGACGCTGCCGAGGACTCCTCGCGCCCCGTCTCCTTCGTCGAGCACGCCTCTCCACCAAGGCCCCGCGCCTCATACTGCGTCCTACACGCATGAACTACGTTCTGACCTGATCCCACGCACGGGTACGTAGGCAGCCGACAACCAAGGCACGGTCACTCTTCCTCCTCACCCCCTACCTCTTCCGAGAGGCGGGTTGATCGGAGAAAACCCTAGCTCGAGACTATTGGGTTCCCACTCTTGGCCCGGGTGCGATCACTTGGTCCGGCCTTGGATCGAACCGCCCGAGGTTTTAAATAGTTGTTCATTTTCGTGCGACAACATTTTGGCACTAGAAGGAGGGGACTTCCCGACCTATTCAGCCCGAAATCCCTTCTATTCATCTTCTTCTTTTCTTCTGCGAACTCAACCTTCTCGAACTTGAGAAACGATGAGTAGCCAACCACCCGTACGTTCTGAGGGCGTGAACAACCCCGAAAACGTCGCTAGGACCAAGAAATACTTCTTGCGCTCCCGAGCGCATGGTGACGAAGAGTCGCTCCACGAAGAGAGCTCGACCCACTCACCATCTCCATCTCCTGATAGCAGGGACAACCGCATCGTGGAGTTAGAGGAGAGTATCCGCCGACTGAAGGCGAGGAACGCAAGGTACCACAGCCAACTGGCTGCGAAGCAACCTATGCGTGACACGACGATCCCCAACGGGGATCCTGAGAACCTCAACGAGGAAAGCCGCGACCCTGATTATGAGGGTACTGGTGAGTCGGAGGATATCGAGACTTCTCTCATGAAGGACGGGGAACTCCCCGCCGTGTTTGAAGCCGGTCCGTCGAATCCCTTACCCCGAACAGGCGATGCGCCGGCAGCTTCTCAAGAGGGGAATTCCCGACGTTCGGCTCTCGACCGACTAGGTCCGAGGGAGAATGTTGCGGAAAGACAGGGCGCGCGGAGAGCGCACCGCCGCAAGCAAAGCCGGCGCCTCCGTACGGCCAGCCCTGATCTTAGGGACCACCTCACTGCTCAACGCATTGGGCGGGGCAATGATCTGAGAGAGCGACTAAGCTCTAGACCCAATATCCCGCTGGCAGCCCCAACTAACGGGAACCGCCGCGCAGGACAGGGGTCTAACGAGAGGCCGCAGGTGACTCCTCCCGATCAAGGGGTTACTCCAACGACCGGTCTCGATGTGGTCACTATGATCCACAACCTTCGAAATGAGGTACGAGATCTCCGAGAATACGGAATAGGTGGAAGTGCCTACGGAGTCGTTGAGGAGAACTCATCTCCTTTCACTACTCAGATACTGGCTGAGGTTTGTACGGGGAATTTCAAGCTCCCGAACCTCGCTCCCTATGATGGGAAAGCAGATCCTGCTTACCACATCCAGCACTATGAAACCTGGATGACGATGCAAGGTGTTTCTCCTGGTGCCATGTGCCAAGCTTTTAGTTTGACCCTCGCCGGACCCGGCTTTGAGTGGTTCAAAAACTTAAGGCCAGGAAGCATCCACTCGTTCAAAGACCTGAAGGAGATGTTCCTAGCACGGTTCGCTACGTCTATGGTCCAAAAGAAGACCAAGATGTACCTGTGGTCAATCAGGCAGGAGAGTGGCGAGTCTCTTAGACGATACCTCGCCCGATTCACTGAAGAGTCAAACAAGGTCGACCGCTTTGACGACAGTGACACAATTGCCGCTATCATAGAAGGCTTGCGCACAAGTGACTTCCTCAAGTCTGTCGTCGGCCGTGTCCCTTCCACCATGGCCGAGTTAATGACTCGAGCTAAGACCTTCATGGGAGTCGAAGACTACCTCGACGGCCGCAAGAGCACTAATCAAAGCTCTCGCCGCCGAGAAGAACCTAGCCGCGAGCAGAACGAACCTCGTAAAAGGCGAAACAAGGGGAACCAGGTTCCTAGCAACCAACCCCATGTACCTCAGAAACCGCGACTTGCGGAAAATTTCAAAGGGTACTCGTCATTTACGCCGCTGAACACAGCGCCGGAAAGGATCTTGGGTCTGGCACGTGACAAGTTCACGCCCCCGGCTCCAATGAAGAAGGATCCCGCAACTCGCGATCGATCCAGGTATTGTGAGTTCCATCGGGAATATGGTCATTTGACCTCGGAATGCTACAACCTCAAAAGGCAAATCGAGGCTTTGATCCAACGGGGTGAGCTGAAGGAGTTCGTGTTGCGCATGATTGGCGCTGCGGGCCCCACCGCGAACAGACAACAGTCTGGTCAAGGAGGAGGAACAGCCGCTTCTGCCGACCGAACCACGGCTACTGCCAATGCCAACCCGCAACTCCACGTGGTAACCACCATACTGGGAGGTCCACAAGATGGAGATTCGGCCCGACAACGGAAGAAATTCCTTTGGGCCATGTCTCAGGAAGACGCTGCTATGCACGTCAACTTCACATATGAAGAACCTCCGTCCGTGCCTCACGAGACGATGTATTTCACCAATGAAGAGGCCAAGCGAGTTGTGCATCCGCACAATGACGCGATCGTGGTCAAAGCCCAAGTGGCCAATAACTTGGTGAAAAGGGTTCTCATCCATAATGGCAGCGCTGCTGACATAATTTTCAAGTCCACCCTAGAGCGCATGAAGCTCGGGGGACTGCGCCCGACTCCGACCCAAACACCATTGTTTGGGTGTTGTCAATGGTGCCCACAAGAAGAGTTGTAGTCTTTATTTTGTACATTTGATGTAATAAAGTCTCATGAAGACTCTTGCTTGTAATTGCCTATCTATTCATTAATAAAGTTGAAACGTTCATTCATTCTTTCTTTGTTTGAAGCTTTATGATAAAACCTTAGTCTTTTAGTCCATAAACAAACTTAACAACTTACGAAGAGACAAATGTAGATTTGCATGAACAAACTCTTCGTAGTTTGCTTAAAACGATATATTCGCAATCTTAGGGTCAAAGGACTATTGACCTCAGTATGATTGTTAGAAGAATCTATGATGTCTGGTTATGAGGCATTGAGAGTTGGGGACTCTATAGTTCTTCTAGGTATCTTCCGAAGGTACTGAATTGACCAGTGCACTTCTAGAGACAATATAAGAACAAACCATTTAACCTCTTATGTCTCGAAGTCACTATGTATGAATTGCATCATGCTTACCTTAATCCTGAAATGAGACATGCCATTTCACACCTTAGTATTCTCATTTGAGAAAGTCAAAGTTTGGACTCACTATGTGATTCCGAACAAGGCCTATTGGTGAAGTACTAAGTTGTGAGTCTGTCATGAGTAACTTTGTGAAGTTCTCATAGATATGGAATTCATGTACAAGATTGCTGAAATGCAATGTATGTCACCTCATGCTTTGTTCCTTGGAGTGTGAATAAATGAACTGGCCAGTGTCCAAATTGAGTCCTGACTCTTTTGGATGAAACAATGTGACTTGTTAACTCCTCGTCAATACATTGTTTCTAACTTATTCACAAGCGACAAAGGAGTTGAGGAAATAACAGCTAGAAGGGTAAAATGGTAATTTAGTAAATCCCGACTAGCTGATGACATTCATGAAGGGTAAACATAGATAATATTCAGTGGATCCGCTCATCATAATTAGGTCGAATTCTTGAGTAGAAAATAAATTCATTTGAACCGAGAGATTTTCAGTGTCGGCTCTTTAGTGGAGTCAGTTGGCATTAAGCTAAACTTGGAAAAGGTTTGTGAACTTTTGAGTCCAAGTGTTTAGCTCAAGCTTTGTTCATTTGGGTCCATGAGGTCACTGTCACGAATCACATCGATAGGAATTGTTAAGCTGGAAGCTAAGTCAAAACAAGAACGAAAATTGTCGAAAATTTTTGTCTTTTGAGACATAAGGATGAAATGGATGTCAATAAATTTTGACAAGTTCATTTGATGACTTAATGTCACTCGGCCATAATATGATTAACTGGGCCTTGTGAATTAATTTCATTTCATGAGAATTTTATTGAAAATTCTTAATGGGCCTTTCTCATGTTGTCATGAACAAATGAAGAAGCTTCTAGAAGCTCCTTCTAGAGAGACTTGGGCGCCTACCCTAATAGAGAAATAGGAGAGTTTATTTTGTGCATAAATGTATTTAGATACTTGCCAAAAGAAAAAGAGGAAACAAATTTCCTCCAAGAGGAAAGTGGGAATCGGCCAAGTGAGAGACAAGGCAAGGCCTTGAACAAAATAGGAAACAAATCAAGGCTTCTAGAAGCCTTGAGTTGGCCGAGTGTCTCAAAGGGAAAAAAGAGGAAATTGCTCATGAATATGTGATATTCTATAGAAGAGGAAACTACCTTATTGAAGGTGAGACCTCTCCTATAAATAGGAGCCTCATTTCCTCACATTTCATTCATCCAAGTTTAAGAGATTTGAGAGACTCTCTCTCTAGAACTTTGGCCGAAAATCCTCGCTCTCTCTCTCTAGTTTATTTTTGATTTTTTCTTGTCTTGGCACCTAGGTCCTCACTCGACCTAGTGTTTAGCTCTGCGACTTCGAGACTCGTTCTTAAGTCGTAGTGTTTAAAAGTGCCCACTCACTGATTCCTTCTTTTCGAGTGATTTAGTGATAGAAACTTTCGTGGTTGCTCGAGGTGCCAAGGAAAGAAAGAGAGACGTGCTGCGAGGGGAGACGAGCGTTGCAAACTTTCCACAAGCTTCTTCAAAGTTCAAGCTTCAAGAAAGGTTAGTAAACTTCTAGCTCATATTGGTTTTTAATTACATGTACTTGCACTTGTCTAGGTTAGTAAAAACTGTTTTACTTGTAAAAGAAAATTTTTAAAATTCCGCCGCTTACCGAAGCGTTAATTATTTTCTCAAACCCTAGATCGATTCCAACATTGGGTTCACTGGGGAAAAGGTCATGACCGAGGGCATTATCGACTTGCCGGTCACCTTTGGGACCCCTGGAGGGATCGAGGCCGTTCACATGGTCCCATTCCTAGTGGTCGATCAGGAGTCGCCTTACAACTTAATCATCGGGCGACCCACGTTGAACCGGCTAAGGGCAATCACTTCCACGTATCACCTACTGGTGAAGTTCCCCACTGAAGGAGGAATTGGCATTATGGCTGGAGACCAATCCCAAGCCAGAATATGCTACGTGCAAGGAGTTGATGGCAAGTCCGCGGGAAAAGCAGTCAACAAAATCTTCCAACTGGAAGACGATTACCCATGCAACCCAAGGGATGCAAGGAAGTTCGGAGAACTTGACCCCCGTGATGAAATCGAAAGACTTAAGGTGGAAACCTCCGATGATCTTGTGCCAATCGTCCTGGACGAATCGAAGCCTGATCAGGTTGTAAAAATCGGCAGCCGACTTCCACTTGCCATCAAAACTCAGCTTACCGCCTTCCTTAGGGAATTCAAGGATGTTTTTGCATGGACTCATGCGGACATGCCCGGAATCGATCCCGAGGTAATAGTGCACCGACTGAACGACGACCCAAAAGTCGACGAAAAAGTGCAGGCTAGACGAACGTTCAACCCAGAACGATACCTGGCCATAAATGAAGAGGTCGAGAAACTCGTCACCGCAAACTTCATTCGAGAGGCTAAGTACCCCAAGTGGGTCGCCAACGTGGTAATGGTAAAAAAGCCCAACGGGAAGTGGCGAATTTGTATAGACTACAAAGATCTTAACAAAGCCTACCCTAAGGACTGCTTTCCACTCCCGCGCATCGAACAACTGGTGGACGCCACGGCCGGCCATGAACTTCTGAGCTTCATGGACGCCTATTCAGGCTACAACCAAATTCGAATGCACGAGCCCGATCAAATTAAGACGACCTTTGTCACTGATCGAGGTCTCTACTGTTACAAGGTCATGCCTTTCGGCCTTAAGAACGCGGGAGCAACATACCAACGCTTGGTAAATCGGATCTTCGCCGATCAAATCGGCAAGACGATGGAAGTATATGTGGACGACATGCTCGTTAAAAGCCTACTGGCAACCAATCACGTACGCGACCTAAGGGAGATGTTCACAATCCTCCGCCGATATAAAATGAAGCTCAACCCCAATAAATGCGTATTCGGGGTTGAATCCGGAAAGTTCCTCGGTTATATCGTCAGCCGACGAGGCATAGAGGCGAACCCGAAAAAAATCAAGGCACTCCTTGAAATGAAGTCGCCAAGACGAGTCAAAGAGGTACAAAGCCTGACCGGTCGGATTGCCGCTCTGACACGCTTCGTGTCTAAAGCCACCGACAAGTGTCAACCGTTCTTCAAAGCTCTGAAGAAGACGGACGGCTTTGAGTGGACGGACGAATGCGAAAATGGCTTCCAAGAAATGAAGGCTTACTTTGGGTCCCCACCATTCCTCTCTAAACCGAGAGAGGGCGAGACGCTATACGTGTATCTCGCCGTCTCCGAAAGAGCTGTAAGTGCTGTCCTTGTCCGCGAAGAAAACAAGGTCCAGTGGCCGATCTACTACGTGAGCAAAGCCTTACTCGACGCAGAAACGCGCTACACCGAGATTGAGAAACTTTCTCTGGCTCTCGTAACGGCAGCTAAGAAGCTACGACCGTACTTCCAAGCTCACCCAATTGCGGTGCGAACTGAGCATCCAATCGGTAAAGCTCTTCAAAAGGGAACATCGACTCGCATGGCGATCTGGTCCCAAGAATTGAGCGAGTACGGGATTGAGTTCCACCCAAGAACGGCTATAAAGGGGCAGGCCTTAGCCGACTTCGTGGCAGAATTCTCCTACGCTCCCGATATGGGAAGAGCGGAAGCCGACCTTAGCGACGATACGCTAACTCGGAAAAGGAAGGTTGACCCAACGGGTCCCATCTGGGAGTTATACGCAGACGGAGCATCTAATGCTCGGGGGGCTGGCGCCGGAATAATCCTGATTAATCCCGACGGGGAAAAGCTGCGATACGCCCTTCACTATGGCTTCCAAGCCTCCAACAATGAAGCTGAATACGAGGCGCTCATTGTAGGGATAGAGCTGGCACAGAAACTCGGCTCCCATAACCTGCGAATACACTGCGACTCGCAGTTGATCGTAAACCAGGTTAGAGGAGATTACACCGCCAAGGAACCCAACATGATCGCGTACCTGGCTAAGACAAACTCCAAACTCGAGGCCTTCTCTTGGTTCGAGATTCACCAAATCCCGAGAGAACAAAATTCGGAGGCTGACGCGCTTGCTCGCCTCGGATCTGGCATCGACGAAGACGGATTGGGGACCGTACCCATTGAATCTCTCCCACGACCATCCGTCTCCCGAGACAAAGTTGGGACCATAGGGATGGCATCTCAGCCCACTTGGATGGACTCAATTGTCAAGTTTTTGCGAAGAGGGGAACTCCCCGAAGACCGCAAGGAAGCCGATAAACTGAGGGCCTTAGCATCCAAATACACGCTCCGTGAGGGCACACTCTATAAGCGCGGTTACTCAACACCGCTACTCCGATGCCTCGATAGCGTTGAGTCGACCAAGGTCCTCCGCGAAATCCATGAGGGCATCTGCGGAAACCACGCCGCTGGAACTTCCCTTGCGCTCAAAGCGCTTAAGCAAGGCTATTTCTGGCCTACTATGAAGCGAGATGCTTGCGAATGGGCAAGGCGTTGCGATAAATGCCAGCGCTTCGTGGAAATTCCGCGACAGCCCCCGACCCCATTAAGCAGCATCGTTGTCCTACGTCCCTTTGCTAAGTGGGGCGTGGACATCATTGGCAAGCTCCCTAGAGCGCCAAGGCAATACGAGTACGCCATCATCACCATCGACTACTTCACTAAGTGGGTAGAGGCCGAGCCGCTTGCCAGAATAACTGAAGCAAACACGACAAACTTCATCTGGAAGAACATCATATGCAGGCACGGTATCCCCGCCTCGATTGTGACCGACAACGGAGCACAATTTGACAACGTGCGAGTAAGAGATATCTGCGATCAACTGAAGATCAGCAAGACCTTCTCCTCGCCGCGTCATCCTCAGGCCAACGGCCAAGTCGAGGCAGTCAACAAGACAATCAAAAGCAACCTGAAAAAGAAGCTCGAAGACAAGAAAGGCGCCTAGGCCGAGGAATTGCCATTCGTCCTATGGGCATATAGGACAACCGCGCGAAACGCCACCGGCGAGACGCCATTCTCCCTTGCATATGGGGTCGAGGCCGTGGTTCCAATTGAAACCGAGGTACCCACGTTCCGAGTCGATACATTCGACGAAGCGGACAACGACGAGGCCATGCGCCTTGAGTTGGACCTGATCGATGAAAAGAGAGCGGAAGCATTCAGACGCCTCGCCGCACAGAAGCGCAAGGTCGAAAGATACTACAACTCCACGATCAAAAGGCGAACCTTTGCCGCCGGAAGCCTCGTCCTCAGACGAGTGTTCCAGAACACACAAGTCCAAGGCGCCGGCGTCCTAGGCCCGAACGGGGAAGGCCCTTACAGAGTCCGCAAAGTCATTCACGACGGGACATACTACATCGAGCACACGGACGGAACTCCGATTCGCCACCCGTGGAACGCGGAGCACTTGATGCAGTACTATCAGTTGCTAGCGTCCCCCGCTTTTTTATCGCTTTTATTTCCCATTTTCAATAAGGCCTACGAGCCAATGTTTTAGGATTTTAATTTTCTCGCAAGTTTTTTCGCAAAAGTAATAAAACTCAAGTTTTCCGTTCCAAATTTTGTTTTATGCAAGTTTTCTGGTTATCGAACTATTAACTTATAACCCAAAAACTTGGGGGGGCTAGCTATGGTAAGGAAACTCTCAAAAGAACACGCTCCACCAAAAAACTCAAGACGCCTACATGGCGCACATAAGACGCCTACATGGCACACTTAAGACGCCTACATGGCGCAAACCAAAGACGCCTACATGGCGCAACCTGACGCCTACATGGCGCAACTTAAGACGCCTACATGGCGCACGTAAGACGCGTAAAGGCGCAGCCCTTAAGACGCCTACATGGCGCAACCTAAGACGCCTACATGGCGCACGTAAGACGCGTAAAGGCGCAGCCCGTAAGACGCCTACATGGCGCAACCTAAGACGCCTACATGGCGCACGTAAGACTCGTAAAGGCGCAGCCCGTAAGACGCCTACATGGCGCAACCTAAGACGCCTACATGGCGCACGTAAGACCCGTAAAGGCGCAACCCGTAAGACGCCTACATGGCGCAACCTAAGACGCCTACATGGCGCACGTAAGACGCGTAAAGGCGCAACCCGTAAGACGCCTACATGGCGCAACCTAAGACGCCTACATGGGCACGTAAGACGCGTAAAGGCGCAACCCGTAAGACGCCTACATGGCGCAACCTAAGACGCCTACATGGCGCACGTAAGACGCGTAAAGGCGCAGCCCGTAAGACGCCTACATGGCGCAACCTAAGACGCCTACATGGCGCACGTAAGATGCGTAAAGGCGCAACCCGTAAGACGCCTACATGGCGCAACCTAAGACGCCTACATGGCGCACGTAAGACGCGTAAAGGCGCAACCCGTAAGACGCCTACATGGCGCAACCGAAGACGCCTACATGGCGCACGTAAGACGCGTAAAGGCGCAGCCCATAAGACGCCTACATGGCGCAACCTAAGACGCCTACATGGCGCACGTAAGACGCGTAAAGGCGCAGCCCGTAAGACGCCTACATGGCGCAACCTAAGACGCCTACATGGCGCACGTAAGACGCCTACATGGCGCAACTTAAGACGCCTACATGGCGCAACCTAAGACGCCTACATGGCGCACTTAAGACGTCTACATGGCGCAACCTAAGACGTCTACATGACGCAACCTAAGACGCCTACATGGCGCAATCCAAGACGCCTGCATGGTGCGCTTAAAACGCCTACCTAGCGCGGCCTGATACGTCCACTTGACGCAATCCGGCACACGTAAGGCGCCTACGTAACATGGCTGACCCGCAGTTGAAAATACTTAAAAATGCGAACCATCCAAGTGACTGGCGTGTTTGAAAAGGTACCCTGCTGAGGTAAAAGGATTTGCAAAACCATTGACACAAACAAATCGACCATCCAAGCATGCCATAAAAGATGAGTGTGCGAAAACATTCGTAAGAATAAATAAAAAAACTTTTCATAAAAGAAAGGGGCAACTGCCTCAAATCCTAGAAAGCATGCGCTAAGACAAGTGCGCTAAAGGGAAAAATCCTAGTAAGCAAGCGCTAAGATAGGTGCACTGAATGGAAAAACCTAAAAAGCATGCGCTAAACACTTGCGCGAGAAAAATAAATAAAGGAAAAGGTCACTCGGCGGGAACATCGCCTACAAGATCGGCCCCGTCGAGTGGTGGGAATAGCGAGTCGAAGAAGTCGAAGGTGACCCCCCGAGAAACATTCTCGGTAGCTGTGGCGTCCCGACACTCCACCGCCGCTGCATGCCTTGCCTCTTCGACTCCGACATCAAAGTCGTCTTGAAGGTCGGACGCAAGCTGTTCCGCCGCGGCTTTCTCCTCGGTGACCCGAACCACCTCCTCCGCCAAGGAGTCGCGCTTACGCTCCGCACGAACACGGGCAGCCTCACTCGACGTAAGCTGGCCCTGAAGAATGCCAACTTCTTCCGTGCGCGACTCCAACTGACGTCGAAGATCCCGCGCTTCGCTCCGGAAGACCTCCGTCGATCGAGTCGCCACTTCGAGGGCTTGACATTCCGTCGTTAGCTCCTCAGCCATCTTCGCCACCGCCGCCTGAGCGCGATCGCACTTGCCGCGGGTAACTCCCAATTCCACGCGAGCCTCCTGAAGCTGCTCGCGGAGACTCGCAAACTCCGCCTTTGAGTGAGAACTTGCTCGGCGTGGGCCAGCTGAGACTTCGCTTGAGCAAGCTCTTCCTGGGCACGGCTCATCCGCCTGATGAGATCGTGAAGGATCTTCTCGCCCCGGGTCGCTCGAGCGAGCACCTGAGAAGGCAAAAAGATAATTTAGCAAAAGAAAGGTTCATCACAAACGAGGCAAGGGAAACTTACTCTCTGTGCATCGGAAACGCCGTGACGAAAGAACTCCACGTCGCTGCTGGCCACGACGCTCTTCCACATCTTCATCGAAGATTGAGCGAGGCCCAGGGAACATTCCCCCCTAACCTCCGCAGCCTCCACGTCAACCATCGAGTTTACGCGCTTGGAGTCCGAAGACGTGTCGGGTAAAGCCGAGGAGGAGGGTCGCTTCAAAGAAGCGCGAGGACCACTCCCCGTCCGATGATCGGTATCGGGTTTCTCCCGGCCGTTCCGAGCGGCAATCCGGCAACGGACCGCCGCCAACGACTTCGGGTCCCGAGAAGCCTTCGCTAGGCGCGCTCGAGCCCTTGCCCTAGCCGAAGAGACTACAAAAGCAACAAAAGTCAAAAACCTAAGCTAAAAACAAGAAGCAAGAAGTGTGAAACATCGACATACCTTGCGGATCGCCACTCGAGAGAGATGAAGCGGCACTGGGGGCACTCTCGGTCCGCTGGCTAGGTGGAAATGGCGGGAACCACCCGGTAGAGGCCATCAGCTCAGGGGAACGAAATCGTTCTATGGCTTTCTGAGCCTCCGACATTCCCCGGATCTCCTTCACAAAGTCGAGGTCATCGGCCCCTACGTTAGAAGAAAACTCGGCCAAGGGGCCGAACCGGAGCGGCGCGTCGCCAAAAGCCTCCGCCGAGACCCACACCCATGGTCGTCGATTATACTTCTCTGAATCGACGATCAGCTTAGTATTCCGGCGATCGCGGGCCACAAAGAAACTAGGTTGCCCGGGCGCAGGGAAGACCACGATGAGGTTGCGAAAATCACTCACGGTCATTACCCGCTCAGCCTAGCAATGCCACTCCATGTGGCACATCGCCACTATACGGTAGAATGCCGGGCTCATCTGACATGCGTGCACCCCCAGACGGGCGAGAAGCTGCTGAACGATGGGTTGAAACGGCAGCCGTAACCCGCAGTTGAGACTTGCAACTGAAACTGCGGCAAATCCACGACGAGGCCGGAAAGGACGGTCGTCCTGTAAAGGACGGAGAAGCACCATGGACGACGGAATGGCGAATGCCTCCCAGAGACCAACGAATGTCCGGTAGGTGAGCGAGCTCGAAGCATCGACCCCCGAACAATCGAAGTCCTCGGGAGCAGCGAGGCCCTCCTCGGGATACCACTCCGTCCTAGCAAGCGACCTCGCCGATACTAACGCCTCTGCGTCAGGGGTCTCGGGCTGAGAACCCCCTGGCTCCACGGAAGGGTCCCTGCCCTCCGACACGACCGCGGCAGCTGCCGACGGTACCTCGGGACGCTCCGATGCGAGGCATTCGGCCCCCAGACATGTCTCTGACTCACCTCCGGGATCTTCAGACTCGGGACCAAAGTCGTCCACGCAGTCTATCTCGTCGAGAACCGACTCTAGCGGAGTCACCGCATCCGCGTCCGTAACATCTCCCGGAACGCCTTGAAAGTCCAAGTCGGACTGCGGCACGTCGAGGCGGACTTTGTCGCGAACCCCCTCGCCAACTAAGTTGATCACGAGGCGAGGGGCAGGCTCCCCGGAGGTGGGATGATCAAACTCCCCACGTGTATCGCGCCCAGTTGGCGTGCACTCTTCAAGAGGCTGAGCAGCGGGCACGGTCGCACCCAGCTCGCCTTCCTCCAGCCACTGCTCTACTCCGCTTGGATTTTCTTCCACGTGCAGAGGAACTTCCCTTAATCCCGCGAAGAGATCATCCCCTGCGTGTTCAGAACCCTGAAACAAGAGAGAGAAATCAATCTCGGGACTCTCAGCTGAGAAAAGGGGAGGGACACCCATAATGCAAGCGTAAAAAAAGAAAACAAGCGTAGAGAAAAGAGAAAAAATAAAGTGAGGAATAAAGGGAAGGGGGAAGGTCTATTTATAGACTTCTAAGGGGGTAGGAGTCGAAATCCTACTCCCACAAGGAGCAAAATCGGAGTAAAAACTCCAAAAAGTCGGAGTTCTCCCGCGCGAGGCGAACCAGCCCCGCGCACGGGGCGCGCCGCGCGGGTCATGCAACACAGACCGCGCGCCGCGCCGTCCAGGGCGCGCGCCGCGCGGCCCTCAAAAAAAAAAAAAAAAAAAAAGAAAAAAGAAGAGGAAAAGACTTTTCCTCGGGGTCACAAGACACGGGAAATATTTTCCTCAAACACCCAACTAGAAGAATAAAAAGTTCATCGCTGGGACGCCTCCCGAGCGACGAACTTGGGGGGCTAATGTTATCGGTCGTTTTCGGAAAACCCGAGACGCCAAGAAGGCACGTCGCTCAAAGGGCCGATGGTCAGGCTGGAGGTCCTGAGGAGCGGCAAATCTTCAAGCCCTCGCCCAAACTCTTGACTTCTCGAGTCGAGCTTCGCTCCTTGAGTCGAGCCTTGAGTCAATCTCCTCGAGTCGAGCTTCGCTCCTCGAGTCGAGCCTTGAATTGTTCCTCGAGTCGAGCCTCGAGTCATTCTCGAGTCACTCCTCGAGTCAAGTCGCTAGTCGCTCTCGTCGAGTTGAGCCTTGCTCCTCGAACCGAGTCACTCTCATCAAGTGAAAATCTTCATATTTCACGTGGAAAGAATGATATTCGAAGGCCCGCAAGAACCCGACAAGACGAGCCGTTCATCGCGCACACAACACGCTACTGTTGTCAATGGTGCCCACAAGAAGAGTTGTAGTCTTTATTTTGAACATTTGATGTAATAAAGTCTCATGAAGACTCTTGCTTGTAATTGCCTATTCATTCATTAATAAAGTTGAAACGTTCATTCAATCTTCCTTGTCTGAAGCTTTATGATAAAACCATAGTCTTTTAGTCCATAAACAAACTTAACAACTTACGAAGAGACAAATGTAGATTTGCATGAACAAACTCTTCGTAGTTTGCTTAAAACGATATATTCGCAATCTTAGGGTCAAAGGACTATTGACCTCAGTATGATTGTTAGAAGAATCTATGATGTCTGGTTATGAGGCATTGAGAGTTAGGAACTCTATAGTTCTTCTAGGTATCTTCCGAAGGTACTGAATTGACCAGTGCACTTCTAGAGACAAGATAAGAACAAACCATTTAACCTCTTATGTCTCGAAGTCACTATGTATGAATTGCATCATGCTTACCTTAATCCTGAAATGAGACATGCCATTTCACACCTTAGTATTCTCATTTGAGAAAGTCAAAGTTCGGACTCACTATGTGATTCCGAACAAGGCCTATTGGTGAAATACTAAGTTGTGAGTATGTCATGAGTAACTTTGTGAAGTTCTCATAGATATGGAATTCATGTACAAGATTGCTGAAATGCAATGTATGTCACCTCATGCTTTGTTCCTTGGAGTGTGAATAAATGAACTGGCCAGTGTCCAAATTGAGTCCTGACTCTTTTGGATGAAACAATGTGACTTGTTAGCTCCTCGTCAATACATTGTTTCTAACTTATTCACAAGCGACAAAGGAGTTGAGGAAATAACAGCTAGAAGGGTAAAATGGTAATTTAGTAAATCCCGACTAGCTGATGACATTCATGAAGGGTAGCATAGATAATATTCAGTGGATCCGCTCATTATAATTAGGTCGAATTCTTGAGTAGAAAACAAATTCATTTGAACCGAGAGATTTTCAGTGTCAGCTCTTTAGTGGAGTCAGCTGGCATTAAGCTAAACTTGGAAAAGGTTTGTGAACTTTTGAGTCCAAGTGTTTAGCTAAAGCTTTGTTCATTTGGGTCCATGAGGTCACTGTCACGAATCACATCGATAGGAATAGTTAAACTGGAAGCTAAGTCAAAACAAGAACGAAAATAGTGAAAAGGGTATTTTTGTCTTTTGAGACAAACGATGAAATGAATGTCAATAAATTTTTGACAAGGTCATTTTATGACATGTTTCACTCGGCCATGACTTGATCATTGGGCCTTGTGAATTAATTTCATTTCATAAGAATTTTATTGAAAATTCTAAATGGGCTTTTTCTTATGTTGTCATGAACAAGTGAAGAAAATTCTAGAAGCCTTTTCTAGAAGCCATAGGCGCCCAACACTACCCAAAGAGAAAGGGAAATTATTTTGTGCATAAATGTATTTAGATACTTGCCAAAAGAAAAAGAGGAAACAAATTTGCATATTAGATGCACAAGGGAATCGGCCAAGAGAGTAATAGGCAAGCCAAGGAACAAAAAAGGAAACAAATCCTAGCCTTCTAGAAGGCTGCCTTGGGCGCCCAAAAGGAATGAGAAATAAGGGTTATTTTGCTCATGAATATGTGATATTCTATAGAAGAGGAAACTACCTTCTTGAAGGTGAGACCTCTCCTATAAATAGGAGCCTCATTCCACACTTTTCATTCATGCAAAGTTTTAGAGATTGAGAGCTTCTCTCTCTAGACTTGGCCGCCCCTTCCTCTCTCTCTCTCTAAGTTATATTTTCGATTATTTCTTGTCTTGGCACCTAGGTCCTCACTCGACCTAGTGTTTAGCTCTGCGACTTCGAGACTCGTTCTCAAGTCGTAGTGTTTAAAAGTGCCCACTCACTGATTCCTTCTTTTCGAGTGATTTAGTGATAGAAACTTTCGTGGTTGCTCGAGGTGGCGAGGAAAGAAAGAGAGACGTGCTGCGAGGGGAGACGAGCGTTGCAACTTTCCAAAAGCTTCTACAAGGTTCAAGCTTCAAGAAAGGTTAGTAACTTTAATAGCTCATATTAGTTTTTATTTACATGCATATGCTCTTGTCTAGGTTAGTAAAAACTAGTTTTACTTAAAAAGAAAATTTTTTAAAATTCCGCCGCTTTGCGAAGCGTTTAATCTTTTTCTTAAACCCTAGATCGATTCCAACAAATGGTATCAGAGCTATGGTCAAAGGAATGCATGTGCATGTTTTTAAATTATGAGCTTGAAAATCGTTTTCGAAAGTTTACTAATTTTGTGACAAGTTAGAATTGTAATCTTAGATTTTTTTTTAATTTATTGCTCATGCCTTTAAATTAAAAACCATGTTGTTTTTCTATGAGTTTGGGATGATGTTAAAACACATTAGAATCAGTTCTAAAAGTTTTTAATTTTTTATATTGAAAAACGTGTTTTAAAGGTTTGAGATTTTTCGAGTAAATTTTGTGACTAGTTTTATTTTCTTGCTAGTTTCGTTTATTTACTTGAAATCGTTTTATGCATGTTGTTATTTCTTTTATTCTATGTTATTACCCTGCTAATAAAACACAAATAAAAGCTTTAAACAATATCTTAAAACGTTCCGTTACACTCGATTCTTTTTCGCACCTAAAAGGACGAAGCTTTAATTTATTTCTTTTTCTTCGAGCTGGAATGTAAACCCGCATTAAAAGCGGCATAACTCTCTGCTCAGAAATCGAAATTTAATGATTCTTGAATCAAATTAAAGCTCTGTCTGTCCTCTGTCCAATGCCACCGGTTTCGGCTCAAAAGGACATCGGAGCCGCTAGTTATGGCGATTTTACTCCGAGGTGCGCGGCTGTCTGAAACTCCAGTTTTTTAGAAATCCGGATTTTCAAACCCCACTACCATGAGTTATAGAACTCTAATGAGAAAACTTTCTTGAGCAAAAATGTTTTTCATATGATTATAAACATGATGTGTAAAGATTAAAAGTTTTGATTTTTGAAAGATTAATTGAAATTGAATTTTTACAAAACTAGTTTGAATTTTAAAAAACCGTTTTCACTTTCAAACTTGAAAATATTTTGTCATCCAAATCAAATAAGTTTTCAAAATGTTTTCAAAACTATATCTATATCACATATGTTCAAAATCTATATGCTCTTGAAAATTTGAGTGGGAGGTCTCCTTGTAGACAAGCCGAAAAATAAAAAGATGTGTAATCTCAAACTTTCAAGTGTTCGAGTGAGTTGAAGTTCACACTTCCCTCACGCACTTTCCCGAAATAGAAAATAGGAAAAGATCGAGTATGTCCCTTGTGCCTTTATGCACTAATACTGCTCTGAACATGTCGATCTAGGATTCTCTTCTAGTTGTCCGCTCTGTCGCTCTCTAACTAGGAAATCTGTTTCCGAACTTAAAAGAGTCGATGAACCATCTCCAAAAACTAAGTGGGAGGGTTATACTTGTTGTTTGTAACCCACGATCCCCAACACTAATGAAAAGTGCAAGTGTCGCCGGACTAAGAGTCACCCTCGTGGCCCTCTCTTAAATGAGAGTACTCAAGGGCGCTTTGCTCTGATCATTGCTCAATGAGCTACGTTCGAGAGTGAGACGATGATGACAAGACCTCCCCTCGGCGGATTGTTTTTCAAAGTCAATCTTTTGGACTAAGTGGTTGGTTACACACTTAGACTCAATCCCTAGTAATCCTCCCTCGAGGCCCTGCGAAAGGATGTGAGTGATCAAACCAATTTACAAGGTGGCTAGTCAAAATTGATGTATTGACATCTTGGCTATGCATTAATGATGAGTCATTTACTTATGAAAGGAGACTCGTTGCGGCCTTCCCTCGAAGGAGTAAAGTGTCATTTCGTTCATAACACCTTTGGATTTTACAAAAGTCTTAATGAAACTTAAATCCTAAACCAAAGACTAATCATAAACTTGTTTCAACTTATATAGGCAATATGTCTCTCAACCCTCTCTCTATCTTTCTTTCCTCGAACCAACTCGAAAACGAAAACTACATAGATTCGAAACATAACCTCGACATAATACCTACCGTTAACAAGCACAAATGGGTACTCACCACCCCGTGTCCTCCTCTGACGAATGATGATTCAACTCAAGAGGACAATGACGCCTTAGCGGCCTGGCTTCGATCCGATGAGATTGTGAGGTGCTATATCTTAGCATCTATGAACAATATGTTGAACAAGCAACATCGTGACATCGAGACTGCCGCTGACATGCTCTACAATCTCCTTGAGAGTTTTGGAGGGCAAAGGCGTCAAGCAAGGCAAAAAGCAGTCCGACAGTTTATGAACTGTCATATGAAGGCTAGGACTCCTGTTAGAGACTTTATGATACTGATCATTAGTTTTCTAAATAAAATGGAAATCCTAGGATCTGAGACTGATGGGAAGAATCTCATAGATATGATCTTAGAAACTCTCCCCGCGTCTCTTGATACCTCCAAGATGAACTACTCCATAAACAAGCTAGAGTACACTGCTACCAAGCTTATGGAGGAACTTCACACTGCTGTAGGTTTCACTAAGAGAAAGAGGAATCAAGGAGAGGCACATGCTACTGAGCAAAAAGCCTCCGCCTCTGAAACTGTGAAGAGACCTTACAAGGCCGACAAAAAGAACTGTCCCGCCTATCTCAAAGCAAAGGAACATGGTATTGTACTAGTTACCGAAGCATGCTTAGTAGCTGATAATGTATCAACGTGGATTCTTGACTCCGCTGCTACTAACCATATTTGCTGTTCCTTGAATGGTTTCAAGAAAACCAAAAGCTTAGAGGAAGGCGAGTTCTGTTTCAAATGGGGTGATGGGAGCCTGGTGTCTGCAAAGGCTGTGGGATCTGTGACGCTGTCTTTTGAAGACCGCACTTTAAACTTGAATAATGTATATTTTGTTCCTACCTTTGGGAAGAACTTAATATCCGTTGCTCGTCTTCGTGAGCAAGATTATTGTTTAAAGTTCATTAAGAATGGAATTCGTATTTCGTTTCCTGATAATTCTTTTGTCACTGATGCATGTATGAAGAATGCTCTTTTCTACATCTATCCCACTCAACCTTCTCTTTTAGACACCGAAATAGATAATGATCTTATTAGGGAGCCAAAGAGGATCAAACTTTCTGAATCCTCCGATCTAACAAAATCAACACACCTATGGCACTTAAGACTTGGTCATATCAGTCTAGAAAGGATTAAGAGACTTGTGAGGGATGGTCCACTCCAAGCCTCTGCAATAGGTTCACTACCTACTTGTGAATCCTGCATAGAAGGAAAAATGACTAAGCGACCTTTCTCTGATAAAGGTCGAAGAGCCACTGAGTTGCTGGAACTAATACATTCTGATGTATGTGGTCCGCTCAGCCAACAGGCACGTGGAGGATACGAATACTTCGTTACCTTCACTGATGATTACTCACGATATGGGTTTGTCTATTTGCTCAAACACAAATCCGAGACCTTTAACGTATTTAAGGTCTTTAGGGCTTTAGTGGAAAAGCAAACTGGCAAAGTGATCAAAACCCTTCGATCTGATCGAGGTGGTGAGTATATGTCTGGAGAGTTCGACGACTTTCTTAAAGAAGAAGGTATTGCTTCTCAGCTTACCGCACCTGGCACACCTCAACAAAACGGAGTGTCAGAGAGAAGAAACCGAACTCTTATGGAGATGGTTAGATCGATGATGAGTTACTCATCACTCCCGCTTTCCTTTTGGGGATATGCCCTCGAAACAGCCGCTTACATTCTGAACCAAGTTCCGTCTAAAACGGTTCCTGGTACTCCTTATGAAAGATGGACTGGCCGTAAAGTAAGTTTGGGCCACATCCGAATTTGGGGTTGCCCTGCACATGTGCTAAGGCAAAAGACTAGCAAGTTGGCTAGTAGGTCAGAATTGTGCCTGTTTGTAGGATATCCAAAGGAAACCAAAGGTTTCATTTTCTATAGTCCCGAGGACGATAAGACTTTCGTTAGCACGAATGCTCGTTTCCTTGAGGAGGACTTTATGAATGATGCGAAACCTAGAAGCAAAATTGTGCTTGAAGAAAAGTTGGGTGAGGAAGCTTCTACCTCATCTGTAAGAACTGTTCTTACCCCAACTGAAACACAACCTATCTCATCAGAATCTCGTCAAGTAGTACTTCGACGTAGTGGGAGGGCTACTCAAAAGCCTGACAGGTACATGTCTTATGGAGACTCTCTTGTAGCCGTCTTCGACATGGATGACCCTGTTTCCTATAGCCAAGCGATGGCTTGTTCTGAATCAAACCTTTGGCTTGACGCCATGAAAGTTGAAATGCACTCGATGTATGTCAACAAAGTCTGGAAACTTGTAGACCTTCCTGAAGGGATTAAACCCGTAGGGTGTAAGTGGATATACAAGAAGAAAAGGGGTCCTGATGGGAACGTCGAGACGTTCAAAGCACGACTTGTGGCGAAGGGTTATACCCAACAAGAAGGGATTGACTATGAAGAAACCTTCTCGCCAGTCGCGATGCTTAAATCCATCCGCATACTCCTATCCATAGCTGCAGCTCTCGACTATGAGATCTGGCAAATGGATGTCAAGACAGCCTTTCTGAATGGCAATCTTGACGAGCGCATTTACATGGCTCAACCAGACGGTTTCGTGGATAAAGGTCAAGAGGCCAAGGTTTGTGAGTTGCTTAAATCCATTTATGGACTAAAGCAAGCATCTAGGTCATGGAATATTAGATTCGATGAAACTGTAAAAAGCTTTGGCTTTGAACAGTCGATAGATGAGCCTTGTGTTTACAAGTTAATACACGAAGGTAAAGTTGTGTTTCTGGTACTATATGTCGATGATATACTACTCATTGGTAATGACGTGGGTAAGTTATCTGAGGTTAAGGTCTGGCTGGCAAAACAATTCGATATGAAGGATCTAGGAGAAGCCGCGTACATTCTGGGGATCCAAATCTTTCGAGATAGGAAAAACCGGACCCTGTCACTCTCTCAAGCATCTTATATTGATAAGGTGATGGATCGCTTCTCGATGCAAGACTGCAAGAGGGGTCAAACACCCTTTAGGCATGGAGTTTCACTCTCTAAGGACCAGTCTCCCAAGACTGCACAAGAGATTGAAGACATGAGGAAAATTCCTTACGCCTCTGCCGTAGGAAGCCTCATGTATGCTATGCTTTGCACCCGACCTGATATATGTTTCGCCGTTGGCGTAGTTAGTCGTTTCCAATCCAACCCTGGACCCGAGCACTGGATTGCTGTTAAGCATGTTCTTAAGTATCTTCGAAGAACTAGGAACTTGATGCTTACATACTCAGGTACTGACCTGACTATGACGGGATATACCGACTCCGATTTTCAAGCGGATAAGGATTCCAGGAAATCCACTTCGGGATCTGTGTTCATCCTTAATGGTGGAGCTGTTGTGTGGAGAAGTATTAAGCAATCTTGCATTGCTGACTCCACAATGGAAGCAGAATATGTGGCTGCTTGTGAAGCATCCAAAGAGGCTGTATGGCTTAAGAAATTCCTTAAGTATTTGGAAGTTGTTCCAAACGTCGACGAGCCCATGACCCTTTATTGTGATAATAGTGGGGCTGTCGCTAACTCAAAGGAACCTAGAAGCCATAAGCGCTCTAAGCATATTGAGAGGAAATACCATTTGATTCGAGAGATCGTGCAGCGCGGAGACGTGGAAGTGAAGAAGATCTCAACGGTGGACAACCTCGCAGATCCATTCACCAAGGCCCTAGCGAACAAGGTCTTCGACCAACATCGTGAGGGATTAGGCATGAAGGACTACACACACCTTCTTTGAGTCAAGTGGGAGTTTGTTGTCAATGGTGCCCACAAGAAGAGTTGTAGTCTTTATTTTGAACATTTGATGTAATAAAGTCTCATGAAGACTCTTGCTTGTAATTGCCTATTCATTCATTAATAAAGTTGAAACGTTCATTCAATCTTCCTTGTCTGAAGCTTTATGATAAAACCATAGTCTTTTAGTCCATAAACAAACTTAACAACTTACGAAGAGACAAATGTAGATTTGCATGAACAAACTCTTCGTAGTTTGCTTAAAACGATATATTCGCAATCTTAGGGTCAAAGGACTATTGACCTCAGTATGATTGTTAGAAGAATCTATGATGTCTGGTTATGAGGCATTGAGAGTTAGGAACTCTATAGTTCTTCTAGGTATCTTCCGAAGGTACTGAATTGACCAGTGCACTTCTAGAGACAAGATAAGAACAAACCATTTAACCTCTTATGTCTCGAAGTCACTATGTATGAATTGCATCATGCTTACCTTAATCCTGAAATGAGACATGCCATTTCACACCTTAGTATTCTCATTTGAGAAAGTCAAAGTTCGGACTCACTATGTGATTCCGAACAAGGCCTATTGGTGAAATACTAAGTTGTGAGTATGTCATGAGTAACTTTGTGAAGTTCTCATAGATATGGAATTCATGTACAAGATTGCTGAAATGCAATGTATGTCACCTCATGCTTTGTTCCTTGGAGTGTGAATAAATGAACTGGCCAGTGTCCAAATTGAGTCCTGACTCTTTTGGATGAAACAATGTGACTTGTTAGCTCCTCGTCAATACATTGTTTCTAACTTATTCACAAGCGACAAAGGAGTTGAGGAAATAACAGCTAGAAGGGTAAAATGGTAATTTAGTAAATCCCGACTAGCTGATGACATTCATGAAGGGTAGCATAGATAATATTCAGTGGATCCGCTCATTATAATTAGGTCGAATTCTTGAGTAGAAAACAAATTCATTTGAACCGAGAGATTTTCAGTGTCAGCTCTTTAGTGGAGTCAGCTGGCATTAAGCTAAACTTGGAAAAGGTTTGTGAACTTTTGAGTCCAAGTGTTTAGCTAAAGCTTTGTTCATTTGGGTCCATGAGGTCACTGTCACGAATCACATCGATAGGAATAGTTAAACTGGAAGCTAAGTCAAAACAAGAACGAAAATAGTGAAAAGGGTATTTTTGTCTTTTGAGACAAACGATGAAATGAATGTCAATAAATTTTTGACAAGGTCATTTTATGACATGTTTCACTCGGCCATGACTTGATCATTGGGCCTTGTGAATTAATTTCATTTCATAAGAATTTTATTGAAAATTCTAAATGAGCTTTTTCTTATGTTGTCATGAACAAGTGAAGAAAATTCTAGAAGCCTTTTCTAGAAGCCATAGGCGCCCAACACTACCCAAAGAGAAAGGGAAATTATTTTGTGCATAAATGTATTTAGATACTTGCCAAAAGAAAAAGAGGAAACAAATTTGCATATTAGATGCACAAGGGAATCGGCCAAGAGAGTAATAGGCAAGCCAAGGAACAAAAAAGGAAACAAATCCTAGCCTTCTAGAAGGCTGCCTTGGGCGCCCAAAAGGAATGAGAAATAAGGGTTATTTTGCTCATGAATATGTGATATTCTATAGAAGAGGAAACTACCTTCTTGAAGGTGAGACCTCTCCTATAAATAGGAGCCTCATTCCACACTTTTCATTCATGCAAAGTTTTAGAGATTGAGAGCTTCTCTCTCTAGACTTGGCCGCCCCTTCCTCTCTCTCTCTCTAAGTTATATTTTCGATTATTTCTTGTCTTGGCACCTAGGTCCTCACTCGACCTAGTGTTTAGCTCTGCGACTTCGAGACTCGTTCTCAAGTCGTAGTGTTTAAAAGTGCCCACTCACTGATTCCTTCTTTTCGAGTGATTTAGTGATAGAAACTTTCGTGGTTGCTCGAGGTGGCGAGGAAAGAAAGAGAGACGTGCTGCGAGGGGAGACGAGCGTTGCAACTTTCCAAAAGCTTCTACAAGGTTCAAGCTTCAAGAAAGGTTAGTAACTTTAATAGCTCATATTAGTTTTTATTTACATGCATATGCTCTTGTCTAGGTTAGTAAAAACTAGTTTTACTTAAAAAGAAAATTTTTAAAATTCCGCCGCTTTGCGAAGCGTTTAATCTTTTTCTTAAACCCTAGATCGATTCCAACAGCTACGCCGGCCGGCCGTGCAGCAGACGGCGCGCCGCGCGACCTGCGCCGCGCCCGGTGACCCTCGTGCCGCGCCCGGTGACCCGCGCGCCGCGCCCCCTGCGCCGCGCGCCGCGCGTTGTGCGCCGCGCGCGCCGTGCGCCTCCACTTGATGGCATGCGCGTTCCTAGTCCCACATGGACGAAAAAGGGACCTTCTAAGGCTCCCAAACACCTATATAAACCCCCTTTCATTGAGGGGAAAGCCATCCCATTGAATCCTATTCAATACACAAAAATTCTCTTCATCTCCTATCGACATGCTCGATTTCTTACTCGCCTCTGCTTCTCTGGATGCCATATTTGGCCTGAAGCAGACTCTCTTCTCCCTCCCTCGTTCTCAAAGGTTCCGAAGCACTCACGGGGACTTCCCGAACGTCGCTCCCTTTGACCGAACGTTCTCCGGTGCTCAAGCGCGCCCCTAGGGTTCTCGACTAGAGTTCCCCTCGCGCGTCTAACACGCTAGATGCGTACACGATCTCCGAAGTTCTGAGACGCTGCCGAGGACTCCTCGCGCCCCGTCTCCTTCGTCGAGCACGCCTCTCCACCAAGGCCCCGCGCCTCATACTGCGTCCTACACGCATGAACTACGTTCTGACCTGATCCCACGCACGGGTACGTAGGCAGCCGACAACCAAGGCACGGTCACTCTTCCTCCTCACCCCCTACCTCTCCCGAGAGGCGGGTTGATCGGAGAAAACCCTAGCTCGAGACTATTGGGTTCCCACTCTTGGCCCGGGTGCGATCACTTGGTCCGGCCTTGGATCGAACCGCCCGAGGTTTTAAATAGTTGTTCATTTTCGTGCGACAACATGCTCATGAATAATTATCCTCAAAACATTTTTAGGATATCTTTATTCATGAATTTTAAGGTACAATACCAGCATTCTTCTTGTTTTTCTCAAGCTCAGCCAAGTACAAAGGACAATGCCTCTTCCAATGGCCTTCAGTGTTGCAGTGGTGACATTTACCAATGCTTTCTCGCTTCTTTTCTTTTCCTTTTCCACTTCTCTTGAAGTTCTTCCTCTCCTTCTTAGCGGGACCTTTCCCCTTTGAAGTATTCGGGCGTGCCTTAGATGACTCAGCACCAGAAGTCAACTTCTTCTTGGTTTTAGGCGAAGAACTGTTAGCATAGAGAGCTGACCCTTTGTTCTTCCCATGTCGAGTGATAGACTCGAAAGTCTGTAGTTCATTCAACAGCTGAGACAGTCCATACGTCAACTTGTTCATGATGTAGTTGGACGTAAACTGTATAAAGTCACTCGAAAGGGAATTCAGGATTATTCCCACCTGAGTAACCTCATCCATCTGTGCCCCATGGAGTTCAGCTTCGGTGAAGTAGTTAGTCATCTTCATGACATGATCCCTCACCGGAGTTCCCGCAGTCATCCTAGTGCTAGTGCACTTACGGGTGAGCTCAATGCGGGCTTGCTCGCTTTGCATCCGAAACATTTGTTGCAACGAGTCAAGGATCTCCACAGCGGTCTCCTTCCCTTTCATCTTAGTTCGCAACGCATCAGATATGCTTGCGAGCATGTAGGCCACCGCCTTGTTATTGGCAGTAGTCCACTTGTCATAGTCCTCCCTCAAGTTCTTGGAGGCACCATGAGCAGGAAGAGGAGGTCTGTCTTCAGTGAGGATAAAGCGAATGCTTTCACTCACAAGCACAATGTTGAGATTCGACTTCCACTTAGGGAAGTTATCTCCAGTCAGGACGTCTTTCGACAACAGGGCCATAATAGGGTTCGACATGATTACTAAAAACATAAAAAAAACACATTTATTGGCAATATGAAAAGAAACAACTATCAATATAATTTAGGAAATAAAAACTATAATGCAAACATGCACGGGATAAAATACTAAACAAAAGAACCCAGTTTTTATATTCCAAGGTAATTCGACTAATAGCCACAGTCCGTTTCACTCTGGTGACGTAACGGAGTGCACCTAGTGAAAATGAGAACCATCTCAGATTAGTGAGCAATCATAGTACATGCACCTTCATAACTATGCTCACTAACTACCAATTTTATAGGAATCTTTGGCCACATGAGCAACCACCGGTTGGTTCATGCATGAGTCAGCCCAACATTTCAGTGAAAGAAATCTAGCTCATACGCACTAGCGTAACTAGTACACGCAGAGATCAACCCTCCCACCTATCGTCAGAGACACAACCTTGGTATTGGAATCAGAAAAGCCCTTCCGAATGGAACTGACCACCATGTTTAGAAAACCGCCGGTCACGAGGGGATCTTTCATCCTCACGGTGTTGTGTCAATGTTGGAGACCTACGACTCAATATACTTTCAGTATTTTAATTTTCCTAGCATTAACTTTAATCTAGGTGATCCACTCGAGTTAACTAAGTCATATTAAAAACTCGAGTGTTTCTAAGCTACCCTTAAAAACAGATGTTTCGATATAGCTTAGTGATTAGGAATTCGTGACATCTAGTCTTGATTATCCTAAAAGTATTCCATCACGGAAAAGCTCCCAGTAGAGAAGGTGAGACACTAGGTCTTCTTAAGTACCTCTCAGCTTAGCCTCTTATCGGCTTGGTGACAGAGCTCTCCGATCCGTTCAACTCATTCATTAATTAACTATCCTAATCCAATTAGACAATTTTAATGAATGAAAGCCCATGATAACCATTAACATACGATACATGATCTAAGTTATAGCATACAAGCATGGCATAGTAATTAAATAAACAAGCAAGAGCATGCAAGAATGGTTTGATTCGGATTGATCGTTTCCTATTTGATTCTATAGAGTAAATCAAGATGAGCCCAATCATATTGGCCCATGGATTCAATTGGGCTCATTCTTATGTCCCTTAGAAAAATAAATCAATATCAAATTATTTAATTTTTCTAATTTTTTTATCGAAAAAATTAATTAAGTAAGGGCACATTCCAATGTCCCATTTAAAATAAATCGATATCATAATCATTTATTTTGTAATGTTTTAAATAAAAAATCATTAGGGCTCAGCCCATACAATTATTTAAATAAAACATTTAAAAAACTTAATTTTTTTTTTCGGTAATTTTTTTTTTTTAATGAGTGGGCCCGTGGGCCCACTAGGGTTTCCGGGCTGAGGCCCGGACGAATACTTGAGGCTGCACCGGACTGCCGCCGCCACGAGGGCGCGGCCCGGCACGAAGAGGACGGCCGAAACTTGTCACAAAATTTTGTGACAAGTTTTTTTGTGGCGTAGTCGTGGAGGCTTTCTTCGTCCGTCATGCTTCTTCGTTTTGTATCCGTCTCTCGCCGATCGTCGTGATCAAGAACGTCGCACCATCGGATTACAACAATAATAATAATAATAATTACATAAAACCTATACCCTTTGAATTTCGGGTTTACAAAAAAATCTAGAAAAGCGAGAATCAAATATTCTACGATCAAACCACGAATCACAATTCACATATCATATATTGAATTGCATGAAATTCACATCCACATATAATTTCATTCAAACCATATTTAAATTAATTACAAGAACGAATCGATTAATTAATCATAACAACTAGCTCTGATACCACTTGTTGGTGGATCGAGCGCGCATCGGACACGAACGATCGCTCCGACGCGCCTCTTTTGAGATGATTCCACCATATAACCATATTAATGCGGAAAAATAATTAATTAGGCTGATCATAAGCTAATTAAATTATGGTTATAATTAACAAGATCTAGTTATGTTTAATTAATTTAATTCACGAGAGCATATAAGTCAAGCAACCGATATAGAGCGAAAACGAATACTTACAGTTTTTGGCTCACGAACTGAAAGCTTTCACAATCCGTCTTCGTCTTGAACGTCTTGATGAAGGACTCGAGGATGACACCTTAGTCTTCCGAAACGTAATCTCCGAGGCGAATAAGAAAGATGAGTGGGCACAGTCTTTATCTCACTAGATCACGAAACTAGGTGTTTCGAGATCTCGCTCTTATTTAACTAAGAATGGAAACGAATTTTCCGAGGGGAAGAGAAGTGAAGTGCTCGGCCAAGGTAGGCTAGAGAGCACGAAATTTTCACCAAAAATTGCTTCAAATAATTGCTTATTTTTGCCTTCTTATGAACCCCTATTTATAGTAGTAAAAGGAGATATTCATGGAATCTTCCAGAATATTTTATTTCCTTTTATTGTGTTCACACTAGAGGATTTAATCTAGGCCCTTGGATCTCAACAAGTGAATCCTACTTTTTCTCTCATCCATCATATCAATATCTATGAGATATTTAAATAGAGAATAATTTATTTAGTGAGATAATAAAGGAGAATATATTATTCTCCTAAATTTTCTCCTAAATATTCTCCTAAATACTCTCCTTTAAATAAGGAGAAAATATAGGAAAATATCTTATATTATTCTCTCTCCTTTATTTAAACAACTAAAGAGAAAATATTGGTAAATACCAATATTATAAAAATCGGTTTTTAGGCACACGGCCAAGGGGATTTGCGCAAACCCTAGTGCCAAAACCCTAAATCCGACTTTCATATTTTGTGCAAGGCCCAATTGCTTAAAACTCAATTAATTATTTATTTACTTTGTCCAACAATCAACAAATAATTAATAATTGTTTATTTACTTGATCAAACAATTCTACCATAAATATTTATTTAATTCTGCGAATACCCGTTTTCCAGAATTAATGCTGTCAATCACAATTAGAGCAAGTGAGATTAATAATGATAAATATTATTATAAGAAAGTTCTTATCCGCCTTTATCAGAGCCGAATCGGGGACTATGGACCTAGTAATAGAAGCTTAACAAATCCGATGAAAAAGACGAAATAGTCCTTTCTCTTTTGTCCATCGATTCGTCTAATCTTGGTCAAATACTCCACCTTGTAAGCCAAGACTGAACTCTCCTTTATACTAGAATTATATTTACTCATCGTGACGAGTGTCCACTGATATAGTCAGTTCGTGATCAAGATCCTCCAGGTTCAACCCGTGTCAAGAGAAGTCAATATATCCGTTATACTTCTCTTGATACATATCAGCCCTAAGCATTGTTGCTTCCCCAGCGAAAGATTCTTTCGAACGTTACTTACTTCGAAAGTGCTAGCAATCTATCGGTTCTGGAATCAACCCTTAGGTGAGTGAACATTAACCTTCTTTCAGGAAGGCTGGATTCTGTATGTAAATCACTTCCCACTCGAATCATGCTCTGAGAAAACTCCCAAGACATAAGCTGTGATTAGCATGAATAGCCTTTTAGCGAATGAGTCAAAGAGCCCAGTAACATAACCCAATGTCCATGATCACTTCAGGATTTAGATCAAGTCTCACTGTGACCATCATAGTGACCTCGGTTAGTGTGTCGTAACGGTCCTTAAACGACACATCTACACCAAGACCTGTCCAAGTCGTACACTTACCACAAGTGTAGAATGCTCCCACATAGTGATCAGCCTTCACCTATGTGTTCTACATATATGACTTTAGATATAGCTTTCCGGGCGTATATCAGTCATCGACCATGTTTTAGCTCACCGCCCGAACTCAGGTGCCCAGCACGTGACTCAGTTTAATACGGAGGCTATGGAAGATAGTTGTTATTGATTCTAATTATTTAGAACTCAACCCACTAATCATATAATGCTAATAAAGTAATCTTATTATCGAATTTAGTAATCATTTATTCATTATCTTCAAGTGGGCAATATTCCTAACAGATAGTTCTGATGGATTGATGCTTAACCACTGGTGAGTAGATTTCATTATAATCAATGCCTTCTTGTTGTGAGTACCCCTTGGCAACCAATCTGGCCTTGTACCTTGGCTTTTCCACACCTGGTATACCCTCCTTCACCTTGAATATCCATCTTGAACCAATGATTTTCTTGCCAAGAGGCTTGTTCACAATTGTCCAAGTGTGATTAACCTTCAAGGAATTTAATTCCTCTACCATTGCAGATTTCCACATTTCCTTGTTCCTGCTTTGACAAGCTTCTTTGTAATTTCTTGGCTCTTCTTCAAGGATCTCAGATCCTATCATGTAGGCATAGGCAGTGAGAT
The DNA here is from genome assembly GCF_054948205.1 of Urtica dioica subsp. dioica. Lineage (NCBI taxonomy): Eukaryota > Viridiplantae > Streptophyta > Magnoliopsida > Rosales > Urticaceae > Urtica > Urtica dioica. Next base: position 6,557,950 of record NC_142762.1, read on the forward strand.
CATATCCAAATCTCTGAGTTGGTTTTGAGATTCTTCTTTCCCTGTCTCTGACAAGATTGTAGTCTGTCCGACACTGCACATTTTCTTGAGGTTGGTCTGGTGGATCATTAGCAGCTCCACCTCGATGTTGTGCATCTTCATCCTGACATAACTCAGGATCAGGGTGAGGGTCTTGTTGGACGGGTTGGTCTTCATCTGGAGCTTCTTCAGGTTGCAGCTCCACCTGAACTTGAACATTTGGAGTTTGATCTTGAGAATAGAAAGAGTCCGTGTCTGACTCTTTCCTGTTCTGAAAATCTTCTTCATTAAAGGTCACATCTCTGCTGATGATGCACCTTCTTTGACCTGTTTCAGTGCACCATAGCTTGTATCCCTTCACACCATCCGGGTAGCCAACAAAAATACACTTGATGGCTCTTGGATCAAGTTTTCCCTGTTTCACATGAGCATATGCAGTGCATCCAAAAACTTTCAACTTAGAGTAATCAGTTTTATGACCAGACCATATTTCCATAGGAGTTTTCAATTCTATAGCAGTAGAGGGACATCTATTTATGAGATAACAGGCAGTTTTAACAGCCTCAGCCCAAAAGGAGTGAGACAGTTTGGCATGAGACAGCATACACCTTACTCTCTCCAAAATTGTTCTGTTGAACCTTTCAGCAAGTCCATTTTGTTGAGGAGTATGGACCACTGTGTGATGTCTCAGAATTCCTTCATTTCTGCAAAATTCATTGAAAATATATGCACAATACTCAAGGCCATTGTCAGTTCTTAATTTCTTAACCTTTCTACCAGTCTGGTTTTCAACATCACATTTCCATGTTTTAAAAGTGTCAAAAGCCTCTGACTTGTGTTTGAGAATATACACCCAAACTCTTCTTGAAAAGTCATCAATTATGGACATATAGTATTTGTTACCACCATGTGAAGCAACCCTTGATGGACCCCAGATATCTGAATGCACATAGTCCAAGATGCCTTCAGTTCTATGAATGGCTTTGCTGAACTTTGCCCTGGATGACTTCCCATAAACGCAGTCTTCACAAAATTCAAGTTTTCCCAGTCTTTGATCACCAAAACAGCCTTTCTTGTCTAGTTCTGACATTCCTTGTTCACTTACATGTCCAAGCCTCAGGTGCCAAAGCTTGGCTAGGTTTTCCCTGCTAGTCACATTCACACTACCCACAACAGTACTGCCAATCAAGAAATACAAACCATTTCTCTTAACACCTTTCATTTCAGTCTCAGATTTCCATTTGATCAAAATATGTCCATTGCAGGAATTAAAACTGTAACCAAGATCTTCTAGAGTCCCTAACGAGATAAGGTTTCTTTTGAGATCAGGGATATACCTGACCTTGGTTAAGATCCTGTCAATGCCATCAAACATTTTGATACGTATGTTACCTGACCCCATGACTCTGCAGGCTTTGTCATTTCCCAGTAGAACCGAGCCTCCATCTTCAAGCTTCAAGTCTTCAAACCAGGCTTTGTGAGGTGACATGTGATATGTACATCCACTGTCAAGAACCCAGGCTTTGTTTGGATCTTGATTGGTGATGTTGAGGGCTTCAGCACTTTCATAGCCGTCTTGAGCAATGGCTGCGTTTGCGTGCTTCTTAGGTTTCTCAAAGGTTTTGTCTTTATCAGGACAATCTTTCTTTATGTGCCCTTCCTTGTGACAGTGGTAACATTTGTACGGGAAATCCTTTTGATCGTCGCCTTTGTTGTCCTTGGAATCGTTATTCTTGGACTTTTGGCGATTCTTCGATTGAGATTTCTGGTGTTTCTTGCCTTTGCTGTGGACGTTCAATCCTTCAGCTGTGGATCATTTTTCCGATCTTGAATCCATATCTTTTGCTTTGATGGCGATCTGAACTTCTTCGAGAGTTAGGGATTCCTTGGCGAACTTCATGGCTTCAACAAGATTAGTGAAAGACTTTGGCAGCGCATTGAGAAGCAGTACAGCTTGATCTTCATCATCGATCTTCACATCGATATTTTCCAGATCAAGAATGATCTTGTTGAATTCGTCAAGACCTTCGCTGAGGGGTTTATCCTCATGGATCTTGAATCCATAGAGCCTTCCCTTGAGAAGAAGTCTGTTGGAGAGCGATTTGGTCATGTATAGCGATTCGAGTTTTGACCAAATTCCAGCAGCTGTCTTTTCCTTTGAGACTTCTCTCATCAGTTTGTCACTGAGATGGAGAATCAGAGTGCTGTAGGCCATTTCGAGGATGTCTGATTTTTCTGACGCTGACATCGTCGCAGGTAAGCCTTTCTCGCCTTCCAAAGCCTTCGCGATCTTCATCTGTACAAGGATGGCTCTCATCCTGACTCGCCAAAGGGCAAAATCGCCTTTGCCGTCAAACCTTTCAACCTCAATCTTCGTGAGTCCCATCAGTAGTCTCTTGTGAGCGTGAAGTAGGCTCTGATACCAATTGTTATAAAAATCCTGTGAATTCTTTAAGTCTGCTGAAGAAACAATTCAAAACCAGACGAAACTTGCATCACAAGCAACACACACACATAGACACAATACGACCAAAACAGTGAAAAAAGAAAAGAGCACACCGGATTTATCCTGGTTCGGTCATAAAAGACCTACATCCAGCGGTTTCTTTCACTATCGATGAGACTCGAAGATCTCTTGCAGTTTACAGATTACAAGTCTTTCTATGCCGAAACCAGTTTATCTCTCTAGACTAGTTTCTCTCAAGAACTTTCTCACACTACAAGTACATATGAAAGAGAGGAATGGAACACCATACATAAACCACTAAGCCTAGACCTATTTAAAGACCCGGACGAAGATTGTTTGCACGCTACGTCATGAAGATCCAACGGCCAATGCACTGCTGTCCTTAGCTCGCAGCTCGCTCAACTTAGCTCGCAGCTCGCTCAACTCCTTAGTTCGTAGCTCGCTCAACTTAGCTCGTAGCTCGCTCAACTCCTTAGATCGCCCAGCTCGCTCACGTCACCTCCACGTCATTGCTTGATAAGATCACCAAACAACAACCACCTTCTTTCAAATTTAAATAAACGAGTACGTATACTTATATTTAAATCAACATAACATAAGTTTACGGCAGTGAAGGAGACAATTGAAAAAATGCGACTCACAAAATAAAAATGTAGAGTAATGCGCATAATACCTGCCCAATAATTAGTGACTAGCTAAACAGTTAGATCCCATGTCAACTAACCAATGGAAGCAATAAAGCAAAATACCAACCATTGATTACGATATTAGAGCAACTCCGATACTAAGAGATGCTTATTTTGACACATCATTTTTAAAAAAGTATTTTTATTATGAAAATTTCTAAAAAAAACACTCAAATGGTAGGCACCATTAAAAGTTGTCTAACATGACACCACTTTAATATTTTATTATTTTATTTAGGTACTATAACTCATTATTTAATTGTTGTTTTTTTTTTTTTTTTCAAAAGAGCTGAGCATGGTGCCGAGCAAGGGCATCCATGCCCAATATTTGGTGGGGGCCCAAAATGGTGCTCACAATGCAAAATGCTTATGGCACTCCCATTGAAGTTATTCTAAGTGTGGCAGACGTAGGGATAATGTTTTTAAGTTTATGACATTAATAATAATAATAATAATAGTAATAATAATTACAAATTTATAACTAATTAAGCCACATAAACTAGCCAACCTTTTTTATATTGTAAGTAAATAACCCTTATGGCAACATGACATCCACTATATAGTCTCAGATTTCCAGATTTGTCCTTGTGTTTCAAGTTAATTTTTGTAAATTCTATAGGGTATTTACCTCAATTTGGACGTGTAAATAACTGTCGTGGCCATTTTCTAAAAATTTATAAAAGATTAGCGAAATGACAAAACTCAATATTTCATATGATCAAATATCTATTTGACCCTAATAATTATTACTACTATTTTTCTTTTGTTTATCGAATTTTTTTCCGTAACTTGGTTTTTTGTAAGATTAAAAGGGGCCTCTCAAACACCCTGCCCCCTAAAAAGAGGGGTGAAGAGGAAGGAGCACCCCACTACCTCAAACTGGCCTCGGCCAAAATATTGTTCCGCACAAGGGGTGGAACAGCGCTTAGAGAACAAAAACCCGAAAGCCGAGTATTGATTGCTCATTGACAAAAAGCGTGGGCTACAGTATTTGACTTCCTACTAGTAAAAAAAAACAACAGAATAAAAAAATTAACGCTATCCAAGATTACATAAACAGAGGTATAAGTCTCCAATCTGGGCAACAAGACTTTCGATGCAAAGCAAACATTAGACTGATTGTCCCCTTCAATTTGCACCTGTTTTCAAATTCTTGAACCTAGCTAACAAAAGAGTCAGGTAGACTCCAATCATTTTTGCTTCAAAGGCCGAACCAGCGTGAATATGACTGCGACACATCCACCTGACTTCCCCGGTGCTGTCCCGCGCAATCACTCCGACCGTGACACCTGTCGAACAAAAGGCCGCGTTGGCATTCATCTTGACCAGCCCCCTGATCAGTCTCGACCAACTGGAAACCTCAATCGGCGGATGAGAACCATCATTGCGAAGCTGCCTTGCCACCAGAGATCCTTCCAAGTAGCTGCATGACATCTAATCACAACCCTACCCCAATCTTCGTAGGCTTGAAAATGCTAGCACTCATATAATCCCAAATTTCTTTGATAATAGCCACCGATCGGAACAACAACGTGTTCGAGCTGTTCGAGAGCACTTCCCATTCATCCAATTTGCGCAACAAACCAGAGATCGCCACAAACCCTGACGCTTCCTCTGGAAGGTCCCATTTCAATCCAAAGGCTTTAGTGAACTAGAACCTGCGCGCAAAATTCCAATGAAATAATAAATGAGCACCGGTTTCTTTACCGATGTCACGAATCCGGAATTTGTTAGAATTGCCAATGCCTCGTTTGAGAAGAATGGACACTGTAGGGATTCAATCCACCACAATTCCCCATAGAAAATGCCGATTGTGCTCATGGATCGAGAGCTTCCAGAGACGAGCTCACAAATCATCAACGAGGACCAAAAGGCCGTCGAGAAGACTGGCTGCAGATTTGACGCTTAATAACCCAGAAGGAGTGGCCGTCCACATCAAATGATTCTCTCTAGGTTCAGGGAGAATATGCAAACTCAGAATATCAGAGCTCCAATCTGTTGGAACCACAAGCTTAATTTTCCCAGGTCTTCTCACGACTACCCTCCTAGAATAATTCACTGACCAAGAGCGAGCTAGGACCGAATCTCCATTCAACGATGTGGAAGGGATGTCTATTTTGTGAAGCCCAGAAGTCTGTAAAGATCGAGACATGGCTACCAGATCCAATGATTTAAGGGAAATTTGCGTAAATGTCACAAATTCGTCGGGTTTTTGCATTTGTGTCACAAAATTGTCAAAATTGCATTTGTGTCACGTATTTACATTCGTGTCATATGTGCAAATTTCAAATTACTCTCTCTCATCATTTAATCTTTTTATTAGTTACTCAATGTCTTCTGAATTTTTACAATGCCTCATTAAAAATAACTTCATCTTTCGCTAAAACTTTCTAAAATTTTTGCGTGTGACTTATTTGCAATTGGATTGTCAATTTGTGACATAAGATTCGAATACCACATGATTTAACAAGTATTGGACTTAATCAACCCCTTAGTGGATAAAATGTCTTTTGAGGCTGTAGAGTCTTTAGAGGACGGGCCCACCTCGAGAAATTTGGCATTGGAGCAGTACTTTTTGCTGAGGAGCCGAACCCATAAAAGATCCGATTTAGCCGCTAAATGCCAACCGAGCTTATCCAAGATAACCGCATTCATATTACCCAACCCTCCAACCTCTTTAGGTTTATAAAGCTTATCCCAGTTGACTAGGGACAAGTAATTACCACTACAATTATTGCGCTCCGCCAAAATTTATTCGCCATTTTATCCAATGAATGACAAAAAGTCTTGGGTAACTTGTATGAGGCTATAACGTGATTGGGAATGCTTTGAATAACCGATTTTACTGAAGTCCTAAAAAAGTCTTGGATATGGATGCCATGAATAATGTTGTTGGCCCGTCTAGGGCCAACGGGAACAAGGGCATCTCTTCGACCCACATGGCTAGTACGAGGTCTTGGGCGGCGGAACCCTGACTCAACCAGGAGCCGGCCCAAACCAATGGCCAAGTCAAAAGCCCAGCCATGGGCCGAGTCAATGGCTCAATCGGCCATTGGTTGGGTCAAATGGCTCACTCGGCCATTGGACAGTTCACTCGGCCAATGGCCGAGTGAACCCTTCAGCCACCAAGGCAGTTCACTCGGCCATTGGCCGAGTGAACCTTCCAGCAGTTCACTCGGCCAATGGCCGAGTGAACCCTTCAGCCACCAAGGCAGTTCACTCGGCCATTGGCCGAGTGAACCTTCCAGCAGTTCACTCGGCCAATGGCCGAGTGAACCCTTCAGCCGCCAAGGCAGTTCACTCGGCCATTGGCCGAGTGAACCTTCCAGCAGTTCACTCGGCCAATGGCCGAGTGAACCCTTCAGCCACCAAGGCAGTTCACTCGGCCATTGGCCGAGTGAACCTTCCAGCAGTTCACTCGGCCAATGGCCGAGTGAACCCTTCAGCCACCAAGGCAGTTCACTCGGCCATTGGCCGAGTGAACCTTCCAGCAGTTCACTCGGCCAATGGCCGAGTGAACCCTTCAGCCGCCAAGGCAGTTCACTCGGCCATTGGCCGAGTGAACCTTCCAGCAGTTCACTCGGCCAATGGCCGAGTGAACCTCCCAGCTGCCTCAGCAGTTCACTCGGCCATTGGCCGAGTGAACCTTCCAGCAGTTCACTCGGCCAATGGCCGAGTGAACCTCAGCCGGCCCAAGACCTTCACTCGGCCAATGGCCGAGTGAACCTCAGCCGGCCCAAGACTTCACTCGGCCAATGGCCGAGTGAACCTCACCACCATGTTCACTCGGCCATTGGCCGACCCAGCCTCCTCCAAGGCCGACCCAAACATGCTCACTCGGCCAAGGGGTCTTCAAACCACCCCTTGGCCGCCTATAAATACCAAGGCACCCCCTTTGGTCCAGGTAATCCATTCTTGAGCACTGAAACGCTGCCGAACTCGTACCTCGCTCGTTTCTCTCAAGCTTTGGCCTCTAAACACCCCTAAAACCTCTATACTCCACCTCAATCACACTAATGTTGAGCGTCGGAGAGGTAAACAGGGGCACCCCCCCTGTTTCCCCTTTGTAGTTCACGTGTTCTCTACTCCTTTTTAGGTACTCTGACGAACTCGAGGGACATCCACAGCTAAGGGACGACTCGGGACACCGGGTCCGACACGCTCGAGTCGAGACGAGACCACTTGGTCCGGCCTTGGGTCTAACCGTCTTTGGCTCCTAAATAGTTGTCCGAAAAACAGCGACAACATTTTGGCGCTAGAAGGAGGGGATCTCTCGACCTTGGCAACACATCCCCTCTACCAGTCTTCTTCTCACTTCTACGACTCTCGAGAGATGAGTCGTAGCCTCGCCACCTCCGTGGGCGCCCGAGCGACTAGCTCGAGGCGCGACCTCCAAAGCTCCGTGCGCCGTCTCGAAGGGCAACCTCGTGATAACGAGAGCCAGCCCCGAGACCTGGCGAATGACCCCGAGGCCGCAGTCCGAGAGGACACGGCTCGAAGGCTCGCCGAGCTCCTAGACCGCCCCGGCGTCACCGGCGCGCTCATCACCGACCTCCTCGGCTCCAACAATGTCGATGACATCAACCACGAGACCAACCTCGACCACGCTACTCACGAAAGTGGACACGCGCGCACGCCTCCAAGGGGACACCCTCGGGCGGCCGCGTCAAAACGTCAACTTTCTGGTGAGCACGCACACGTGCCCTCGAGGGGACACCCTCGGGCGACCACGTCAAGGCATCAAAGCTCGCACAATGCCCGAGGACGCTCGACCTCGAGGTCCCGAAAGGGACGCTCCAAGCTCACCATCCGCGTCCAAAACCCTTGTGAAGGTGACGACGTCGATGGTCTCGGCCTCCGCCAAAGGCGTCGCCTGAATGATGCACCCTTAACAAGGGTGATAGGGACGGCCTCCGGAGACTTGAGAGACCGCCTCAACTCTCAAAGAGAGGATCCCGAGTTCGACTTGAGAGAAAAGCTCAACGCCCGACGCGAGTCCGCGATCATCTTGGGGCAGCAACCACCCAACATTGATCGAGCACTCGACCAAGAGCGCCCAGCCACGCGTGTGATGCCGGCCGGTGGTCCCGAGTCACGAAGGAAAAGGCGCCGGAAGGGTCAAGTCCCTAACGACCACCCTTCTCCAGCTCCGAAGCGATCCTTCGTCCCGCTCAACACAACGCCCGACCGGATCCTGAGCTTACGCCGCGATAAGCTGGGAAGCCCCGCCCCACCCACAAAGGACCCCGCAAAGCGAGATCGAAGCAGATTCTGCGAATACCACAAAGATCACGGGCACGTGACGATCGAATGCAAGCAGCTCAAGAAGCGAATTGATTCCCTAATTCGAGTTGGGAATCTCAAGAAATTCGTCGCGTCTACTAGCAAGCCATGATGGTCGCGACTTCGACATTCACGCCCGAACTCGATCGGCTTCGTGGTCACTTTCATTTCAAAAATGTAATTTCCTTCTTTCAAAGAAGGCCAAGTGCCATGACAAACTGTAATGACCCCCTTATTGCAATAAAGAGTTATTTCACAGACGAAAAAATGTAACGCATGCTATTGTATACCTCTAACGCGAGAGTTTCTCAACTTTTGTCTCACAAACGCAAGAAACTCGGGGGGCTAACAGGGACCAACGCTCAATCAGAAAACAATTCAACAACAATTCAAAAAATAAAAATAAGAGAGACTCTTCACATGTCTCCTTGAGATGAATTCGTTCCTCGAGCCGAGCTACGAGTCCGCGAGTCGACCGATACTCCTCGCGCCGACTCTTCATGAAACTCCTCGTGCAGGCTGCATAAGCCCTCGAGTCGAGTTCGAGTCCACGAGTCGACTAATACTCCTCGTGCCGACTCGTCACATGTCTCCTCGAGATGCGTTCATTCCTCGAGTCGAGTTCGAGTCCACGAGTCGATTGATAGTCCTCGTGCAGGCTCTACGATGTCTCCTCGAGATAAATTCACTCCTCGAGTCGAGCTCCAAGTCCGCGAGTCGACCGATACTCCTCGCGCCGACTCTTCATGAAACTCCTCGTGCAGGCTACATAAGCCCTCGAGTCGAGTTCGAGTCCACGAGTCGACTAATACTCCTCGTGCCGACTCGTCACATGTCTCCTCGAGATGCGTTCATTCCTCGAGTCGAGTTCGAGTCCACGAGTCGATTGATAGTCCTCGTGCAGGCTCTACGATGTCTCCTCGAGATAAATTCACTCCTTGAGTCGAGCTCCAAGTCCGCGAGCCGGCCGACACTCCTCGCGACGACTCTTCACGAAACTCCTCGTACAGGCTCTACGAAAGCCCTCGAGTTGAGTCCCGAGTCCACGAAGCCAACTAACCACTCCTCTTGCAGGCTTTACATGAGTCCTTGAGTTGAGTCCCAAGTCCACAAGTCAACTAACTATACCTCGTGCAGGTTCTACATGAGCCCTCGAGTTGAGTCTTGAGTTCGCGCTCGCCGCCCAGCTCGTCGGCCGAAAGGCAACGAGTTACAAATGGGTTCAAGGTCTGCGTCCGCAGGGCGTATCTGGTCTAGCCAGCGTCCACGGGAAACCTCGCCACACAAATGTGGCACCGCGCTCGCCGCCCAGCTCGTCGGCCGATAGGCAACGAGTTACAAATGGGTTCAAGGTCTGCGTCCGCAGGGCGTATCTGGTCTAGCCAGCGTCCACGGGAAACCTCGCCACACAAATGTGGCATCGCGCTCGCCGCCCAGCTCGTCGGCCGACAGGCAACGAGTTACAAATGGGTTCAAGGCTTGCGTCCGCCAGGGCGTATCTGGTCAAGCCAGCGTCCACGGGAAACCTCGCCACACAAATGTGGCATCGCGCTCGCCGCCCAGCTCGTCGGCCGACAGGCAACGAGTTACAAATGGGTTCAAGGCTTGCGTCCGCCAGGGCGTATCTGGTCAAGCCAGCGTCCACGGGAAACCTCGCCACACAAATGTGGCATCACGCTCGCCGCCCAGCTCGTCGGCCGACAGGCAACGAGTTACAAATGGGTTCAAGGTCTGCGTCAATACAAAAAAGACGCGCAAATCGATTATGCCTTCATTGACAAATCGAGAAAACAAGACGCGCACAATACAAAAAAGACGCGCAAATTGATTATGCCTTCGTTGGCAAATCGAGAAAACAAGACGCGCACGATACAAAAAAGACGTGCAAATCGATTATGCCTTCGGTGGCAAATCGAGAAAACAAGACGCGCACAAAACAACAAAGACGCGCAAATCGATTATGCCTTCGTTGGCGAATCGAGAAAACAAGACGCGCACAAGACAACAAAGACGTGCAAATCGGTTATGCCTTCGTTGGCAAGTCGAGAAAATAAGACGCGCACAACACAATAAAGCCGTGCTAATCGATCACGCCCTCATTGGTAGATCGAGAAAATGAGCCACGCACGATCAACCCGAAACAAAAAGTCGTCCCTCGCGACGCGCGAAGGCCATTCCTCATGATGCAAACCCGAGAGCATTCATCCCGCGTCCGCATAAAAGCGTAGATTTTGAGTTTCCACTCGACCTACGCTCGACCGGAAACTCGGGGGGCTAATGTTGTTGGCCCGTCTAGGGCCAACGGGAACAAGGGCATCTCTTCGACCCACATGGCTAGTACGAGGTCTTGGGCGGCGGAACCCTGACTCAACCAGGAGCTGGCCCAAACCAATGGCCAAGTCAAAAGCCCAGCCATGGGCCGAGTCAATGGCTCAATCGGCCATTGGCTGGGTCAAATGGCTCACTCGGCCATTGGACAGTTCACTCGGCCAATGGCCGAGTGAACCCTTCAGCCACCAAGGCAGTTCACTCGGCCATTGGCCGAGTGAACCTTCCAGCAGTTCACTCGGCCAATGGCCGAGTGAACCCTTCAGCCACCAAGGCAGTTCACTCGGCCATTGGCCGAGTGAACCTTCCAGCAGTTCACTCGGCCAATGGCCGAGTGAACCCTTCAGCCACCAAGGCAGTTCACTCGGCCATTGGCCGAGTGAACCTTCCAGCAGTTCACTCGGCCAATGGCCGAGTGAACCCTTCAGCCACCAAGGCAGTTCACTCGGCCATTGGCCGAGTGAACCTTCCAGCAGTTCACTCGGCCAATGGCCGAGTGAACCCTTCAGCCGCCAAGGCAGTTCACTCGGCCATTGGCCGAGTGAACCTTCCAGCAGTTCACTCGGCCAATGGCCGAGTGAACCTCAGCCGGCCCAAGACCTTCACTCGGCCAATGGCCGAGTGAACCTCACCACCATGTTCACTCGGCCATTGGCCGACCCAGCCTCCTCCAAGGCCGACCCAAACATGCTCACTCGGCCAAGGGGTCTTCAAACCACCCCTTGGCCGCCTATAAATACCAAGGCACCCCCTTTGGTCCAGGTAATCCATTCTTGAGCACTGAAACGCTGCCGAACTCGTACCTCGCTCGTTTCTCTCAAGCTTTGGCCTCTAAACACCCCTAAAACCTCTATACTCCACCTCAATCACACTAATGTTGAGCGTCGGAGAGGTAAACAGGGGCACCCCCCCTGTTTCCCCTTTGTAGTTCACGTGTTCTCTACTCCTTTTCAGGTACTCTGACGAACTCGAGGGACATCCACAGCTAAGGGACGAGTCGGGACACCGGGTCCGACACGCTCGAGTCGAGACGAGACCACTTGGTCCGGCCTTGGGTCTAACCGTCTTTGGCTCCTAAATAGTTGTCCGAAAAACAGCGACAATAAATAATTCTCATCTTCTCCTGTCTCGCCAAAAGACGGCTAAGAACTTTGGCCACCAAGATGAAAAGGTAAGGAGAAAGAACTTCACGAGCAAGAATGGAATTCTATGCAATCCAACGATTGGGAACGAATGCCGATTGGAAAGGGGAGATGAGTCTACCAAGGAGACCACGAAGCCGACTGGTGATGATCCTCGTAATAACCTTGAAGCAATAGTTGCATAGGCCAATAGGCCTAAACTAGTCGAAAGAATTCGCTCCTCCTGTTCTTTGGAATGAGGATTACATGGGCCACGCTAAAAAAAGGTTCAAGCTTTCTCGTAGAGAAAAAATGTTGAAAGCAATCCACCAAGCTTCCCTCAACCTCATCTGAAAACTTGCGATAGAAAATGCCTTGGAGCCCATCTGGCCCCAGGGCTTTGAGCTCGTGCATAGCCCAAACCATATCTCTAATCTCATTTCCAGTGGGAATGGCATAAAAACGTCGTTCTTCTGTTGGAATAAATCTAAGATTAAGAAAGATTTATCGCTTCTGCAAGCGGCAGAATATAAAAAATTCTTAAAAACACGTAAAACGATTTTACTACGTAGAGAAAGTGCACGAACATATAATTTAAAATTAATAACTATAAAGAGTTTTCACTCACTCCCAACCTCGTTAGAACCTTGAGCGTTGAGAAGCCTTTCGAAAGATTGAATAGCTTATCTCCCCACTTAGCTTGTCTCTGTTGTCAATGGTGCCCACAAGAAGAGTTGTAGTCTTTATCTTGTATATTTGATGTAATAAAGTCTCACGAAGACTCTTGCTTGTAATTGCTTATTCATTTAATAAAAAGTTGAAACGTTCATTCTTTATTCCTTGTCTGTTTGAAGCTTCATGATAAAACATTAGTCTTTAGTCCATAAACAAACTTAACAACTTACGAAGAGACAAATGTAGATTTGCATGAACAAACTCTTTGTAGTTTGATCAAAACGATATATTCGCAATCTAAGGTTTAAAGGACTATTGACCTCAGTACGATTATTAGGAAAATTTATGATGTCTGGTTATGGGGCATTGAGAGTTGGAGACTCTATAGTTCTTCTAGGTATCTTCCGAGGTATCTTCCGAAGGTACTGAATTGACCAGTGCACTTCTAGAGACAAGATAAGAACAAACCATTTAACCTCTTATGTCTCGAAGTCACTACGTATGAATTGCATCGTGCTTACCTTAATCCAGAAATGAGACATGCCATTTCACAGCTTACGTATTATCATTTGAGAAAGTCAGAGTTCGGAATCACTATGTGAATCTGAACAAGACCTATTGGTGAAGTACTAAGTTGTGAAGATGTCATGAGTAACTTTGTGAAGTTCTTATAGATATGGAATATATGTACAAGATTGCTTAAATGCAATGTATATCACCTCATGCTTTGTTCCTTGGAATGTGAATAAATGAACTGGCCAGTGTCCAAATTGAGTCTTGACTCTTTTGGATGAAACAATGTGACTTGTTAGCTCCTCGCCAATACATTGTTTCTAACTTATTCACAAGCGACAAAGGAGTTGAGGAAATAACAGCTAGAAGGGTAAAATGATAATTTTGTAAATCCCGACTAGCTGATGATATTCATGAAGGGTAAACATAGATAATATTCAATGGATCCACTCATCACAATTAGGTTGATTTCTTCAGTAAAAATAAATTCATTTGAACCGAGAGATTCTCAATGTAAACTCTTCAGTGTAGTCAGTTGACATTAAGCTAAAATTGGAAAAGGTTTGTGAACTTTTGAGTCCAAGTTTTAGCTCAAGCTTTGTTCATTTGGATCCATGAGGTCACTGTCACAAATCATACCGAGTAGGAATAGTTAAACTAGAAGCTAAGTCAAAACAAGAACGAGACAAGTTTTACGAAAATTGTCAAAAGGGTATTTTTGTCTTTTTGGACATAGGATGAAACGAATGTCAATAATTTTTTTTTGACATTGTCGTATGATGAGAAATGAAATTTAAATCATATGGCCAACTTAAAGAACTTGGGCCTTGAGGATTTATTTCATTTCATGGAATTTTATGTGAAAATTCTTAATGAGCTTTTCTTATATTGTCTTGAACAAATAAAGAAACATCTAGAAGCATGTTCTAGACTCAAAATTTCGTGCATACCATAGAGAGAAAGAGGAAATTATTTTGTGCATTCATGTATGATGATACTTGCCAAAAGAAAAAGAGGAAACAAATTTCCTCTAGAAGGAAAGCTAATTAAAATATTTTCTCATGAATATGTGATATTCTATAGAAAAGATGAAACTACATTTTGAAGATAATCCTCCTCCTATAAATACCCCACCTCATTCACATTGTTTCTCATCCCACATAAGTTAGAGTTTGAGAGCTTCTCTCTCTCTAGAACTTGTGGTTGCCGCCCCTTCCCTCTCTCTCTCTAGTTTTCTTTTCGTTTTTGTTTTGGCACCTAGGTCCACAATTGACCTAGTGTTTTAGCTCTTCGACTCTAAGACTTGTTCTTGAGTCGTCGTGTTTAAAAGTGCCCACAAACTAATTCCTTTCTTTCTCGAGTGATTCTTGTGATAGAAACTTTCGTGGTTGCTCGAGTTGCCAAGGAAAGAAGAGAGACGTTCTGCGAGGGGAGACGAACGTTTTCAACCTTCCGAAGGCTCATCAATGTTCAAGCTTCTAAAAAGGTTAGTAAATTTTAATGCTCATAATAGTTTTTATTTACACGTACTTGCGCTTTGTCTAGGTTAGTAAAATCATTTTACTCGTTTAAAAGAAAATTTTTAAATTTCGCCGCTCGCTCGAAGCGTTAAAGTTTTTCTTAACCCTAGATCAATTCCAACAGTCTCCTTGTATCTTCTTGAATCTGAGTAACCACGATAGTTTCTACTACTAAAGTCTTCGAGTTTAGAAATGATTTAGTGGGTGGGCACTATTAAACACAATGACTCAGGAAATAATCTTAGAGCCAAAGAGCTAATACAAAATACTAGATCTAATGTGGACCTAGGTGCCAAAACAAAAGAGCAAGAAGAGAGAGAGAGAGAGAGAGAGAGAGAGAGAGAGAGAGAGAGAGAGAGAGAGGATGGGCGGCCAAGCTAGAGAGAGAAGCTCTCAATCTCAAAAACTTGTGTGTTCAACATTGTGAATGAAGTGTGGTATTTAAAGGAGGGGTGATTGTCTTGAAGAGGTAGTTTCCCCTTTTCTATTGAATATCCACTAGTACAAAAATGGGCTTCGAAGTCACCCATATAACGTCACTGGCACATTAGAGCGACGCTTTACTTTTTTTTTTGCGTTTAAAATTGACATGGCATCTTTAGGAATGTGCCACGTGTACGAATCTCGGCGTCACTATGTGCACAACCGACGCCACATTTTTTAATCCCGCCAAAATTGGATTTTGCGTCACTCTTATAATATTTAACGCTATATGATAGATGAGGATGATTCTGGTGACGACATGTGACGGGGCATCATTCAATTTATAAGCGATGCAATAAGTTGGTGGCATCTCCTGTTTTGTAAGTGATGCAATAAGTAAAAAACATCACTTGTTTTTGTAAGTGATGCAATAAGTAAAAGATGTGTGATGCTTTTGAGAAATTTTATATATAATAATATATATTATCACACGTACAGAGCTGCAGCCACACTGCACGTACATATATATATATATATATATATATATATTATAATATTACTCATATATATCCTACTCTTTTATTCTCTAAATTAAAAAAGCTCAAAAGAAACTCCTTAAAAAAACACAAAAGAAACCTGAGCAGATCGAGCCGCCTCCAAACCCACCAGGCCGTACGTCGACGTCGTCTTGGTCGTCTCGATCGCGCAGCTTCTTGGTCGCCTCCAGTAACTAAGCTTTTCTTCCTATTTTTCAAACATACGGCTGCTCATCAAATCCACGCCGCCGGCCGTTCATTCTTCTCTGATTTTTCTCTCCGTCGTCGTCACACTCAAGCCGCCGTATTTTCTTCTTCTCGGTCGGGAAAACATATGTGAGTCTTCATCAAATCCACTCGTGTACTACTGTTTGATGCATATAATAATATTACTCTAGCTCTTTTATTCTGCTCAAAAGAAATTCCTTCAAAAAAATAAAAAAGCACAAAAGAGTCAGCTGGAGCAGATCGATGGCCGCTTCTTCTAAACCCATGGCCATACGAAAACGGGAAATTTTGCTCAGAACAGAATCAAGGTCGGCCAATTAGATTTCCCGTCGGATCTGAAGGTCCCACCCGACTCCCCTTCGGACGAGGCTTCGACGGACTTGGCGAACGAGGTCGAGAGACGCGTAGAGATCCACGACTCTCCTGATGTTGTTGTTGAGCTCTCGGATGAGACCCACGTTGCGGCTCAGGTTGTCAGGAATTTTCGACTCTGGTTCTGGTTGATCTCGTTGATCAGAAGTCTGGCATGTTCTGGTCAAGAATGTCCTGCACTTGAACAAAACTCGTCTGAAATGTCTGCATTAATTACTTTCCCGTATTGCTCCATTTTCTCTCCTCTTCTCTTCTTTTTTTTTTTTACTTCCAATTTTACTTCACTTTCAATCAGAACCACTCTATTTCTCTACACCCTGAATCACAGAGAATAGCAGGGAATTACCAAAACTTGCGAGTAACACAAATATGATGATTTTTATCCCAATTTTGGAATCTTGATTTTTTTTTTCATTTCGTACCATAATATACATTCTGATTGTAGTATTTGTGTTGCTACTCACTCATCATTACAAATACTGGCAATCACCATTAAAGCTTTGTAAGTGCGAAAATGACTACTGTTGTACAGAGAAATATCGATCACGCTGTGAACATACATATATGTTAAAGTTAAACTTACAGGGATCATAAATACATTGGCTTCAGATGAATATTTGTATTATTTTCCCGTTACTCTTTTCAGATCCTTCAACTTCAAGGACTAGTATTTTAAACATATGGTGTACACTCCAGAGTATAGACTCTGCACTTTTTTTTTCCTTTCTTTTTTCTGTCTGGTGTTTTCACTATTATTACTAGCTATTTCGTGGAGAATTGGCCTTTCGTTCAAAACATGATTCTCTCATGGATATAATGGAAAGCGACAGGAATAGAATATCTAAAGTAGTGGATTTTTAAATTTAAATAAATAATCCTTTTTAATCGTCATTTGATATTATTTTTCATATAAATGAAAGTATTACTTCTTTTTTTTGCGTTAGAAATTGGTATGGCACGGGGCATCATTCAATTTAAAAGTGATGTAAAAGATGTGGCATTACCTATTTTATGAGTGACGCTATAGAGTTTTCCTGGTTTTCGGCACTAAATTATAACTGCTAAAATATATCTTTTCTTCTTTAAAGCTGCTAACCGCTGTAAATATCTTCTTTCTTCTTTAAACCTGCAGCCGGCCTCTCCATATCGCTCACGTACGCCTCCAAAACTTCTTCTCTGTTTACACGAACAAAGAACAGAGAAAACCTTAGCCAATTCACCGGTAAGCAAGGTAGAGATTCTTGGGCCATTAATTTTTCCTGCAAAAACATTTTTCCAGCCTCATTATACCTTCGTCAAACAGATAGTTGAAGGGAAAAAAAAACTTGAGCATTTGCAGAACAGTGAATGGTTTTCACGTAGGTGTGTGTATTGTTTTGGGTGAGAGAGTTCTAATCATTGATTATTAATGGTTGTGGCAGAATTGGTGACATTGATTACTGTTGTTGAATTGGAATGACAATGATTACTCGAAGTTAGCGAGTGTGGAGCTAAAGAAGCTATTCCGACCCACGCCGGCCATTGGTATTCCGATTTACTGTTTGTCAAAGTAATATTACTAATATTACAGAAGAAGTTGCGATAACAAACAAAACTTGGATATTTGTTCGGGGTGATTTATTATTTCCAACATACTCTCGTTCGCCATTTCGTGTTCTCTGATTTTTAGACGGCTGATCATCAAACCCACGCCGCCGGCCGTTTATTCTTCTTCGATTTTTCTCTCCGTTGTCATCACGCTCACGCCGCCGTATATAATTTATTCTTCTCGGTCAGGAAAGCAGCTGTGAGACCTCATTAATAGTATGAATTTCTATACTATTTTTAGGCTTTTTTTTATCCCAATTCAAAATTTTGATTTTTTTTAGTTTTCGACCTAATGAATTCTAGTCTTTGGTCGCGTGCGTACTTGGAATTGACGATGAACCATCTTTCATCTTCCTTTTCTTTCTCACTGTTTCTTCTTTCTCTTGCTTGGAATTGACGTTGTCTTAGTTAGTCCTAGACTAAGGTTAGATTTATTTTTTCTATCACTGCAGCCACTTTGACCCAGCCGAGACCCCAGTACTACTCCAGCCACTTCGACTCAGCCACTTCGACCGCAGCCAAGCTTCTAATTAATCCAGGTATTTTTTTAATGTTCTTGTGGACATCATTTAATAATTGAGTGATTGAATAGGTACAAAAAATTGTTTCCAATCTTTTTTGTTGCGTTTGTGATTTTGGTGTCATTTTTATTGATTGCTTTAGCGATAGATGGTAATTGGTTAATGTTAAAATTGATCGGTAGAGTAGGAATGTTTATTTTTTATTGACTGTTATAGATATTATTGTTTTTGTTCTTTACTGATAAATATCTATTGGTTTATGCTGAATTGAAAATGTGGTAGGGTATAGACATTAATAATGATGTTGGAATATAGTGTGTATAGGACATTAGTTGTTGAGTGTGGTTTTGAAGTCATTTTTTTTAAAACCGACGTGTTAAGAGTTAGATATTGATTGTTCTTTTTCTATTAAAAATTCAATTTTATTAAAGTATATATATATATATATATATATATATATTCATTTTATCGTAGATAAATTATGGATAAAATATGGATGTCGGCTCGTAGAGATACAATACAATATGTGAATGGAGTAGAAGCTTTCTTAAAGCATTGTCAAATTGTTTGCGAAAACGTAGAAAGAATTCCTTGTCCGTGTATTAGATGTGGAAATTATAGCTTTGTTAACATACGTACTCTATACGATCACTTGATCATAAATGGTATTGATCAAAGTTATCAAAAATGGATACATCACGGCGAGAATCATGGACTAGAAGACGACAGTAATGTCGTTGAAGGAAATTCCGAAGACATGAATGTTGATGCTCCTCATATAGCTCAAATGGTTGATGATTTGCAAGATGAGCCATTTGACAATCCGGACGAGCTCTGCTCGCTATTAAGTGACGCAGAAACTCCTTTATATCCCGGTTGTGTCAAGTTCACCAAACTTTCGTGTTTAATAAGGTTATTCAACCTAAAAACAAAATTTGGATCGAGCGACGTAATGTTTCAAGAACTTCTTACCTTGCTCAGTGAGATGTTGCCTGAAAAACATCAATTATCGTCTTCCTTGTATGAGGCCAAGAAAACTTTGGCTGCTATTGGCTTGGGTTATAAGAAAATCCACGCATGTCCAAATGATTGCATCCTCTATCGTAAAGAGTACGAAAATCTGCAACAATGTCCCGTGTGTGAAGAGTCAAGGTGGAAGAAGAAGAATGATGAACATATGCAATCCACTACTCCTGCGAAATTGTTGTGGCATATTCCGATCATTCCACGTCTTTGTCGATTATTCAGAAATCATAAGCATGCTCAAACTTTAACTTGGCATGTTGATCAGAGAATCGATGATGGAAAACTTTGACATCCCGCAGATTCACCTTCCTGGAAACATGTTGACACAAAATGGCCTGTGTTCGGGAATGAGCCGAGAAACCTTCGACTGGCACTATCATCTGATGGCATCAACCCTTTTAGCCATCAAAGCAGCATATATAGTTGTTGGCCAGTGGTTCTTGTGATGTATAATCTCCCTCCCTGGTTGTGCATGAAATGCAAATTCATGTTAATGTCGTTACTAATTTCGGGTCCTAAACAACCTGGTAATGACATTGACGTGTATTTAGCTCCCTTAATATATGAACTCAAGTTGTTGTGGGAAACTGGAGTTCAAGCTTTTGATGCATATCGTAAAGAGACATTCACCCTTCGAGCTGTCCTCTTGTGGACTATAAATGACTTCCCGGCTTATGGTAATTTATCTGGGTGCTCGGTGAAAGGTTATAGTGGATGTCCGATTTGCGGGGAAGATACTGAAGGCATACGCTTGAAACATGGGAAAAAGATTGTTTACATGAATCATCGACGCTTTTTACCATTAAAGCATCGATTTTGTACATGTAAAGATACATTCAACGGTAAGAAGGAGTTTCGAGTAGTTTGTAAACCATTAACTGGGGTTGAGACGTTTGATATAGTGTCACAGATGAAGTTCAAGCGTTTTGGAAAGATTGTGAAGAAGAAGATTGTGAAGAAAAATCCAAAAGACACGAATAAGAGGACAAGAGGACCGAAAGTAGTATACGACAAGGGATGCTGGAAGAAGAAATCAATTTTCTTTGAATTAGAATATTGGAAACATCTACTTCTACGTCATAATCTAGATGTGATGCATATTGAGAAGAATGTTTGTGACAGCATTATTGGTACACTTCTGAACGTCCCTGGAAAAACTAAAGACGGTATTTCATCACGGCATGACTTGGTGCATATGGGAATATGAACTGAATTGGCTCCAAAGGAAAAAGGCAATCGAACATATTTGCCACCGTGTTCTTTTACCCTTACGAGAATTGAGAAGGAAAAGTTGTGCCAAACATTGGCTGATATTAAGGTGCCCGATGGCTATGCAGCAAACATCCGTAATTATGTTTCTATGGATGAATTGAAGTTGTTTGGACTTAAGTCTCATGATTGTCATGTTTTGATGCAACAACTTCTGCCTGTGGCCATTGAATCGATTCTGCCAGACGGATTGAGGAACACTCTTATACAACTTTGTGCATTTTTCCACATTCTTTGCTCTAAGGTGGTTGATACGTCGATACTGAAATTACTTCAAACAGACATTGTGAATACATTGTGTAAATTGGAGCAACATTTTCCGCCATCGTTCTTTGACGTAATGCTTCATCTTACAGTGCACTTGGTGAGAGAATTAGAATTAGGTGGGCCCGTTTATCTCCGTTGGATGTATCCATTTGAGAGGTTCATGAAAGTCTTAAAAGGATACGTACGAAACAAGACAAGTGAGATTTACGATTGCGTAGATCAAAACATAGACCGCGATGTGGCAATGAAAAAAATTGGGAAGCAATGGCGAGATTTCAAAACAAGGAAGACAAGTGAGATTTACGATTGCGTAGATCAAAACATAGATCCACAATGTCTCGCTATGGATCAAGAGAACAAGTATGGAATCCCCCGAGATGATTGGATACGATTCGTGAACAGT
Source organism: Urtica dioica subsp. dioica (assembly GCF_054948205.1). Classification (NCBI taxonomy): domain Eukaryota; kingdom Viridiplantae; phylum Streptophyta; class Magnoliopsida; order Rosales; family Urticaceae; genus Urtica; species Urtica dioica. The sequence continues at coordinate 6,579,193 of NC_142762.1, forward strand.
CGCCTAAGTTCACAATTTGCGGTAAGTTTGGTATAATAATATACAGAATTAATATATAAAATTCATGTTCTTACAATTATTTTTCACAGGAAACTAGGAAACAACAACAAGGTAAAAAAAAGAAGTATACAACACCTCATCGAACTGGACAAAAGTCATATGCAGAGATACGCGAGGATCTGGTAAGTCGTCCATTTGAATGGTTTTTTAATTATTCGATGATATTATAAATAATTACGTATCTTAATATAGAGGTTGAAGAATCCGGAAGGCACCCTTCCAAACCGCGCTGAAGTTTGGATCGAGTGTCACAAAAATTCAAAGGGAGTGCTTGATAATGATGCGCAACTCATTGAACAAGAAATTGTGAGTAGAATATTAAAGTTAATATTATATTGTGAGAATATAAGTGTAAATAAATAATTAACGTGTTTTTGTAGAATCGGTTAAAAGCATTACGAGACGCAGGCGGTTTACAGGAGGTCGGAAGCGTCGATATTTATTCGATGGCTACGGATACTCCGGAGTGTACTGGACGTGTGCGAGGCGTTGGGGGATCCATTACACCAAGTCAATATTGGGGAAAATCAACACAAAGCCGGAGAGAAGCCGAACTCCAAAGCCAAAAAGACCGTGCAGTGCTCTTGGAGCAAAATAGACTTCTTAGTGAACAGGTTAAAATCTATGCCGAAGAAAGAAAATCATTTGAAGAAAGACTAAGGAGGGTAGAGCGAGATAGGGGAAGAGGTGGGAATGAAGGCCCATCTTATCTTCCCGACCAAGTAGAGTACAGTTCTCCATTTCAGCAATGGCTAAAGACCCCTTCATTTCAAACGGATTTTGGCACTACATTTCCATATTTCGGTGGGCAAACACCGAATATGCTTCAACCTCAATGCCCACCTCATCAACCTCCTTGTACGCCTTCACTCGAGTCACAAACTCCGCATATGTCCCAATCGCAATGCCCACCTTATCCCCCTCCTCGTATGCCTCCGCTCGAATCACAAACATCGTCTATGCCACAATCTTCTAAGGTAAAAAAAAAATCCTAAGTATGCTACAATTTGATAATATAGTAAAATGTTAATTCGAACTTCTTTTGTTGAAGTAGGAGCCATATGTGGAAGACGTTGAAGCTCATGTGTCACGTCAAAAGAAGAAAAAAAAGAAGAGCCAACCTCATGAAGGTAAAGATCGAAAGTCGCCTCGCACACCTCAGCGTTTGCCAAATTTCACTGATGAGGTATGGTAATAACAAATAAATATACATAAATTCACATTATGTATATACCTAATAATCATGTTTTTATGTAGGAACTTGAACTTTGTATAAGACATGCAAAAAGCATATCCCCGCACCCCCCACCGCAGAAGCCGAAGGCGAGGAGGCCAAGCAAGCATGTACCGCCACATGTACCTGAACCATACGTGCCATCTCCGGTTCATGAAACCCCAAGCCGTACACAATCATTGTCGGTAAGCAAATATGTCATCTCTTAGTGATAAAATTACTTATTCAATGTAATTATTAATTTTGTATAAATTTTATAGGGAAATACATGCGTACTTGCGATTGGGAACGTCGAGAATATCGTTGCATCTGGAATTGTGATTGCCGATGATACCCCAAATCCTCTCATTCACGGGAGGTCCCTTGGACCGGACTACTATCGAGTTTCTTTGTTGTTCGTAGAAGAAGAACATATGAATGACTATTTGCCGATTCCGGATGGAGATGAATTGTTGATTCTCTCCGATCCGATAAAGGCTATCGTAGCATGGCCAAAAAACCTCGTCCTACTTCAAGATGAAGAAGTAAGTAAAATTTAATTTTGAATGTTAATTAATATGTTATATTGAAATCAATAATTATAGGATAATGCACAAAGATCGAAAAAGACACGTAAATCGACTCCGACGGTGCCGAAAATGCAACAAAGATCTCCCCCTTTGGCTCCTCCAATCACCTCGCTCCCTCAAGAAAATCCTAGTGCGATCTCTCAGATTTTAGACATCATGGGCAATGCCAAAGACGATCTGTTAAACACCATAGAGGCCGAACCACATATTTTTGGCATTCCTACGATGCTCATGGTGTTAAAAGAGGATATCCAACAATTTTTGGAGCAAGAAGAAATTGGAGTCTATCCAATTATGATTTATATGAGGTTTGATTAAATAGTAATACTAAATTATTTTAAATTTATTGTTACTAATTTCATTATTTTATTAGGGACTTGTTCGTTAAAGAGGTATCGTACCGATATGATTTCATTTGTCCGCATGAGGTCGCAATAGATCGTCGCGGTAGCGTCGAAGAGCGAGCAACTCACATTGCATCGTGGTTGTGCACATTGAGAGACACTCGCGTTCTACTAAAGCCTTAGAATTATACGTAAGTTTATAACAATAATTATAGTTTATATAAAAAAGTTATTCATCTTTTTTTTAATCACTACTAATTCATTAAATTTTGTATTTGTTTAGAAAGCATTGGACACTTATCGTGTTGGACCTTGATGGTAATTGCTATTATCTAGATCCGCTCGGTAAAAAATCCGTACCATCGGATTTAAAAAAAGTTTGTGCGAAGTAAGTAATTTCTAAATTTTACAAGATGATTTAAATTTGTCTAGTTGATTAAAACGTTTTATTTATCCAACTAAGTATTTAGAAACGTAAATATGTAGGGCATATTGTTAATGCGATTTCTCGGATAACATTTGCGGGACACGTGTCGGGGTGCGAGCTTGCGACGTGTCTCGATCTTGTGTTGCTGGAGTCACATTTCTTCGGTTTTTAAAAAGGATCGTGATGACTTGCTGTCCTCCTGAGAGTCTTTCGGATTAGAGAATATCTTCTCGTTGCCTTCTTGGTTATTCTTGTTGGATTATTCGTCTTCTATTCGCTGACTGTGTTGGGTAATCAGATCTTCAATATTTCTCTTTTTCTTTTTCGTCGAGTCGGATCATCGGTCTTTTCTTATGAGTTGAGAGAATTCTAGGTTGAGAGAATTCTGAGTCGAGAGAAGATTTTGAGTCGAGAGAGGATTTTGAGTCGAGAGATGATTTTGAGTCGAGAGAATGACTTGAGAGTGAATTTAGTTTTGAGTTCTGAGTTGAGCTATTTATAGATTATTAATCTTGACGCTTGTCGCTTGACGCTTGTCGCTTGGCGCTTGTCCCTTGTCGCTTGCGCTTGGCGCTTGGCCCTTGTCGCTTGCGCTTGGCGCTTGTCGCTTGCCGCTTGTCCTTTGTCGCTTGTCCCTTGTCGCTTGCGCTTGACTTAGTTATGCGTCCTTTTAGCTCGTTTGACTAGATTGTCATTTTATATTGTAACGTCGTTTTAGCAATTGAGACGTCGTTTTTACCATAAGAAAAATGACGGTATAACATTAACCCCCCAGTTTCGCGTGCGACTTGTCGTGCGGGAAACTTTGTAGTCTTGTCGGCACTCTTTCTTTTTATTTTGTTTTATTTATTTCTTCCTTTATTTATATATATATATATATATATATAATTGTTTTACTAATCCAAAGATCTTGACTAGTTACATAGCTTAGTAAATATATATATATATATATATATATATATATATATATATATATATATGAGTGGTACTTGCATACGTGCTTGGTTTTTGCTGATTATTGCTTCATATATAAATATTATATATATAGTTTGAAATTGAATGAAGCATGTACTTATTTTCCCTAGCTTTTTGATCTGTTGCTCCCCTCTTATCTGTTCCCGTTGTTGTTGTTTTTTTTAAATATATATATTTCTTGCTTTGTACCAAACGTCAGCTCCCATATTGCTTCCTTTCCTTTTCTCCTTTTTTATTTTTTATTTTTAAAAAAGGGGGAGGGCTGAGATATTTTGGGATATGATGGATTGCAAATTCGCGCACGTTCCTCAGAGCAGAGTGAAGTGACATTTATCCAACCTCTCCAATACTCTTGCTTTCCTCTTGAGGTGGGTTTTCTATTGATTCTATATATAGTTTCTTCTCTTTTGTCGCTCTTTTTCTTTATTTCGTTTTCTTTCCCTCTCCCTGTTTTTACATCTTTTTTTTTCTTTTTACTCTGATGACTTCTCACAACCACGTCAACGGTGGGCCTGATTCTCTACGTGGTCCCCACGATCTAGTGGTCCCATCCAACCTCCCTAGAGCTTTTGATACTTCATTTCATCTTGGTGGTTCTTGGACATTTGAAGGTTTTTCAGGCGATTTCGATGAAGATGCTGACTTCACGGATCTTCCTAAGGGTTTCGATGACGATCTAGGCGCCATTTTCGGTGTGATCCTCGGACAGGAACAAGCTCCGTTCACGTCGGGTCAATGTTCCAATGGGAAAGAGACGGTCGATCGATCGGTGGCGCACGGCGAGTCTTCCCTGTCCCTGTTGGTCGCAGCGGATGTCGGTGGGGATTCTGCGAATGACGAGGGTGTCACGGCGGGTGTTATCCAACGTTCGACGAGCGAGACTTGTCTGACATCGGCGCCATTGCGGTTTTTGATAAATGGGTCCTCGTCGGTCTCAGCGAATGTCGGGGCACTGTCAAGCGGGTTTTTGCCGGTGCTGGTAGGCGGCGAGATAGGTTCCGACCGAGTTTCGATCATTGGGGGGCCTTCGCCGATCTTGGTAGAGGGCGATGGGGATGCTCCACCGAAAGAGTTCTCGTCGACCGTGACGGAGGGCAGAGAGATTTTAGCGAACAAACTTCATCGTCGTTCTCCGGCGAGCGGGAAGAACATGTCTTTATTGCTCGAAGTGATTGGTCATTCGGTCGGAGTTGAAACTCCGGTGCATCAGACTCGGATTGGGGGTGATCTTCATCCCGGCATTAACTTTCCGCTTGGGGGCGAGGTGAGTTCTCCATTTCTTGATGTGGACTCTGATGGTGATGACAGAGCTTCTATGGTGGAATCTTCCGAGGAAGAGGTGGAGTCTTATCGGGACGACCCGATCATATTTGAGCCCCCAAAGAGGTCAAGGTACGGGCCGAGGCGATCAGGAGACGGGGACTTTGCCGGTCTTGATGCGGTGAGTTTGACGACAGCGGAGAGGGTCAGGTTTTTCCGCAAGAAGTATGGGATCCCGCTAGACATTTCCATCATTGTTCCTACGGTTAATGATCTAGCCAGTCAACCACCCGATGGCTACACGGCAGTCTACGTAGAGAGTCTCAGGTATGGTTTGAGGTTCCCTCCGCATCCATTCGTACGTGCTTTGCTTAAAAGGATTAAACTACCACCTGGCCAACTAAACTGTTACCGGTCCGTCTCGGTCCGGTAGATCGACGACGGCCACGCTGGCGGCCGTCCTGAGCCCGGCGCTCGTCCGGGGCCGGCACTCGCCGTGGCTGGCTCTCCACGGCCGGCCCTCCAAGACCGGCGCTCCAGGACCGGCTCTCCAGGGCCGGCGCTCCAGGACCGGCCCTCCACGGCCGGCGCTCCAGGACCGGCCCTCCACGGCCGGCGCTCCAAGGCCGGCCCTCCACGGCCGGCGCTCCAAGGCCGGCCCTCCACGGCCGGCCCTCCAAGGCCGGCCCTCCACGGCCGGCGCTCCAAGGCCGGCCCTCCACGGCCGGCGCTCCAAGGCCGACCCCCCAAGACCGGCGCTCCAGGACCGGCTCTCCAGGGCCGGCGCTCCAGGACCGGCCCTCCACGGCCGGCGCTCCAAGGCCGGCCCTCCACGGCCGGCGCTCCAAGGCCGGCCCTCCACGGCCGGCGCTCCAAGGCCGGCCCTCCAAGGCCGGCCCTCGGCCAAGGGGTTCCTCAAACACCTCTTGGCCGCCTATAAATATGAGGGTCTCTCCCTCGACCCAGGTAATCCGAATTTGAGTGCTGAAACGCTGTCGAACTCGTACCTCGCTCGTTTCTCTCAAGTCTCGACCTCTAAACACTAAACCCTCTACAAACCACCTCAATCCTACTAATGTTGAGCGTCGGAGAGGTAAACAGAGGCAACCCCTCTGTTTCCCCTTTGTAGTTCACACCTTTATGTTCACGTTTCAGGTGTTTGGACGAGATAGAGATCATCTACAGCTAACGGACGGCTTGGGACACCAAGCTCGACACGCTCGAGTCGAGACGAGACCACTTGGTCCGGCCTTGGGTCTAACCGTCTACGACTCCTAAATCGTTGTCCGAAAAACTGCGACAGCATTTTGGCGCTAGAAGGAGGGGATCTCTCGACCTTGACGACGCATTCCCTCTACCAGTTTTCTCCCTTTGTTCTCACGACTCTCGAGAGATGAGTCACATTCCCACTACCTCCGTGGGTACCCGAGCGACGAGCTCGAGGTACGGTCTTCGACGCCTCGCACATCGTCTTGAAGGGCAACCTCGCGATAGCGAGAGCCAGCCCCAAGACCCGATGATTGACCCCGAGGCCGTGCTCCGAGAGGACACGGCCCGGCGGCTTGCGGAGCTCCTTGACCGCCCCGGCGTCGAAGGTTCGCTCATAGCCGACCTCCTCGGCTATGACGTTGAAGATAGGTCCGCCAAAGACTACTCCGACTCCGAATATGTGGGGGAGTCGAGGACCAACGAGGCAACGCCTAGCCTCGCCCCTTCGCGGCCCGAGAGGCCCAACGACGCTTTGGCCGGGCCGTCGCACCCAGCGCGGCAGCAGGCGCGGTCACATTCCCGGGGACTCGCCCCCTCGGTTTCAAGAGGTGGCCGGACACGGCCCCTCGCCGAGGAGAGAGCGACTCTGGTAGACGATGGGGCCGACAGCCGAAGCGCCCGCCGGACGGCCCGACCAAGGGCGACCTCACCTCGCCCCGCACCGAGTGCGGACCTTAGAGAGCGCTTGACGGCGCAGAGAAACTCCCGAGGGGAGGATCTCCGCCAAAGGCTAAACTCTCGAAGGGACGCGCTCCCCGCCGCAACTCTCGGCCGGCCGCAGGCCAATGTCGTGGACCAAGCGTCCAACGAACGCCAACCGGTGACTCCCGTGGCCCCGACGGTCGGCCCCGCTAACGGGCTCGACATGGTCACGATGATTCAAAGCCTCCAGAATCAAATCATCGAAATGAGGGAGTCGGGGAGGCAAAGGCCGTACGGAGGGATCGAGGAATCATACTCTCCCTTCGCCGCGCAAATCCTCGCGCAACCATGCGTGGGGAACTTCAAGTTACCGTCCATTCCCCCCTACGATGGACGTACGGACCCCCACTTCCACGTCCAACACTATGAGACGTGGATGACTATGCAGGGGCAGGCGGACGCCACCCTCTGCCAAGCCTTCAGCCTGACCCTCACAGGCTCGGGGTTTGAATGGTTCCGAAGCTTGAGGCCGGGAAGCATCCCGTCTTTCCGGGCCTTGCGAGAGGCTTTCCTCGCCCGATTCGCCACCCTCGTGGCTCAAAAGAAGCCGAAGACCCACCTCCTCTCTATCCGACAAGGAAGAGACGAGACGTTGAGACAATACCTCGCTCGCTTCACCGAGGAGTCTCACAAGGTCGAAGGGTTCGACGACAGAGACGCCATCACGGCGATCACCGAGGGAGTGCGCACGAGCGATTTCCTCAAGTCTATTGTTGGCCAAGTCCCGCGTGACATGGCGGAGCTGATGACAAGAGCCCGCACATACATGGGAGTCGAGGACTATCTCGATGGCCGAGATGGCCGAAAGGCAGGAGGACAGGGGAGTCGCCGTCGCGACGATCGGGATGAAGATCGTCCCGACCCCCGAAAGAGGAGGAATAAGGGAAGCCAGGCCCCTAACGGCCGTTCCCTCCCCGGGCCGAAGCCGTCGCATGTCGACAGCTTCCGGAGGTTCTCGCCATTCACTCCTCTGAACACTCCGCCGGAGCAAATCCTAGCTCTGCACCGTGACAAGTTGGGGAGCCCGACCCCGCTCACGAAGGATCCCGCCAAGAGGGATCAAAGCAAGTACTGTGACTACCATCAAGATCACGGGCACCTGACATCCGAATGCTATCAACTCAAGCGTCAGATTGAGGCCCTGATTCAAGATGGGAAGCTGAAAGAATACGTCCTGAGAACTATCGGGACGGCCGCGGCGCACGGAGGTCGCCCGCGGCAAGGGAAGAAAGGTCCGGCGACGGTGACTGTCACGGACCGCGCGACGAACGAAGAGCCGGAGAGCTCGCAACTTCACGTCGTGGGTGCAATCTTGGGTGGCCCGGAGTTCGGAGACTCAGCTACGCAAAGGAAGAAGTACGTGCGCGAAGTTTCCCAAGGGAAAATAGCGCACTACATCAACCACACGTACGAGGTCCCTCCTCCGGCCCCCTTCGAGTCCATGTTCTTCACCGGACAAGAAGCAACACGAGTTCTCCATCCACACAACGACGCGATAGTCGTCTCGGCCCCGGTCGCCAACAACCTCGTCCGGAGAATCCTGATCGACAATGGGAGCTCCGCCGACATAATCTTCAAATCTGCGTTGGACAGGATAAAGCTATCCGGGGTAAGACCGACCCCGATCTCAACCCCGCTCTTCGGCTTCTCTGGGGAGAGGGTTATGACGGAGGGAACTATCGACCTCCCGGTTACCTTCGGTACGCCGGGGGGGCTCGAGGTTACCCACATCGTGTCGTTCCTGGTAGTGGATCAGCCCTCGGCTTACAACATCATCGTCGGCCGCCCGACTCTCAATCGGTTGAAGGCCATAACGTCCACGTACCACCTGATGATGAAGTTCCCGACCGATAAAGGGATCGCCGTGATGTTGGGAGACCAATCCATGGCGAGGATGTGCTACATCCAGGGCGTGGACGGAAAAGGGAAAGGGAAGGTGGTGAGCACCGTCTTCCAACTCGGAGACAAATTCCCGTGCAAGTTAGAGGAAGGAGGCACCTTCGGAGAGCTAGACCAAAGGGACGAAGTCGAGCGTCGAAAGGTGGAGACACCGGACGACCTCGTTCCCGTCGTGTTGGACGACGCCAAACCTGACCAAGTGGTCAAGGTAGGCGCCCAACTCCCATCTGAGACCCGAATCGAGCTCGCCGCTTTCCTCCGAGAGCACAAAGATGTCTTTGCGTGGACACACGCCGACATGCCGGGGATCGACCCCGAGATCATGGTTCATCGTCTCAACGACGACAAGAGAGTGGTCGAGCGCGTTCAACCGCGACGAGCGTTCAGTGGGGAGAGGTACCAAGCCATTGGTGAAGAAGGTGACAAACTTCTCGCCGCCGACTTCATCAGGGAGGCGGAGCACCCCAAGTGGGTGTCCAATGTGGTAATGGTCAAGAAGCCAAACGGGAAGTGGCGGATCTGTATCGACTACAAAGATCTCAACAAAGCCTGCCCGAAAGACAGCTTCCCTCTCCCGAGGATCGAGCAGCTCGTGGACGCCACTGCGGGCCACGAACTGCTAAGCTTCATGGACGCCTACTCAGGCTACAACCAGATCCGCATGCACGAGCCGGATCAAATTAAAACCACCTTTGTTACGAACCGCGGACTTTACTGTTACAAGGTCATGCCCTTTGGCCTCAAAAACGCGGGAGCAACGTATCAGAGGCTGGTGAACCGCATGTTCGCCAATTAAATTGGCAAGACTATGGAGGTCTACGTGGATGACATGCTTGTCAAAAGCCTCAAAGCCCACGACCACGTTCGAGACCTTAGGGAAATGTTCACGATCCTGCGGCGCTACAAGATGAAGCTTAACCCCAACAAGTGCGCTTTCGGGGTCGAGTCTGGAAAGTTTCTGGGCTACATGGTGAGCCGCCGCGGGATCGAGGCCAATCCTGAGAAGATTAAGGCGATCTTAGAGATGAGGTCGCCACAAAAGGTCAAAGAAGTTCAAAGCTTGACGGGAAGGATCGCCGCCCTGACGCGATTCGTTTCTAAAGCCACTGATAGGTGCCAACCGTTCTTCAAGGCACTGAAAAAGACCGACGGGTTCGTATGGACGGAGGAGTGCGAGGAAGCGTTCCGAGATATGAAAGCCTATTTCACCTCCCCCCCGTTCCTCGCGAAGCCAAAGAACGGCGAAACCCTGTATCTCTACCTCGCGGTTTCCGATAGGGCCGTGAGCGCGGTCCTCATACGCGAAGAAGACAAGGTGCAATGGCCAGTCTACTACGTTAGCAAGGCGCTCCTCGACGCTGAAACCCGATACCCCGAGATCGAGAGACTGTCCCTCGCCCTCGTCATGAGCGCGAGAAAGCTCCGGCCCTACTTCCAGGCGCACCCCATCGTGGTCCGCTCGGGGCATCCCATCGAGAAGGCCCTTCAAAAAGGGACCTCCTCTCGAATGGCGATATGGTCCCAAGAGCTGGGCGAATACGGGGTCGAGTTCCAACCAAGAACCGCCATTAAGGGTCAGGCCCTCGCCGACTTCATCGCCGAGTTCACAAGCGCGCCCCCAACCAACGAGGGCGACGAAAGAAGTAAGACCACGGAAGACAAGGAGGACGACCATAGCGAGTTGTCAAGGAAGAGAACCAACGACCCGATAGGGCCGGTCTGGGACTTACACGTGGATGGCGCATCAAACGCCCGGGGGGCTGGCGCCAGCGTTGTGCTCACAAACCCCGATAGGGAAAAGCTGAGGTACGCCCTGCGGTTCGAGTTCAAGGCTTCCAACAACGAGGCAGAGTACGAGGCTCTGATTGTTGGCTTGGAGCTAGCGAACAAGTTGGGCGCCCAAAACCTGCGCATCCATTGCGACTCGCAATTGATCGTGAATCAGGTTAAGGGCGACTACGCCGCAAAGGAGCCACACATGATCGCCTACTTGTCCAAGGCCCAAAAGAACTTGGAGGCCCTGTCGTGGTTCGAGATCGTCCAGGTCCCTCGAGAGGCGAACGTTGACGCCGACGCCCTAGCTCGCCTCGCGTCTGGGATAGACGAGGAAGGCGAGGGCAGCGTCCCAATCGAAGTGTTGACCCGACCCTACGTCTCGAGAGGCGACGTAGGGGTCATTGACGAGACTCCGCCTCCCTCATGGATGACCCCGCTCGTGGAATTCCTTAAACGAGGAGTCGTCCCCGAGGATAAAGAAGAAGCTAGAAAGCTGAGAAGCCTAGCCCCAAAGTACACGATGAGGGAGGATAGTTTGTTCAAGAGAGGCTACTCCATGCCCCTTCTCCGTTGCCTGACCGAGGTGGAGGCGAGGAAAGCGCTCCACGAGGTGCACGAGGGGGTGTGCGGTAACCACGCCGCCGGGCAATCTTTGGCATTGAAGTTGCTAAGACTTGGATATTTCTGGCCAACCTTGAAAAAGGACTCCCACGAGTGGGCCAAGAAGTGTGACAAGTGCCAAAGGTTCGCCCACATTCCGCGCCAAGCGCCGGCCCCTTTGTGTCCGATTATCGTGCCGCGACCTTTCGCGAAGTGGGGAATCGACCTCATCGGCGAGCTACCTACGGCCCCGAGACAATACAAGCACGCGATCGTGGCTATCGATTACTTCACGAAGTGGGTAGAGGCTGAACCGCTAGCAAAGATCACCGAGGCGAACACGACAAGCTTCATTTGGAGAAACATCATCTGCCGCTTCGGGATCCCTGCGTCAATTGTAACCGACAACGGAAAACAATTCGACAATGCGCGCCTCCGAGAAATGTGCGAACAGCTTGGCATTAGCAAGACTTTCTCCTCTCCCCGCCACCCCCAAGCCAACGGTCAAGTCGAGGCGGTGAATAAGACGATCAAGGAGAACCTGAAGAAGAAGCTGGAGGCAAGAAAGGGGGCTTGGGCTGACGAACTCCCCATGGTCTTATGGGCATACCGCACCACCACCCGAAACGCGACCGGCGAAACCCCTTTCGCTCTCGCGTTCGGCGTCGAGGCTGTGGTACCCGTCGAGATCAAGTTGCCAACCTTGCGCATCGAGGAGTACGACGAAGCCGCCAACGATGACGCGATCAGGCTCGAGCTAGACCTCATAGACGAAAGGAGGGCGGACGCACTTACCCGGCTTGCCGCGCAGAAGAGGAAGGTCGAGAAGTACTACAACTCAAAGATCAAGCTGCGGAAGTTCGCCGACGGGAGCCTCGTTCTTCGAAGGATGTTCCAAAACACCAAAGTGCAAGGTGCGGGAGTTCTAGGCCCCACCTGGGAAGGCCCATACCGTGTGCGCCGAGCCATCCACAATGGCACGTACGAGCTCGAGAACATGGAGGGACTCGTGTTCACACACCCGTGGAATGCGGAGCATCTCCGACAATATTACCAGTAGACGTTCATTCGTCCTTTTTTCGCTTTTTGTCTTCATGTAATTTTCGATTCTAGCAAAGTCAATTTTAAATTTCAAGTTTGGCCAAAGGCCTGGGATGTAATTTTTGAACCATTTCGATAATTTAATGAATTACATTTCACTTCAAAACATTGTATCTTAGTTTCTAGCCTCCTCTACGAGCACCCAAGAAACTCGGGGGGCTAAGGGGGATAGGGCGAGAGTAACGGGCTCGCTTACTCCACTTTCCACGCGCCAAGCGGTAACAAAACACCCGTAAATCGGATCCGCGCACCGGATCTCCGACTTCGTACCCTCCTCGTGCGACGCTCTCGCACGGGTCGAGGCCGTATGCCGAGAGATAGCAAAACGTCGATGAGTTGGATCCGCGCACCGGACCTCCGGCCTCGCACGTCTTTTGCTGCGACCCTCTCGTGCACCGATGCACCTTGCGCACCGATAGGCGGCAAGGCATCGATGGATCACGTTCGCGCACCGGATTGTCGATCTCGGCAGCCAAAACCCAAAACGTGACACGCGTACCAACGAGTACCACGCTCACTGGGAGCTGCAAACCCATCCCGATACGCACGCCGATAGGTAGCGTACTCGCCGAAGGATGAGCGCGACGGCCACCCAGCTCGCGCACGCCGATAGGCAGCGAGTCACGAATGGATGGCCGGAAATCACACCCGCCGGATAAACTGGTCTAGCTAATGTCCGCGGGAAACTTCGCCGCCAAATGCGGCAGTAAGCCGTGCCAACCGGTTACGCTAAGCATAGTAAGCCGGGCTCGTAAGACACGCACTATTCAAATCGCGCAAATCGATTACACTAAGCGTAGCAAGTCGAGAAAATAAGACGCACGATGAAAAGAAAGCTTCAATTAAAGCAAAACGATATTGCATAAGCAACCCAATAAGAAAAGTACGAAAGTACGACGCAAACATAACAATAATCCGAAAGAAAGCACAAAGCGAGCGCTAAACAAGTGCGCGGAAAAACCAAAGAAAACTTGGCTACTCCGAGCCATATCTGCTCTTCGTCGTCCTCAAGGTGAGGGGCGCCCGACCCGCCAACGGTTCCTCCACCAGACCGACAGTTTGACGACTGAGCGGCCTCCGCAGGGACTTCGGGAGGCAGGTCGTCCTCCGGCAACTCGTCCTCCAAGGGAGGAAACATGGCGTCAAAGAAGGAAAATGTGATCCCTCGAGACGCGTTCTCCTCCGCGGTCGCATCCTTGACCCGCATGGCCACCTCGTAACGAGCCACCTCTAGCGAGAGATCCCAGTCCTCCTCCAACTCTGTCTTCGATCGCACGGCGTCGTCCTTCTCCTCGATGAGGGTCTGCACCTCCGCCCGCAGGGTTTCCCTCTCCCTCTCGGCCCTGACCCGGGAGATCTCGCTTGCCGACAATCGGGCGTGGACGATGTTCAGTTCTTCATCTCGGCTCGAGAGGGCCGCCTGGAGTTTCTTGGTCTCCCCTAAGAAAGTCTCGGCCGCCTGCTCAGCCTTCTCCCGAGACGCCTTCTCGGCCGCCGCCTTCTCACGAGCTCGCTTTAGTTCCTCCTCAAGCGCTTGGAACTCTTGGACGGGGCGGGCCCCCGCCAAGGCAGCGGCATGGGCGGCCGCTGTATCCTCCTTGTCTTTTTCCATGATCTGCATGCGACGCAACAAGTCCCGGAGAATGCGGTCGCTCCGTTCTTGGCGTGCGAGCATCTGTGGAAGCAAACAACGTACATGTAATCGAAATAAGCACAACAAATCGCAAATGAGGAAAACAAGCGAGTCATACCTTTCGGGCGTCGCCGATCCCGCTCTGGAAATGCTCAAGGTCGCTCACCGTCAGGAGACTCTTGAAATCCCGTAGTGAGGTTTCAAGGATCCCCTGAGAGCATCGGTCCCTCAGCTCCGCCGCCTCCGCCAGGAGCATCGACTCCATGCCATCTGGCGTCGCCGACGTATGAGCGCGCTTGTGGCCGGAGGACGAGCCGGGAAGGATCGTCGACGACGGTCGCTTATTCGAGGAGTTCGCCTCGGTCCTCGCCCGCGTTGGAAGCCCCCCATGGCGGGCCTCAGCTTGTGGTTGAGCCGCGATCACGGCCTCGGCGTCGGGCGCCACCCTCGGTGCCTGCGTGCGTGGTCGGTGTCGTCGGGTCATCGTATCTGAAAAAGATGAAGAGGTGACAGGTTAGAGTGCAATACAATGGAATATACATTAACTAGAAGCTTGTGTGCGGTTGGTACCCCCCACGTCAGGGGGAGGAGCAGACGAGCCCCCCGCCTCTGATTCGGGGTCCTCCGTAGCCTCCGCGGCGAGGCCCGAGCTCGGAAGGGCGTCGTCTCCAGGCGGGAACCACCCAGTCCTTGCCATTAGGTCTGGGGACTCAAAGTGCGGTCCTTGTCGCCTCGATTCCGGGAGCGCCCTGATCACCGCGTGAAGCTCAGAGCTTTCGATATCGCCCATAGGTGGAAAATCAGGCGCAAGACCAAAGAAGAGAGGCGCGACCCCGAAGGCTGATTCGGATACCCATATCCAAGGATATCGGTGCTTCGAATTAACGTTGCTGACGATGACGAAGCGCTTGCGATGTAGCGCTTGGTAGAAGCCCGGCTTCCCCGGCACCCCTCGTATCGTCATGAGGTCCTGGATGTCGTCGGCGGTGACAGCCCTCTTCTTCGCCCGGTAAAGCATCATGTGGCACGCTGCGACCACCCGATAGAAGGCCAGAGACATCTGTAAGGCGTGCACCCCCAGTCGAACTAGCAACTCCTGGATAACCGGCTGGAAAGGCAACCTTAGCCCACCGCGGAGGCTCGCCTCGTGGACCGCGGCGTACCCCCTTCGAGGGCGGGACGGAAGATCGTCAGGCAACGGTCTGAGGATTGACACAGAGTCTGGGATGCTGTAGCGCTTCCTGAGGCTCTTGAAGCTGACGATGGAGATCAGGCTCGGGACATCGACGCCCGAGCAGTCAAAGTTACCCCGCACGGCTGACTCTCCTACCGGGAAGGACGAGGTCCGCGTTTCCTCTTGCGCAGTAGAGGAAAGTCCCCTCGCCGCGGGTGCTGCACGACGGCTCGACGAGTCGCCGGAGTGCCCGGAGTCCGGGGCGGTGCCCGGGCGCTCGATCGGCTGCCGGCCGGCCGGGTCACTGTCATCGGGGCGGCTCGTCCTGTGGCCGGCGACGTCCTCTCCTGCGTGCGCGTCAAGCCCGAGGACCCAGCCCGCCACCTGGCTAGGTGGCTCCTCCACGCGCGGCCCCGGCGACCTCCGGCCTTCGGCGCACGCGCCAGGCCCGTCGGCCCGACCCGGCTCTCGGCCAGTCGAGTCTCCGGCGTTTGAGGCTTGCCCGGGCGTCCCGGCGTTCAGCCCAGGCGCGTCCTGCCCGCCGGCCCGGCCCAGCTCGCGGGTTGCTGGGTCCTCCTCGCGCGCCTGTCGCCCAGCGGCCCTGTCCGGCCTTCGGCCGGTTGGGCCCTCCTCGCGCACGTCGGCCCGGCCCGACTCCCGGCCGGCTGCAGTCTCCTCACCTAGGCCTGGCCCGTTGGGCCCTAGGGTTTGCAGGGCCACCAGGATGGCCGCCTCTCCCTCTCCGGCGTTGGGCGGCCGGCATTCCTCCTGTCCGGCGCCGCCGACCCCTCCTGCGGCGTAGACGCGCTCCAGCCCGGCTGGGGCCAACCCGCCTGGGCTCCCATGGCCGCCGACCACCTGCAGCGCAGCCCCACCCGAGGGGGTGGGGTCCCCTCTGATGCCAACGCCGCCCCGGGCGGCGCTCCTCTGCGCCAGCGCGTCCTCGCCGGCGTCGGCCTCGCCAGACGCGTCACCCGCGTCCTCCACGACCGGCTCGGCCCCCCCGGGACGAGGGACGTCTCCCCCAAGTCTGGGTTCGCCCCAGGCGGCGCCGACTCGGCCGGGCCCGGCCTCCTCCACGCCGGCGTCGGCCTCCTCGGCCTGGTCGGCGTGCTCCCCGGTCGGGATCGTCGCGCGTGACTCTTCTCGCGCGATCCCGGGGCTGGGTCCAGCGCAGACGGCGCCGACCCAGCCAGGCGCGACTCCCCCGGCGTTGGCGGCGGCCTGCGCAGCGCCGCCGGTCTCCTGGGTGGTCGCCCCCGCGCGCGCGGCCTCCATGGCGCGTCCCTCGGCCAAGCCGGCCTCGTGCTGGTCGGCCCGGCTGTCCCCGGCGGCTGGTGCCATCAGGCCGGCGCTCTCCTGCCGGCGCTGGCCGTCTCCGGCACGCGCGCCCTCACCCTCGTCGGCCAGCC
Organism: Urtica dioica subsp. dioica; assembly: GCF_054948205.1. Classification (NCBI taxonomy): domain Eukaryota; kingdom Viridiplantae; phylum Streptophyta; class Magnoliopsida; order Rosales; family Urticaceae; genus Urtica; species Urtica dioica. The sequence goes on from NC_142762.1 coordinate 6,595,628, forward strand.
ACGCTTCAACCAGTGAAAGATCATCTCCGGTCATCTCAATAGCGTTGAACGAACGCGATGAGTGTCGAGTGTTGGGTGGTGTTGATGGGGGCGAAAATTGAGCCCAAAAAGCATCCAAATCCACGTGGTTTTCCTCAAACAAGTCGTGTAAGCCATCGTCAACGGTCCCACATCCCGGGTCAATGGGGTCCATGGCGCGAATAACGAACCGAGCACGATCGACAAAAAATATAATAATAAAAATAACATGAAAGGACGTCGGAGCATACCTCTTGACGGCGGGCTTCTCCGATGGGCCAACGTCGGACTCTGAGTTTACCACGCGATTTACAATCGATGATAAACTCGGGGGGCTAATGTTACCGGTCCGTCTCGGTCCGTTAGATCGACGACGGCCACGCTGGCGGCCGTCCTGAGCCCGGCGCTCGTCCGGGGCCGGCACTCGCCGTGGCCGGCTCTCCACGGCCAGCCCTCCAAGACCGGCGCTCCAGGACCGGCTCTCCAGGGCCGGCGCTCCAGGACCGGCCCTCCACGGCCGGCGCTCCAAGGCCGGCCCTCCACGGCCGGCTCTCCAGGGCCGGCGCTCCAGGACCGGCCCTCCACGGCCGGCGCTCCAAGGCCGGCCCTCCACGGCCGGCGCTCCAAGGCCGGCCCTCCACGGCCGGCCCTCCAAGGCCGGCCCTCCACGGCCGGCGCTCCAAGGCCGGCCCTCCACGGCCGGCGCTCCAAGGCCGGCCCCCCAAGACCGGCGCTCCAGGACCAGCTCTCCAGGGCCGGCGCTCCACGACCGGCCCTCCACGGCCGGTGCTCCAAGGCCGGCCCTCCACGGCCGGCGCTCCAGGGCCGGCCCTCCACGGCCGGCGCTCCAAGGCCGGCCCTCCACGGCCGGCGCTCCAAGGCCGGCCCTCCAAGGCCGGCCCTCGGCCAAGGGGTTCCTCAAACACCTCTTGGCCGCCTATAAATATGAGGGTCTCTCCCTCGACCCAGGTAATCCGAATTTGAGTGCTGAAACGCTGTCGAACTCGTACCTCGCTCGTTTCTCTCAAGTCTCGACCTCTAAACACTAAACCCTCTACAAACCACCTCAATCCTACTAATGTTGAGCGTCGGAGAGGTAAACAGAGGCAACCCCTCTGTTTCCCCTTTGTAGTTCACACCTTTCTGTTCACGTTTCAGGTGTTTGGACGAGATAGAGATCATCTACAGCTAAGGGACGGCTTGGGACACCAAGCCCGACACGCTCGAGTCGAGACGAGACCACTTGGTCCGGCCTTGGGTCTAACCGTCTACGACTCCTAAATCGTTGTCCGAAAAACTGCGACAACATAAACCCCAGAAGCTACTGGGTGATAGTCGCTTGTTATATCATGTGGTTCCGGAAGAAACGTCGTGGGATGACGGTCAGCGAATTTCTGAGTTTGTGTTCCGTGATTCTGAATTATAGGACGAAGGGGTCGTTCTTTATTCGTAACAACAAATAAAAAAAAAGTGCTCCATAAACTACCCGGCACGGGACGCGAGTGGGTCGACGAGTTTTTTTACACGCGTGTCAAGTACTTTGGGGATATTTCCCGAGTTTTCCGTACATCGGTTGATTGCCCTAAACCCCCTGACCAACGATCCAAGTTCGCTTCTTTTATAGAGGGGATACCTTTGAACGACCGTCGGGCCAGCTTGTTCCTTGATGTCAATTTGTGGGCAGAGGTTGGGTGGTTCCCTTGTCTTCCGCTCAACGAGACCTCGTCGCCGTCTTTACGCTCACTTCCATCCCCGTTTCCGGCTTCCGAGGGGATTAAAACTCCTAGCATGGCACACTCATTCCCCCGAGCTCCTTCATATTTGCTGGCAGCATCCGATGGTATTAGTAGGAGGGTTTATACGTCTTTGACCTTCTACTATCGTGGTTTAATTTATATGTATATATATGCATCTATTTACACATTTTTTTTTCCAGGTATGGTGACCCACGGGAGCCGAGGTACTCTAGGGCCAGAGTCTTCCCCAGGGCGGTCGTTATCGGTCCCGTTTTTTGGCTCGGAAGGATCTCAGTCTCGTTCCGCAAGGTTTCCTCCACCACTTTCCGAGGCAGCCTTAACTTCTCGTGCCACTAAAGCCACCGTGTCTATCCCGAAGGCAGCAGGTACTAGTTCAAAGAGGGCGCGGGACGAGGTTCCGTTAGTGGCTTCTTCGCATGCCGGTTTCGGAAATAAGCTAAGAGCGCATCTTTGCTCACCATCCGATATAACGATGCCGTCTAGCTCCCAGGCGCTGACCCCTTTAGCGCTTAAAGCCATCAGTGGCATCGAGTTGACTCCTGTATCAGAGGTGACTAAGGTGGATCGAATGTCCGCGATTGCCCTCGCCGAGCTTTTGACTCGAGTCTCCCGACAGGTTTCTTCTTCGCGCATGTCCTTGTATTTTCTCTATTCATTATCTTTTCATTTTATTTTATCATCATTATATATACATTTTTGTAGTCCTAAATCGCTTCTGTAGCTACTAAGCGCAATGTTTGCGAGTTGGTGAGAAAATTAGGACAAGAGACCGAAGTCCATCATCTGGCACGGGTAGACAACGAGGGCCGCATGAAGGGCCTTGAGGCTGAGATTGCGAGGCTTAAGAAGAGCGCTAAGGTGGATGCATCGAAGATATGTGAGCAAGAGGCTGAGCTCCGGCGATTGCGTCTTCAGCTGGAGGCTCTAAGGGCGGAGCGGAGTTTAGTTACCGACCGGGCGCATCGTGACTTGATTTCATACTAGAGCGGACCGCGTGGGGAGGTTCCTCCGGAAGGTGCGGAGCGCCTGGCCGCCTTGGATGATAGTGACTCATCTTAGAAGCTCGAGTCCCTTTTTTTTTGCTTTTGCAATAGATGACTTTCGCGTTCCCATTTTTGTATGTGCATTTGGGAAAACTATCATTTGCAGGATTATTCTTTTTTATGGCGCGGTCTGTTGTGCGTCTTTCATGACCCGTTGTGTTTTTGCGGGCACTAGTTTTGGGTACAACTCTGACAAATGGGTGTTTTCCCTCTTTGTACTATAGGTTGTATGGGCTATCAGATCGTATGTGCAGTCTCTACTTTATTTCACGCTGTGATTTGCCTTTGTCGTGTGGTTGCTTGATGAGGACTGTCTTTGCCGTTCTTATGTTGCTTGCTTTCACGCAAGTTTGGATCCCTTGCGCGAAAAATTTAATTGCTTTGGACCATCCTTGCGCATGTGTTTGGACCTTTGTACGAGTGCTCTATGATCTCCGTCTCGTCCGCATCTTGAGAATGTTTCCTTGTTCGAGCGTTGGGCTTTTTGTTTTTAGAGTTTTGCTGATGCGGGCTTCCGGTGGGTCTTCAATGCATCTTGTAGGTCATTCTTCTCTTTTTTTATTAGAGGTCTCGACGAGGCGAGCTTTCTTATACTTTGTTGTGAGAGGTCTCAACGCCGCAAGCGTTCTATATATATATATATATATATATATATATATATATATATATATATATATTTAGAGGTCTCGACGCCGCGAGCTCTCTAATTTTTATTTGAGAGGTCTCGACGCTGCGAGCTCTTTTTTTTGTGAGAGATCTCGACGCCGCGAGCTCTTTATTTATTTTTTTTTGTGAGAGGTCTCGACGCCGCGAGCTCTCTATTTTTTTTTTGAGAGGTCTCGATGCCGCGGGCTCTCTATTTTTTTTTGTGAGAGGTCTCGACGCCGCGAGCTCTCTATATTTTTTTTTTGTGAGAGGTCTCGACGCCGCGAGCTCTCTATTTTTTTTGGTGAGAGGTCTCGACGCCGCGAGCTCTCTATTTTTTTTTTTTTGTGAGAGGTCTCGACGCCGCGAGCTCTCTATTTTTTTTGTGAGAGGTCTCGACGCCGCGAGCTCTCTATTTTTGTGAGAGATCTCGACGCCGCGAGCTCTTTATTTTTCTTTTTTTTTGTGAGAGGTCTCGACGCCGCGAGCTCTCTATATTTTTTTTTTGTGAGAGGTCTCGACGCCGCGAGCTCTGTATTTTTTTTGTGAGAGGTCTCGACGCCGCGAGCTCTCTATATTTTTTTTTTGTGAGAGGTCTCGACGCCGCGAGCTCTCTATTTTTTTTTTGTGAGAGGTCTCGACGCCGCGAGCTCTCTATATATATATATTTTTTTTTAAATCCCCCTTTCTTTGCGATTTTATAAAATTGTATGAAAACTCAAAAATCCTTTTTTAGAGGAACAACTGCGATATTTAATTTCAATATTTTGTCTTGTTTTTCATAACATTACATTTTTTGGGCTATGTGGCCGCTTTTGGAAGAAACTATAGCGAAATAAATTAAATACACTGGCGGTGACGCTTGCCGGTTTGAAGAAGGTAGGTAATTTGGTGCTGCGACCTATTGAAAATATTGGCGGAGGTGCTCCGCGTTCCATGGATGTTTGATTTATGTTCCGTCCATCTCTTCAAGGCGATATGTCCCGTCGCGTATTACTTGCCGGACTCGGTAGGGTCCTTCCCAGTTTGGCCCAAGTACTCCTGCTCCGTGTACTTGTGTGTTCTGGAATACCTTCCGTAAGATGAGGCTTCCTTCGGCGAAGCGACGAGCTTTGACTTTCGAGTTGTAGTGTTTCTCGACGACTCTCTTCTGGGCGGCCATGCGAGTGAATGCTGCAACCCTCCTCTCTTCAATTACGTCCAACTCCATTCGGAGTGCCTCGTTGTTATTTTCCTCGTCAAAAGTTTCCATTCGGAAAGATGGAGTCCCAATCTCGACGGGAATAACAGCTTCAACTCCATAGCTGAGGGAGAAAGGGGTTTCACCCGTCGCGGTTCGGGTCGTCTTTCGATATGCCCAGAGGACAAGGGGGAGCTCGTCGGCCCACGCACCTTTCTTCTCTTCTAGCTTCTTTTTCAATGTTTCCTTGATTGTTTTATTTACGGCTTCGACTTGGCCATTTGCCTGTGGGTGACGAGGTGATGAAAAGGTCTTTATGATCTTCAACTGTTTGCATATCTCCCAGACTTTTTTGTTGTCAAATTGGCAGCCATTGTCTGTGATTATGGAGGCGGGAATACCGTGGCGACAAATGATTGATCGCCACATAAAACTAGTAGTGTTGGCTTCAGTGATCTTCGCTAGGGGTTCTGCTTCCACCCACTTCGTGAAATAATCTATTGCAACGATCGCGTAGACTCGCTGACCTGACGCCATTGGCAGTTTTCCGATTATATCTACCCCCCATTTTGCGAACGGGCGAGCAACAAGGATGGGGCACAACGGCGCTGGGGGCTGTCTTGGGATATGCGAGAACCTTTGACATTTGTCGCATTTTTTTGCCAGTTCAAATGCATCTTTCTTGAGAGTGGACTAGAAGTAGCCTTGCATTAGGGTCTTAAGTGTCAAAGAGTGCCCTGCATAATGGTTCCCGCAGATTCCTTCGTGGATTTCTCTCAGGACGTAATTGGCCTCAGCCTCATCCAAGCATCGGAGGAGTGGCTGCGAAAATCCTCTTTTGTATAGCGTGGTTCCTCGTAGAACATATCTTTGCGCTTGATACTTCACCTTCCTGGCTTCTGCCTGGTTGCTGGGGAGGGTATCTTCGCGAAGATAATCTATGATCGGCGTCATCCAATTTGGCTTTGGGTCATCTTCTATTGTGTTCACTTCTTCCTTCTTGATTGACGGGTGCTTCAAGGTTTCGACGGGTACTTTCCCCAAGTTTTCATGATCAGCCCCGGAGGCCATTCGGGCTAGAGCGTCTGCTTCAGTGTTTGAGTCGCGGGGAACTTGCACAATTTCATACCATGAGATTGCTTCGAGTCGGAGTTTAGTCTCTTCGAGGTACGCGATCATGCTCTCCTCTTTTGCCTGGTACTCTCCTTTGACTTGATTGACGATGAGTAGCGAGTCGCAATGGATTTTGAGGTTTTCCACGCCGAGCTTTCTGGCCATGTCGAGTCCTGCTAGGAGTGCTTCGTATTCGGCCTCATTGTTTGAAGCTTTGAATTGGAAATGGATGGCATACTTCATTTTCTCTCCATCTGGATTCATGAATACGATTCCAGCTCCGGATCCGCGGACGTTGGAAGCTCCGTCCACGTGGAGACTCCAGACAGGCCCGTCGGGGATAGCCTTCCTTTTCTTTGATGCTTTTGGTTCTTCATCGATCTTTCCATCTTGGTCAAGGTCCACGTTATATGTAAACTCGGCTATGAAGTCGACGATTGCCTGTCCCTTGATCGCAATTCTTGGTTGGTACTCTATTCCGTATTCACTCAATTCTTGAGACCAGATGGCCATCCTTGTTGACGTTCCCTTTTGTAGGGCTTTCTTGATCGGGTACTTGGTTCTTACCATGATCTGGTGTGCCTGGAAGTATGGTTGAAGTTTCCTTGCTGCCACCGCTAAAGCAAGAGCCAACTTTTCTATTTCCGGATATCGAGTCTCTGCGTCCAGAAGGGCCTTGCTTATGTAGTATACAGGCCATTGAGTTCTTTCTTCTTCTCGAACGAGGACCGCGCTTACGGCTCTTGTTGACACGGAAAGGTATATGTAGAGAGTCTCGCCTTCTTTGGGTTTTGCCACGAGTGGTGGTGTTGCAAAGTAAACTTTCAATTCTCGAAAAGCGGTTTCGCACTCGTCGCTCCATGCGAAATTCTTCCCTCCTTTTATGGCTTGGAAAAATGGTTGACAACGGTCTGTCGCTTTAGAGACGAATCGGCTCAACGCCGCTATCCGTCCGGTGAGGCTTTGAACTTCCTTCGCTTTTGTGGGGATCTCATGTCTAGCAGAGCCTGGATCTTCTCAGGGTTGGCCTCTATTCCTCGCTGGTTGACAATGAACCCTAGGAATTTTCCTGACTCCACTCCAAATGCACATTTGTTTGGATTTAGCTTCATCTTATATTTTCGAAGGAGTGTGAAGGTTTCTCGTAGATCTTTGACGTGGTCATGTGCCTTGAGACTTTTGACGAGCATGTCATCGACGTAGACCTCCATCGTTCTCCCGATTTGTTTTGCAAACATTTGATTCACCAAACGTTGATATGTGGCTCCGGCGTTTTTTAGCCCGAATGGCATTACTCGGTAGCAAAAAAGCCCCCGATCCGTGGTGAATGTGGTCTTGAGCTCGTCGGGCTCGTGCATTTTTATCTGGTTGTATCCGGAGTATGCGTCCATAAAACTCATGAGTTCGTGACCAGCGGTGGAATCAACTAATTGATCGATCCTAGGTAGCGAGAAGCAATCCTTCGGGCACGCCTTGTTGAGGTCAGTGTAGTCAATGCAGATTCGCCACTTTCCGCTGGGTTTCTTTACCATGACCACGTTTGAGATCCATTGGGGAAATTTCGATTCGCGGATGAAATTGGCGGTGATTAGCTTTTTCACTTCCTCATTGATCGCGAGGTATCTTTCAGGGTTGAAAGACCTTCTTTTCTGGATTTTTCCTGCTTCTCCAGGGAGCACGTTAAGGCGGTGGGCAATGATCTGTGGGTCAATTCCGGGCATGTCCGCGTGTGTCCATGCGAAGACGTCCTTGTGTAATCTAAGGAACGCTCCAAGTTGATCTTTTACCTCGGTCGCTAGGTGCGCTCCGATCTTGACAACTTGTTCGGGCTTTTCGTCGTCGAGTATCACGTAGGAAAGGTCGCTTGATGCTTCCACCTTCTTTGTGTCGGCTTCTTCCTTCGGGTCCAAGTCTTCAAACATTTGGGCTTTGCTACTCTAGCTCGGAAGATCGTTTTCGATCTGGTATACAGCCCCTATCCTTTCGTCACCTTTCTTAGTGGTGTCGACCTTTTTGCTGCGGGACCCCTGAACGTAGCACATTCTTGAGTCCGCGTGATTTCCTTTCATCACTCCAATCCCCGATGGTGTCGAGAACTTCATGAGGAAGTGGTATGTGGAGGTGACGGCACGAAGTTTGTTGAGTGTCGGCCGGCCTATAATGATGTTGTGGGCAGATGGACGATCTACGATCAAGAAGTTGACTAATTGTGTGGTTTGAGCTTCCCCCTCTGTTTCGAAGGTAACCGGGAGACTGATGGATCCTTCTGTGTAGACGCGTTCTCCAGCGAATCCGAAGAGCAGGGTCTTGACCGGGGTTGAGTAGATTTCACCGAGGTCCATCCGCTCGAGGGCTGTTTTGAACAGGATATCGGCGGAGCTTCCATTGTCAATGAGGATTCTCTTTACCATGTTGTTGGCCACATGTGCTTTAACGACGATCGCATCGTTATGCGGGTGCATTACTCAGAGAGCTTCCTCCTCCATGAAGCGAATTGTTTCGTATGGAGTGGTCGGACATTTATTTTCTGTAAGGTTGATGTGGTGGGAGTGGGCTTCCCCGGTCGCTGCTCGTGCATAGTTCTTTCGCTCGTGGGCGGTGTCCCCCGTCTCTGGTCCACCAAAAATGGTTGTCACGATGTTAAGCGGGGCGTTAACCGCATTTCTTTGAGTGCCGCGGTTGCGGTCGTCGGTGGCGGGTCTCTTTCCGCGGTCTTGTTGCTTGTTGGTTTGAGTGGCCCGTCTTCTTTCAGCGGCGTCTGGATTGGCGACCATCAATAGGACGAAATCTTTTAATTCTCCATTTTGGATGAGGTCCTCGATCTGTTTCCTGAGTTGAATGCAGTCAGCGGTGAGATGGCCTTGATCTTTGTGGAATTCACAATACTTCCTTTTATCTCGCATGGATGGATCTGTATACATGGGTTGTGGGTTGGTGAACATGTTCCTGTGCAATGAAAGGATCCTATCTGGCGTAGTTTTGAGCGGAGTAAAGTCTGCGTTTCTTTGGAACTTCTCAGCAAGCAAGGGTCGTGGACTTGGTAGGGGACGGAGGTCCGAGACCGTGACCGTCGTGGCCCGGTTCTTCTTTCTTCGTAAGTCGTTGTCGAATTGTTCATCTTCTCTCCGACGGCTTCCCCTATCGTTGGCATTTCGACTGTTGAGGTATTCGTCGACGGAGATATCCTGGGTAGCGCGGGTGATGAGTTCTGACATGGTTGTTGGTCGTTGCCTCACCAATGATATCAGAAAGCTGCTGGTTTTGAGCCCATCGATGAAGGCAAAAATAGCGTCGTTGTCATCGTACTCATCCACCTTGTTTGACTCTTCGATGAATCTGTTCAGGTAACGCTGAAGGGTCTCGTGGTGTCCTTGCTTGATTGTTAGGAGATACGACTTTTCTTTCCTTCGGACACGTGACGCGGCGAAACGCGTGAGAAATTTTTCTTGAAGGTCCTCGAAAGATTGAATTGATCCCCATTTTAGCCTTTGGAACCATTCGAACGCGGTTCCGGTGAGTGTGAGGCAGAATGCTTGGCACATTGTCGAGGGTGTTTGCCCTGCCATCTTCATGTTTATTCGGTATTGGTGGATATGATAGAGTGGGTCGGTGCTCCCATCGTAGGGTGTCATGGTTGGCGGCCGGAAATTTCCTACGGTATCTTCGGCGAGGACATTCGCAGCGAACGGTGAGGCTACTCCTTCGATCATGCTTCTCACGATCGGGGTCCTAGTTTATGCCGCTTGTATTTCTCGTATTTCCTCCCTTAACACATTGAACATGTTGGTTACTTCGTCGTTTCTCCCCTGAGGGACGGCCGACGCAAATCGGGTAGTGCGCCCTCTTTCGTTCGACGCTTGGTTGATTAGAGTGACATGTGGCACATGTGGTGTTGTGGTTGGTGGAAGGACGGCTTCTTGCGGCTCAAGGGCGGCTTGGCGCCTTAGCATCTCCCACCTGGCGTTGAGATGGCCTCTTAGGTCCATATTGGGTTCGAGGCGTCCTGGCAACCCGGTACGTCTAGGTGGCGAAATATGTCTTGCGTCCCTACTGTCAGCCACTTCCTCTTCTTGTCCCAGTCGCTCAAAGGCAGACCGTCGTGATGGTTCAGTCCTTGCTCCTGCCGTACAGCGTGCGGTTTGAGGGAGTTGTTGTCTTGGTGCCTCATTTTGGTTTTCTCGCGAGCGCTGAGGCTGCTCTGCCCACTCTGCTTGGTGGTGATGATCGATGTCTCGGATGCTTGGGTCGGGAGCTTCGTCTTGTCCACCTTCGTTGGCAGGTTCCTCGTTAAGTGCTTGTTCTGTCTCATGCCTTTGACCTCCCAAGCGGGCATTCCCCGGGCGTCTCTCTATTGCTTAGGAGTGTAATGTCATGGCCCTCTCTTCTTGCTCCCTTGCGAACTCGCTTCCCAGCAGGAAAATAGTGTTCTTGAGGCGCTCCATGCGATCGTCTCGTTCAATAAAGACGGAGTTAGGTGCAGCGGGATTCACCAAGCCGGTGGGATTCGGGTGCAACGATGGCATGGTGCTTGCTGCTGGGACGATGCTCGGTGGTGATGTTTCTTGGACTTGGCTATGTCTAGCTTGAGTCCGGGCTCGCGTATGAAGCGCTACACTTTCTGCCCGTTGAGGGGCGTTGCTTCCAGAAGCGGCGGCACGGTTGGTCATCTTGCGGAGATTCCTTGCGTCGCCTCTTGAGTTAGGATTCTCAGGTGGATGTGAGCTTTCCTTCGGATGAGAAAAGAATTGCTGGCGGGAATGTCGTGGTTGTTCTCGAGATCCCCTCCTTCTAGCGCCAAAATGTTAATGCGATTTCTCGGATAACATTTATGAGACACGTGTCGGAGTGCGAGCTTGCGACGTATCTTGATCCTGTTTTGTCGGGGTCGTGTTTCTTGAATTCTTGAGAGGTGGTGAAAACTCTTCGTTCTCTTGAGAGCTTCTGAGATTGGTAGATGTCTTCTAGTTGCCTTCTTTGCTGGGCTCGTCTTTCCTTTTTTCTCTATGTTGGGTAGTCAGGTTTCACTCATTGTATTTCTTTTTCTCAAAGAACAGTTGGGTCCTTGATCTTCGTATATGGGTTGGGAGAATTTCGGAGTTGAGAGAAAAATGAGAGTTGAGAGGATTTTGAGTTCAGAGGATTCTGGGTTGAGAGAATGACTTGAGAGTGAATTGAGTTTTGAGTTCTGAGTTGAGCTATTTATAGAGTATTAATCTTGACGCTTGTCGCTTGTCGCTTGGCGTTTGTCGCTTGTCACTTGGCGCTTGACGCTTGGCGCTTGTCCCTTGTCGCTTGTCCCTTGTTGCTTGCGCTTGGCGCTTGGCCCTTGTCGCTTGCGCTTGGCGCTTGTCGCTTGCCGCTTGTCCTTTGTCGCTTGTCCCTTGTCGCTTGCGCTTGACTTAGTTATGCGTCTTTTTAGCTCGTTTGACTATATTGTCCTTTTATATTGTAACGTCGTTTTAGCAATTGAGACGTCGTTTTTACCATAAGAAAAATGACGGTATAACACATATGATGCTTATGAAGTGGCATATCATCAAGGTACATTTTATAGTCTTTATATAATATGTATGAGATATATATATATATATATATATATATATATATTAATTATTTTGTTATAGGTACCAATTCAACTTTCGTATTGGGAATGTGGGTATTATGTGCTACTAATGATAAAGACATTTTTTCGGGCACGAACATATAAACACGCTCTTAAAGAAGTAAGTATATAATTAGCTATTGATGTGTATCTCAAGTTAGAAATATATAATCAAATAATACTAATTAGAAATGATGTACGATATTACAATTTCATTTACCCTCATTGTCATATAATGAAGCGGATATGGAAGAGCTTCAAGACGAGTATTGTCAGATTATTGTCAAAGGTATGTGTAGCTAGAACTTGAAAATGACATGTTATTCCTGTGCTTGTGATTAGCAGTGCAACTACAAGCAATAACTTGTGATGTTGAATTGATATATAATTTGCCATGGTGATAATTAGATCAAGCCAAGATGATCGGTTATTTTGCAAATCTTATATCTCAAAACTGCCATTGTCATGCATATTTTATATAATTTATATCTGAAAACTGTCACTGCCAATAACTTGTGATGTTGAATGGATATAATTTATATTTTGCATACCTTTATATAGTTATAGTGGGAAAAAACTAATGTGTCATATTTTTAGTTTTGGTCAAAGTGCTTAATGATTTAAGATTGTGAGAAGTTAATTTTATGTATGTTATGTGTTTCAGAAATACTTGTATGGATATAAATTTTTTAAATGATTGCACATGCTAGAAATTAAATTTTTCAAGGACAAAATAAAATTGCTTTTTATTATATGGGAGATCACTTAAAAAGTTCGTATTGAGTTGAAAAGTGTGGTTTCAGGCTGCAAAAAAAAGTGAAGAAGACAGAGAAGAGAAAGGAGAGGGTACGAGACTCATTGCTGCTATTTTCACCTTATCCAAGCTCCGAAGGCACAATCACACAGTGCGGTGTGAATCTAAAGCTGTTTTTTTCTTTTATTTTGGCTTGAAACCTGCAGCATTGCTACTGTTTTTTTTGTGCATATTCGGAATCAATTGCTACAGGTTTTTTATTTGCAAATCGAAATTATTTATAAAAAAAAAAAAAAGATTGGGCATCACTCGATAAACAAGTGATGCCGAAAAAAAATTAAATGCAACTCTCCAACTCTATAACATCACTTTAAAATCAAGTGACGAATAGCTCTATAACATCACATAAAACTCTATAACATCACTTTAAAATCAAGTGACGCAGAGCTCTATACCATCACTTTTCAACAAGCGACGCATCACCCAATCCAGCGCCAAATCCAACGTGGATCCACGTGGAGCGTCGCTTCTAAATAAGTGCTGCTATAGAGCAAGAGCGTCGGCCGATATAACGGCACACAAAAAGTGACGCAAATCTCCTATAGCATCACTTTTTGAGCGCCGTAAATGACCCGTTGTGTAGTAGTGATCACATATTCATGAGCACAATCTTTATTTCTCATAATACCAAGGTTGAAAATTTGTTTCCATTTTCCTTAGCGTGGCCGTCCAATTTATATGGCATGTGTCATAAATTTGTTTCCTCTTTTTCCTTTTGGCAAGTATCTTCATATATCAATGCACAAAATAAATTCCTCTTTTCCCTTAATGGTGTCCACGGTTTTGAGCTTCTAGATGTTTCTTTATTTGTTCATGACAATATAAGAAAAACCCATGTAGAATTTTCACATAAAATTCCATAAAATGAAATTCAATCCTCAAGGCCCAATTCTTCATGTTGGCCGTGTGGATCTATTACATTGTCATCATATGACAATGTACAAAATCTTATTTTGACATTTACACCATCTTATTCTCCTTATGGACAAAATTACCTTTTAGACAATTTTCGTAAAATTCGTCTAGTTCAACACTTGAACTTGTTTTGACATAGCTACTAGTTTAACAAATCCTACTCTAATTACTTGTGGTACTGACCTCATGGATCCAAATGAACAAATCTTGAACTAGCATGCTTGGACAAAAAAGTTCACAAACCTTTTCCAAGTTCTAGCATAATGTCAACAGACTCCACTAAAGAGTTCACACTGAAAATCTATCGGTTCAAATGAATGAGTTTTTACTCAAAATTCTACTTAATTGTGAAGAGTGGATCCATTGAATTTTATCTATTTTACCCTTCATGAATATCATCAACTAAATGAAATTTATAAAATTATAATTTTACCCTTCTAGTTGTTATTTCCTCAACTCCTTTGTCACTTGTAAATTAGTTAGAAACAATGTATTAACGAGGAGCTAACAAGTCACATTGATTCATCCAAAAGAGTGATGACTCAATTTGGACACTGGCCAGTTCATTTATTCACATTCCAAGGAACAAAGCATGAGGTGATATATATTACATTTCAGCAATCTTGTACATGAATTCCATATCTATGAGATCTTCACAAAGTTGTTCATGACATCTTCATAACTTTCTCAAATGAGAGTACGTAAGCTATGAAATGACATGTCTCATTTCAGGATTGAGGTAAGCATGATGCAATTCATACATAGTGACTCTGAGACATAAGAGGTTAAATGGTTTATTCTTAAAATGTCTCTAGAAGTGCACTGGTTAATTCAGTATCTTCAGAAGATACATAGTAAGAACTATAGAGTATCCAACTCTCAATGTCCCATAACCAGACATCATAGATTCTCCTAACAATCATACTGAGATCAATAGCCCTTTGATCATTAGATTGTGAATATACTGTTTTTAGCAAACCATGAAGAGTTTGTTCATGCAAATCTATATTTGACTCTTCATTTATTGTTAGGTTTGTTTAAGGATTAAGGACTAAGGTTTATCATAAAGCTTCAAACAAACAAGGAAGAATGGATAAGAGTTTCAAGTCTTCATTAATTATTCAGCAGTTACAAGCAGGAGTCTTTGTGAGACTTTATTACATGAAATGCATATAAGTAATAACTACTACTCTTCTTGTGGGCACAAACACCAACATCTCCTTCACCGATAACCGGTTCCACGAGGCATTCAAGACCACTTGGAAAGTTTGGCTCCAAAGATTTGAAGAGCTCAATGAACTTCCTCTCCAAAGAATTGTCAATCCGGCCCCGAGACTCGATCCACTCCCCTTGGTCCTCGAGCATACCGCCGATGAAGTTCCTCTTCCTCCGAATCATGGTAGAGGTGTGGAAAAAATGGTTATTAGCATCACCATATTTGAGCCAAACATCTCTAGACTTTTGTCTCCAAACTCTTTCTTAGAATCTTCTATGAATCGAGATTTCCGAATGAAGCCCCGCCTTCCTTTTTTCCGAGGACCAGGCTAAAGGAGCTTTGGACCTTGAGAAGCCCGGCTCAAGGAGCTTTGGACCTCGAGAAGCTCATCTTCCTTGAACTGAATACTTGTTTAATCTCCCTACCAATGAGAGACTTGCTAAGTTTGAAGCTAACGACCCACCAACTTCAACTTGGAATGAAAGGAACTTTTGGTTCCCTTCATCACCTCACTCACAATGTCTTTGCAATTTGGGTCATTAGTCCAAGCCTCATAGAATCGGAAAGGCCTTCTTCCTTTACCCTTAAGAAGAAAGAAATCAAGAAGAATCAGAGTATGATCCGAATCTTTGGCCGGCAAGGCTTCGCACCTACTTTCCCAAACTTGCAAAGCCATTCTGAACTAGCAATAGTACGATCAAGGCATTCCCGAATCCTCAAACCGGGATCACGACCATTGGACCACGTGAAATGACCACCTTGAATGTCCATATCAATCCCCTAGATTGCATCATGAAGTTCCTCAAAATACCACAACAGCTCCAATTAACCTTTCGGCCCTGGACTTCCCCAAAGCTTCCGCTATTTGGTTGAGAACACCAATCATCACCCATGGTCTCCCAACCTGTAAGGAAATAGTTAGCATCGAGTCCCAAAAGGCTTGAAGTTCTCTCTTATACAGGGGACCATACACCCCAAAGAAGTCCTAATCCACATCTCTCAAATCCCCTCTAACGATAACCCAAATGAGATTCTTCGAAAATCCCCTCATACATCATCTTTCTTCCGATTCGGATTTTTTTGGGACATTCTTGACTCCTAAGTCCAATTTCCTAAACTCTTGTAATACTTCTTTTTTATATTATTTTTCTTGACTCCTGTTGGGGCCACCACCTGTTGTCATGGCGAAAATTGAAGTCTAGTTGTTGAATCCAGAAGGGATGAGAAAACACCTTCCCTGTCCAGGTTGGACTCCTTTGGATTGGGTTTCTATTTGTGGCTAGAAGCAAGGTCCAACCCAATTTTGCGGACCTCAACTCTAGTAGAACTAAGGTAAATAGGGACTTGGACAAGTTGGTCTTCGTTCAAAGAGTTCCCACAGCTTTCTGGGCTTCCCTTTTCCGCTCTCGCACCCAAACTGTCACTCACTCTTACTTCCACCAAATCATCTATAACTACCAGTTCTTTCACCGTAGGAGAGATATCACCACCAGATCCACTAGATAATCTGTTAGTAGTAACAATGCCTCGTGGAACCCTACTATCCATTTTCTTGGATACTTTGTAGCTTGCATATCTCCAGAAATCGAGGCCGAACTTCCGACGGTCACCATAATCTTGCCTTTGCTGATGTAACTCTCCAAATATGTTGGAATAGATCTAAGATTAAGAATAATTTTATCGCTTCTAGCAAGCGGCAAAATATAAAAATTCTTTAAAACATGTAAAACGATTTTACTACCTAGACAGAGTGCATGGACATATAATTTAAAATAAAACTATAATGAGTTTTCACTCGTTACCAACTTCCCTTGAGCTTGAACGTTGAGTAGCTTTTGGAAAAGTTGAATCGTTCGTCTCCCCACTTAGCTTGTTTCCTCATGTCCTTGAATTCGAGCTACCACAATAGTTTCTACCACTAGAGTCTTCGAGTTTAGAAAGGATTTAGTGTGTGGGCACTATTAAACACAATGACTCAAGAACTAGTCTTAGAGCCAAAGTGTTGGTGAATCGAGCGCGCATCAGACACGAACAATCGCTCTGATACGACTCGTTGAACATGATTCCACCATATAACCATATTAATGCGGAAAAATAATTAATTACGCTGATCATACGCTAATTAAAGGAAATTATGGTTATAATTAACAAGATCTAGTTATGTTTAATTAATTTAATTCACGAGAGCATATTTATCAAGCAACCGATTTGAACGAAAAACGAATACTTACATTGATTTTTTGTTCAGCTACAGAATGCTCCTAAACCAATCGCATACTCCTTGCGTCGTCTTGATGAAGGACTCGAGGATGACACCTTAGTCTTCCGAAACGTAATCTCCGAGGCGAATAAGAAAGATGAGTGGGCACAGTCTTTATCTCACTAGATCACGAAACAAGGTGTTTCGAGATCTCTCTCTTATTTTACTAAGAATGAAAACGAATTTCCGAGGGGAAGAGAGGCAGAAGTGCATGGCCAAAAGGAGGCTAGGATGCACGAAATTTTCACCAAAAAATTGCTTATTTTTGCCTTCTCATGAACCCCTATTTATAGTAGTAAAAAGGAGATATTCATGGAATCTTCCAGAATATTTTATTTCCTTTTATTGTGTTCACACTAGTGGATTAAATCTAGGTCATTGGATCTCAACAAGTGAATCCTACTTTTTCTCTCATCCATCAGATCAATATCTATGGGATATTATTCTCTATTTAAATAGAGGATATTTTATCTAGTGAGAGAATAAAGGAGAATATATTATTTCCTTTAAATATATTCTCATATATTCTCCTAAATACTTTCCTTTAAATAAGGAGAAAATATAGGACAATATCTTATATTATTCTATCTCCTTTATTTAAACAACTAAAAAGAAAATATTGGTAAATACCAATAATGAAAATTTCGAACTTGATGGCACACGGCCAAGGGGATTTGCGCAAATTCCTAGTGCCAAAACCCTAATTCGATTTTCATATTTTGTGCAAGGCCCAATTGCTTAAAACCCAATTAATTATTTATTTACTTGGTCCAACAATAAACAAATAATTAATAATTATTTATTTACTTGATCAAACAATAAATAAACAATTCTACCATAAATATTTATTTAATTCTGCGAATACCCGTTTTCCAGAATTAATGCTGTCAATCACAATTACAGCAAGTGAGATTAATAATGATAAACATTATTATACGAAAGTTCTTATCCGCCGTTATCAGAGCCGAATCGGGGACTATGGACCTAGTAATAGAAGCTTTACAAATCCGATGAAAAAGACGACATAGTCATTTCTCTTTTTCCATCGATTCGTCTAATCTTGGTCAAATACTCCACCTTGTAAGCCAAAACTGAACTCTCCTTTATAGTAGAATTATATTTACTCATCGTGACGAGTGTCCACTGATATAGTCAGTTCGTGATCAAGATCCTCCAGGTTCAACCCGTGTCAAGAGAAGTCAATTTTTCCGTTATACTTCTCTTGATACATATCAACCCTAAGCATTGTTGCTTCCCCAGCGAAAGATTCTTTCGAACGTTACTTACTTCGAAAGTGCTAGCAATCTATCGGTTCTGGAATCAACCCTTAGGTGAGAGAACATTAACCTTCTTTCAGGAAGGCTGGATTCCGTATCTGTAAATCATTTCCCACTCGAATTATGCTCTGAGAAAACTCCCAAGACATAAGCTGTGATTAGCATGAATAGCCTTTTAGCGAATGAGTCAAAGAGCTCAGTAACATAACCCAGTGTCCATGATCACTCCAGGATTTAGATCAAGTCTCATTGTGACCATCATAGTGGCCTCGGTTAGTGTGTCGTAACGGTCCTTAAACGACACATCTACACCAAGATCTGTCCAAGTCGTACACTTACCACAAGTGTAGAATGCTCCCACATAGTGATCAGCCTTCACCTATGTGTTCCACATATATGATTTAGATATAGCTTTCCAGGCGTATATCAGTCATCGACCTCGTTTTAGCTCACCGCCCGAACTCAGGTGCCCAGCACGTGACTCAGTTTAATACGGAGGCTATGGAAGATAGTTGTTATTGATTCTAATGGTTTAGAACTCAACACACTAATCATATAATGCTAATAAAGTAATCTTATTATCGAATTTAGTAATCATTTATTCATTATCTTCAAGTGGGCAATATTCCCAACACAAAGAGCTAATACAAAACGCTAGGTCTAATGAGGACCTAGTTGCCAAAACAAAAGAGCAAGAAGAGAGAGAGAGAGAGAGAGATGTTGGAATAGATCTAGGATTAAGAAAAGATTATCGCTTCTAGCAAGCGGCGGAATATAAAAATTTCTTTAAAAACACGTAAAACGATTTTACTACCTAGACAAAGTGCACGAGCGTATAATTTAAAATTTAAAAACTACTATGAGTTTTCACTCGGTACCAACCTCGTTAGAAGCTTGAGCGTTGAGAAGTCTTTGAAAGAGGTGAATCGATCATCTCTCTACTAACCTTGCCTCCCTCGAGGCTTCTTGAACATGTGAGTAACAACGAACGTTTCTACCACTAGAGTCTTTCAAGTTTGGTTAGGATTTAGTGTGTGGGCACTTTTAAACACTATGACTCAAGAACTTGTCTTTGAGCCAAAGAGCTAAAACAAAACGCTAGGTCTAATGAGGACCTAGGTGCCAAAACAAAAGAATAAGAAGAGAGAGAGAGAGAGAGAGAGAGAGAGAGAGGGCCGCAAGGCTTGAGAGAGAAGCTCTGAATCTCTAAAACTTGTGTATTCAACATCGTGAATGAGGTGTGATATTAATAGGAGCATGGATTGCCTTGAAGAGGTAGTTTCCTCTTTTCTATTGAATATAAAATATTCATGAGCACAATCTTTATTTCCCATTCCTATCAAAATACCAAGGTTGGAAATAGTTTCCTCTTTTTCTCCTCTTGGCCGCCCAAACCATGTGCTATCATGGTACAAATTTGTTTCCTCTTTTTCTTTTGACAATTATCTTCATACATCAATGCACAAAATAAATTCCTCTTTCTCTTGATGGTATGCACGAAATTTTGGCTTCTAGAACATGCTTCTAGATGTTTCTTTATTTGTTCATGACAATATAAGAAAAGCCCATATAGAATTTTCAAAATTAAATTCAATCATCAAGACCCAAATCTTTCAAGTTGGCTGTGTAGAATATTTCATTGTCATATGGCAAAAAACTTATTTGTTGAAATTCATACCATCTTATGTCCTAATGGACAAAATCACCCTTCAGAGAACTTTCGTAAAATTTGTCTAGTTCAACATTTGAACTTGTTTTGACTTAGCTTCTAGTTTAACTAATCCTACTCTAATGACTTGTGGTAGTGACCTCATGGATCTAAATGAACAAAGCTTGAGCTAGCATACTTGGACTCAAAAGTTCACAAACTTTTTCCATGTTATAGCTTAATGTCAACTGACTCCACTAAAGAGTTGACACTTAAATCTCTTAATTCAAATGAATATATTTTCTACCCAAGAATTCTACTTAATTGTGATGAGTGGATCAATTGAATATTATCTATGTTTACCGTTCATGAATATCATCAACTAGACGAGATTTATAAAATTACCATTTTACCCTTCTAGTTGTTATTTCCTCAACTCTTTTGTCGCTTGTGAATAAGTTAGAAACAATGTATTGACGAGGAGCTAACAAGTCACATTGATTCATCCAAAAGAGTAATGACTCAATTTCGACACTGGCCAGTTCATTTATTCACATTCCAAGGAACAAAGCATGAGGTGATTGTTGTCGCACGAAAATGAACAACTATTTAAAACCTCGGGCGGTCCGATCCAAGGCCGGACCAAGTGATCGCACCCGGGCCAAGAGTGTGAACTCGATAGTCTCGAGCTAGGGTTCTCTCCGATCAACCCGCCTCCCGGGAGAGGTAAGGGGTGAGGAGGAGGAGTGACCGTGCCTTGGTTGTCGGCTGCCTACGTACCCGTGCGTGGGATCAGGTCAGAACGTAGTTCAAGCGTGTAGAACGCTGTATGAGGAGCAGAGCCTTGGTGGAGAAGCGTGCTAGACGAAGGAAACGGGGCGCGAGGAGTCCTCGGCAGCGTCTCAGAACTTCGGAGATCGCGTACGCGTCTAGCGTGTTAGACGCGCAAGGGTAGCTCTAGTTGAGAACCCTAGGGGCGTGCTTGAGCACCGGAGAACGTTCGGTCAAAGGGAGCGACGTCCGGGAAGTCCCCGTGAGTGCTTCGGAACCTTTGAGAACGAGGGAGAGAGAAGAGAACCTGCTTCAGGCCAAATGTGGCATCCAGAGAAGCAGAGAAATCGTGGAGAATCCGCTTCAGGCCAAGGATGGCATCTAGAGAAGCGGAGAGAAGTCTCAAGTTCCTTGAGAAAGAATGGGATGGCTTTCCCCTCAATGAGAGGGGGTATTTATAGGTGTTTGGGGGCCTTAGGAGGCTCCTTTTTCGTCCATGTGGGACTAGGAACGCATGTGGCATCAAGCGGAGGCGCACGGCGCGCACGGCGCACAAAGAGCGGCGCACAACGCGCGGCGCGCGGCGCAGGGGGCGCGGCGCGCGGGTCATCTGGCGCGGCGCGCGGGTCATTGGACGCGGCGCGGGATGCGCGGCGCATGGAGCGCGCGGCGCGGGCGCGTCTTGGCGCGGCGCGCGGTCTTCCTGGCGCGACGCGCGGCCTGTCTGGCGCGGCGCGCGGGCTGCTGTGCTTGATTGGCCGGCGCGGCGCACGGCCCGTCTCGTCGGGCTCTTGCGGGCCTTTGAATACCATTCATGCCACATGAAATATGAAGGTTTCCACTTGGCGAGAGTGACTCGATTCGAGGAGCGACTCGAGGAGTGAAGCTCGACTCGAGGGGCATGAGGATTTGGCACGAGGACTTGTCAGTCGACTCGTGAGAGAAGGCTCGCCGCTCTTTAGGACCTCCGGCCTGACCATCGGCCCTTTGAATGGCGTGTCTTCTTGGCGTCTCGGGTTTTCCGAAAACGACCGACAACAGTGATATATATTGCATTTCAACAATTTTGTACATGAATTCCATATCTATGAGATCTTCACAAAGTTGTCCATGACATCTTCATAACTTAGTACTTCACCAATAGATCTTGTCTATATCACATAGTGAATCTAGAACTCTGAATTTCTCAAATGAGAATACGTAAGCTATGAAATGACATGTCTCATTTCAAGATTGATGTAAGCATGATGCAATTCATACACAGTAACTCCGAGACATAAGAGGTTAAACGGTTTGTTCTTATTCTGTCTCTAGAAGTGCACTGGTCAATTCAGTACCTTCAGAAGATACCGAGAAGAACTATAGAGTATCCAACTCTCAATGTCCCATAACCAAACATCATAGATTCTCCTAACAATCGTATTGAGATCAATAGTCCTTTGATCCTTAGATTGCGAATATATTGTTTTAAGCAAACCATGAAGAGTTTGTTCATGCAAATCTACATTTGTCTCTTCATATGTTGTTAGGTGTTGTCGCTCATTTTCGGACAACTATTTAGGAGCCTAAAGCGGTTAGACCCAAGGCCGGACCAAGTGATCTCGCTTGGGCTCGAACGTGTCGGACTTGGTATCCCAAGTCGTCCCTTAGCTGTCGATGATGTTTGCCTCGTCTTAACACCTGAAAAGCAGGAGAGAATGTGTGAACTACAAAGGGGAAACAGAGGGGGTACCTCTGTTTACCTCTCCGACGCTCAACATTAGTAGGATTAAGCTGAGTGAAAGAGGTTAGGTGTTTAGAGAGTCGAAGCTTGAGAGAAACGAGTGAGTTAGGCGACCAAGGAGCGTTTTGGGACTCCTTGGCCGTGTGGATGCCCCTGCTTCGGCCATTGGCCGAGGCAAGTCCTTGGGCTGGCCAATGGCCGGGGATATCCTTGGGCCGGCCATCGGCCGGGGCATGCCTTTGGGCCGGCCAATGGCCAGGGATATCCATGGGTTTGCCATTGGCCGAGGCAGACCTTAGGGCCGGCCAATGGCCGGGGATATCCTAGGATCGGCCATTGGTCGAGGCAGGCCCTTGGGCCGGCCAGGGGCCGAGGATATCCTTGGGCCGGCCAATGGCCGAGGATATCCTTGGGCCGGCCATTGGCCGAGGATATCCTTGGGCCGGCCAATGGCTGAGGATATCCTTGGACCGGCCATTGGCCGAGGATATCCTGGGGCCGGCCATTGGTTGAGGCAGGCCCTTGGGCCGGCCAATGGCCGGGGCGAGCCGCCGGGACGTGATCGATGCCGCCTCGTCTTTGTTCGGCCGCTCTCGGGGTCGGGCCGGTAACATTAGCCCCCCGAGTTTATCACCGAGTGAAACTCGTGTGGTAAACTCAAGATCTGCGCTGTTGTAGGCCCATCGGAGCGACCCACCGTCAAAAGGTACGTCTTGATCGCCTTTAACTATTATTTTCCCTTAGGTCGATTTATTTTCCGCATCTTTATGTCTCATTGCACGTGTCTATGGACCCTACCAACCACCTGTCGGGGTGTGGGGCCGTCAAAGATGACATCTTCCCTCTACTCGGGGATTAACACGTGGACTTGGAGGGTTTTTGGGCTAGATTTTCATCTCCCTCAGCCACCTACAACGTGCCATACTCGTCATCTTCAAACACTAACGCAATAGAGATGGTTGGGGACTATTTTTCTTCGATCAAAGCGTGGCTGGTCGGCGAGGAAGGGGCCGCGCGCACCGGAGATGGCCCGTGCTGCCAGGGGGACACCGAGGAGGGCTGGGCCGACCAGCGCGGCGCCGGCCTGGGTGATAGGCATGCCGGGGACGTCGTGTGCGCAAGCCGGGCCGCCCAAGAGGATGCCGACGAGTCGCCCAGCCCGGGGGATGCCGTCTCCGGTGAGATCGGTGCCGAGGGATGTGTACTAGCCGTGGGCGGCGCCGCGCGGGTCGCCGCTGGTGTTGGGGGAGACCTCTCCCAGCCGGGTAGGGGCGATCGGCGAGGCGGGACCGGGCGAAGGTACGCCGGCCCTGGGCGGCGTCGTCTGGGCTGGAGCCGCCACCGGAGATCATTGCGAGTGGCTGAGCAGGCGTCTCGGGAGAAGGCGGAACAGTCGGCCGACACCATTCTGGGGGAGATGATGAAACTCCAAGCATCACTCTTGGATCGAGACGAGGAGCTGAAGATCGTCCATGCTCGACTATCGGCGAGCGAGATTTCACGCATCAAGGCAGAAAGGAAATGGACTCCCTGCTGGTGGAGATGCAAGCCCTCATTGAAGAGAAGGACGATGCCGTGCGGGCCAAGGCGGACTTAGAGGATGACTGGGACATTGCCCTAGAGGAGGCTCGTTATGCGGCGGCCGTACGGGGTCGACACACCACCACGAAGGAGAACGCATCTCGCGGGACTACGATTTCTATCGTCGACGACATGTTTCCTCCCTTGGACGACGTGCCACAGATGGATGACCCTCGTCCCCAGGTTCCCGCAGAGGCTACTCAGTCGACGAATTGCCCGCCTGACGGAGAGGCCACCGACAGGTCGGGCGTCCCTCCGCCTGAGATTGATGAGGAGCAGATTGACTTTGGCTTCGAGTAGTTGGTTTTGCTCCGATTTCCCGCGCATTTGTTTAGCGCTTGTCTTGTTTTCCTTTGGGATATTCGTTGTATTTTCTTTTTCTTCCGCTGGGTTGTTTTCACAAGATTTCTTGTCTTTGCTAAAGCTTTTTCCGGTTTATTATGCATCTTATTTTCTCGATTTACTATGCTTATCGTAATCGATTCGCGCAATCCGGCTAGTGCGTGTCTTACGACCCCCGGTTTACAATGTCTAGCGTAACCGGTTTGCACGGCTTAGTGCCATTCTTAGCGGCGAGGTTTCCTGTGGACGCTAGCTAGACCAGTTTCGTCCGGCGGGTGCGAGTCTTTGCCATCCATTCGTAACTCCCTGCCTATCGGCGCGTGCGCGCTGGACGGCTATCGCGCCCATCTTCCGGCGTGTACGCTACCTGTTGGCGTGCGTGTTGTGTGCCAGGACGGGCTTGAGGCTAGCGCAGTTCCCATCGAGTGCGGTAGCTGTCGGTACGCGTGTTACGTTTTGGGTTTTGACTACCGCTTAAGGATCAGCGGTCCGGTGCGCGGACGCGACCTGTTGACATCTCGCTACCTTTCGGCGCGCGAGGCATCGAATCGTGCGAGAGCGTCGCGCGAAAAAGATATGTACCTGTTAGCCCCCCAAGTTTCTTGTGTACTCGTAGAAGAGACTAGAAATTATAACAATGTATGACAAAGGTTTTGAGGAGAAATTTAATCCCATTACTATGTCAAAATAGGCAAAAATTACATTCCCAAGCCATTGGCCTTATTTAAATTTGAAATTGTCTCTCAATAAAACCGGAAATAAAATGAAAACAATCGAGCATAAAGAATCGGGAACAGGCTTCTATTGGTAGCATTGCCTCAAATGCTCGGCGTTCCATGGATGAGTGAACACGAGCCCTTCTAGGTTCTCGAGCACGTACGTGCCGCCATGTACGGCTCGACGCACACGGTACGGGCCTTCCCAAGTTGGACCCAGGATTCTGGCTCCCTGCACCTTGGTGTTTTGGAACACCCTTCTGAGGACGAGGCTCCTGTCGGCGAACTTCCGCAGTTTGACCTTGGAATTGTAGTACTTTTCGACCTTCCTCTTCTGTGCGGCGAGGCGAGTAAGTGCGTCTACCCTCTTCTCGTGTATGAGATCCAGCTCGAGTCTTATTGCTTTGCTGTTAGTGGTTTCCTCGAACTCTTCAATGCGAAAGGTTGGCAGCTTGGTCTCGACGGGTACCACGACCTCGATGCCGAATGCAAGTGCGAAGGGGGTTTCGCCAGTTGCGTTCCGCCAGACAATGTTCTTCCAGATGCGAGGATCCCGAAGCGGCAGACAATGTTCTTCAAGATGAAATTAGTCGTGTTCGCCTCCGTGATCTTTGCCAATGGTTCTGCCTCCAACCATTTTGTGAAATAATCGATAGCGCCACGATTGCGTGCTTGTATTGTGTTGGGGCCGTAGGTAGCTCACCAATGAGGTCGATTCTCCACTTTGCGAAGGGTCGAGGTACGACGATCGGGCACAGTGGGGCCGGCGCTTGACGCGGAATGTGGACAAACCTTTGGCATTTGTCACATCTTTTGGCCCACTCGTGGGAGTCCTTTTTCAAGGTTGGCCAAAAGTAACCGAGCCTTAGCAGCTTCAAGGCCAAAGACTGTCCGGCGGCGTGGTTCCCACACAACCCTTCATGCACCTTGCAGAGCGCTTTCTTCGCCTCGACCTCGGTCAAGCATCGGAGGAGGGGCATAGAGTACCCTCTCTTGAACAGGTTGTCCTCCCTCAACGTGTATTTCGGCGCCAAGCTTTTCTGCCTTCTGGCTTCTTCCTTGTTTTCGGGGACGACTCCTCGCTTGAGGTACTCAACGAGTGGCGTCATCCACGAGGGGGGCGGAACTTCGTTGACCACTCCTACGTCGCTTCTCTAGACGTAAGGCCGAGTTAGTACTTCTATCGGGACGCTGCCTTCTCCCTCTTCGTCTGAGTTTGAGAGTTTATTTGTTTTAGGGACATTTTTATCCGAAAATAGGTTAAAAATCCAATTTTGGATATTATTAAATGAATGGGTCTTGTCTTGATACTTTGAAAATTTTGAGGCTTTCAAAATTAAATTTTTCTTTAAAAAAGTACTACCACATGCAATATCCACTTCTTATTAAAAACATTTATTTGTGGTGTTTTCCTAATTCAGTTTAAATTTAGGGCATCCATTGAAATTTCTTAAACAGATAAGGCCCAAGTAGCAATAAAAAGTGAGATCGTCCTATTATTTTCCTCGATCCCTCTCCTTATTAGCTTCAGTCCTTTGGCCGTCATATACCTCTCGCGACATTGTTGTTGGCTGCGAAATCTGCTCTCCTTTCTCTCGAGACACGCATATTTGCCATGGCATTGAACAACGGTCTTAGATCCGTCGCGAAGCATCTTGTCCCTGGTCAATTTCTTATTCCTTTTTTTCATTTATATATTCATGGCTATTCTTTTTTCTTCTTGCCCTAATTCCGATTTCGCGATCATCGGAACCTCAAGTTTATTTACGACGGCCTCTCCTTTTTCCATTCGAAGTTTTGACACACTCGTGGTTGAATGAACCTTATCATTTGAGTATTCATGTGTTTATATGTATATTTATATTTTGAACGAGGGTGTTTCGATTTGTTGGAAATTAGGGTTTGTGTTTGATATAAATGCACTAGGTGTTTAATCCGGGGATGTTAGTGTTAGGGAAAAGAGGATTTTCAATTTTTTATTTTTATTTTGCTTTTGACTAGTGAATTTTCAAATAAAAACTTGCAGTTGCTCGAAATTAGGTAAGGATAACATCGACAATTGAATTTTGTTTTTGGAGGAATCCGGAACGAGAACGACAGCTTTGTTTTTGTTGTTTTTAAATACAAAAAGCTTTGGATGTTTTTATTTGGTTTAACCTGAAGCTTGAAGTTATAATCTTGGGCTTATTACTTGAGTCTGTCTGTATTGTTGATTTTTGTGGAGCCTCAAGTGAAGAGCATAGAGCTATGAGCTTGCTTCTTCTCACAGTGCTCAGAACATCGACTGGCTTTCTCGATGCTGACCAGTGGTTTTGTTCCATTCATGTGTCTTTTCGTTTGGAGGCCGAAAATATATCATACATTTCGTTTTATACATCCTCGGGAGATGTTACATAGTCATCATGGTTGTAGAGTTTAAGGGTTTGCATGGGTCGTGACTCGTGATGCTTGTTAATCATGTTGTTCTTGCTTGTTGTATGTCAAGTTGAGATGGTTTTGTTTGACTTTCGAGCCTATTGTACTCTGAAACTCAGAAAACAAATGGCAAGGCCCGAGTAGAATTGGTGGGTTCAAATCTCTGTCTAAAAGAATTGTAGTTTGAAAGACTAAATTCACTACTATACACTTACTGCATTCTTCATCATTTTCTTTTGTTTGCTTCACCGAGTATATGCTCTTTTCAGATTAGAACAAAAGGGTGCTATTCTTTTGCTAAAATCAAGTACCCAATCGTTTAATTTACCCTTTCTGTTATTTCACTAAACTCAAGCCCCCAGGGTAAAATATATATATGCATGTCAAAGTCAAATTGTGAGTGGAACAGTTTGGTGTGTGGAACAGGGACTAGACGCATTCACTCGAGCGGAGTGAAGAGGAGCGGAGGGCACGGGCACGGGCACGATGAGCCGGACTACGTTCACGCGAAGCACATGTACAATTTGGACAGCATGAAGCATCGCACCCTCAAAATGTCCGTCGCCGTCTTCTCTGCCTTCATGATCGGTGCCGGCGTTCCCGTCTTTGCCGTTGTTTTCCAGCAAAAGAAGACTGCCTCGGGTTAAGTCTATCTTTCATTCACCGTTTCTGCTCTGTCAATAATCGGATGGCTTTTGAAATTTGCATATCTGTAGAGACTTGTTTCTCTACTTGCTTGGTTTTGATGCCTCAATACTTATAATTGTTTTTCCTTCTCTTTCTTTTGCATTTATTGAACTTTTATAAGTTCCGAAATTGGAGTCATAAAAGATTTTGTTCTTCAAGCTTTACGTGTGTTTCTAAGGAATAATGTCCTGAATACTTGTGCCCCGTGAATTGAATCTACTGCTCTATATCAACTAGGGTGTACTTAATATGGTGGGGTAAATGTTGTTAGTATAAACCTTTGAATACCGAGCAACTCCAACAGTTGAGCCACGCCTAGAAAATCAATCTGGCACCTTAAATATGCTGCTTGGCCTCTTTATAGATCTTTTTTCAGCCCGTTGACTGGCAAATCATGTTCAAGAGAATAACACAAGTTTAAATTTTAATCACGTTTGACTAGAGTAATTGTGGGCTGTCCGTTACGTCTTGCTGCAAATGGAAAGTTTTAGTTTTGTCCGTTTTGTAGCTTCCATTTTGCATGACTCAGCGGCCCCCAAGATTCTGAGTTATGTTTCTCTTTAGATGCACCTCTTTATTTCCGCTAAAACATCTCTCTTTACGGTCGTGATAATTTATAACAGCACTAATTGTGTAATTTGTGATTTTCCGGATAAAACATTTGCTCCAAATCAACTGGTACGAAGCACCATTATTAACATCAGACGTTAAAAAGGTCTGCAAATAGATCTTATTAGTCTAATACAAATTACACACAAAATGTACATTCGTTGTGTGTGTGTATTGAGCTGAGCCGAGTTTTAGAGTACTCGACCTCAAGCTCTATTCCATATAGAAATAACATGTTTGTACTCGCGCTTTATAAATAATTTAAAGCTCGAGTTCGGACTCGCCCCTTTTCATTCATAAGAAGAGCTTTGATTCGTTTAAGGAGCTTGTTCAACTTCGAAATATCAAGCTCGAGCATGCTCAAAGCTCAGAAGAATAATCATTTTGAGGTTAATTAAAGAAAATAAAAAAGAGTAGAGTTCAAGTTAAAATAAACTCGTTCAAATTTTAAAACCGATGTTTAGACTTGGGCACAACAACTTTTTTCCTTCCCCACTCCAACATTAGAGTACAAACATAAATATATTTTAGTAAAATAAATTATCAAATGGCTATACGAGCTCTTTAATGATAGCGATAAGTAAATTATTTATTGGAAAATGATCCCGTAATGCGAATTGTGACTAAAGAAAAATCAAAATTGAAAAGCTCAAGTATTTCGCAAACTTAACATCTACTCATTTGAAAGAGATTAAGTTAAATTTGGTTGAAAGATGATTTTCTTATTAATGAGTAAGACTCATTTATAATTAGGTGATCGATTACAATCGAGCTTGTTTTTTTAACATATAAATCTAGTCCTACTAAGCCTTCTAATTACGAAATAAAAAATAATCCTAATTACGAAATAAAATATAATCCCTAATACGTGAAATAAATAAAAGTTGCCTATTTAGAGATTTTTTTTTTTTTTTAATTAAATTCAATAAATGCTTTTTATTCTAAAAAGTACGATAAATTAATTGACTATATTGTCATCGACAATAAATCGGTATTTATTGACAAACTTAGTCATATTTTTAAAACAAAAAACATTTATTGAATTTTGGTAAAAAAAAAAACATTCTAAATGATTGTAATTTTGGAATAATTCCTATTGTTTATCAATGAAAGAGTCCGTAACAGAAAAGTCCATAAATTTATAAACAAACATGTTCATAAACTTGTGGAGGCTGAGTATCTGAAAGTTGAAGCTCCCATAGTTTATGGGACTCACAAGCAGATTGGTTCGTTTGGAGGAGTCAGATTAAAAAGTTCACATAAAATTGCGTACACGTTCTTTAATTTGGGTGATAGACTAGCTGTGACCTTTGTACAGCCTAGAAAATCTCAAAGCTCTCTAGCCTACACATTTTTTTTTATAGAACATAATAAAAACTATCCTCCCGGCATATGCATAGTTAAGAAACTTAGTTCCATAGGCTAAGCCAGTCAAATCAATATTCACAAACACAGGTCAAATTTTCTGACATAAAACTCCTTAGAACAGAACACTATAGCATTGAATTAGTTCCATAGCTTCTTTGCAGATTTATAGTCTAAACACTGACAATGATTATTAACAAAAACTACAAGCTTGGGATCGGTTACCACGGGCGATTATGGATGTTGCTTAGTATCCTCTAGGGCTATAATAAACACTCAAAACATCTCTAGTGCACTCATCTAGAAACCAGGTGAGGCCTGGGTATTTCTGTAGTTTAAACACTGACATAATGATTAACAAAAACTACAAGCTTGGGATCGGTAATCACGGGCGATTATGGATGTTGCTTAGTATCCTCTAGAGCTATAATAAACACTCAAAACATCTCTAGTGCACTCATCTAGAAACCAGGTTAGGCCTGGGTATTTCTGTTTTGTGCAAAAGAGGCAACGCTATAATAAAATTCATTCAAACAAGATTTATAATGACAAACACCAAAGTTGTTTTTCCCTTGTCAGATCACAAGGCAATGTAATTAAGAATTTTATTCAAAAGCATTTCATCTGAGTAAGTCATGCAACAAAATATGCAGTGAAAAAAAAAAACCCGATCAAATCTGCGCAAGGAAATCCCGGCTCATCATCGTTCATCCCTGCACCCAAAAAATAAAAACACAAAGGCCATCATGACATAATATTCAAACGTTGAGAGTTTAGAGAGGTGGCATTTAATATGCAAGCATTGTGTTAAATTTTAATGCCACACACATGGAAAAACACTGCCAACGAAGACTGAAACACACCCACGAACATACAAGCAGTCACAACTACAGATTCGCAACTAATTGGAATGATTATAATTTCCTTTAATTCATCTACGTTTTAAGCTCTTCGAAGATTGCCCAAAGACATGCAAAGACCATGGTTGTTCAAATCATGATCGACACACCCAGCAATCATCCAGTCAAAAAGCAAATAAAAAAACCTAAAATTAGGAAGAGCATAAGCAATTGAAGATTTCTCGAGTGGGAGTTTCAGAATTATGTGCAATTTAACTGTGCAAATCTTCTTGCTATATGGAAAGACACAAAATCTTAGAAAAGAAACTGAACGCAGACAGAGAAAGCCCCCTCGACGACCAACGTAATTGAGCGCCGATTTCAGATTGATTGGGTATATAAACATCTTAACAAGAAAAACAAAGATCCTAAATAAAAATTGATTGCACAAAACCCTAAAAAATGTGGGTAAAATTGAAAGAATCGACAAACCCTTGAAAGAAAGGGTACCATTCAGTGGTCGGCGTGTTTGTGGGCGAGGTGGCGGCGTTCTTCGGGGAGGGCGACGAGGTAGGAGAGGGCCATGCCTCCGAAGCAGACATGGTAGAGAGGCTCGATTGAACCTGTTTGGATGTACTTGTCGTTGTAGCTGTCCAGCCCCTTCTCCACCGCCTTCTTCATGTTCTCCACCGTCAGCTTCGGCTTCAGATACCCCGGCACCTCCCGCACCCGCAGCACCTTCATCTCGTTGTACAAACTCCTCCAAGCCATCTTCTTGGATCCAAATCTCTCTCTTTCTCTCTCTCTCTACTAGGGCGTAACAATGATATATTGCTTCCGCTTATGTCATTTATAGGAGACTCGATTATTATAATAAAATATTGAAAGAAATTCCCGACTATTAAGTATTTAGTTTGATACCTATTACTATCTTTCTTTTTCGCAAATTCCACTTTAATCTTTTATGTTATTTTATCAAACAAAATACTATACTCATAAATTATCTTTGAATTTCTCGGTCATATATGAAGAGCTAACGATATATTCAATGACACCGATGTAAAAATGACACTTTTTTACATTTTAAATGATTGATCGGTAGAAACGAGACGCCCAACAAGTTCTCTCCTAAGCTCTAAAGGATCATGTATACTTACTGTTGTTAACAACATGTCGTTTCCGAATTTCAACAATCACGAACAAAATAATATGACTATTATGTGTTTAGTTCGATTTAATTTATTTGTGGATCTCAAAAAAAGTTTCGTATAAGAAATGAATACTATATATGTAATAATATAAATGAAAATTGAACAGAGAATAAATCTTTATTAAATATTCGATCTCAATTACATAGGTCGAGTTCGACTGATGAATGCAATTGATGAGCTCGGAATACAACGAGAGAGAGAGAGATTAATAGGTCCCAAAAAACTCTCTCAATTCTCTCAGAAGAAGAGAATTTATACCACGATGAGATGTGAAATCTTCGGAGACATGTATTGGCGACTTCATCCATCATCACATTTTCTTCCGCCACGTTGCCTCTGCGTTTGAACGGGCTCGGGCTCTCTGTGTTTTGGGGTGAGATCGCTGCTCCTGTGTTGACTTCGACTTCGTCACGTCTTTGGTGGTTGCGTTGTAAGCTTGTAGAAATGGATTTGGGCCTGGACCAAGCGATTTATTAAATTCGTGCGACAAGAATTAATAACAATGATAATTAATAATTCGTGCGACAAGAATTAATAACAATAACAATCGCAAGCTCAAGAAGGTCGGCCGCTGGTCCAAAGCGTATTACGCCGAGAAGAAGCAGAAGGAGGAGTTTGATGCGGCAAATGTTGAACTCCATTCGTCGATGGTGGCAAAGCAGAAAGAGGTCGACGATGCGAACCCCGAGATCGTGCGCCTCAAGTCTACAACGAAGGCAGGGAAGGACAACATGATTTACGCGGCGAAAAGGGCAACCTCCTTCATGTACTGAGAGATTATCTCTAAGTACCGAGCTAGCAAGGATAAGATGGATGAGGTGACCGTGATCCTAAAAAAGATGGAACAATTTCGGGGCACTAAGAAATTCATTGGGGACATCCTCAAGAACCAGGTTGCCGACTGGGCTTCCGAGCTGAAGGTCACAAAGGAGGATATGGCGACTTATCAAGACGAATTCGATGGGATCGCCATTCTCAAAGTCGAGGATTTTCCATTCACTCCTTAACCCCGACTCATCCCCCGCTGAAGACCAAGAGGCTCAAGTAGACTCGATGTTGTTGATCGACGATGGAACTATGCTTGATCAGTCAGTCGAAGTCCTACCGGAATACCCGAAGGAATTGAGGAGGCCGTAGCCAACGCTTCGACTCGGCCACCAAGGACCGAGGTCACGCGAGTTCCAACCAGGACAAGTGAAGAAGAAGAAGTTTCAATTATTCTTATTTTTTTTTTTGAAAAGATTATAAATATTTTTTTTTTCATATTTTAGGCCCGTTTGTTTTGCGCATTTATTTTCGTTATTTTGAAACAGCTCACAAGCCGGCTTGGTAGCTTTGTTAAAATATTTATTTTTAATGGGCCTAAGTGGTCCATTTATTACATATGCATGTTTGATTTCGCTATCCTCTTTGATATTTCCATATATATATATATTATACTTTTGTTAGTTTGTGATTTCATTTTTTTGGCTTAAGAGATGAAATGTTCTCCCGAATCGTTTTATTTTTGTGGTGCCGACATTTGCAGCGAATTGAAAGACACGTGGGCTAGATCTTTGATTAAGTATGCTAGATATTTTCTTCTATGAAGTCAAGAGAATGGCAAAGCGACTGGTCATTTTTGCTTTCATTTTTGTGGGTGCACATTGTCCTTAGAGTCTTTACAACGGTGCTCGATTAGGATTACAAACTCGACATCATCAGAGAGAAATGGGTTTCTCCCGTGATCGAACAGAATTGTGTAATTTTTTGGAGATGAAATGTGCCCTATTATCTGTCACAATTTTTCGTGGCGTTCCGTGGTTACATATGATGTTTTGCCAGATAAAAGACTGACATCATAGTCTTTTATTAGGACGAAGGTGCTCGCTTCAATTAATTTAGAGAAATAGTCAGTGATGATTAGGAAGAATGTAGTCCGTCTGCGGTGGTTGGCATAGGACCCACGATGTCCATAGACCACTTCATAAATGGATACAGGGTTGTGATCGAGGACAGCTCTTTGGCTGATTGTCTGATGTTGGGGGCGTGTCCCTGGCACTAATCACAATGCCTTGAATGTTTTTCGCAGTCAGTGAGCATTGTGGGCAAAAAGTATCCTTGTCTTTTTATTTTGATGGCGAGAGATCGGCCTCCCGCATGGCTTTCGCACTCTCCCTCGTGTACGTCAGTGAGTAGCTGCTGAGATTCAGTCACTCCGACACATCTGAGGTATGGTCCTGAAAAACGTTTTTTGAAGAGCATTCCATGGATGATGCAAAATCTCGCATATTTCAGTTTGAGCTTGTGTAGTGATTGTTTATCGGAAGGGGTTATACCAGTGGTGATGAAATTGAAGATGTCCTTTCTCTAATCCCTCTCTTCTATAGTCATTATTTTGTTAACAATAATGGCTATGGAAGTTTGTTTTATTGTTTCCACTGGTATGATTCATTTGAGGGCAGAATCTGAAGTGGATGCTAAGGCGGCGAGGGCATCCGCAAAGGTGTTTTTTCCTATAGGAGTAAGTTCAAACATGTCGAACTGGATTTCTAGACTGTTGACGACCTTGAGGTAGGCCTATATTCGGTCGTCGCTTGCTTCGTATTCTCCAAAGAATTGGCTAACCATGAGTTAGAGTCGTAAAAAGCGTGCACTCGCTTCTCGCCGACAACCCTTACTAGCTTTAATCCGACAATGAACGCTTCGTAATCGGCTTCATTGTTTGATGTAGTGAAGTCGAGTCTGAAAGACTATTCGATTATTTCTCCGTGAAGGGAAGTTAAGTGTATCCCCACCCCAACACCATGTTTCGATGATGTTCCATCAACTTTCAAAGACCACGTCTCGTCGAATGCCATGACTTCGTCGTCTTCCTTAGGGAGTACGACTAGGAAGTCGGCCATGACTTGGGATTTGAAACATGTCCTAGTCCGATATTCGATATCATACTCACTAAGTTTGACATCCCACTTCGTCAGTCTTCCCGAATGATTAGTGTTGGGGATGAAACATGTTGGTATTGATTAAGAACAATCGTTCCGACACCAAATTGTTAGTGAAATGCCCTTATTGGGAATACATATCCCTATAACCATACGGCATATAAATAATTACGCTATCTAGCTAATTAATTATACGATTATATGATCTATATTTGATAAAAATGAGTAGTAAACACTAGAGCGCAGTTCAATCAACCAATTTATAAAAGATGAAGGGAATATCATAACACTTACGGGTTTGTGTTCAGCTACAGAAACTTCTAATCGAGTTCTTCAATATCCAATTCTAAGCTCCAGGTACTCGATCTTCAAGCTTTGGTCTCTGGTCTTGAATCTTCGGAAACGACCACTGGACTCTCATCGTTTGGATCTCCATTGGATGACAATATAATCTTCCAAGCCGTAATCTCTGAATGAAACAAGAATAAAGTGTGGGCTCTCTCGTTATCTCACAATAACTACTCATTTAGGAGTTTGAGTTGTGTCGTGTTTATGCGATTGGAATCACGAAGGGAGAGGGAAAAGAGAAAAATCGACCACCACAGAGAGAGTGGTTGAATTTTTCATCTTGTTTTTCGTGTACCACACGTGGGTCTCTTTTGTGTTCTCCATGACTCCTATTTATAGTGGTAGGATTGAGATATTTTTGGAAGCCATTAGGGTTTCCTTATTCTCCTATATTCTTTCCTATTTTGTAGTTAAGCATGAACCAGTGTATTTTGACTACAAATTCTACTTTTTCTCTCATCCATCATATCAGAATCTAAGATATTATATTTCCTTATTTTTCTCATATATTTAAGGAATCTAGATATTTGAGAATAATAAGGACAATATCTTATTTCCTTATTTAATGGAGAGAATATATCAATCATTATTATCCTCATAAATATTAGGTAATTATCCATGAGAAAGAATAAAAGACAATATCTTATTTCTTTATTTAATGGAGAGAGAATATCTCAACCATTATTCTCTCCTAGATAATAGGAAATTATTTATGAGAGAGAATAAAAAGTATATTATCCCAACAATTGTAATTCTCTTTTATTTATTTAGTTACCTGATTTCTTTTCCATAAGTCTAGCAACTAATCGAAGAGAGAATGCTGGGTATTTAAACCTTATAGTATGCGGCCAACATAAGTGTACTGGGCCTAGGAATTTTTTAATTTTATAGTTACCATGACGCCCAACTTAAAATTTATTTAATTAAATACTTGTTTCAACAATAAATAATTAATTGCATAATAAATATTTAATTTGGCAAATAGACAAATTTCTAAATGAATGATGCTAAGACAATTTACAGATGTGAGATTGTAAACAGTAAATCTTATTATTACTTGAGAGCCGACTCGGGGACTATGACCTAGTAACATAAGCTCTTACAAATCTTATTAAAATAGATGAAAAAGTCATTTCTCTTATTTAATCGATTCGTCAATCTTGGTGACACTCCACAGAATGAGCTAGGAATACATTTTCTTATCACTAGAGTTATATTTTACTCTTCGTAAGAGTGTCCGTTTGTCATGATCAGTGAGTGATAGCTCTCCTACGAGTCACAACTGGTCGACTCAATCATACAAGACTCATAAACGTTTATTAAATCCAATGTGCAAGGTTAAACCCAACGTTTATCATGTTGGAATAGATCTAGAATTAAGAAAAGATTATCGTTTCTAGCCAGCGGCGGAATATAAAAATTTCTTTAAAAACAGGTAAAACGATTTTACTACCTAGACAAAGTGCATGAGCGTATAATTTAAAATTTAAAAACTGAAAGTGAAACAAATATATGCGGAAAAGATAATTCTTCTCATTGATCGAATAGATATTTATACAGGTAAATAGACTAATTAAATCCCTAGTAATTAGGATCAGTTAACTACAGAATAAAGACAGAATAAAACAGCTTATGTAAATCAAATATCTACTCCTAATAATCAGGGATATTATTTCCTATATTTTCAATAATAAATATATATACAAGACTGAGTCAAGGCTCAGATTTATTCGACACTCCCCCTCAAGTTGGTGCAAATATATCGATCATGCCCAACTTGACAGTAAAATCTTAGAAGGCTTGTTGGTACAGCCCCTTCGTCAAAACATCTGCCAGTTGCTCCATAGTAGGAACATATGGCATGCAAAGCTCTCTTAGTTCGAGTCTTTCTTTGATGAAATGTCGATCCACCTCGATGTGTTTCGTCCGATCATGCTGTATGGGGTTGTGAGCAATAATTATCGCAGATTTATTGTCACAGAACAACTTCATTGGGCTGTCGTATTCGACCTTCAACTCTTCTAAGATGCTTCGAAGCCAAATCACCTCACAAACTCCTTGTGCCATTGCTCTAAACTCAGCCTCGGCACTGCTCCTA
Organism: Urtica dioica subsp. dioica; assembly: GCF_054948205.1. Lineage (NCBI taxonomy): Eukaryota > Viridiplantae > Streptophyta > Magnoliopsida > Rosales > Urticaceae > Urtica > Urtica dioica. The sequence continues at coordinate 6,632,745 of NC_142762.1, forward strand.
GCCATAACATTTTGTTTCTTACTCCTCCAAAGAGAGTAAGACTCGGACTGTATAAAGTTTGGATACCGGGGCGAATGTCTCCTCATAGTCCAAGCCATAAGTCTGTGCGAAACCTCTAGCCACGAGTCGAGCTTTAAACCTGTCAATAGAACCATAGGCACCATATTTTACAGTGAAAATCCATTTACTACTCACTAGGTGCTTTCCTCTTGGTAAAGTTGTTAGCTCCCAAGTCTCATTTTTTTGTAAGGCTCTCATTTCCTCTAGAACAACCTCTTTCCAGCTTGGAATACCTAGTGCTTCTTCTATTGATTTTGGAGTTTCATCATCAGTCATACTTGTGGTAAATGGTCTAAAGCTAGGTGAAAGATTGTTATATGACACATATTGGGAAATTGGGTGTTTGGTGCAAGTACGAACACCTTTTCTGGTCGGTATGGGTTCATCAAACTCAATGTTGATAGATTCAGATTCTACAATGGGCTCTAATATATGAGGAATAGAAGAAGGAAGAGAAGTTGTACCTGGATCAACGATCGGTGAGGGTGATGGCAGTGCAAGAGGCACTGGCAGCTCATTCCTTTTCGTGGCACGTTTTCGAGTATACATTTTGATTTTCGGAACCGAGGTGTTTGTTATTACGTTTCCCTTACGAGCAGCAACAATTGGTAACTCAATATCTTTGGTCATAGTCGTGTTATCTATTGGTGTGCTATATACATGTTCTTTAGGTTCCTGATTTTTTAAAATAATTTGTTCATCCCACAAAGGTAGTACCGCAGAATTAGAGTCCCAAAACTGATCTTCAAGTTCACTCTCCCCCTGAAGAGGAGTTTTGTTAAAAAAAAGTTTATTCTCAAAGAATGTGACATCCATACTTATAAACATTTTACCCGAGCTAGGGTCAAAACACTTATAACCTTTTTGGGTTGGAGAAAAACCTAAGAAAACACATTTTATGGCCCGTGGATCAAGTTTGTTTCTGTTACAGTCATGGACATGAACAAAAGCAGTGCAACCAAAAATTTTTGCCTCTAAATTAGTAAAAGATCGGTTAAGAGGAAAATATGATTGAAGAGTTTTTAAAGGGGTATTATAACCATGTACTTTGCTCGGCATCCTATTAATTAGGTACGAAGCAGTGAGTATGACTTCACCCCAAAAACGTTTTTGAACATGCATTGAAAACATTAAAGCTCGGGTAACCTCAAGTAGATGTCTATTTTTTCTTTCGGCAACTCCATTTTGTTGCGGTGTATCGACACACAAACTATGATGGATAATACCATGGGCTGCAAGAAATTGACCGAGGATAGAATTAAAATATTCTCGACCGTTGTCAATTCTTAAAACTTGAATTTGTGTATGAAATTGAGTTTTTATCATTGAGTAAAAAGTTTTGAAAATACTTGCAGCATCAGATTTTTCTTTAAGGAGATATATCCATGTAGTTCGCGTATGATCATCGATAAAAGTGATAAACCATCGAGTGTTTGAAATGTTTTTTTTTTTATTTTAGATGGCCCACATATATCGCTACGGATGAGAGCAAAAGGTTTAGAAGGCACATATTTTAAAGATGGATATACAGATCTTTTATGCTTAGCAAGCTGACACATCTCACATTGAAAATCATCAATATTTTTATTTTTGAATAAAACATGAAACAAATGTCTTAAATAACCAAAGCTAGGGTGACCTAATCGATAGTGCCACACCATTATTTCATTTTCTAGAGATAAGAAATTAGAACACCTCGGTTCTGGAAATTGTGTACTCGAAAGACGTGTCGACTCGAGGTAGTAGAGACCACCACTGCTTTTAGCACTGCCAATCGTCCTCGCCGAGCATTGGTCCTGAAAAATACAACCAGTGGGTGAGAAATTGATGAGAAATTGTGAACAGATATTAAATTGCAAGATAATTTGGGAACATGGAGGACGTTGTGTAACGTTATTGCTGGAGATATAATTATGGACCCTTTTCTAGCAATTGATGATAGTGAACCATCTGCAATTTTGACTTTTTGAGTACCCGAACAAGGATAATATGTAGAGAACATATATGATGAACCTGTCATGTGGTCTGTGGCTACGGAATCTATGATCCAAAGGTCAAGGTTATCTTTAGAGGTATGGAAAACTGAACCTATTATACCTTGTTGAGCAAGAGAAGATGAGGGTGTATATGGGTTGGTAGTCTGATGAGAACTCCACAATTGATACAATTGTTATAGATTTTCTTTGCTAAAGAAGGACTGCTCGGTCGAGGAATTGGGGGCTGCTTCAATTGACGAGACCTGGTAGCCTTTGCTGTCACGCGGTGTACGATTGGATGGCTGGTAGTCTGCGGGTTTTCCGTATAACTTCCAACACTTTGCTTTGACGTGACCAGGGCGGTGACAATGCTCACATACTGGTCTCTCTTGTTGTTTCTGAAGTCGTTGTAGATTGTATTCAGGCTGAGATGTCATCAAGGCTGATGTCTCCACGATGGAAGAGGTTGACTCTTTATGAAGCATCACGACGCGACGACTCTCTTCTCTCCGGACCTCGGCGAACACTTCTCTAGTACTCGGGAGAGGCTCTCGACCAAGGATCCGCCCACGAACTTCATCGAGTTCTTTATCTAGACCCTGTAGGAAGTCAAAGACTCTATCTTTCTCGACTGCTCAAGCATACATCGCATTATCAGTGGTACACGTCTATTTCAAGTCACAATACAGATCTATCTCTTGCCAAAGAGTCTTAAGTGTAGTGAAATATTGAGTTACCAACTTTTCTCCTTACTTGGCAAGTCTGAGTTTGGTCTTGACCTCGAACAGCTGACTTGCGTTTCCCAGATTTGAGTATGTTTCTTGTACAGCTGTCCAGATGGCCCCTGCCGACGGTAGAAATAGGTAGGTTCTTCCAATCCCTGGCTCCATGGAATTAAGTAACCAAGAAATCACCATCGAATTCTCTACTTCCCAGTGATCATAGCCTTCATCGTCGCTTGCTGGCTTCGCCGCCGTGCCGGAGAGATAGCCGAATTTGCCCTTCCCGATGATGAAGAGCTTGACTGATTGTTGCCACTCCAAGAAATTACCACCATTTAATTTGTGAGAGGTGATACAAAGGCTCTGATTAGATTCAGGGGTAGAGTAGGACATATAATTATTATTTGTACTACAACTCTGGTTGAATCACCTGTTGAGCTGGTACTAATATTTTTATCGGCCATGGTTGTGAGAACCAGGCTCTGATACCATGAAAGTGAAACAAATATATGCGGAAAAGATAATTCTTCTCATTGATCGAATAGATATTTATACATGTAAATAGACTAACTAAATCCCTAGTAATTAGGATCAGTTAACTACAGAATAAAGACAGAATAAAACACCTAATGTAAATCAAATATGTACTCCTAATAATCAGGGATATTATTTCCTATATTTACAATAATAAATATATATACAAGACTGAGTCAAGGCTCAGATTTATTCGACAAAAAACTACTATGAGCTTTCACTCGGTACCAACCTCGTTAGAAGCTTGAGCGTTGAGAAGCCTTTGGAAAGGTTGAATCGCTTGTCTTCGCACTAAGCTTGCCTCCCTCGAGTCTTCTTGAACCTGTGAGTAACCACGAACGTTTCTACCACTAGAGTCTTTTGAGTATAGTTAGGATTTAGTGTGTGGGCACTTTTAAACACTATGACTCAAGAACTTGTCTTGACGCCAAAGAGCGAAAACTAAACACTAGGTCTAATGAGGACCTAGGTGCCAAAACAAAAGAACAAGAAGAGAGAGAGAGAGAGAGAGAGAGAGAGAGAGAGAGAGAGAGAGAGAGAGAGAGAGAGAGAGAGAGAGAGGCGCCAAGGTTCTAGAGAGAGAAGCTCTCAATCTCTAAAACTTGTGTGTTGCATATTGTGAATGAGCAAATCCCTTGTTTCCTCTTCTTCCTCTTGGACGTGCAACATGGTGCATTCAAGTCATTGAATTTGTTTCCTCATTTGTTTCCCTCCTTGCTTGGCCGCCCATATGCATCCATGATGCTATGGATTTGTTTCCTCTATTTCTTTTGGCAAGTATCTTCATACATCAATGCACAAAATAAACTCTCTTTCTCTTCTATGATGGCCACGATTTTGGAGCTTCTAGAACATGCTTCTAGATGTTTCTTTATTTGTTCATGACAATATAAGAAAAGCCCATGTAGAATTTTCACATAAAATTCCATGAAATGAAATTCAATCCTCAAGGCCCAATATAATGATGTTGGCCATGTGACTAGAATTCATTGTCATCATATGACAATGTCAAAAAAACTTATTTATTGACATTCATACCATCTTATGTCCTAATGGACAAAATTACCCTTTAGACAATTTTCGTAAAACTTGTCCAGTTCAACATTTGAACTTGTTTTGACTTAGATTTCATGTTTAACTAATCCTACTCTAATGACTTGCGGTAGTGACCCCATGGATCCAAATGAACAAAGCTTGAGCTAGCATACTTGGACTCAAAAGTTCACAAATATTTTCCAAGTTCTAGCTTAATGTAACTGACTCCACTAAAGAGTTGACACTGAAATCTCTCGGTTCAAATGAATATATTTTATACTCAAGAATTCTTCTTAATTGTGATGAGTGGATCCATTAAATATTATCCATGTTTACCCTTCATGAATTCTACTCGAGAATTCTTTTTAATTACCATTTTACCCTTCTAGTTGTTATTTCCTCAACTCCTTTGTCCATTGTGAATAAGTTAGAAATAATGTATTGACGAAGAGATAACAAGTCACATTGATTCATCCAAAAGAGTCGTGACTCAATTTGGATACTGGCCAGTTCATTTATTCACATTCCAAAGAACAAAGCATGATGTGATATACATTACATTTCAGCAATCTTGTACATGAATTCCTTATCTATGAGATCTTCACAAAGTTGTTCATGACATCTTCATAACATAGTACTTCACCAATAAGTCTTCTCTATATCACATAGTGAATCTAGAACTCCGACTTTATCAAATGAGAATATGTAAGCTATGAAATGACATGTCTCATTTCAGGATTGAGGTAAGCATGGTGCAATTCATACATAGTGACTATGAGACATAAAAGGTTAAATGGTTTATCCTTACAATGTCTCTAGAAGTGCACTGGTCAATTCAGTATCTTCAGAAGATACATAGGGAGAACTATATAGTCTCTAACTCTCTATGTCTCATAACCAGACATCATAGATTCTCCTAACAATCATACTGAGATCAATAGCCCTTTGATCCTTAGATTGTGAATATGTTGTTTTAAGCAAACCATAAAGAGTTTGTTCATGCAAATCAATATTTGACTCTTCATTTGTTGTTAAGTTTGTTTAAGGACTAAAGACTATGGTTTATCATAAAGCTTCAAATAGACAAGGAAGAATGAATGAGAGTTTCAACTTTTATTAATTATTCAGCAGTTACAAGCAAGAGTCTTCGGGAGACTTTATTACATCAAATGTATATAAGTAATGACTACTACTCTTCTTGTGGGCACCAATGCAAACATATCAAACCTTTAGCGGAATGTTATTTTATAAAGTAGTTTATCAAAAATCCGGGGAAATTTTTTCTTTCCATAAAACTTAGTCTTATAGCAACTTCTATACAAATTCGTTCCGGAACGCTTTAACAAATAAAACTAATCATCGGTTTGCGAGACCCCATAGCCTATAGGTCAAGGCGATACGCATTCAGTCTCGGTCTTCAACTCTACTTCTCGCTTACGAGCTTTTTCCTTATCTACATTACCAAGGTTCATAAAGCTATGAGTCGAATGACTCAATAAATGGGAGTCTATCTAGAAAAGAAAATCAACTAAATGCCATGTGACTCAGTAAAATGAGCGTTAGATGCAGCTACACTCTAAGGCTAGAGCATGATTGACGCGTGACATCACATTGTACCTATATACTTGCCGCTCTGCAATATAGCACATCTTCTCTTGCTACGATCTACAGAACAACAAGAAGTCACCCTCAAACCTCGAGCAGTAGTCTTTTGGGTAAATTGGTGCTTTAATCAATGCCTAGGATCCATCAAAGGTACCATCTTCATTTGATGTCGGCGTAACCCATAGGCCCTAATAGCACGTCGAGGTTTAACCCCCAGATCCCATGGCCCGTCGAGGTGTAACCCCCAGGCCCCAATAGCCCGTCAAGGTTTAACCACCATACCCCATACTGTTTGAATTGATCTAGGGTTAAGAAAAAGTTTAACGATTCGAGCAAGCGGCGGAATTTAAAAATTTTCTTTACAACGAGTAAAACAATTTTACTAACCTAGACAAAGAGCAAGTACATATAATTTAAAAACTATTATGAGCATAAAAAATTACTAACCTTTTTGGAAGCTTGAACATTTAGAAGCCTTCAGTAAGGTTGAAAACGTTTGTCTCCCCTCGCAGCACGTCTCTCTTCTTTCCTCGGGAACTCGAGCAACCACGAAAGTTTCTATCCCTAAAATCACTCGAGAGAAAAGGAATTAGTGAGTGGGCACTTATAAACACGACGACTCGAGAACAAGTCTCAAAGTCGAAGAGCTAAAAATGCTAGGTCGAATGAGGACCTAGGTGCCAGGACAAAAATGAAAGAAAACTAGAGAGAGAGAGAGAGAGGATTTCTGCCACCACAATGTCTAGAGAGAGAAGCTTTCAATCTCTAACTTATGTGGAATGAGAAAACAATGAGAATGAGGCCTCTATTTATAGGGGAGGGATTACCTTCATAAATTTAGTTTCATCTTCTATAGAATATCACATATTCATGAGGAAATATTGCCTCTTTCTCCTCATGAGTCACACGGCCAAATCATTCCTTCTAGAAGCCTTGGATTTGTTTCCTCTTTTATTTTGCTTCTCTCTTGCCTATAATTGGCCGCCCATATGGTTTCCTTGTATAGGAAATTTGTTTCCTCTTTTTCTTTTCGCAAGTATCTTCATACATTAATGCACAAAACAAACTCTCTTTTTCTCTATTGGGTTGGACGAAATTAAGGCACTAGAACATGTTTCTAGATGTTTCTTCATTTGTTCATGACAACATAAGAAAAGCCCATTAAGAATTTTCAAATAAAATTCCATGAAATGAAATTAATCCTCAAGGCCCAAATTCTTTAATATGGCCGAGTGGTTTTTAAATCATTTGTCATCGTATGACAATGTCAAAAAATTTATCGACATTCATTTCGTCCTATGTCCTAAAAGACAAAAATACACTTTAGACAATTTTCGTAAAACTTGTCTCTTTCTTGTTTTGACTTAGCTTCTAGTTTAACTATTCCTACTCGATATGATTTGTTATAGTGACCTCATGGATCCAAATGAACAAAGCTTGAGATAAATACTTGGACTCAAAAGTTCACAAACATTTTCCAAGTTTAGCTTAATGTCAACTGACTCCACTAAAGAGTTGACACTGAAAATCTCTCGGTTCAAATGAATTTATTTTCTACTCAAGAAGTCAACCGAATTGTAATGAGTGGATCCACTGAATATTATCTATGTTTACCCTTCATGAATATCATCAGCTAGTCAGGATTTACAAAATTACCATTTTACCCTTCTAGCTGTTATTTCCTCAACTCCTTTGTCGCTTGTGAATAAGTTAGAAAAAATGTATTGACGAGGAGCTAACAAGTCACATTGTTTCATCCAAAAGAGTCAAGACTCAATTTGGACACTGGCCAATTCATTTATTCACATTCCAAGGAACAAAGCATGATGTGATATACATTGCATTTCAGCAATCTTGTACATGAATTCCATATCTGTGAAAACTTCACAAAGTTACTCATGACATCTTCACAACTTAGTACTTCACCAATAGGCCATGTTTAGAATCACATAGTGAGTCCGAACTCTGACTTTACCAAATGAGAATACGTAAGCTGTGAATTGGCGTGTCTCATTTCAGGATAAAGGTAAGCACGATGCAATTCATACGTAGTGACTTCGAGACATAAGAGGTTAAATGATTTGTTCTTATCTTGTCTCTAGAAATGCACTGGTCAATTCAGTACCTTCGGAAGATACCTAGAAGAACTATAGAGTCTCCAACTCTCAATGCCCCATAACCAGACATCATAGATTTTCCTAACAATCGTACTGAGGTCAATAGTCATTTGACCCTTAGATTGCGAATATATCGTTTTAAGCAAACTACGAAGAGTTTGTTCATGCAAATCTATATTTATCTCTTCGTAAGTTGTTAAGTTTGTTTATGGACTAAAGACTAATGTTTTATTATAAAGCTTCAAACAGACAAGAAAGAATGAATGAACGTTTCAACTTTTTATTAAATGAATAAGCAATTACAAGCAAGAGTCTTCGTGAGACTTTATTACATCAAATGTACAAAATAAAGACTACTACTCTTCTTGTGGGCACCATTGACAACAAACTCCCACTTGACTCAAAGAAGATGTGAGTAGTCCTTCATGCCTAATCCCTCTCGATGTTGGTCGAAGACCTTGTTCGCTAGGGCCTTGGTGAATGGATCTGCCAGGTTGTCCAACGTTGAGATCTTCTTCACTTCCATGTCTCCGCGCTTCACGATCTCTCGAATCAAATGGTATTTCCTCTCAATATGTTTAGAGCGCTTATGGCTTCGAGGTTCTTTTGAGTTAGCGACAGCCCCACTATTATCACAATTAAGGGTCATGGGCTCGTCGACGTTTGAAACAACTTCCAAATACTTAAGAAATTTTCTAAGCCATACAGCCTCTTTGGATGCTTCACAAGCAGCCACATATTCTGCTTCCATTGTGGAGTTAGCAATGCAAGATTGGTTAATACTCCTCCACACAACAGCTCCACCATTAAGGATGAAAACAGATCCCGAAGTGGATTTCCTGGAATCCTTATCCGCTTGAAAATCGGAGTCATCAGGTCAGTGCCTGAGTATGTAAGCATCAAGTTCCTAGTTCTTCGAAGATACTTAAGAACATGCTTAACAGCAATCCAGTGCTCGGGTCCAGGGTTGGATTGGAAATGGCTAACTACGCCAATGGCGATACAGATGTCCGGTCTAGTGCAAAGCATAACATACATGATAATTCCCATGGCTGAAGCGTAAGGAATTTTTCTCATGTCTTCAATCTCTTGTGCAGTCTTGGGAGACTGGTTCTTAAAGAGTGAAACTCCATGCCTAAAGGATGTTTGGCCCTTCTTGGAATCTTGCATCGAGAAGCGATCCATCACCTTATCAATATAAGATGCTTGAGAGAGCGACAGAGTCCGGTTCTTCCGATCTCGAATGATTTGGATCCCCAAAATGTACGCGGCTTCTCCTAGATCCTTCGTATCGAATTGCTTTGCCAGCCAGACCTTAACCTCAGATAATTTACCCACATCATTACCTATGAGTAATATATCATCGACATATAGTACCAGAAACACAACTTTACCTTCGTGCATTAACTTGTTAACGCACGGCTTATCTATTTACTGCTCAAAGCCAAAGCTCTTCACAGTTTCATCGAATCTAATATTCCAGGATCTAGATGCTTGCTTTTATCCATAAATGGACTTGAGCAACTCACAAATCTTGGTCTCTTGACCTTCTTCCACGAAACCGTCTGGTTGAGCCATGTAAATGCGCTCGTCAAGATTGCCATTCAGGAAGGCCGTCTTAACATCCCTTTGCTAGATCTCATAGTCGAGAGCCGCATCTATTGATAGAAATATGCGGATGGATTTAAGCATGGCGACTAACGATAAGGTTTCTTCATAGTCAATCCCTTTTTGTTGGGTATAACCCTTAGCCACAAGTCGTGCTTTGAACGTCTCAACGTTCCCATCCCGATCCCTTTTCTTCTTGTATATCCACTTACACCCTACGGGTTTAACCCCTTCAGGAAGGTCTACAAGTTTCCATACTTTGTTGACATACATCGAGTGCATTTCAACTTTCATGGCGTAAAGCCAAAGGTTTGATTCAGAACAAGCCATTGCTTGGCTATAGGAAACAGGGTCATCCATGTCAGAGACGGCTACGAGCGTGTCTCAATAGGTCATGTACCTGTCAGGCTTTTGAGTAGCCCTCCCACTACGTCTAAGTACTACTTGACGAGATTCTAATGAGTTAATTGTGTTTCAGTAGGGGTAAGAACAGTTCTTACAGATGAGGTAGAAGCTTCCTCACCCAAATTTTCCTCAAGCACAATTTTGCTTCTAGGTTTCACATCTTTCATGAAGTCCTCCTCAAGGAAACGAGCATTCGTGCGAAAGAATGTCTTATCGTCCTTGGGACTATAGAAAGTAAAACCTTTGGTTTCGTTTGGATATGCAACAAATCACACTTAATTCTGACCTACTAACCAACTTGCTAGTCTTTTGCCTCAGCACGTGTGCAGGGCAACCCCAAATTTTGATGCGGCCAAGATTTACTTTACGGCCAGTCCATCGATCATAAGGAGTACCAGGAACCGTTTTGGATGGAACTTGATTCAGAATGTAAGCGGCTGTTTCGAGGGCATATCCCCAAAAGGAAAGATGGAGTGATGAGTAACTCGTCATTGTTCTAACCACCTCCATAAGAGTTCGATTTCTTCTCTCTTACACTCCGTTTTGTTGAGGTGTGCCAGGTGCGGTAAACTAAGAAGCAATACCTTCTTCTTTAAGAAAGTCATCGAACTCTCCAGACAGATACTCACCACCTCGATCGGATCCAAGGGTTTTGATCACTTTCCCAGTTTGCTTTTCCACTAAAGCCCTAAAGACCTTAAATACGTTATAGGTCTCGGATTTGTGTTTGAGCAAATAGACAAAACCGTATCTTGAGTAATCGTCAGTGAATGTAACAAAGTATTCCCATCCACCACGTGCCTGTTGACTGAGCGGACCACATACATCAGAATGTACTAGTTCCAGCAGCTCAGTGGCTCTTCGACCCCTATCGGAGAAAGGTCGCTTAGTTATTTTTCCTTCTATGCAAGATTCAGAAGTAGGTAGTAAACCTATTGCAGAGGCTTGGAGTGGACCGTCCCTCACAAGTCTCTTAATCTTGTCTAGACTTATATGACCAAGTCTTAAGTGCCAGAGGTATGTTTATTTTGTTAGTGTTGTCAACGGTGCCCACAAGAAGAGTTGTAGTTTTTATTTTATACATTTGATGTAATAAAGTCTCACGAAGACTCTTTCTTGTAATTGCTTATTCCTTAATAAAAAAAGTTGAAACGTTCATTCATTCTTCCTTGTCTGATTGAAGCTTTATGATAAAACACTAGTCTTTAGTCCATAAACAAACTTAACAACTTACGAAGAGACAAATGTAGATTTGCATGAACAAACTCTTTGTAGTTTGCCTAAAACGATATATTCGCAATCTAAGGGTCAAAGGACTATTGACCTCAGTATGATTGTTAGGAGAATCTATGATGTCTGGTTATGGGGCATTGAGAGTTGGAGACTCTATAGTTCTTCTAGGTATCTTCCGAAGGTACTCAATTGACCAGTGAACTTTTACAGACAAGATAAGAACAAACCATTTAACATCTTATGTCTCGAAGTAACTACGTATGAATTGCATCATGCTTACCTTAATCCTGAAATGAGACATGCCATTTCACACCTTACGTATTCTCATTTGAGAAAGTCAGAGTTCGGACTCACTATGTGATTCCGAACAAGGCCTATTGGTGAAATACTAGGTTGTGAGAATGTCATGAGTAACTTTGTGAAGTTCTCATAGATATGGAATTCATGTACAAGATTGCTGAAATGCAATGTATATCACCTCATGCTTTGTTCCTTGGAGTGTGAATAAATGAACTGGTCAGTGTCCAAATTGAGTCCTGACTCTTTTGGATGAAACAATGTGACTTGTTAGCTCCTCGTCAATACATTGTTTCTAACTTATTCACAAGCGACAAAGGAGTTGAGGAAATAACAGCTAGAAGGGTAAACTGGTGATTTCGTAAATCCCGACTAGCTGATGATATTCATGAAGGGTAAACATAGATAATATTCAGTGGATCCGCTCATCATAATTTGGTTGAAAGTAGAAAATAAATTCATTTGAACCGAGAGATTTTCAGTGTCAACTCTTTAGTGGAGTCAGTTGGCATTAAGCTAAACTTGGAAAAGGTTTGTGAACTTTTGAGTCCAAGTGTTTAGCTCAAGCTTTGTTCATTTGGATCCATGAGGTCACTGTCACGAATCACATCGAGTAGGAATAGTTAAACTAGAAGCTAAGTCAAAACAAAAACGAGACAAGTTTTACGAAAATTGTCAAAATGGTATTTTTGTCTTTTTGGACATATGATGAAATGAATGTCAATAAATTTTTTGACAAGGTCATTTGATGACTTAATATCACTCGGCCAAGTTAGTTTAATTGGGCCTTGTGGATTAGTTTCATTTCATAAAAATTTTATTGAAAATTATTAATGGGCCTTTTTCATGTTGTCATGAACAAATAAAGCTTCTAGAAGCCCTTTCTAGAAGGTTTTGGGCGCCCATCACCCAAAAGGAGAGAGTAAATTTCGTGCATACCATAGTAGGAAAGAGATTAATTTTGCCTTGAAGTATAAAGATACTTGCCAAAAGAAAAGAGGAAACAAATATTCCTCTATAAGGAAGGAAGGCCACACGGCCAAGAGGTAAGGAAAAGAGGAAACTAATCCCTTGGGGATTTGCATGAGGTGGGCGCATATTTGGAGAAATGGGTAATAAGAGATTGCTCATAAAGGCTTGGAAAATAAGAGGAAACTAATTCTTTCCAAGGACAACCCTTCTCCTATAAATAGGACCCTCATTCCTCTCATTCTATTTCATTCCACATAAGTTAGAGATTGAGAGACTCTCTCTCTAGACCTTGTGGCCGACTCCTCTCTCTCTCTCTCTAGTCAATTTCGTTTTTTGTTTTGGCAGCTAGGTCCACATTTGACCTAGTGTTTTAGCTCTTCGACTCTAAGACTTGTTCTTGAGTCGTAGTGTTTAAAAGTGCACACACACTAATTCTTTTTTCTCTCGAGTGATTTAGTGATAGAAACTTTCGTGGTTGCTCGAGTTGGCGAGGAAGGAAGAGAGACGTGCTGCGAGGGGAGACGAACGTTGCAACCTTTTCCAAAAGCTTCTCAACGTTCAAGCTTCTAAAAAGGTTAGTAATCTTTAATGCTCATATTAGTTTTTATTTACATGTGCTTGCTCTTTGTCTAAGTTAGTAAAAACTGTTTTACTTGTAAAAAGAAAATTTTTAAAAATTCTGCCGCTTACCGAAGCGTTTAACTTTTTCATAAACCCTAGATCGATTCCAACAGTTAGATCTGAGGATTCAGAAAGTTTGATCCTCTTTCGCTCCCTAATTATATCGTTATCTTTTTCGGTGTCTAAAAGAGAAGGTTGAGTGGGATAAATGTAAAAAAGACCATTCTTCATACATGCATCAGTGACAAAAGAATTATCAGGAAACGAAATACGAATTTCATTCTTAATGAACTTTAAACAATAATCTTGCTCAAGAAGACGAGCAACAGATATTAAGTTTTTTCCAACGGAAGGAACGAAATAAACATTATTCAAGTTTAAAGTGCGGTCTTCAAAAGACAGCATCACGGGATTCCACAACCTTCGTAGACACCAGGCTCCCATCACCCCATTTGAAACATAAGTCGCCTTTCTCTAAGCTTTTAGTTTTCTTGAAACCATTCAAGGAACAACAAATATAGTTAGTAGCAACGGAGTTAAGAATCCACGTTGATACATTATCACTACTACAAATTAGCATATTAGGTGCGGAAGGGTATTAGGTGCGACATGTCGCACCTAAATGTCGCACCTAAGAACATATTAGGTGCGACATGTCGCACCAGATAGTCTTCCAAGCGCCTAAAATTTTCGCTGATGATTATGGCTATCCGGTGCGACTTTGTCGCACCTGATATGAAATTGTCGCATCGGATACTATTGGGTGCGACATATGTCGCACCTAATACCATTAGGTGCGACTCGTGTCGCACCTAATGGGTTAAAAAATTTAAAACGGTCAGAAATTCCCCCCAAAAATTTTTGGTTCTTGAATTTCACATTAGGTGCGACATGTCGCACCTAATAGTCATATTGGGTGCGACATGTCGCACCTAATAGTCATATTGGGTGCGACATGTCGCACCTAATAGTCATATTGGGTGCGACATGTCGCACCTAATGTCGCACCCAATGGATTTCAAATTTAAACTTCCCCGCCGAATCCCTCCGAAATTTTTCGGATCTGGAATTTCATATTGGGTGCGACCAATATGATTATTAGGTGCGACAATGTCGCACCTAATAGTTTTAGGGGTTTTAAACCCGAGCCACTTCTTCTATTTCACTCATTCGCTCTATCTTTCTCAGCCAGCCCCGCCCGCGCTTTCTCTCTCTCTCAGCCAGTCCCCCTCCCCCGCCCCGCCGCATGGACCAGCCCGCCGCCCTCTCCGGTACGTATCCCATCTCTCTCTCTCTCTCTCTCTCTCTCTCTCTCTCTCTCTCTCCGTCTCACCGTCTCTCAATCTTACTCTCTCTCTCAGCCAGCCCCCCGCCCCGCGCCCCACCGGCCATGACCAGTCTCCCCCGCCCCACGCCCCGCCGGCCGTGACTAGCCTCCCCCACCCCGCCGCCTGGACCAGCCCGCCGCCCGCTCCGGTACGTCTCTCTATCTCTCTCTCTCTCTTTCTCTCTCTATCTCTCTCTCTCTCTACGTCTCAGTGTCTCTTAATCTAACTCTCTCTCTCTCAGCCAGTCCACCGCCCCGCGCCCCGTCGGCTGTGACCAATCTCACCCGCCCCGCCGCCGCCTACATCTCTCTCTCTCTCTCTTTCTATTTTTTTTAATTAAAATAACCTATTAGGTGCGACAAGGTCGCACCTGATATGAAATGATCCGCTTCGACTTTAGGTGCGACAAAGTCGCACCTAAAAGTGTCGCACCTAAAGGTATACATATTAGGTGCGACATGTCGCACCTAATACCTTTAGCGACGGCATATTCGGTGCGACTTTGTCGCACCTAAAGTCGCACCTAATAAACTATTAGGTGCGACTTTTGAGGTATTCGGTGCGACAATCGTCGCACCGGATGACTATATTTGTCCTAGTGTATCAGCTACTAAGCATGCTTCGGTAATTAGTACAATACTATGTTCCTTTGCTTTGAGATATGTATGACAACTCTTCTTATCGGCCTTGTGAAGTCTCTTCTTAGATCCAGAGGCGGAGGCTTTGTGCTCAGTAGCATGTGCCTCTCCTTGATTCCTCTTTCTCTTAGTGAGACGTTCAGTAGTGTGAAGCTCCTTCATAAGCTCGGTAACAGTGTACTTTAGCTTGGTCGTGGAGTAGTTCAGCTTGAAGGTATCGAAAGAGTCAGGGAGAGTTTCCAAGATCGTATCTATTTTGGTCTCATCGTCAATCTCAGATCCTAGGATTTCCATCTCATTCAGGTAATTAATGATCGTCATCATAGGGTCCCTGACAGGGGTCCCAACCTTCATGCGACAGTTCATAAACTGTCGGACTGCTTTTTGTCTTGCTTGACACCTTTACCCTCCAGACATCTCAAGGTGATTGTAGAGCACGTTGGGCTGTATCAATGTCACGATGTTGGTCTTTCAGCACATTGTTCATAGATGCTAAGCACCTCACAATCTCATCGGAGCGGAGCCCGACTGCCAAGGCGTCTTCCTCTTGAGTCGAATCAGCATTCGTCAGAGGAGGACACGGGGTGGTGAGTACCCATTTGTGCTTGTTAACGGTAAGGTTGATATCAAGGTTATGTTTCGAATCTACGTAGTTTTTGCTTTCGAGTTTGTTCGTGGAAAGGATGATCGAGAGAAGGTAGAGAGACATATTGCATAAGAATATATGTCATATCAACATAATCATAATAAATACCCATAATACTCATAACGCTTATATTAAACATATTACGATGATATATAATTGTTAGAAGTGGTTATACGAAAAGCTGGGTAAATTTTTCGCGTTTAGAGTTTAGGATTTAGAGCCTTATAGCGACTCTTATTTATACACAAGCTCCCAAATTTTAAGTATATATACGAGAGATAGTTTGGGGATCATAGTTTACGGAAGGGGTTCAACAAAATATAGATATTATTATAGAAGGGTTTGAACCCGGGTGAGTTCCCCTTAGCCCAAAGGTCAAGAGATACATGTCTGGTCTTCATCTTCAACTTCCTTGTTCACATCGGCGCCTTTCCCTTTTCTACATTACCAAGAGTCATAAAACTATGAGTCGATTGACTCAGTAAGTGGGAGTCTAACCTAGAAAATAAAGCGACTAATGCCATATGATAACATGTGACGTGCAAACAGGCACATAAGAATGCAAGGATACAAATCTAACAAGTTCTAGAGCATGACTGATGCGCGCATACTCTAACTAATACTTGTCATCTTTAAGGTTACACACATCCCCCGCTATAACCTCTAGAACGACAAGAGACCAGCCTTAGACTTCGGGCAGCAGTCGTCCGGCGGCCTAAGAGTTTTAACCTCTGTCTGGGATCCACTAATGGTACCACTTCATTCGACGTCGGCGCCACCCCCAGGCCCTCATAGCCCGTCAAGGTGCATTCTTCAGGCCTTCATAGCTTGGCAACAAAGTCGGGTACGACTCTTGGTCGACTCCCCGAGATATGAGTACTCAGCGCCATCCCCCAGGCCCTCATAGCCCGTCAGGGTTCATTTCCTTTTGGTACCATCGACACATCAATTCTTTAGGGTTTGGGTACTCTGTAGCACTCAGAGTACACACATATGCTACTTACAGGAGAGCGACTCGGGTTAAATCCCGAAAGAATTATCATTTCCCTTTTATGCTCGTTAGTGTTTTAAGTTGAAGACTCGGGATATGACTCCCGGTACTTCTACCCTCGGCTCGAATCCGAGAGTCCAACATACTCTCCTGTCACCTCAGATCTAGCTAAACTCTATGGTTAGCAAAGGGATCTAACTACAACAAAGTAGCAACGTGGCTAAGTTAGCATTTGAACCTATGGGTATAAACCCAACTAAATTTTCCAAAAAGAGTGGCCGAAGCCTTAATCTTTGGTGTTTGTGTCTTTTAAGGCTTTTCCTACTATTTATTATTAACACGTAAATGCACGTAAACAAGATTATTCCCTTGGTAAGTAGTTGACTTATGTCTCCACACTTACCTGGAATAGCTTGACAGAAAGTTCGACGACTTCCGACGATGTCTTGCTTTTCACGTTCTCTGAGATACTTGACGCTTGTCGAAACGTCGAAAGAACTAGCATCCGAGGTTGGAAGTCCGTTAGTTATTGGATTCGAGATTACTTGAAAAAGATAGGGTTCGTTGTCAAGATTAGGTTTGAGTCGGTTCGGTATTCGAGAATTCAATTTATTATTCTCCGGTTTTTCGAAAGTTAAACTTATTCAATACTCGTAAACTTTCGTATAGAGAATGATACGAAATAAAATTCAATAATAATTATGAGTCTTAAATAAGTTAATTAATCCGAAATTAAAATAACCGAGAATTCTAAAATGAATAATTAAATTAAATTTTCGAACATTATTAAATAAATAATCATAAATTATTTATTTAATTAAATGAAATACATGGAAATAACCAACTAAAAGTATTTAAACGCTATAAGCGGTTTAAAAAAAACTCACGAGTTAATCGAGCTTTAATTTCGATAACTCTTTTCCTTTGAAACTTCAAAATCCGGCTTCGTCGCCTTTGACTCGTCCGGTTCCCGCTCGTCCGTCCAAATCTGTCATCAAACCGCGGAATCCGCTAACGAGTTAATTCCTTAAATCCAAACTCTTATCAATTTCCAAAATTCCAAATCCGACATCTCGACTCAAAAACTCGAGCCCAACCAAGTCAACAACCAAACACGAATCCAAACTAACTTGTCACAAAATCCTTAGACTTGTCATTAAATCCACACTTCAAATTCAATTCTCAAATCAATTCTCACGTCTCAAAATCCCTAACAATCCATAATAACTCAACATCACAAAACAGCCAAAGCAAATTACCTAGCCGAACAAGTCTCACGGCCAAACAAAAGAATGCTCACGGCCAAAGGCACACACACGGCCAAAAATTTCAAACACACGTTCATAATTTCCAGCTTCAATACCCTGTTTTCAAAAATTCATAACTCACTCAATTCTCAATGGATTTACACGTTCTTGGTCATTTTAGAAACCTCATAACGTCTATTATCCAGGAAAAATATCAACAAATCCAAATAAAATCAGTACCGAACTGTCCACGTCAATTTACAGAGGCTGTTCACAGCGAGCTCATAATTCTCAAATCATTCAAAAATCGACTCAAATACACAAATCCGAGCTAAGAACATCATTAATCAAGTCCAAAAACCAAATAAAACTCATCAATTCCACTGATTTTAGCTCGGATCAAAAACCCCCAAATCAATTCCTCAAACCCTAATCTCCAAAATCTTCAAATAACCCATGGAAGAATCCTTACCTCGCTGGAAGAAATGAGCTACCCAACCCATCAACTTTCTCTTTTCCTCGTCGGAGACACTCACCGGAGCTCCCGGGACTCACGGCGCTTCTTCTTTCCTCAGCGAGGCGCGCGCGCACGGAGCTCGAGGCTCGGGTTGATGGCGCACGAGGATGGTGAGCGGGGAAGAAGAAGAACGAGGATGAAGGGGTGGTGATGTGGTTGGTCGGCCGGAGAGAGAGAGACTCGGTGGTTGTTGTTGTCAATTTTTTTTCTTCGTTGTTACTCTTGCAGGTACAACGCGTGAAGAAGGAGAAGAAGAGAAGATATAGCACGTGAAGAAGAAAGAAAGAGAAGAGAGAGAAGGTGAGGTGGCCGAATGTGAGTGGAGAAAAAGAAGGGGATAAGAACGCCACATGGCATCTTCTCATTGAGCCACACGTCTCTTGAAACCACCCCTCAAAAATCTTTTTCTTTCACTCTCGTCCCTCAATTTGTTGCACTTTAATCCTTTCCAAATAAATCCTCTCAAACTCGTCCTTAATTTTAAAAAAATAATCATGAAAAATAACCGAGAATTTCTTATTAATTCCCGTTATTTTAAATATATTTAAGGGATTTCGGAATTTATTTTCACTCTTGAGATTTTAAGTCTCCGAGTACGTTCCGAATAAATTTATTCGGAAGTTAATATCGAGGTTACTCGAATATCCTTATTCCGAAATTCCATCGACCTTAAATATATTTATGATTATTATTGTTTTTTTCTCCAAGATATTTAAAATTTAAGGACGTCTCATGTGCAACAAGAATTTGATTCAAAATAAAACTCGTTTATTTTATTCAAATTCACAAGTCGAGCGTTGCAAAAGTTTGTGTATTACAATCTCTACCCCCTTAGAAGAGTTTCGTCCTCGAAACTTAGAACAAGGCAGGGTATTTCTTTTGCATTTCGCTCTCAAGCTCCCAAGTAGCTTTTTCTGCGGAGTGTTTCTTCTACAGATACATGAGAAGCAAAGAATGGAAGCCTAATGAATTATGGTAAAAGCAGTAACCGTGAGATAAACCAAGATTTCTACCACCGTGTAGTATAGACTTTGATCAGGCACAGTAGACCCGTCTGATGGAGAATAGCGAGCATTGGTTTCAAGAGGAGTATCAACGATCCTTTTGTCAGTGAGACGAGCGCACTCAAAGAGATTTGATATATACTTTGTGTTGTCAATGGTGGAGCTGTTGTGTGGAGCAGTATTAAGCAATCTTGCATTGATGTCTCCAAAAATGAAGCAGAATATGTAAGTGCTTGTGAAGCATCCAAGGAGGCTATATAGCTTAAAAAATTCCTTAAGTACTTGGAAGTCGTTCCAAACGTCGACGAGCCCATGACCCTTTATTGTGATAACAGTGGGGCTATCGCTAACTCAAAGGAACCTCGAAGCCATAAGCGCTCTAAACATATTGAGAGGAAATACCATTTGATTCGAGAGATCGTGCAGCGCGGAGACGTGGAGGTGAAGAAGATCTCAACGGTAGACAACCTAGCAGATCCATTCATCAAGGCCCTAGCGAACAAGGTCTTCGACCAGCATCGGGAGGGATTAGGCATGAAGGACTACTCACATCTTCTTTGAGTCAAGTGGGAGTTTGTTGTCAATGGTGCCCACAAGAAGAGAAGTAGTATCTATTTATATACATTTGATGGCGCAACCAAGTCGTCCCTCGCGACGCATCCAAGACGCCTACATGGCGCACTTAACATGCCTACATGGCATATCTAAAACGCCTATACGACACACCTAGGAAGCCTATATGGCACATCTAGGCCATCCCTCGTGACGTGCCTAAGACACCTAAACGATGCACAGGACCGTCTCTCACGATGCGCTCTGAGTCGTCACAAGGCGTTGAATGTGATGACTAATCGCAATACACTTGAAGCCGCCACAAGGAGCACCTGAACCGCCATACAAGGCCGAAGGTCCTGCCATCTTCGCCACCACAAACTGAGCACGATTACACTCGCCTGTTGTCAATGGTGCCCACAAGAAGAGTAGTAGTGTCTATTTATGTACATTTGATGTCATATACTCTTACGAAGACTCTTGCTTGTGATTGCTTATTCATTAATAAAGTTGAAACGTTCATTCATTCTTTCTTTGTTTGAAGCTTTATGATAAAACCTTAGTCTTTTAGTCCATAAACAAACTTAACAACTTACGAAGAGACAAATGTAGATTTGCATGAACAAACTCTTCGTAGTTTGCTTAAAACGATATATTCGCAATCTTAGGGTCAAAGGACTATTGACCTCAGTATGATTGTTAGAAGAATCTATGATGTCTGGTTATGAGGCATTGAGAGTTGGAGACTCTATAGTTCTTCTAGGTATCTTCCGAAGGTACTGAATTGACCAGTGCACTTCTAGAGACAAGATAAGAACAAACCATTTAACCTCTTATGTCTCGAAGTCACTATGTATGAATTGCATCATGCTTACCTTAATCCTGAAATGAGACATGCCATTTCACACCTTAGTATTCTCATTTGAGAAAGTCAGAGTTCGGACTCACTATGTCATTCCGAACAGGGCCTATTGGTGAAGTACTAAGTTGTGAGTATGTCATGAGTAACTTTGTGAAGTTCTTATAGATATGGAATTCATGTACAAGATTGCTGAAATGCAATGTATGTCACCTCATGCTTTGTTCCTTGGAGTGTGAATAAATGAACTGGCCAGTGTCCAAATTGAGTCCTGACTCTTTTGGATGAAACAATATGACTTGTTAGCTCCTCGTCAATACATTGTTTCTAACTTATTCACAAGCGACAAAGGAGTTGAGGAAATAACAGCTAGAAGGGTAAAATGGTAATTTAGTAAATCCCGACTAGCTGATGACATTCATGAAGGGTAAACATAGATAATATTCAGTGGATCCGCTCATCATAATTAGGTTGAATTCTTGAGTAGAAAATAAATTCATTTGAACCGAGAGATTTTCAGTGTCAACTCTTTAGTGGAGTCAGTTGGCATTAAGCTAAACTTGGAAAAGGTTTGTGAACTTTTGAGTCCAAGTGTTTAGCTCAAGCTTTGTTCATTTGGGTCCATGAGGTCACTGTCACGAATCACATCGAGTAGGAATAGTTAAACTGAAAGCTAAGTCAAAACAAGAACGAGACAGTTTTACGAAAATTGTCAAAATGGTATTTTTGTCTTTTTGGACATAGGACGAAAAGAATGTCAATAATATTTTTTTGACATTGTCATATGATGACAAATGAAATAAATATTACTCAGCCATATTAGTGTGATTGGGCCTTGAGGATTAATTTCATTTCATAGAATTTTACTTGAAAATTCTTAGTGGGCTTTTCTTATGTTGTCATGAACAAATGAAGAAACATCTAGAAGGTCCTTCTAGAAGCCTTATTTTTGTCCAACCCAATGAAAAGAGAGGCTAAATTTCGTGCATACCATGGTATGAAAGAGAGATTATTTTGTGCATTAATGTATGAAGATACTTGCCAAAAGAAAAAGAGGAAACAAATTTGCTTCTAGAAGCAAGTGTATTTTCGGCCAAGAGAGAGCAAATTAAATGAGGAAACAAATCCAAGGCCTTAATTGGCTCATGTTGGACGTCCATATAGGTGAGAAAAGAGAAAAGGAAACTACCTTTTGAAGGTAATCCCTCCCCTATAAATAGAGGCCTCATTCTCATTGTTTCATTCATCCCAAAGTTTTAGAGATTGAGAGCTTCTCTCTCTAGACTTGGCCGATCCTCTCTCTCTCTCTCTCTTCAATTTCGTTTTATTGTTTTGGCACCTAGGTCCTCATTTGACCTAGTGTTTAGCTCTGCGACTTCAAGACTCGTTCTTAGGTCGTAGTGTTTAAAAGTGCCCACTCACTAATTCCTTTTCTCTCGAGTGATTTAGTGATAGAAACTTTCGTGGTTGCTCGAGGTGCCGAGGAAGGAAAGAGGGACATGCTGCGAGGGGAGACGAGCGTTGCAACTTTCTAAGAGCTTCTCAAAGATCAAGCTTCAAGAAAGGTTAGTAAGCTTCTTAGCTCATAATAGTTTTTAATTACATGTACTTGCTTCTTTGTCTAGGTTAGTAAAAACTGTTTTTACTTGAAAAGAAATATTTTAAAATTCCGCCGCTTCCCGAAGCGTTTAAACTTTTTCTTAAACCCTAGATCAATTCCAACATCGCCTTGGGAGACTCCCCATTCCACGCGAGTTAATTGAAGCTGCTCACAAATGCTCGCGAACTCTGCCTCTTAGCAAGAACTTCGCTCGGCCTGAGCTAGCTGAGACTTCGCTCGAGCAAGCTCCTCCTGGAAGAGTCCCAGGTGATGAGTAAGGTCATGTAGAATCTTCTCGAGCCGAGCCTTGCTCCTCGAGTCAAGTCATCCTCCTCAAGTTGAGCCTTGCTCCTCGAGTCGAGTCATTCTCCTCAAGTCGAGCCTCGTTCCTCGGGTCGAGTCACCCTCCTCAAGTCGAGTCTTGCTCCTCGAGTCGAGTCATCCTCCTCGAATCGAGCCTTGCTCCTCGAGTCAAGTCACTCTCCTTGAGTCGAGCCTTGCTCCTCGATTCGAGTCGTCCTCCTCGAGTCGAGCCTTGCTCCTCGAGTCGAGTCATCCTCATCGAATCGAGCCTTACTCCTCGGGTCGAGTCATAGCCTCGAGTCGAGCCTTGCTCCTGGAGTTGAGTCATTCCCCTCGAGTCGAGCCTTATTCCTCGAGTTGAGTCATTCTCCTCGAGTCGAGCCTTGCTCCTCGAGTCGAGTCATTCTCCTCGAGTCGGGCCTTGCTCCTTGAGTTGAGTCATTCTCTTCGAATCAAGCCTTGCTCCTCGAGTCGAGTCACTCTCCTCGAGTCGAGCTTCGCTCCCCGAGTCGAGTCATATCCTCGAGTCAAGCCTTGCTCCTCGAGTCGAGTCACTCTCCTCGAGTCATTTTCCTAGAATCGAGCCTCGCTCCTCGAGTCGAGTCATTCTCCACGAGTCGAGCCTTGCTCCACGAGTCGAGTCATTTTCCTCGAGTCGAGCTTCGCTCCCCGAGTAGAGTCATTCTCCTCGAGTCGAGCCTCGCTCCTTGAGTCGAGTCATTCTCCTCGAAGTCGAGCCTTGCTCCTCGAGTCGAGTCGTTCTCCTCGAGTCGAGCCTTGCTCCTCGAGTCGAGCCTTGCTCCTTGAGTCGAGTCATTCTCCTCGAGTCGAGTCATTCTCCTAGAGTCGACCCTTGCTCCTTGAGTCGAGTCATTCTCCTCAAGTCGAGCTTCGCTCCCCGAGTCGAGTCATTCTCCTCGAGTCGAGCCTCGCTCCACGAGTCGAGTCATTCTCCTCGAGTCGAGCCTTGCTCCTCGAGTCGAGTCATCCTCCTAGAGTCGAGCCTTGCTACTCGAGTCGAGTCATTCTCCTCGAGTCGAGCCTTGCTCCTCGAGCCGAGTCATTCTCCTCTAGTCGAGCCTTGCTCCTCGAGTCGAGTCATTCTCCTCGAGTCGAGCCTTGCTCCTCGAGTCGAGTCATTCTCCTCGAAGTCGAGCCTTGCTCCTCGAGTCGAGTCGTTCTCCTTGAGTCGACCCTTGCTCCTTGAGTCGAGTCATTCTCCTCGATTTGACCCTTGCTCCTGGAGTCGAGTCATTCTCCTCGAGTCAAGCCTTGCTCCTCGAGTCGAGTCATTCTCCTCTAGTCGAGCTTCGTTCCACGAGTCGAGTCATTCTCCTCGAGTCGAGCTTCGCTCCCCGAGTCGAGTCATTCTTCCTCGAGTCGAGCCTCGCTCCTCGAGTCGAGTCATTCTCCTCGAGTCGAGCCTTGCTCCTCGAGTCGAGTCATCCTCCTCGAGTCGAGCCTTGCTACTCGAGTCGAGTCATTCTCCTCGAGTCGAGCCTTGCTCCTCGAGTCGAGTCATTCTCCTCGAGTCGAGCCTTGTGTTGTCAGTCGTTTTAGGAAAACCCGAGATGCCAAGAAGACACGCCGTTCAAAGGGCCGATGGTCAGGCCGGAGGTCCTGAAAAGCGGCAAGCCTTCTGTCACGAGTCGAGTGGCAAGTCCTCGTGGCAAATCCTCATGCCCCTCGAGTCGAGCCTTGAGTCGTTCTCCTCGAGTCGAGCCTCGAGTCGTTCCTCGAGTCGAGCCTCGAGTCGTTCTCCTCGAGTCGAGCCTCGAGTCATTCCTCGAGTTGAGCCTCAAATCGTTCTCCTCGAGTCGAGCCACGAGTCGTTCCTCGAGTCGAGCCTCGAGTCGCTCCTCGAGTCGAGCCTCGAGTCGTCCTTCTCGAGCCGAGCCTCGAGTTGTCCTCCTCGAGTCGTCATCCTATAGTCGAGCCTCGAGTTGCTCCTCAAATCGAGTCACTCTCGTCAAATGGAAACCTTCATATTTCACGTGGCAAGAATGGTATTCGAAGACCCCTAAAGGCCCACAAGAGGCCGGCAAGACGAGCCATTCGCCGCGCGCACAGCACGCTGCGCCGGCCAGCCATGCAGCAAGCCACGCGCCGCACCAGGAAGACAGCGCGCCGCGCCAGGAAGGCAGAGCGCCGCGCCAGGCAGGCCGCGCGCTGAGCACCCCCTGCGCCGCGCATCCCGCGCCGCACGTCCCGCGCCGCGCATCCCGCGCCACACGTCCCGCGCCGCGCATCCCGCGCCGCACGTCCCGCGCCGCGCTCCCTGCGCCGCGCGCCGCGCGTTTTGCGCCGCGCTTTGTGCGCCGCGCGTGCCGTGCGCCTCCACTTGACAGCGCGCGCCCCCCTAGTCCCACATGGACGAAAAAGAAACCTTCTAAGGCCCTCAAATACCAACTGAGCACGATCACACTCTCCTTGGGAGACTCCCCATTCCATGTGAGCTAATTGAAGCTGCTCGCAAAGACTCGCGAACTCCGCCTCTGAGCGAGAACTTCGCTCAGCCTGAGCTAGCTGAGACTTCGCTCGAGCAAGCTCATCTTGGAAGAGTCCCAGGCGACGAATGAGGTCATGTAAAATCTCCTCGAGTTGAGCTTCGCTCATTGAGTCGAGTCATTCTGCTCAAAGTCGAGCTTTGCTCCTCGAGTCAAGTCATTCTCCTCGAGTCGAGCTTCGCTCCTTGAGTCGAGTCATTCTCCTCGAAGTCGATCCTCGCTCCTCGAGTCGAGTCATTCTCCTCAAGTCGAGCTTCGCTCCTCGAGTCGAATCATTCTCCTCGGGTCGAGCTTCGCTCCTCGGGTCGAGTCACGCTCCTCGAGTCGAGCCTTGCTCCTCGAGATGAGTCATCCTCCCCGAGTCGAGCTTAGGTCCTCGAGTCAAATCTCCTTGAGTCGAGTCATTCTCCTCGAAGTCGAGCCTCGCTCTTCGAGTCGAGTCATTCTCCTCAAGTCGAGCTTCGCTCCTCGAGTCAAATCACTGTCCTCGAGTCGAGCCCCGCTCCTTGAGTCGAGTCATTCTCCTCGAAGTCGAGCCTCGCTCCTCGAGTCGAGTCATTCTCCTCAAAGTCGAGCTTTGCTCCTCGAGTCGAGTCATTCTCCTCGTCGAGCTTCGCTCCTTGAGTCGAGTCATTCTCCTCGAAGTCGAGCCTCGCTCCTCGAGTCGAGTCATTCTCCTTCGCTCCTCGAGTCGAATCATTCTCCTCGGGTCGAGCCTCGCTCCTCGGGTCGAGTCACGGTCCTCGAGTCGAGCCTTGCTCCTCGAGATGAGTCATCCTCCCCGAGTCGAGCTTAGGTCCTCGAGTCAAATCATTCTCCTCGAGTCGAGCTTCGCTCCTTGAGTCGAGTCATTCTCCTCGAAGTCGAGCCTCGCTCCTCGAGTCGAGTCATTCTCCTCAAGTCGAGCTTCGCTCCTCGAGTCAAATCACTGTCCTCGAGTCGAGCCCGCTCCTTGAGTCGAGTCATTCTCCTCGAAGTCGAGCCTCGCTCCTCGAGTCAAGTCATTCTCCTAAAGTCGAGCTTTGCTCCTCGAGTCGAGTCATTCTCCTCGAGTCGAGCTTCCCTCCTTGAGTCGAGTCGTTCTCCTCGAGTCGAGACATTTTCCTCAAGTCGAGCCTTGCTCCTCGAGTCGAGCCATTCTCCTCGAGTCGAGTTCCGATCCTCGAGCAAACACCTGGAGCGACATGGAGAACAGGTCAGCCAAAGTAGAGACCCGCGCTCGCGTCTGGGGAATAAGGGCCACTCTTCCGAACGCAGACGAAGAAGCGTCACCAGGGCGGGAATGGCGGATGCCCCGTGAGACCAACTTATGCTTGATGCGTGGTCAAACTTTTAGCGTTGATCCCCGAGCAGTCGAAGCCCTCCGGTGCGGCAGAGCCTTCCACCTGGTGCCACTCCGTCTTCTCGAGGCATCGGCCCGCAGCATCAACCTCCATCTTCGAGACCTCGGAATGAGCACGCCTTTGCAAAACGCAAAAGTGCAGTCGCCTTCCAAGCTGGCCGAGACGGATGCCATGATCTTCCCCTAACATGTCGCAATTAGAAAATAATTGCCATGCTAATCACCGTCGAGTTGCATGGACTCCGGGTCGAAGATATCATCAAACAAAACGCATTCGAAGAAAGACTTGGACGTGACTTCGCCAAAAGATCAAAAAGCCGCGACACGCCGGTACGCCTCTGCACAAGTGCGTGCCCTACATGCCTGCGCATGTCCCCGTTGCTCCGGGGCTAGAGCGATGGATGCGAACGTGTCCGCCTCGCCCACGTTGCGCTACGCCTCTCATCCGCTTGGATCCTCCTCCACATGTTGATCACACACTCGTGTTGAGAGAGATGGAAAAGCGAGAGAGAGCACTTGCAATTGTGAGAACGTTCTATATAAATCACAAAAGCTTCGCGACGGCGAAGCCCTGGGAGATAAATTTTCCTCAAACACCCGGCGGAAACAACTAAAAGTTCACCGCCCGGGGCCTCCTGAGCGATAAACTTGGGGGGCTAATGTTGTCGGTCGTTTTCGGAAAACCCGAGACGCCAAGAAGACACGCCGTTCAAAGGGCCGATGGTCAGGCCGGAGGTCCTAAAAAGCGGCAAGCCTTCTGTCACGAGTCGACTGGCAAGTCCTTGTGCCAAATCCACATGCCCCTCGAGTCGAGCCTTGAGTCGTTCTCCTCGAGTCGAGCCTCGAGTCGTTCCTCGAGTCGAGCCTCGAGTCGTTCTCCTCGAGTCGAGCCTCGAGTCGTTCTCCTCGAGTCGAGCCTCGAGTCGTTCCTCGAGTCGAGCCTCGAGTCGCTCCTCGAGTCGAGCCTCGAGTCGTCCTCCTCGAGCCGAGGCTCGAGTTGTCCTCCTCGAGTCGTCCTCCTCAAGTCGAGCCTCGAGTTGCTCCTCAAATCGAGTCACTCTCGTCAAGTGGAAACCTTCATATTTCACGTGGCAAGAATGGTATTCGAAGACCCCTAAAGGCCCACAAGAGGCCGGCAAGACGAGCCATTCGCCGCGCGCACAGCACGCTGCGCCGGCCAGCCATGCAGCAAGCCGCGCGCCGCGCCAGGAAGACAGCGCGCCGCGCCAGGAAGGCAGCGCGCCGCGACAAGCAGGCCGCGCGCCGCGCACCCCCTGCGCCGCACATCCCACGCCGCACGTCCCGCGCCGCGCATTCCGCGCCGCACGTCCCGCGCCGCGCCTGGTGACCCGCGCGCCGCGCGCCGCGCGCGCCGTGCGCCTCCACTTGACGGCGCGCGCGCCCCTAGTCCCACATGGACGAAAAAGAAACCTTCTAAGGCCCTCAAACACCTATAAATACCCCTCCCATTGAGGGGAAAGCGATCCCATTCATTCTCAAGGAACTTGAGACTTCTCTCTGCTTCTTTGGATGCCATCCTTAGCCTGAAGCAGATTCTCCTCGATTTCTCGTTCTCAGAGGTTCTGAAGCACTCTCGGGGACTTCCCGGACGTCGCTCCCTCTGATCGAACGCCCTCCGGTGCTCAAGCACGCCCCTAGGGTTCTCGACTAGAGTTCCCCTCACGCGTCTAACACGCTAGGCGCGCACGCGATCTCCGAGGTTCTGAGACGCCGCCAAGGACTCCTTGTGCCCCGTCTCCTTCGTCGAGTACGCCTGTCCACCAAGGTTCTACGCCTCACACTGCGTTACATACACGCTTGAACTACGTTCTGACCTGATCCCACGCACGGGTACGTAGGCAGCCAACAACTAAGGCACGGTCACTCCTCCTATTCACCCCCTACCTCTCCCGAGAGGCGGGTCGATCGGAGAAAACCTAGCTCGAGAATTTCTAGTTCACACTCTTGGCCCAGGTGCGATCAATCACTTGGTCCGGCCTTGGATCGAACCGCCCGAGGTATTGAATAGTTGTTCATTTTCGTGCGACAACACCTTGGTCCTTGAGTCGAGTCATTCTCCTCGAGTCAAGCCTTGCTCCTCGAGTCAAGTCATTCTCCTCGAGTCGAGCCTTGCTCCTCGAGTCAAGTCACTCTCCTCGTGTCGAGACTCGCTCCTTTAGTCGAGTCACTCTCCTTGAGTCGAGCCTTGCTCCTCGAGTCGAGTCATTCTCCTCCAGTCGAGTCCCGCTCCTGAAACAATTTGAAGAACAGTCTAGCCAAAGCGAGACTAAAACAAAACAAACAAACAAACAGAGGGAAACTTACCCTCTGGGTGTAAAAAATGCCATGACAAAAGAAGTCCGCATCACCACTCGTTACGATGTCCCTTCGCGTCTTTAACAGAGACTCGCACTCACGCCTGGGGAATAAGGGCCGATCTTCCGAATGCATACGGAGGAGCGCCACCAAAGCTGGAAGGGCGGATGCCCCGTGAGACCGACTTATGCTTGATGCGTGATCGAACTTTGAGCGTTGATCCCCGAGCAATCGAAGCCCTCCGGTGCGGCAGAGCCTTCCACCAGGTACCACTCCGCCTTCTCGAAGCATCGGCCCGCAGCATCAACCTCCGTCTTCGAGACCTCGGAATGAGCACGCCTTTGCAAAATGCAAACGTGCAGTCGCTTTCCAAGCTGGCCGAGACGGAAGCATGATCTTCCCCTAATAGGTCACGATTACACAATCGTCGCCCTGCTAGTCACCGTCGAGTCCCATGGACTCCGGGTTGATAATATCATAAAAACAAAACGCCATCGAAGAAAGACTTGGGCGTGACTTCACCAAAAGATCAACAAGCCGTGACACGCCGACATGCCTCTGCAAGAATGCACGCCCTACTTGCGCATGCATGTCCCCGACGCTCCGGGGCTAGAGCGATGGATGCAATCGCGTCCACCTCGCCCACGTTGAGCTATGCCTCGTATTCGCTTGGACCCTCCTCCACGTGTTGATCACATGATCGTGTTGAGAGAGACGGAAAAGCAAGAGAGCATACTTGCAATTGTGAGAACAGACTTTGTAACCACGAAGGCTTCGCGACGGCGAAGCGCTGGGAAATAAATTTTCCTCAAACACCCGGCAGAAACAACTAAAAGTTCACCGCCTGGGGCCTCTCGAGCGCTGAACTTGGAGGGCTAATGTTGTCGGTCGTTTTTCGGAAAACTCGGAACGCTGGAAAGACGCGCTGCTCAAAGGGCCAATGGTTAGGCCGGAGGTCCTGAAGAACGGCGAGCCTTCCATCACGAGTCAACCGGCAGGCCCTCGTGCCAAACTCTTAGCTCCTCAAGTCGAGCCTCGCTCCTTGAGTTGAGTAATTATCCTCGAGTCGAGCCTTGAGTCATTCTCCCCGAGTCAAGTCTCGAGTCGTTCTCCTCGAGTCGAGCCTCGAGTCTTTCTCCTCGAGTCGAGCCTCGAGTCGTCCTCCCCGAGTCGAGCCTCGAGTCATTCTCCTCAAGTCGAGCTTCACTCCCTGAGTCGAGCCTCGAGTCGTTCTCCTCGAGTCGAGCCTCTAGTCACTCTCGTCGAGCCTTGCTCATCGAATCGAGTCACTCTCGTCAAGTAGAGACCTTCATATTTTGCGTGACAAGCGTGGTATCCGAAGACCCCTAAGGCCCACAAGAGTCCGACGAGACGGGCCATGCACCGCGCGCGCAGCACGCCGCGCCGGCTAGCCACGCACAGCAAGCCGCGTGCCGTGTCGGGCAGGCCGCGCACCGCGCCAGACAGAGTGCGCGTCGCGCCAGGACAAGCCAGCGCCACGCGCCCCCTGCACCGCGCATCCCGCGCCGTGCATCTCGCGCCGCGCCCGGTGACCCGCGCACCGCGCGCCCCGCGTTGTGCGCCGCACGCGCCGTGCGCCTCCACTTGAAGGGTGAACGCCCCCTAGAACCACATGGACGAAAAAGAAGCCTCCTAAGGCCCTCAAACACCTATAAATACCCCCTCTCATTGAGGGCAAAGCCATCCCATGACTTCTCTCTGCTTCTCTGGATGCCATCCTTGGCCTGAAGCGAATTCTCCTCGATTTCTCGTTCTCGGAGATTCTGAAGCGCTTTCCGGGGACTCCCGAGTGCCGCCTCTCTTGATCGAACAATTAATCTTGAGCCCACGAGTGCTCTAACGGTTTTCGACTGAAAATCTCCTACGCATCTAGCACCCTAGACGCGTCCACCATTTCTGACAAGAAATTGCCTACGCGTCCGGCATTTCCGACTAGAAATCGCCTACGCGTCCGGAATCTCCGCCACAACAAGGAAATCTTGACTTCGAGTCTTCCACGTCTCCAAAAGAGAGAAAACACACATTCTCTCTCGGATCACTCGATCCCCGCGATCTCTGAAGTTCTGAGACGTCGCCGAGGACTCCTCCGCGCTCCGTCTCCTTCGTCGAGTACGCCTCTCCCCTAGGCTCCGCGCCTCACAATGCGTTACACACGCCCTGAACTACGTTCTGACCTGATCCCACACACGGGTACGTAGGCAGCCTATACACAAAAAGCACGGTCACTCCCCCTCCTCACCCCTTCTCTCCTCTGGGAGGTGGGCTGATCGGAGAAAGCCTAGCTCGAGACTTTGGAGTTCACACTTTTGGCTCGGGTGCGATCACTTGGTCCGGCCTTGGATCGAACCGCCCGAGGTATTCAATCATTGTTCATTTTCGTGTGACAACAAAAATAACAGCTAGAAGGGTAAAATGGTAATTTTGTAAATCCCGACTAGCTGATGATATTCATGAAGGGTAAACATAGATAATATTCACTGGATCCACTCATCACAATTAAATTGAATTCTTGAGTAGAAAATAAATTCATTTGAACCGAGAGAATCTCAGTGTACACTCTTTAGTGGAGTCAGTTCACAAGTATGTTAGCTCAAGCTTTGTTCATTTGGATCCATGAGGGCACTGTCACAAGTCATATCGAGTAGGATTAGTTAATCTAGAAGCTAAGTGAAAATAAGAACTAGATAAGTTTTACGAAAATTGTCTAAAGGGTAATTATGACTTTTTGGACATAGGACAAAATGAATTTCTATAAATTTTTTGACATTGTCATATGATGACAAATATCACTCGGCCATAATAAGTTATTTGGGCCTTGAGGATTAATTTCATTTCATGGAATTTTACTTGAAAATTCTTAATGGGATTTTCTTATGTTGTCATAAACAAATGAAGAAAAATTTAGAAGCTCCTTTTAAAAGCCTTGCACGTTGTTGTCGCTCATTTTCGGACAACTATTTAGGAGCCCCAAACGGTTCGACCCAAGGCCGGACCAAGTGGTTGCGTTCGGGCTTGAGCATGTCGGACTTGGTATCCCAAGTCGTCCCTTAGCTGTGGATAGTGTACGCCTCGTCTCAATACCTGAAAAGGAAGAAGAGAATGTGAACAACAAAGGGGAAACAGAGGGGTTGCCTCTGTTTACCTCTCCGACGCTCAACATTAGTAGGATTGAGGTGGATATAGAGGGTTTAGGTGTTTAGAGGCCGAGACTTGAGAGAAACGAGCGAGTTACGAGTTCGCCAGCGTTTCAGTACTCAAATTCGGATTACCTGGATCAAGGGAGGGACCCTTGTATTTATAGGCGACTAAGGGGTGTTTTGAGCAACCCCTTGGCCGAGTGGACATATTTGGCCCGGCCATTGGCCGAGGCAAGCCTTGGGCCGGCCAATGGCCGGGTATAGCCTTGACTCGTGTTGTCAATGGTGCCCACAAGAAGAGTTGTAGTCTTTATTTTGTACATTTGATGTAATAAAGTCTCATGAAGACTCTTGCTTGTAATTGCCTATCTATTCATTAATAAAGTTGAAACGTTCATTCATTCTTTATTTGTTTGAAGCTTTATGATAAAACCTTAGTCTTTTAGTCCATAAACAAACTTAACAACTTACGAAGAGACAAATGTAGATTTGCATGAACAAACTCTTCGTAGTTTGCTTAAAACGATATATTCGCAATCTTAGGGTCAAAGGACTATTGACCTCAGTATGATTGTTAGAAGAATCTATGATGTCTGGTTATGAGGCATTGAGAGTTGGGGACTCTATAGTTCTTCTAGGTATCTTCCGAAGATACTGAATTGACCAGTGCACTTCTAGAGACAATATAAGAACAAACCATTTAACCTCTTATGTCTCGAAGTCACTATGTATGAATTGCATCATGCTTACCTTAATCCTGAAATGAGACATGCCATTTCACACCTTAGTATTCTCATTTGAGAAAGTCAAAGTTCGGACTCACTATGTGATTCCGAACAAGGCCTATTGGTGAAGTACTAAGTTGTGAGTCTGTCATGAGTAACTTTGTGAAGTTCTCATAGATATGGAATTCATGTACAAGATTGCTGAAATGCAATGTATGTCACCTCATGCTTTGTTCCTTGGAGTGTGAATAAATGAACTGGCCAGTGTCCAAATTGAGTCCTGACTCTTTTTGGATGAAACAATGTGACTTGTTAGCTCCTCGTCAATACATTGTTTCTAACTTATTCACAAGCGACAAAGGAGTTGAGGAAATAACAGCTAGAAGGGTAAAATGGTAATTTAGTAAATCCCGACTAGCTGATGACATTCATGAAGGGTAAACATAGATAATATTCAGTGGATCCGCTCATCATAATTAGGTCGAATTCTTGAGTAGAAAATAAATTCATTTGAACCGAGAGATTTTCAGTGTCAGCTCTTTAGTGGAGTCAGTTGGCATTAAGCTAAACTTGGAAAAGGTTTGTGAACTTTTGAGTCCAAGTGTTTAGCTCAAGCTTTGTTCATTTGGGTCCATGAGGTCACTGTCACGAATCACATCGATAGGAATAGTTAAACTGGAAGCTAAGTCAAAACAAGAACGAAAATAGTTAAAAGGGTATTTTTGTCTTTTGAGACAAAGGATAAAATGAATGTCAATAAATTTTTTGACAAGTTCATTTGATGACTTAATGTCACTCGGCCATAACTTGTTTATTGGGCCTTGTGGATTAATTTCATTTCATAAGAATTTTATTGAAAATTCTTAATGGGCTTTTCTCATGTTGTCATGAACAAATGAAGAAGCTTCTAGAAGCTCCTTCTAGATGAGAGATGGGCGCCCAAAATACCCAAGAGAAAGAGAATATTTTGTGCATAAATGTATCAAGATACTTGCCAAAAGAAAAAGAGGAAACAAATTTCCTCCAAGAGGAAAGTGGGAATCGGCCAAGTGAGAGACAAGGCAAGGCCTTGAACAAAATAGGAAACAAATCAAGGCTTCTAGAAGCCTTGAGTTGGCCGAGTGTCTCAAAGGGAAAAAAGAGGAAATTGCTCATGAATATGTGATATTCTATAGAAGAGGAAACTACCTTATTGAAGGTGAGACCTCTCCTATAAATAGGAGCCTCATTTCCTCACATTTCATTCATCCAAATTTAAGAGATTTGAGAGACTCTTTCTCTAGAACTTTGGCCGAAAATCCTCTCTCTCTCTCTCTAGTTTATTTTCGATTTTTTCTTGTCTTGGCACCTAGGTCCTCACTCGACCTAGTGTTTAGCTCTGCGACTTCGAGACTTGTTCTTAAGTCGTAGTGTTTAAAAGTGCCCACTCACTGATTCCTTCTTTTCGAGTGATTTAGTGATAGAAACTTTCGTGGTTGCTCGAGGTGCCGAGGAAAGAAAGAGAGACGTGCTGCGAGGGGAGACGAGCGTTGCAAACTTTCCACAAGCTTCTTCAAAGTTCAAGCTTCAAGAAAGGTTAGTAAACTTCTAGCTCATATTGGTTTTTAATTACGTGTACTTGCACTTGTCTAGGTTAGTAAAAACTGTTTTACTTGTAAAAGAAAATTTTTAAAATTCCGCCGCTTACCAAAGCGTTAATTATTTTCTCAAACCCTAGATCGATTCCAACAACTCGGCCATTGGCCGAGGCTGGCCCTTGGGCCGGCCAATGGCCGGGTATAGCCTTGACTCGGCCATTGGCCGAGGCTGGCCCTTGGGCCGGCCAATGGCCGAGGATACCTTGGGCCGGCCAATGGCCGGGGATAACTTGGCCCGGCCATCGGCTAAGGCAGACCCTTGGGCCGGCCGATGGCCGGGTAGCCAACGCCAATCCACAACTCCATGTGGTGACAACCATATTGGGAGGACCACAAGATGGAGATTTAGCCCGACAACGGAAGAAATTCCTGAGGGCCGTGACTCAGGTTGACGCTGCAATGCACGTCAACTTTAAGTATAAAGAACCTCCGTCCGTGCCTCACGAGACGATGTATTTCACCAATGAAGAAGCCAAGCGAGTTGTGCATCCACACAATGACGTGATTGTGCTCAAAGCCCAAGTGGCTAATAACTTACCCGATCAAATTAAGACAACCTTTGTCACCGATCGAGGTCTCTACTATTATAAGGTCATGCCTTTCGACCTTAAGAACGCAGGAGCAATGTACCAGTGCTTGGTAAATTGGATCTTCGCCGATCAAATCGGCAAAACCATGGAAGTATACATGGACGACATGCTCGTCAAAAGCCTACTGGTAACTAATCACGTACACGACCTAAGGGAGATGTTCACAATCCTCCGCCGATATAAAATGAAACTCAATCCCAACAAATGCATGTTCGGGGTTGAGTCCGGGAAATTCCTCGGATCGTCAGCCGACGAGGGATAGAGGCGAATCCCGAAAAAATCAAGAGATGAAGTCTCCAAGGTGAGTTAAAGAAGTGCAAAGCTGTTGTCAATGGTGCCCACAAGAAGAGTAGTAGTGTCTATTTATGTACAGTCTTACGAAGACTCTTGCTTGTAATTGCTTATTCATTAATAAAAAGTTGAAACGTTCATTCAATCTTCCTTGTCTGAAGCTTTATGATAAAACCATAGTCTTTTAGTCCATAAACAAACTTAACAACTTACGAAGAGACAAATGTAGATTTGCATGAACAAACTCTTCGTAGTTTGCTTAAAACGATATATTCGCAATCTTAGGGTCAAAGGACTATTGACCTCAGTATGATTGTTAGAAGAATCTATGATGTCTGGTTATGAGGCATTGAGAGTTGGAGACTCTATAGTTCTTCTAGGTATCTTCCGAAGGTACTGAATTGACCAGTGCACTTCTAGAGACAAGATAAGAACAAACCATTTAACCTCTTATGTCTCGAAGTCACTATGTATGAATTGCATCATGCTTACCTTAATCCTGAAATGAGACATGCCATTTCACACCTTAGTATTCTCATTTGAGAAAGTCAAAGTTCGGACTCACTATGTGATTCCGAACAAGGCCTATTGGTGAAGTACTAAGTTGTGAGTCTGTCATGAGTAACTTTGTGAAGTTCTCATAGATATGGAATTCATGTACAAGATTGCTGAAATGCAATGTATGTCACCTCATGCTTTGTTCCTTGGAGTGTGAATAAATGAACTGGCCAGTGTCCAAATTGAGTCTTGACTCTTTTGGATGAAACAATGTGACTTGTTAGCTCCTCGTCAATACATTGTTTCTAACTTATTCACAAGCGACAAAGGAGTTGAGGAAATAACAGCTAGAAGGGTAAAATGGTAATTTAGTAAATCCCGACTAGCTGATGACATTCATGAAGGGTAAACATATATAATATTCAGTGGATCCGCTCATCATAATTAGGTCGAATTCTTGAGTAGAAAACAAATTCATTTGAACCGAGAGATTTTCAGTGTCAGCTCTTTAGTGGAGTCAGTTGGCATTAAGCTAAACTTGGAAAAGGTTTGTGAACTTTTGAGTCCAAGTGTTTAGCTCAAGCTTTGTTGATTTGGGTCCATGAGGTCACTGTCACGAATCACATCGATAGGAATAGTTAAACTGGAAGCTAAGTCAAAACAGGAACGAAAATTGTCAAAAGGGTATTTTTGTCTTTTGAGACATATGATGAAATGAATGTCAATAAATTTTTTGACAAGTTCATTTGATGACTTAATGTCACTCGGTCATAACTTGATTATTGGGCCTCGTGAATTAATTTCATTTCATAAGAATTTTATTGAAAATTCTTAATGGGCCTTTTTCATGTTGTCATGAACAAGTGGAAAAGCTTCTAGAAGGCCTTTCTAGATAAGTTATAGGCGCCCAAATACCCAAGAGACAAGAGAGAATATTTTGTGCATAAATGTATGAAGATACTTGCCAAAAGAAAAAGAGGAAACAAATTTCCTCTAAGGGAAATAAGAGGTAGGCGCCCAACACAAGTAAGAAGCAAGGCAAGGAACAAAAAAGGAAACAAATCCAAGGCTTAATGAAGCCCACCTTGGCCGAGTGCATCATAGAGGAAAAGAGGAATTTGGCTCATGAATATGTGATATTCTATAGAAGAGGAAACTACTTTATTGAAGGTAAGACCTCTCCTATAAATAGGAGCCTCATTCTTCTCATTTTTCTCATTCCACATAAGTTAGAGATTGAGAGCTTCTCTCTCTAGAACTTGTGGTTGCCGCCCCTCTTTTCTCTCTCTCTAGTTTATTTTCGATTTTTCTTGTTTTGGCACCTAGGTCCTCACTCGACCTAGTGTTTAGCTCTGCGACTTCGAGACTCGTTCTTAAGTCGTAGCGTTTAAAAGTGCCCACTCACTGATTCCTTCTTTTCGAGTGATTTAGTGATAGAAACTTTCGTGGTTTCTCGAGGTGCCGAGGAAAGAAAGAGAGACGTGCTGCGAGGGGAGACGAGCGTTGCGAACTTTCCAAAAGCTTCTTCGAAGTTCAAGCTTCAAGAAAGGTTAGTAAACTTCTAGCTCATATTGGTTTTTTAATTACATGTACTTGCACTTGTCTAGGTTAGTAAAAACTGTTTTTACTTGTAAAAGAAAATTTTTAAAATTCTGCCGCTTACCGAAGCGTTAATTATTTTCTTAAACCCTAGATCGATTCCAACAAATGGTATCAGAGCTATGGTCAAAGATTAGCATGTACATGTTTTTAAAATTATGAGCTTGAAAATCGTTTTCGAATGTTTACTAATTTTGTGACAAGTTAGAATTGTAATCTTAGATTTTTTTTAATTTATTGCTCTTGCCTTTAAATTAAAAAGCATGTTGATTTTCTATGAGTTTGGGATGTTTTTAAAACACATTAGAATCAGTTCTAAAAGTTTTTAATTTTTTATATTGAAAAACGTGTTTTAAAGGTTTGAGAAATTTCGAGTAAAATTTTGTGACTAGTTTTGTTATCTTACTAGTTTCTTAATTTTTACTTGAATCGTTTTATGCATGTTGTTATTTATTTTATTCTATGTTATTACCCTTCTAATAAAACACAAATAAAAGCTTTAAAAAACATCTTAAAACGTTCCGTTACACTTGATTCTTTTTCGCACCTAAAAAGGACCAAAGTTTTAATTTATTTCTTTTTCTTCGAGCTGGAGTAAACCCGCATTAAAAGTGGCATAACTCTCTGCTCAGAAATCTATATTTAATGATTCTTGAATCAAATTAAATCTCTGTCTGTCCTCTGTCCAATGCCACCGGTTTCGGCTCAAAAGGACATCGGAGCCGCCAGATATGGCGATTTTACTCCGAGGTGCGCGGCTGTCTGAAACTCCAGTCTTTTAGAAATCCGGATTTTCAAACCCCACTACCATGAGTTATAGAACTCTAATGAGAAAATTTTCTTGAGAAAAAATGTTTTTCATATGATTATAAACATGATGTGTAAGATTAAAATGTTTTGATTTTTGAAAGTTTAATTGAAATTGAATTTTTACAAAACTAGTTTGAATTTTGAAAAACCGTTTTCACTTTCAAACTTGAAAATATTTTGTCATCCAAATCAAATAAATTTTCAAAATGTTTTCAAAACTATATCTATATCACATATGTTCAAAATCTATATGCTCTTGAAAATTTGAGTGGGAGGTCTCCTTGTAGACAAGCCGAAAAATAAAAAGATGTGTAATCTCAAACTTTCAAGTGTTCGAGTGAGTTGAAGTTCACACTTCCCTCACGCACTTTCCCGAAATAGAAAATAGGAAAAGATCGAGTATGTACCTTGTGCCTTTATGCACTAATACTGCTCTGAACATGTCGATCTAGGATTCTCTTCTAGTTGTCCGCTCTGTCGCTCTCTAACTAGGAAATCTATTTCCGAAATTATAAGAGTCGATGAACCAACTCCAAAAACTAAGTGGGAGGGTTATACTTGTTGTTTGTAACCCACGATCCCCAACACTAATGAGAAGTGCAAGTGTCGCCGGACTAAGAGTCACCCTCGTGGCCCTCTCTTAAATGAGAGTACTCAAGGGCGCTTTGCTCTGATCATTGCTCAATGAGCTACGTCCGAGAGTGAGACGATGATGACAAGGCTTCCCCTCGGCGGATTGTTTTTCAAAGTCAATCTTTTGGACTAAGTGGTTGGTTACACACTTAGACTCAATCCCTAGTAATCCTCCCTCGAGGCCCTGCGAAAGGATGTGAGTGATCAAACCAATTTACAAGGTGGCTAGTCAAAATTGATGTATTGACATCTTGGCTATGCATTAATGATGAGTCATTTACTTATGAAAGGAGACTCGTTGCGGCCTTCCCTCGAAGGAGTAAAGTGTCATTTCGTTCATAACACCTTTGGATTTTATAAAGTCTTAAACAAACTTAAATCCTAAACCAAAGACTAATCATAAACTTGTTTCAACTTTTATAGGCAATATGTCTTTCAACTCTCTCTCTTTCATTCTTTCCTCGAACAAACTCGAAAACGAAAACTACATAGACTCGAAACGTAACCTCGACATAATACCTACCGTTAACAAGCACAAATGGGTACTCACCACCCCGTGTCCTCCTCTGACGAATGATGATTCAACTCAAGAGGACAATGACGCCTTAGCGGCCTGGCTTCGATCCGATGAGATTGTGAGGTGCTATATCTTGGCATCTATGAACAATGTGCTGAAAGAGCAACATCGTGACATCGAGACTGCCGCTGACATGCTCTACAATCTCCTTAAGATGTTTGGAGGGCAAAGGCGTCAAACAAGGCAACAAGCAGTCCGACAGTTTATGAACTGTCATATGCAGGCTAGGACTCCTATTGGAGACTTTATGATATTGATCATTAGTCATCTGAGTAAAATGGAAATCCTAGGATCTGAGATTGATGGGAAGAATGTCATAGATATGATCTTAGAAACTCTCCCCGCATCTCTTGATACCTTCAAGATGAACTACTCCATTAACAAGCTAGAGTACACTGTTACCAAGCTTATGGAGGAACTTCACACTGCTGTAGGTTTCACTAAGAAAAGGAGGAATCAAGGAGAGGCACATGCTACTGAGCAAAAAGCCTCCGCCTCTGGAACTGTGAAGAGACCTTACAAGGCCGATAAAAAGAACTGTCCCGCCTATCTCAAAGCAAAGGAACATAGTATTGTACTAGTTATCGAAGCATGCTTAGTAGCTGATAATGTATCAACGTGGATTCTTGACTCCGCTGCTACTAACCATATTTGCTAGTCCTTGAATGGTTTCAAGAAAACCAAAAGCTTAGAGGATGGCGAGTTCTGTTTCAAATGGGGTGATGGGAGCCTGGTGTCTGCAAAGGCTGTGGGATCCGTGACGCTGTCTTTCGAAGACCGCACTTTAAACTTGAATAATGTTTATTTTGTTCCTACCTTTGGGAAGAACTTAATATCCGTTGCTCGTCTTCGTGAGCAAGATTATTGTTTAAAGTTCATTAAGAATGGAATTCGTATTTCGTTTCCTGATAATTCTTTTATCACTGATGCATGTATGAAGAATGCTCTTTTCTACATCTATCCCACTCAACCTTCTCTTTTAGACACCGAAATAGATAATGATCTAATTAGGGAGCCAAAGTGGATCAAACTTTCTGAATCCTCCGATCTAACAAAATCAACACACCTATGGCACTTAAGACTTGGTCATATCAGTCTAGAAAGGATTAAGAGACTTGTGAGGGATGGTCCACTCCAAGCCTCTGCAATAGGTTCACTACCTACTTGTGAATCCTGCATAGAAGGAAAAATGACTAAGCGACCTTTCTCTGATAAAGGTCGAAGAGCCACTGAGTTGCTGGAACTAATACATTCTGATGTAGGTGGTCCGCTCAGCCAACAGGCACGTGGAGGATACGAATACTTCGTTACCTTCACTGATGATAACTCACGATATGGGTTTGTCTATTTGCTCAAACACAAATCCGAGACCTTTAACGTATTTAAGGTCTTTAGGGCTTTAGTGGAAAAGCAAACTGGCAAAGTGATCAAAACCCTTCGATCTGATCGAGGTGGTGAGTATATGTCTGGAGAGTTCGATGACTTTCTTAGAGAAGAAGGTATCGCTTCTCAGCTTACCGCACCTGGCACACCTCAACAAAACGGAGTGGCAGAGAGAAGAAACCGAACTCTTATGGAGATGATTAGATCGATGATGAGTTACTCATCACTCCCGCTTTCCTTTTGGGGATATGCCCTCGAAACAGCCGCTTACATTCTGAACCAAGTTCCGTCTAAAACGGTTCCTGGTACTCCTTATGAAAGATGGACTGGCCGTAAAGTAAGTTTGGGCCACATCCGAATTTGGGGTTGCCCTGCACATGTGCTAAGGCAAAAGACTAGCAAGTTGGCTAGTAGGTCAGAATTGTGCCTGTTTGTGGGATATCCAAAGGAAACTAATGGTTTCATTTTCTATAGTCCCGAGGATGATAAGACTTTCGTTAGCACGAATGCTCGTTTCCTCGAGGAGGACTTTATGAAGGATGCGAAACCTAGAAGCAAAATTGTGCTTGAAGAAAAGTTGGGTGAGGAAGCTTCTACCTCATCTGTAAGAACTGTTCTTACCCCAACTGAAACACAACCTAACTCATCAGAATCTCGTCAAGTAGTACTTCGACGTAGTGGGAGGGCTACTCAAAAGCCTGACAGGTACATGTCTTATGGAGACTCTCTTGTAGCCGTCTCCGACATGGATGACCCTGTTTCCTATAGCCAAGCGATGGCTTGTTCTGAATCAAACCTTTGGCTTGACGCCATGAAAGTTGAAATGCACTCGATGTATGTCAACAAAGTCTGGAAACTTGTAGACCTTCCTGAAGGGATTAAACCCGTAGGGTGTAAGTGGATATACAAGAAGAAAAGGGGTCCTGATGGGAACGTCGAGACGTTCAAAGCACGACTTGTGGCGAAGGGTTATACCCAACAAGAAGGGATTGACTATGAAGAAACCTTCTCGCCAGTCGCGATGCTTAAATCCATCCGCATACTCCTATCCATAGCTGCAACTCTCGACTATGAGATCTGGCAAATGGATGTCAAGACAGCCTTTCTGAATGGCAATCTTGACGAGCGCATTTACATGGCTCAACCAGACGGTTTCGTGGATAAAGGTCAAGAGACCAAGGTTTGTGAGTTGCTTAAATCCATTTATGGACTAAAGCAAGCATCTAGGTCATGGAATATTAGATTCGATGAAACTGTAAAGAGCTTTGGCTTTGAACAGTCAATAGATGAGCCTTGTGTTTACAAGTTAATACACGAAGGCAAAGTTGTGTTTCTGGTACTATATGTCGATGATATACTGCTCATTGGTAATGACGTGGGTAAGTTATCTGAGGTTAAGGTCTGGCTGGCAAAGCAATTCGATATGAAGGATCTAGGAGAAGCCGCGTACATTCTGGGGATCCAAATCTTTCGAGATAGGAAAAACCGGACCCTGTCGCTCTCTCAAGCATCTTATATTGATAAGGTGATGGATCGCTTCTCGATGCAAGACTGCAAGAGGGGTCAAACACCCTTTAGGCATGGAGTTTCACTCTCTAAGGACCAGTCTCCCAAGACAGCACAAGAGATTGAAGACATGAGGAAGATTCCTTACGCCTCTGCCGTAGGAAGCCTCATGTATGCTATGCTTTGCACTAGACCTGATATATGTTTCGCCGTTGGCGTAGTTAGCCGTTTCCAATCCAACCCTGGACCCGAGCACTAGATTGCTGTTAAGCATGTTCTTAAGTATCTTCGAAGAACTAGGAACTTGATGCTTACATACTCAGGTACTGACCTGACTATGACGGGATATACCGACTCCGATTTTCAAGCGGATAAGGATTCCAGGAAATCCACTTCGGGATCTGTGTTCATCCTTAATGGTGGAGCTGTTGTGTGGAGAAGTATTAAGCAATCTTGCATTGCTGACTCCACAATGGAAGCAGAATATGTGGCTGCTTGTGAAGCATCCAAAGAGGCTGTATGGCTTAGAAAATTCCTGAAGTATTTGGAAGTTGTTCCGAACGTCGACGAGCCCATGACCCTTTATTGTGATAATTGTGGGGCTGCCGCTAACTCAAAGGAACCTCGAAGCCATAAGCGCTCTAAGCATATTGAGAGGAAATACCATTTGATTCGAGAGATCGCGCAACGCGGAGACGTGGAGGTGAAGTAGATCTCTGGCAGATCCAATCACCAAGGCCCTAGCGAACATGGTCTTCGACCAACATCGAGAGGGATTAGGCATAAAGGACTACTCACATCTTCTTTGAGTCAAGTGGGAGTTTGTTGTCAATGGTGCCCACAAGAAGAGTAGTAGTATCTAATTATGTACATTTGATGTCATATAGTCTTACGAAGACTCTTGCTTGTAATTGCTTATTCATTAATAAAAAGTTGAAACGTTCATTCAATCTTCTTTGTTTGAAGCTTTATGATAAAACCTTAGTCTTTTAGTCCATAAACAAACTTAACAACTTACGAAGAGAAAAATGTAGATTTGCATGAACAAACTCTTCGTAGTTTGCTTAAAACGATATATTCGCAATCTTAGGGTCAAAGGACTATTGACCTCAGTATGATTGTTAGAAGAATCTATGATGTCTGGTTATGAGGCATTGAGAGTTGGAGACTCTATAGTTCTTCTAGGTATCTTCCGAAGGTACTGAATTGACCAGTGCACTTCTAGAGACAAGATAAGAACAAACCATTTAACCTCTTATGTCTCGAAGTCACTATGTATGAATTGCATCATGCTTACCTTAATCCTGAAATGAGACATGCCATTTCACACTTTAGTATTCTCATTTGAGAAAGTCAAAGTTCGGACTCACTATGTGATTCCGAACAAGGCCTATTGGTGAAGTACTAAGTTGTGAGTCTGTCATGAGTAACTTTGTGAAGTTCTCATAGATATGGAATTCATGTACAAGATTGCTGAAATGCAATGTATGTCACCTCATGCTTTGTTCCTTGGAGTGTGAATAAATGAACTGGCCAGTGTCCAAATTGAGTCCTGACTCTTTTGGATGAAACAATGTGACTTGTTAGCTCCTCGTCAATACATTGTTTCTAACTTATTCACAAGCGACAAAGGAGTTGAGGAAATAACAGCTAGAAGGGTAAAATGGTAATTTAGTAAATCCTGACTAGCTGATGACATTCATGAAGGGTAAACATAGATAATATTCAGTGGATCCGCTCATCATAATTAGGTCGAATTCTTGAGTAGAAAATAAATTCATTTGAACAGAGAGATTTTCAGTGTCAGCTCTTTAGTGGAGTCAGTTGGCATTAAGCTAAACTTGGAAAAGGTTTGTGAACTTTTGAGTCCATGTGTTTAGCTCAAGCTTTGTTCATTTGGGTCCATGAGGTCACTGTCACGAATCACATCGATAGGAATAGTTAAACTGGAAGCTAAGTCAAAACAAGAACGAAAATAGTCAAAAGGGTATTTTTGTCTTTTGAGATATATGATGAAATGAATGTCAATAAATTTTTTGACAAGTTCATTTGATGACTTAATGTCACTCGGCCATAACTTGATTATTGGGCCTTGTGAATTAATTTCATTTCATAAGAATTTTATTGAAAATTCTTAATGGGCTTTT
This sequence comes from Urtica dioica subsp. dioica, assembly GCF_054948205.1. Taxonomy (NCBI): domain Eukaryota; kingdom Viridiplantae; phylum Streptophyta; class Magnoliopsida; order Rosales; family Urticaceae; genus Urtica; species Urtica dioica. Next base: position 6,677,334 of record NC_142762.1, read on the forward strand.
CTCATGTTGTCATGAACAAATGAAGAAGCTTCTAGAAGCTCCTTCTAGATGAGAGATGGGCGCCCAAAATACCCAAGAGAAAGAGAATATTTTGTGCATAAATGTATCAAGATACTTGCCAAAAGAAAAAGAGGAAACAAATTTGCATATGGATGCACATGGAATTTCGGCCAAACAAGCTTAGAGAGAGCAAGGAATAAAAGAGGCAACAAATCCAAGGTGTCATTAGGGCACATGTTGGCCGTGTGACTTGGATGGGAATGGGCAATAAAGATTGCTCATAAAGGCTTGGAAAATAAGAGGAAACTACTTCTTTCCAAGGCCAACCCTTCTCCTATAAATAGGACCCTCATTCCTCTCATTCTATTCATTCCACACAAGTTAGAGATTGAGAGACTCTCTCTCTAGACATTGTGGCCGAACTCCTCTCTCTCTCTGTCTAGTTTATTTTCGATTTTTCTTGTCTTGGCACCTAGGTCCTCACTCGACCTAGTGTTTAGCTCTGCGACTTTGAGACTCGTTCTTAAGTCGTAGTGTTTAAAAGTGCCCACTCACTTATTCCTTCTTTTTCGAGTGATTTAGTGATAGAAACTTTCGTGGTTGCTCGAGGTGCCGAGGAAAGAAAGAGAGACGTGCTGCGAGGGGAGACGAGCGTTGCAAACTTTCCAAAAGCTTCTTCAAAGTTCAAGCTTCAAGAAAGGTTAGTAAACTTCTAGCTCATATTGGTTTTTTAATTACATGTACTTGCACTTGTCTAGGTTAGTAAAAACTGTTTTTACTTGTAAAAGAAAATTTTTAAAATTCCGCCGCTTACCTTTTTCTTAAACCCTAGATCGATTCCAACAAATGTTCCGTTACACTCGATTCTTTTTCGCACCTAAAAATGACCAAGCTTTAATTATTTCTTTTTCTTGGAGCAGGAGTAAAACCCGCGGTGAACGTGGCATAACTAGTTTGAATTTTGAAAAACCGTTTTCATTTTCAAACTTGAAAATATTTTATCATCCAAATCAAATAAGTTTTCAAAATGTTTTCAAAACTATATCTATATCACATATGTTCAAAATCTATATGCTCTTGAAAATTTGAGTGGGAGGTCTCTTCGTAGACAAGCCTAAAAATAAAAAGATGTGTAATCTCAAACTTTCAAGTGTTCGAGTGAGTTGAAGTTCACACGTCCCTCATGCACTTTCCCGAAATAAAAAATAGGAAAAGATCCGAGTATGTCCCTTGTGCCTTTATGCACTAACACTGCTCTGAACATGAAAATCTAGGATTCTCTTCTAGTTGTCCGCTCTGTCGCTCTCTAACCAGGAAATCTGTTTCCGAACTTATAAGAGTCGATGTACCAACTCCAAAAACTAAGTGGGAGGGTTATATTTGTTGTTTGTAACCCATGATCCCCAACACTAATGAAAGAAGCAATTAACATGGGACTAAGAGCCGCTCTTGCGACCCTCTCTTAAATCGGAGTACTCCAAGGCGTTCTTGCTTCGATCATTGCTCAATGAGCTACGTCCGACAGTGAGACGATGAAGGCAAGGCCTCCCCTTGGGGGATTGTTTTTCAAAGTTGACCTTTTGGACTAAGTGGTTGGTTGCACACTTAGGCTCAATCCCTAGTGATCCTCCCTTGAGGCCCTGCGAAAAGATGTGAGTGATCAAACCAATTTAAAAGGTGGCTAGTCAAAATTGATGTATTGACATCTTGGCTAAGCATTAATGATGTGTCATTTACTTATAAATGGAGATTTTTTGCAGCCTTCTCTTGAGGGAGTAAATTATCATTTGGTTTATAACACCTTTGGATTTTATCAAGTCTTAATAAAACTTAAATCCTAAACCAAAGAATAATAAAAAACTTGTTTCAACTTTTATAGGAAAAATGTCTCTCAACCCTCTCTCAACCATTCTTTCCTCGAATAAAATCGAAGGCGACAATTACGTCGACTGGAAACGTAACCTCGACTTAATACCTACCTTTAATAAGTACAAATGGGTACTCACCACCCCGTGTCCTCCTCTGACGAATGATGATTCGACTCAAGAGGACAAAGACGCCTTGGCGGCCTGGCTCTGCTCCGATGAGATTGTGAGGTGCTATATCTTAGCATCAATGAACAATGTGTTGCAACAACAACATCGTGACATCGAGACTGCCGCCGACATGCTCAACAATCTCCATGAGATGTTTGGAGGGCAAAGGCATCAAGCAAGGCAACAAGCAGTCCTACAGTTTATGAACTGTCATATGAAGGCTAGGACTCCTGTTGGAAACTTTATGATACTGATCATTAGTTTTCTGAATAAAATGGAAATCCTAGGATTTGAGATTGATGGGAAGAATGTCATAGATATGATCTTAGAAACTCTCCCCGCATCTCTTAATACCTCCAAGATGAACTACTCCATAAACAAGCTAGTGTACACTGTTACCAAGCTTATGAAGGAACTTCACACTGCTGTAGGTCTTACTAAGAGAAAGAGGAATCAAGGAGAGGCACATGTTACTGAGGAAAAAGCCTTCACCTCTGAAACTAAGAAGAGACCTCACAAGGCCGATAAAAAGAACTGTCCTGCCTATCTCAAAGCAAAGGAACATAGTATTGTACTACTTACCGAAGCATGCTTAGTAGCTAATAATGTATCAACGTGGATTCTTGACTCCACTGCTACTAACCATATTTGTTGTTCCTTGAATGGTTTCAAGAAAACCAAAAGCTTAGAGGAAGGCGAGTTTTGTTTCAAATGGGGTGATGGGAGCCTGGTGTCTGCGAAGGCTGTGGGATCCGTGACGCTGTCTTTTGAAGACCGCACTTTAAACTTGAATAATGTTTATTTTGTTCCTACCTTTGGGAAGAACTTAATATCCGTTGCTCGTCTTCTTGAGCAAGATTATTGTTTAAAGTTCATTAAGAATGGAATTCGTATTTCGTTTCCTGATAATTCTTTTGTCACTGATGCATGTATGAAGAATGCTCTTTTCTACATCTATCCCACTCAACCTTCTCTTTTAGACACCGAAATAGATAATTATCTAATTAGGGAGTCAAAGAGGATCAAACTTTCTGAATCCTCCGGTCTTACAAAATCAACATACCTATGGCACTCAAGACTTGGTCATATCAGTCTAGAAAGGATTAAGAGACTTGTGAGGGATGGTCCACTCCAAGCCTCTGTAATAGGTTCACTACCTACTTGTGAATCCTGTATAGAAGGAAAAATGACTAAGCGACCTTTCTCTAATAAGGGTCGAAGAGCCACTGAGTTACTGGAACTGGTACATTCTGATGTATGTGGTCCGCTCAGCCAACAGGCAGGTGGAGGATACAAATACTTCGTTACCTTCACCGATGATTACTCGCGATATGGTTTTGTCTATTTGCTCAAACACAAATACAAGACCTTTAACGTATTTAAGGTCTTTAGGGCTTTAGTGGAAAAGCAAACTGGCAAAGTGATCAAAACCCTTCCATGTGATCGAGGTGGTGAGTATATGTCTGGAGAGTTTGATGACTTTCTTAAAGAGAAGGTATCGCTTCTTAGCTTACCGCACCTGGCACACCTCAACAAAACGGAGTATCAGAGAGAAGAAACCGAACTTTTATGGAGATGGTTAGATCAATGATGAGTTACTCATCACTCCCTGTTTCCTTTTGGGGATATGCCTGTTGTTGGCCCGTCTAGGGCCAACGGGAACAAGGGCATCTCTTCGACCAACATGGCTAGTACGAGGTCTTGGGCGGCAAAACCCTGACTCAACCAGGAGCCGGCCCAAACCAATGGCCAAGTCAAAGCCCAGCCATGGGCCGAGTCAATGGCTCACTCGGCCATTGGCTGGGTCAAATGGCTCACTCGGCCATTGGACAGTTCACTCGGCCATTGGCCGAGTGAACCTTCCAGCAGTTCACTCGGCCAATGGCCGAGTGAACCCTCCAGCCGCCAAGGCAGTTCACTCGGCCATTGGCCGAGTGAACCTTCCAGCAGTTCACTCGGCCAATGGCCGAGTGAACCATCCAGCTGCCCCTGCAGTTCACTCGGCCATTGGCCGAGTGAACCTTCCAGCAGTTCACTCGGCCAATGGCCGAGTGAACCTTCCAGCCGCCCCTGCAGTTCACTCGGCCATTGGCCGAGTGAACCTTCCAGCAGTTCACTCGGCCAATGGCCGAGTGGACCTCAGCCGGCCCAAGCTTTTCACTCGGCCAACGGCCGAGTGAACCTCACCACCATGTTCACTCGGCCATTGGCCGACCCAGCCACTAAATGGCCGAACCAAGCAAGTTCACTCGGCCAAGGGGGCTCCCAACCACCCCTTGGCTGCCTATAAATACAAGGGTCCTTCCCTTGACCCAGGTGATCCATTCTTGAGCACTGAAACGCTGCCGAACTCGTACCTCGCTCGTTTCTCTCAAGCTTTGGCCTCTAAACACCCCTAAAACCTCTATACTCCACCTCAATCTCACTAATGTTGAGCGTCGGAGAGGTAAACAGGGGCACCCCCGCTGTTTCCCCTTTGTAGTTCACAATCTCTTTCTTGCTTTTCAGGTATCGAGACAAGGTGAGCTTCACCCACAGCTAAGGGACGACTTGGGACACCATGTCCGACACGCTCGAGCCGGAGTGAGACCACTTGGTCCGGCCTTGGGTCTAACCACTCTGGGCTCCTAAATCGTTGTCCAAAAATCGGCGACAACAATGCCCTCGAAACAGCAGCCTATATTCTGAACCAAGTTCTGTCCAGAACAGTTCCTGGTACTCCTTATGAACGATGGACTGGCCGTAAAGTGAATCTTGGCCGCATCAAAATTTGGGGTTGCCCTGCACACGTGCTAAGGCAAAAGATTATCAAGTTGGCTAGTAGGTTAGAATTATGTCTATTCGTTGGATATCCGAAGGAAACCAAAGGTTTTACTTTCTATAGTCCCGAGGACGATAAGACTTTCGTTAGCACGAATGCTAGTTTCCTTGAGGAGGACTTTATGAAGGATGCGAAACCTAGAAGCAAAATTGTGCTTGAAGAAAAGTTGGGTGAGGAAGCTTCTACCTCATCTGTAAGAACTGTTCTTACCCCAACTGAAACACAACCTAACTCTTCAGAATCTCGTCAAGTAGTACTTCGACGTAGTGGGAGGGCTACTCAAAAGCCTGACAGGTACATGTCTTATGGAGACTCTCTTGTAGCCGTCTCTGACATGGATGATCCTGTTTCCTATAGCCAAGTGATGGCTTGTTCTGAATCAAACCTTTGGCTTGACTCCATGAAAGTTGAGATGCACTCGATGTATGTCAACAAAGTCTGGAAACTTGTAGACCTTCCTGAAGGGATTAAACCCGTATGGTGTAAGTGGATATACAAGAAGAAAAGGGGTCCGGATTGGAACATCGAAACGTTCAAAGCACGACTTGTGGCGAAGGGTTATACCCAACAAGAAGGGATTGACTATGATGAAACCTTCTCGCCAGTCGCGATGCTTAAATCTATCCGCATACTTCTATCCATAGCTGCAGCTCTCGACTATGAAATCTAGCAAATGGATGTCAAGACAGCCTTCCTAAATGGCAATCTTGACGAGCGCATTTACATGGCTCAACCAAACGGGTTCGTGGAAGAAGGTCAAGAGACGAAGGTTTGTGAGTTGCTTAAATCCATTTATGGACTAAAGCAAGCATCTAGGTCATGGAATATTAGATTCGATGAAACTGTAAAGAGCTTTGGCTTTGAACAGTCAATAGATGAGCCTTGTGTTTACAAGTTAATACACGAAGGCAAAGTTGTGTTTCTGGTACTATATGTCGATGATATACTACTCATAGGTAATGACGTGGGTAAGTTATCTGAGGTTAAGGTGTGGCTAGCAAAGCAATTCAACATGAAGGATCTAGGAGAAGCCGCATACATTCTAGGGATCCAAATCTTTCGAGATCGGAAAAACCGGACCCTGTCGCTCTCTCAAGCATCTTATACTGATAAGGTGATGGATCGCTTCTCGATGCAAGACTGCAAGAGGGGTCAAACACCCTTTAGGCATGGAGTTTCACTCTCTAAGGACCAGTCTCCCAAGACTGCACAAGAGATTGAAGACATGAGGAAGATTCCTTACGCCTCTGCCGTAGGAAGCCTCATGTATGCTATGCTTTGCACTAGACCTGACATCTGTTTCGCCATTGGCGTAGTTAGTCGTTTCCAATCCAACCCTGGACCCGAGGACTGGATTGCTGTTAAGCATGTTCTTAAGTATCTTCGAAGAACTAGGAACTTGATGCTTACATACTCAGGTACTGACCTGACTATGACGGGATATACCGACTCCGATTTTCAAGCGGATAAGGATTCCAGGAAATCCACTTCGGGATCTGTGTTCATCCTTAATGGTGGAGCTGTTGTGTGGAGAAGTATTAAGCAATCTTGCATTGCTGACTCCACAATGGAAGCAGAATATGTGGCTGCTTGTGAAGCATCCAAAGAGGCTGTATGGCTTAGAAAGTTCCTTAAGTATTTGGAAGTTGTTCCAAACGTCGACGAGCCCATGACCCTTTATTGTGATAATAGTGGGGCTGTCGCTAACTCAAAGGAACCTAGAAGCCATAAGCGCTCTAAGCATATTGAGAGGAAATACCATTTGATTCGAGAGATCATGCAGCGCGGAGACGTGGAAGTGAAGAAGATCTCAACGGTGGACAACCTCGCAGATCCATTCACCAAGGCCCTAGCGAACAAGGTCTTCGACCAACATCGTTAGGGATTAGGCATGAAGGACTACACACACCTTCTTTGAGTCAAGTGGGTGTTTGTTGTCAATGGTACCCACAAGAAGAGTTGTAATCCTTATATTGTACATTTGATGTAATAAAGTCTCATGAAGACTCTTGCTTGTAATTTCTTATTCATTCATAAAAAGTTGAAACGTTCATTCATTCCTCCTTGTCTGTTTGAAGCTTTATGATAAAACATTAGTCTGTAGTCCATAAACAAACTAAACAACTTACGAAGAGACAAATGTAGATTTGCATGAACAAACTCTTCAAAGTTTGCTTAAAACGATATTGTTGTCGCTGTTTTTCGGACAACGATTTAGGAGTCAAAGGCGGTTAGACCCAAGGCAGGACCAAGTGGTCTCGTCTTGACTCGAGCGTGTCGGACTCGGTATCCCGAGTCTTCCCTTAGCTGTGATTGTCCCTTGAGTTCGTCCAAGTACCTGAAAAGGAGGAAAGAACAGGTGAACTAGGAAGGGAAAACAGAGGGGTTTGTTGTCAATGGTGCCCACAAGAAGAGTTGTAGTCTTTATTTTGTACATTTGATGTAATAAAGTCTCATGAAGACTCTTGCTTGTAATTGCCTATCTATTCATTAATAAAGTTGAAACGTTCATTCATTCTTTCTTTGTTTGAAGCTTTATGATAAAACCTTAGTCTTTTAGTCCATAAACAAACTTAACAACTTACGAAGAGACAAATGTAGATTTGCATGAACAAACTCTTCGTAGTTTGCTTAAAACGATATATTCGCAATCTTAGGGTCAAAGGACTATTGACCTCAGTATGATTGTTAGAAGAATCTATGATGTCTGGTTATGAGGCATTGAGAGTTGGAGACTCTATAGTTCTTCTAGGTATCTTCCGAAGGTACTGAATTGACCAGTGCACTTCTAGAGACAAGATAAGAACAAACCATTTAACCTCTTATGTCTCGAAGTCACTATGTATGAATTGCATCATGCTTACCTTAATCCTGAAATGAGACATGCCATTTCACACTTTAGTATTCTCATTTGAGAAAGTCAAAGTTCGGACTCACTATGTGATTCCGAACAAGGCCTATTGGTGAAGTACTAAGTTGTGAGTCTGTCATGAGTAACTTTGTGAAGTTCTCATAGATATGGAATTCATGTACAAGATTGCTGAAATGCAATGTATGTCACCTCATGCTTTGTTCCTTGGAGTGTGAATAAATGAACTGGCCAGTGTCCAAATTGAGTCCTGACTCTTTTGGATGAAACAATGTGACTTGTTAGCTCCTCGTCAATACATTGTTTCTAACTTATTCACAAGCGACAAAGGAGTTGAGGAAATAACAGCTAGAAGGGTAAAATGGTAATTTAGTAAATCCCGACTAGCTGATGACATTCATGAAGGGTAAACATATATAATATTCAGTGGATCCGCTCATCATAATTAGGTCGAATTCTTGAGTAGAAAACAAATTCATTTGAACCGAGAGATTTTCAGTGTCAGCTCTTTAGTGGAGTCAGTTGGCATTAAGCTAAACTTGGAAAAGGTTTGTGAACTTTTGAGTCCAAGTGTTTAGCTCAAGCTTTGTTGATTTGGGTCCATGAGGTCACTGTCACGAATCACATCGATAGGAATAGTTAAACTGGAAGCTAAGTCAAAACAAGAACGAAAATTGTCAAAAGGGTATTTTTGTCTTTTGAGACATATGATGAAATGAATGTCAATAAATTTTTTGACAAGTTCATTTGATGACTTAATGTCACTCGGTCATAACTTGATTATTGGGCCTCGTGAATTAATTTCATTTCATAAGAATTTTATTGAAAATTCTTAATGGGCCTTTTTCATGTTGTCATGAACAAGTGGAAAAGCTTCTAGAAGGCCTTTCTAGATAAGTTATAGGCGCCCAAAAACCCAAGAGACAAGAGAGAATATTTTGTGCATAAATGTATGAAGATACTTGCCAAAAGAAAAAGAGGAAACAAATTTCCTCTAAGGGAAATAAGAGGTAGGCGCCCAACACAAGTAAGAAGCAAGGCAAGGAACAAAAAAGGAAACAAATCCAAGGCTTAATGAAGCCCACCTTGGCCGAGTGCATCATAGAGGAAAAGAGGAATTTGGCTCATGAATATGTGATATTCTATAGAAGAGGAAACTACTTTATTGAAGGTAAGACCTCTCCTATAAATAGGAGCCTCATTCTTCTCATTTTTCTCATTCCACATAAGTTAGAGATTGAGAGCTTCTCTCTCTAGAACTTGTGGTTGCCGCCCCTCTTTTCTCTCTCTCTAGTTTATTTTCGATTTTTCTTGTTTTGGCACCTAGGTCCTCACTCGACCTAGTGTTTAGCTCTGCGACTTCGAGACTCGTTCTTAAGTCGTAGCGTTTAAAAGTGCCCACTCACTGATTCCTTCTTTTCGAGTGATTTAGTGATAGAAACTTTCGTGGTTTCTCGAGGTGCCGAGGAAAGAAAGAGAGACGTGCTGCGAGGGGAGACGAGCGTTGCGAACTTTCCAAAAGCTTCTTCGAAGTTCAAGCTTCAAGAAAGGTTAGTAAACTCTTAGCTCATATTGGTTTTTAATTACATGTACTTGCACTTGTCTAGGTTAGTAAAAACTATTTTACTTGTAAAAGAAAATTTTTAAAAGTCCGCCGCTTACCGAAGCGTTAATTATTTTCTCAAACCCTAGATCGATTCCAACAGGGGTGCCTCTGTTTACCTCTCCGACGCTCAACATTAGTAGGATTTGTTGTCAATAGTGCCCACAAGAAGAGTTGTAGTCTTTATTTTGTACATTTGATGTAATAAAGTCTCATGAAGACTCTTGCTTGTAATTGTCTATTCATTCATTAATAAAGTTGAAACGTTCATTCATTCTTTCTTTGTTTGAAGCTTTATGATAAAACCTTAGTCTTTTAGTCCATAAACAAACTTAACAACTTACGAAGAGACAAATGTAGATTTGCATGAACAAACTCTTCGTAGTTTGCTTAAAACGATATATTCACAATCTTAGGGTCAAAGGACTATTGACCTCAGTATGATTGTTAGAAGAATCTATGATGTCTGGTTATGAGGCATTGAGAGTTGGGGACTCTATAGTTCTTCTAGGTATCTTCCGAAGGTACTGAATTGACCAGTGCACTTCTAGAGACAATATAAGAACAAACCATTTAACCTCTTATGTCTTGAAGTCACTATGTATGAATTGCATCATGCTTACCTTAATCCTGAAATGAGACATGCCTTTTCACACCTTAGTATTCTCATTTGAGAAAGTCAAAGTTCGGACTCACTATGTGATTCCGAACAAGGCCTATTGGTGAAGTACTAAGTTGTGAGTATGTCATGAGTAACTTTGTGAAGTTCTCATAGATATGGAATTCATGTACAAGATTGCTGAAATGCAATGTATGTCACCTCATGCTTTGTTCCTTGGAGTGTGAATAAATGAACTGGCCAGTGTCCAAATTGAGTCCTGACTCTTTTGGATGAAACAATGTGACTTGTTAGCTCCTCGTCAATACGTTGTTTCTAACTTATTCACAAGCGACAAAGGAGTTGAGGAAATAACAGCTAGAAGGGTAAAATGGTAATTTAGTAAATCCCGACTAGCTGATGACATTCATGAAGGGTAAACATAGATAATATTCAGTGGATCCGCTCATCATAATTAGGTCGAATTCTTGAGTAGAAAATAAATTCATTTGAACCGAGAGATTTTCAGTGTCAGCTCTTTAGTGGAGTCAGTTGGCATTAAGCTAAACTTGGAAAAGGTTTGTGAAATTTTGAGTCCAAGTGTTTAGCTCAAGCTTTGTTCATTTGGGTCCATAAGGTCACTGTCACGAATCACATCGATAGGAATAGTTAAACTGGAAGCTAAGTCAAAACAAGAACGAAAATAGTCAAAAGGGTATTTTTGTCTTTTGAGACAGGATGAAATGAATGTCAATAAATTTTGACAAGTTCATTTGATGACTTAATGTCACTCGGCCATGACTTGTTCATTGGGCCTCGTGAATTAATTTCATTTCATAAGAGTTTTATTGAAAATTCTTAATGGGCCTTTTTCATGTTCTCATGAATAAATGAAGAAGCTTCTAGAAGCTCCTTCTAGAGACATGTTGGGCGCCCAACATACCTAAGGAAAGAGAGTTTATTTTGTGCATAAATGTATTTAGATACATGCCAAAAGAAAAAGAGGAAACAAATTTTGCATATGGGATGCATAAGGAATCGACCATGTTGAGAGAAAAGGCAAGCCTTGAACAAAATAGGAAACAAATCAAGGCTTCTAGAAGACTTGTTTTGGCCGTGTGTCTCAAGTAGGAAATAGGGAAATTAGCTCATGAATATGTGATATTCTATAGAAGAGGAAACTACCTTATTGAAGGTGAGACCTCTCCTATAAATAGGAGCCTCATTTCCTCACATTTCATTCATCCAAGTTTAAGAGATTTGAGAGACTCTCTCTCTAGAACTTGTGGCCAAAAATCCTCTCTCTCTAGTTTATTTTCGATTTTTTCTTGTCTTGGCACCTAGGTCCTCACTCGACCTAGTGTTTAGCTCTGCGACTTCGAGACTCGTTCTTAAGTCGTAGTGTTTAAAAGTGCCCACTCACTGATTCCTTCTTTTCGAGTGATTTAGTGATAGAAACTTTCGTGGTTGCTCAAGGTGCCGAGGAAAGAAAGAGAGACGTGCTGCGAGGGGAGACGAGCGTTGCAAACTTTCCAAAAGCTTCTTCAAAGTTCAAGCTTCAAGAAAGGTTAGTAAACTTCTATGCTCATATTGGTTTTTATTTACATGTACTTGCTTCTTTGTCTAGGTTAGTAAAAACTGTTTTTACTTGAAAAGAAATTTTTTAAAATTCCGCCGCTTCCCGAAGCGTTTAATCTTTTTCTTAAACCCTAGATCAATTCCAACAGGATTGAGGTGGAGTATAGAGGTTTTAGAGGTGGTGAGAGGCCAAAGATGAGCGAAACGAGTGAAGTACGAGTTCGACAGCGTTTCGGGACTCAAAAATGGATTACCTGGGTCAAGGGAGGGACCCCTGTATTTATAGGCGGCCAAGGGGTGGTTTGAAGACCCCTTGGCCAAGTGAGCAAGCTTGAGTCGGCCATTGACCCCCTGAATGGTTTGGTCGGCCAATGGCCGAGTGAACATGGTGGTGAGGTTCACTCGGCCATTGGCCGAGTGAAAAGCTTGGGGCCGGCTGAGGTTCACTCGGCCATTGGCCGAGTGAACTACTGGAAGGTTCACTCGGCCAATGGCCGAGTGAACTGCATGGCCGGCTGAAAGGTTCACTCGGCCATTGGTCGAGTGAACAGCTGGAAGGTTCACTCGGCCAATGGCCGAGTGAACTGCATGGCCGAGGATAGCCAAGCTCGGCCTTTGGCCGAGGCCGAGCTCATGAGGCCGAGGTTGAGCTCGTGAGGCCGAGGTCGAGCTTATGAGGCTGAGGTCAATCTCGTGAGGCCGAGGTCGACCTCATGAGGTTGGGGTCGCACTCATGAGGCCGAGGTCGAGCTCGTGAGGCCGAGTGGAGGTCGAGCTATGAGGCCGGAGGTCGGCCATGGAGCTCGAGGCTGAGCTCATTAGGCCGGAGGTCGGCCATGGAGCTGGAGGCCGAGCTCATGAGGCCGGAGGTCGGCCATGGAGCTGGAGGCCGGCCCTGGGTCGGCCGTGCGTCGGGGGAGTCCCGGGGTGGTCGCTATCGCGGCCGTCGCTGCTCTACCGGGCCGAGATGGACCGGAAACATTAGCCCCCTGAGTTTACGGTCGAGCGTGGGTCGAGTGGAAACTCAATGTTTACACCGGCGTGCGGACGCGGGACGAACGCTCTCGGGTTTGCGAGCGTGCCGCAAAAGGGCTTTTAATGCATCGCGAGGGAAAGCCTTTGTACGTTGCGAGGGACGGCCTTTGTGCGTCGCGGGGGACGGCCTTTGTGCGTCGCGAGGGACGGCCTTTGTGCGTCGTGAGGGACGGCTTTATTGCGTCGCGAGGGACGGCTTTATGCGTGTCTTATGTTCTCGACATACTATAGTAGTCGATTCGCACGGTTTTGTCGGTGCGCATCTTATTTTCTAGACTTACCAGTGAAGGCGTAATCGATTTGCGCGACTCGGGCCTCGGGGGGCCCCGGTGTCACGTTTGTGTGACCGGGTTTCCCGCGAACACTGGCTAGACCAGATAAATCCGGCGGACGCAAGCCTTTGAAACCCATTTGTGACTCGCTGCCTTTCGGTTCACGAGCTGGGCGGCGAGAGCGGTGCCACATTTGTGTGGCCGGGTTTCCCGTGGACGCTGGCTAGACCAGATACGTCCGGCGGACGCAAGCCTTTGAAACCCATTTGTGACTCGCTGCCTTTCGGCTCACGAGCTGGGCGGCGAGCGCGGTGCCACATTTGTGTGGCCAGGTTTCCCGTGGACGCTGACTAGACTAGATACGTCCGGCGGACGCAAGCCTTTGGAACCCATTTGTAACTTGCTGCCTTTCGGCTCACGAGCTGGGCGGCGAGCGCGGTGCCACATTTGTGTGGCCAAGTTTCCCATGGACGCTGGTTAGACCAGATACGTCCGGCGGACGCAAGCCTTTGAAACCCATTTGTAACTCGCTGCCTTTCGGCTCACGAGCTGGGCGGCGAGCGCGGTGCCACATTTGTGTGGCCGGGTTTCCCGTGGACGCTGGCTAGACCAGATACGTCCAGCGGACGCAAGCCTTTGAAACCCATTTGTAACACGCTGCCTTTCGGCTCACGAGCTGGGCGGCGAGAGCGGTGCCACATTTGCGTGGCCAGGTTTCCCGTGGACGCTGGCTAGACCAGATACGTCCGGCGGACGCAAGCCTTTGAAACCCATTTGTAACTCACTGCCTTTCGGCTCACGAGCTGGGCGGCGAGCGCGGTGCCACATTTGTGTGGCCAGGTTTCCCGTGGACGCTGGCTAGACTAGATACGTCCGGCGGCGCAAGCCTTTGGAACCCGTTTGTAACTCGCTGCGTTTCGGCTCACGAGCTGGGCGGCGAACGCGGTGCCATATTTGTGTGGCCAGGTTTCCCGTGGACGCTGGCTAGACCAGATACGTCCGGCGGACGCAAGCCTTTGGAACCCATTTGTAACTCGCTGCCTTTCGGCTCACGAGCTGGGCGGCGAGCGCGGTGCCACATTTGTGTGGCCAGGTTTCCCGTGGACGCTGGCTAGACAACATACTTCCGACGGACGCAATCCTTTGGAACCCATTTGTAACTCGCTGCCTTTCGGCTCACGAGCTGGGCGGCGAGCGCGGTGCCACATTTGCGTGGCCAGGTTTCCCGTGGACGCTGGCTAGACCAGATACGTCCGGCGGACGCAAGCCTTTGGAACCCATTTGTAACTCGCTGCCTTTCGGCTCACGAGCTGGGCGGCGAGCGCGGTGCCACATTTGCGTGGCCAGGTTTCCCGTGGACGCTGGCTAGACCAGATACGTCCGGCGGACGCAAGCCTTTGAAACCCATTTGTAACTCGCTGCCTTTCGGCTCACGAGCTGGGCGGCGAGCGCGGTGCCACATTTGTGTGGTCATACCGTCTTATGAACATGGCACAATTGGGCGCGTGCGTCACGTGACAGGCAAGGTTAGGTGCAGACTTGATCCCCCGGTGAGTGTGGCACCTTAGTGCGCTGGTCGCATTTCCGGGTTGGGTCTCTTGGGTCGAGCCTTGTGCCTTTGTGAGTGCGGTGCCCTGGTGCGCGTTTCACGTTTGGGTACTCAGGTGGCCCATTCTTACTCGGTACTCGACTCGAGGAGTGAACTCGACCCGAGGAGATACGTAGAGTCGACACGAGGAGTAGCCAGTCGACTCGCGGATTCGGTACTTGACTCGAGGATTGGACTCAAGTCGAGGCGACATGTAGAGTCGGCAGGAGGAGTAGCTTGTCGACTCGTGGACTCGGTGCTCGACTCGAGGAGTGAACTCAACTCGAGGAGAAACGTAGAGTCGGCACGAGGAGTAGCTTGTCAACTCGTGGACTCGGTGCTCGACTCGAGGAGTGAACTCGACTCGAGGAGAAACGTAGAGTCGGCACGAGGAGTAGCTTGTCGACTCGTGGACTCGGTACTCGACTCGAGGAATGAACTCAACTCGAGGAGAGACGTAGAGTCGGCACGAGGAGTAGCTTGTCGACTCGTGGCCTCGGTACTCGACTCGAGGAATGAACTCAACTCGAGGAGAGACGTAGAGTCGGCACGAGGAGTAGCTTGTCGACTCGTGGCCTCGGTACTCGACTCGAGGAGTGAACTCAACTCGAGGAGAAACGTAGAGTCGGCACGAGGAGTAGCTTGTCGACTCGTGGACTCGGTACTCGACTCGAGGAGTGAACTCAACTCGAGGAGAAACGTAGAGACGGCACGAGGAGTTGTTGATCGACTTGAGGACTCGAAACTCAACTCGAGGAGTGAATTCAACTCGAGGAGAAGCGTAGAGTCGGCACGAGGAGTAGCTTGTCGACTCGTGGACTCGGTACTCGACTCGAGGAGTGAACTCAACTCGAGGAGAAACGTAGAGTCGGCACGAGGAGTAGCTTGTCGACTCGTGGACTAGGTACTCGACTCGAGGAGTGAACTCAACTCGAGGTGAAACGTAGAGTCGGCACGAGGAGTAGCTTGTCGACTCGTGGACTCGGTACTCGACTCGAGGAGTGAACTCAACTCGAGGAGTGAACTCAACTCGAGGAGAAACGTAGAGTCGGCACGAGGAGTAGTGTTGGAATCGATCTAGGGTTTGAGAAAAAGTTTAACGCTTCGTTAAGCGGCGGAATTTTAAAAAATTTCTTTTAAAGTAAAACTAGTTTTTACTAACCTAGACAAGAGCATGTACATGTAAATAAGAACTAATATGAGCTATTAAAGTTACTAACCTTTCTTGAAGCTTGAACCTTGTAGAAGCTTTTGGAAAGTTGCAACGCTCGTCTCCCCTCGCAGCACGTCTCTCTTTCTTTCCTCGGCACCTCGAGCAACCACGAAAGTTTCTATCACTAAATCACTCGAAAAGAAGGAATCAGTGAGTGGGCACTTTTAAACACTACGACTTGAGAACGAGTCTCGAAGTCGCAGAGCTAAACACTAGGTCGAGTGAGGACCTAGGTGCCAAGACAAGAAATAATCGAAAATAAACTAGAGAGAGAGAGAGGAAGGGGCGGCCAAGTCTAGAGAGAGAAGCTCTCAATCTCTAAAACTTTGCATGAATGAAAAGTGTGGAATGAGGCTCCTATTTATAGGAGAGGTCTCACCTTCAATAAGGTAGTTTCCTCTTCTATAGAATATCACATATTCATGAGCCAATTTCCCTTTTCCTTCAAAGAGACACACGGCCAAGACTAAGCAAGTAAGTCCTTGGATTTGTTTCCTCTTTTATTTGCTTCTCTCTTGACTCTTTTGGGCGCCTACCTTGCTTTCCCCTTAGGGGAAATTTGTTTCCTCTTTTTCTTTTGGCAAGTATCTTCATACATTCATGCACAAAATATTCTCTCTTTCCTTGGGTGTGTTGGGCGCCTATCCCTATTCTAGAAAGGCCTTCTAGAAGCTTTTCCACTTGTTCATGACAATATGAAAAAGGCCCATTAAGAATTTTCATTAAAATTCTCATGAAATGAAATTAATCCACAAGGCCCAATTAATCATATTATGGCCGAGTGACATTAAGTCATCAAATGAACTTGTCAAAATTTATTGACATTCATTTCATCATTTGTCTCAAAAGACAAAAATACCCTTTTAACTATTTTCGTTCTTGTTTTGGCTTAGCTTCCAGTTTAACTATTCCTATCGATGTGATTCGTGACAGTGACCTCATGGACCCAAATGAACAAAGCTTTAGCTAAACACTTGGACTCAAAAGTTCACAAACCTTTTCCAAGTTTAGCTTAATGCCAACTGACTCCACTAAAGAGCTGACACTGAAAATCTCTCGGTTCAAATGAATTTATTTTCTACTCAAGAATTCGACCTAATTATGATGAGCGGATCCACTGAATATTATCTATGTTTACCCTTCATGAATGTCATCAGCTAGTCGGGATTTACTAAATTACCATTTTACCCTTCTAGCTGTTATTTCCTCAACTCCTTTGTCGCTTGTGAATAAGTTAGAAACAATGTATTGACGAGGAGCTAACAAGTCACATTGTTTCATCCAAAAGAGTCAAGACTCAATTTGGACACTGGCCAGTTCATTTATTCACACTCCAAGGAACAAAGCATGAGGTGACATACATTGCATTTCAGCAATCTCGTACATGAATTCCATATCTATGAGAACTTCACAAAGTTACTCATGACAGACTCACAACTTAGTACTTCACCAATAGGCCTTGTTCGGAATCACATAGTGAGTCCGAACTTTGACTTTCTCAAATGAGAATACTAAGGTGTGAAATGGCATGTCTCATTTCAGGATTAAGGTAAGCATGATGCAATTCATACATAGTGACTTCGAGACATAAGAGGTTAAATGGTTTGTTCTTATCTTGTCTCTAGAAGTGCACTGGTCAATTCAGTACCTTCGGAAGATACCTAGAAGAACTATAGAGTTCCTAACTCTCAATGCCTCATAACCAGACATCATAGATTCTTCTAACAATCATACTGAGGTCAATAGTCCTTTGACCCTAAGATTGTGAATATATCGTTTTAAGCAAACTACGAAGAGTTTGTTCATGCAAATCTACATTTGTCTCTTCGTAAGTTGTTAAGTTTGTTTATGGACTAAAAGACTATGGTTTTATCATAAAGCTTCAGACAAGGAAGATTGAATGAACGTTTCAACTTTATTAATGAATGAATAGGCAATTACAAGCAAGAGTCTTCGTAAGACTATATGACATCAAATGTACATCAATAGACACTACTACTCTTCTTGTGGGCACCATTGACAACAAACTCCCACTTGACTCAAAGAAGATGTGAGTAGTCCTACATGCCTCATCCCTCTCGAAGTCGGTCGAAGACCATGTTCGCTAGGGCCTTGGTGAATGGATCTGCCAGAGATCTACTTCACCTCCACGTCTCCGCGTTGCGCGATCTCTCGAATCAAATGGTATTTCCTCTAAATATGTTTAGAGCGCTTATGGCTTCTAGGTTCCTTTGAGTTAGCGACATCCCCACTATTATCACAATAAAGGGTCATGGGCTCGTCGACGTTTGGAACGATTTCCAAATACTTAAGGAATTTTCTAAGCCATACAGCCTCTTTGGATGCTTCACAAGCAGCCACATATTCTGCTTTCATTGTGGAGTCAGCAATGCAAGATTGCTTAATACTTCTCCACACAACAGCTCCACCATTAAGGATGAACACAGATCCCGAAGTGGATTTCCTGGAATCCTTATCCGCTTGAAAATCGGAGTCGGTATATCCCGTCATAGTCAGGTCAGTACCTGAGTATGTAAGCATCAAGTTCCTAGTTCTTCGAAGATACTTAAGAACATGCTTAACAGCAATCCAGTGCTCGGGTCCAGGGTTGGATTGGAAACGACTAACTACTCCAACGGCGAAACATATATCAGGTCGGGTGCAAAGCATAGCATACATGAGGCTTCCTACGGCAGAGGCGTAAGGAATTTTCCTCATGTCTTCAATCTCTTGTGCAGTCTTGGGAGACTGGTCCTTAGAGAGTGAAACTCCATGCCTAAAGGGTGTTTGACCCCTCTTGCAGTCTTGCATCGAGAAGCGATCCATCACCTTATCAATATAAGATGCTTGAGAGAGCGACAGGGTCCGGTTTTTCCTATCTCGAAAGATTTGGATCCCCAGAATGTACGCGGCTTCTCCTAGATCCTTCATATCGAATTGCTTTGCTAGCCAGACCTTAACCTCAGATAACTTACCCACGTCATTACCAATGAGTAGTATATCATCGACATATAGTACCAGAAACACAACTTTGCCTTCGTGTATTAACTTGTAAACACAAGGCTCATCTATTGACTGTTCAAAGCCGAAGCTCTTTACAGTTTCATCGAATCTAATATTCCATGACCTAGATGCTTGCTTTAGTCCATAAATGGATTTAAGCAACTCACAAACCTTGGTCTCTTGACCTTTATCCACGAAACCGTCTGGTTGAGCCATGTAAATGCGCTCGTCAAGATTGCCATTCAGAAAGGCTGTCTTGACATCCATTTGCCAGATCTCATAGTCGAGAGCTGCAGCTATGGATAGGAGTATGCGGATGGATTTAAGCATCGCGACTGGCGAGAAGGTTTCTTCATAGTCAATCCCTTCTTGTTGGGTATAACCCTTTGCCACAAGTCGTGCTTTGAACGTCTCGACGTTCCCATCAGGACCCCTTTTCTTCTTGTATATCCACTTACACCCTACGGGTTTAATCCCTTCAGGAAGGTCTACAAGTTTCCAGACTTTGTTGACATACATCGAGTGCATTTAAACTTTCATGGCGTCAAGCCAAAGGTTTGATTCAGAACAAGCCATCGCTTGGCTATAGGAAACAGGGTCATCCATGTCGGAGACGGCTACAAGAGAGTCTCCATAAGACATGTACCTGTCAGGCTTTTGAGTAGCCCTCCCACTACGTCGAAGTACTACTTGACGAGATTCTGATGAGTTAGGTTGTGTTTCAGTTGGGGTAAGAACAGTTCTTACAGATGAGGTAGAAGCTTCCTCACCCAACTTTTCTTCAAGCACAATTTTGCTTCTAGGTTTCGCATCATTCATAAAGTCCTCCTCAAGGAAACGAGCATTCGTGCTAACGAAAGTCTTATCGTCCTCGGGACTATAGAAAATGAAACCTTTGGTTTCCTTTGGATATCCTACAAACAGGCACAATTCTGACCTACTAGCCAACTTGCTAGTCTTTTGCCTTAGCACATGTGCAGGGCAACCCCAAATTCGGATGTGGCCCAAACTTACTTTACGGCCAGTCCATCTTTCATAAGGAGTACCAGGAACCGTTTTAGACGGAACTTGGTTCAGAATGTAAGCGGCTGTTTCGAGGGCATATCCCCAAAAGGAAAGCGGGAGTGATGAGTAACTCATCATCGATCTAACCATCTCCATAAGAGTTCGGTTTCTTCTCTCTGACACTCCGTTTTGTTGAGGTGTGCCAGGTGCGGTAAGCTGAGAAGCAATACCTTCTTCTTTAAGAAAGTCGTCGAACTCTCCAGACATATACTCACCACCTCGATCAGATCGAAGGGTTTTGATCACTTTGCCAGTTTGCTTTTCCACTAAAGCCCTAAAGACCTTAAATACGTTAAAGGTCTCGGATTTGTGTTTGAGCAAATAGACAAACCCATATCGTGAGTAATCATCAGTGAAGGTAACGAAGTATTCGTATCCTCCACGTGCCTGTTGGCTGAGCGGACCACATACATCAGAATGTATTAGTTCCAGCAACTCAGTGGCTCTTCGACCTTTATCAGAGAAAGGTCGCTTAGTCATTTTTCCTTCTATGCAGGATTCACAAGTAGGTAGTGAACCTATTGCAGAGGCTTGGAGTGGACCATCCCTCACAAGTCTCTTAATCCTTTCTAGACTGATATGACCAAGTCTTAAGTGCCATAGGTGTGTTGATTTTGTTAGATCGGAGGATTCAGAAAGTTTGATCCTCTTTGGCTCCCTAATAAGATCATTATCTATTTCGGTGTCTAAAAGAGAAGGTTGAGTGGGATAGATGTAGAAAAGAGCATTCTTCATACATGCATCAGTGACAAAAGAATTATCAGGAAACGAAATACGAATTCCATTCTTAATGAACTTTAAACAATAATCTTGCTCACGAAGACGAGCAACGGATATTAAGTTCTTCCCAAAGGTAGGAACAAAATATACATTATTCAAGTTTAAAGTGCGGTCTTCAAAAGACAGCGTCACAGATCCCACAGCCTTTGCAGACACCAGGCTCCCATCACCCCATTTGAAACAGAACTCGCCTTCCTCTAAGCTTTTGGTTTTCTTGAAACCATTCAAGGAACAGCAAATATGGTTAGTAGCAGCGGAGTCAAGAATCCACGTTGATACATTATCAGCTACTAAGCATGCTTCGGTAACTAGTACAATACCATGTTCCTTTGCTGCGGGACAGTTCTTTTTGTCGGCCTTGTAAGGTCTCTTCACAGTTTCAGAGGCGGAGGCTTTTCGCTCAGTAGCATGTGCCTCTCCTTGATTCCTCTTTCTCTAAGTGAAACCTACAGCAGTGTGAAGTTCCTCCATAAGCTTGGTAGCAGTGTACTCTAGCTTGTTTATGGAGTAGTTCATCTTGGAGGTATCAAGAGACGCGGGGAGAGTTTCTAAGATCATATCTATGAGATTCTTCCCATCAGTCTCAGATCCTAGGATTTCCATTTTATTTAGAAAACTAATGATCAGTATCATAAAGTCTCTAACAGGAGTCCTAGCCTTCATATGACAGTTCATAAACTGTCGGACTGCTTTTTGCCTTGCTTGACGCCTTTGCCCTCCAAAACTCTCAAGGAGATTGTAGAGCATGTCAGCGCCAGTCTCGATGTCACGATGTTGCTTGTTCAGCATATTGTTCATAGATGCTAAGATATAGCACCTCACAATCTCATCGGATCGAAGCCAGGCCGCTAAGGCGTTATTGTCCTCTTGAGTTGAATCATCATTCGTCAGAGGAGGACACGGGGTGGTGAGTACCCATTTGTGCTTGTTAACGGTAGGTATTATGTCGAGGTTACGTTTCGAATCTATGTAGTTTTCGTTTTCGAGTTGGTTCGAGGAAAGAAAGATAGAGATAGGGTTGAGAGACATATTGCCTATAACAGTTGAAACAAGTTTATGATTAGTCTTTGGTTTAGGATTTAAGTTTCATTAAGACTTTTGTAAAATCCAAAGGTGTTATGAACGAAATGACACTTTACTCCTTCGAGGGAAGGCCGCAACGAGTCTCCTTTCATAAGTAAATGACTCATCATTAATGCATAGCCAAGATGTCAATACATCAATTTTGACTAGCCACCTTGTAAATTGGTTTGATCACTCACATCCTTTCGCAGGGCCTCGAGGGAGGATTACTAGGGATTGAGTCTAAGTGTGTAACCAACCACTTAGTCCAAAAGATTGACTTTGAAAAACAATCCGCCGAGGGGAGGTCTTGTCATCATCGTCTCACTCTCGGACGTAGCTCATTGAGCAATGATCAGAGCAAAGCGCCCTTGAGTACTCTCATTTAAGAGAGGGCCACGAGGGTGACTCTTAGTCCGGCGACACTTGCACTTTTCATTAGTGTTGGGGATCGTGGGTTACAAACAACAAGTATAACCCTCCCACTTAGTTTTTGGAGTTGGTTCATCGACTCTTATAATTTCGGAAACAAATTTCCTCGTTAGAGAGCGACAGAGCGGACAAGTAGAAGAGAATCCTAGATCGACATGTTCAGAGCAGTATTAGTGCATAAAGGCACAAGGGACATACTCGATCTTTTCCTATTTTCTATTTCGGGAAAGTGCGTGAGGGAAGTGTGAACTTCAACTCACTCGAACACTTGAAAGTTTGAGATTACACATCTTTTTATTTTTCGGCTTGTCTACAAGGAGACCTCCCACTCAAATTTTCAAGAGCATATAGATTTTGAACATATGTGATATAGATATAGTTTTGAAAACATTTTGAAAATTTATTTGATTTGGATGACAAAATATTTTTCAAGTTTGAAAGTGAAAACGGTTTTTCAAAATTCAAACTAGTTTTGTAAAAATTCAATTTCAATTAATCTTTCAAAAATCAAAACTTTTAATCTTTACACATCATGTTTATAATCATATGAAAAACATTTTTGCTCAAGAAAATTTTCTCATTAGAGTTCTATAACTCATGGTAGTGGGGTTTGAAAATCCGGATTTCTAAAAAACTGGAGTTTCAGACAGCCGCGCACCTCGGAGTAAAATGGCCATATCTGGCGGCTCCGATGTCCTTTTGAGCCGAAACCGGTGCCATTCGACAGAGGACAGACAGAGCTTTAATTTGATTCAAGAATCATTAAATTTCGATTTCTGAGCAGAGAGTTATGCCGCTTTTAATGCGGGTTTACATTCCAGCTCGAAGAAAAAGAAATAAATTAAAGCTTCGTCCTTTTAGGTGCGAAAAAGAATCGAGTGTAACGGAACGTTTTAAGATGTTGTTTAAAGCTTTTATTTGTGTTTTATTAGCAGGGTAATAACATAGAAATAAAAGAAATAACAACATGCATAAAACGATTCAAGTAAATAAACGAAACTAGCAAGAAAACAAAACTAGTCACAAAATTTACCCGAAAATTCTCAAACCTTTAAAACACGTTTTTCAATATAAAAAATTAAAAACTTTTAGAACTGATTCTAATGTGTTTTAACATCATCCCAAACTCATAGAAAATCAACATGGTTTTTAATTTAAAGGCATGAGCAATAAATTAAAAAAAAACTAAGATTACAATTCTAACTTGTCACAAAATTAGTAAACTTTCGAAAACGATTTTCAAGCTCATAATTTTAAAAACATGCACATGCATTCCTTTGACCATAGCTCTGATACCATTTGTTGGAATCGATCTAGGGTTTGAGAAAAAGTTTAACGCTTCGTTAAGCGGCGGAATTTTAAAAAATTTCTTTTAAAGTAAAACTAGTTTTTACTAACCTAGACAAGAGCATGTACATGTAAATAAGAACTAATATGAGCTATTAAAGTTACTAACCTTTCTTGAAGCTTGAACCTTGTAGAAGCTTTTGGAAAGTTGCAACGCTCGTCTCCCCTCGCAGCACGTCTCTCTTTCTTTCCTCGGCACCTCGAGCAACCACGAAAGTTTCTATCACTAAATCACTCGAAAAGAAGGAATCAGTGAGTGGGCACTTTTAAACACTACGACTTGAGAACGAGTCTCGAAGTCGCAGAGCTAAACACTAGGTCGAGTGAGGACCTAGGTGCCAAGACAAGAAATAATCGAAAATAAACTAGAGAGAGAGAGAGGAAGGGGCGGCCAAGTCTAGAGAGAGAAGCTCTCAATCTCTAAAACTTTGCATGAATGAAAAGTGTGGAATGAGGCTCCTATTTATAGGAGAGGTCTCACCTTCAATAAGGTAGTTTCCTCTTCTATAGAATATCACATATTCATGATCCAATTTCCCTTTTCCTTCAAAGAGACACACGGCCAAGACTAAGCAAGTAAGTCCTTGGATTTGTTTCCTCTTTTATTTGCTTCTCTCTTGACTCTTTTGGGCGCCTACCTTGCTTTCCCCTTAGGGGAAATTTGTTTCCTCTTTTTCTTTTGGCAAGTATCTTCATACATTCATGCACAAAATATTCTCTCTTTCCTTGGGTGTGTTGGGCGCCTATCCCTATTCTAGAAAGGCCTTCTAGAAGCTTTTCCACTTGTTCATGACAATATGAAAAAGGCCCATTAAGAATTTTCATTAAAATTCTCATGAAATGAAATTAATCCACAAGGCCCAATTAATCATATTATGGCCGAGTGACATTAAGTCATCAAATGAACTTGTCAAAATTTATTGACATTCATTTCATCATTTGTCTCAAAAGACAAAAATACCCTTTTAACTATTTTCGTTCTTGTTTTGGCTTAGCTTCCAGTTTAACTATTCCTATCGATGTGATTCGTGACAGTGACCTCATGGACCCAAATGAACAAAGCTTTAGCTAAACACTTGGACTCAAAAGTTCACAAACCTTTTCCAAGTTTAGCTTAATGCCAACTGACTCCACTAAAGAGCTGACACTGAAAATCTCTCGGTTCAAATGAATTTATTTTCTACTCAAGAATTCGACCTAATTATGATGAGCGGATCCACTGAATATTATCTATGTTTACCCTTCATGAATGTCATCAGCTAGTCGGGATTTACTAAATTACCATTTTACCCTTCTAGCTGTTATTTCCTCAACTCCTTTGTCGCTTGTGAATAAGTTAGAAACAATGTATTGACGAGGAGCTAACAAGTCACATTGTTTCATCCAAAAGAGTCAAGACTCAATTTGGACACTGGCCAGTTCATTTATTCACACTCCAAGGAACAAAGCATGAGGTGACATACATTGCATTTCAGCAATCTCGTACATGAATTCCATATCTATGAGAACTTCACAAAGTTACTCATGACAGACTCACAACTTAGTACTTCACCAATAGGCCTTGTTCGGAATCACATAGTGAGTCCGAACTTTGACTTTCTCAAATGAGAATACTAAGGTGTGAAATGGCATGTCTCATTTCAGGATTAAGGTAAGCATGATGCAATTCATACATAGTGACTTCGAGACATAAGAGGTTAAATGGTTTGTTCTTATCTTGTCTCTAGAAGTGCACTGGTCAATTCAGTACCTTCGGAAGATACCTAGAAGAACTATAGAGTTCCTAACTCTCAATGCCTCATAACCAGACATCATAGATTCTTCTAACAATCATACTGAGGTCAATAGTCCTTTGACCCTAAGATTGTGAATATATCGTTTTAAGCAAACTACGAAGAGTTTGTTCATGCAAATCTACATTTGTCTCTTCGTAAGTTGTTAAGTTTGTTTATGGACTAAAAGACTATGGTTTTATCATAAAGCTTCAGACAAGGAAGATTGAATGAACGTTTCAACTTTATTAATGAATGAATAGGCAATTACAAGCAAGAGTCTTCGTAAGACTATATGACATCAAATGTACATCAATAGACACTACTACTCTTCTTGTGGGCACCATTGACAACAAGTAGTTCGTCGACTCGTCGATTCGGTACTCGACTCGAGGAGTGAACTCAACTCGAGGAGAAATGCAGAGTCGGCACGAGGAGTTGTCGATCGACTCAAGGACTCGATACTCGACCCGAGGAGTGAACTCAACTCGAGGAGAAATGTAGAGTCGGCACGAGGAGTTGTCTATCGACTCGAGGACTCGAAACTCAACTCGAGGAGTGAACTCAACTCGAGGAGAAACGTAGAGTCGGCACAAGGAGTAGCTTGTCGACTCGTGGACTCGGTACTCGACTCGAGGAGTGAACTCAACTCGAGGAGAAGCGCATAGTCGGCATGAGGAGTAGCTTGTCGACTCGTGGACTCGGTACTCGACTCGAGGAGTGAACTCAACTCGAGGAGAAACGTAGAGTCGGCACGAGGAGTTGCTTGACGACTCGTGGACTCGGTGCTCGACTCGAGGAGTGAACTCAACTCGAGGAGAAACGTAGAGTCGGCAGGAGGAGTAGCTTGTCGACTCGTGGACTCGGTACTCGACTCGAGGAGTGAACTCAACTCGAGGAGAAATGTAGAGTCGGCACGAGGAGTAGCTTGTCGACTCGTGGACTCGGTACTCGACTCGAGGAGTGAACTCAACTCGAGGAGAAATGTAGAGTCGGCACGAGGAGTAGCTTGTCGACTCGTGGACTCGGTACTCGACTCGAGGAGTGAACTCAACTCGAGGAGAAACGTAGAGTCGGCACGAGGAGTAGCTTGTCGACTCGTGGACTCGGTACTCGACTCGAGGAGTGAATTCAACTCGAGGAGTTACGTGTAGTGTTGATTATTTCTCTTTGGGACCTCCGGCCTGACCATCGGCCCCTTGAGACTTCGTTATACTTTTGTTTTTGTTTTTTGTTTTTGAGGGTTTCATCGATTATCGTTGTTCCCCATTAGTTAGCCCCCCGAGTTTCTTGTGTTTCTGAGACGGAGACCAAGAAACTCTCGAGTGGGAGATATACAATAGGATGTCACAATTTGTAGAACAACTTTTTATTGGAATGAAAATGTTGTTACAGCTTGTCTTGGTACATGGCCTCTTTAGGAAAAGGGAAATTACATGTCTTATATAAAATGCCAATAAGTTCAAGCGCGAATTCAATGACGAAAGTTGTGCCGGTCGTGGCCGTGAATGCTGGGCGCGTGTTAGACAGTGCTCATCATCTCGTTGTTTTTGTGCTAGAGGATTCTTCCCTTATGACAAGTCGATTGCTCGGTCGGGGTCACCTCGCTAGCGAATGTGACGAACTCTTTGAGATGCCCGCCTCGGATCAGGGAATCAATTCGCTTCCTAAGCTGGTAGCATTCGATTGTCACGTGTCTGTGATCCCGGTAATATTTGCATTGCTTGCTTCTGTCCCTCGTCGCGGGGTCCGTCTTTAACGGGGGCGGAGACCCTAGCTTCTCCCTGTGTAAGCTCAGGATCCGGTCGGGCGTTGTGTTGAGTGGGACGAAGGATTGCCTCGGGGCTGGAGAAGGGTGGTCATCAGGGACTCGGCCGTTTCTACGCCTCTTCCTTCGCGAGCCGAGGCCGGTGGCCGGTGCCATGAGTGTGGCGGCTCGCTTCTTGTTGGATGCGCGGTCAGCCACGTTGGGTGGTTGATGTCCCAAGACGACTCCTCTCTCGATCCCGTGTTGGGCGTTGAGTTTTTCTCTCAAGTCACTCCCATGAGATGCACTTCGGGAGTTGAGGCGATCTCTCAAGTCTCCGGTGGCCGTCCCTATCACTTTAGGCGAGGATACGTCATTCGAGTGACGTCCTCGACAGACGCCATGGCCATTGACGTCGTCCTCTCCCCGGGGGTTTTGGACGCGGATGGTGAGCTTGGAGTGTCCCTTTCGGGACCTAGAGGTCGAGCATCCCCGAGCATTACTCGACACTTGACGCCCTGACGTGGTCGCCCGAGGGTGTCCCCTCGAGGGCGCGTGCGCGTGCTCATTAGAAAGTTGACGTCCAGACGCGGTCGCCCGAGGGTGTCCCCTTGGAAGCGTGCGCGTGCGTCCCCTTTCATGAATAGCGTGGTGGAGGTTTATCTCGTTGGTTCTCGACTTTGCCACGTAACCGGGGTCTTTCTCGTCATGGTCGACGCAATTGTTGGAGTCGAGGAGGTCGGCGATGAGCGCGCCGGTGACGCCGGGGCGGTCTAAGAGCTCGGCGAGCCTTCGAGCCGTGTCCTCTCGGACTGCGGCCTTGGGGTCACTCGTCGGGTCTCGGGGCTGGCTCTCATTATCATGAGGTTGCCCTTCGAGATGGTGCTCAGAGCTTTGGAGGTCGTGCCTCGAGCTAGTTGCTCGGGTGCCCACGGAGGTGGCGGGGACACGACTCATCTCTCGAGAGTCGTAGAGGTAGCAGGAAAGAAAGTGGTAGAGGGAATGTGTCGCCAAGGTTGAGAGATCCCCTCCTTCTAGCGCCAAAATGTTGTCGCTGTTTTTCGGACAATGATTTAGGAGTCAAAGGCGGTTAGACCCAAGGCCGGACCAAGTGGTCTCGTCTTGACTCGAGCGTGTCGGACTCGGTATCCCGAGTCTTCCCTTAGCTGTGATTGTCCCTTGAGTTCGTCCAAGTACCTGAAAAGGAGGAAAGAACAGGTGAACTAGGAAGGGAAAACAGAGGGGGTGCCTCTGTTTACCTCTCCGACGCTCAACATTAGTAGGATTGAGGTGGAGTATAGAGGTTTTAGAGGTGGTGAGAGGCCAAAGATGAGCGAAATGAGTGAAGTACGAGTTCGACAGCGTTTCGGGACTCAAAAATGGATTACCTGGGTCAAGGGAGGGACCCCTGTATTTATAGGCGGCCAAGGGGTGGTTTGAAGACCCCTTGGCCGAGTGAGCAAGCTTGAGTCAGCCATTGACCCCCTGAGTGGTTGGGTCGGCCAATGGCCGAGTGAACATGGTGGTGAGGTTCACTCGGCCGTTGGCCGAGTGAAAAGCTTGGGGCCGCCTGAGGTTCACTCGGCCTTTGGCCGAGTGAACTGCTGGAAGGTTCACTCGGCCAATGGCCAAGTGAACTGCATGGCCGGCTGGAAGGTTCACTCGGCCAATGGCCGAGTGAACTGCATGGCCGAGGATAGCCAAGCTCGGCCTTTGGCCGAGGCCGAGGTCATGAGGCCGAGGTCGAGCTCTTGAGGCCGAGGTCGAGCTTATGAGGCCGAGGTCGATCTCGTGAGGCCGAGGTCGAGCTTATGAGGCCGAGGTCGACCTCATGAGGCCGGGGTCGCGCTCATGAGGCCGAGGACGAGCTCGTGAGGCCGAGTGGAGGTCGAGCTCATGAGGCCGAGTGGAGGTCGAGCTCGAGAGGCCGGAGGTCGGCCATGGAGCTGGAGGCCGAGCTCGTGAGGCCGGAGGTCGGCCATGGAGCTGGAGGCCGAGCTCATGAGGCCGGAGGTCGGCCATGGAGCTGGAGGCCGGCCCTGGGTCGGCCATGGGGCCGGAGGCCGGCCTTGGGTCGGCCGTGTGTCGGGGGAGTCCCGGGGTGGTCGCTATCGCGGCCGTCGCTGCTCTACCGGGCCGAGATGGACCGGTAACAGATATATTCACAATCTAAGGGTCAAAGGACTATTGACCTCAGTATGATTGTTAGAAGAATCTATGATGTCTGGTTATGAGGCATTGAGAGTTGGAGACTCTATAGTTCTTCTAGGTATCTTCCGAAGGAACTGAATTGACCAGTGCACTTCTAGAGACAAGAAAAGAACAAACCATTTAAACTCTTATGTCTCGGAGTCACTAGTATGAATTGCATCGTGCTTACCTTAATCCTGAAATGAGACATGCCATTTCACACCTTACGTATTCTCATTTGAGAAAGTCAGAGTTTGGACTCATTATGTGATTCCGAACAAGGCCTATTGGTGAAGTACTAAGTTGTGAGAATGTCATGAGTAACTTTGTGAAGTTCTCATAGATATGGAATTCATGTACAAGATTCCTGAAATGCAATGTATATCACCTCATGCTTTGTTCCTTGGAGTGTGAATAAATGAACTAGCCAGTGTCCAAATTGAGTCTTGACTCTTTTGGATGAAACAATGTGACTTGTTAGGTCCTCGTCAATACATTGGTTCTAACTTATTCACAAGCGACAAAGGAGTCGAGGAAATAACAGCTAGAAGGGTAAAATGGTAATTTTGTAAATCCCGACTAGCTGATGATATTCATGAAGGGTAAACAGTGATAATATTCTGTGGATCCATTCATTACAATTAGGTTGAATTCTTGAGTAGAAAATAAATTCATTTGAACCGAGAGATTTTCAGTGTCAACTCTTTAGTGGAGTCAGTTGACATTAAGCTAAACTTGGAAAAGGTTTGTGAACTTTTGAGTCCAAGTATTTAGCTCAAGCTTTGTTCATTTGGATCCATGAGGTCACTGTCACGAATCACATCGAGTAGGAATAGTTAAACTGGAAGCTAAGTCAAAACGAGAACGAAAATTGTCAAAAGGGTATTTTTGTCTTTTGAGACATAGGATGAAATGAATGTCAATAAATTTTTTGACAAGGTCATTTGATGACTTAATGTCACTTGGCCAAATTAGATTAATTGGGCCTTGTGAATTAATTTCATTTCATAACAAGCTTCTAGAAGCTCATTCTAGAGTGAAATAGGCGCCCAACATACCCAAAGAAAGAGAGAATCTTTTGTGCATACATGTATCAAGATACTTGCCAAAAGAAAAAGAGGAAACAAATTTCCCATGCATGCATGAGGATATTTGGCCAAGAGAGAGTCAAAGGCAAGGCATGGAACAAAATAGGAAACATGTTGTCGGCCCGTTCCGGGTCGACAGCGCCCGCGGGCGCCCGCGGGGTCCCATGGCTGAGAGGCCAAAGACCGGCCTTGTTATCGGCCCAACCCCGATACCGGACGAACGAAGGCGGAGCAACGTCGGACGCGTCTCGGCAGCTCGCCCCGGCCATTGGCCGGCCCTAGGGCCGGCCTCGGCCAACGGCCGGCCCCAAACGGCCTCGGCCATTGGCCGGCCCAGAGGCCAGCCTCGGCTAATGGCCGACTCAAGACGCTCCCGGCCATTGGCCGGCCCTAGGGCCAGCCTCGGCCAATGACCGGCCCAAATAGCCTCGGCCATTGGCCGGCCCAAGGGCCAGTCTCGGCCAATGGCCGACTCGGTCTACTCCCGGCCATTGGCCGGCCCTAGGGCCAGCCTCGGCCAATGGCCGGCCCAGATAGCCTCGGCCATTGGCCGGCCCAAGGGCCAGTCTCGGCCAATGGCCGACTCACTCTACTCCCGGCCATTGGCCGGCCCTAGGGCCAGCCTCGGCCAATGGCCGGCCCAAATAGCCTCGGCCATTGGCCGGCCCAAGGGCCAGTCTCGGCCAATGGCCGACTCAAGCTACTCCCGGCCATTGGCCGGCCCTAGGGCCAGCCTCGGCCAATGGCCGGCCCAGATAGCCTCGGCCATTGGCCGGCCCAAGGGCCAGTCTCGGCCAATGGCCGGGCCAAGACAATTCTCGGCCAAGGGGTTGCCCATAACACCCCTTGGTCGCCTATAAATAAAGGGGCCGCTCCCCTAGTCCAGGTAATCTGAATTTGAGTACTGAAACGCTGTCGAACTCGTACCTCGCTCGTTTCTCTCAAGTCTCGACCTCTAAACACTAAACCCTCTACAAACCACCTCAATCCGACTAATGTTGAGCGTCGGAGAGGTAAACAGAGGCAACCCCTCTGTTTCCCCTTTGTAGTTCACACCTTTCTGTTCACGTTTCAGGTGCCTGGACGAGATAAAGATCATCTACAGCTAAGGGACGGCTTGGGATACCAAGCCCGACACGCTCGAGTCGAGACGAGACCACTTGGTCCGGCCTTGGGTCTAACCGTCTGCGACTCCTAAATCGTTGTCCGAAAAACTGCGACAACATTTTGGCGCTAGAAGGAGGGGATCTCTCGACCTTGACGACGCATTCCCTCTACCAGTTTTCTCCCTTTGTTCTCACGACTCTCGAGAGATGAGTCACATTCCCACTACCTCCGCGGGTACCCGAGCGACGAGCTCGAGGTACGGTCTTCGACGCCTCGCACATCGTCTTGAAGGGCAACCTCGCGATAGCGAGAGCCAGTCCCAAGACCCGATGATTGACCCCGAGGCGGTGCTCCGAGAGGACACGGCCCGGCGGCTTGCGGAGCTCCTTGACCGCCCCGGCGTCGACGGTTCGCTCATAGCCGACCTCCTCGGCTATGACGTCGAAGATAGGTCCGCCAAAGACTACTCCGACTCCGAATATGTGGGGGAGTCGAGGACCAACGAGGCAACGCCTAGCCTCGCCCCTCCGCGGCCCGAGAGGCCCAACGACGCTTTGGCCGGGCCGTCGCACCTAGCGCGGCAGCAGGCACGGTCACATTCCTAGGGACTCGCCCCCTCGGTTTCAAGAGGCGGCCGGACACGGCCCCTCGCCGAGGAGAGAGCGACTCTGGTAGACGATGGGGCCGATAGCCGAAGCGCCCCCCGGACGGTCCGCCCAAGGGCGACCTCACCTCGCCCCGCACCGAGTGCGGACCTTAGAGAGCGCTTGACGGCGCAGAGAAACTCCCGAGGGGAGGATCTCCGCCAAAGGCTAAACTCTCGAAGGGACGCGCTCCCCGCCGCAACTCTCGGCCGGCCGCAGGCCAATGTCGTGGACCAAGCGTCCAACGAACGCCAACCGGTGACTCCCGTGGCCCCGACGGTCGGCCCCGCTAACGGGCTCGACATGGTCACGATGATTCAAAGCCTCCAGAATCAAATCATCGAAATGAGGGAGTCGGGGAGGCAAAGGCCGTACGGAGGGATCGAGGAATCATACTCTCCCTTCGCCGCGCAAATCCTCGCGCAACCATGCGTGGGGAACTTCAAGTTACCGTCCATTCCCCCCTACGATGGACGTACGGACCCCCACTTCCACGTCTAACACTATGAGACGTGGATGACTATGCAGGGGCAGGCGGACGCCACCCTCTGCCAAGCCTTCAGCCTGACCCTCACAGGCTCGGGGTTTGAATGGTTCCGAAGCTTGAGGCCGGGAAGCATCCCGTCTTTCCGGGCCTTGCGAGAGGCTTTCCTCGCCCGATTCGCCACCCTCGTGGCGCAAAAGAAGCCGAAGACCCACCTCCTCTCTATCCGACAAGGAAGAGACGAGACGTTGAGACAATACCTCGCTCGCTTCACCGAGGAGTCTCACAAGGTCGAAGGGTTCGACGACAGGGACGCCATCACGGCGATCACCGAGGGAGTGCGCACGAGCGACTTCCTCAAGTCTATTGTCGGCCAAGTCCCGCGTGACATGGCGGAGCTGATGACAAGAGCTCGCACATACATGGGAGTCGAGGACTATCTCGATGGCCGAGATGGCCGAAAGTCAGGAGAACAGGGGAGTCGCCGCCGCGACGATCGAGATGAAGATCGTCCCGACCCCCGAAAGAGGAGGAATAAGGGAAGCCAGGCCCCTAACGGCCGTTCCCTCCCCGGGCCGAAGCCGTCGCATGTCGACAGCTTCCGGAGGTTCTCGCCATTCACTCCTCTGAACACTCCGCCGGAGCAAATCCTAGCTCTGCACCGTGACAAGTTGGGGAGCCCAACCCCGCTCACGAAGGATCCCGCCAAGAGGGATCAAAGCAAGTACTGTGACTACCATCAAGATCACGGGCACCTGACATCCGAATGCTATCAACTCAAGCGTAAGATTGAGGCCCTGATTCAAGATGGGAAGCTGAAAGAGTACGTCCTGAGAACTATCGGGACGGCCGCGGCGCACGGAGGTCACCCGCGGCAAGGGAAGAAAGGTCCGGCGATGGTGACTGTCACGGACCGCGCGACAAACGAAGAGCCGGAGAGCTCGCAACTTCACGTCGTGGGTGCAATCTTGGGTGGCCCGGAGTTCGGAGACTCGGCTACGCAAAGGAAGAAGTACGTGCGCGAAGTTTCCCAAGGGAAAATAGCGCACTACATCAACCATACGTACGAGGTCCCTCCTCCGGCCCCCTTCGAGTCCATGTTCTTCACCGGACAAGAAGCAACGCGAGTTCTCCATCCACACAACGACGCGATAGTCGTCTCTGCCCCGGTCGCGAACAAACTCGTCCGGAGAATCCTGATCGACAACGGGAGCTCCGCCGACATAATCTTCAAATCTGCGTTGGACAGGATGAAGCTATCCGGGGTAAGACCGACCCCGATCTCAACCCCGCTCTTCGGCTTCTCTGGGGAGAGGGTTATGACGGAGGGAACTATCGACCTCCCGGTTACCTTCGGTACGCCGGGGGGGCTCGAGGTTACCCACATCGTGTCGTTCCTAGTGGTGGATCAGCCCTCGGCTTACAACATCATCGTCGGCCGCCCGACTCTCAGTCGGTTGAAGGCCATAACATCCACGTACCACCTGATGATGAAGTTCCCGACCGAGAAAGGGATCGCCGTGATGTTGGGAGACCAATCCATGGCGAGGATGTGCTACATCCAGGGCGTGGACGGAAAAGGGAAAGGGAAGGTGGTGAGCACCGTCTTCCAACTCGGAGACAAATTCCCGTGCAAGTTAGAGGAAGGAGGCACCTTCGGAGAGCTAGACCAAAGGGATGAAGTCGAGCGTCGAAAGGTGGAGACACCGGACGACCTCGTTCCCGTCGTGTTGGACGACGCCAAACCTGACCAAGTAGTCAAGGTAGGCGCCCAACTCCCGTCTGAGACCCGAATCGAGCTCGCCGCTTTCCTCCGAGAGCACAAAGATGTCTTTGCGTGGACACACGCCGACATGCCGGGGATCGACCCCGAGATCATGGTTCATCGTCTCAACGACGACAAGAGGGTGGCCGAGCGCGTTCAACCGCGACGGGCGTTCAGTGGGGAGAGGTACCAAGCCATTGGTGAAGAAGTTGACAAACTTCTCGCCGCCGACTTCATCAGGGAGGCGGAGCACCCCAAGTGGGTGTCCAACGTGGTGATGGTCAAGAAGCCAAACGGGAAGTGGCGGATCTGTATCGATTACAAAGATCTCAAAAAAGCCTGCCCGAAAGACAGCTTCCCTCTCCCGAGGATCGAGCAGCTCGTGGATGCCACGGCGGGCCACGAGTTGCTGAGCTTCATGGACGCCTATTCAGGCTACAACCAGATCCGCATGCACGAGCCGGATCAAATCAAGACCACCTTTGTTACGAACCGCGGACTCTACTGTTACAAGGTCATGCCCTTTGGCCTCAAAAACGCGGGAGCAACGTATCAAAGGTTGGTGAACCGCATGTTCGCCAATCAAATTGGCAAGACTATGGAGGTCTACGTGGATGACATGCTTGTCAAAAGCCTCAAAGCCCACGACCACGTTCGAGACCTTAGGGAAATGTTCACGATTCTGCGGGGCTACAAGATGAAGCTTAACCCCAACAAGTGCGCTTTCGGGGTCGAGTCTGGAAAGTTTCTGGGCTACATGGTGAGCCGCCGCGGGATCGAGGCCAATCCTGAGAAGATTAAGGCGATCTTAGAGATGAGGTCGCCACAAAAGGTCAAAGAAGTTCAAAGCTTGACGGGAAGGATCGCCGCCCTGACGCGATTTGTTTCCAAAGCCACCGATAGGTGCCAACCGTTCTTCAAGGCACTGAAGAAGACCGACGGGTTCGTGTGGACGGAGGAGTGCGAGGAAGCATTCCGCGATATGAAAGCCTATTTCACCTCCCCTCCGTTCCTCGCAAAGCCGAAGAATGGCGAAACCCTATACCTCTACCTCGCGGTTTCCGATAGGGCCGTGAGCGCGGTCCTCATACGCGAAGAGGACAAAGTACAATGGCCGGTCTACTACGTTAGCAAGGCGCTCCTCGACGCCGAAACCCGATACCCCGAGATCGAGAGACTGTCCCTCGCCCTCGTCATGAGCGCGAGAAAGCTCCGGCCCTACTTCCAAGCGCACCCCATCGTGGTCCGCTCGGGGCATCCCATCGAGAAGGCCCTTCAAAAAGGGACCTCCTCTCGAATGGCGATATGGTCCCAAGAGCTGGGCGAATACGGGGTCGAGTTCCAACCGAGAACCGCCATTAAGGGTCAGGCCCTCGCCGACTTCATCGCCGAGTTCACGAGCGCGCCCCCAACCAACGAAGGCGACGGAAGTAGTAAGACCACGGAAGGCAAGGAAGACGACCATAGCGAGTCGTCAAAGAAGAGAACCAACGACCCGATAGGGCCAGTCTGGGACTTGCACGTGGATGGCGCGTCAAACGCCCGGGGGGCTGGCGCCGGCGTTGTGCTCACAAATCCCGATAGGGAAAAGCTGAGATACGCCCTGCGGTTCGAGTTCAAGGCTTCCAACAACGAGGCAGAGTACGAGGCTCTGATCGTTGGCTTGGAACTAGCGAACAAGTTGGGCGCCCAAAACCTGCGCATCCATTGCGACTCGCAATTGATCGTGAACCAGGTTAAAGGCGACTACGCCGCAAAGGAGCCACACATGATCGCCTACTTGTCCAAGGCCCAAAAGAACTTGGAGGCCCTATCGTGGTTCGAGATCGTCCAGGTTCCTCGAGAGGCGAACGTCGACGCCGACGCCCTGGCTCGCCTCGCGTCTGGGATAGACGAGGAGGGCGAGGGCAGCGTCCCAATCGAAGTGTTGACCCGACCCTACGTCTCGAGAGGCGACGTAGGGGTCATTGACGAGACTCCGCCTCCCTCATGGATGACCCCGCTCGTGGAATTCCTTAAACGAGGAGTCGTCCCCGAGGATAAAGAAGAAGCTAGAAAGCTGAGAAGCCTAGCCCCAAAGTACACGATGAGGGAGGATAGTTTGTTCAAGAGAGGCTACTCCATGCCCCTTCTCCGTTGCCTGACCGAGGTGGAGGCGAGGAAAGCACTCCGCGAGGTGCACGAGGGGGCGTGCGGTAACCACGCCGCTGGGCAATCTTTGGCATTGAAGCTGCTGAGACTTGGATATTTCTGGCCGACCTTGAAAAAGGACTCCCACGAGTGGGCCAAGAAGTGTGACAAGTGCCAAAGGTTCGCCCACATTCCGCGCCAAGCACCGGCCCCTTTGTGTCCAATTATCGTGCCGCGACCTTTCGCGAAGTGGGGAATCGACCTCATCGGCGAGCTGCCTACGGCCCCGAGACAATACAAGCACGCGATAGTGGCTGTCGATTACTTCACGAAGTGGGTAGAGGCTGAGCCGCTAGCAAAGATCACCGAGGCGAACACGACAAGCTTCATTTGGAAAAGCATCATCTGCCGCTTCGGGATCCCTGCGTCAATTGTAACCGACAACGGAAAGCAATTCGACAATGCGCGCCTTCGAGAAATGTGCGAACAACTTGGCATTAGCAAGACTTTCTCCTCTCCCCGCCATCCTCAAGCCAACGGTCAGGTCGAGGCGGTAAACAAGACGATCAAGGAGAACCTGAAGAAGAAGTTGGAGGCAAGAAAAGGGGCTTGGGCCGACGAGCTCCCCATGGTCTTATGGGCGTATCGCACCACCGCTCGAAACGCGACCGGCGAAACCCCTTTCGCTCTCGCATTCGGCGTCGAGGCTGTGGTACCCGTCGAGACCAAGCTGCCAACCTTGCGCATCGAGGAGTACGACGAAGCCGCCAACGACGACGCAATCAGGCTCGAGCTAGACCTCATAGACGAAAGGAGGACGGACGCACTCACCCGGCTTGCTGCGCAAAAGAGGAAGGTCGAGAAGTACTACAACTCGAAGATCAAACTGCGGAAGTTCGCCGACGGAAGCCTCGTTCTTCGAAGGGTGTTCCAAAACACCAAGGTGCAAGGCGCGGGAGTTCTAGGCCCCACCTGGGAAGGCCCGTACCGTGTGCGCCGAGCCATCCACAACGGCACGTACGAGCTCGAGAACATGGAGGGACTCGTGTTCACACACCCGTGGAACGCGGAACACCTCCGGCAATATTACCAGTAGACGTTCATTCGTCCTTTTTGTTCGCTTTTTGTCTTCATGTAATTTTCGATTCTAGCAAAGGCAATTTACAATTTCAAGTTTGGCCAATGGCCTGGGATGTAATTTTTGAACCATTTCAATAATTTAATGAATTACATTTCACTTCAAAACATTGTATCTTAGTTTCTAGCCTCCTCTACGAGCACCCAAGAAACTCGGGGGGCTAAGGGGGATAAGGCGAGAGTAACAAGCTCGCTTACTCCACTTTCCACGCGCCAAACGGTAACAAAACACCCATAAATCAGATCCGCGCTCCGGACCTCCGACTTCGTACCCTCTTCGTGCGACGCTCTCGCAAGGGTTGAGGCCGTATGCCGAGAGATAGCGAAACGTCGATGAGTTGGATCCGCGCACCGGACCTCCGGCCTCGCACGTCTTTTGCTGCGACCCTCTCGTGCACCGATGCACCTTGCGCACCGATAGGCGGCAAGTCATCGATGGATCACGTCCGCGCACCGGATTGTCGATCTCGGCAGTCAAAACCCAAAACGTGACACGCGTACCGACAAGTACCACGCTCACTGGGAGCTGCAAACCCATCCCGATACGCACGCCGATAGGTAGCGTACTCGCCGGAGGATGAGCGCGACGACCACCCAGCTCGCGCGCGCCGATAGGCAGCGAGTCACAAATGGATGGCCGGAAATCGCACCCGCCGGACGAAACTGGTCTAGCCAGCGTCCGCGGGAGACTTCGCCGCCAAATGCGGCAGTAAGCCGTGCCAACCGGTTGCGCTAAGCATAGTAAGCCAGGCTCGTAAGACACGCACTATTCAAATTGCGCAAATCAATTACACTAAGCGTAGCAAGTCGAGAAGATAAGACGCACGATGAAAAGAAAACTTCAATCAAAGCAAAACGATATTGCGTAAACAACCCAACAGGAAAAGTACGAAAGTACGACGCAAACATAACAATAATCCGAAAGAAAGCATAAGGCGAGCGCTAAACAATTGCGCCTAAACTAAAGTGAAGTTGGCTACTCCGAGCTGAAATCGATCTGCTCCTCGTCTTCGTCGGGGCAAGAAGTGCCGAACCCGCCGACGGTTTCTCCGTCCGGTTGATGGGTCGTCGACTGCGCAGCCTCAGCGGGGATTCGGGGATGCGGGTCGTCCTCCGGCAGCTCGTCGTCGTAAGGAGGGAACATGGTGTTGAAAAAGGAAAACGCGGTCCCGCGAGACGCGTTCTCCTTTTCGGTCGCTTCCCGAACTCGCCGGGCCGCCTCGTAACGAGCCGCCTCCAACGCCAGGTCCCAGTCGTCCTCCAAGTCGGTCTTGGATCGCACAGCGTCTTCCTTCTCCTCGGCAAGGGTCTGCATCTTCGTCCGGAGGGTATCCCTTTCCCTCTCGACCTTAACCCGAGCGATCTCGCTCGCCGATAGTCGAGCGTGAACAATGCTCAGCTCTGCATCCCGGCTCGAGAGCGCCGTCTGAAGCTTCTTCGTTTCCCCCAGGAAGGTGTCGGCTGCCTGCTCCGCCTTCTCATGAAGCGCCTTCTCGGTGGCCAGTTCCCCGCGAGCTCACTCCAACTCCCCCTCGAGCGCCTCGAACTCTCGGGCGGTGCGGGCCCCTGCTAGGGCGGCAGCGTGCGCGGCCGCCACGCTCGTCTTCTCTTTCTCCATGAGTTGCATACGTCGTAGCATATCTCGGAGAATGCGATCGCTCCGCTCTTGGCGCGCGAGCATCTGCAAATAAATGAAACGCGGATAATTACAATAAGCACGACAGTCATACATGACACAAGCAAACGAGTCATACCTTTCGGGCGTCGCCGATCCCGTTCTGGAAGTGCTCGAGGTCGCTCGTCGTCAGCAGACCCTTGAAGTCCCGCAAGGAGGTCTCAAGGATCCCTCGGGAGCATTGGTCTCTCAGCTCTGCCGCCTCCGCTAGGAGCATAGAGTCCAAGCTGTCCGGCACCGTCGATATGTGAGCGCGCTTGTGGCCGGACGGTGACCCGAGAGAAGCCGACGATGATGGTCGCTTGTTGGAGGAGATCGCTTCATTCCTCGCCCGCGATGGCGACCCCCCGCGACGAACCTCAGCTGGAGGACGGGCCACGGTCGTGGCATCGTCGGTGGGCGTTGTTTTCGGCATTTGTGTGCGTGGTCGATGACGCCGAGCCATGATACCTGTAGAGAAGGAAAGAACGTCTGTCAGCTAAAGCATAAAAATAAGCGTAAATAACGAAAAACGACGATGGCGCGATAACGTGGCCAGTACCC
The DNA here is from genome assembly GCF_054948205.1 of Urtica dioica subsp. dioica. Classification (NCBI taxonomy): domain Eukaryota; kingdom Viridiplantae; phylum Streptophyta; class Magnoliopsida; order Rosales; family Urticaceae; genus Urtica; species Urtica dioica. The sequence continues at coordinate 6,716,918 of NC_142762.1, forward strand.
CCTGCGTCGGGGGAAGGAGCTGACGCACCCCCCTCCTCGGTCTCGGGATCCTCCGTGGCCCCCGCGTCAAGGCCGGGGGGCGAAGGAACATCGTCACTAGGCACGAACCACCCGGTCATCGCCATCAGGTCTGGGGACTCGAAGAGTGTCCCTTGCCGCCTTGATTCTGGAATCGCCCTAATCACCGCGACGAGCTCGGAGCCTTCGATATCACCCACGGGTGGGAAGTCGGCCGCGGGGCCGAAGAAGAGAGGCGCGTTCCCAAAGGCTGACTCAGACACCCACACCCAAGGGTATCGGTGCTTCGAGGTAACCTTGATAACGACAGAGATGCGCTTCCGAGTAAACGCCATGTAGAAGCCTGGTTTCCCTGGAACCCCGCGAACGAGCACGAGATCTTGGATGTCGTCCGCAGTAACCGCCCTTCTCTTCGCCCGATAAAGCATCATGTGGCACGCGGCGATTACCCGGTAGAAGGTCGGAGACATTTGCGACGCGTGCACCCCCAACCGAACCAATAACTCTTGGATCACCGGCTGGAAGGGTAACCGTAACCCTCCGCGAAGGCTCGCTTCATGAACGGCGGCGTGTCCTTTCCGGGGGCGAGACGGAAGATCGTCGGGCAACGGTCGCAAGATCGTCACGGAGTCCGGGATGCCGTATCGCCTCCTCAAGCTCGTAAAACTAGCGATCGAGAGCGAGCTCGGAGTGTCGACTCCCGAGCAATCCAGACCGCCACGTATAGCCGATTCCCCGGTCGGAAAGGCTAGAGCTCGTGCCTCCTCCCGTGCTGTTAAAGAAGACATCGCAGCGGGTGCGGCACGACGGTCCGACGACTCGCTCGAGCACTCGACGCCGGAAGCGACCCCCGGCCCGGCAGATCCTTCGTGGCGATCGCCTAGGCCGGCCGGCGGGACCGTGGCGTGGGCGCTCGGCTCGGCAGGCCTTGTTCCCCTAGTGGTTGGCCCTGTAATGGACCCGTCATCGGCACCCGGCCTCGGACCCGGCAAGCTTCCCTTGGCGAGGCCTGTCTCGCCCGTGCTCCCTCGGTGGGTGCCCAAGGCATTTGGGTCGACTCCACCGGCCTCCGGCCCGGGTGGGAGGCCCCCTCGCGCGTCCGGGCACCCGCATTGTGCGCCCAAGGCCATTGGGCCGGCCCCGCCAGCGCCCGGTCCAGGGAGGCAGTCCTCTCGCGCGCCCAAGTCAACTGGGCCCCTGGGAGTCTCGCTCGACCCAGTGGCACGCGCACCTGGCCCGGCAGAGCGGCCCGGCCCGCTAGGTGGGCTCCCCCCTTGCAGCCCTAGCCCGCCAGCTCCTAGGGCTAGGGCGACCAATGCCTCGGCCGCCGCCCCCCTGCCGGTGCTGTCCGGCCGGCCCTCCTCGTCACCGGCGCCGGCGCTCCCTCCGGCATCGCCGCCCACCTCCGGCGGCCCTCCAGCGGCGCCGCCCACCTCCGGCGGCCCTTCAATGGCGCCGCCCGCCTCCAGTCGGGATCCACCAGCGCGCCGTTCCTCGAGAAAGGCCGGGCCCGAGCCGCCCAGGCCTCCTTCGTCGCCGCCCGCCTGCCAAACAAGCCCAGCGTCGCCGCCCAGGACCGGCGCGACGCTCCTGACGCCCGACTCGGCCGGCGCGGCCCCCCCCCGGGGCGAGCGCTCCTCCTGCGCTGCATGGATCTCCCCCGGCGGCGCCTCCAGCGCAGACAGCGCCGACGAAGACCGGCGCACCATCGCCCAGGCCCGCCTCGCCGAGCGCGACTTCACCCGGGCCGCGCGCGTCCCCAGCGCCGCCTGGGGCTCCTCCGGCGACGCTCCCTGCACAGACGGTGCCGACAGGGGCCGGCGCATCTCCTCCCGGGCCCAGTTCGCCAAGCGCGCCCCAGCGCTGGTCGGCCCAGCGCTCCCCGACGCCCGGCGCTCCTGGGCCGGCGTTCCCTTGGCGGCCGGGGCCGTCCCCAGTGCACGTATACTCCTCCCCGTCGGCCAGCCATGCTTCGACCGTGTGAAAATCTCCCTCGGCCATCTCTGTCACGTGGTGGCTCAAAGGGCGTGAAGGCGGCACGATGTTGGTAACCGATGGAGGTGAAAGTTGCGCCCACAATTCGTCTAAATTCGTATCTTGGTTCTCGAACAAAGAGAAGAGGTCGTCATCAATGGACCCACTCCCCGACAGGTGGTTGGTAGGGTCCATTGACGCGTTTAACGAGACAAGGCAAAAGTGACCGGAGAATAAAAATAATAATAATTAAAGGAACCGAGCCAAACCTTGTCGCGACGGGTTGCTCCGGTGGGCCGACGGCGGCGAGAGTCTTGAGTTTACCGCACGAGTTTCACTCGGCCGTAAACTCGGGGGGCTAATGTTATCGGCCCAACCCCGATAGCGGACGAACGAAGGCGGAGCAACGTCGGACGCGTCTCGGCAGCTCGCCCCGGCCATTGGCCGGCCCTAGGGCCGGCCTCGGCCAACGGCCGGCCCCAAACGGCCTCGGCCATTGGCCGGCCCAGAGGCCAGCCTCGGCCAATGGCCGACTCAAGACGCTCCCGGCCATTGGCCGGCCCTAGGGCCAGCCTCGGCCAATGGCCGGCCCAAATAGCCTCGGCCATTGGCCGGCCCAAGGGCCAGTCTCGGCCAATGGCCGACTCGGTCTACTCCCGGCCATTGGCCGGCCCTAGGGCCAGCCTCGGCCAATGGCCGGCCCAGATAGCCTCGGCCATTGGCCGGCCCAAGGGCCAGTCTCGGTCAATGGCCGACTCACTCTACTCCCGGCCATTGGCCGGCCCTAGGGCCAGCCTCGGCCAATGGCCGGCCCAAATAGCCTCGGCCACTGGCCGGCCCAAGGGCCAGTCTCGGCTAATGGCCGACTCAAGCTACTCCCGGCCATTGGCCGGCCCTAGGGCCAGCCTCGGCCAATGGCTGGCCCAGATAGCCTCGGCCATTGGCCGGCCCAAGGGCCAGTCTCGGCCAATGGCCGAGCCAAGACAATTCTCGGCCAAGGGGTTGCCCATAACACCCCTTGGTCGCCTATAAATAAAGGGGCCGCTCCCCTAGTCCAGGTAATCCGAATTTGAGTACTGAAACGCTGTCGAACTCGTACCTCGCTCGTTTCTCTCAAGTCTCGACCTCTAAACACTAAACCCTCTACAAACCACCTCAATCCTACTAATGTTGAGCGTCGGAGAGGTAAACAGAGGCAACCCCTCTGTTTCCCCTTTGTAGTTCACACCTTTCTGTTCACGTTTCAGGTGCCTGGACGAGATAAAGATCATCTACAGCTAAGGGACGGCTTGGGATACCAAGCCCGACACGCTCGAGTCGAGACGAGACCACTTGGTCCGGCCTTGGGTCTAACCGTCTGCGACTCCTTAATCGTTGTCCGAAAAACTGCGACAACAGGCCTCATGAGCTCGACCTCGGCCTCATGAGTTAGACCGGCCTCACGAGCTCGACCCACGAGCTCGACCTCGGCCTCACGAGCTCGACCTCGGCCTCATGAGCTCGACCTCGGCCTCACGAGTTCGACCTCGGCCTCACGAGCTCGACCTTGGCCTCACGAGCTCAACCTCGGCCTCACGAGCTATACCTCGGCCTCACGAGCTCGACCTCGTCCTCACGAGCTCGACCTCGGCCTCACGAGCTCGACTTCGGCCTCACGACCTCGACCTCGGCCTCACGAGCTCGACCTCGGCCTCACGAGTTCGACCTCGGCCTCACGAGCTCGACCTCGGCCTCATGAGCTCGACCTCGGCCTCATGAGCTCGACCTCGGCCTCACGAGCTCGACCTCGGCCTCACGAGCTCGACCTCGGCCTCACGAGCTCGACCTCGGCCTCACGAGCTCGACCTCGGCCTCACGAGCTCGACCTCGGCCCCACGAGCTCGACCTCGGCCCCACGAGCTCGACCTCGGCCTCAGGCTTTTGAGTAGCCCTCCCACTACGTCGAAGTACTACTTGACGAGATTCTGAAGTGTTAGGTTGTGTTTCAGTTGGGGTAAGAACAGTTCTTACAGATGAGGTAGAAGCTTCCTCACCCAACTTTTCTTCAAGCACAATTTTGCTTCTAGGTTTTGCATCCTTCATAAAGTCCTCCTCAAGGAAGCGAGCATTCGTTGATACGGCCAAGATTTACTTTACGGCCAGTCCATCGTTCATAAGGAGTACCAGGAACCGTTTTGGATGGAACTTGGTTTAGAATGTAAGCGGCTATTTCGAGGGCATATCCCCAAAAGGAAAGAGGGAGTGATGAGTAACGCATCATTGATCTGACCATCTCCATAAGAGTTCGGTTTCTTCTCTCTAACACTCCGTTTTGTTGAGGTGTGCCTGGTGTGGTAAGCGGAGAAGCGATACCTTCTTCTTTAAGAAAGTCATCGAACTCTCCAGACATATACTCACCACCTCGATCAGATCGAAGGGTTTTGATCACTTTGCCAGTTTGCTTTTCCACTAAAGCGCTAAAGACCTTAAATACGTTAAAGGTCTCGGATTTGTGTTTGAGAAAATAGACAAAACCATATCGCGAGTAATCATCGGTGAAGGTAACGAAGTATTCGTATCCTCCACGTGCCTGTTGGCTGAGCGGACCACATAAATCAGAATGTACTAGTTCCAGCAACTCAGTGGCTCTTCGACCCTTATCGGAGAAAGGTCGCTTTGTCATTTTTCCTTCTATGCAGGATTCATAAGTAGGTAGTGAACCTATTGCAAAGGCTTGGAGTGCACCGTCCCTCACAAGTCTCTTAATCCTATCTAGACTGATATGACCAAGTCTTAAGTGCCATAGGTATGTTGATTTTGTTAGATTGGAGGATTCAGAAAGTTTGATCCTCTTTGGCTCCCTAATTAGATCATTATCTATCTCAGTGTCTAAAAGGGAAGGTTGAGCGGGATAAATGTAAAAAAGACCATTCTTCATACATGCATCAATGACAAAAGAATTTGAAAAAGAAATACGAATTCCATTCTTTATAAACTTTAAATAATAATCTTGCTCGAAAAGTTGAGCAACAGATATTAGGTTTTTCCCAAAGTAAGGAACATAATAAACATTATTCAAATTTAAAGTACGATCTTCAAAAGATAGCGTCACGGATCCCATAGCCTTCGCAAACACCACGCTCCCATCACCCCACTTGAAGCAGAAGTCGCCTTCCTCTAAGCTTTCGGTTTTCTTGAAACCAGTCAAGGAACAACAAATATGGTTAGTAGCAGCGGAGTCAAGAATCCACGTTGATACATTATCAGCTACTAAGCATGCTTCGGTAACTAGTACAATACTATGTTCCTTTGCTTTGAGATAGGGAGGATAGTTCTTTTTATCGGCCTTGTGAGGTCTCTTCTTAGTTCCAGAGGCGGAGGCTTTTTGCTCAGTAGCATGTGCCTCTCCTTTATTCCTCTTTCTCTTAGTGAGACCTACAGCGGTGTGAAGTTCTTTCATAAGCTTGGTAACAAGGTACTCTAGCTTGTTTATGGAGTAGTTCATCTTGGAGGTATCAAGAGATGCAGGGAGAGTTTCTAAGATCATATCTATGACATTCTTCCCATCAATCTCAGATCCTAGGATTTCCATTTTATTCAGATAACTAATGATCAGTATCATAAAGTCTCCAACAGGAGTCCTAGCCTTCATGTGACAATTCATAAACCGTCGGACTGCTTGTTGCCTTGCTTGACGCCTTTGCCCTTCAAACATCTCATGGAGATTGTTGAGCATGTCGGCGGCAGTCTCGATGTCACGATGTTGTTGTTCCAACACATTGTTCATTGATGCTAAGATATAGCACCTCAAAATCTCATCAGAGCAGAGCTAGGCCGTCAAGGCATCTTTGTCCTCTTTAGTCAAATCATTATTCGTCAAAGGAGGACACGGGGTGGTGAGTACCCATTTGTGCTTGTTAACGATAAGGATGATATCGAGGTTACGTTTCGAATCTACGTAGTTTTTGTTTTCGATTTTGTTCGAGAAAAGGATGATCGAGAGAAGGTTGAGAGACATATTGCCTAATTAAGTTGAAACAAGTTTATGATTAGTCTTTTGGTTTAGGATTTAAGTTTGTTTAAGACTTGATAAAATCCAAAGGTGTTATAAACCAAACGATAATTTACTCCCTCAAGAGAAGGCTGCAAAAAATCTCCATTTATAAGTAAATGACACATCATTAATGCTTAGCCAAGATGTCAATACACCAATTTTGACTAGTGACCTTTTAAATTGGTTTGATCACTCACATCCTTTCGCAGAGCCTCAAGGGAGGATTACTAGGGATTGAGCCTAAGTGTGCAACCAACCACTTAGTCCAAAAGTTCAACTTTGAAAAACAATCCCCCAAGGGGAGGCCTTGCCTTCATCGTCTCACTCTCGGACGTAGCTCATTGAGCAATGATCGAAGCAAAAACGCCTTAGAGTACTCCCATTTAATAGAGGGCCACAAGAGCAGCTCTTAGTCTCACGTTAATTGCTTCTTTCATTAGTGTTGGGGATCGTGGGTTACAAACAACAAGTATAACCCTCCCACTTAGTTTTTGGAGTTGGTATCGACTCTTATAAGTTCGGAAACGGATTTCCTAGTTACAGAGCGACAAACACTACAACAAATCTCACCATTACTGACGATTTTTTTCGTCGCTAAAAACCCCATAATCGTCACTAAATCTCTTTAGCGACGATTTTAGCGACGATTTTTATCGTTGCTAAATGTCCGTGCCTAAATATTTACCGACGATATTACCGACGATTAAATCGTCCCTAAATGTTTAAATTAGGAGTTTTTTTTTTAATTATTTTGGCGGCGACTGAATCGTCGCTAATTCACGCGGGAAAATTTTGCGCGCGAATTAGCGACGATTAAGTCGTCGCTAATAAGTTAATTTTTTTAATAATTAGCGACGACTTTGTCGTCGCTAATTACAAATTTTTTTTTTCGATTTTTAAAATTATTAATTTTTATCGTCGTTAATTATTTATTTTTTATTTTGTTTTTCGTTTATGAAATTCTAACATGAAAAATCAAATAAAAACCAAAATATATTATCCAAATCAACTTATATATAAAATCCGGTTACATTTTCGATTATCGAGAAATATGTAAATAATAATCTACAATACACAAAATATCTAATAAAACACTAGTCGCGGCGTTTGCTTTGTCGTCCTGCCGCTCGTTTTCCCCCTCCTCGACGTGAAACGCTCTTCTGCTGGCGCTGATCAGTAGTCTGACTCGGACCGCCGGGCGTCGTCTGCTGGCTACCATCGGGAGTCCTCTGCTGGCCGCCCGTCGGAGTGTGGACGCCAGGCGTCGGAGTCTGGACACCGGCCGTCGGAGTCTGCTGGCTGTGGGACGACGGAGCCTGCTGCGAACTATGCGGAAATTGAGGCATAAACAAGCTCAGGTTGAGGCCGGGCACCTGACTCTGTATTGCCTCGGCGAACGAGGCGATGGTCGACGTGAACACCTCCTGGGAGATATATCCTGGATGCGACGTCCCAACCTCCGAACTACCGTAGACTTCAGCGAGGTCAGCCGCCATCCGTGCTCCCTGTGGCACCAAACGTCCGACGCCGGTCAAGTGATCAGTCCGCGAACCCATAATATCGCGGATCGCCTGCTGCTCTAGGACCGAAATATCAACGTCCGCTCCTTGTTGCTCAGCCTCCGCTCGCAATGTGTTGAACCTATCGACCAGTCGATCCTGATATAATTAACCAGTTAGTATATATTAATCGAAAAATAAGACAAAATAAATGTAAACTTACATAACGTGCGGAGGCTTCAAGAGTCAGCCATTCGGACTTGTCGGACTGATGCTGGCGCTTGTAGTTCGCAAACAAGCTCTCGAAAGCGCCTGTCTAGACGCTCTTCTGCATGTAAACAAAATTTCAAGTGTTAGATAGTTTTAACGATTTGAAGTATCATATAAACATAAAACTTACGTTCTTCATGCGGTGGGTCAAGAATCCAATCGTCCCCTGTCGACTCTTCGTTTTCTTCTTCGAGCGATTCACCTTGTTCTTCGCTTGTATGGCCTGTAATATAGTAAACGTACACGTAAATAACAAATTGTATAATAAAAGGGTAAACACATATTTAACGTAAATGATTTGATTACCTTAAACTCATCGCTCGAATATCGTTGTATAAGCGTCTCCCAATCGGTGTCGCGCTTAACGATCCTCGGTTTCATCGACCGCGCCACCTGTACGCTGCTCTTGCAGTCTATGTCGAACCATGACCGCAAGGTATGCCTCCAATCGCGAAGATGAGTCTTTGCGTCTCGAATGATTGCCGCATCGACAATCGCCTTCTTATTCCCGGTTGCGACGCCATCGACTCGAATGTCGTACTTGTCTCGAATCGTTGATCAGATCTCGGCCTCCTTCGCCGGCCCCACGTTCGCAGTCGTCCACCTTGGGACCGTAGACGAGATCTTGTCTCGGACGACCAACCCGAGCGTGTTCGCGAACGTCGTGAGATTCGGATCCATCTCTCGCTCTGGCTGCAAGAACGACTGAAACTCCTCGTTATAAATAACGACTTCCTTCACCCCGGCGCACCGTGCACGCTCAGATCGTTTCCCGAGCGTCGGCCCACGCACGGTGGGTTCGATATCCTCGTCGGCTTCTTCAACGCCATCGCGTACGGGCGCCGACTCACAATAATTCGGGAGACGGGATAGGTAGTCATCCCCGCCTCCGCTGTCTCCGGCTCCTGTAGCCGTAGCCATCTGAAATTTACCTAAAGATAACTCATTTTATTTTACCTAAAGATTCAACATTTAAAAATTTAGAAATATCCAGATTTTATTTTATAATTTCACTATCCTACCGAAATTTCGGCAGAACCTCCCCTATAAATTTAACCACCCGGCATCAAGCCCTTAACTTTAAAACCTGCATAGAAACATCCTAAAACTAACGATAAATCGAACCTCAGTGGTTCGATTATTAAAATACATAATCCATAACCAACTAATTAATTTCACATTTTTATTCTTTTTTAAATCTATAAACTAATTAATTTCACATTTTTATTCATTTTTAAATCTATAACCAATTAATTAATGTCACATTTTTATTCATTTCTAACAAAAATTAAATCCAATTTCAATTTCAATCCATAACCAATTAATTAATTTCATAAACTACCTAATTTTCGTTAAACTAATTCATTAATTTAAGTTTGTTAGCTTTAGAGAATCGGTCGAAATTGGATGCGAATTAAGCGACAAACTATATCGATCTCCTAACGTCGAGGCCAACTACACAAAATTAAACAATTTTAAATTTTCTAATCGTAATTAACAAAATTACATTTCTAATTTATTAATCTCCAATCTACTATAATTATATATATATTTAATCTCTAATCCTAATTTACAATTTTAAATTATCAAACATCCTAAATTATATCGTAATTAAATCCTAAATACTAAATTATATAATAAATTATATACTAAATACTTATATCCTAAATAATTATATATATAACTAATTATGTAAATACTTATATCCTATATAATTATAACTAATTATATAAATACTTATATCCTTAATTATATACTAAATTATGTAAATATATAAAATATAACTTATATATATATATATATATATATATATATATATATATATATAAACTTACCGGCGGTGGCGGATCGAGGAAGAGCCGTGCAGGCAGAGGAAGAGGCGTACGAGCTGGACTTCGGCGTCGGCGGCGGAACGGTGGAGGACGACGGTGGACGGCGACGAGCTTCGGAGAGACAGATCTGAGGAGAGAGAGAGACGTTAGGAGAGAGAGATGTGAGGAGAGAGAGACATCAGGAGAGAGCGACTTACCGGAGCTTTGGGGACGGCGGACGACGGCGGAGGACGGAGGTTCGTCGGAGGAGAATTGGGTTTTTGGGAGAGATTGGAGAAATGAAGATTTTTAGGTCGGGGAAAAATGGGGAAAACTGATACGCGATCTGGTATTTAAAGACATTTACCGATGATTAAATCGTCGCTATATGTTTAAAATTCGTAGCTAAATGAACTTAAATTTTCAGTTCATAACCAGGCATTTAGCGACGATTTAATCGTCGCTAATAGTTTTTTTACACATTTAGCGACGATTTTATCGTCGCTAAATCATTTCATTTAAATTATTTTGGGGGGATTTTTCCCTCTTTAAATTTGGTTAAAATTCGAAATTAATTCGATATTAATTCCAAACTATTAGCGACGATAATATCGTCGCTAATTGTTTTCCCGCGAACTTAGCGACGAATAGATATAATTAGCGACGAAAATATCGTCGCTAATTGTCTTTGCCGCGAAACTTTAGAAGTTTTGGTACCAAATAATTAGCGACGATAAATTCGTCGCTAAAAGGGTGATTAGCGACGATTAAGTCGTCGCTAATACTTCCGTAGCTAAATGTCATATTTCTAGTAGTGAAAGCGGACAACTAGAAAAGAATCCTAGATCTTCATGTTCAGAGTATTGTTAGTGCATAAAGGCACAAGGCAAATACTCGGATCTTTTCCTATTTTCTATTTCGGGAAAGTGCATGAGGGAAGTGTGAACTTCAACTCACTTGAACACTAGAAAGTTTGAGATTACACATCTTTTTATTTTTCGGCTTGTCTACAAGGAGACCTCCCACTCAAATTATCAAGAGCATATAGATTTTGAACATATGTGATATAGATATAGTTTTGAAAACATTTTAAAAACTTATTTGATTTGGATGAAAAAATATTTTCAAGTTTGAAAACAAAAACGGTTTTTCAAAATTCAAAATAGTTTTGTAAAAATTCAATTTCAATTAAACTTTCAAAAATCAAAACATTTTAATCTTTCACATCATGTTTATAATCTTATGAAAAACAGTTTTGCTCAAGAAAATTTTCTCATTAGAGTTCTATAACTCATGGTAGTGGGGCTGAAAATCCGGATTTCTAAAAAATTGGACTTTCGGGACAGTCGCGCACCTCGGAGTAAAATCGCCATAACTGGCGGCTCCGATGTCCTTTTGACCTAAAACTATGGCATTCGAAAGAGGATAGACAGAGCTTTAATTTGAGTTAAGAATCATTAAATTTTGGATTTTTGAAGAGAGAGTTATGCCACTTTTACTGCGGGTTTTACTCCAGCTCGAAGAAAACAGAAATAATTAAAATTCGATCTTTTTAGGTGCGTAAAAAGAATCGAGTGTAACGGAACGTTTTACGAAGTTGTTAAAGCTTTTATTTGTGTTGTATTAGCAAGGTAATAATATGATATAAAAGAAATAACAACAACCATAAAATGATTCCAGTAAATAAAAGAAAGTAGTAAGACAAGAAAACTAGTCACAAAATTTACTCGAAATTTTCTCAAACTTAAAAACACGTTTTTCAATATAAAAAATTAAAAACTTTTAGAACTGATTCTAATGTGTTTTAATATCATCCCAAACGCATAGAAAATCAACATGATTTTTAATTTAAAGGCAAGAGTAATAAATTAAAAAAATCTAAGAAAACAATTCTAACTTGTCACAAAATTAGTAAACTTTTGAAAACGATTTTCAAGCTCATACTTTAATTACATGTACATGCATATCTTTGACCATAGCTCTGATACCATTCGTTGGATTTGATCTAGGGTTTAAGAAAAAGTTTAACGCTTCGGGTAAGCGGCGGAATTTTAAAAATTTTCCTTTAACAAGTAAAACGATTTTACTAACCTAGACAAAGATCAAGTACACGTAAATAAAACTATTATGAGCATAATCAATTTACTAACCTTTTTAGAAGCATGAACGTTGATGAGCCTTCGGAAGGTTGAAAACGTTCATCTCCCTCGCAGGACATCTCTCTTCTTTCCTCTCAAACTCGAGTAACCACGAAAGTTTCTATCACAAGAATCACTCGAGAGAAAAGGAATTAGTGAGTGGGCACTTTTAAACACTGCGACTCAAGAACAAGTCTTAAAGTCGAAGAGCTAAAAAAAGTAGGTCAAATGAGGACCTAGGTTCCAAAAAAAAAAACGAAAAGAACTTAGAGAGAGAGAGAGGGAGGATCGTCCAAGTCTAGAGAGAGAAGCTCTCAGTCTCTAAAACTTTTGAGGAATGAAATGAAGGGAATGAGGGCTCTATTTATAGGAGAGGTTTTACCTTCAATAAGGTAGTTTCCTTTTTTTATTGAATATCACATATTCATAAGCAAATATTGCTCTCCTTCCCTTATAGTCAAACGGCCAAGAGTGCTTCTAGAAGCCCTTTGATTTGTTTCCTCTTTTGTTCCCTTCCTTACTTGGCCGAATTCCCTAATGCATCTAGATGCAAATTAGTTTCCTCCTTTTCTTTTGGCAAGTATCTTCATACATTAATGCACAAAATAATCTCACTTTCATACTAGGGCTGCACAAAATTAGTCTCCCATTCTCTTGGGTTGGACGGCCAAAAGGCTTCTAGAAAGTGTTTCAAGATTTTTCTTTACTTGTTCATGAAAACATAAAAAAACCCTTTAAGAATTTTCAAGTAAAATTCTATGAAATGAAATTAATTCACAAGGCCCAATGAACACATCATGGTAGAGTGATCTAGGTCATCATATGACAATGTCAAAAAATTTATTGACATTCATTTCATGCTATGTCCAAAAAGACAAATTTACCCTTTTTGACAATTTTCGTAAAACTTGTCTCGTTCTTGTTTTGACTTAGCTTCTAGTTTAACTATTCCTACTCGATATAATTTGTGATAGTGACCTCATGGATCCAAATGAACAAAGTTGGAGCTAAATACTTGGACTTAAAAGTTCACAAACTTTTTCCAAGTTTAGCTTAATATCAACTGACTCCACTAAAGAGTTGACACTGAAAATCTCTCGGTTCAAATGAATTTATTTTCTACTCAAGAATTCCACCTAATTGTAATGAGTGGATCCATAGAATATTATCAGTGTTTACCCTTCATGAATATCATCAGCTAGTCGGGATTTATAAAATTACCATTTTACCCTTTTAGCTGTTATTTCCTCAACTCCTTTGTTGCTTGTGAATAAGTTAGAAACAATGTATTGACGAGGAGCTAACAAGTCACATTGTTTCATCCAAAAGAGTCAAGACTCAATTTGGACACTGGCCAGTTCATTTATTCACATTCCAAGGAACAAAGGATGAGGTGATATATATTGCATTTCAACAATCTTGTACATGAATTCCATATCTATGAGAACTTCACAAAGTTACTCATGACATTCTCACAACTTAGTACTTCACCAATAGGCCCTGTTCAGAATCACATAGTGAGTCCGAACTCTGACTTTCTCAAATGAGAATACGTAAGCTGTGAAATGGCATGTCTCATTTCAGGATTAAGGTAAGCACGATGCAATTCATACATAGTGACTTCAAGACATAAGAGGTTAAATGGTTTGTTCTTATCTTGACTCTAAAAGTGCACTGGTCAATTCAGTATCTTCTGAAAATACCTAGAAGAACTATAGAGTCTCTAACTCTCAATGCCCCATAACCAAACATCATAGATTCTCCTAACAATCGTACTGAGGTCAATAGTCCTTTGACCCTTAGATTGCGAATATATCGTTTTAAGCAAACTACGAAGAGTTTGTTCATGCAAATCTACATTTGTCTCTTCATAAGTTGTTAAGTTTGATTATGGACTAAAGACTAATGTTTTATCATAAAAGCTTCAAACAGACAAGGAAGAATGAATGAACGTTTCAACTTTTTATTTAATGAATAAACAATTACAAGCAAGAGTCTTTGTGAGACTTTATTACATCAAATGTACAAAATAAAGACTACAACTCTTCTTGTGGGCACCATTGACAATAGAACGATGGGTTGGAACGGCAACCGCAACCCGCAGTTGAGACTCGCGACCGAAATTGCCGCTAATCCACGACGTAGACAAAAAGGACGGTCATCCGGCAGGGGACGAAAGAGCGCCACGGTCAACGTAATGGCGAATGCCTCCCTGAAACCGATGAATGTTTTGTAGGTGAGCGAGCTCGAAGCATCGACCCCCGAACAATCGAAGCCCATGGGAGCAGCAAATCCTTCCTCGGGTTACCACTCTGTCCTGGTAAGTGACCTCGCCGACACTATCGTCTCTGCGTCAGGGGTCTCGGGCTGAGCACCCCCTGGCTCCAAGGAGGGGCCTCCACCCTCCAAAACGGCTACGGCGGTCACCATCGGCCCTTCAAGACACTCCGGTGCGAGGCCCTCGGCCCTCGGACACGTCTCTGAGTCACCTCCGGGATCTTTTGACTCGAGCCCAAAGTCGTCAACGCAGTCAATCTCGTCGAGCACCGATTCTAGCGGAGTCATCGCAGCCATGGACGTCCAAATCGGACTTTGGCGCGTCGGGACGGGGTTTGTCACGCGCACCCTCGCCAACCAGGTTGATCACGAGACGAGGCGCAGCTTCCCCGGATGTAGGGTGATTGGTGCCCCCATCTGCGCCACGCCCAGTCGGCACGCACTCCTCCCGAGGCTGAGGGACGAGCGCAGTCACGCCCAACTCGCCTTTTTCCAGCCACTGCTCCACTCCACTTGGATTCTCCTCCACGTGCAAAGGAACTTCCCCTAATCCCGCGAAGAGGTCATCCTCTACATGCTCAAAGTCCTGAAATAAGAGAGAGAAATCAATCTCGGGATCCTCAGTTGAGAAGGGGGAATGAATATCCATAATGCAAGAGTGTAGAAAAGAGAAAAAGTGTAGAGAAAGAGATGAAAAAATAAAGTGGAAGAATAAGAGAGGGGGGAGCTATTATATATTGACTTCTTGGGGGGGGGGGGGGGGGGGGGGGGGTAGGAGTCCATATCCAACTCCCACAAGGAGAGGAAATGGAGAAAAACGTCCAAAAAAGTCGAATTTCCCCGTGCAAACGCGTCACCACCGTGCGTCGCACGAGTTGCGCTGCACGGACCGCGCGCCGCGCGGTCACGTAAAAAAAAAGAGAGAAGAAAATTTTTTCGTGGGTAACAGAAGGACTTTGAAATGAAGTTTCCTCAAACACCCAAACGAAAAGACTTAAAGTTCATCGCCAGGAACCACCCGAGCGACGAACTTGGGGGGCTAATGTTGTCGGTCATTTTCGGAAAACCCGGAACGCCAAGAAGACGTGCCGCTCAAGGTACCGATGGTCAGTCCGGAGGTCCTGAAGAGTGGCAAGGCTTCCCTCACGAATCGCCGACAAATCATTGCGCCGAGACTCTCGATCCTTCGAGTCGAGCTTCGCTCCTCGAGTCGAGTCGCTCTCCTTAAGTCGAGCTTTGCTCCTTGAGTCGAGACGATCTCCTCGAGTCAAGTTTCACTCCTCGGATGGAACCACGGGATATTCTTTTCAAGTCGAGCCTCGAGCCGGTCTTCTGAAGTTGAGCATCGGTCCTCGAGTCGAGCCTCGAGTCACGCTCCTCGAATCAAATCTCGCTTATCGAATAGATACTTCCGTATTTCGTGCAGCAAGTGCGAAATGCGAGACGGCCCAATGGGCCCAATAGAACAAAGGCCGCGAAGACCCACAAAGAGTCAGGCAGGCACGCGCCTCGCCCAGTGCGCCGTGGGTCGTGCACCGCGCGCTACGCGTAGGCTGCACGCCTCCACTTTACGGCGTGCGTGCCCCTAGTCCCACATGGACGATAAAGGACCCTCCTAAGGCCATGAAACACCTATAAATAGCTCCTCTCACTAAGGGGAAAGCCATCCAATAAATTCCTATCGATACGCTCGAATTCTCGCTCTCCTCTGCTTCTCTTGATGCCATATTTGGACGTCGCTTTCTCAGAGGTTCTGTAGCACTCTCGGGGACTCTTGGACGTCGCTTCTTCTGATCGAACGCCCCCTAGTACCCAGGCACGCTCTTAGGGTTCTCCGCTGAGAATCCCCTACGTGTCTAACACGCCAGACGCGCCCGCGATCTCCGAAGTTCTGAGACGTCGCCGAGGACTCATCCACGCTCCGTCTCCTTCGTCGAGTACGCCCCTCTCCTAGGCTCCGCGCCTCACACTGCATCTCACATGCCCTGAAATATGTTCTGACATGATCCGACACACGGGTACGTAGGCAGCCTACAACACAAAGGCACGGTCACTCCCCCTCCTCACCCCTTCTCTCCTCTGAGAGGCGGGTTGATCGGAGAAAATCTAGCTCGAGACTTTCGAGTTCACACTTTTGGCCCGGGTGCGATCACTTGGTCCGGCCTTGGATCGAGCCACCTGAGGTATATAATCGTTGTTCATTTTCGTGCGACAACACTAACCACATATATCTTTTTTTCTATTGCAGTACTTATATCGCCTACGCTTGTTATCTCGTTCTAATTGATTGATGCCCTTTGTGACAGATACAATGGCTCAAGATTGTTCGTGTGCGTGGGTGGTGAGGGTGCAACCTACTGCCGCAGCTGTGGTCGCGGCCCACTCTCGAGTTGAGGCTCGTCGTGGGGGATCGCCGATGCGGGCGAGGAATGAGGCGATCTCTTCGAACAAGCGACCATCATCATCGGTCACTCTCAGTTTGCCTTCCAGTTATAAGCGTGCTCATACGTCGGCGATGCAAGACGGCATGTACTCGGCGGTTACAAAATTACCATTTTACCCTTCTAGCTGTTATTTCCTCAACTCCTTTGTCGCTTGTGAATAAATTAGAAACAATGTATTGATGAGGAGCTAACAAGTCACATTGTTTCATCCAAAAGAGTCAAGACTCAATTTGGACACTGGCCAATTCATTTATTCACATTCCAAGGAACAAAGCATGAGGTGATATATATTGCATTTCAGCAATCTTGTTGATGAATTCCATATCTATGAGAACATCACAAAGTTACTCATGACATCTTCACAACTTAGTACTTCACCAGTAGGTCCTGCTCGGAATCACATACTGAGTCCAAACTCTGACTTTCTCAAATGAGAATACGTAAGCTGTGAAATGGCATGTCTCATTTCAGGATTAAGGTAGGCATGATGCAATTCATACGTAGTGACTTCGAGACATAAGAGGTTAAATGGTTTGTTCTTATCTTGTCTCTAGAAGTGCACTGGTCAATTCAGTACCTTCGGAAGATACCTAGAAGAACTATAGAGTCTCCTACTCTCAATGCCCCATAACCAGACATCATAGATTCTCCTAACAATCGTACTGAGGTCAATAGTCCTTTGACCCTTAGATTGCGAATATATCGTTTTAAGCAAACTATGAAGAGTTTGTTCATGCAAATCTACATTTGTCTCTTCGTTAGTTGTTATGTTTGTTATGGACTAAAGACTAAGGTTTTATTGTTGTCGCACGAAAATGAACAACTATTGTATAACTCGGGCGGTTCGATCCAAGGCCGGACCAAGTGATCGCACCCGGGCCAAAAGTGTGAACTCGAAAGTCTCGAGCAAGGCTTTCTGCGATCAACCCACCTCTCAGAGGAGAGAAGGGATGAGGAGGAGGAGTGACCGTGCCTTGGGTGTCGGCTGCCTACGTACCCGTGCGTGGGATCAGGTCAGAACGTAGTTCAGGCGTGTAAGATGCACTACGAGGCGTGGAGCCTTGGTGGAGAGGCGTGCTCAACGAAGGAGACGAGGCGCGGAGGAGTCTTCGGCGGCGTCTCAGAACTTCAGAGATCGCGTGCGCGTCTAGCGTGTTAGACGCGCAGGGGGACTCTAGTCGAGAACGCTAGGGGTGTGCTTGAGCACCGGGGGGCGTTCGATCAGAGGGAGCGACGTCCGGGAAGTCCCCGTGAGTGCTTCGGAACCTCTGAGAATGAGAGAGACTTGCGAGAATGCTTCAGGCCAAATATGGTATCAAGAGAAGCAGAGGAGAGTGAGAAATCGAGCGTATCGATAGGAGATGAAGGGATGGCTTCCCCCTCAGTGAGAATGGGTTTATATAGGTGTTTGGGGACCCTTAGAGGGTCCTTCGTCGCCAATGTGGGACTCGGGGCGAGCACCTTTCCAACAGGAGGCGCACAAGGGCCAGCGACGCACCACGCGCTGTGCGGTGCGGCCCTGTCCGGGCGTGGCGCGCGGCGCAGCGGGCGCGGTGCACGCTGGGCCTTATCTCCGCGGGCTTTTCGCGACCGTCTTCTTTCCGGGCCCGTTGAACTATTTGTGGGCTTTGTATTTCGGGTTTATGACACAAATGTCTCTATTCGACGGATAGGATCCGAGTCGAGGCTCGACTCGAGGAGCGAAGCTCGACTCGAGGAGACTGACTCAAGGCTCGACTCGAGGAGACTGACTCAAGGCTCGACCCGAGGAGCGAGGCTCGACTCGAGGAGACTGAATAAGTCTCAACTTGAGGGGCGAGGCTCGAGTCGAGGAGCCGACTCAAGTCTCGACTCGAGGGGCTAGGCTCGACTCAAGGAGTCAAGAGTTTGGGCGAGGGCTTGAAGGCTTGCCGCTCTTCAGGACCTCCGGCCTGACCATCGGCCCTTTGAGCGACGCGTCTTCTTGGTGTCCCGGGTTTTCCGAAAATGATCGACAACATTAGCCCCCCAAGTTCGTCACTTGGGAGGTTCCCGGTGATGAACTTTTTGTCTTTTCATTTGGGTGTTTGAGGAAAATATCTTCAAAATCCCGTCACCCAAGGAAAATTTTCCTTTCCTTTTCTTTTCTCTTTCTTTTTTTTTTTTGGTGTAGCCGCGCGGCGTAAGCCCAGGATGGCGCGGCGCGTGGTCTTGGCGCGCGGCGCGCGGTCTTGGCGCACGGCGCGCCCCCTTGCGCGGGGCTAGTTCGCCTCGCGCGGGGGAATCCGACTTTTTCGGAGGTTTTCCTCCATTTCTCTCCTCGTGGGAGTAGGATCTGGACTCCTACCCCCCAGGAGTCTATAAATAGACCCCCTATCTCTCATTCTTCCACTTTATTTTTTTCTCTCTTCCTCTACACTTTTTTCTTTTCTACCGCTTGCATTATGGATATTTCTTCCCTTTTCTCAACTGAGGATCCCGAGATAGATTTCTCTCTCTTGTTTCAGGATTCTGAACGTGTAGATGATGACCTCTTCGCGGGATTGAGGGAAGTTCCTCCGCACGTGGAAGAGAATCCAAGTGGAGTGGAGCAGTGGCTCGAAGGAGGCGAGTCGCGACCGTGCCCGTCCCTCAGCCTCAGGAGGAATGCGCGCCAACTGGGCACGGCACAGGCGGGGGGGTTGATCATCCCGCGTCTGGGGATCCTGCTCCTCGCCTCGTGATCAACTTGGTCGGTGAGGGGGCTGGCGACAAGACCTGCCTCGACGTGCCAACGTCCGTCTTGGATTCTCGCGGCACGTCGGGAGATATTGCGGGCGTGGATGCAGCGACTCCGCTAGAGTCGGTCCTCGATGAGATTGACTGCATGGACGATTTTGGTCCCGAGTCTGAAGATCCCGGAGGTGATTCAGAGACATGTCCGGGGGCCGAAGGCCTCGCACCGGAGCGTTCCGAAGGGCCGTCGGCGGCTGCCGCGGCCGTGCCAGAGGGCGGAGGTCCTTCCGTGGATCCAGGGGGTGCTCGGCCCGAGACCCCTGACGCGGAGGCGATAGTGTCGGCGAGGTCGCTTGCTAGGACGGAGTGGTATCCCAAGGAGGGCTTTGCTGCCCCCGAGGGCTTCGATTGTTCGGGGGTCAATGCTTCGAGCTCGCTCACCTACCGAACATTCATCGGTCTCAGGGAGGCATTTGCCGTTCCATCGTCTGTGGCGCTACTCCGTCCCTTGCAGGGCGACCGTCCTTTTCGTCCTCGTTGTGGGTTCACCGTAGTTTCGGTCGCGAGTCTCAACTACGGGTTGCGGTTACCGTTCCAACCCATCGTTCAGCAGCTCCTCGCACGATTGGGGGTGCATGCTTGTCAGATGAGTCCGGCGTTTTACCGCATGGTGGCGATGTGTCACATGGAGTGGCATTGCCAGACTGAGCGGGTGATGACCGTGAGCGACTTTCGCAATCTCATCACGGTCTTCCCTGCGCCCGGGCAACCTAGTTTCTTCATGGCCCGCGATTGCCGGAACTCTAAGCTGATCACGGACTCGGAGAAGTGCAATCGAAGACCATGGGTGTGGGTCTTGGCGGAGGCTTTCGGCGATGCACCGCTTCGGTTCGGTCCCTTGACCGAGTTTCCTGCTGACGCGGGGGCCGATGATCTCGACTTCGTGAAGAAGATCCGGGGAATGTCGGAGGCTCGTAAGGCTATCGAACGATTTTGTTCGCCTGAGCTGATGACTTCCACCGGGTGGTTCCCGCCCCTTCCTCCTAGCCGTGGCGACAGTCAGCGGTGTTGGCGCACAAAAATGAACAACGATTAAATACCTCGGGCGGTTCGATCCAAAGCCGGACCAAGTGACCGCGCCCGGGCCAAAAATGGGAGATAGTAGACCGAGCTGCACCCTCCAGACCCTGAGGTGTATATTGGGGGGTGCGATCGTGCCAAAGGTTGGCTGCCTACGTACCCTTTAGTCGGGATCAGGTCAGAACGTAGTTCAATTTGTATGTTGGGGGCTATCTTGGGCTCGGAGGGTTGAGAATCCAAGGCTTTAGGGCAGCACCCGGCTCGTAGCTTCTATTGAAGACTTTAGAGGGGTCACTTGCTTGTAGCTCGGAGTTCTAGCTCAAGGGCCAAGAAGCAGGAGAGCAGTGTGTACTGCAGAAACTCGGGTCGCAGAAGAGGAGCGCGCTCCCTCTCGTGGAGGGGGGTCCTTGTACTTCTGAGCCGAGGGAGGAGGAGTGCGCGCTCTTGGAATGTCACAAGAGCACGAGAGAGAGTTCTCAAGAGAAGAGAAGTGTTGTGGAGAAAAATGGGATGTTTTGAATGAATTTTCCTTCCCCCTAGGGGGGGGGGGTATTTATAGCATTTGGATGAGGCCTTGGGCCGCCCCCCTTGAGGTCCACCGGGTGGCCGAGAGCGGGGCGCGCAAGGCACGACGCCCGGGAGGGCACAGGGCGCGTCGTCTGGACGGGAGCGGGGCGCGCAGGGTGTGCCCGGCCAAGGCAACAGGGGCACTCGGCCGAGGCGGCAGGAGCACCTGGCCGGGGCAGCAGGGGCACCCGGCCGAGGCGGCAGAGGCGCTCGGCCGGGGCAGCAGGGGCACTCGACCGAGGCGGCAGGAGCACCCGGCCGAGGCAGCAGGAGCGCTCGGCCGGGGCAGCAGGGGCACTCGGCCGAGGCAGCAGAGGCGCTCGGCCGGGGCAGCAGGGACGCCCGGCCGAGGCAGCAGGGACGCGGGCCGGGACGGCCGCGGCGCGGGGGGGCGCGCGGGTCGGGACGCACGCGCCGGGACGGCCGGGGCGCGGGAGCGCGCGCGGGCCGGGACGTCCGGGGCGCGGGAGCGCGCGAGGGCCGGGACGGCCGGGGCACGGAAGCGCACGAGGGCCGGGACGGTCGAGGCGCAGGGCGGGCGCTCAGGCCCACTAGGCCGGGGGCGAGGGTGCGCGTGCTCAAGGCCCCTGGGCTGGGGACGCAGGCGCGCGCGCAGGCCCTGCCGGGCCGTGGGTGCGTCAGGGTGCTCGGGCCTGGTGGGCCGGGGCCCGTTGGGCTTCCAGCCGGAGAAGCCCGGCCGGTAACGAATTGATTTTAAATTTCCGGTGTCCCGAAAATGACCGTTAACATTAGCCCCCCAAGTTTACGGCTTACGGGACGTAAGTCGTGAACTTTAGAAAAAGAAATGGAGTTGAGGTCATTTTACTTTCGGTCATGCGTGACTGTACGCACGCATATCTTTTTCTTTTTTTTTGTTGGCCGGACCGGGCCGGCTGGGCAGCAATGCCCGGGCGCGGCCTGTTGCCGGCGGACTGGCGCGCGCGCGAGGCCGGCATGTGGGTCGGGCCTTATGTCGCGCACGCAGGGGGGGGGGAAGGAGCAGGGTTTGCTCCTTCCTCTGCTATAAATAAGAGAGCCCCCTCCCTTTCTATTCACACCTGGAAGCCTTTGGGTAATTGGAAAATTCCTTTGAGTTTGAAATTCCCTTTGGGCAGCCGACTTTTGTACCCTTTTTTAATGGGGAGTGAGCTTATTCCCATGTTGACGATCCCAAGGTTGACTCTTCCTGCCCTCTCCCAGACTTTGGGGGGCGGTCAAGGGTCCCTTTGAGGAACTCGACGGGATTCCCATATTTGTCGAGGAAGACTCCGGTGCGGCCGACAAATGTCTCGCGGAGTTGGAGACTGACACCGCGGCGATAGCCGAGCTGTTGGGGCCCGGGAGTGGCCTACCTACCAGGTGCGCCCCCGAAGGGGAGAACGAAGGGTCCAAGGACTCGCGTTCGTCACGGTTGGCGATCAACCTTGTTTCCTGTGAGGCGTCCTTTGACGCCCCCTCGTTCAAGCAGCGAGGTGAAGCGATGGTGAGTGCCGGGCTTCCCCGGGCGTCTGATTTAGATGCCCCGGGTGCCGAGCTTTCGATAGTGCCGTCCGAATCTTTTTTGGACGAGATTTATTCCGACGAACCCCTAGGGTCGGGCTCAGAAGGCCCCGAAGAGGATTTGGAGGCTCCTCCCACGAGGGGGAAGGAGAAACGTAACAGAAAAGTGTTGGAGACGGCCTGGTCGGCTTTCGAGTCCGCGGAGGCCTCGGGCTACACCTATGCTAGGTCTCTGGAGAGGACTCGCATGTACGGAGTAGGCGACTCTGTTGCCCCCGTCGGCTTAGACTGCAGGGGGATCGATGTTGCGAGCACGCTTACTTCTCAAGTCTTTAGCACGCTCTGGGAGACGTATAACATCCCTCCCTCGGTGGGGCTGCTTAGACCTGCCCTCGAGGACAGACCCTCTCGTCCAAGGGACGGGTACGCGGCCGTGACGATCGGGAGTCTTGTATGCGGGTTACGCCTCCCGTTCCCAATGATCATCCAGCAGATTCTGACCCGACTAGGGGTCCATGCATGTCAAATGAGCCCGACGTTCTATCGCCTGTTGGCTACATGCTTCATGGAGTGGCATTGCCAGACGCAGCGTGCCATGACCGTGGACGACTTCCGCAATCTGGTTGCCGTCTTCCCGGCGCCAGGGCAGCAGGGGTTTCACATGGCCCGCGGCCGGGGCAATGTGAGGTTGATCGAGGATAGTGACCCGCCTAGCCGCCGGGCATGGGTGTGGGTCTCCTCGAATGCCTTTGGCGAGGCGCCCCTTCGCTTCGGTCGTTTGGCCGACTTTCCAGCGGATGAGGGGGCAGCGGAGCTCCCCTTTGTGAGAGAGATATCGGGGATGTCGGAAGCCCGCAAGGGTGGCGAGCGGTTCCGTTCCCCCGAGCTGATGGCGCTTACCGGGTGGTTCCCGCCCTTTGCTCTGGGCACCGAGGAGGCGCGCCGGGCGAGCAGGCCCCCGAGTCCCGAGGCTCAGCCAGTCACTCCTATTGACAGGAACCTGACCTTCGTGCTTTCCCTTGTGTAGCTGCAAAGAGGCGAGTTAGGAGGCTGGCTCTCGCTTCTCGGGACCCTGAGTCGATGGCGGAGATTCGCTCTAGGGTCGCTGACCGCAAGGCGAGGGGAGAGCGTGTCGAGACTACTGGTGTAGTTGAACCAGAGCCTCGTGCCTCTTTTAAGAGGGCTTCGACCGCGGCGCCTCCTAACGAGCGTTCCGAACCCAATAGGGCGAACTCGGCGGTGGAGCTGGAGGCGATAGAGGCTCTAGGGGATTGCTTCTGTCATCTCGAGGGATCCCCACTGTCTTGGTGGAAGGGCGTGGTGTCGAAGAGCGACATTGCCTTCTTCCAGGCGGGGGTTACCGACGCTTAGAGGGTCAGTATTTCTGTTTATTCTGTCATCAGCGTAGGTTTAGTTTTAACCTTTGCTCTTTGTCGTCGCAGGAGTACGTGAGGGCCGTGCGGAGCGACAAGATTTTACACGACTTCATCCGGCGCTTGGGGACATCCCAGGAGGAGCTTGCTCGAACGAAGGCTAGGCTGGCTCAGGTCGAGCGAGGTTTGCACCCGGGGGCGGAGACCGAGACACTTCGAGACCAGCTTCGTGAGGCTAAGGTGGAACTTCAAATCGCACAGGATCAGCGCGGCGGAGCCCAAATGTCGGTGGCCAAGATGGCGGGGGAGCTCACCGAAGAACGGCGAGCTTGTGAGGTGGCGACCCGATCAGCGGAAATTTTTCGCACTGAGGTTACCGACCTTCGGAGACAGTTGGATGCTCGATCCGATGCTTTGGAGACGTCGCACCGCCAGCTTACTTCGAGCGAAGCGGCGCGTGTTCGGGCGGAGCGTGAGCGCGACTCTCTGGCGGAGGAGAATGCTCGCCTCTCATCCCAGCTTGCTGAAGCGGAGCGAAGAGCGTCCGACTTGCAGGATGACTACGACATATGAACCGAGGAGGCCCGTCGTGCCGGAGCGGTGGAATGTCGAGATACGACCGCGACCGAGAACGAGGCCATGGGGGTCACTTTTGACTTCTTCGACACCCTGTTTCCCCTACTAGATGAGGGTGCTGCATGAGCCGTGTGGCTTCTTTTTTAGCGCATATGTTTAGCGCTTTGCTTTCTTTTCCTTTTTTCAGGATTTTATTTATTCCCCACGCACTTTTCTATTCAGCACGTGTTCATTGGATTCAGAGCTGTGGCTCTTTTTATTTATGAGATACTTTTGTTGCTTTCATGTTGAATGCTTATCTCACTTTTTGAGCAGTTTTGGTCGTATATGCCTTCTTTGCGGGCTAACGTGGCCCGAAGGGCTTGTACCCTTGCCAATAGTTTTGGCAGGTATTGCGTCCCTAGCTGGGGTTCGTCCTGCGCTCACTTTATCGTTACGAATTGTCGTCGTTCAACGTTCAAGGCGAGGGGGCATTTGTGCCCAGTTAGGTGATTGGCCGACCCGTGTTTGAACGGTGATATCGGCCTGTCGGGTTAGGCCGACGATTCGGCGTGCCTAATGTGGCCGTGGCCCAGTGACTTCGCTTCGTGCCTTTCAGTGATCGAAGAGGTCGTACCGGGTAATTCTCGGGGGCTCTGCGTCCGTGCCATTGGGGACTGGACGTGCATGTCGTGCCGGGTTGGGCCGTCGTCTTTTATGTTCGCGCCCTGGAGCGTCTTAACGTGGATTGCGCCGGGTTAGGCCGGCGTCTTTAGAGCTCATGCTGTTTGAGCGACCGAGCATATAAGGTGCGCCGGTTGAGCCGACGTCTTTTGGCATCCGCGCCCTAGAGCGTCTGAACATGGATTTGCGTCGGGTTAGGCCGGCGTCTTTGGAGCTCGTGCTGTTGAGTGACCGAGCATATAAGGTGCGCCGGCTGAGCCGACGTCTTTTGGCGTCCGCGCCCTGGAGCATCTGAACGTGGATTGCGCCGGGTTAGGCCGACGTCTTTTGGGTTCGTGCCCTGGAGGAAGCGAACGCGGTTCGCGTCGGGTTAGGCCGACGTCTTTTGGGTCCGTGCCCTAGTGCAAGCGAACGCGGTTGCGTCGGGTTAGGCCGACATCTTTTGGGTTCGTGTCCTGGAGCAAGCGAACGCGGTTCGCGTCGGGTTAGGCCGACGTCTTTTGGGTTCGTGACCTGGAGCAAACGAACACGGTTGCGTCGGGTTAAGCCGACGTCTTTTGGGTTCGTGCCCTGGAGCAAGCGAACGCGGTTGCATCGGGTTAGGCCGATGTCTTTTGGGTTCGTGACCTGGAGCAAACGAACGCGGTTGCGTCGGGTTAAGCCGACGTCTTTTGGGTTCGTGCCCTGGAGCAAGCGAACGCGGTTGCGTCGGGTTATGCCAACGTCTTTTAGGTTCGTGCCCTAGAGCAAGCGAACGCGGTTACGTCGGGTTAGGCCGACGTCTTTTGGGTTCGTGCCCTAGAGCAAGCGAAAGCGTTTTGCGTCGGGCTGAGCCGGCGTCTTTGAGCTCGTGCTGTTGAGCGACCGAGCATATGTGTTGCGTCGGTTTAGGTCGACTTCTTTTGGGTTCGTGCCTTGGAGAAAGCGAACGCGGTTGCGTTTATGCCAACGACTTTTACTCAAACCCTGTTGCGCTGGGTTAGGCCGGCGTCATTGGTGCTCGTGCCCTGAGGCTAGCGAACATTTGTTTGGCTCAAATTTGGCCGTTTTTGGGGTTTGAGGCAGCGCCTTTACGCGACTTACATGCATCCCGGGAGACGTCTTTCACCTGCGCCTTTACGCGTCTTACGGCACGCCGGGAAGTCCGCGTTTTACTCGAACCCCTATGCACGAAGGGCCGTCGGGGTCCGAGCTTCCTAAGTCTGTATCCCCGTGGGGGACTTAGGCCTGGGCAAAAGTGTTCGTGCTGTTGAGCGACCGAACTTATGTGTTGCGTCGGGATGGGCCGGCGTCTTTGAGCTCGTGCTGTTGAGCGACCGAGCATTTGTGTTGCGCCGGGTTAGGCCGACGTCTTTTCTCAGACCCGTATGCTTGATGAGCCATCGGGGTTCGAGCTTCTTAAGCCTCTGTATCCCATGAGTGGGGGGCTTTAAGGTTTTTTTTTTGTCGTGAATTCTTGAGTGTATGTCGCAGGACCCATTAGTCCCCCAAGTTTTTAGTTTACAGGTCGTGCCGTGATGACTAAAAACTTTTAATAAAGTGGGTAAAAAAGACCGCAAACTTTATATTTTATTAATTTTTGCTAACAGGGAACATCCTCAAACAGTGGCACGTAGGCCTTATTGAATAAGGGAAATCAGAGCAATAAATGGGGGGACTCGGTCACTGGTGGTACTGCCTCAAGTGTTCGGCGTTCCACGGGTGCCGGATTGGAGTTCCGTCCGTGTGTTCAATGTAGTAGGTTCCGTCGTGTATGACTTGTCGAACTCTATACGGTCCTTCCCAATTCGGGCCCAGGACCCCGACGCCTTGTACTTGGGTGTTCTGGAACACGCGCCTGAGTACGAGGCTGCCGACGGCGAAGATCCGCTTTTTGACTTTGGCGTTGTAGTATCTCTCAACCTTTCACTTTTGTGCAGCGAGTCTGGTGAGGGCCTCGGATCTTTTCTCGTCGATTAGATCCAATTCGAGGCGTATGGCTTCGTCATTTTCTTTTTCGTCGAAAGTGTCAACCCGGTAGGTGGGGACTTCCGTTTCCACGGGTACCACCGCTTCAATCCCAAAAGCTAGGGAGAAAGGGGTCTCTACGGTGGCGTTTTGAACGGTCGTTCGATAGGCCCATAGGATGAAAGGCAGCTCCTCAGCCCAGGCGCATTTTTTGGCTTCGAGCTTTTTCTTGAGGTTGCTTTAAATCGTCTTGTTGACGGCTTCCACTTGGCCATTAGCCTGTGGGTGTCGCGGGGATGAGAATGTCTTGCTTATCCCTAGTTGGGCGCAGATTTCTCTAACCCTAGCGTTGTCGAACTACGCACCGTTGTCGGTCACAATTGACGCGGGGATGCCGTGTCGCATATTATGGGCGTCTAGATGAAGTTCGTAGTGTTGGCCTCGGTGATCCTGGCCAGAGGCTCGGCTTCGACCCACTTAGTGAAGTAGTCGATGGCGACGATGGCGTATTCGTATTGCCTCGGAGCTTTGGGAAGCTTGCCGATAATGTCTACGCCCCATTTCGCAAAGGGGCGTGGGACGACGATGCCATTCAGGGGAGATGGCGGCTGTCGTGGAACGTTAGAGAAACGTTGACACTTGTCACACTTTCTCGCCCAGTCGTAGGCGTCTCTTTTCATCGTCGGCCAGAAATAGCCTTGTAGAAGCGCTTTGAGCGCAAGGGACTTTCCAGCGGAGTGGTTCCTGCAGAGGCCTTCGTGAATTTCGCGGAGGACCTTAGTCGACTCGACGCTGTTGAGGCATCGGAGCAGAGGGGTTGAGTACCCGCGCTTGTATAAGGCTACGCCTCTCAACACGTATTTAGATGCGAGGGCTTTCAGCCTTTCGGCTTCTTTGCGGTCTTCGGGAAGTGCCCCTCTTTGCAAGAAGTCCGTAAGCGGGGTCATCCAAGTTGGATGAGCGGTGCTCTCAATCGTTCCAACCTCGTCACGTGAGACAGATGGTCACGAGAGAGACTCGATTGGGATAGTTCCCAACCCATCTTCGGTGATACCGGATCCGAGGCGAGCTAGGGCTTCAGCCTCGGAGTTCTCTTCTCATGGGATCTGGATAATCTCGAACCAGGAGAAGGCATCTAACTTGGCATTTGTCTTTGCCAGGTAGGCGATCATGTTAGGCTCGTTGGCAACGTAGTCGCCTTTAACTTGATTTACGATTAACTGCGAGTCACAGTGTATT
This sequence comes from Urtica dioica subsp. dioica, assembly GCF_054948205.1. Lineage (NCBI taxonomy): Eukaryota > Viridiplantae > Streptophyta > Magnoliopsida > Rosales > Urticaceae > Urtica > Urtica dioica. The sequence goes on from NC_142762.1 coordinate 6,745,021, forward strand.
CGTAAATTCTGTACGTTGAGCTTTTGAGCGAGCTCCAACCCTACGATGAGGGCTTCGTACTCGGCCTCATTGTTGGAGGCCTGGAATCCGTAGTGGAGGGCGTAGCGTAACTTTTTCCGGTCGGGATTTGTTAGAATCACGCTAGCACCTGCCCCCTGGGCATTAGATGCTCTGTCTACGCGTAGTTCCCAGATGGGACCCGTAGGGTCGACCTTTCTCTTTCGAGCCGACAATTCGTCGGTGGAGTCGTCTTCTACTCTTCCCATGTCGGGAGTGTAGGAGAATTCTGCCACAAAATCAGCTAGGGCTTGAGCCTTTATTGTCGGTCTCGGGTGGAACTCAATCCCGTACTTGCTCAATTCTTGGGACCAGATCGCCATGCGAGTCGATGTTCCCTTTTGAAGAGCTTTACCGATGGGGTGTCCGGTTCGGACAACAATTGGGTGAGCCTGGAAGTAGGGGCGTAGCTTTTTGGCGGTTACGAGGAGAGCGAGAGAGAGTTTCTCTATCTCTGTGTAACGCGTTTCGGCGTCAAGCAAGGCTTTGCTCACGTAGAAGATAGGCCATTGAGCCTTATCTTCTTCACGGATCAGCACAGCGCTCACAGCTCGTTCGGAGACGGCGAGGTAGATGTAAAGCGTCTCGCCTTCTTTTGGCTTGGATAGGAACGGAGATGTCCCGAAGTAGGCCTTCATTTCTTGAAAGGCCTTCTCGCACTCGTCCGTCCATATAAAGCCGTTCGTCTTCTTTATTGCTTTGAAGAACGGTTGACGCTTGTTGGTTGCTTTGGCCACAAAACGTGAGAGGGCGGCAATCCGACCGGTCAAACTTTGGACTTCCTTGACACGTCGCGGAGACTTCATGTCAAGGAGCGCCTTGATTTTCTCGGGGTTCGCTTCGATACCTCGTCGGCTAACTATGTAGCCTAGGAACTTCCCGGATTCGACCCCGAACACACACTTTTTGGGGTTGAGCTTCATTTTGTACCGGCGGAGGATTGTCCACGTGATTGGTAGCCAGTAGGCTTTTAACGAGCATGTCGTCCACGTAAACTTCCATAGACTTACCGATTAGGTCGGCGAAGATCCGTTTTACCAATCGTTGCTAAGTAGCTGTTGTCGCCGTTTTTCGGACAACGATTTAGGAGTCAAAGGCGGTTAGACCCAAGGCCGGACCAAATGGTCTCGTCTTGACTCGAGCGTGTCGGACTTGGTATCCCAAGTCGTCCCTTAGCTGTCGGTAGTGTCTATCTCGTCCAAGCACCTGAAAAGCAAGCAGAGAGGTGTGAACTACAAAGGGGAAATAGAGGGGTTGCCTCTGTTTACCTCTCCGACGCTCAACATTAGTAGGATTGAGGTGGATATAGAGGGTTTAAGTGTTTAGAGGCCGAGACTTGAGAGAAACGAGCGAGGTACGAGTTCGGCAGCGTTTCAGTACTCAAGAATGGATTACCTGGACCGGGGGAGGGACCCCGGTATTTATAGGCGACCAAAGGGGTTTGGGGGCATACCCTTGGCCGAGGGGTGCCTCTGAGGCGGCCATGGAGGTGAGGGGTGCCTCTGAGGCGGCCATGGAGGCGAGGGGTGCCTCTGAGGCGGCCATGGAGGCGAGGGGTGCCTCTGAGGCGGCCACGGAGGCAAGGGGTGCCTCTGAGGTGGCCATGAAGGCGAGGGGTGCCTCTGAGGCGGCCATGGAAGCGAGGGGTGCCTCTGAGGCGGCCATGGAGGCGAGGGGTGCCTCTGAGGCGGCCATGGAGGCGAGGGGTGCCTTTGAGGCGGCCATGGAGGCGAAGGGTGCCTCTGACGCGGCCATGGAGGCGAGGGGTGCCTCTGAGGTGGCCATGGAGGCAAGAGGTGCCTCTGACGCGGCCATGGAGGAGAGGGGTGCCTCTGATGCGGCCATGGAGGCGAGGGGTGCCTCTGAGGTGGCCATGGAGGCGAGGGGTGCCTCTGAGGCGGCCATGGAGGCGAGGGGTGCCTCTGAGGCGGCCATGGAGGCGAGGGCTCCCTCTGAGCCGGCCGTGGAGGCAAGGGGTGCCTCTGACGCGGCCATGGAGGCGATAGGTGCCTCTGAGGCGGCCATGGAGTTAAGGGGTGCCTCTGAGGCCGCCATGGAGGCGAGGGGTGCCTCTGAGGCGGCCATGGAGGCAATGGCCGGCTCTAGGCCGGCCATTGGCCGGGCGCCGGCTCTGCGCTGGCCGGGAGTCGACCGGTCGGGCCGTGGCCGGCCGGGGAGTCGTTGTGTGGCCCTTGGCCGGCCGGTCGAGAGTTGTTGCGACGGTCCTGCCTATCGTGCCGCATTTTGACTCTTTTGCCCTTGTCGGTCGTTGACAGGCCGACAACATTAGCCCCCCGAGTTTCTGGTCGAGCGTAGGTCGAGTGGAAACTCAAGAATCACGTCGACATGTGGACTCCAGACGATCACAATTGAGTTTGTGGTCGCACCGCAGAATGACGTTTAATGCATCGCGAGGGATGGCGTTGGTGCATCGCGAGGGACATCTTTTGTGCGTCGTGAGGGACGGCTTTGGTGTGTCGCGTGGGACGGCTTTATTGCGTCGCGTGGGACGGCTTCGCGTTACGTGTCTTATGTTCTCAATATATTACCGTAATCGATTCGCGCGGTTTCGTCGACGCGTGGCTTACGTTCTCGACTTACCAATGAAGGCGTGATCGATTAGCACGACTTTATTGTGCGTGGCTTATTTTCCCGACCTACCAATGAAGGCGTGATCGATTAGCACAACTTGGGCCTCGGGGGGCCTCGGTGTAATATTTGAGTGACCGGGTTTTCCGTGGACGCTGGCTAGACCAGTTACGTCCGGCGGACGTAGGCCTTTGAAACACATTTGTGACTCGCTGCCTATTGGCGCACGAGCTGGGCGGCGAGCGCGGTGCCACATTTGTGTGGCCAAGTTTTCCGTGGACGCTGGCTAGACCAGGTACGTCCGGCGGACGCAAGCCTTTGAAACCCATTTGTGACTCGCTGCCTATCGGCGCACGAGCTGGGCGGCGAGCGCGATGCCACATTTGTGTGGCCAGGTTTCCCGTGGAAGCGGGCTAGACCAGATACGTTCGGCGGACGCAAACTTTTGAAACCCATTTGTAACTCGCTGCTTTTCGGCTCACGAGCTGGGCGACGAGCGCGGTGCCACATTTGTGTGGCCAGGTTTCCCGTGGACGTTGGCTAGACCAGATACGTCCGGCGAACGCAAGCCTTTGAAACCCATTTGTAACTCGCTGCCTTTCGGCTCACGAGCTGGGCGGCGAGCGCGGTGCCACATTTGTGTGGCCAGGTTTCCCGTGGACGCTGGCTAGACAGGATACATCCGGCGGACGCAAGCCTTTGAAACCCATTTGTAACTCGCTGCCTTTCGGCTCATGAGCTGGGCGGCGAGCGTGGTGCCACATTTGTGTGGCCAGGTTTCCCGTGGACGCTGGCTAGACCAGATACGTCTGGCAGACGCAAGCCTTTGAAACCCATTTGTAACTCGCTGCCTTTCGTCTCACGAGCTGGGCGGCGAGCGCGGTGCCATATTTGTGTGGACAGGTTTCTCGTGGACGCTGGCTAGACCAGATACGTCCGGTGGACGCAAGCCTTTGAAACCCATTTGTAACTCGCTGCCTTTCGGCACACGAACTGGGCGGCGAGCGCGGTGCCACATTTGTGTGGCCAGGTTTCCCGTGGACGCTGGCTAGACCAGATACGTCCGGCGGATGCAAGCCTTTGAAACCCATTTGTAACTCGCTGCCTTTCGGCTCGCGAGCTGGGCGGCGAGCGCGGTGCCACATTTGTGTGGCCATACCATCTCATGAACATGGCACCATCGGGCGCGTGCGTCACGTGACAGGCAAGGTTAGGTGCAGACTTGATCCCCCGGCGAGTGTGGCACCTCAGTGCGCTGGTCGCATTTCCGGGTTGGGTCTCTTGGGTCGAGCCTTGTGCCTTTGTGAGTGCGGCGCCCTGGTCCGTGTTTCGCGTTTGGGTACTCAGGTGGCCCATTCTTACTCGGTACTCGACTCGAGGAGTGAACTCGACCCAAGGAGACATGTAGAGTCGACACGAGGAGTAGCTAGCCGACTCACGGATTCGGTACTTGACTCGAGGATTGGACTCGACTCGAGGTGACATGTAGAGTCGGCACCAGGGGTAGCTTGTCGACTCGTGGACTCGGTACTTGACTCGAGGAGTGAACTCAACTCGAGGAGAAGCGTAGAGTCGGCACGAGGAGTAGCTTGTCGACTCGTGGACTCGGTACTCAACTCGAGGAGTGAACTCAACTCGAGGAGAAACGTAGAGTCGGCACGAGGAGTAGCTTGTCGACTCGTGGACTCGGTACTCGACTCGAGGAGTGAACTCAACTCGAGGAGAAACGTAGAGTTGGCACGAGGAGTAGCTTGTCGACCCGTGGACTCGGTACTCGGCTCGAGGAGTGAACTCAACTCGAGGAGAAAAGTAAAGTCGACACAAGGAGTGGCTTGTCGACTCGTGGACTCGGTACTCAACTCGAGGAGTAAACTCAACTCGAGGAGAAATATAGAGTCGACACGAGGAGTAGCTTGTCGACTCGTGGACTCGGTACTCGACTCGAGGAGTGAACTCAACTCGAGGACAAACGTAGAGTCGGCACGAGGAGTAGCTTGTCGACTCGTGGACTCGGTACTCAACTCGAGGAGTGAACTCAACTCGAGGAGAAATGTAGAGTCAACATGAGGAGTAGCTTGTCGACTCGTTGACTCGGTACTCGACTCGAGGAGTGAACTCAACTCGAGGAGAAACTTAGAGTCGGCACGAGGCATAGCTTGTCGACTTGTGGACTCGGTACTCGACTCGAGGAGTGAACTCAACTCGAGGGGAAATGTGTATACCGTCTCTCTTTGGGTCCTCCGGCCTAACCATCGGCCCCTTGAGACTTCGTTATACTTTTATTATTATTTTGTTTTTTGTTTTTGAGTTGTTGAGTTGATTGGGTATTGATCCCTGTTAGCCCCCCGAGTTTCTTGCGTTTGTGAGACGAAGACCAAGAAACTCTAGTGTTGGGGGTATACAATAGCGTGTGTTGCCATGTGCAGAATAACTCTTTATTGCAAATAAGAAGGTCGTTACAGGTTGTTATGGCACTTGGCCTTCTTTGGAAAAAGAAAATTGCATAATTGAAACGAAGCGATTACAAAGTCGAGCGAGTTCGGGCGTGAGTTTAAGGGTTGAAACTGCGACAATCACGGCTTGTTAGCAAATGCGACGAATTCCTTGAAGTCCCTACCCCGAATTAGGGAATCAATTCGCTTCCGAAGTTGGTCGCATTCAATTGTCGCGTGCCCGTGATCACGGCGATACTCGCACTGTTTGTTCTTGTCTCGCGTTGCGGGGTCCTTCTTCATCGGAGGTGGGGATCCCAGCTTCTCTTTGTGTAAGCTCAGGATCTTGTCGGGTGTCGCGTTGAGAGGGACGAAGGATTGCTTCGGGGCTAGAGAAGGGTGGTCATTAGAGACTTGACCATTTCTACGCCTCTTCTTTCGCGAGCCGGGACCGGCGGCCGGTGGCGTGAGTGCAGCGGCACGCTTTTTGTTGGATGCATGGTCAGCAACGTTGGGTAGTTGGTGTTCCAAGGCAGCCTCTCTCACGATCTCACGTCGCGCGTTGAGTTTCTCTCTCAAGTCGCATCCACGGGATTCCCTTTGGGAATCGAGATGGTCTCTCAAGTCTCTGTCGGCCGTCCCTATCACCCTCGGCAAGGATACGTCGTTCAAGTGACGTCCTCGACAGACGCCACAGCCATTGACGTCGTCATCCCCCCGGGGGTTTTGGACGCGGATGGTGAGCTTGGAGCATCCCTTTCGGGACCTAGAGGTCGAGCGTACCCGAGTATTACTCGACACTTGACGCCTTGACGTGGTCGCCCGAGGGTGTCCCCTCGAGGGCGCGTGCGCGTGCTCGTCAGAAAGTTGACGTCTAGACGCGGTCGCCCGAGGGTGTCCCCTTGGAAGCGTGCGCGTGCGTCCCCTTTCGTGAATAGCGTGGTGGAGGTTTGTCTCGTTGGTTCTTGACTTCGCGACGCAACCGGGGTCTTTCTCGTCATGGTCGACGTAGTTGTTGGAGTCGAGGAGGTCGGTGATGAGCGCGCCGGTGACGCAGGGGCGGTCTAGGAGCTAGGCGAGCCTTCGAGCCGTGTCCTCTCAGACTGCGGCCTCGGGGTCATTCATCGGGTCTCGGGGCTGGCTCTCATTATCATGAGGTTGCCCTTCGAGACGGTGCGCAGAGCTTTGGAGGTCGTGCCTCGAGCTAGTCGCTCGGGCGCCCACGGAGGTGGCGGGGACACGACTCATCTCTCGAGAGTCGTAAGTGTAATGAAAATGAGGAAATGGAAGGGAGAGCGTGCTAAGGTCGGTGGTCCCCTCCTTCTAGCGCCAAAATGTTGTCGCTGTTTTTCGGACAATGATTTAGGAGTCAAAGGCGGTTAGACCCAAGGACGAACCAAGTGGTCTCGTCTTGACTCGAGCGTGTCGGACTTGGTATCCCAAGTCGTCCCTTAGCTGTCGGTAGTGTCTATCTCGTCCAAGCACCTAAAAAGCAAGCAGAGAGGTGTGAACTACAAAGGGGAAACAGAGGGGTTGCCTCTGTTTACCTCTCCGACGCTCAACATGAGTAGGATTGAGGTGGATATAGAGGGTTTAAGTGTTTAGAGGCCGAGACTTGAGAGAAACGAGCGAGGTACGAGTTCGGCAGCGTTTCAGTACTCAAGAATGGATTACCTGGATCGGGGGAGGGACCCCGGTATTTATAGGCGACCAAAGGGGCTTTGGGGGCATACCCTTGGCCGAGGGGTACCTCTGAGGCGGCCATGGAGGCGAGGGGTGCCTCTGAGGCGGCCATGGAGGCGAGGGGTGCCTCTAAGGCGGCCATGGAGGCGAGGGGTGCCTCTGAGGCGGCCATGGAGGCAAGGGGTGCCTCTGAGGCGGCCATGGACGCGAAGGGTGCCTCTGACGCGGCCATGGAGGCGCGGGGTGCCTCTGAGGCGGCCATGGAGGCAAGGGGTGCCTCTGACGTGGCCATGGAGGTGAGGGGTGCCTCTGAGGTGGCCATGGAGGCGAGGGGTGCCTCTGAGGCGGCCATGGAGGCGAGGGGTGCCTCTGAGGCGGCCATGGAGGCGAGGGGTGCCTCTGAGGCGGCCATGGAGGCGAGGGGTGTCTCTGAGGCGGCCATGGAGGCGAGGGGTGTCTCTGAGGCGGCCATGGAGGTGAGGGCTCCCTCTGAGCCGGCCGTGGAGGCAAGGGGTGCCTCTGACGTGGCCATGGAGGCGATGGGTGCGTCTGAGGCGGCCATGGAGTCAAGGGGTGCCTCTGACGCGGCCATGGAGGCGAGGGGTGCCTCTGAGGTGGCCATGGAGGCGAGGGCTCCCTCTGAGCCGGTCATGGAGGCAATGGCCGGCTCTGGGCCGGCCATTGGCCGGGCGGCCACCGGCCGGGAGTCGACCGGTCAGGCCGTGGCTGGTCGGGGAGTCGTTGTGTGGCCCTTGGCTGGCCGGTTGGGAGTTGTTGCGACGGTCCCGCCTATCGTGGCACGTTTTGACTCTTTTGCCCCTGTCGGTCGTTGACAGGCCGACAACAGTAGCTCCTGCATTTTAAAGGCCGAAAGGCATGACCTTGTAGCAGTAGAGGCCGCGATAAGTGACGAAGGTCGATCTGATCGGGCTCGTGCATTCGAATCTGGTTATAGCCTAAGTAGGCGTCCATGAAACTTAGCAGTTCATGCCCTGCCGTGGCGTCGACCAGTTGTTCGATGCATGGGAGTGGAAAGCAATCTTTTGGGCAGGCTTTGTTAAGATCTTTGTAATCTATACAAATGCGCCACTTCCCAATAGGCTTTTTGACCATGACCACATTGGCCACCCACTTGGGGTACTTGGCCTCTCGGATGAAACTAGTGGAGAGAAGCTTTTCGACTTCCTCATTTATCGCTAGGTATCGTTCAGGGTTGAACGGGCGTCTAGCTTGTACCTTTTCAGCGATAGTTTTATCGTCATTCAACGGTGCACAATCACATCGGGGTCTATACCAGGCATGTCTGCATGTGTCCACGCAAAGACATCCTTAAACTCCCGAAGGAAGGACACGAGTTGAGTTTTGATGGCGAGAGGGAGTTGTGCACCGATCTTCACCACCTGGTCAGGTTTAGTTGCGTCGAGAACGATCGAAGTGAGATCATTGCGGGTGTAAACTTTCAACCTCTCGATATCGTCGCGGGGGTCTAATTCCCCGAGTTGCCGTGCGTCTTTCTGATCACACGGGTAGTCGTCTTCTAGTTGGTAGATCATGTTGACCCTTTTTTCAGTGGGCTTGCCGTCCACGCCCTGGACATAGCATATCCTCGCTTGGGTCTGATCGCCAGCGATGACGCCAATCCCCTCTTCTGTGGGGAATTTCACTAGTAGGTGATATGTGGATGTGATGGCCCATGATCTGTTCAACGTGGGTCGCCCAATGATAACATTGTATGGCGACTCCTGGTCAACCACAAGAAAGGGGACCATGTGAACGACTTCGATACCTCCGGTAGTTCCGAAGGTGACTGGTAAATCAATGATTCCTTCAGTCATGACCTTTTCTCCCGTGAACCCAAACAGAGGGGTCTGAGTCGAGATCCGGCGGAGCCCCACGAGCTTCATGCGCTCTAGGGTGGTCTTAAAGATCATATCGGCTGCGCTGCCGTTATCAATAAGAACTCTTTTTACCAAGTTGTTGGCCACCTGGGCCTTAAGGACTATAGCGTCATTGTGTGGGTGCACAACTCGCTTGGCCTCTTCATTGGTGAATTGTATCGTCTCGTGAGGTACGGACGGAGGTTCCTCATAGGTGAGGTTAACCTGCCCGGCAAGGCCTTCTTGAGAGGCAGTTCTGAGGAGCTTCTTCCTTTGCCGGGACGAGTCCCCATCTTACAGGCCACCTAGGATGGTGGTGACGACGTGGAGTTGCGCATCGGCCGTAGCCGCGACCGCGGTGCGGTCGGTGTTGGTTGTGGCCCCTCCACCTTTCTCAGGCTGTGGCCTGTTGTCGGTGGGGGCTGCAGCTCCTACCATGCGAAGGACAAACTCTTTGAGCTCTCCTTTTTGGATTAATGTCTCAATTTGCCTCCTAAGATGGAAACATTGAGCGGTCGTGTGACCGTAATCCCGGTGGAACTCACAATAACGGGACTGGTCGCAAGATGCGAGGCCGCCTTTCATTGGAGTCGGAGCGGTGTACTTGTCACGCGCCACATCATAGATTTGCTCTACCGGGGTGTTCAAAGGAGTGTAACTCGAGTAGTCTCAAAAATTGCTCGCAAGACGCGGCTTTTTAGACATAGGGGGTCGGCTATCGGAAGCTTGACCTCCCTTGTTCACCCTTTTGCAGGGGTTGCCTGGCTCGTCGCCGGACTTATCCCGACGGCGGGAGCTTTGGTTACCGCTCTTGCGGCCGTCAAGGTAATCTTCCACCCTCATGAAGGTTTTGGCTCGGCTCATTAACTCGGCCATCGTAGAAGGGACTCTGCCGACGACGGACTTTAAGAAGTCTCCGGTGCGCAAGCCCTCGATGATGGCTGTAATTGCGTCACTATCATCAAAGCGGTCAACCTTATTTGATTCCGCGGTGAATCGGGTGAGATACTGTCTCAAGGACTCGTTATTCTCTTGCCTGATTGACCATAGGTACATCTTGGTCTTCTTTTGGACCATCGATGTAGCAAATCATGCTGGGAACATGTCCTTCAGGTCTTTGAATGATTGGACGCTTCCTGGTCTTAAATTCTTAAACCACTCGAAACCGGGTCTGGTGAGGGTAAGACTAAAAGCCTGGCATAGAGCCCCAGGTGAAACGCCCTACATTGTCATCCAAGTTTCGTAATGTTTGATGTGATATGTGGGATCAGTTTTCCCATTGTAGGGAGGGAGATTCAGGAGTTTTAAGTTTCCCGTGCACACCTCAGCAAGGATTTGGGCGGTGAAGGGCGAGGAATGTTCTTCTACGACCCCGTATGTATCACCGGCCAAGCCTCCTTCACGCAGGTCACACACTTCGTTACGAAGATTGTGAATCATGGTGACGACATCGAGGCCAGTGTTGGGGGTCACTCCTTGTTCAGGAGGAGTCACCTGGCGCCTTTCATTCGACCCTTGAGCCGTGCGAGGGTCCCCATTGATTGGGGCCACAGGGTTGTGACCCTTACGAGCACTTAGCCTCTCCCGGAGGTCTTCGCCATGGTCGTTCCGTTGGGCGGTAAGCCGATCTCTAAGGTCCGGCCCGATGGTATGGGGGCGTGAGCTTCGAGCCACACGCCTCACTCGCCGAGTCGTTGGACCTTCCCTGACATCGCCTCTTTGACCGAGTCGGTCATGAGCTGAACATCTAGAGGTCTCTTCTTGAGAGGAGATCGGTATTGCCTTTGTTTTAGGCGGCGGGATTGACGGACCGGCTTCGATCTGAACAGGGAGTTCCCCGTCTTTCGTGAGAGAAGTCTCGATGTCCGCTGAAATTTCCAAGCCTTCATAGTCGGGGTCATAGTCATGTCCCTCGTCCATGAGGTCCTCGGATTCCCCGTGGGGGTGCCTTGTGCAAGCGCCTTGCCCGCCAATTGGCGGTGGTACCTTGCATTGGCTATCTTTAGTTGGCGGATTTTCTCCTCCATCTCAAGGATGTGGTCGGCCCGACTATCCTGAAGTGGAGGGGGCGAGGGAGTGTGACTCTCGCCGTTGAGAGATTCCTCGTCGCCTTGCGCTCGGGAGCGTAGGAAGTACTTCTTCACTCCGGTTGCATTTTCGGGGTTATTCACGCCCTCAGAACGAACGGGTGGTTGACCACTCATGTCTTTCTCGGGCTGAGAAGAAAGGGGTCGAGCTGTAGAAGGGATTTCGGGCTGTGTAAGTCGGGAAGTCCCCTCCTTCTAGCGCCAAAATGTTCTCGCACGAAAATGAACAACGATTAAATACCTCGGGCGGTTCGATCCAAGGCCGGACCAAGTGACCGCGCCCGGGCCAAAAATGGGAGCTCGTAGATCGAGCTGCACCCTCCAGACCCTGAGGTGTGTTTTGGGGGGTGTGACCGTGCCAAAGGTTGGCTGCCTACGTACCCTTTAGTCGGGATCAGGTCATAATGTAGTTCAATTTGTATGTTGGGGCTATCTTGGGCTCGGAGGCTTGAGAATCCAAGGGTTTAGGGCAGCACCCGGCTCGTAGCTTCTAGTGAAGACTTTAGAGGGGTCGCTTGCTCGTAGCTCGGAGTTCTAGCTCAAGGGCCAAGAAGCAGGAGAGCAGTGTGTACTGCAAAAACTCGGATCGCAGAAGAGGAGCGCGCTCCCTCTCGTGGAGGGGGATCCTTGTACTTCTGATCCGAGGGAGGAAGAGTGCGCGCTCTTGGAATGTCACAAGAGCACGAGAGAGAGTTCTCAAGAGAAGAGAAGTGTTGTGGAGAAACATAGGATGTTTTGAATGAATTTTCCTTCCCCCTAGGGGGGGTATTTATAACATTTGGAGGAGGCCTTGGGCCGCCCCCCTTGAGGCCCACCGGGTGGCCGGGAGCGGGGCGCGCGAGGCACAACGCCCGGGAGGGTGCAGGGCGCGTCGTCTGGACGGGCGCGGGGCGCGCAGGGCATGAGACCTGGCCGGGCGCGGCGTGCCCGGCCGAGGCAACAGGGGCACTCGGCCGAGGCGGCAGGAGCACCTGGCCGGGGCAGCAGGGGCGCCCGGCCGAGGCGGCAGAGGCGCTCGGCCGGGGCAGCAGGGGCACCCGGCCGAGGCGGCAGGAGCACCCGGCCAAGGTAACAGGAGCGCTCGGCCGGGGCAGCAGGGGCACCCGGCCGAGGCAGCAGAGGCGCTCGGCCGGGGCAGGAGAGACGCCCGACCGAGGCAGCAGGCGTGCTCGGCCGGGTTGCTGGAGCATGCGCAGGCCGGGACGGCCGGGGCGCGCGTGGGTCGGGACGCCCGGGGCGCGGGAGCGCGCGCGGGCCGGGACGCCCTGGCCGCCGGAGCGCGCGCGGGCCAGGACGGTCGAGGCGTAGGGCGCGCGCGCAGGCCCTGCCGGGCCGGATGTGCGTCAGGGCGCTCGGGCCTGGTGGGCTGAGGCCCGTTGTTTTTTAATTTCCGGTGTCCCGAAAACGACCGGTAACAAGCGGACCGAGAGTGCTCCCAGTGCCGCATCATCTCTCTCGAGCGGTGGTCTTCCAGGTATTTCGACGTTTCGCTCTTTTTGCTTTAGCTCTTAGTCTAGGGTTTTGACTTTGTCGCTATTGTAGCTTCTTCGGCTTGGGCGAGGGCTCGAGCGCGCTTATGAAGGCTTCTCGGGACCCGAAGTCGTTGGCGGCGGTCCGTTCTCGGATTGCCGCGCGGAATGGTTGGGAGAAACCCGATACCGGTCATCCGACGGAGAGCGGCCCTCGCGCTTCTTTGAAGCGACCCTCCTCCTCGGCTCTACCAGACACGTCTTCGGACTCGAAGCGCGTAAATTCGATGGTCGACGTGGAGGCCGCGGAGGTTAGGGTGGAATGTTCCCTGGGTCTCGCTCAATCTTCGATGAAAATGTGGAAGAGCGTCGTGGCCAGCAGCGACGTGGAGTTCTTTCGTCACGGCGTTTCTGACGCTCAGAGAGTAAGTTTCTCATGCCTTGTTCGTTTAGGGCTTTGTCTTTTACTGAATTGTCTTTTTGCCTTCTCAGGTGCTTGCTCGAGCGACCCGGGGCGAAAAGATCCTTCACGACCTCATCAGACGGATGAGCCTTGCCCATGAGAAGCTTGCTCAAGCGAAGTCTTAGCTGGCCCGTGCCGAGCGAGGTTCTCACTCAAAGGCAGAGTTTGCGAGTCTCCGCGAGCAGCTCCAAGAGGCCCGCGTGGAATTGGGGGTTTACCCGCGGCAAATGTGACCGTGCTCAGTTGGCCGTGGAAAAAATGGTTGTGGAGCTAACGACGGAACGTCAAGCTCTTGAGGTGGCAACTCGATCGACGGAGGTCTTCCGGAGCGAGGTGCGGGACCTTTGACGCCAGTCGGAATTGCGCACAGAAGAAATAGATATTCTTCAGGGCCAACTTTCATCGAGCGAAGCTGCCCGTGTTCGAGCGGACTCCTTGGCGGAAGAGGTGGCTCTGGTCACCGCGGAGAAAGCTGCGGCGGAACAGCTCGCGTTCGACCTTCAAGATGACTTCGACGTCGGAGTCGAAGAGTCAAGACATGCGGCGGCGGTGGAGTGTCGGGACGCCACAGCTACCGAGAATGCTTCTCGGGGGGTCACCTTCCACTTCTTCGACTCACTGTTTCCACCACTCGACGGGGCCGATCCTGTAGGCGACGATCCCGCCGAGTGACATATTTTCTTTATTATTTCTCTCGCGCAAGTGTTTAGCGCATGCTTTCCTTTTTAGGTTTTTCCTTTCAGCGCACTTGTTTTAGCGCTTGCTTTCTAGGATTTTTCCTTTCAGCGCACTTGTTTTAGCGCTTGCTTTCTAGGATTTTTGGGGCAATCGCCTTTTTCTTTTATAAGACATCATTTATTTTTATGAACGTTTTTGCTCATTCATTTGTCATGGCATGTTTTGATAGGCAAGTGTTTGTGTCAATGGTTTTGCCAGTTCTTTTATCTCAGCAGGATCTCACTTCAGACGTGCCAACCGCTTGAATGGTTTGCGTTCTGTAAGTTTTTTCAACTGCGAGTCCGCCATGCTACGTAGGCACCTTATGTGTGCAGGGTAGGTGTCTTGATTGCGCCATGTAGGCGTCTTAGGTGCATCTCGAGAGACGACTTGGTCGCGCCATGTAGGTGTCTTACGTGCGCCATGTAGGCGTCTTAGGTGCGCCATGTAGGCATCTTAGGTTATGCCATGTAGGCGTCTTAGGTGCGCCATGTAGGCGTCTTGAGTGCGCCGTGTAGGCGTCTTAGGTGCGCCGTGTAGGCGTCTTCGGTGCGCCGTTTAGGTGTCTTGAGTGCACCATGTAGGCGTCTTAGGTGCGCCATGTAGGCGTCTTAAGTGCGCCATGCAGGCGTCTTAGGTTGCGCCATGTAGGCGTCTTAGGTGGGCCATGTAGGCGTCTTGCGTGCGCCATGTAGGCGTCTTGGTTGCGCCATGTAGGCGTCTTACGTGCCCCATGTACGCGTCTTAGGTGTGCCATGTAGGCGTCTTGGTTGTGCCATGTAGGCGTCTTGAGTGCGCCAAATAGGCGTCTTAGGTGCACCATGTAGGCGTCTTGGTGCGCCATGTAGGTGTCTTGGTTCGCCATATAGGCGACTTAGGTGCGCCATGTAGGCGTCTTGGTGCGCCATGTAGGCGTCTTAGGTGCGTCTCGAGGGACGACTTGGTTGCGCCATGTAGGCGTCTTACGTGCGCCATGTAGGCATCTTGGATGCGCCATGTAGGCGTCTTGAGTGCGCCATGTAGGCGTCTTGAGTGCGCCATGTAGGCGTCTTAGTGCGCCATGTAGGCGTCTTGGGTGCGCCATGTAGGCGTCTTACGTGCGCCATGTAGGCATCTTGAGTGCGCCATGTAGGCGTCTTAGGTGCGTCTCGAGGGACGACTTGGTTGCGCCATGTAGGCGTCTTACGTGCGCCATGTAGGCATCTTGGGTGGTGCGCCATGTAGGCATCTTGAGTGCGCCATGTAGGCATCTTGGGTGCGCCATGTAGGCATCTTACGTGCGCCATGTAGGCGTCTTGAGTGCGCCATGTAGGCATCTTAGGTGCGTCTCGAGGGACGACTTGGTTGTGCCATGTAGGCGTCTTACGTGCGTCTCGAGAGACGACTTGGTTGCGCCATGTAGGCGTCTTACAAATTTTTTGGTGGAGCGTGTTCTTTTGAGGGTTTCCTTACCATTGCTAGCCCCTCCCCCCCCCCCCCCCGCCCCCTCCCCCCCCCCCCCCCCCCCCGAGTTTTACGGTTATAAGTTTAATTTTCGATAACCGGAAAACTTGCACAAGACGAATTTTGAAATGGAAAACTTGAATTTTATTACGTTTGCGAAAAATTTGCGAGAAATTTAAAATCCTAAACATTGGCTCGTAGGCCTTATTTGAAAATGGGAAATAAAAGATGTAAAATGTGGGGAACGCTAGCTACTGGTAGTAGTGCCTCAAGTGTTCTGCATTCCACGAGTGGCGAATCGGAGTTCCGTCTGTGTGCTAGATGTAGAATGTCCCGTCGTGATGACTTTGCGGACTCTATAGGGGCCTTCCCAGTTCGGGCCTAGGACGCCGGCGCCTTGGACTTGTGTATTCTGGAAAACTCGTCTGAGTACAAGGCTTCTGACGGCGAAGGTTCGCCTTTTGATCTTGGAGTTGTAGTATCTTTCGACCTTGCGCTTCTGTGCAGCGAGGCGGCTGAATGCTTCTGACCTCTTTTCGTCGATCAAATCCAACTCGAGGCGCATGGCCTCGTCGTTGTTTGCCTCGTCGAACGTATCGACTCGGAACGTGGGTATCTCGGTTTCAATCGGAACCACGGCCTCGATCCCATACGCGAGGGAGAATGGCGTTTCGCCGGTGGCATTTCGCGCGGTCGTCCTCTAAGCCCATAGGACGAATGGAAATTCCTCGGCCCAGGCGCCTTTTCTGTCTTCGAGCTTCTTTTTGAGATTGCTCTTGATAGTCTTGTTGACTGCTTCGACCTGGCCGTTGGCCTGAGGGTGACGCGGCGAGGAGAAGGTCTTGCTGATCTTTAGCTGATAGCAGATATCTCTTACTCGTGCGTTGTCGAATTGGGCGCCATTGTCGGTCACGATCGAGGCGGGGATACCATGCCTGCATATGATGCTTTTCCAGATGAAGCTTGTCGTGTTTGCTTCAGTTATTCTGGCAAGCGGCTCGGCCTCTACCCACTTAGTGAAGTAGTCAATGGCGATTATCGCATATTCGTATTGCCTTGGCGCTCTAGGGAGCTTGCCAATGATGTCCACGCCCCATTTAGCAAAGGGACGTGGAACGACGATGCTGCTTAATTGGGTCGGTGGTTGTCGCGGGATTTCCGCGAAGCGTTGGCATTTTTCGCAACGCCTCGCCCATTCACAGGCATCTCGCTTCATGGTAGGCCAGAAATAGCCTTGCTTAAGCGCTTTGAGCGCGAAGGAAGTTCCAGCGGCGTGGTTCCCACAGATGCCCTCATGTATTTCACGGAGGACCTTGGTCGACTCAGCGCTATTGAGGCATCGGAGCAACGGTGTTGAGTAACCGCGCTTATAGAGTACGCCCTCTCGGAGCGTGTATTTGGATGCTAAGGCCCTCAGCTTATCGGCTTCTTTGCGGTCTTCGGGAAGTTCCCCTCTTCGCAGAAACTCGACAATTTAGTCCATCCAAGCGGGCTGAGATGCCACCTCTACGGTCCCGATTTCGTCTTGGGAGACGGACGGCTGTGGGAGAAATTCAATGGGTACGGTCCCCAATCCGTCTTCGTCGATGCCAGACCCAAGGCGTGCAAGTGGATCAGCCTCTGAATTTTGTTCTCTTGGGATTTGGTGGATCTCGAACCAAGAGAAGGCATCGAGTTTGGAGTTTGTCATAGCCAGGTATGCAACCATGTTAGGTTCCTTGGCAGTGTAATCCCCTTTAACCTGGTTCACGATCAACTGCGAGTCGCAGTGTATTCGCAGGTTATGAGAGCCAAGCTTCTGCGCTAGCTCGACCCCCACAATGAGCGCTTCATATTCGGCTTCATTGTTGGAGGCCTGGAAGCCGTAGTGCAGGGCGTAACATAGCTTTTCCCCGTCGGGGATAATCAGGACTATTCCGGCACCAGCCCCCAGATGGGACCCGCCAAGTCAACCTTTCTTTTCCGAGTTAATGCGTCCTCGTTTAGGTCATTTTCTGCTCTTCCCATATCGAGAGTATAGGAGAATTCTGCCACAAAGTCGGCTAAGGCCTGCCCCTTTATAGCCGTTCTTGGGTGTAACTCAATCCCGTACTCGTTCAATTCTCGGGACCAAATCGCCATGCGAGTCGATGTTCCCTTTTAAAGAGTTTTACCGATCGGATGCTCGGTTCGCACCGCGATTGGGTGAGCTTGGAAATACGGTCGTAGCTTCTTAGCTGCCGTTACGAGAGCCAGAGAAAGTTTCTCTATCTTGGTGTAGCGCGTTTCCGCGTCGAGTAAGGCTTTGCTCACGTAGTAGACCAACCATTGGAACTTGTCTTCTTCGCGGACAAGAACAGCACTTACAGCTCTTTCAGAGACGGCGAGATATACGTATAGCATCTCGCCCTCTCTTGGTTTAGAGAGGAATGGTGGGGACCCAAAGTAAGCCTTCATTTCCTGGAAGGCCTTTTCGCATTCGTCCGTCCACTCAAAGCCGTCCGTCTTCTTTAGAGCTTTGAAGAACGGTTGACACTTGTCGGTGGCTTTAGACACGAAGCGTGTCAGAGCGGCAACCCGACAGGTCAGGCTTTGCACCTCTTTGACTCGTCTTGGAGATTTCATTTCAAGGAGTGCCTTGATTTTTTCGGGGTTTGCCTCTATCCCTCGTCGGCTGACGATGTATCCGAGGAATTTCCCGGATTCAACCCCGAACATGCATTTGTTGGGATTGAGTTTCATTTTGTATCGGCGGAGGATCGTGAACATCTCCCTTAGGTCGTGTACTTGATTGGTTGCCAGTAGGCTTTTAACGAGCATGTCGTCCACGTACACTTCCATTGTCTTGCCGATTTGATCGGCGAAGATCTAATTTACCAAGCGCTGGTACGTTGCTCCCGCGTTCTTAAGGCCAAAAGGCATGACCTTATAACAGTAGAGACCTCGATCGGTGACAAAGGTTGTCTTAATTTGATCGGGCTCGTGCATTCGAATTTGGTTGTAGCCCGAATAGGCATCCATGAAGCTGAGAAGTTCATGGCCGGCCGTGGCGTCCACCAGTTGTTCGATACGCGGGAGTGGAAAGCAGTCTTTAGGGCAGGCTTTGTTAAGATCTTTGTAGTCTATACAAATTCGCCACTTCCCATTAGGCTTTTTTACCATTACCACGTTGGCGACCCACTTGGGGTACTTAGCCTCTCGGATGAAGTTTGCGGCGAGGAGTTTCTCGACCTCTTCATTTATGGCCAGGTATCGTTCTGGGTTGAACGTTCGTCTAGCCTGCACCTTTTCGGCGACCTTCGGGTCGTCGTTGAATCGGTGCACTATTGTTGTCGCACGAAAATGAACAACTATTTAAAACCTCGGGCGGTTCGATCCAAGGCCGGACCAAGTGATCGCACCCGGGCCAAGAGTGTGATCTCGATAGTCTCGAGCTAGGGTTCTCTCCGATCAGCCCGCCTCTCGGGAGAGGTAGGGGGTGAGGAGGATGAGTGACCGTGCCTTGGTTGTCGGCTGCCTACGTACCCGTGCGCGGGATCAGGTCAGAACGTAGTTCAAGCGTGTGTGACGCAGTGTGAGGCGTGGAGCCTTGGCGAAGAGGCGTGCTCGACGAAGGAAACGGGGCGCGAGGAGTCCTCGGCAGCGTCTCAGAACTTCGGAGATCGCGTACGCGTCTAGCGTGTTAGACGCGCAAGGGTAGCTCTAGTTGAGAACCCTAGGGGCGTGCTTGAGCACCGGAGAACGTTCGGTCAAAGGGAGCGACGTCCGGGAAGTTCCCGTGAGTGCTTCGGGACCTTTGAGAACGAGGGAGAGAGAAGAGAATCTGCTTCAGGCCAAATATGGCATCCAGAGAAGCAGAGAAATCGAGCGTGTCGATAAGAGATGAAGAGAATTATTGGATATTCTTGGATATCTTGGGATGGCTTTCCCCTCAATGAGAGAGGGTATTTATAGGTGTTTTGGAGCCTTAGAAGGTCCCTTTTTCGTCCATGTGGGACTAGGAATGCGTGTGGCATCAAGTGGAAGCGCACGGCGCGCGCGGCGCACAAAGGGCGGCGCACAACGCGCGGCGCGCGGCGCGCGGCGCAGGGGGCGCGGCGCGGGACGCGCGGCGCAGGACGCGCGGCGCAGGGTTCCTTGACTGGCGCGGCGCGCTGCCTGGCCGGCGCGGCGCGCTGCTTGCTGCCCGGCTGGCCGGCGCAGCGCGTTGCGTGCGCAGTGAGCGGCTCGTCTTGCCGGGCTCTTGCGGGCCTTCGAATGCCATTCTTCTCACGTGAAATATGAAGCTTTCTACTTGATGAGAGTGACTCGATCCGAGGGGCAAGGCTCGGCCCGGCGAGAGCGACTAGCGACTTGATTCGAGGAGTGACTCGAGGATGACTCGAGGCTCGACTCGAGGAATGATTAAAGGCTCGACTCGAGGAACCATTCAAGGCTCGACTCGAGGAGCGAAGCTCGACTCGAGGAGATTGACTCAAGGCTCGACTCGAGGAGCGAAGCTCGACTCGAGGAGTCAGGAGTTTGGGCTAGGGCTTGAAGATTTGCCGCTCTTCAGGACCTCCGGCCTGACCATCGGCCCTTTGAGCGACGTGCCTTCTTGGCGTCTCGGGTTTTCCGAAAACGACCGACAACATTAGCCCCCCAAGTTCGTCGTTCGGGAGGCGTCCCAGCGATGAGCTTTTTGTTCTTCTAGTTGGGTGTTTGAGGAAAATGTTTCCCGTGCCTTGTGGCCCCGAGGAAAGTTTTTTCCTTCTCTTTTTTCTTTCGTTTTTTTTTTTTTTTTTTTTTTTTTTTCAGGGGGTGGCCGCGTGGCGCGGGCCCTGGACGGCGCGGCGCGCGGTCTGCGCTGCACGACCCGCGCGGCGCGCGGGCTTGGCGCGCGGCGCGCCCCGTGCGCGGGGCTGGTTCGCTTCGCGCGGGAGAACTCCGACTTTTTGGAGTTTCTACTCCGATTTTGCACCTTGTGGGAGTAGGATTTCGACTCCTACCCCCCTAGAAGTCTATAAATAGACCTCCCCCCTTCCCTTTATTCCTCACTTTATTTTTTCTCTTTTCTTACGCTTGTTTTCTTTTTTTACGCTTGCATTATGGGTGTCCCTCCTCTTTTCTCAGCTGAGAGTCCCGAGATTGATTTCTCTCTCTTGTTTCAGGGTTCTGAACACGCAGAGGATGATCTCTTCGCGGGATTAAGGGAAATCCCTCTGCACGTGGAAGAAAATCCAAGCGGAGTAGAGCAGTGGTTGGAGGAAGGCGAGCTGGGTGCGACCGTGCCCGCTGCTCAGCCTCTCGAAGGGTGCGCGCCAACTGGGCGTGGTACAGGCGGGGAGTTTGATCGTCCCGCGTCCGGGGAGCCTGCCCCTCGCCTCGTGATCAACTTAGTTGGCGGGGGGGTCCGTGACAAAGTTCGCCTCGACGTGCCGCAGTCCGACTTGGGCTTTCAAGGCGCGCCGAGAGATGTTACGGACGCGGATGCGGTGACTCCGCTAGAGTCGGTTCTCGACGAGATAGACTGCGTGGACGACTTTGGTCCCGAGTCTAAAGATCCCGGAGGTGAGTCAGAGACATGTCCGGGGGCCGAAGGCCTCGCGTCGGAGTGTCCCGAGGTACCGTCGGCAGCTGCCGCGGTCGTGTCGGAGGGCGGGGACCCTTCCGTGGAGCCAGGGGATTCTCAGCCCGAGACCCCTGACGCGGAGGCGTTGGTATCGGCGAGGTCGCTTGCTAGGACGGAGTGGTATCCCGAGGAGGGCCTTGCTGCTCCCGAGGACTTCGATTGTTCAGGGGTTGATGCTTCGAGCACGCTTACCTACCGGACATTCGTCGGTCTCCGGGACGCTTTTGCCATTCCGTCATCCGTGGCGCTTCTCCGTCCTTTAAAGGACGACCGTCCTTTCCGGCCTCGTCGTGGTTTTGCCGCAGTTTCAGTTGCGAGTCTTAACTGCGGGTTGCGGCTGCCGTTTCAACCCATCGTTCAGCAGCTTCTCGCCCGTCTGGGGGTGCACGCATGTCAGATGAGCCCGGCATTCTACCGCATAGTGGCGATGTGCCATATGGAGTGGCATTGCCAGACCGAGCGGGTGATGACCGTGAGTGATTTTCGCAATCTCATCGCGGTCTTCCCTGCGCCCGGGCAACCCAGTTTCTTTGTGGCCCGCGATCGACGGAATACTAAGCTGATCATCGATTCAGAGAAGTACAATCGACGACCGTGGGTGTGGGTCTCGGCGGAGGCTTTTGGTGACGCCCCGCTCCGGTTCGGCCCCTTGTCCGAGTTTCCTGCTAACGAGGGGGCCGATGATCTCGACTTTGTGAAGGAGATCCGGGGAATGTCAGAGGCTCGGAAAGCCGTTGAACGATTTCGTTCTCCTGAGCTGATGGCTTCCACTGGGTGGTTCCCGCCGTTTCCTCAGCGGACCGAGGGTACCCCAAGTGCCGCATCATCTCTCTCGAGCGGCGATCCTCAAGGTATGTTGACGTTTCGTATTTTTGCTTTTGTTTTTAGCTCAAGGTTTTGACTTTGTCGCTTTTGCAGTCTCTTCGGCTAGGGCGAGGGCTCGGGCTCGTCTAGCGAAGGCTTCCCGGGACCCGAAGTCGTTGGCGGCGGTTCGCCGTCGGATTGCTGCGCGGGATGGTCGGGAGAAACTCGATACTGATCATCGGGCGGAGAGCGGTCCTCGCGCTTCCTTGAAGCGACCTTCCTCCTCGGCTTTGCCAGACACGTCTTCGGACTCTAAGCGCGTGAATTCGATGGTCGACGTGGAGGCCGCGGAGGTTAGGGGGGAATGTTCCCTGGGCCTTGCTCAAGCGTTGTGGCCAGCAGTGACGTAGAGTTCTTTCGTCACGGCGTTTCCGATGCACAGAGAGTGAGTTTCCCTTGCCTCATTTGCGATGAATCTGTCTTTCGCTAAACTGTCTTTTTGCCTTCTCAGGTGCTTGCTCGAGCGACCCGGGGCGAGAAGATCCTTCACGACCTCATCAGGCGGATGAGTCGCGCTCAGGAGGAGCTTGCTCAAGCGAAGTCTCAGTTGGCTCACGCCGAGCGAGGTTCTCACTCAAAGGCGGAGTTTGCGAGTCTCCGCGAGCAGCTTCAGGAGGCTCGCGTGGAACTGGGAGTTACCCGCGGCAAGTGCGACCGCGCTCAGGCGGCGGTGGCGAAGATGGCTGAGGAGCTAACGACGGAACGTCAAGCCCTTGAAGTGGCGACTCGATCGACGGAGGTCTTCCGGAGCAAAGCGCGGGACCTTCGACGTCAGTTGGAATCGCGCACGGAAGAAGTTGGCATTCTTCAGGGCCAGCTTACATCGAGTGAGGCTGCCCGTGTTCGTGCGGAGCGTAAGCGTGACTCCTTGGCGGAGGAGGTGGCTCGGGTCACCGAGGAGAAAGCCGCGGCGGAGCAGCTTGCGTCCGACCTTCAGGACGACTTTGATGTCGGAGTCGAGGAGGCAAGGCATGCAGCGGCGGTGGAGTGTCGGGACGCCACAGCTGCCGAGAATGTTTCTCGGGGGGTCACCTTCGACTTCTTCGACTCGCTTTTCCCACCACTCGACGGGGCCGACCCTGTGGGCGACGATCCCGCCGAGTGACCGTTTTCTTTCTTTATTTTTCCTGCGCAAATGTTTTAGCGCGTGCTTTTTAGGTTTTTCCGTTCAGCGCACTTGTCTTAGCGCTTGCTTACTAGGATATTTCCCTTTAGCGCACTTTGTCTTAGCGCATGCTTTCTAGGTTTTGAGGCAGTTGCCCCTTTCTTTTATGAGGAGTTATTCATTTATTTTTATGAATGTTTTCGCACATTTATCTTCTATGGCATGCATGGATGGTCACTTGTTTGTGTCAATGATTTTGTCCATCCTTTTATCTCAGCAGGATACTTTTTCAAACACGCCAGTCACTTGGATGGTTTGCGTTCTTAAGTATTTTCAACTGCGAGTCAGCCATGCTACGTAGGTGTGTTACGTGCGCCGGATTGCGCCACGTGGGCGTCTCAAATCGCGCCATGTAGGCATCTTGGGTTGCGCCATGTAAGCGACTTACGTGCGCCATGTAGGCATCTTACGGGTTGTGCCTTTACGCGACTTACGTGCGCCATGTAGGCGTCTTAGGTTGCGCCATGTAGGCGTCTTACGGGCTGCGCCTTTACGCGACTTACGTGCGCCATGTAGGCGTCTTAGGTTGCGCCATGTAGGCGTCTTACGGGTTGCGCCTTTACGCGACTTACGTGCGCCATGTAGGCGTCTTGGGTTGCGCCATGTAGGCGTCTTACGGGTTGCGCCTTTACGCGACTTACGTGCGCCATGTAGGCGTCTTAGGTTGCGCCATGTAGGCGTCTTACGGGCTGCGCCTTTACGCGACTTACGTGCGCCATGTAGGCGTCTTAGGTTGCGCCATGTAGGCGTCTTACGGGCTGCGCCTTTACGCGACTTACGTGCGCCATGTAGGCGTCTTAGGTTGCGCCATGTAGGCGTCTTACGGGTTGCGCCTTTACGCGACTTACGTGCGCCATGTAGGCGTCTTAGGTTGCGCCATGTAGGCGTCTTACGGGCTGCGCCTTTACGCGACTTACGTGCGCCATGTAGGCGTCTTGGGTTGCGCCATGTAGGCGTCTTACGGACTGCGCCTTTACGCGACTTACGTGCGCCATGTAGGCGTCTTAGGTTGCGCCATGTAGGCGTCTTACGGGCTGCGCCTTTACGCGACTTACGTGCGCCATGTAGGCGTCTTAGGTTGCGCCATGTAGGCGTCTTACGGGTTGCGCCTTTACGCGACTTACGTGCGCCATGTAGGCGTCTTAGGTTGCGCCATGTAGGCCTCTTACGGGCTGCGCCTTTACGCGACTTACGTGCGCCATGTAGGCGTCTTGGGTTGCGCCATGTAGGCGTCTTACGGACTGCGCCTTTACGCGACTTACGTGCGCCATGTAGGCGTCTTAGGTTGCGCCATGTAGGCGTCTTACGGGCTGCGCCTTTACGCGACTTACGTGCGCCATGTAGGCGTCTTAGGTTGCGCCATGTAGGCGTCTTACGGGTTGCGCCTTTACGCGACTTACGTGCGCCATGTAGGCGTCTTAGGTTGCGCCATGTAGGCGTCTTACGGGCTGCGCCTTTACGCGACTTACGTGCGCCATGTAGGCGTCTTGGGTTGCGCCATGTAGGCGTCTTACGGTCTGCGCCTTTACGCGACTTACGTGCGCCATGTAGGCGTCTTAGGTTGCGCCATGTAGGCGTCTTACGGGCTGCGCCTTTACGCGACTTACGCGCGCCATGTAGGCGTCTTAGGTTGCGCCATGTAGGCGTCTTACGGGCTGCGCCTTTACGCGACTTACGTGCGCCATGTAGGCGTCTTAGGTTGCGCCATGTAGGCGTCTTACGATTTTTTTTTTTTGGTGGAGCGTGTTCTTTTGAGAGTTTCCTTACCATAGCTAGCCCCCCTAAGTTTTTTGGGTTATAAGTTAATTATTGATAACCAGAAAACTTGCATAAAACGAAATTGAAATGGAAAACTTGAGTTTTATTACTTTTGCGAAAAAAAACTTGCGAGAAATTTTAAATCCTAAAACATTGGCTCGTAGGCCTTATTGAAAATGGAAATAAAAGCGATAAAAAAGCGGGGGACGCTAGCTACTGATAGTACTGCCTCAAGTGCTCCGCGTTCCACGGGTGGCGAATCGGAGTCCCGTCCGTGTGCTCGATGTAATATGTCCCGTCGTGAATGACTTTGCGGACTCTGTAAGGGCCTTCCCAGTTTGGGCCTAGGACGCCGGCGCCTTGGACTTGTGTGTTTTGGAACACTCGTCTGAGGACAAGGCTTCCGACGGCAAAGGTTCGCCTTTTGATTTTGGAGTTGTAGTATCTTTCGACCTTGCGCTTCTGTGCGGCGAGGCGTCGGAATGCTTCCGCCCTCTTTTCGTCGATCAGGTCCAACTCAAGGCGCATGGCCTCGTTGTTTTCCGCTTCGTCGAACGTGTCGACTCGGAACGTGGGTATCTCGGTTTCAATTGGAACCACGGCCTCGACCCCATATGCAAGGGAGAATGGCGTCTCGCCGGTGACGTTTCGCGCGGTTGTCCTATACACCCATAGGACGAATGGTAATTCATCGGCCCAGGCGCCTTTCTTGTCTTCGAGCTTCTTTTTCAGGTTGCTCTTGATAGTCTTGTTGACTGCCTCGACTTGGCCGTTGGCCTGAGGATGTCGCGGCGAGGAGAAGGTCTTGCTGATCTTCAGTTGATCGCAGATATCTCTTACTCGCGCGTTGTCAAATTGTGCCCCGTTGTCAGTCACAATCGAGGCGGGGATACCGTGCCTGCATATGATGTTCTTCCAGATGAAGTTCGTCGTGTTTGCTTCAGTTATTCTGGCAAGCGGCTCGGCCTCTACCCACTTAGTGAAGTAGTCGATGGCGATAATGGCGTACTCGTATTGCCTTGGCGCTCTAGGGAGCTTGCCAATGATGTCCACGCCCCACTTAGCAAAGGGACGTGGGACAACGATGCTGCTTAACGGGGTCGGGGGCTGTCGCGGAATTTCCGCGAAGCGCTGGCATTTATCGCAACGCCTTGCCCATTCGTAAGCATCTCGCTTCATGGAAGGCCAGAAATAGCCTTGCTTAAGCGCTTTGAGCGCAAGGGAAGTTCCAGCGGCGTGGTTTCCGCAGATGCCCTCATGGATTTCGCGGAGGACCTTGGTCGACTCAACGCTATCGAGGCATCGGAGCAGCGGTGTCGAGTAACCGCGCTTATAGAGCGTGCCCTCACGGAGCGTGTATTTGGATGCTAAGGCCCTCAATTTATCGGCTTCCTTGCGGTCTTCGGGGAGTTCCCCTCTTCGCAAAAACTCGACAATTGAGTCCATCCAAGTGGGCTGAGATGCCACTTCTATGGTCCCGACTTCGTCTCGGGAGACGGATGGTCGTGGGAGAGATTCAATGGGCACAGTCCCCAATCCGTCTTCGTCGATGCCAGATCCGAGGCGAGCAAGCGCATCAGCCTCCGAATTTTGTTCTCTCGGGATTTGGTGAATCTCGAACCAAGAGAAGGCCTCGAGTTTGGAGTTCGTCTTAGCCAGGTATGCGACCATGTTGGGCTCCTTGGCGATGTAATCTCCCTTAACCTGGTTTACGATCAACTGCGAGTCGCAGTGTATTCGCAGGTTATGGGAGCCGAGCTACTGTGCTAGCTCTATCCCTACAATGAGCGCTTCGTATTCAGCTTCATTGTTGGAGGCTTGGAAGCCGTAGTGGAGGGCATATCGCAGCTTTTCCCCATCGGGGTTAATTAGGATTATTCCGGCGCCAGCCCCCCGAGCATTAGATGCTCCGTCTACGTATAACTCCCAGATGGGACCCGTTGGGTCTACCTTCCTTTTCCGAGTTAGCTTGTTATCGTTTAAGTCAGTTTCTGCTCTTCCCATATCGGGAGCGTAGGAGAATTCTGCCACGAAGTCGGCTAAGGCCTGCCCCTTTATAGCCGTTCTTGGGTGGAACTCAATCCCGTACTCGCTCAATTCTTGGGACCAGATCGCCATGCGAGTCGACGTTCCCTTTTGAAGAGCTTTACCGATTGGATGCTCAGTTCGCACCGCAATTGGGTGAGCTTGGAAGTACGGTCGTAGCTTCTTAGCTGCCGTTACGAGAGCCAGAGAAAGTTTCTCAATCTCGGTATAGCGTGTTTCCGCGTCGAGTAAGGCCTTGCTTACGTAGTAGATTGGCCATTGGACCTTGTTCTCTTCGCGGACAAGGACGGCGCTTACAGCTCTTTCAGAGACGGCGAGATACACGTACAGCGTCTCGCCCTCTTTTGGTTTAGAGAGGAATGGTGGGGACCCAAAGTAAGCCTTCATTTCTTGGAAGGCACTTTCGCATTCGTCCGTCCACTCAAAGCCGTCCGTCTTCTTCAGAGCTTTGAAGAACGGTTGACACTTGTCGGTGGCTTTAGACACGAAGCGTGTCAGAGCGGCAATCCGACCGGTCAGGCTTTGCACTTCTTTGACTCGTCTTGGCGACTTCATTTCAAGGAGTGCCTTGATTTTTTCCGGGTTCGCTTCTATGCCTCGTCGGCTGACGATATAACCGAGGAACTTTCCGGATTCAACCCCGAATACGCATTTGTTGGGGTTGAGCTTCATTTTATATCGGCGGAGGATTGTGAACATCTCCCTAAGGTCGCGTACGTGATTAGTTGCCAGTAGGCTTTTAACGAGCATGTCGTCCACGTACACTTCCATCGTCTTGCCGATTTGATTGGCGAAGATCCGATTTACCAAGCGTTGGTATGTTGCTCCCGCGTTCTTGAGGCCGAAAGGCATGACCTTGTAACAGTAGAGACCTCGATCAGTGACAAAGGTTGTCTTAATTTGATCGGGCTCGTGCATTCGAATTTGGTTGTAGCCTGAATAGGCGTCCATGAAGCTTAGGAGTTCATGGCCGGCCGTGGCGTCCACCAGTTGTTCGATGCGCGGGAGTGGAAAGCAATCCTTAGGGCAGGCTTTGTTAAGATCTTTGTAGTCTATACAAATTCGACACTTCCCGTTGGGCTTTTTTACCATTACCACGTTGGCGACCCACTTGGGGTACTTAGCCTCTCGAATGAAGTTTGCGGTGAGGAGTTTCTCGACCTCTTCATTTATGGCCAGGTATCGTTCTGGGTTGAACGTTCGTCTAGCCTGCACTTTTTCGGCGACCTTTGGGTCGTCGTTTAGTCGGTGCACTATTACCTCGGGATCGATTCCGGGCATGTCCGCATGAGTCCATGCAAAAACATCCTTGAACTCCCTAAGGAAGGCGGTAAGCTGAGTTTTGATGGCGAGTGGAAGTCGGGTGCCGATTTTTACAACTTGATCAGGCTTCGACTCGTCCAGGACGATTGGCACAAGATCATCGGAGGTTTCCACTTTAAGTCTTTCGATTTCATCGCGGGGGTCAAGTTCTCCGAACTTCCTTGCATCCCTTAGGTTGCATGGGTAATCGTCTTCCAGTTGGAAGATTGTGTTGACCGCTTTTCCCGCGGACTTGCCATCAACTCCTTGCACGTAGCATATTCTGGCTTGGGATTGGTCTCCAGCCATGATGCCAATTCCCCCTTCGGTGGGGAACTTCACCAGTAGGTGATACGTGGAAGTGATTGCCCTCAGCCGGTTCAACGTGGGTCGCCCAATGATTAAGTTGTAGGGCGACTCTTGATCGACCACTAGGAATGGGACCATGTGAACGGCTTCGATTCCTCCAGGGGTTCCAAAGGTGACCGGCAGGTCGATGATGCCCTCAGTCATAACCTTTTCCCCAGTGAACCCAAACAATGGCGTTTGGGTCGGAGTCGGGCGCAGCCCCCCGAGCTTCATGCGCTCTAGGGTGGACTTGAAAATTATGTCGGCAGCGCTGCCGTTATCAATGAGAACCCTTTTTACCAAGTTATTGGCCACTTGGGCTTTGAGCACGATCGCGTCATTGTGCGGATGCACAACTCGCTTGGCCTCTTCATTGGTGAAATACATCGTCTCGTGAGGCACGGACGGAGGTTCTTCATATGTGAAGTTGACGCGCATAGCAGCGTCTTCCTGAGACACGGCCCTAAGGAATTTCTTCCGTTGACGGGCTGAATCCCCATCCTGGGGACCTCCCAGTATGGTGGTTACCACGTGCAGTTGTGGGTTGGCGTTGGCAGTAGCCGGGGTTTGGTTGGCAGAGGCGGCTGCTCCTCCTCCTTGACCAGACTGCTGTCTGTTCGCGGTGGGGCCCGCAGCGCCAATCATGCGCAACACGAACTCCTTCAGCTCGCCCCGTTGGATCAGAGCCTCGATTTGCCTTTTGAGGTTGTAGCATTCCGAGGTCAAATGACCATATTCCCGATGGAACTCACAATACCTGGACCGATCGCGAGTTGCGGGATCCTTCTTCATTGGAGCCGGGGGCGTGAACTTGTCACGTGCCAGAGCCAATATCCTTTCCGGCGCCGTGTTCAGCGGCGTGAACGACGAGTACCCTTTGAAGTTTTCCGCAAGTCGCGGTTTCTGAGGTACTGGGGGTTGGTTGCTAGAAACCTGGTTCCCCTTGTTTCGCCTCTTACGAGGTTCGTTCTGCTCGCGGATAGGTTCTTCTCGACGGCGAGAGCTTTGATTAGTGCTCTTGCGTCCGTCGAGGTAATCTTCGACTCCCATGAAGGTCTTAGCTCGAGTCATTAACTCGGCCATGGTGGAAGGGACACGGCCGACGACAGACTTGAGGAAGTCACTCGTGCGCAAGCCTTCTATGATAGCGGCAATCGCGTCACTGTCGTCAAAGCGGTCGACCTTGTTTGACTCTTCTGTGAATCGGGCGAGGTATCGTCTAAGAGACTCGCCACTCTCTTGCCTGATTGACCACAGGTACATCTTGGTCTTCTTTTGGACCATAGACGTAGCGAACCGTGCCAGGAACATGTCCTTCAGGTCTTTGAACGAGTGGATGCTTCCTGGTCTTAAGTTTTTGAACCACTCAAAGTCGGGTCCGGCGAGGGTCAAACTAAAGGCTTGGCACATGGCACCAGGAGAAACACCCTGCATCGTCATCCAGGTTTCATAGTGCTGGATGTGGTAAGCAGGATCTGCTTTCCCATCATAGGGAGCGAGGTTCGGGAGCTTGAAATTCCCCGTACAAACCTCAGCCAATATCTGAGTAGTGAAAGGCGATGAGTTCTCCTCAACGACTCCGTAGGCACTTCCACCTATTCCGTATTCTCGGAGATCTCGTACCTCATTTCGAAGGTTGTGGATCATAGTGACCACATCGAGACCGGTCGTTGGAGTGACCCCTTGATCGGGAGGAGTCACCTGCAGCCTCTCGTTAGACCCCTGTCCTGCGCGGCGGTTCCCGTTAGTTGGGGCTGCCAGCGGGATGTTGGGTCTAGAGCTGAGTCGCTCTCTCAGATCATTGCCACGCCCAATGCGTTGAGCAGTGAGGTGGTCCCTAAGATCAGGGCTGGCCGTATGGAGGCGCCGGCTCTGCTTGCGGCGTTGCGCTCTCCGCACGCCCTGACTTTCCGCAACATTCTCCCTCGGACCTAGTCGGTCGAGGGCCGAACGTCGGGAATTCCCCTCTTGAGAAGCTACCGGCGCATCGCCTGTTCGGGGTAAGGGATTCGACGGACCGGCTTCAAACACGGCGGGGAGTCCCCCGTCCTTTGTGATAGAAGTCTCGACATCCTCCGAGTCACCCGTATCCTCATAATCAGGGTCGCGGCTTTCCTCGTTGAGGTTCTCAGGATCCCCGTTGGGGATCGTCGTGTCACGCATAGGTTGCTTCGCAGCCAGTTGGCGGTGATACCTTGCGTTCCTCGCCTTCAGTCGGCGAATACTCTCCTCCAACTCCGTGATGCGGTTGTCCCTGCTATCAGGAGATGGAGATGGTGAGCGGGTCGAGCTCTCTTCGTGGAGCGACTCTTCGTCACCATGCGCTCGTGAGCGCAAGAAGTATTTCTTGGTCTTAGCGACGTTTTCGGGGTTGTTTGCGCCCTCAGAACGTACGGGTGGTTGGCTACTCATCGTTTCTCAAGTTCGAGAAGGTTGAGTTCGCAGAAGAAAAGAAGAAGATGAATAGAAGGGATTTCGGGCTGAATAGGTCGGGAAGTCCCCTTCTTCTAGCGCCAAAATGTTGTCGCACGAAAATGAACAACTATTTAAAACCTCGGGCGGTTCGATCCAAGGCCGGACCAAGTGATCGCACCCGGGCCAAGAGTGTGATCTCGATAGTCTCGAGCTAGGGTTCTCTCCGATCAGCCCGCCTCTCGGGAGAGGTAGGGGGTGAGGAGGATGAGTGACCGTGCCTTGGTTGTCGGCTGCCTACGTACCCGTGCGCGGGATCAGGTCAGAACGTAGTTCAAGCGTGTGTGACGCAGTGTGAGGCGTGGAGCCTTGGCGAAGAGGCGTGCTCGACGAAGGAAACGGGGCGCGAGGAGTCCTCGGCAGCGTCTCAGAACTTCGGAGATCGCGTACGCGTCTAGCGTGTTAGACGCGCAAGGGTAGCTCTAGTTGAGAACCCTAGGGGCGTGCTTGAGCACCGGAGAACGTTCGGTCAAAGGGAGCAACGTCCGGGAAGTTCCCGTGAGTGCTTCGGGACCTTTGAGAACGAGGGAGAGAGAAGAGAATCTGCTTCAGGCCAAATATGGCATCCAGAGAAGCAGAGAAATCGAGCGTGTCGATAAGAGATGAAGAGAATTATTGGATATTCTTGGATATCTTGGGATGGCTTTCCCCTCAATGAGAGAGGGTATTTATAGGTGTTTTGGAGCCTTAGAAGGTCCCTTTTTCGTCCATGTGGGACTAGGAATGCGTGTGGCATCAAGTGGAAGCGCACGGCGCGCGCGGCGCACAAAGGGCGGCGCACAACGCGCGGCGCGCGGCGCGCGGCGCGCGGCGCGCGGCGCAGGGGGCGCGGCGCGCGGGTCACCGGGCGCGGCGCGGGACGCGCGGCGCAGGACGCGCGGCGCAGGGTTCCTTGACTGGCGCGGCGCGCTGCCTGGCCGGCGCGGCGCGCTGCTTGCTGCCCGGCTGGCCGGCGCAGCGCGTTGCGTGCGCAGTGAGCGGCTCGTCTTGCCGGGCTCTTGCGGGCCTTCGAATGCCATTCTTCTCACGTGAAATATGAAGCTTTCTACTTGATGAGAGTGACTCGATCCGAGGGGCAAGGCTCGGCCCGGCGAGAGCGACTAGCGACTTGATTCGAGGAGTGACTCGAGGATGACTCGAGGCTCGACTCGAAAATAACTCGAGGCTCGACTCGAGGAATGATTAAAGGCTCGACTCGAGGAACCATTCAAGGCTCGACTCGAGGAGCGAAGCTCGACTCGAGGAGATTGACTCAAGGCTCGACTCGAGGAGCGAAGCTCGACTCGAGGAGTCAGGAGTTTGGGCTAGGGCTTGAAGATTTGCCGCTCTTCAGGACCTCCGGCCTGACCATCGGCCCTTTGAGCGACGTGCCTTCTTGGCGTCTCGGGTTTTCCGAAAACGACCGACAACAACTATTACTTCGGGATCAATTCCAGGCATATCCGCATGAGTCCATGCAAAAACATCATTGAACTCCCGGAGGAAGGCACTGAGCTGAGTTTTGATGGCGAGTGGAAGTCGGATGCCGACCTTTACAACCTGATCAGGCTTAGATTCGTCCAAGACGATCGGCACAAGATCATCGGAGGTTTCCACCTTAAGTCTTTCGACTTCATCCCGAGGGTCAAGTTCTCCGAACTTCCTTGCGTCCCTTGGGTCGCATGGGTAATCGTCTTCCAGTTGGAAGATTGTGTTGACCATTTTTCCCACGGATTTACCATCAACTTCTTGCACGTAGCATATTCTGGCTTGGGATTGGTCTCCGGCCATAATACCAATTCCCTCTTTGGTGGGGAGTTTCACCAGTAGGTGGTACGTGGAAGTGATTGCCCTCAGCCGGTTCAACGTGGGTCGCCCGATGATTAAGTTATAGGGCAACTCCTGATCGACCACTAGGAATAGGACCATGTGAACGGCCTCAATGCCTCCAGGGATCCAGAAGGTGACCGGCAGGTCGATGATGCCCTCGGTCATAACCTTTTCCCCATTGAACCCAAACAAGGGCGTTTGGGTCGGAGTCGGGCACAGCCCCCCGAGCTTCATGCGCTCTAGGGTGGACTTGAAAATTATGTCGGCAGCGCTGCCGTTGTCGATGAGAACCCTTTTCACCAAGTTATTGGCCACTTGGGCCTTGAGCACAATTGCGTCATTGTGTGGATGCACAACTCGCTTGGCTTCTTCATTGGTGAAATACATCGTCTCGTGAGGCATGGACGGAGGTTCTTCATACGTGAAGTTGACGTGCATAGCAGCGCCTTCCTGAGCCACGGCTCTAAGGAATTTCTTCCGTTGTCGGGCTGAATCTCCATCTTGTGGACCTCCCAATATGGTGGTCACCACGTGGAGCTATGGATTGGCGTTGGCAGTAGCCGCGGTTTGGTCCGCAGAAGCGGTTGTTCCTCCTCCCTGACCAGACTGTGGTTTGTTCATGGTGGGGCCCGAAGCGCTAATCATGCGTAACACGAACTCTTTCAGGTCACCCCGTTGGATGAAAGCCTCGATTTGCCTTTTAAGGTTGTAGCATTTCGAGGTCAAATGACCGTATTCCCGATGCAACTCACAATATCTAGATCGATCGCGAGTCGCGGGATCTTTTTTCATTGGAGCCGGGGGTGTGAACTTGTCACGTGCCAGAGCCAGGATCCGTTCTGGCGCCGTGTTCAACGGTGTGAACGACGAGTACCCTTTGAAGTTTTCCGCAAGTCGCGGCTTCTGGGGTATAGGGGGTATGTTATTAGAAACCTGATTTCCCTTGTTTCGTCTTTTACGAGGTTCGCCTTGCTCGTGGCTAGGTTCTTATCTACGACGAGAGCTCTGATTGTTGCACTTGCGGCCGTCGAGGTAATCTTCGACTCCCATGAAGGTCTTAGCCCGAGTCATTAACTCGGCCATGGTTGAAGGGACACGGCCGACGACTGACTTAAGGAAGTCACTTGTGCGCAGGCCTTCTATGATAGCGGCAATTGCGTCACCGTCGTCAAAGCGGTCGACCTTGTTTGACTCTTCAGTGAATCGGGCGAGGTATCGTCTAAGAGATTCGCCACTCTCTTGCCTGATTGACCACAGGTACATCTTGGTCTTCTTTTGGACCATAGATGTAGCGAACCATGCTAGGAACATGTCCTTCAGGTCTTTGAACGAGTGGATGCTTCCCGGCCTTAAGTTCTTGAACCACTCAAAACCGGGTCTGGCGAGGGTCAAACTAAAAGCTTGGCACATGGCGCCAGGAGAGACACCCTACATCGTCATCCAGGTTTCATAGTGCTGGATGTGGTAAGCATGATCTTCTTTCCCATCATAGGGAGTGAGATTCGGGAGTTTGAAATTCCCCTTACAAACCTCGGCCAATATCTGAGCCGTGAAAGGCGAGGAGTTCTCCTCAACGACCCCATAGGTGCTTCCACCTATTCCGTATTCTCGGAGATCTCGTACTTCATTCAGGAGATTGTGGATCATAGTGACCACATCGAGACCGGTCGTTGGAGTAACCCCCTGTTCGGGAGGAGTTACCTGTCGCCTTTCGTTAGACCATTGCCATGCGCGGCGATTCCCGTTAGTTGGGACTGCCAGCGGGATGTTGGGTCTAGAGCTTAGCCGCTCTCTCAGATCATTGCCACGCCCAATGCGTTGACAGTGAGGTGGTCCCTAAGGTCAGGGCTAGTCGTACGGAGGCGCAGGCTTCGTCTGCGACGGGGCACTCTCCGCGTGCCCTGACTTTCTGGAACATTCTCCCTTTGACCTAGTCGGTTGAGGGCCGAACGTCGGGAATTCCCCTCTTGAGAAGCTGTCGGCGCGTCACCTGTCCGTGGTAAGGGATTCAATGGACTGGCTTCAAACACGGCGGGGAGTCCCCCGTCCTTCGTGAGAGAAGTCTCGATGTCCTCCGAATCTCCAGTACCCTCGTAATCAGGGTCGCGGTCGCGGCTTTCCTCATAGAGGTTCTCAGGATCCCCGTTGGGGATTACCGTGTCATGCGCAGGTCGCTTGGCAGCCAGTCAGCTGTGATACCTTGCATTCTTCGCCTTCAGTTGGTGGACATTCTCCTCCAACTCCATGATGCGGTTGTCCCTGCTATCTGGAGATGGAGATGGTGAGCGGGTCGAGCTCTCTTCATGTAGCGACTCTTCGTCACCATGCGCTCGGGATCGCAAGAAGTATTTCTTGGTCCCAGTGACGTTATCGGGGTTGTTCACGCCCTCAGAACGTACGGGTGGCTGACTACTTATCTTTTATCAAGTCCGAGAAAGTTGAGTTTGCTGAAGAAAAGAAGAAGATGAACAGAAGGGATTTCGGGCTGAACAGGTTGGGAAGTCCCCTCCTTCTAGCGCCAAAATGTTGTCGCACGAAAATGAACAACTATTGTATACCTCGGGCGGTTCGATCCAAGGCCGGACCAAGTGATCGCTCCCGGGCCAAAAGTGTGAACTCGAAAGTCTCGAGCTAGGCTTTCTCCGATCAACCCACCTCTCAGAGGAGAGAAGGGGTGAGAAGGAGGAGTGACCGTGCCTTGGATGTCGGCTGCCTACGTACCCGTGTATGGGATCAGGTCAGAATGTAGTTCACGCATGTAAGATGCAGTATGACGCGTGGAGCCTTGGTGGAGAGGTGTGCTCAACGAAGGAGACGAGGCGCAGAGGAGTCCTCGGCGGCGTCTCAGAACTTTGGAGATCGCGTGCGCGTCTAGCGTGTTAGACGCGCAGGGGGACTCTAGTCGAGAACCCTAGGGGCGTGCTTTAGCACCGGGGGGCGTTCGGTCAGAGGGAGCGACGTCTGGGAAGTCCCCGTGAGTGCTTCGGAACCTCTGAGAACGAGAGAGACTTGCGAGAATGCTTCAGGCCAAATATGGCATCAAGAGAAGCAGAGGAGAGTGAGAAATCGAGCGTATCGATAGGAGATGAAGGGATGGCTTCCCCCTCAGTGAGAGGGGATTTATATAGGCGTTCGGGGACCCTAAGAGGGTCCTTCGTCGCCAATGTGGGACTCGGGGCGCGCACCTTTCCAAGAGGAAGCGCACAAGGGGCAGCGGCGCACCACGCGCGGCGCGCAACCCGTGGCACGCAGGCTGCGCCGCTCAGCGCGCGGCGCGGCCCTGTCCGGGCGCGGCGCGCGCTGGGCCTTGTCTCCGCGGGGGTTTTCGCGACCGTCTTCTCCGCGGGCTTGTCTCCGCCGGGCCCGTTGAACTATTTGTGGGCTTTGTATTTCGGGTTTATGACACAAATGTCTCTATTCGACGGATAGGATCCGAGTCGAGGCTCGACTCGAGGAGTCTGACTCAAGGCTCGACTCGAGGAGACTGACTAAAGGCTCGACTCGAGGAGACTGAATAAGTCTACACTAGAGGGGCGAGGCTCGACTCGAGGAGCCGACTCAAGTCTCGACTTGAGGGGCTAGGCTCGACTCAAGGAGTCAAGAGTTTGGGCGAGGGCTTGAAGGCTTGCTGCTCTTCAGGACCTCCGGCCTGACCATCGACCCTTTGAGCGACGCGTCTTCTTGGTGTCCCGGGTTTTCCAAAAATGACCGACAACATTTATCATAAAGTTTCAAACAGACAAGGAAGAATGAATGAACGTTTCAACTTTTATTAATAAGTAAGCAATTACAAGCAAGAGTCTTCATGACACTATATTATATCAAATGTACATAAATAGATACTACTACTCTTCTTGTGGGCACCATTGACAACATTTACTTGGACTCAAAAGTTCAAAAACCTTTTCCAAGTTCTAGCTTAATGTCAACTGACTCCACTAAAGAGTTGACACTGAAATCTCTCGGTTCAAATGAATATATTTTCTACTCAAGAATTCTACTTAATTGTGATGAGTGGATCAGCTGAATATTATCTGTATTTACCCTTCATGAATATCATCAACTAGATGATATTTACAAAATTACGATTTTACCCTTCTAGCTGTTATTTCCTTAACTCCTTTGTTGCTTATGAATAAGTTAGAAACAATGTATTGATGAGGAGCTAACAAGTCACACTAATAAATCCAAAAGAGTCATGACCCAATTAGAACATTGGCTAGTTCATTTAATCACATTCCAAGGAACAAAGCATGAGGTGATATACATTACATTTCAGCAATCTTGTACATGAATTCCATATCTATGAGATCTTCACAAAGTTACTCATGACATCTTCATAACTTAGTACTTCACCAATAGGTCTTGTCTATATAAAATAGTGAATCTAAAACTCTGACTATCTCAAATGAGAATACGTAAGCTATAAAATGACATGTCTCATTTCAGGATTGAGGTAAACACAATGCAATTCATACAAAGTGACTTTGAGACATAAGAGGTTAACTGGTTTTTTCTTATTCTATCTCTAGAAGTGCACTGGTCAATGCAGTACCTTCAGAAGATACGTAGGAAGAACTATAGAGTCTCCAACTCTCAATGTCCCATAACCAGACATCATAGATTCTCCTAACAATCATACTGAGATCAATAGCCCTTTGATCCTTAGATTATGAATATACTGTTTTAAGCAAACCATGAAGAGTTTGTTCATGCAAATCTATATTTGACTCTTCATTTGTTGTTAGGTTTTTTAAGGACTAAAGACTATAGTTTATGATAAAGCTTCAAACAGACAAGGAAGAATGAATAAACGTTTCAACTTTTATTAATCATTCAGCAGTTAAAAGCAAGAGTCTTCGTGAGACATTATTACATCAAATGTACATAAATAAAGACTACTACTCTTCTTGTAGGAACCATTGACAACAAACTCCCACTTGACTCAAAGAAGATGTGAGTACTCCCTCATGCCTAATCCTTCCCGATGCTGGTCGAAGACCTTGTTGGATAAGGCCTTGGTGAATGGATCTTCTAGGTTATCCACCGTTGAGATCTCTTTCACCACAACGTCTCCGTGCTGGACGATCTCTTGGATCAAATGGTATTTCCTCTCAATATGCTTAGACTGCTTATGGCTTCGAGGTTCCTTTGAGTTAGTGACAGCCCCACTATTATCACAATAGAGGGTCATGGGCTCATCGACATTTGGAACGACTTCCAAATACCTAAGGAATTTTCTAAGCCATACCCCTCTTTGGATGCTTCGCAAACAGCCACATATTCTGCTTCCACCGTAAAGATAGCAATGCAAGATTACTTGATACTCCTCCAAACCAAAGATCCACCATTTAGGATGAACACAGATCCTGAAGTGGATTTAATAGAATCCTTATCTGCTTGAAAATTGGAGTCGGTACATCCTGTCATAGTCAGCTCAGTTGCTGAGTATGTGAGCATCAAGTTCCTAGTTCTCCGAAGATACTTAAGAACATGCTTGACAGCAATCCAGTGCTCGGGTCCAGGGTTGGATTGAAAGTGGCTTACTACGCAAACTACAAAGTAGATCTCTAGTCTAGTACAAAGCATTGCATACATGAGACTTCCCACGGCCGAGGCGTAAGGAATTTTTCTCATGTCCTCAATCTCTTTTGCCAGATCTTATAGTCGAGAGCTGCAGCTATGGATAGAAGTATGCGGATGGATTTAAGCATCGTGACTGGTGAGAAGGTTTCTTCATAGTCAATACCTTCCTTTTGGGTATAACCCTTAGCCACTAGTCTTGCTTTGAACGTCTCGACGTTCCCATCCAAACCCCTTTTATTCTTGTATATCCACTTACACCCTACAGGTTTAATCCCTTCGGGAAGGTCTACAAGTTTCCAGACTTTGTTGACATACATTGAGTGCATTTCATCTTTCATGGCATCAAGCCAAAGGTTTGATTCAAAACCAGCCATATCATGGTTGTAGGAAACAGGGTCATCCATGTCAGAGACAGCTATGAGATTATCTCCGAAAGACATGTACACGTCAGGTTTTTGAGAAAACCTCCCACTATGTCGAAGTACTACTTGACGAATTTCTGATGAGTTAGGTTGTGTTTCAGTTGGGGTAAGAACAGTTCTTACAGATGAGGTAGAATCATGCTCACCCAACTTTTCTTCAAGCACAGTTTTGCTTCTAGATTTTACATCTTTCATAATGTCCTCCTCAAGGAAACGAGCATTCGTGCTAACAAAGGTCTTGTCATCCTCGGGACTATAGAATGTGAAACCTTTTGTTTCCTTCAGATATCCAACAAACAGACACAATTCTGACCTACTAGCCAACTTGCTAGTCTTTTGCCTTAGCACGTGTGCAGGGCAACCCGAAATTCGGATGTGGCCTAGATTTACTTTATGGCTCGTTCATTAGGAATACCAGTAACCGTTCTAGACGGAACCTTGTTTAGAATGTAGGCTGCTGTTTCGAGGGCATATCACCAAAAGAAAAGAGGGGGTGATGAGTAACTCATCATTGATCTAACTATCTCCATCAGAGTTCGGTTCCTTCTCACTGACACTTCGTTTTATTGAGGTATGCCAGGTGCTGTAAGCTGAGAAGTGATACCTTCTTCTTTAAGAAAGTCACATTCGCATCGAAGGGTTTCGATCTGTTTGCCAGTTTTCTTTTCCACTAAAGCCCGGAAGACCTATAATACGTCAAAGGTCTCGGATTTGTGTTTGAGAAAATAGACAAAACTGTATGTTGAGTAATCATCGGTGAAGGTAACAAAGTATTCGTATCCTCCCCGTGCCTTTGTACTGAGCGGACCACATACATCAGAATGTATAAGTTCCAGCAACTCAGTGGCTCTTCAACCCTTAGCTGAGAAAGGTCGCTTAGTAATTTTTCATTCTATACAAGATTCACAAGTAGGTAGTGAACCTATTGCAGAGGCTTCGAGTGGACCGTTCCTCACAAGTCTCTTAATCCTATCTAGACTGATATGACCAAGTCTTAAGTGCTAGAGATATGTTGATTTTATTAGATCGGAGGAATCAGAAAGTTTGATCCTCTTTGGCTCCTTTACTAGATCATTATCTATTTTAGTGTCTAAAAGCGAAGGTTGCATGGGATAAATGTAAAACAGAGCATTCTTCATACACGCATCAGTGACGAAAGAATTATTGGGAAGAGAAATTCTAAGTCCATTCTAAATCAACATTAAACAATAATCTTGCTCATAAAGAAGAGCAATGTATATCAAGTTCTTTTCGAAGGAAGGAACAAAATAAACATTATTCAAGTTTAGAGTTCGATCTTCAAAAGATAGCGTCACTAATCCCATGGCCTTTGCTGACACTGAGCTCCCATCACCCTATCTGAAGGAGAAGTCACCTTCCTCTAAGCATTTGGTTTTCTTGAAACCAGTCAAGGAACAAAAAATATGGTTAGTAGCAGCGGAGTCAAGAATCCACGTTGATACATTATCAGCTACTAAGCATGATTCGGTAATAAGTACATTATTATTTTCCTTTGCTTTGAGGTAGGCAGGACAGTTCTTCTTCTCGGCCTTGTGAGGTCTCATCTTAGATTCAGAGGTGGAGGCTTTGTGCTCAGTAGCATGTGCCTCTCCTTGGTTCCTCTTTCTCTTAGTGAGACCTTCAGCAGTGTAAAGCTCCTTCATTAGCTCAGTAACTCTGTACTCTAGCTTGTTCATAAAGTAGTTCATCTTGAAGGTATAGAAAGATTCGGGGAGAGTTTCCAAGATCATATCTATTTTGGTCTCCCCATCAATCTCCGATCCTAGGATTTCCATTTCATTCAGATAAATAATGATTAGCATCATATGGTCTCTGGCAGCTTTCATGCGACAATTCATAAACTGACTGACTGCTTGTTGTCTGGCCTGACGCCCTTGCCCTCCAAACATCTCATGGAGATTGTAGAGCATGTCAACGGATGTCACAATGTCACGATGTTTCTGCTGGAGCACATTGTTCATAGATGCTAAGATATAGCACCTCGTAATCTTATCGGAGCGGAGCCAGGCCGCCAAGGCGTCTATGCCCTCTTGAGTCAAATCATCATTCGTCTGAGGAGGATATGGGGTGGTGAGTACTCATTTGTGCTTGTTAACGGCAAGGACGACATCAAGGTTACGTTTCCAATTAACGTAGTTTTCGAGTTTGTTTGAGAGAGGGTGGAGAGACATTTTGCTGAAGTTAAGTTGAAACAATTTATGATTAGTCTTTTGCTTTAGGATTTAAGTTTGTTTACGTTTTTTGGATGAACAAGACAGGAAAAATCCAAAGGTGTTATGAACGAAATGACACTTTACTCCTTCGAGGGAAGGCCGCAAAGAGTCTACTTTCATAAGTAAATGACTCATACTTAATGCATAGCCAAGATGTCAATACATCGAGCTTGACCAACCACCTTGTAAAAACGTTTGACCACTCACATCCTTTCGCAAGGCCTCGAGGGGGGATTACTAGGGATTGAGTCTAAGTGTGTAACCAACCACTTAGTCCAAAAGATCGACTTTGAAAAACAACCCACCGAGGGGAGGCCGTGTCTCATTGTCTCACTCTCGGACGTAGCTCATTGAGCAATGATCAGAGCAAAGCGCCGTTGAGTACTCTCATTTAAGAGAGGGCCACGAGGGTGACTCTTAGTCTGGCGAAAATTACACTTTTCATTAGTGTTGGGGATCGTGGGTTGCAAACAATAAGTATAACCCTCCCACTTAGTTTTTAGAGTTGGCACATCGACTCTTATAAGTTCGGAAACACATTTCCTAGTTATAGAGCGATAGAGTGGAATTTTAGAAATTGAACCTTAGATCGTCATGTTTCTTAGGACGAGCAGTGTTAGTGCATAAAGGCACAAGGTACATACTCAGACATTTTCCTATATTTTCTACTCGAGAAAGTGTATGAGGGAAGTGTGAACTTCTAACTCATTCGAACACTTGAAGTTTGAGATTACACATCTTCTTGCATTTTTCGACTAGTTTACGAGGAGATCTCCCACTTAAATATCCAAGAGCAAATAAATTTTAAACATAAGTGATATAGATATAGTTTTGAAAAATTTTGAAAACTTATTTAATTAGGATGACAAAAAATTTTCAAATTTGAAAGTGAAAACGGTTTTTCAAAATTCAAACTAGTTTTGTAAAAATTCAATTTCAATTAAATATTCAAAAATCAAAACTTTTCGATCTTAAACATTATGTTTATAACATTTAGAAAAACATTTTTGCTCAAGAAAGTTTTTCCATTTGAGTTCTAGAACTCTTGGAATGGGAGTCGGGATTCCGAATTCAAAAATTAAATTTTCAAGAAATCCTGGAATCGGTGAACACCTCGGAGTAAAAATGCCGTAAACGGTGACTCCCATGTCCAATTGAGCTAATTCCAACGGTTTTGAAAAGTAGACTTACAGACCTTGAATCAATCAAATCCAAGTTCTGAGCAGAAAGATGCGTCCTTTTTACAGTAGGTATTTTTTAAGCTCAAGGAAAACTGGAAAGAATTTTGGTCAGGACTTAAGTGCAAAATATTTAAGTGTAACGGAACGTTGTATAGAGTTGTTAGTCTTTGAGATGTGTCTTATTAACATATTAATAGTATAGCACAAGAGATAACAACAACAAAAAAACGAGCGAGTAAATAAGCAAAGCAAGCAAGACAATATTACTTGTCACAAAATTACCCGAAATTTCTCAAACTTATCAAAAAATGATTTTGATCATGAAAAAATTAAACAAAATTTAGAACTGATTCTAATGTGTTTTAATATCATCCCAAGGTTTTAGAAAATAAACATGCTTTTTAATTTAAAGACACGAGTGATAATTAAAAAAAAAATCTAAAATAACAATTCTAGCAAAACCACAACTCGAGTAAATTCAAGAAAACGACTGTCAAACTCATA
Organism: Urtica dioica subsp. dioica; assembly: GCF_054948205.1. Taxonomy (NCBI): domain Eukaryota; kingdom Viridiplantae; phylum Streptophyta; class Magnoliopsida; order Rosales; family Urticaceae; genus Urtica; species Urtica dioica. The sequence goes on from NC_142762.1 coordinate 6,787,119, forward strand.
TTTCAAATTATATGCACATGCTTGTACTTTGACCATAGCTCTGATACCATTTTTGGAATAGACCTAGGGTTAAGAAAAGATTTGTCGCTTTTAGGAAGCGGCGGAATATAAAAAGTTCTTTAAAACACGTAAAACGTTTTTACAACCTAGACAAAGCGCATGAACATATAATTTAAAATTTAAAACTACATATAGTTTTTACTCGGTATCAACCTCGAATGGAGCTTAAACGTTGAAAAGCCTTAGGAAGGTTGAAACGTTCGTCTCCCCACGCAGCACGCCATCTTCTTTAACCTGTTGAGCAACCACGAAAGTTTCTACCACTAGAGTCTTAAGAGAATGATTGTATTTAGTGTGTCGAAACTTTTAAACACGATGACTCAAGAACAAGTCTTGGCGCCAAGTAGATAAAACAAATTCTAGGTCTAATGAGGAACTTGGTGGCAAAACAAAAGAACAAGAAGGGTTAGAGAGAGAGGGAGATGGGCGGCCAACTATTCTAGAGAGAGAATCTCTCAATCTCTAAAATTGTGTGTTGTGAATTGCGAATGAGGTGAGGTATTTATAAGAGGAGATTTACCTTCAAAAGGTAGTTTCCTCTTTTTTATAGAATATCACATATTCATGAGCAAATCTTATTTCCTCTTTTCTATCCTCTTTGGACGTCCAACATGCCTTCTAGAAGGCCTTGGATTTGTTTCCTCATTTGTTCTTCTCTCCCTTGGCCGCCCATGCCATTTCCTTGTAGAGGAAATTTGTTTCCTATTTTTCTTTTGGCAAGTATCTTCATACATCAATGCACAAAATAATTCTCTTTCCCCTTTTTGTTTGGACGGTCTATAGGCTTAGAAGGAGCTTCTAGATATTTCTTCATTTGTTCATGATAACATAAGAAAAGCCCATTGAGAATTTTTAAATAAAATTCCATCAAATGAAATTAATTCTCAAGGCCCAATTAATCTAATATGGGCGTGTGATCTAATTCAATTGTCATCATATGACATTCAAAATAAAATTCACTGTTTGGAGATAGAAGATTTATTACCTGCAATAACACGTGGAAAGAATGGGGTTGTGTCTGAGACACACACTTCATAAAACCAACCCATAGTTTCGGCATTTTCCAAACCTGCGATCCGAACAGTAATGTCCAACACCAAACACAATTGCAAGTTCACACAATTGTACACCATATATCGATAAAGCTGTGAAGGAATAACTCCGGAATAGTTCATGAGATCGAACCTGGGTAATGAGCTCTTTGAATTTGGTTGACTAGCAAAAGCGACAAGTGGACCTCTGAGGCTTGCATGCTTGTTTAGAGCACTTTCAAGTTGTGGGGACGGTAACTACATGCACACAAGAATATCGTTGACCCAAAATACATTTACACAAAAAAATAAAAAAAATAAAAATAAAAATTCACTGTTTGGAGATAGAAGATTTATTACCTGCAATAACACGTGGAAAGAATGGGGTTGTGTCTGAGACACACACTTCATAAAACCAACCCATAGTTTCGGCATTTTCCAAACCTGCGATCCGTACAGACGGACCAAAAAAAAATCTCTCATCTCCATTTAAGGCATTGTGAAAAGGGTGATCTGAAGAAATTATTTTCTAGCTCAAGAGAGTACGTGTACGGTACCTGTTTGCTCACAAGTTTGGAAAGTATCTCCATCACAAAATCAACCTGGATGATTAAGAACGAATTCTCATTATTATGCCATCTTTGTCATTAGTTTTGTACCTTCTTAAGAGGCCAAAATTAGATTAAGTACTACCATAACACTTTATGGAGGTGATGGAAGAACTAAGAGTTTCTATTTATTTCTACATAAAGAATTATGTATCTACTATTATAAAGAAGAAAAAAATAAATAATAGTTACTCATTTTTCTTTTGTGTGGTTTGATCTCTACAAATACATGGTTCATTAGTCGACTTTTGCTTTTCAGAGGATAGGTTGAACATGTGATGTACGGTTGTAATAGATCATGTGATGTACATTCATTCATTGTATGATACCAAAAATACCACATTTGCTTCCAATAGACACAAAAATATTTGCCAATTATGCAACAATCTCCAAACTGGTATCAAGCATAGAAAATTCAAGACGAGGAAAACCAGAAAGGTAAGGAAGTTACCAGTGAAGGAAAGGCATCAATCGACTGTATTACTGTTCTCATAAATAGAAGTGGCATTGGAGTCAGATCAACCTCAAGGCCCAATTACTCTAATATGAGCGTGTGATCTAATTCAATTGTCATCATATGACAATGTCAAAAAACCTTATTTATTGACATTCATAACATCCCATGTCCAAAAGGAAAAAATTACCCTTTAGACAATTTTTGTAAAACTTGGCTGGTTCTACTTTAACTAATCCTACTCTATTGATTTGTGGTAGTGACCTCGTGGATCCAAATGAACAAAGCTTGAGCTAGCATACTTGGACTCAAAAGTTCACAAACCTTTTTCAAGTTCTAGCTTAATGTCAACTGACTCCATTAAAGAGTTGACACTGGGAATTTATCGGTTCAAATGAATTTGTTTTCTACTCAAGAATTCAACTTAATTCTGATGAGTGGATCCACTGAATATTATCTATGTTTACCCTTTATGAATATCATCAGCTAGATGAGATTTACAAAATTATCATTTTACTCTTCTAGTTGTTATTTTCTCAACTCCTTTGTCGCTTGTGAATAAGTTAGAAACAATGTATTGACGAGGAGCTGACAATTTGGACACTGGCCAGTTCATTTATTCACATTCCAAGAAACAAAGTATGAGGTGATATACGTTCCATTTCAGCAATCTTGTACATGAATTCCATATCTATGAGATCTTCACAAAGTTACTCATGACATCTTCATAACTTAGTACTTCACCAATAGGTCTTGTCTATATCACATAGTGAATCTAGAACTCTGACTTTCTCAAACGAGAATACATAAGCTATGAAATGACATGTCTCATTTCACGATTGAGGTAAGCACGATGCAATTCATACATAGTGACTTCAAGACATAAGAGGTTAAATGGTTTGTTCTTATTTTATCTCTAGAAGTGCATTGGTCAATTCAGTACCTTCAGAAGATACGTAGGAAGAACTATAGAGTCTCCAACTCTCAATGTCCCATAACTAGACATCATAGATTCTCCTAACAATCATACTGAGATCAATAGCGCTTTGATCCTTAGATTATGAATATACTGTTTTAAGCAAACCATGAAGAGTTTGTTCATGCAAATCTATATTTGAGTCTTCATTTGTTGTTAGGTTTGTTTAAGGACTAAAGACTATAGTTTATCATAAAGCTTCAAACAGACAAGGAAGAATGAATGAACGGTTTAACTTTTATTAATCATTCAGCAGTTACAAAGCAAGAGTCTTCGTGAGACTTTATTACATCAAATGTACATAAATAAATACTACTACTCTTCTTGTAGGCACCATTGACAACATATGACATGCAAACAAGCACATAAGTATGCAGAATGAGCGCTAGATAAATCTAAAATCCAAGGCTAGAGCATGACCGATGCGTGACGTCACACTCTACCTACATACTTACCGTTCTGCAAGATCGTACATTCTCTTCTTTCGGCGTAGGTAGTACGATTACATTCTCTGATTCGTGTTCGTGGTGCGTGCTTTTTTCTTTGTTTTTCTTCTTCGTGTTTCTTCTGAGTTGGTCGAGTGAAGAAGGCAAGTGACGAAGAAGGAAAAGCTCCATTGCCTTTATATTGAGTCAAATTTTCTTAAAAAAAAAAAAAATTCATTAGCATTTTCTCATTTTCTCCATTTTTATTGCGATTTTCATTGTAATTTTTATTGCGAGTTTCATTGTCAATTTTCATTGTCATTTTTATATATATATAGTTTATACATGAATGTATAAGAAAATTATTTGCGTCCAGCAGAAAACAAAGTCAATAAATTGTAGATCTTTATCTCCTTGGAATATATATATTTATAGGCGCTAATATTCGTCAAAAAACGATTTCCTCGAAATAAATGTATATAAAAAAACCAGCTAAAGGACAGTTAAAACCTTTAGATGTAACACAACTATTTAATTCCCTTTATGGAAAATACATTTTCTAACAATTTTTTTTACTATCATTTTCTAACATATTATGTAGAACTCTGTTAGGCTTCTTGGCCTTATTTTCAAAGTTAGAGGCTTTCTCAATGAAATAAAGTCGTTATGCTTTAGGTAAAATATTGGGAAAAATATAATTAAAAAAACCTTTAGTTTTAGCCAAATAAAACCCTAAGTTTTGTTGTCTATCGTTCTCAGAAAACCCGAACGTATTAAATTCTATGCGACTTGTTGTCGCAGTTTTTCGGACAACGATTTAGGAACCGGAAATGGTTAGACCCAAGGCCGGACCAAGTGGTCTCACTCCGGCTCGAGCGTGTCGGACTTGATATCTCAAGTCGTCCCTTAGCTGTCTGTAATGTCTATCTCGTCCAAGCACCTGAAACACAAGCGAAAAGGTGTGAACTACAAAGGGGAAACAGAGGGGTTGCCTCTGTTTACCTCTCCGACGCTCAACATTAGTAGGATTGAGGTGGTGTATAGAGGTTTTAGGGGTGTTTAGAGGCCAAAGCTTGAGAGAAACGAGCGAGGTACGAGTTCGGCAGCGTTTCAGTACTCAAGAATGGATTACCTGGACCAAGGGGGGTGCCTTGGTATTTATAGGCAGCCAAGGGGTGGTTTGAAGATCCCTTGGCCGAGTGAGAGTGCTTGGGTCGGCCTTGGAGGAGGCTGGGTCGGCCAATGGCCGAGTGAACATGGTGGTGAGGTTCACTCGGCCATTGGCCGAGTGAAGGTCTTGGGCCGGCTGAGGTTCACTCGGCCAATGGCCGAGTGAACTGCTGAGGCAGCAGGGAGGTTCACTCGGCCATTGGCCGAGTGAACTGCTGGAAGGTTCACTCGGCCAATGGCCGAGTGAACTGTCTCGGCGGCTGGAAGGTTCACTCGGCCATTGGCCGAGTGAACTGCTGGAAGGTTCACTCGGCCAATGGCCGAGTGAACTGCCTTGGCCGCTGAAGGGTTCACTCGGCCATTGGCCGAGTGAACTGCTGGAAGGTTCACTCGGCCAATGGCCGAGTGAACTGCACGGCCGGCTGAAGGGTTCACTCGGCCATTGGCCGAGTGAACTGCTGGAAGGTTCACTCGGCCAATGGCCGAGTGAACTGCCTTGATGGCTGAGGGGTTCACTCGGCCATTGGCTGAGTGAACTGTCCAATGGCCGAGTGAGCCATTTGACCCAGCCAATGGCCGAGTGAGCCATTGACTCGGCCCATGGCTGGGCTTTGACTTGGCCATTGGTTTGGGCCGGCTCCTGGTTGAGTCAGGGTTCCGTCGCCCAAGACCTCGTACTAGCCATGTGGGTCGAAGAGATGCCCTTGTTCCCGTTGGCCCTAGACGGGCCAACAACATTAGCCCCCCGAGTTTCCGGTCGAGCGTAGATCGAGTGGAAACTCAAAATCTACGCTTTTATACGGATGCGGGATGAACGCTCTCGGGTCCGTGCCATGAGGAATGGCCTTCACGCGTCGCGAGGGACGGCCTTTGTGCGTTGCGAGGGACGACTTTTTGTTTCGGGTTGATCGTGCGTGGCTCATTTTCTCGATCTACCAATGAGGGCGTGATCGGTTAGCACGGCTTTATTGTGTTGTGCGCGTCTTGTTTTCTCGACTTGCCAATGAGGGCATAATCGATTTGCGCGTCTTCTTTGTGTGGTGCGCGTCTTACTTTTCTCGACTCGCCAACGAAGGCATAATCGATTTGCACGTCTTTTTGGTTTTGTGCGCGTCTTACTTTTCTCGACTTGCCAACGAAGGCATAATCGATTTGCACGTCTTTGTCGTTTTTGTGCGCGTCTTACTTTTCTCGATTTGCCACCGAAGGCATAATCGATTAGCACGTCTTTGTTGTTTAGTGCGCGTCTTCTTTGTGTGGTGCGCGTCTTACTTTTCTCGACTCGCCAACGAAGGCATAATCGATTTGCACGTCTTTTTGGTTTTGTGCGCGTCTTACTTTTCTCGATTTGCCAACGAAGGCATAATCGATTAGCACGTCTTCGTCGTATGGTGCGCGTCTTATGTTCTCGATTCGCCAACGAAGGCATAATCGATTAGCACGTCTTTGTTGTATTGTGCGCGTCTTATGTTCTCGATTTGCCAACGAAGGCATAATCGATTAGCACGTCTTTGTTGTTTAGTGCGCGTCTTACTTTTCTCGATTTGCCAACGAAGGCATAATCGATTTGCACGTCTTTTTTGTATTGTGCGCATCTTATGTTCTCGATTTGCCAACGAAGGCATAATCGATTAGCACGTCTTTGTTGTTTAGTGCGCGTCTTACTTTTCTCGATTTGCCAACGAAGGCATAATCGATTTGCACGTCTTTTTGGTTTTGTGCGCTTCTTGTTTTCTCGATTTGCCAACGAAGGCATGATCGATTAGCGCGTCTTCGTCGTATGGTGCGCGTCTTATGTTCTCGATTTGCCAACGAAGGCATAATCGATTTGCACGTCTTTTTTGTTGTTTTTTTTTTTTTTTTTTGTTGAACGAGTGAGCTTTAGTTTCGTTGAGCATTGTTTCCCATTAGCCCCCCGAGTTTCTTGTGTACTCGTAGAGGAGACTAGAAATTATAATGCAACAAGGTGAAATGTAATCTAATTACCATACGGAAATAGTCAAAAATTACATCCCTGGGCCATTGGCCTTATTGAAATTCGAGATTGTCTTAAAACCGGAAATAAAATGACATAATGAGAAAAGGGGACGGGCTTAGCCCACGACATGCAGCTGTGAGCTCTCCGGTTGTTCAATCGCTGCCTGGTTCATGTCAGTCACCGTCGCCGGACCCTTTCTTCCCCGCCGTGGACGGCCTTCGTGCACCGTGGCCGCCCCGACCGTTCTTAGGACATACTCTTTTAATTTCCCGACTTGAATCAGGGCCTCGATCTGACGCCTAAGATGATAGCACTCGGACGTCAGATGCCCGTGATCCTGGTGGTACTCACAGAACTTGTTCCGATCCCTCTTCGCGGGATCCTTCGCTAGAGGAGCCGGACTTCCTAGCTTGTCGCGGTGCAGAGCTAGGATCCGCTCTTGCGGAGTGTTCAGCGGGGTGTACGTCGATAACGCTTGGAAGTTATCAACGTGCGACGATCTCGGACCGGAGAGGGGGCGACCGTTAGGGGCACGGCCTCCCTTGCTCCTCTTGCTTTGAGGGTCGGGGCGATCTTCGTCCCGTTCTTCGCGGTGGCGACCACCTTGTCCTCCTGACTTCCGGCCATCGCGGCCATCGAGATAGTCCTCGATTCCCATATGTGTGCGGGCTCTCGTCATCAGCTCCGCCATGTCTCGCGGGACTTGCCCGACAATGGACTTGAGGAAGTCGCTCGTGCGAACTCCCTCGGTAATCGCCGTGATGGCGTCCCTGTCGTCGAAGCCCTCGACTTTGTGAGACTCCTCGGTGAAGCGGGCGAGGTATTGTCTCAACGTCTCATCTCTCCCCTGTCGAATGGAGAGGAGGTGGGTCTTCGATTTTTTTTGTGCCACAAGCGTGGCAAAGCGAGCGAGGAAAGCCTCTCGCAAGGCCCGGAAGGACGGGATGCTTCCAGGCCTCAAACTTTGGAACCACTCAAAGCCTGACCCTGTGAGGGTCAGGCTGAAGGCTTGGCAGAGGGTGGCGTCCGTCTGCCCTTGCATCGTCATCCACGTCTCATAGTGTTGGACGTGGTAGTGGGGATCCGTGCGTCCATCATAGGGGGGAATGGACGGTAACTTAAAGTTTCCCACGCATGGCTGCGCGAGGACCTGTGCGGCGAAGGGAGAGTATGATTCCTCGATCCCTCCGTACGGCCTTTGCCTCCCTGATTCCCTCATCTCGATGATTTGGTTTTGGAGGCTCTGGATCATTGTGACCATATCAAGCCCGTTGGCAGGGCCAATCGTCGGGGCCACGGGGGTCACCGGTCGGCGTTCATTGGACGCTTGGTCCACGACATTGGCCTGAGGTCGGCCAAGAGTTGCGGCGGGGAGCGCGTCCCTTCGAGAATTTAGCCTTTGGCGGAGATCCTCCCCTCGGGAGTTTCTCTGCGCCGTCAAGCGCTCTCTAAGGTCCACGCTTGGTGCGTGACGAGGCGAGGTCGCCCTTGGCCGGGTCGTCCGGCGAGCGCTTCGGCTATCGGCTCCATCGTCGACCAGAGTCGCTCTCTCCTCGGCGAGGGGCCGTGTCCGGCCACCTCTTGAGACCGAGGGGGCGAGTCCCCGGGACTGTGACCGTGCCTGTTGTCGCGCCGGGCACAAAGGATTGGCCAACGCACCGTTGGCCCTCTCGGGTCACGCTTGAGCGAGGCTAGGGGTGGCCTCGTCGGTCCTCGACTCCTCCACGTACTCGGGGTCGGAGTAATCTTGAGCTGATCGATCCTCGACGTCGTAGCCGAGGAGACCGGCGATGAGGGAGCTGTCAACGCCGGGACGGTCAAGGAGCTCCGCGAGCCGCCGGGCCGTGTCCTCTCGGAGCTCGGCCTCGGGGTCGTTCACCGGGTCTTGGGGCTGGCTCTCGCTATCGCGAGGTTGCCCTTCAAGACGGTGCGCGAGGTTTCGGAGGTCGTACCTCGAGCTCGTCGCTCGGGTACCCGCGGAGGTAGTGGGTAGATGACTCATCTCTCGAGAGTCGTGAGAACGAAGGGAGAAAACTGGTAGAGGGAATGCGTCGTCAAGGTCGAGACAGCCCCTCCTTCTAGCGCCAAAATGTTGTCGCAGTTTTTCGGACAGCTATTTAGGAGCCAAAGACGGTTAGACCCAAGGCCGGACCAAGTGGTCTCACTCCGGCTCGAGCGTGTCGGACTTGATATCTCAAGTCGTCCCTTAGCTGTCTGTAATGTCTATCTCGTCCAAGCACCTGAAACACAAGCGAAAAGGTGTGAACTACAAAGGGGAAACAGAGGGGTTGCCTCTGTTTACCTCTCCGACGCTCAACATTAGTAGGATTGAGGTGGTGTATAGAGGTTTTAGGGGTGTTTAGAGGCCAAAGCTTGAGAGAAACGAGCGAGGTACGAGTTCGGCAGCGTTTCAGTACTCAAGAATGGATTACTTGGACCAAGGGGGGTGCCTTGGTATTTATAGGCAGCCAAGGGGTGGTTTGAAGACCCCTTGGCCGAGTGAGAGTGCTTGGGTCGGCCTTGGAGGAGGCTGGGTCGGCCAATGGCCGAGTGAACATGGTGGTGAGGTTCACTCGGCCATTGGCCGAGTGAAGGTCTTGGGCCGGCTGAGGTTCACTCGGCCAATGGCCGAGTGAACTGCTGAGGCAGCAGGGAGGTTCACTCGGCCATTGGCCGAGTGAACTGCTGGAAGGTTCACTCGGCCAATGGCCGAGTGAACTGTCTCGGCGGCTGGAAGGTTCACTCGGCCCTTGGCCGAGTGAACTGCTGGAAGGTTCACTCGGCCAATGGCCGAGTGAACTGCCTTGGCCGCTGAAGGGTTCACTCGGCCATTGGCCGAGTGAACTGCTGGAAGGTTCACTCGGCCAATGGCCGAGTGAACTGTACGGCCGGCTGAAGGGTTCACTCGGCCATTGGCCGAGTGAACTGCTGGAAGGTTCACTCGGCCAATGGCCGAGTGAACTGCCTTGATGGCTGAGGGGTTCACTCGGCCATTGGCTAAGTGAACTGTCCAATGGCCGAGTGAGCCATTTGACCCAGCCAATGGCCGAGTGAGCCATTGACTCGGCCCATGGCTGGGCTTTGACTTGGCCATTGGTTTGGGCCGGCTCCTGGTTGAGTCAGGGTTCCGTCGCCCAAGACCTCGTACTAGCCATGTGGGTCGAAGAGATGCCCTTGTTCCCGTTGGCCCTAGACGGGCCAACAACACGACTTGCATTGAATTTTGAATTCCAAGGCCCACTCAAAAGAGGACTGTTGTTGTCGCAGTTTTTCGGACAACGATTTAGGAGTCGTAGACGGTTAGACCCAAGGCCGGACCAAGTGGTCTCGTCTCGACTCGAGCGTGTCGGACCCGGTATCCCGAGTCGTCCCTTAGCTGTGGATGTCCCTTGAGTTCGTCAGAGTACCTGAAAAGGAGTACAGAACACGTGAACTACAAAGGGGAAACAAGGGGGGTGCCCCTGTTTACCTCTCCGATGCTCAACATTAGTGTGATTGAGGTGGAGTATAGAGGTTTTAGGGGTGTTTAGAGGCCAAAGCTTGAGAGAAACGAGCGAGGTACGAGTTCGGCAGCGTTTCAGTACTCAAGAATGGATTACCTGGACCAAAGGGGGTGCCTTGATATTTATAGGCGGCCAAGGGGTGGTTTGAAGACCCCTTGGCCGAGTGAGCATGTTTGGGTCGGCCTTGGAGGAGGCTAGGTCGGCCAATGGAGAGCCGGCCATGGAGGAGGGCCGGCCTTGGAGGGCCGGCCATGGAGAGCCGGCCTTGGGCGAGGGCCGGCCTTGGAGTGCCGGCCATGGAGAGCCGGCCGGCCATGGAGGAGGGCCGGCCTTGGAGTGCCGGCCATGGAGGGCCGGCCTTGGGCGAGGGCCGGCCTTGGAGTGCCGCCATGGAGAGCCGGCCGGCCATGGAGGAGGGCCGGCCTTGGAGTGCCGGCCATGGAGGAGGGCCGGCCTTGGAGGACCGGCCATGGAGAGCCGGCCTTGGGCGAGGACCGGCCTTGGAGTGCCGGCCATGGAGAGCCGGCCGGCCATGGAGGAGGGCCGTCCATGGAGAGCCGGCCGGCCATGGAGGAGGGCCGGCCTTGGAGTGCCGGCCATGGAGGGCCGGCCTTGGGCGAGGGCCGGCCTTGGAGTGCCGGCCATGGAGAGCCGGCCGGCCATGGAGGAGGGCCGGCCTTGGAGTGCCGGCCATGGAGGAGGGCCGGCCTTGGAGTGCCGGCCATGGAGGGCCGGCCTTGGGCGAGGGTCGGCCTTGGAGTGCCGGCCATGGAGAACCGGCCGGCCATGGAGGAGGGCCGGCCTTGGAGGGCCGGCCATGGAGAGCCGGCCTTGGGCGAGGTCCGGCCTTGGAGTGCCGGCCATGGAGAGCCGGCCGGCCATGGAGGAGGGCCGGCCTTGGAGTGCCGGCCATGGAGGGCCGGCCTTGGGCGAGGGCCGGCCTTGGAGGGTCGGCCATGGAGAGCCGGCCATGGAGGAGGGCCGGCCTTGGACATGGCCGACTGACCTTTGGGCCGGCGACAGGCCGGTCAAGCATATGGCCGGCCATTGGCCGGCTGAGCATATGGCCGGCCACTGGCCGGCCGACCCTCGGCCCGGCCATTGGTTTGGGCCGGCCAAAGGCCGAGGCAAGGGTTCGCCCTTCGAGGCCTTGCATCGGTCGCGTGGGTCGAAGTGACGCCTTAGTCCCCGTCGGTCCGAGACGGACCGACAACATTAGCCCCCCGAGTTTCTGGTCGAGCGTAGATCGAGTGGAAACTCAAAATCCACGCTTTCATATGGATTGGGTTTGCGTCATGAGGAATGGCCTTCGCGCGTCGCGAGGGACGACTTTTTGTTTTGGGTTGATCGTGCGTGGCTCATTTTCTCGATCTACCAATGAGGGCGTGATCGATTAGCACGGCTTTATTGTGTTGTGCGCGTCTTATTTTCTCGACTTGCCAACGAAGGCATAACCGATTTGCACGTCTTTGTTGTCTTGCGCGCGTCTTGTTTTCTCGATTTGCCCATGAAGGCATAATCGATTTGCGCGTCTTCGTTGTTTTGTGCGCGTCTTGTTTTCTCGATTTGCCACCGAAGGCATAATCGATTTGCACGTCTGTTTTGTATTGTGCGCGTCTTGTTTTCTCGATTTGCCAACGAAGGCATAATCGATTTGCGCGTCTTTTTTGTATTGTGCGCGTCTTGTTTTCTCGACTTGCCAACGAAGGCATAATCGATTTGCGCGTCTTTATTTTGGACGCAGACCTTGAACCCATTTGTAACTCGTTGCCTGTCGGCCGACGAGCTGGGCAGCGAGCGCGATGCCACATTTGTGTGGCGAGGTTTCCCGTGGACGCTGGCTTGACCAGATACGCCCTGGCGGACGCAAGCCTTGAACCCATTTGTAACTCGTTGCCTGTCGGCCGACGAGCTGGGCGGCGAGCGCGATGCCACATTTGTGTGGCGAGGTTTCCCGTGGACGCTGGCTTGACCAGATACGCCCTGGCGGACGCAAGCCTTGAACCCATTTGTAACTCGTTGCCTGTCGGCCGACGAGCTGGGCGGCGAGCGCGATGCCACATTTGTGTGGCGAGGTTTCCCGTGGACGCTGGCTTGACCAGATACGCCCTGGCGGACGCAAGCCTTGAACCCATTTGTAACTCGTTGCCTGTCGGCCGACGAGCTGGGCGGCGAGCGCGATGCCACATTTGTGTGGCGAGGTTTCCCGTGGACGCTGGCTTGACCAGATACGCCCTGGCGGACGCAAGCCTTGAACCCATTTGTAACTCGTTGCCTGTCGGCCGACGAGCTGGGCGGCGAGCGCGATGCCACATTTGTGTGGCGAGGTTTCCCGTGGACGCTGGCTTGACCAGATACGCCCTGGCGGACGCAAGCCTTGAACCCATTTGTAACTCGTTGCCTTTCGGCCGACGAGCTGGGCGGCGAGCGCGATGCCACATTTGTGTGGCGAGGTTTCCCGTGGACGCTGGCTTGACCAGATACGCCCTGGCGGACGCAAGCCTTGAACCCATTTGTAACTCGTTGCCTTTCGGCCGACGAGCTGGGCGGCGAGCGCGGACTCAAGACTCAACTCGAGGGCTCATGTAGAGCCTGCACGAGGAATAGTTAGTTGACTTGTGGACTTGGGACTCAACTCGAGGACTCATGTAAAGCCTGCACGAGGAGTTTCGTGAAGAGTCGTCGCGAGGAGTATCGGTCGACTCGCGGACTCGGAGCTCGACTCGAGGAATGAATTCATCTCGAGGGGATATGCGAAGAGTCGGAACGAGGAGTATTGGTCGACTCGTGGACTCGAACTCGACTCGGGGACTCACGTAGAGCTTGCACGAGGAGTTTTGTGAAGAGTCGGAGCGAGGAGTATCGGTCGACTCACGGACTCGTAGCTCGACTTGAGGAATGAATTCATCTCGAGGAGACATGTGAAGAGTTGGCACGAGGAGTATCAGTCGACTCGTGGACTTGAACTCGACTCGAGGACTCACGTAGACCCTGCACGAGGAGTTTCGTGAAGAGTCGGCGCGAGGAGTATTGGTCGACTCGCGGACCCGTAGCTCGACTCGAGGAATGAATTCATCTCGAGGAGACATGTGAAGAGTCTCTCTTATTTTTATTTTTTGAGTTGTTGTTGAATTGTTTTTTGATTGAGCGTTTTCATTGAGCGTTGGTCCCTGTTAGCCCCCCGAGTTTCTTGCGTTTGTGAGACAAAGGTTGAGAAACTCTCACGTTAGAGGTATACAATAGCATTTTTTCATGTGTGAAATAACTCTTTATTGCAATAAGGGGGTCATTACAGTTTGTCATGGCACTTGGCCTTCTTTGAAAAAAGGAAATTACATTTTTGAAATGAAAGTGACCACGAAGCCGATCGAGTTCGGGCGTGAATGTCGAAGTCGCGACCATCATGGCTTGCTAGTAGACGCGACGAATTCCCTGAGATTCCCAACTCGAATTAGGGAATCAATTCGCTTCTTGAGCTGCTTGCATTCGACCGTCGCGTGCCCGTGATCTTTGTGGTATTCGCAGAACCGACTTCGATCTCGCTTCGCGGGGTCCTTTGTGAGTGGAGCGGGGCTTCCCAGCTCATCGCGGCGTAAGCGCAGGATCCTGTCGGGCGTTGTGTTGAGCGGGACGAAGGATCGCTTCGGGGCTGGAGAAGGGTGGTCGTTAGGGACTTGACCCTTCCGGCGCCTTTTCCTTCGTGACTTGGGACCAACGGCCGGCATCACAAGCGTGGTTGCGCGCTCTTGGTCGAGTGCTCGATCAATGTTGGGTGGTTGCTGCCCCAAGATGATCGCGGTCTCGCGTCGGGCGTTGAGCTTTTCTCTCAAGTCGAACTCGGGATCCTTTCTTTGAGAGTTGAGGCAGTCTCTCAAGTCTCCGGAGGCCGTCCCTATCACCCTTGTTAAGGGCGCATCATTCAGGCGACACCTTTGGCGGAGGCCGAGACCATTGACGTCGTCACCTTCACAAGGGTTTTGGACGCGGATGGTGAGCTTGGAGCGTCCCTTTCGGGACCTCGAGGCCGAGCGTCCTCGGGCATTGTGCGAGCTTTGATGCCTTGACGTGGTCGCCCGAGGGTGTCCCCTCGAGGGCGCGTGTGGGTGCCCACCAAAAGGTTGATGTTTCGACGCGGCCGCCCGAGGGTGTCCCCTTGGAAGCGTGCGCGCGTGTCCACTTTCGCGAATAGCGTGGTCGAGGTTGGTCTCGTGGTTGACGTCGTCGACGTCGTTGGAGTCGGGGAGGTCGGTGATGAGCGCGCCGGTAACGCCGGGGCGGTCTAGGAGCTCGGCGAGCCTTCGAGCCGTGTCCTCTCGGACTGCGGCCTCGGGGTCATTCGCCAGGTCTCGGGGCTGGCTCTCGTTAGCACGAGGTTGCCCTTCGAGACGGCGCACGGAGCTTTGGAGGTCGCGCCTCGAGCTAGTCGCTCGGGCGCCCACGGAGGTGGCGGGGCTACGACTCATCTCCCGAGAGTCGTAGAAGTGAGAAGTAGACTGGTAGAGGGGATGTGTTGCCAAGGTCGAGAGATCCCCTCCTTCTAGCGCCAAAATGTTGTCGCAGTTTTTCGGACAACGATTTAGGAGTCGTAGACGGTTAGACCCAAGGCCGGACCAAGTGGTTTCGTCTCGACTCGAGCGTGTCGGACCCGGTATCCCGAGTCGTCCCTTAGCTGTGGATGTCCCTTGAGTTCGTCAGAGTACCTGAAAAGGAGTAGAGAACACGTGAACTACAAAGGGGAAACAGGGGGGGTGCCCCTGTTTACCTCTCCGACGCTCAACATTAGTGTGATTGAGGTGGAGTATAGAGGTTTTAGGGGTGTTTAGAGGCCAAAGCTTGAGAGAAACGAGCGAGGTACGAGTTCGGCAGCGTTTCAGTACTCAAGAATGGATTACCTGGACCAAAGGGGGTGCCTTGGTATTTATAGGCGGCCAAGGGGTGGTTTGAAGACCCCTTGGCCGAGTGAGCATGTTTGGGTCGGCCTTGGAGGAGGCTAGGTCGGCCAATGGAGAGCCGGCCATGGAGGAGGGCCGGCCTTGGAGGGCCGGCCATGGAGAGCCGGCCTTGGGCGAGGGCCGGCCTTGGAGTGCCGGCCATGGAGAGCCGGCCGGCCATGGAGGGCCGGCCTTGGGCGAGGGCCGGCCTTGGAGTGCCGGCCATGGAGAGCCGGCCGGCCATGGAGGAGGGCCGGCCTTGGAGTGCCGGCCATGGAGGAGGGCCGGCCTTGGAGGACCGGCCATGGAGAGCCGGCCTTGGGCGAGGACTGGCCTTGGAGTGCCGGCCATGGAGAGCCGGCCGGCCATGGAGGAGGGCCGGCCATGGAGGAGGGCCGGCCTTTGAGTGCCGGCCATGGAGGTCCGGCCTTGGGCGAGGGCCGGCCTTGGAGTGTCGGCCATGGAGAGCCGGCCGGCCATGGAGGAGGGCCGGCCTTGGAGTGCCGGCCATGGAGGAGGGCCGGCGTTGGAGTGCCGGCCATGGAGGGCCGGCCTTGGGCGAGGGCCGGCCTTGGAGTGCCGGCCATGGAGAGCCGGCCGGCCATGGAGGAGGGCCGGCCTTGGAGTGCCGGCCATGGAGGGCCGGCCTTGGGCGAGGGCCGGCCTTGGAGTGCCGGCCATGGAGGAGGGCCGGCCTTGGAGTGCCGGCCATGGAGGAGGGCCGGCCTTGGAGGACCGGCCATGGAGAGCCGGCCTTGGGCGAGGACCGGCCTTGGAGTGCCGGCCATGGAGAGCCGGCCGGCCATGGAGGAGGGCCGGCCTTGGAGTGCCGGCCATGGAGGGCCGGCCTTGGGCGAGGGCCGGCCTTGGAGTGCCGGCCATGGAGACCCGGCCGGCCATGGAGGAGGGCCGGCCTTGGAGTGCCGGCCATGGAGGAGGGCCGGCCTTGGGCGAGGGCCGGCCTTGGAGTGCCGGCCATGGAGAGCCGGCCGGCCATGGAGGAGGGCCGGCCTTGGAGAGCCGGCCTTGGGCGAGGGCCGGCCTTGGAGTGCCGGCCATGGAGAGCCGGCCGGCCATGGAGGAGGGCCGGCCTTGGAGTGCCGGCCATGGAGGGCCGGCCTTGGGCGAGGGCCGGCCTTGGAGTGCCGGCCATGGAGAGCCGGCCGGCCATGGAGGAGGGCCGGCCTTGGAGGGCCGGCCATGGAGAGCCGGCCGGCCATGGAGAGCCGGCCATGGAGGAGGGCCGGCCTTGGACATGGCCGACTGACCTTTGGGCCGGCGACAGGCCGGTCAAGCATATGGCCGGCCATTGGCCGGCTGAGCATATGGCCGGCCACTGGCCGGCCGACCCTCGGCCCGGCCATTGGTTTGGGCCGGCCAAAGGCCGAGGCAAGGGTTCGCCCTTCGAGGTCTTGCATCGGTCGCGTGGGTCGAAGTGACGCCTTAGTCCCCGTCGGTCCGAGACGGACCGACAACAACTGTCAAGCTCGCACACGAAGCGGATCTCACACATGCAGCACGCAACAAGCGCACCGAACACAAGGGGCCTGGCTCACCGCGCCTCCCCCTCAGCACGCTGTGCTCTTCAAAAGAGCACCGCGCGTGGCTCTAAAGAACAGGCGCAGATTAACATCAGCGTGCGGAGCTCCTAGCTCTTGCGCTCTCCAAATCATGCCGGGCACTGCATAAGATTTGTCCAAACATCCTCCTCAACTTTCACGTCCACTATAAATATCCCTCCTCGGCGAGGATCAGGTACACACTTCTTCTCTGAAAAACACATTCATTCTTTCTCAAGATCACTCGATTTCACATTTTTGAAATGCTACCAGGTACCCTCCGCACTCTGTTTGCTCTGTCGAGCACATCTTTCTAAATATATTCAACAGAAAAATATTGGTCCCCCACCTCACATATCAATCAGACTAATTTTGAACATCGGAGCGCGCGCTAGAGGCACTGCCTCTGTGCCCCTCTAAGCTTGAATTTCCCTTCTTCTGATTCTCAGATCTCCACGGCGAGTGAAGAACACCTTCAACCTAGATTAGTGACGACTCGTGACTTTCGAGTTCCAACATTTGGCTCAGGTGCAGCCACTTGGTCCGGCCTTGGGTTGAACCGCCCAAATCTTTAAATCGTTGTTCAATTTCTTGCGACAACAAATTTTACACTATGTCTTTAAAAAGCTTCAATTTTTTACTTGATGACATAAAAACCCTCCATTTTTCTTTTTATGATTTAAAAGCCCTTATATTCACTTTTATTTAAAGAAAAATATTATGAAATTGGTCTTGGTAGGAGTAAAAAAAGGCCAATGAACTCTTTTGGACTTTTTTTTAAAAGGTGAGCAATAAGACAGGTAGGACGGAGACAAAAAAAATTGAGATCTACCTTGAAAGTAAGAAAAGGAAGAGAGAGAGAAAGTAGGAAAAAAACCCAAATTTGAAAAGTTCATAGCTCTTGATTCCAACCTCCGATTTAAAAAAAATGGGTATCAATGCGAAGATCATGAGGCAGTGTCTTGTAAATTTTTGTTGAAATATATTAATTGTCTAATGTTATCATTAAAAATTTAAAAAATGTGATATATTCTAAACTTATCGTGTCATTCAGCCTCTTAAAAACTTGTAAACATATTTTCATTTAGTTATCTCATAATCCGAATGTAAGCAAACATTTATGAACCATATAAGCCAATATTGTATGAACCATGTAAGCCAATATTGTATGAGATCATGAAATAATGACTTATAATATATTGTTGAAATATAATTTTACAATATTGTTTATCTTAAAAATTATCGAGAAAATTATATATTTCAAAGGAATAATAATCGATGTACGTTATATCTCAAATTTACGTGATATAACGTGTCATCTCTTGATCCAAATGCATCAACGGCTTATGTGGTCTAGGTTTTTTTAAGGTATATACCAGTTGAAATAATCCTGGAAACCACTTTTCTTTCGCGAACAAAGTTTTTGTGGTGCATTTTCTCAAGGAAATACAAAGTGAGATTATCTTGTGGTCATGAAATTTAGGGGTTTCTTGACAATGTCGTCACAAAATTTCATGGTTTTGTGACTTGGTGGTCACAAGATTTCGTGACAACGGTTGTCACGAATTCCTGAAATTTTGTGACCACTTCGTCACGAAACAGGTACCTACTCGTCACGAAGCGTACTAATTTCGTGACATCCTATTCGCAATATATAAATTTGTTTTCTAAACTCAACTAGATCAGATTGATTCGGAAAAAAAAAGTAGCGGTTTCAAGCCTAGTGACAAGTAGGGGTTGAAATAAATAAAAAAAAATTGATTTATCAACCATGTAAGCCAACATTGTATGATATCATGAGATAGTGGCTTGTAATTATTTTTTAAAATCTAATATTTTAATATTTTTAATCTTATAAATATCAAGAAAATGATATATTTCATAGAAATGGTAACCGATGTATGTTATTTCTAAAATTTACATAAACATGTCATCTCTTGATCACAATGTGTTCACGGTTTATGGGGTCTAAGATTATTTTTGTTAAGGTATATATCAGTTGAAATGATCCTTGAAAGCACTTTTCTTTCGCAAACAATGTTTTAATGGTGCATTTTCTCCAGGAAATATAAACTAAGATGACCTCGTGGTTCCAAAATTTAGGGGTTTCGTGACGATGTGGTCACCAAATTTAGGGGTTTCGTGACGATGTGGTCACCAAATTTAGGGGTTTTGTGATGTCGTCGCGAAATTCAAGGAACTCTGACCTGGTAGTCACGAATGGTCACAAAATTTCATGGTTACGTTACCACAGTTGTCACGAATTCTCAAAATTTTGTGACCACGTCATCACGAAGCAGGTACATTCGTAACATCCTAGTCATGATATTTAAATTTTTTTCAAAACTCATCCAGATCAACTTGATTCGAAGAAAAGTAGTTTCTAGCCTGGTGACAAGTGGGGGTTGAAATAAAAAAAATTGCTTTATCAACCATGTAAGCCAACATTGTATGAGATCATGAGATAGTGACTTGTAAATATTTTGTTGAAATATAATTTTTAAATACAGTTTATCTTATAAAAAAATCAAGAAAATGATATATTTCAAAGGAATGGCAACCAATGTCTGTTATTTCTCAAATTTACGTAATATAACGTGTCATCTATTGATCCAAATGTGTCAGCGGCT
This sequence comes from Urtica dioica subsp. dioica, assembly GCF_054948205.1. NCBI lineage: Eukaryota > Viridiplantae > Streptophyta > Magnoliopsida > Rosales > Urticaceae > Urtica > Urtica dioica. Next base: position 6,806,444 of record NC_142762.1, read on the forward strand.
TATGTTGTCTAAGATTATTTTTTATTGTATATACCAGTTCAAATGATCCTGGAAACCACTTTTCTTTCGTGAATAACGTTTTTTATGGTGCATGTTCTCAAGGAAATACAAAGTGAGATGAGCTCGTGATCCCAAAATTTAGGGGTTTCGTGACGATATCGTCACAAAATTTCAGGAATTCGTAGGTCACGAATGGTCACAAAATTTCATGATTTCGTGACCACGGTTGTCACAAATTCTCAAAATTTTGTGACCACATCGTCAAGAAACAGATACCTTCTCGTCACAAAGTATGCTAATTTCGTTACATCCTAGTCACGATATTTAATTTTTTTTCTAAAGTAGACCAGTTCGACTTGATTCGAACAAAAATAATGGGAGTTGAAATAAGTATTAAAAAAATTGCCTTATGAAACATGTAAGCCAACATTCTACAAGATCATGAGATAGTGACTCGTAATAATTTATTGAAATAATTTTTCGATATTGTTTATCTTAAAACCTATCGAGAAAATTATATATTTCATAGGAATGGTAACCGATGAATGTTATTTCTCAAATTTACGTAACATAACGTGTCACTTCTTGATCAAAATGTATCCACAGCTTATGTGGTCTAAATTTTTTTAAGGTATATACCAGTTGCAATGATCCTAGAAACCACTTTTCTTTCACAAACAAAGTTTTTATGTTGCATTTTCTCAAGGAAATACAAACTGAGATGATCTTGCGGTCCCGAAATTTAGAAATTTCATGACGATGTGATCAGAAAATTTAAAGGTTTCATGACTTATATCCGTCGATTCCGAGCTACCGACCCGAATGACGGATCTATCTAAAGTGAACCTGCTCGGGCGGCCAAGTAATGACTAAGTCGGCCAAGCATTGACACTGCCGACCGGACACAACCGGCCGGTCATGCAGTGACTCGACCGTCCGATGCCTGGTGACACGATCGTCCGGCTCCCGACCATCCGGCGCCCGACCGGCCGGCCTATCTTGCAGTGACTCGACCGTCAGGCGCTCGACCGGCCGCCCGGTCATGCAGTGACTCGACCATCAGGTGCCCGACCAGCCGACGCACAGTAACATGATCGTCCGGTGCCCAGTGATGTGATCGTCCGGCGCCCGATCGGCCGACGCCTAATGGTCATGCCGTAACTCGGCCCGCCTGCCTCCTCGCTCCCTATAAATAGAGGCCCCGACTCTATTTCCAAGGTAAATCCAGTTTGAGCTCTAAAATGTTGTCAAACCTCCGAGTCACTCGTTTCACTCATCTTTGGTCTCTAAACCCCTGAACGCCTTTCTTCTACCTGTCTTCCTAATGTTGAGCGTCAGAGAGGTAATCAGAGGCAACCCCTCTGTTTCAACTTTGTGGTTCACTCGTCCTTCTCTTTTCAAGATCCCCCAAAGGACGTGGAAGGCCATCTATAGCTAGGGACAAACTCAGGATACGGCGTTCAGGACGCTCAAGCTCGAACGCGACTACTTGGTCGGGCCTTGGGTCGAAACGTTCACAGTTTCTAAATTGTTGTCCGAAAACGAGCGACAACATTTTGGCGCTCGAAGGAGGGGCTTCTTGACTTGGCGGCCAGTTCCCGCTACCACACTCTCCACCTACTTTCTACCTTCGTCGGCTAAACTCTCGATAGATGAGTAATTTGCTCGCTACCTCCATGGTCGGGCCAACGACTAGCTCGAGGTACGGCTTAAGAAGCTTGGCGCATCGCGTAGGGAATCAATGGCCTCGTGACAACAATACCCAGCCCTTCAAACCGGCCAACAATGCCAATGATGCTCTTAGAGAAGACATGGTCTGGAGACTCGGCGAGCTCCTTGATCGGCCAGGGATGGACGACACGCTCATCACTGACCTCCTTTGTTATGACATCGAGGATGACTTCAACCGCAATGAGATAGACCCCGACTAAATACGGGAGTCAAAGACCGGTGAGACCGACCTCAGCCAGTCCCGAGCTTGGCTCAAAAGGCCAAGAGATAGCACCACAACCAGACACAGTTGGTCGGTCATGCAGTGACTCGGCCGGCCGGCGTCGGACGATCATGCACTGAACCGGTCGGCCGCACCGGACGGTAATGCAGTGACCCGTTCGATCGGCGCAAGACTATCCTCTAGTGACCATGTCGGCCAGCGACAGTACGGTCATACAGTGACCCGATCGACCGGCGACCGGACATTCATGTAGTGACCCGACTGGCCGCCAACCAGACGGTCATGCAGTGACATGACCGGGCGGCAGCAAATGACTCAAGTCCTTTTGTTGACTCTACACTATTCCTCGAGTCGAGTTTGACATCCTCGAGTAGATTCCAAGAAAGATTCCTTGAGTCGATGCTCAACTCCTCGAGTCGAGTCTCTAGTCCACGGGTAGATTGATAAGTCCTCGTGCCGAGTCCAAAAAATATTCCTCGAGTCGAGTCTAAAGTCCGTGAGTTGAGTCTTCGAGTCCTCGTGTCGACCCTTTGCAAGTCCTTGAGTCGATTTTGACAACTTCGAGTAAACTCCAAGTAGAATTCCTCGAGTCGATGCTCAACTCCTCGGGTCGAGTCCCTAGTCCACGAGTTGACTCTCGAGTCCTTGTGTTGACCCTACACTACTCCTCGAGTCGAGTTTGACCTCCTCGGGTAGATTATGAAAAATATTCCTCGATTCAACGCTCAACTCCTTGAGTCAAACTTCAACTCCTCGAGTCGAGTCTCAACTCTATGGGTTGACTCTCAAGTCCTCGTGACCCTTCGCAAGTCCTCGAGTCAATTTCAACAAATTCAAGTAAACTCCATGTAGAATTACTCGAGTCGACGCTCAACTCCTCAGGTCGAGTCTCCAGGTCCACGAGTTGACTGATAATTCCTCGTGTCGAAACCATGAAAGATTCGTCGATTCGAAGTTCAACTCCTCGAGTTGAGTCTCTTGTCCATGGGTTGACTGATATGTCCTCATGTCGACTCCGTGAAAGATTCCTCGACTCGATTTTGAAAACCTCGAGTCGAGTCTCTATTCCACAAGTTGACTGATAAGTCGTCGTGTTGATTCCATGAAAGATTCTTTGAGTTGAGGCTCAACTCCTCGAGTTGAGATCCTAGTCTGTGGGTTGATTGATAAGTCCTCGTCTTGACTCCGTGAAAGATTCCTCGAGTCGACGCTCAACTGCTTAGGTCGAGTCTCCATTCCACGAGTTGACTGATATGTCCTTGTGCAGACTCTATGAAAGATTCCTCAAGTCGAAGTTCAACTCCTCAAGTCCATATCCTTGTCCGTGGATTAACTGATAAGTCCTCACGCCTACTTCGTGAAAGATTCCTTGAGTCAACTATCAATTCGTGGAGTCGAGTCTGATGTTCGCGACTTTACTCTCGTGTCCTCGTGTTAACTCTTCACAAGTCCTCCAGTAGATTTCGACATCCTTTAGTAGACTCCAAGGAAGACTCCTCGAGTCATCTCTCGAATACTAGAGTCGAGTCTCTAGTCCACAACTTGACTGATAAATCCTCATCTGGACTACATAAAAGATTCCTCGAGTCGACGCCCAACTCCTCGAGTCGAGTCTCTGGTATGCGGGTTGACTGATAAGTCCTCGTGAGTTGACTCTCGAGTCCTCATGTTGACTCTACACTACTCCTCGAGTCGAGTTTGGCATCCTCAGGTATATTCTGAGAAAGATTCCTCGAGTCAAGTCCCTAGTCCATAGGTTGACTGATAAATCCTCGTCTCGACTCCAAAAAATATTCCTTTATTTGACGTTCAACTCCTCGAGTCGAGTTTCAACTCCGCGAGTTGACTCTCAAGTGCTCGTGTCAACCTTTCGCAAGTCCTCGAGTCAATTTCGACATCCTCAAGGAAACTCCAACTAGAACTCCTCATGTCGAGTCTCCAGTCCACGAATTGACTGATAAGTCCCCGTGTCGACTCCATGAAACACTCTTCGAGTCAAAGTTCAACTCCTCGAGTCGAGTCTTTAGTCTACGAGTTGACTGATAAGCCCTCGTGTCGTCTCCATGAAAGATTCCTCGAGTTGATTATCAATTACTCGAGTCGAGTCTCAAGTCCACAAGTTGACTCTCGAGTCCTCGTATCTACCCTTCGCATGTCCTCGAGTCGATTTCGACATCCTTGAGTAGACTCCAAGTATAACTCGCCATAACTCATTAGAGTTCTATAACTCATGGTAGTGGGGTTTGAAAATCCGGATTTTTAAAAAACTGGAGTTTCAGACAGCCGCGCACCTCGGAGTAAAATCTCCATATCTGGTGGCTCCGATGTCCTTTTGAGCCGAAACCGGTGGCATTTGACAGAAGACAGAAAGAGCTTTAATTTGATTCAAGAATCATTAAATTTCGATTTCTGAGCAGAGAGTTATGCCACTTTTAATGCGGGTTTACTCTAGCTCGAAGAAAAAGAAATAATTAAAGCTTGGTCCTTTTTAGGTGCGAAAAAGAATCGAGTGTAACGGAACGTTTTATGAAGGTTGTTAAAGCTTTTATTTGTGTTTTATTAGCAAGGTAATAACAAGGCATAAAAGAAATAACAACAAGCATAAAACAATTCAAGTAAAAATAAGAAACTAGCAAGATAACAAAACTAGTCACAAAAATTTACTCGAAATTTCTCAAACCTTTAAAACACGTTTTTCAATATAAAAAATGAAAAACTTTTAGAACTGATTCTAATGTGTTTTAAAAACATCCCAAAATCATAGAAAAACAACATGGTTTTTAATTTAAAGACATGAGCAATAAATTAAAAAAAAATCTAAGAAAACAATTCTAACTTGTCACAAAATTAGTAAACTTTTGAAAACGATTTTCAAGCTCATAATTTTAAAAACATGTACACGCATATCTTTGACCATAGCTCTGATACCATTTGTTAGAATTGATCTAGGGTTTAAGAAAAAGATTAAACGCTTCGGGAAGCGGCGGAATTTTAAAAAATTTCTTTACAAGTAAAACCAGTTTTTACTAACCTAGACAAAGAGCAAGTACATGTAATTAAAAACTAATATGAGCTAGAAGTTTACTAACCTTTCTTGAAGCTTGAACTTTGAAGAACTTTTGGAAAGTTAGCAACGCTCATCTCCCCTCGCAGCACGTGTCTCTTTCTTTCCTCGGCACCTCGAGCAACCACGATAGTTTCTATCACTAAATCACTCGAAATAAAAGGAATCAGTGAGTGGGCACTTTTAAACACTACGACTTAAGAACGAGTCTCGAAGTCGTAGAGCTAAACTCTAGGTCAAGTGAGGACCTAGGTGCCAAAGCAAAAAATCGAAAATAAACTAGAGAGAGAGAGAGAGAGGATTTCGGCCACAAGTTCTAGAGAGAGAGTCTCTCAAATCTCTTAAACTTGGATGAATCAAATGTGAGGAAACGAGGCTCCTATTTATAGGAGAGGTCTCATCTTCAATAAGGTAGTTTCCTCTTCTATAGAATATCACATATTCATGAGCCAATTTCCTCTTTTTCCCTTTGAGACACTCGGCCAACACAAGGCTTCTAGAAGCCTTGATTTGTTTCCTATTTTGTTCAAGGCTTGCCTTTTCTCTCAACATGGCCGATTCCCTTATGCATGCATATGCAAAGTTGTTTCCTCTTTTTCTTTTGGCAAGTATCTAAATACATTTATGCACAAAATAAACTCTCCTATTTCTCTATAGGGTAGGCGCCCAACATGTCTCTAGAAGGAGCTTCTAGAAGCTTCTTCATTTATTCATGAGAACATGAAAAATGCCCATTAAGAATTTTCAATAAAACTATTATGAAATGAAATTAATTCACGAGGCCCAATGATCAAGTCATGGCCGAGTGACATTAAGTCATCAAATGAACTTGTCAAAAAATTTATTGACATTCATTTCATCCTTTGTCTCAAAAGACAAAAATACCCTTTTAACTATTTTCGTTCTTGTTTTGACTTAGCTTCCAGTTTAACTATTCCTATCGATGTGATTCGTGACAGTGACCTCATGGACCCAAATGAACAAAGCTTGAGCTAAACACTTGGACTCAAAAGTTCACAAACCTTTTCCAAGTTTAGCTTAATGTCAACTGACTCCACTAAAGAGCTGACACTGAAAATCTCTCGGTTCAAATGAATTTGTTTTCTACTCAAGAATTCGACCTAATTATGATGAGCGGATCCACTGAATATTATCTATGTTTACCCTTCATGAATGTCATCAGCTAGTCGGGATTTACTAAATTACCATTTTACCCTTCTAGCTGTTATTTCCTCAACTCCTTGGTCGCTTGTGAATAAGTTAGAAACAATGTATTGACGAGGAGCTAACAAGTCACATTGTTTCATCCAAAAGAGTCAAGACTCAATTTGGACACTGGCCAGTTCATTTATTCACACTCCAAGGAACAAAGCATGAGGTGACATACATTGCATTTCAGCAATCTTGTACATGAATTCCATATCTATGAGAACTTCACAAAGTTACTCATGACATACTCACAACTTAGTACTTCACCAATAGGCCCTGTTCGGAATCACATAGTGAGTCCGAATTCTGACTTTCTCAAATGAGAATACTAAGGTGTGAAATGACATGTCTCATTTCAGGATTAAGGTAAGCATGATGCAATTCATACATAGTGACTTCGAGACATAAGAGGTTAAATGGTTTGTTTTTATCTTGTCTCTAGAAGTGCACTGGTCAATTCAGTACCTTCGAAAGATACCTAGAAGAACTATAGAGTCTCCAACTCTCAATGCCTCATAACCAGACATCATAGATTCTTCTAACAATCATACTGAGGTCAATAGTCCTTTGACCCTTAGATTGCGAATATATCGTTTTAAGCAAACTACGAAGAGTTTGTTCATGCAAATCTACATTTGTCTCTTTGTAAGTTGTTAAGTTTGTTTATGGACTAAAAGACTAAGGTTTTATCATAAAGATTCAAACAAAGAAAGAATGAATGAATGTTTCAACTTTATTAATGAATGAATAGGCAATTACAAGCAAGAGTCTTCATGAGACTTTATTACATCGAATGTACAAAATAAAGATTACAACTCTTCTTGTGGGCACCATTGACAACAAACTCCCACTTGACTCAAAGAAGATGTGTGTAGTCTTTCATGCCTAATCCCTCACGATGTTGGTCGAAGACCTTGTTTCCTAGGGCCTTGGTGAATGGATCTGCGAGGTTGTCCACCGTTGAGATCTTCTTCACTTCCACGTCTCCGCGCTGCACGATCTCTCGAATCAAATGGTATTTCCTCTCAATATGTTTAGAGCGCTTATGGCTTCTAGGTTCCTTTGAGTTAGCAACAGCCCCACTATTATCACAATAAAGGGTCATGGGCTCGTCGACGTTTGGAACAACTTCCAAATACTTAAGGAATTTTCTAAGCCATACAGCCTCTTTGGATGCTTCGCAAGCAGCTACATATTCTGCTTCCATTGTGGAGTCAGCAATGCAAGATTGCTTAATACTTCTCCACACAACAGCTCCACCATTAAGGATGAACACAGATCCCGAAGTGGATTTCCTGGAATCCTTATCCGCTTGAAAATCGGAGTCGGTATATCCCGTCATAGTCAGGTCAGTACCTGAGTATGTAAGCATCAAGTTCCTAGTTCTTCGAAGATACTTAAGAACATGCTTAACGGCAATCCAGTGCTCAGGTCCAGGGTTCGATTGGAAACGGCTAACTACGCCAACGGCGAAACATATATCAGGTCTAGTGCAAAGCATAGCATACATGAGGCTTCCTACGGCAGAGGCGTAAGGAATTTTCCTCATGTCTTCAATCTCTTGTGCAGTCTTGGGAGACTGGTCCTTAGAGAGTGAAACTCCATGCCTAAAGGGTGTTTGGCCCTTCTTGGAGTCTTGCATCGAGAAGCGATCCATCACCTTATCAATATCAGATGCTTGAGAGAGCGACAGGGTCCGGTTTTTCCTATCTCGAAAGATTTCGATCCCCAGAATGTACGCGGCTTCTCCTAGATCCTTCATATCGAATTGCTTTGCCAGCCAGACCTTAACCTCAGATAACTTACCCACGTCATTACCAATGAGTAGTATATCATCGACATATAGTACCAGAAACACAACTTTGCCTTCGTGTATTAACTTGTAAACACAAGGCTCATCTATTGAGTGTTCAAAGCCGAAGCTCTTTACAGTTTCATCGAATCTAATATTCCATGACCTAGATGCTTGCTTTAGTCCATAAATGGATTTAAGCAACTCACAAACCTTGGTCTCTTGACCTTTATCCACGAAACCGTCTGGTTGAGCCATGTAAATGCGCTCGTCAAGATTGCCATTCAGAAAGGCTGTCTTGACATCCATTTGCCAGATCTCATAGTCGAGAGCTGCAGCTATGGATAGAAGTATGCGGATGGATTTAAGCATCGCGACTGGCGAGACGGTGTCTTCATAGTCAATCCCTTCTTGTTGGGTATAACCCTTCGCCATAAGTCATGCTTTGAACGTTTCGACATTCCCATCCGGACCCCTTTTCTTCTTGTATATCCACTTACACCCTACGGGTTTAATCCCTTCAGGAAGGTCTACAAGTTTCCAGACTTTGTTGACATACATCGAGTGTATCTCAACTTTCATGGCGTCAAGCCAAAGGTTCAATTTGCCATTGCTTGGCTATAGGAAACAGGATCATCCATGTCAGAGACGGCTACAAGAGAGTCTCTATAAGACATGTACCTGTCAGGCTTTTGAGTAGCCCTCCCACTACGTCTAAGTACTACTTGACGAGATTCTGATGAGTTAGGTTGTGTTTCAGTTGGGGTAAGAACAGTTCTTACAGATGAGGTAGAAGCTTCCTCACCCAACTTTTCTTCAAGCACAATTTTGCTTCTAGGTTTTGCATCTTTCACAAAGTCCTCCTCAAGGAAACGAGCATTCGTGCTAACGAAAGTCTTATCGTCCTCGGGACTATAGAAAGTAAAACCTTTGGTTTCCTTTGGATATCCCACAAACAGGCACAATTCTGACCTACTAGCCAACTTGCTAGTCTTTTGCCTCAGCACGTGTGCAGGGCAGCCCCAAATTCGGATGCGGCCAAGATTCACTTTACGGCCAGTCCATCCTTCATAAGGAGTACCAGGAACCATTTTGGACGGAACTTGGTTCAGAATATAGGCGGCTGTTTCAAGGGCATATCCCCAAAAGGAAAGCGGGAGTGATGAGTAACTCATCATTGATCTAACCATCTCCATAAGAGTTCGGTTTCTTCTCTCTGACACTCCGTTTTGTTGAGGTGTGCCAGGTGCGGTAAGCTGAGAAGCGATACCTTCTTCTTTAAGAAAGTCATCGAACTCTCCATACATATACTCACCACCTCGATCAGATCGAAGGGTTTTGATCACTTTGCCAGTTTGCTTTTCCACTAAAGCCCTAAAGACCTTAAATACGTTAAAGGTCTCGGATTTGTGTTTGAGCAAATAGACAAACCCATATCGTGAGTAATCATCGGTGAAGGTAACGAAGTATTCGTATCCTCCACGTGCATGTTGGTTGAGCGGACCACATACATCAGAATGTACTAGTTCCAGCAACTCAGTGGCTCTTCGACCCTTATCAGAGAAAGGTCGCTTAGTCATTTTTCCTTCTATGCAGGATTCACAAGTAGGTAGTGAACCTATTGCAGAGGCTTGGAGTGGACCGTCCCTCACAAGTCTCTTAATCCTATCTAGACTGATATGACCAAGTCTTAAGTGCCATAGGTATGTTGATTTTGTTAGATCGGAGGATTCAGAAAGTTTGATCCTCTTTGGCTCCCTAATTAGATCGTTATCTATTTCGGTGTCTAAAAGAGAAGGTTGAGTGGGATACACCATGCTTCATACATGCATCAGTGACAAAAGAATTAGAAAAAGAAATACGAATTCCATTCATTATAAACTTTAAACAATAATTTTGCTCGAAAAGTTGAGCAACAGATATTAGGTTTTTCCCAAAGGAAGGAACATAATAAACATTATTCAAATTTAAAGTTCGATCTTCAAAAGATAGCGTCACGGATCCCACAGCCTTCGCAGACACCACGCTCCCATCACCCCATTTGAAGCAGAAGTCGCCATCCTCTAAGCTTTTGCTTTTCCTAAAACCAGTCAAGGAGCAGCAAATATGGTTAGTAGCAGCGGAGTCAATAACCCACGATGATACATTATCAGCTACTAAACAAGCTTCAGTAACAAGTACAATACCTTTTACTTTCGTTTTGAGGTAGGCAGGACAGTTCCTACGCCAGTGACCAGGCTCATTGCAGTGGTGGCACTTGTCTTTAGACTTGTCCACCTTTGGAGCCTTTGGCGCCTTCTTCTTCGTTTGAACCTTAGGTTGGTTCTTCTTCTCGGCATTGCGAGGTCTCTTCTTAGATCCAGAGGTGGAGGCAGTAGCATGTACTTCTCCTTGAGCCCTCTTTTTCTTAGTGAGTGCCTCAGCGGTTTGAAGTTCCTTCATGAGCTCGGTAACAGTGTACTCTAGCTTGTTCATGGAATAATTCAACTTGAAGGAATCAAAGGTTTCGGGGAGAGTTTCCAAGATCATATCTATTTTAGTCTCCCCATCAATCTCAGATCCAAGGATCTCCATCTCGTTGAGATAGCTAATGATCAGCATCATATGATCTCTAACGGGAGTTCCGGCCTTCATACGACAGCATGAATTGTCGGACCGCTTGTTGCCTAGCTTGACGTCCATGCCCTCCAAACATCTCATGGAGATTGTAAAGCATATTGGTGGCAGTTTCGTAATCACGATGTTGTTGTTGCAACACATTGTTCATCGATGCCAAAATATAGCATCTCGCAATCTCATCGGATCGAAGCCAGGCCGCCAGGGCATCTTTCTCCTCTTGCGTCGAATCATCATTCGTTTGAGGACAGGGGGTGGTGAGAACCCATTTGTGCTTGTCGACGGTAAGGATTATGTCGAGGTTACGTTTCCAGTCGACGTAATTGTCGCCTTCGAGTTTATTCGAGGAAAGAATGGTTGAGAGAGGGTTGAGAGACATATTGCCTATAAAAGTTGAAACAAGTTTATGATTAGTCTTTGGTTTAGGATTTAAGTTTTATTAAGACTTTTATAAAATCCAAAGGTGTTATAAACCAAACGATAATTTACTCCCTCAAGAGAAGGCCGCAAAAAATCTCCTTTTATAAGTAAATGACACATCATTAATGCTAAGCCAAGATGTCAATACATCTATTTTGACTAGCCACCTTTTAAATTGGTTTGATCACTCACATCCTTTCGCAGAGCCTCAAGGGAGGATTACTAGGTATTGAGCCTAAGTGTGCAACCAACCACTTAGTCCAAAAGGTCAACTTTGAAAAACAATCCCCTAAGGGGAGGCCTTGCCATCATCGTCTCACTCTCGGACGTAGCTCATTGAGCAATGATCGAAGCAATAACGCCTTGGAGTACTCTCATTTAAGTGAGGGTCGCAAGAGCGGCTCTTAGTCCCACGTTCATTGCTTCTTTCATTAGTGTTGGGGATCGTGGGTTACAAACAACAAGTATAACCCTCCCACTTAGTTTTTGGAGTTGGTTCATCGACTCTTATAAGTTCGGAAACAAATTTCCTAGTTAGAGAGCGACAGAGCGGACAACTAGAAGAGAATCCTAGATCGACATGTTCAGAGTAGTATTAGTGCATAAAGGCACAAGGTACATACTCGATCTTTTCCTATTTTCTATTTCGGGAAAGTGCATGAGGGAAGTGTGAAATCGTCATATCTGGCGGCTCCGATGTCCTTTTGAGCCGAAACCGGTGGCATTTGACAGAGGACAGACAGAGCTTTAATTTGATTCAAGAATCATTAAATTTAGATTTCTGAGCAGAGAGTTATGCCACTTTTAATGCGGATTTACTCCAGCTCGAAGAAAAAGAAATAATTAAAGCTTGGTCCTTTTTAGGTGCGAAAAAGAATCGAGTGTAACGGAACGTTTTATGAAGGTTGTTAAAGCTTTTATTTGTGTTTTATTAGCAAGGTAATAACAAGGCATAAAAGAAATAACAACAAGCACAAAACAATTCAAGTAAAAATAAGAAACTAGCAAGATAACAAAACTAGTCACAAAAATTTACTCGAAATTTCTCAAACCTTTAAAACACGTTTTTCAATATAAAAAATTAAAAACTTTTAGAACTGATTCTAATGTATTTTAAAAACATCCCAAAATCATAGAAAAACAACATGGTTTTTAATTTAAAGACATGAGCAATAAATTAAAAAAAAATCTAAGAAAACAATTCTAACTTGTCACAAAATTAGTAAACTTTTGAAAACGATTTTCAAGCTCATAATTTTAAAAACATGTACATGCATATCTTTGACCATAGCTCTGATACCATTTGTTGGAATTGATCTAGGGTTTAAGAAAAACATTAAACGCTTCGGGAAGCGGCGGAATTTTAAAAAATTTCTTTACAAGTAAAACCAGTTTTTACAAACCTAGACAAAGAGCAAGTACATGTAATTAAAAACTAATATGAGCTAGAAGTTTACTAACCTTTCTTGAAGCTTGAACTTTGAAGAAGCTTTTGGAAAGTTAACAACGCTCATCTCCCCTCGCAGCACGTCTCTCTTTCTTTCCTCGGCACCTCGAGCAACCACGATAGTTTCTATCACTAAATCACTCGAAATAAAAGGAATCAGTGAGTGGGCACTTTTAAACACTACGACTTAAGAACGAGTCTCGAAGTCGTAGAGCTAAACTCTAGGTCAAGTGAGGACCTAGGTGCCAAAGCAAAAAATCGAAAATAAACTAGAGAGAGAGAGAGAGGATTTCGGCCACAAGTTCTAGAGAGAGAGTCTCTCAAATCTCTTAAACTTGGATGAATCAAATGTGAGGAAATGAGGCTCCTATTTATAGGAGAGGTCTCACCTTCAATAAGGTAGTTTGCTCTTCTATAGAATATCACATATTCATGAGCCAATTTCCTCTTTTTCCCTTTGAGACACTCGGCCAACACAAGGCTTCTAGAAGCCTTGATTTGTTTCATATTTTGTTCAAGGCTTGCCTTTTCTCTCAACATGGCCGATTCCCTTATGCATGCATATGCAAAGTTGTTTCCTCTTTTTCTTTTGGCAAGTATCTAAATACATTTATGCACAAAATAAACTCTCCTATTTCTCTATAGGGTAGGCGCCCAACATGTCTCTAGAAGGAGCTTCTAGAAGCTTCTTCATTTATTCATGAGAACATGAAAAATGCCCATTAAGAATTTTCAATAAAACTATTATGAAATGAAATTAATTCACGAGGCCCAATGATCAAGTCATGGCCGAGTGACATTAAGTCATCAAATGAACTTGTCAAAAAATTTATTGACATTCATTTCATCCTTTGTCTCAAAAGACAAAAATACCCTTTTAACTATTTTCGTTCTTGTTTTGACTTAGCTTCCAGTTTAACTATTCCTATCGATGTGATTCGTGACAGTGACCTCATGGACCCAAATGAACAAAGCTTGAGCTAAACACTTGGACTCAAAAGTTCACAAACCTTTTCCAAGCTTAGCTTAATGCCAACTGACTCCACTAAAGAGCTGACACTGAAAATCTCTCGGTTCAAATGAATTTTTTTCTACTCAAGAATTCGACCTAATTATGATGAGCGGATCCACTGAATATTATCTATGTTTACCCTTCATGAATGTCATCAGCTAGTCGGGATTTACTAAATTACCATTTTACCCTTCTAGCTGTTATTTCCTCAACTCCTTTGTCTCTTGTGAATAAGTTAGAAACAATGTATTGACGAGGAGCTAACAAGTCACATTGTTTCATCCAAAAGAGTCAGGACTCAATTTGGACACTGGACAGTTCATTTATTCACACTCCAAGGAACAAAGCATGAGGTGACATACATTGCATTTCAGCAATCTTGTACATGAATTCCATATCTATGAGAACTTCACAAAGTTACTCATGACATACTCACAACTTAGTACTTCACCAATAGGCCCTGTTCGGAATCACATAGTGAGTCCGAACTCTAACTTTCTCAAATGAGAATACTAAGGTGTGAAATGACATGTCTCATTTCAGGATTAAGGTAAGCATGATGCAATTCATACATAGTCACTTCGAGACATAAGAGGTTAAATGGTTTATTTTTATCTTGTCTCTAGAAGTGCACTGGTCAATTCAGTACCTTCGAAAGATACCTAGAAGAACTATAGAGTCTCCAACTCTCAATGCCTCATAACCAGACATCATAGATTCTTCTAACAATCATACTGAGGTCAATAGTCCTTTGACCCTTAGATTGCGAATATATCGTTTTAAGCAAACTACGAAGAGTTTGTTCATGCAAATCTACATTTGTCTCTTCGTAAGTTGTTAAGTTTGTTTATGGACTAAAAGACTAAGGTTTTATCATAAAGCTTCAAACAAAGAAAGAATGAATGAACGTTTCAACTTTATTAATGAATGAATAGGCAATTACAAGCAAGAGTCTTCATGAGACTTTATTACATCAAATGTACAAAATAAAGATTACAACTCTTCTTGTGGGCACCATTGACAACAAATCTCTAGTCCACGAGTTGACTGATAAGTCCTCATTTTGACTCCATGAAAGATTCCTCGAGTTGAAGTTCAACTCTTTGAGTCGAGCCTCAAGTCCATGAGTTGACTGATAAGTCCTCATGTCGATGCCATGAAAGATTCCTCGACTCGCCTCTCAACTCCTCGAGTCGAGTTTCAAGTCCACATGTTGACTGATAACTCCTCTTTTCGACTCTAAGAAAGATTCCTTGAGTCGATGTTCAACTAACCGAGTCGAGTATCAAGTCTGCGAGTTGACTCTTTGAAATCTCGTTTCAACCCTTGGCAAGTCCTCGAGGCGATTTTGACATCGTAGAGAAGACACCAAGTAGAATTTCTTTAGTCAATGCTCAACTCCTCGAGTCGAGTCCCCAGTCCATGAGTTGACTCTCGAGTTCTCATGTTGACTCTATACTACTCCTCGAGTCGAGTTTAGAATCCTCAGGTAGATTCCGAGAAAGATGACTCGAGTCGAGCCTCTAGTCAATGGGTTGACTGATAAGTCCTTGTGTTGACTCCAAAAAATTTTCCTTGAGTCGACGTTCAACTCTTCGAGTCGAGTTCCAACTCCGCGAGTTAACTCTCAAGTGCTCGTGTCAACCCTTCGTAAGTCCTCGAGTCAATTTCGACATCCTCGAGTAAACTCCAAGTAGAATTCCTCGAGTCGATGCTCAACTACTCATGTCGAGTCTCCAGTCGACGAGTTGACTGATAATTCCTCGTGTCGACTCCATGAAAGACTCCTCGACTCAAAGTTCAACTCTTCGAGTCGAGTCTCTAGTGCACGAGTTGACTGATAAGTCCTCGTGTAGACTCCATGAAAGATTCCTCGAGTTGATTTTGACATCCTCGAGATAACGCTCAAGTCCTGGGTTGAGTCTCCAGTCCCCGGGTTGACCCTCGAGTCCTCGTGTTGACTCTACATTACTCCTCGAGTCGAGTGTAGCATTTTTGGGTAGATTCGAAGAAAATTCATCGAGTCGACGCTCAACTCCTCGAGTCAAGTCTCTAGTCCACGAGTTGACTGATAAGTCTTGTGTCGACCCAGTCCGCGAGTTCACTCTTCGTGTCCTCGTTATAACCCTTCACAAGTCCTCGAGTCGATTTTGACATCCTCGAGAAGACACCAAGTAGAATTCCTCGAGTCAAGCATAACTCCTCGGGTCAAGTCCCTAGTCTGTTTGCCTCTACACTACTCCTCGAGTCGAGTTTGGCATCCTCAAGTAGATTTCAAATAAGATTCCTCGAGTCGAGTCTCTAGTCCATGGGTTGACTGATAAGTCCTCGTGTCGACTCCGTGAAAGATTCCTCGAGTCGATTTCGACATCCTCGAGTCGAGTTTTTAATCCACAAGTTGACTTATAAGTCGTCGTGTCGATTCCATGAAAGATTCCTTGAGTTGATCTCAACTCCTCGAGTCGAGATCCTAATCTGCGGGTTGACTGATAAGTCCTCGTGTTGACTCTGTGAAAGATTCCTTGAGTCGACTATCAATTCCTTGATTTTATTTTGACATCATCGACTAGACTCCGAGAAAGACTCCTCGAGTCGATTCTCTAGTCCATGAGTTAACTAATAAGTCCTCATGTGGACTCCATGAAACATCCCTCGTGTAGCCACTCAACTCCTCGAGTCGAGTCTCTAGTCCATGAGTTGTCTAAGAAGTCCTCATGTCAACTCCATGAAAGATTCCTCGAGTCGAAACTCAACTCCTCGAGTCCAGATCCTAGTCTACTGGTCAATTGATAAGTCCTCATGTCGACTCCGTGAAAGATTTCTTGAGTTGACTATCAATTCCTCAAGTCGAGTCTCGGTTCCGCAAGTTGACTCTCGAGTCCTCGTGTCGACCGTTCTCAAGGGCTTAAGTCGATTTTTGACATTCTCGAGTAAATACCCAGTAGAATTCCTAGAGTCGACGCTCAACTCCTTAGGTCGAGTCTCATGTCCACGACATGACTGATATGTCCTCGTGTCGACTCCATGAAAGATTCCTCGATTCAAAGTTCAACTACTCGAATCAAGATCCTAATCAACGAGTTAATTGATAAGTCCTCGTGTTTACTTCATGAAAGATTCCTCTAGTCGACTATCAATTCGTGGAGTCGAGTCGTATGTCCGCGAGTTGACTCTCGCGTCCTCGTGTTGACTCTTGACAAGTCCTCATGTAGATTTCGACATCCTCGAGTAAAATCCAAGGAAGACTCCTCGAGTCTTCTCTCGAATACTAGAGTCGAGTCTCTAGTCCACAACTTGACTGATAAATCCTCATCTAGACTACATGAAAGATTCCTCAAGTCGACGCCCAACTCCTCGAGTCGAGTCTCTAGTCTGCGGGTTGACTGATAAGTCCTCATGTTGACTCCATGAAAGATTCCTCGAGTCTACTATCAATTCCTCGAGTCGAGACTCAACTCCACGAGTTGACTCTCGAGTCCTCGTGTCGACCCTTCTCAAGTCCTCGAGTCTATTTTGACATCCTCGAGTAGACTCCAAGTAGAATTCCTCGAGTCGTGTCTCAATTCAACGATTTGACTCTCGAGTCCTCATGTCGACTCTACACTACTCCTCGGGTCAAGTTTGACATCCCCGAGTAGACTCCAAGTAAGATTCCTCGAGTCAAGTCTCGAGTCCGCAAGTTGACTCTCGAGTCTTCGTGTCGACCTGTTGCAAGTCCTCGAGTGGATTTTGAGATCCTCGAGTAGACTCCAAGAGAGAATCCTCGAGTGGATTTCGAGATCCTCGAGTAGACTCCATGGGAGACTCTTCGAGTGGTCTTTCATGACCTCGACTCGAGTCTCAAGTCCACGCGATAGCATTGCATTCCTCGTGTTGACTACACGCACGTCCTCGACTTGATTTCAACATCCTCGAAATCACACCATGAAAGATTTCTCGAGTCAACGTTCAACTCCTCGAGTCGAATCTCTAATCCACAAGTTGACTGATAAGTCTCCATGTTGAGTCCATGAAAGATTCCTCGAGTCGACGTTCAACTCATCGAGTCGAGTCTCAAGTTCACGAGTTGACTGATAAGTCCTCATGTCGATGCTATGAAAGATTCCTCGACTCGACTCTCTACTCCTCGACTCGAGTCTCAAGTCTACATGTTGACTGATAACTCCTCTTGTCGAATCCAAGAAAGATTCCTCGATTCGACGTTCAACTGCTCGAGTCGAGTCTCAAGTCCGTGAGTTGACTCTTTGAGTCCGTTTCGACCCTTCACAAGTCCTCGAGTCAATTTTGACATCCCCGAGAAGTCATCAAGTAGAATTCCTCGAGTCAACACTCAACTCCTCGAGTTGACTCTCGAGTCCTCATGTTGACTCTATACTACTCCTCGAGCTGAGTTTGGCATCCTCCGATAGATTCCGAATAAGATTCATCGAGTCGAGTCTCTAGTCCACGGGTTGACTAATAAGTCTTCGTGTCGACTCCAAAAAATATTCCTTAATTCGACGTTCAACTCATCGAGTTGGCTCTCAACTCCGCGAGTTGACTCTCTAGTGCTCGTGGCAACACTTCGCAAGTCCTCGAGTCAATTTCGACATCCTCGAGTTAAATCCAAGTAGAATTCCTCGATCGACGCTCAACTCCTCATGTTGACCCTCCAGTCCACGAGTTGACTTATAAGTACTCGTGTCGACTCCATTAAAGATTCCTCGAGTCAAAGTTCAACTCCTCTTGTCGAGTCTCTAGTGCACGATTTGACTGATAAGTCCTTGTGTCGACTCCGCGAAAGATTCCTCGAGTCGATTTTGACATCCTTGAGTTAACGTCCAAGTCCTCGAATTGAGTCTCCAGTCCTTGAGTTGACTCTCTAGTTCTCATGTTGACTCAACACTACTCCTCAAGTCGAGTGTAGTATATTCGGGTAGGTTTCAAGAAAGATTCATCGAGTCGACGCTCAACTCCTCGAGTCGAGTCTCTAGTCCACGGGTTGACTGTTAAGTCTTGTGTCGACCCAAGTCCAGGAGTTGACTCTCGAGTCCTCGTGTCAAACCTTCGTAAGTCCTCGAGTCAATTTCGACATACTCTTGTAAACTCCAAGTAGAATTCCTTGACTCGACACTGAACTCCTCGGGTCGAGTTCCCAGGCCACGAGTTGACTCTTCAGTCCTCGTGTTGACTCTACACTACTCCTCGATTTGACGCGTAACTCCTCGACTCAAGTCTCAAGTCCACGAGTTGACTAATAAGTCCTCGTGTTTACTCCAAGAAATATTACTTGAGTCGAAGTTCTACTCCTCGAGTCGAGTCTGAAGTCCATGAGTTGACTCTCGAGTCCTCATGACCCTTCGCAAGTCCTCGAGTCGATTTCACCATCCTCAAGTAAACTCCAAGTAGAATTCCTCAAGTCGATGCTCAACTCCTCGGGTCGAGTCTCCAATCCAAGAGTTGACTGATAAGTCCTCGTGTCGATTCCACAAAAGATTCATCTAGTCGAAGTTCAACTCCTCGAGTCGAGTCTCTAGTCTACTAGTTGATTGATAAGTCCTCGTGTTGACTCAATGAAACATTCTTCGAGTCGATATTGACATCCTTGAATCGAGTCTCTAGTCCACAAGTGGACTGATAAGTCGTAGTGTTGATTCCATGAAAGATTCCTTGAGTTGACGCTCGTTGACTGATATGTCCTCGTGTTGACTCCGTGAAAGATTCCTCAAGTCGACTATCAATTCCTCAAGTCGAGTCTCAAGTCTGTGAGTTTTCTCTCATGTCCTCGTGTTGACTCTTCACAAATTCCTCAATTTTATTTCGACATCCTCGAGTCATGTCTCTAGTCCATGAGTTGAATGATAAGTCCTCGTGTGGACTCTATGAAAGATCCCTTGTGTCGACACTCAACTCCTCGAGTCAAGTCTCTAGTCCAAGAGTTGTCTAATAAGTCCTCATGTCGACTCCATGAAAGATTCCTTGAGTCGAAGATAAACTCCTCGAGTCCAGATCCTAGTGTGTTGGTCAATTGATAAGTCCTCGTGTCGACTCCGTGAAAGATTCCTTGAATCAACTATCAAATCTTCGAGTCGAGTCTCGGTTCCGCAAGTTGACTCTCGAGTCCTTGTGACGACCGTTCTCAAGGGCTCAAGTCGATTTCGACATTCTCGAGTAAACTCCAATTAGAATTCCTCGAGTCGACGCTCAACTCCATAGGTCGAGTCTCATGTCCACGACTTGACTGATATGTCCTCGTGTCGACTCCATGAAAGATTCCTTGAGTCGAAGTTCAACTCCTCGAATCAAGAGCCTAATCAACGAGTTAATTGATAAGTCCTCGTGTTTACTTCGTGAAAGATTCCTCGAGTCGACTATCAATTCGTGGAGTGAGTCGTATGTCCGCGAGTTGACGCTCATGTCCTCGTGTTGACTCTTGACAAGTTGTTACCGGTCTGTCTCGGCCCGGTAGATCGACGACGGCCACATTGGCGGCCGTCCTGAGGCCGGCGCTCCAAGGCCGACGCTCCAAAGCCGGCTCTCCAAGGCCGGCGCTCCAAGGCCGGCTCTCCAAGGCTGGCTCTCCAAGGCCGGCGCTCCAAGGCCGGCTCTCCAAGGCCGGCGCTCCAAGGCCGGCGCTCCAAGGCTGGCTCTCCAAGGCCGGCGCTCCAAGGCCGGCGATCCAAGGCCGGCTCTCCAAGGCCGGCTCTCCAAGGCCGGCGCTCCAAGGCCGGCTCTCCAAGGCCGGCTCTCCAAGGCCGGCCCTCCAAGGCCGGCGCCCCAAGGCCGGCGTCCCAAGGCCGGCTCTCCAAGGCCGGCTCTCCAAGGCCAGCGCCCCAAGGCCGGCTCTCCAAGGCCGGCTCTCCAAGGCCGGCGCTCCAAGGCCGGCTCTCCAAGGCCGGCGCTCGGCCAAGGGGTTCCCCAAACACCCCTTGGCCGCCTATAAATATGAGGGTCTCTCCCTTGACTCAGGTAATCCGAATTTGAGTACTGAAACGCTGTCGAACTCGTACCTCGCTCGTTTCTCTCAAGTCTCGACCCCTAAACACTAAACCCTCTACAAACCACCTCAATCCTACTAATGTTGAGCGTCGGAGAGGTAAACAGAGGCAACCCCTCTATTTCCCCTTTGTAGTTCACACCTTTTCTGCTTGCTTTTCAGGTGCATGACGAGACAGATACCATAGACAGCTAAGGGACGACTTGGGATACCAAGTCCGACACGCTCGAGTCGAGACGAGACCACTTGGTCTGGCCTTGGGTCTAACCGTCTGCGACTCCTAAATCGTTGTCCGAAAAACTGCGACAACATTTTGGCGGTAGAAGGAGGGGATCTCTCAACCTTGACGACGCATTCCCTCTACCAGTTTTCTCCCTTTGTTCTCACGACTCTCGAGAGATGAGTCACATTCCCACCACCTCCGCGGGTACCCGAGCGACGAGCTCGAGGTACGGCCTTCGACGCCTCGCACATCGTCTTGAAGGGCAACCTCGCGATAGCGAGAGCCAGCCCCAAGACCCGACGAATGACCCCGAGGCCGAGCTCCGAGAGGACACGGCCCGGCGGCTTGCGGAGCTCCTTGACCGCCCCGGCGTCGATGGTACGCTCATAGCCAATCTCCTCGGCTATGACATTGAGGATAGGTCCGCCCAAGATGACTCCGACCCCGAATATGTGGGGGAGTCGAGGATCAATGAGGCAACGCCCAGCCTTGCCCCTTCGCGGCCCGAGAGGTCTAACAATGCTTTGGCCGGGCCGTCGCACCTGGCGCGGCAGCAGGCACGGTCACATTCCCGGGGACTCGCCCCCTCGGTTTCAAGAGGCGGCCGGACACAGCCCCTCGCCGAGGAGAGAGCGACTCTGGTAGATGATGGGGCCGATAGCCGAAGCGCTCGCCGGACGGTTCGACCAAGGGCGACCTCGCCTCGCCCCGCGCCAAGCGTGGACCTTAGAGAGCGCTTGACGGCGCAAAGAAACTCCCGAGGGGAGGATCTCCGCCAAAGGCTAAACTCTCGAAGGGACGCGCTCCCCGCCGCAACTCTCGGCCGGCCTCAGGCCAATGTCGTGGACCAAGCGTCCAACGAACGCCAATCGGTGACTCCCGTGGCCCCGACGGTCGGCCCCGCTGACGGGCTCAACATGGTCACGATGATTCAGAGCCTCCAAAATCAAATCATCGAAATGAGGGAGTCAGGGAGGCAAAGGCCGTACGGAGGGATCGAGGAATCATACTCTCCCTTCGCCGCACAAGTCCTCGCGCAGCCATGCGTGGGAAACTTCAAGTTACCGTCCATTCCCCCCTACGATGGACGTACGGATCCCCACTTCCACGTCCAACACTATGAGACGTGGATGACGATGCAAGGGCAGACGGACGCCACCCTCTGCCAAGCCTTCAGCCTGACCCTCACAGGGTCGGGGTTTGAGTGGTTCCGAAGTTTGAGGCCGGGAAGCGTCTCGTCTTTAAGGGCCTTACGAGAGGCGTTCCTTGCCCGATTCGCCACCCTCGTGGCGCAGAAGAAACCAAAGACCCACCTCCTCTCTATCCGACAAGGAAGAGACAAGACGTTGAGACAATACCTCGCTCGCTTCACCGAGGAGTCTCACAAGGTCGAAGGGTTCGACGACAGGGACGCCATCACGGCGATCACTGAGGGAGTCCGCACGAGCGACTTCCTCAAGTCTATTGTTGGCCAAGTCCCACGAGACATGGCGGAGCTAATGGCGAGAGCCCGCACGTATATGGGAGTCGAGGACTATCTCGATGCCCGAGATGGCCGAAAGTCAGGAGGACAGGGGAGTCGCCGCCGCGACGATCGAGATGAAGATCGTCCCGACCCTTGGAAGAGGAGGAATAAGGGAAGCCAGGCCCCTAACGGCCGCTCCCTCCCCGGGCCGAGGCCGCCACATGTCGATAGCTTCCAAAAGTTCTCGACATTCACTCCTCTGGACACTTCGCCGGAGCGAATCTTAGCTCTGCACCGTGACAAGCTGGTGAGTCCAACCCCTCTCACGAAGGATCCCGCCAAGAGGGATCAAAGCAAGTACTGCGACTACCATCATGATCACGGGCACCTGACATCCGAATGCTATCAACTCAAGCGTCAGATTGAGGCCCTGATTCAAGATGGGAAACTAAAAGAATACGTCATTAGAACAATCGGGACGGCTGCGGCGCACGGAGGCCGCCCGCGGCAAGGAAAGAAAGGTCCGGCGACGGTGACCGTCACGGACCGCGCGGCAAACGAAGAACCGGAGAGCTCGCAACTTCACGTCGTGGGCGCGATCTTGGGCGGCCCGGAGTTCGGAGACTCGGCTACGCAAAGGAAGAAGTACGTGCGCGAAGTTTCCCAAGGGAAAATAGCGCACTACATCAACCATACGTATGAGGCCCCTCCTCCGGCCCCCTGCGAATCCATGTTCTTCACCGGACAAGAAGCGGCGCGAGTGCTCCATCCACACAACGACGCGATAGTCGTCTCTGCCCCGGTCGCCAACAACCTCGTCCGGAGAATCCTGATCGACAATGGGAGCTCCGCCGACATAATCTTCAAGTCGGCGTTGGACAGGATGAAGCTATCCGGGATGAGACCGACCCCAATCTCAACCCCGCTCTTCGGCTTCTCCGGGGAGAGGGTCATGACGGAGGGAACTATCGACCTCCCGGTTACCTTCGGTACGCCGGGGGGGCTCGAGGTTACCCACATCGTGTCGTTCCTAGTGGTGGATCAGCCCTCGGCTTACAACATCATCGTCGGCCGCCCGACTCTCAATCGGTTGAAGGCCATAACGTCCACGTACCACCTGATGATGAAGTTCCCAACAGAGAAGGGAATCGCCGTGATGTTGGGAGACCAATCCATGGCGAGGATGTGCTACATCCAGGGCGTGGACGGAAAAGGGAAAAGAAAGATGGTGAGCACCGTCTTCCAACTCGAGGACAAATTCCCGTGCAAGATAGAGGAGGGAGGCACCTTCGGAGAGCTAGACCAAAGGGACGATCTCGAGCGTCGAAAGGTGGAGACACCGGACGACGCCAAGCCTGACCAAGTAGTCAAGGTAGGCGCCCAACTCCCATCTGAAACCCGAATTGAGCTCGCCGCTTTCCTTCGAGAGCACAAAGATGTCTTTGCGTGGACACACGCCGACATGCCGGGAATTGACCCCGAAATAATGGTTCATCGTCTCAACGACGACAAGAGAGTGGCCGAGCGCGTTCAACCGCGACGGGCGTTAAGCGAGGAGAGGTACCAAGCCATTGGTGAAGAAGTTGACAAACTTCTCGCCGCCGACTTCATCAGGGAGGTGGAGCACCCCAAGTGGGTGTCCAATGTGGTGATGGTCAAGAAGCCAAACGGGAAGTGGCGGATCTGTATCGACTACAAAGATCTCAGCAAAGCCTGCCCGAAGGACAGCTTCCCTCTCCCGAGGATCGAGCAGCTCGTGGACGCCACGGCGGGCCACGAGTTGCTGAGCTTCATGGACGTCTATTCAGGCTACAACCAGATCTGTATGCATGAGCCTGATCAGATCAAGACCACCTTTGTTACGAACCGCGGACTTTACTGCTACAAGGTCATGCCCTTTGGCCTCAAAAACGCGGGAGCGACGTATCAAAGGTTGGTGAACCACATGTTCGCCAATCAAATTGGCAAAACCATGAACGTCTACGTGGACGACATGCTTGTCAAAAGCCTCAAAGCCCACGACCACGTTCGAGACCTTAGGGAGATGTTCACGATCCTGCGACGCTACAAAATGAAGCTCAACCCCAACAAGTGCGCTTTCGGGGTCGAGTCTGGAAAGTTCCTGGGCTACATGGTGAGCCGCCGCGGGATCGAGGCCAATCCTGAGAAGATTAAGGCGATCTTAGAGATGAGGTCACCACAAAAAGTCAAAGAAGTTCAAAGCTTGACGGGAAGGATCGCCGCCCTGACGCGATTCGTTTCCAAAGCCACTGATAGGTGCCAACCGTTCTTCAAGGCACTAAAGAAGACCGACGGATTCGTGTGGACGGAGGAGTGCGAGGAAGCATTCCGCGATATGAAAGCCTACTTCATCTCCCCCCCGTTCCTCGCGAAGCCAAAGAATGGCGAAACCTTGTACCTCTACGTCGCGGTTTCCGATAGGGCCGTGAGCGCGGTTCTCATACGCGAAGAAGACAAGGTACGATGGCCGGTCTATTACGTTAGCAAGGCGCTTCTCGACGCTGAAACGCGATACCCGGAAATCGAGAGACTGTCCCTCGCCCTCGTCATGAGCGTGAGAAAGCTCCGGCCTTACTTCCAAGCGCACCCCATTGTGGTCCGCTCGGGACATCCCATCGAGAAGGCCCTTCAAAAAGGGACCTCCTCTCGAATGGCGATATGGTCCCAAGAGTTGGGCGAATACGGGATCGAGTTCCAGCCGAGAACCGCCATCAAGGGTCAGGCCTTCGCCGACTGCATCGCTGAATTCACATGCACGCCCCCGACCGACGAGGGCGACGAGAGTAGTAAGAGCACGGAGATGAAGATGTCCAAGGCCCAAAAGAACCTAGAGGCCCTGTCATGGTTCGAGATCGTCCAAGTTCCCCGAGAGGCGAACATTGACGCTGACGCCCTGGCCCGCCTCGCGTCTGGGATAGACGAGGAGGGCGAAGGCAGCGTCCCGATCTAGGTTTTGACCCGACCCTACGTCTCGAGAGGCGACGTGGGGGTAGTTGATGAGACTCCGCCTCCCTCATGGATGACTCCGCTCGTGGAATTCCTTAAGCGAGGAGTCGTCCCCGAAGACAAAGAAGAGGCCAGAAAGCTGAGAAGCTTGGCGCCGAAGTACACAATGAGGGAGGACAACTTGTTCAAGAGAGGCTACTCTATGCCCCTTCTCCGCTGCCTAACCGAAGTCGAGGCAAGGAAGGCGCTCCGCGAGGTGCACGAGGGAGTGTGCGGCAACCACGCCGCTGGGCAATCGTTGGCATTGAAGCTACTGAGACTCGGATATTTTTGGCCGACCTTGAAAAAGGACTCCCACGAGTGGGCCAAAAAATGCGATAAGTGCCAAAGGTTCGCCCACATCCCGCGTCAAGCACCGGCCCCGCTGTGTCCAATCATTGTGCCACGACCTTTCGCAAAGTGGGGAATCGACCTCATCGGTGAGCTACCTACGGCCCCGAGGCAGTACAAGCACGCGATCATGGCCATCGATTACTTCACAAAGTGGGTGGAGTCTGAGCCGCTAGCGAAGATCACCGAGGCGAACACGACAAGCTTCATTTGGAAAAGCATCATCTGCAGCTTCGGGATCCCTGCGTCAATTGTAACCGACAATGGGAAACAATTCGACAACGCGCGCCTCCGAGAAATGTGCGAACAACTGGGCATTAGCAAGAGTTTCTCCTCCCCCCGCCATCCTCAAGCCAACGGTCAGGTCGAGGCGGTTAACAAGACAATCAAAGAGAACTTGAAGAAGAAGCTGGAGGAAAGAAAGGGGGCTTGGGCCGACGAGCTCCCTATGGTCTTATGGGTGTACCGCACCACCGCTCGAAACGCGACCGGCGAAACCCCTTTCGCTCTCGCATTCGGCGTCGAGGCCGTGGTACCCGTCGAGACCAAGCTGCCGACCTTCCGCATCAAAGAGTATGAAGAAGCCGCCAACGACGACGCAATCAGGCTCGAGCTAGACCTCATAGACGAAAGGAGGGCGGACGCACTCACCCGGCTCGCTGCACAAAAGAGGAAAGTCGAGAAATACTACAACTCCAAGATCAAGCTGCGGAAGTTCGCCGACGGGAGCCTCGTTCTTCGAAGGGTGTTCCAAAACACCAAGGTGCAAGGTGCGGGAGTTCTAGGCCCCACCTGGGAAAGCCTGTACCGTGTGCGCCGAGCCATCCACAACGGCACGTACGAGCTCGAGAACCTGGAGGGACTCGTGTTCACACACCCGTGGAACGCGGAGCACCTTCGGCAATATTACCAATAGATGTCCACTCGTCCACTTTACGCTTTGTTGTTCTCATGTAATTTTCTATCCTAGCAAAGACAATCCTAAAATTTCAAGTTCGGCCGACGGCCTGGGATGTAATTTTTTACCATTTCAACATCATAATGAATTACATTTCGCTTCAAAGCATTATGTTAGAATTTCTAGTCTCCTCTACGAGCACCCAAGAAACTCGGGGGGCTAAGGAGGATAGAATGAGTGTAACAAGCTCATTTACTCCATTTTTCACGCTCCACCTTTCACGCACCGAGAGGTAGCGAAACATCCACAAATCGGATCCGCGCACCGGACCTCCGACCCCGCGCTGAGAGATAGCGAAACGTCGACAAGTTGGATCCACGCACTGGACCTCCAACCTCGCACGTCTTTCGCTGTGACACTCTCGCGCAATGTCGCGCCTTGCACACCGATAGGCAGTAAGGCGTCGACGGATCACATCCGCACACCGGATGGTCGATCCCGGCAGTCAAAACCCAAAACGTGACACGCGTACCGACGTGTACCACGCTCACTGGGAACTGCAAGCCCAAAACGTGACACGCGTACTGACGTGTACCACGCTCACTGGGAACTGCAAGCCTAAAACGTGACACGCGTACCGACGTGTACCACGCTCACTGGGAACTGCAAGCCCAAAACGTGCAAGTCGCGATACGCACGCCGATAGGTAGCGTACTCGCTGGAAAATGAGCGCGACGGCCACCCAGCTCGCGCGCGCCGATAGGCAGCGAGTCACGAATGGATGGCCGAGAATCGCACCCGCCGGATGAAACTGGTCTAGCCAGCGTCCGCGGGAAACTTCGCCGCCAAATGCGGCAGTAAGCCGTGCCAACCGGTTACGCTGAACATAGTAAGCCGAGTTCGTAAGACACGCACCAGTCAAGTTGCGCAAATCGATTACACTAAGCATAGCAAGTCGAGAAAATAAGACGCACAATAAAAAGAAAGCTTCCATCAAAGCAAAACGATGTTGCACACCAACAACCCGACGAGAAAAGTACGAAAGTACGACACATGTCGAACATAACAGAAATCCGAAAGAAAGTGTAAAGCGAGCGCTAAACAAATGCGCAGAAAACCAAAGAAAACTTGGCTACTCTGAGCCATAGTCGATCTGCTCCTCGTCGTCTTCGGGGCGAGGGGCGCCCGACCCGCCAACGGTTTCTCCACCGGACCGACAGTTTGACGACTGGGCGGCCTCCGCAGGGACTTCGAGAGGCAGGTCATCCTCTGGCAACTCATCCTCCAGGGGAGGAAACATGGCGCCGAAGAAGGAAAATGTGATCCCTCGAGACGCGTTCTCCTCCGCGGTCGCGTCTTTGACCCGCATGGCCACCTCGTAACGGGCCACCTACAGCGAGAGATCCCAGTCCTCCTCCAACTCTGTCTTGGATTGCACGGCGTCATCCTTCTCCTCGACGAGGGTCTGCGCCTCCGCTCGCAAGGTTTCCCTCTCCCTCTCGGCCTTGACCCGGGAGATCTCGCTCGCCGACAGTCGGGCGTGGACGATGTTCAGCTCCTCGTCTCGGCTCGAGAGTGCCGCCTGGAGTTTCTTTGTCTCCCCTAAGAAAGTATCGGCCTCCTGCTCAGCCTTCTCCCGAGACGCCTTCTCGGCCACCGCCTTCTCACGAGCTCGCTTCAGTTCCTCCTCAAGCGCTTGAAACTCTTGGACGGTGCGGACCCCCGCCAAAGCGGCGGCGTGGGCGACCGCCGTGCTCTCCTTGTCTTTCTCCATGATCTGCATGCGACGCAGCAAATCCCAGAGAATACGGTCGCTCCGTTCTTGGCGCGCGAGCATCTGTGGAAACAAACAACGTACACACGATCGAAATAAGCACAATAATCACAAATAAGGCAAACAAGCAAATCGTACCTTTCGGGCGTCGCCAATCCCGCTCTGGAAATGCTCAAGGTCGCTCGCCGTCAGGAGACTCTTGAAATCCCGTAGAGAGGTTTCAAGGATCATTCGAGAACATTGGTCCCTCAGCTCCGCCGCCTCCGCCAAGAGCATCGATTCCATGCCGTCTGACGTCGCCGACGTATGAGCGCGCTTGTGGCCGGAGGACGAGCCGGGGAGGATCGTCGACGATGGTCGCTTGTTCGAGGAGTTCGCCTCGGTCCTCGCCCGCGTTGGAAGCCCTCCATGGCGGGCCTCAGCTTGTGGTTGAGCCGCGGTCACGGCCTCGACGTCGGGCGCCACCCTCGGTACTTGCGTGCGTGGTCGATGTCGCCGGGTCATGGTATCTGAAAAAGATAAAGAGATGACAGGTTAGAGTGCAATACAATGGAACGTACACTAACTGGAAGCATGTGTGTGGTTGGTACCCCCCACGTCAGGGGGAGGGGCAGACGAGCCCCCCGTCTCTGATTCAGGGTCCTCCGTAGCCTCCGCGCCGAGGCCCGAGCACGGAGGAGCGTCGTCTCTAGGCGTGAACCACCCAGTCCTTGCCATTAGGTTTGGGGATTAGAAGTGCGGCCCTTGCCGCTTCGATTCCGGGATCGCCCTGATCACCGCATGGAGCTCAGAACCCTCGATATCGCCCACAGGTGGGAAGTCAGCCGCGAGACCGAAGAAGAGAGGCGCGACCCCGAAGGCTGACTCGGACACCCATATCCAAGGATATCTATGCTTCGAGTTAACATTGATGACGATGACGAAGCGCTTACGATGTAGCGCTAGGTAAAAGCCCGGCTTCCCCGGCACCCCTCGTATCGTCATGAGGTCCTGGATGTCGTCGGCGGTGACGGCCCTCTTCTTCGCCCGATAAAGCATCATATGGCACGCCGCGACCAGCCGGTAGAAGGCCGGGGACATCTGTAAAGCGTGCACCCCCAGTCGAACTAACAACTCCTGGATAACTGGCTAAAAAGGCAACCTTAGTCCCCCGCGAAGACTCGCCTCGTGGACCGCGGCATACCCCTTTCGAGGGCGGGACGGAAGATCGTCGGGCAACGGTCTGAGGATTGACACAGAATCCGGGATGCTGTAGCGTTTCCTAAGGCTCTTGAAGCTGACGATGGAGATCAAGCTCGGGACTGTTGTCGCACGAAAATGAACAACTATTTAAAACCTCAGGCGGTTCGATCCAAGGCCGGACCAAGTGATCGCACCCGGGCCAAGAGTGGGAACCCAATAGTCTCGAGCTAGGGTTTTCTCCGATCAACCCGCCTCTCGGGAGAGGTAGGGGGTGAGGAGGAAGAGTGACCGTGCCTTGGTTGTCGGCTGCCTACGTACCCGTGCATGGGATCAGGTCAGAACGTAGTTCATGCGTGTAGGACGCAGTATGAGGCGCGGGGCCTTGGTGGAGAGGCGTGCTCGATGAAGGAGACGGGGCGCGAGGAGTCCTCGGCAGCGTCTCAGAACTTCGGAGATCGCGTACGCGTCTAGCGTGTTAGACGCGGGAGGGGAACTCTAGTCGAGAACCCTAGGGGCGTGCTTGAGCACCGGAGAACGTTCGGTCAAAGGGAGCGACGTCCGGGAAGTCCCCGTGAGTGCTTCAGAACCTTTGAGAACGAGGGAGGGAGAAGAGATTCTGCTTCAGGCCAAATATGGCATCCAGAGAAGCAGAGGCGAGTAAGAAATCGAGCGTGTCGATAGGAGATGAAGAGAATTTTTGTGTATTGAATAGGATTCAATGGGATGGCTTTCTCCTCAATGGGAGGGGGTTTATATAGGTGTTTGGGAGCCTTAGAAGGTCCCATTTTTGTCCATGTGGGACTAGGAACGTGCATGCCATCAAGTGGAGGCGCACGGCGCGCGGCGCAGGGGGCGCGGCGCGCGGGTCACCGGGCGCGGCGCGAGGGTCACCGGGCGCGGCGCAGGTCGCGCGGCGCATGGAGCGCGCGGCGCGGGCCTGTCTGGCGCGGCGCGCCGTCTGCTGCACGGCCGGCCGGCGTAGCGTGTTGTGTGCGCGATGAACGGCTCGTCTTGCCGGGTTCTTGCGGGCCTTCGAATATCATTCTTTCCACGTGAAATATGAAGATTTTCACTAGATGAGAGTGACTCGGTTCGAGGAGCAAGGCTCAACTCGACGAGAGCGACTAGCGACTTGACTCGAGGAGTGACTCGAGAATGACTCGAGGCTCGACTCGAGGAACAATTCAAGGCTCGACTCGAGGAGCGAAGCTCGACTCGAGGAGATTGACTCAAGGCTCGACTCGAGGAGCGAAGCTCGACTCGAGAAGTCAAGAGTTTGGGCGGGGGCTTGAAGATTTTCCGCTCCTCAGGACCTCCGGCCTGACCATCGGCCCTTTGAGCGACGTGCCTTCTTGGCGTCTCGGGTTTTCCGAAAATGACCGACAACATTAGCCCCCCAAGTTCGTCGCTCGGGAGGCGTCCCAGCGATGAACTTTTTATTCTTCTAGTTGGGTGTTTGAGGAAAATATTTCCCGTGTCTTGTGACCCCGAGGAAAAGTCTTTTCCTCTTCTTTTTTCTTCTTTCTTTTTTTTTTTTTTTTTGAGGGCCGCGCGGCGCGCGCCCTGGACGGCGCGGCGCGCGCCCTGGACGGCGCGGCGCGCGGTCTGTGTTGCATGACCCGCGCGGCGCGCAGGCTTGGCGCGCGGGGCTGGTTCGCCTCGCGCGGGAGAACTCCGACTTTTTGGAGTTTTTACTCCGATTTTGCTCCTTGTGGGAGT
Organism: Urtica dioica subsp. dioica; assembly: GCF_054948205.1. Lineage (NCBI taxonomy): Eukaryota > Viridiplantae > Streptophyta > Magnoliopsida > Rosales > Urticaceae > Urtica > Urtica dioica. The sequence goes on from NC_142762.1 coordinate 6,837,552, forward strand.
AGGATTTCGACTCCTACCCCCTTAGAAGTCTATAAATAGACCTCCCCCCTTCCCTTTATTCCTCACTTTATTTTTTCTCTTTTCTCTGCGCTTGTTTTCTTTTTTTACGCTTGCATTATGGGTGTCCCTCCCCTTTTCTCAGCTGAGAGTCCCGAGATTGATTTCTCTCTCTTGTTTCAGGGTTCTGAACACGCAGGGAATGATCTCTTCGCGGGATTAAGGGAAGTTCCTCTGCACGTGGAAGAAAATCCAAGCGGAGTAGAGCAGTGGCTGGAGGAAGGCGAGCTGGGTGCGACCGTGCCCGCTGCTCAGCCTCTTGAAGAGTGCACGCCAACTGGGCGCGATACACGTGGGGAGTTTGATCATCCCACGTCCGGGGAGCCTGCCCCTCGCCTCGTGATCAACTTAGTTGGCGAGGGGGTTCGCGACAAAGTCCGCCTCGACGTGCCGCAGTCCGACTTGGACTTTCAAGGCGTGCCGGGAGATGTTACGGACGCGGATGCGGTGACTCCGCTAGAGTCGGTTCTCGACGAGATAGACTACGTGGACGACTTTGGTCCCGAGTCTGAAGATCCCGGAGGTGAGTCAGAGACATGTCCGGGGGCCGAAGGCCTCGCATCGAAGCGTCCCGAGGTACCGTCGGCAGCTGCCGCGGTCGTGTCGGAGGGCAGGGACCCTTCCGTGGAGCCAGGGGGTTCTCAGCCCGAGACCCCTGACGCAGAGGCGTTAGTATCGGCGAGGTTGCTTGCTAGGACGGAGTGGTATCCCGAGGAGGGCCTCGCTGCTCCCAAGGACTTCGATTGTTCGGGGGTCGATGCTTCGAGCTCGCTCACCTACCGGACATTCGTTGGTCTCCGAGAGGCATTTGCCATTCCGTCGTCCGTGGCGCTTCCCCGTCCTTTACAGGATGACCGTCCTTTCCGGCCTCGTCGTGGATTTGCCGCAGTTTCAGTTGCAAGTCTCAACTGCGGGTTACGGCTGCCGTTTCAACCCATCGTTCAGCAGCTTCTCGCCCGTCTGGGGGTGCACGCATGTCAGATGAGCCCGGCATTCTACCGTATAGTGGCGATGTGCCACATGGAGTGGCATTGCCAGACTGAGCGGGTAATGACCGTGAGTGATTTTCGCAACCTCATCGCGGTCTTCCCTGCGCCCGGGCAACCCAGTTTCTTTGTGGCCCGCGATCGCCAGAATACTAAGCTGATCGTCGATTCAGAGAAGTATAATCGACGACCATGGGTGTGGGTCTCGACGGAGGCTTTTGGCGATGCGCCGCTCCGGTTCGGCCCCTTGGCCGAGTTTTCTGCTAACGTAGGGGCCGATGACCTCGACTTTGTGAAGGAGATCCGGGGAATGTCGGAGGCTCGGAAAGCCGTCGAACGATTTCGTTCCCCTGAGCTGATGGCCTCTACCGGGTGGTTCCCGCCATTTCCACCTAGCCAGCGGACCGAGAGTGCCCCCAGTGCCGCTTCATCTCTCTCGAGTGGCGATCCGCAAGGTATGTCGATGTTTCACACTTCTTGCTTCTTGTTTTTAGCTTAGGTTTTTGACTTTTGTTGCTTTTGTAGTCTCTTCGGCTAGGGCAAGGGCTCGAGCACGCCTAGCGAAGGCTTCTCGGGACCCGAAGTCGTTGGCGGCGGTCCGTTGCCGGATTGCCGCTCGAAACGGTCGGGAGAAACCCGATACCGATCATCGAACGGGGAGTGGTCCTCGCGCTTCTTTGAAGCGACCCTCCTCCTCGGCTTTACCCGACACGTCTTCGGACTCCAGGCGCGTAAACTCGATGGTTGACGTGGAGGCTGCGGAGGTTAGGGGGAATGTTCCCTGGGCCTCGCTCAATCTTCGATGAAGATGTGGAAGAGCGTCGTGGCCAGCAGCGACGTGGAGTTCTTTCGTCACGGCGTTTCCGATGCACAGAGAGTAAGTTTCCCTTGCCTCGTTTGTGATGAACCTTTCTTTTGCTAAATTATCTTTTTGCCTTCTCAGGTGCTCGCTCGAGCGACCCAGGGCGAGAAGATCCTTCACGATCTCATCAGGCGGATGAGCCGTGCCCAGGAAGAGCTTGCTCAAGCGAAGTCTCAGCTGGCCCACGCCGAGCAAGGTTCTCACTCAAAGGCGGAGTTTGCGAGTCTCCGCGAGCAGCTTCAGGAGGCTCGCGTGGAATTGGGAGTTACCCGCGGCAAGTGCGATCGCGCTCAGGCGGCGGTGGCGAAGATGGTTGAGGAGCTAACGACGGAACGTCAAGCCCTCGAAGTGGCGACTCGATCGACGGAGGTCTTCCGGAGCGAAGCGCGGGATCTTCGACGTCAGTTGGAGTCGCGCACGGAAGAAGTTGGCATTCTTCAGGGCCAGCTTACGTCGAGTGAGGCTGCCCGTGTTCGTGTGGAGCGTAAGCGCGACTCCTTGGCGGAGGAGGTGGTTCGGGTCACCGAGGAGAAAGCCGTGGCGGAACAGCTTGCGTCCGACCTTCAAGACGACTTTGATGTCGGAGTCGAAGAGGCAAGGCATGCAGCGGCGGTGGAGTGTCGGGACGCCACAGCTACCGAGAATGTTTCTCGGGGGGTCACCTTCGACTTCTTCGACTCGCTATTCCCACCACTCGACGGGGCCGATCTTGGAGGCGATGTTCCCGCCGACTGACCTTTTCCTTTATTTATTTTTCTCGCGCAAGTGTTTAGCGCATGCTTTTTAGGTTTTTACATTCAGCGCACCTGTCTTAGCGCTTGCTTACTAGGATTTTTCCCTTTAGCGCACTTGTCTTAGCGCATGCTTTCTAGGATTTGAGGCAGTTGCCCCTTTCTTTTATGAAAAGTTTTTTATTTATTCTTACGAATGTTTTCGCACATTCATCTTTTATGGCATGCTTGGATGGTCGATTTGTTTGTGTCAATGGTTTTGCCCATCCTTTTACCTCAGCAGGGTACCTTTTCAAACACGCCAGTCACATGGATGGTTCGCGTTTTTAAGTATTTTCAACTGCGGGTCAGCCATGTTACGTAGGCGCCTTACGTGTGCCGGATTGCGTCAAGTGGACGTATCAGGCCGCGCTAGGTAGGCGTTTTAAGCGCACCATGCAGGCGTCTTGGATTGCGCCATGTAGGCGTCTTAGGTTGCGCCATGTAGACGTCTTAGGTTGCGCCATGTAGACGTCTTAAGTGCGCCATGTAGGCGTCTTAGGTTGCGCCATGTAGGCGTCTTAAGTTGCGCCATGTAGGCGTCTTACGTGCGCCATGTAGGCGTCTTAAGTTGCGCCATGTAGGCGTCTTACGGGCTGCGCCTTTACGCGTCTTACGTGCGCCATGTAGGCGTCTTAGGTTGCGCCATGTAGGCATCTTACGGGCTGCGCCTTTACGCGTCTTACGTGCGCCATATAGGCGTCTTAAGTTGCGCCATGTAGGCGTCTTACGGGTTGCGCCCTTATGCGTCTTACGTGCGCCATGTAGGCGTCTTAGGTTGCGCCATGTAGGCATCTTACGGGCTGCTCCTTTACGCGTCTTACGTGCGCCATGTAGGCGTCTTAGGTTGCGCCATGTAGGCGTCTTACGGGCTGCGCCTTTACGCGTCTTACGTGCGCCATGTAGGCGTCTTAGGTTGCGCCATGTAGGCGTCTTACGGGTTGCGCCTTTACGCGTCTTACGTGCGCCATGTAGGCGTCTTAGGTTGCGCCATGTAGGCGTCTTACGGGTTGCGCCTTTACGCGTCTTACGTGCGCCATGTAGGCGTCTTAGGTTGCGCCATGTAGGCGTCTTACGGGCTGCGCCTTTACGCGTCTTACGTGCGCCATGTAGGCGTCTTAGGTTGCGCCATGTAGACGTCTTACGGGTTGCGCCTTTACGCGTCTTACGTGCGCCATGTAGGCGTCTTAGGTTGCGCCATGTAGGCGTCTTACGGGCTGCGCCTTTACGTGTCTTACGTGCGCCATGTAGGCGTCTTAGGTTGCGCCATGTAGGCGTCTTACGGGCTGCGCCTTTACGCGTCTTACGTGCGCCATGTAGGCGTCTTAGGTTGCGCCATGTAGGCGTCTTACGGGTTGCGCCTTTACGCGTCTTACGTGCGCCATGTAGGCGTCTTAGGTTGCGCCATGTAGGCGTCTTACGGGCTGCGCCTTTACGCGTCTTACGTGCGCCATGTAGGCGTCTTAGGTTGCACCATGTAGGCGTCTTACGGGTTGCGCCTTTACGCGTCTTACGTGCGCCATGTAGGCGTCTTAGGTTGCGCCATGTAGGCGTCTTACGGGCTGCGCCTTTACGCGTCTTACGTGCGCCATGTAGGCGTCTTAGGTTGCGCCATGTAGGCGTCTTACGGGCTGCGCCTTTACGCGTCTTACGTGTGTCATGTAGGCGTCTTAAGTTGCGCCATGTAGGCGTCTTAGGTTGCGCCATGTAGGCGTCTTTGGTTTGCGCCATTTAGGCGTCTTAAGTGCGCCATGTAGGCGTCTTATGTGCGCCATGTAGGCGTCTTGAGTTTTTTGGTGGAGCGTGTTCTTTTGAGAGTTACCTTACCATAGCTAGCTCCCCCAAGTTTTGGGTTATAAGTTAATTGTTCGATAACCAGAAAACTTGCATAAAACAAAATTTGGAACGGAAAACTTGAGTTTTATTACTTTTGCGAAAAAACTTGCGAGAAAATTAAAATCCTAAAACATTGGCTCGTAGGCCTTATAGAAAATGGGAAATAAAAGCGATAAAAAAGCGGGGGACGCTAGCTACTGATAGTACTGCCTCAAGTGCTCCGCGTTCCACGGGTGGCGAATCGGAGTTACGTCCGTGTGCTCGATGTAGTATGTCCCGTCGTGAATGACTTTGCGGACTCTGTAAGGGCCTTCCCAGTTCGGGCCTAGGACGCCAGCGCCTTGGACTTGTGTGTTCTGGAACACTCGTCTGAGGACGAGGCTTCCGGCGGCAAAGGTTCGCCTTTTGATCTTGGAGTTGTAGTATCTTTCGACGTTGCGCTTCTGTGCGGCGAGGCGTCTGAATGCTTCCGCTCTCTTTTCATCGATCAGGTCCAACTCAAGGCGCATGGCCTCGTCGTTGTCCACTTCGTCGAATGTATCGACTCGGAACGTGGGTACCTCGGTTTCAATTGGAACCACGGCCTCGACCCCATATGCAAGGGAGAATGGCGTCTCGCCGGTGGCGTTTCGCGCGGTTGTCCTATATGCCCATAGGACGAATGGCAATTCCTCGGCCCAGGCGCCTTTCTTGTCTTCGAGCTTCTTTTTCAGGTTGCTTTTGATTGTCTTGTTGACTGCCTCGACTTGGCCGTTGGCCTGAGGATGACGCGGCGAGGAGAAGGTCTTGCTGATCTTCAGTTGATCGCAGATATCTCTTACTCGCGCGTTGTCAAATTGTGCTCCGTTGTCGGTCACAATCGAGGCGGGGATACCGTGCCTGCATATGATGTTCTTCCAGATGAAGTTTGTCGTGTTTGCTTCAGTTATTCTGGCAAGCGGCTCGGCCTCTACCCACTTAGTGAAGTAGTCGATGGCGATGATGGCGTACTCGTATTGCCTTGGCGCTCTAGGGAGCTTGCCAATGATGTCCACGCCCCACTTAGCAAAGGGACGTGGGACAACGATGCTGCTTAATGGGGTCGGGGGCTGTCGCGGAATTTCCGCGAAGCGCTGGCATTTATCGCAACGCCTTGCCCATTCGCAAGCATCTCGCTTCATAGTAGGCCAGAAATAGCCTTGCTTAAGCGCTTTGAGCGCAAGGGAAGTTCCAGCGGCGTGGTTTCCGCAGATGCCCTCATGGATTTTGCGGAGGACCTTGGTCGACTCAACGCTATCGAGGCATCGGAGCAGCGGTGTCGAGTAACCGCGCTTATAGAGTGTGCCCTCACGGAGCGTGTATTTGGATGCTAAGGCCCTCAGTTTATCGGCTTCCTTGCGGTCTTCGGGGAGTTCCCCTCTTCGCAAAAAATTGACAATTGAGTCCATCCAAGTGGGCTGAGATGCCATCCCTATGGTCCCAACTTCGTCTCGGGAGACGGATGGTCGTGGGAGAGATTCAATGGGTACGGTCCCCAATCCGTCTTCGTCGATGCCAGATCCGAGGCGAGCAAGCGCGTCAGCCTCCGAATTTTGTTCTCTCGGGATTTGGTGAATCTCGAACCAAGAGAAAGCCTCGAGTTTGGAGTTTGTCTTAGCCAGGTACGCGATCATGTTGGGTTCCTTGGCGGTGTAATCTCCTCTAACCTGGTTTACGATCAACTGCGAGTCGCAGTGTATTCGCAGGTTATGGGAGCCGAGTTTCTGTGCCAGCTCTATCCCTACAATGAGCGCCTCGTATTCAGCTTCATTGTTGGAGGCTTGGAAGCCGTAGTGAAGGGCGTATCGCAGCTTTTCCCTGTCGGGATTAATCAGGATTATTCCGGCGCCAGCCCCCCGAGCATTAGATGCTCCATCTACGTATAACTCCTAGATGGGACCCGTTGGGTCTACCTTCCTTTTCCGAGTTAGCGTATCGTCGCTAAGGTCGGCTTCCGCTCTTCCCATATCGGGAGCGTAGGAGAATTCTGCCACGAAGTCGGCTAAGGCCTACCCCTTTATAGCCGTTCTTGGGTGGAACTCAATCCCGTACTCGCTCAATTCTTGGGACCAGATCGCCATGCGAGTCGATGTTCCCTTTTGAAGAGCTTTACCGATTGGATGCTCAGTTCGCACCGCAATTGGGTGAGCTTGGAAGTACGGTCGTAGCTTCTTAGCTGCCGTTACGAGAGCCAGAGAAAGTTTCTCAATCTCGGTGTAGCGCGTTTCTACGTCGAGTAAGGCTTTGCTCACGTAGTAGATCGGCCACTGGACCTTGTTTTCTTCGCGGACAAGGACAGCACTTATAGCTCTTTCGGAGTTGGCGAGATACACGTATAGCGTCTCGCCCTCTCTCGGTTTAGAGAGGAATGGTGGGGACCCAAAGTAAGCCTTCATTTCTTGGAAGGCATTTTCGCATTCGTCCGTCCACTAAAAGCCGTCCGTCTTCTTCAGAGCTTTGAAGAACGGTTGACACTTGTCGATGGCTTTAGACACGAAGCGTGTCAGAGCGGCAATCCGACCGGTCAGGCTTTGTACCTCTTTGACTCGTCTTGGCGACTTCATTTCAAGGAGTGCCTTGATTTTTTCCGGGTTCGCCTCTATGCCTCGTCGGCTGACGATATAACCGAGGAACTTTCCGGATTCAACCCCGAATACGCATTTATTGGGGTTGAGCTTCATTTTATATCGGCGGAGGATTGTGAACATCTCCCTTAGGTCGCGTACGTGATTGGTTGCCAGTAGGCTTTTAACGAGCATGTCGTCCACGTATACTTCCATCGTCTTGCCGATTTGATCGGCGAAGATCCGATTTACCAAGCGTTGGTATGTTGCTCCCGCGTTCTTAAGGCCGAAAGGCATGACCTTGTAACAGTAGAGACCTCGATCAGTGACAAAGGTCGTCTTAATTTGATCGGGCTCGTGCATTCGAATTTGGTTGTAGCCTGAATAGGCATCCATGAAGCTCAGAAGTTCATGGCCGGCCGTGGCGTCCACCAGTTGTTCGATGCGCGGGAGTGGAAAGCAGTCCTTAGGGCAGGCTTTGTTAAGATCTTTGTAGTCTATACAAATTCGCCACTTCCCGTTGGGCTTTTTAACCATTACCACGTTGGCGACCCACTTGGGGTACTTAGCCTCTCGAATGAAGTTTGCGGTGAGGAGTTTCTCGACCTCTTCATTTATGGCCAGGTATCGTTCTGGGTTGAACGTTCGTCTAGCCTGCACTTTTTCGGCGACTTTTGGGTCGTCGTTCAGTCGGTGCACTATTACCTCGGTATCGATTCCGGGCATGTCCGCATGAGTCCATGCAAAAACATCCTTGAATTCCCTAAGGAAGGCGGTAAGCTAAGTTTTGATGGCAAGTGGAAGTCGGGTGCCGATTTTTACAACCTGATCAGGCTTCGATTCGTCCAGGACGATTGGCACAAGATCATCGGAGGTTTCCACCTTAAGTCTTTCGATTTCATCACGGGGGTCAAGTTCTCCGAACTTCCTTGCATCCCTTGGGTTGCATGGGTAATCGTCTTCCAGTTGGAAGATTGTGTTGACTGCTTTTCCCGCGGACTTGCCATCAACTCCTTGCACGTAGCATATTCTGGCTTGGGATTGGTCTCTAGTCATAATGCCAATTCCTCCTTCGGTGGGGAACTTCACCAGTAGGTGATATGTGGAAGTGATTGCCCTTAGCCGGTTCAACGTGGGTCGCCCGATGATTAAGTTGTAAGGCGACTCCTGATCGACCACTAGGAATGGGACCATGTGAACGGCCTCGATCCCTCCAGGGGTCCCAAAGGTGACCGGCAGGTCGATAATGCCCTCGGTCATGACCTTTTCCCCAGTGAACCCAAACAATGGTGTTTGGGTCGGAGTCGGGCGCAGCCCCCCGAGCTTCATGCGCTCTAGGGTGGACTTGAAAATTATGTCAGCAGCGCTGCCATTATCGATGAGAACCCTTTTCACCAAGTTATTGGCCACTTGGGCTTTGAGCACGATCGCGTCATTGTGCGGATGCACAACTCGCTTGGCCTCTTCATTGGTGAAATACATCGTCTCGTGAGGCACGGACGGAGGTTCTTCATATGTGAAGTTGACGTGCATAGCAGCGTCTTCCTGAGACACGGCCCTAAGGAATTTCTTCCGTTGTCGGGCCGAATCTCCATCTTGTGGACCTCCCAGTATGGTGGTTACCACGTGGAGTTGTGGGTTGGCACTGGCAGTAGCCGTGGTTCGGTCGGCAGAAGCGGCTGTTCCTCCTCCTTGACCAGACTGTTGTCTGTTCGCGGTGGGGCCCGCAGCGCCAATCATGCGCAACACGAACTCCTTCAGCTCACCCCGTTGGATCAAAGCCTCGATTTGCCTTTTGAGGTTGTAGCATTCCGAGGTCAAATGACCGTATTCCCGATGGAACTCACAATACCTGGATCGATCGCGAGTTGCGGGATCCTTCTTCATTGGAGCCGGGGACGTGAACTTGTCACGTGCCAGACCCAAGATCCTTTCCGGCGCTGTGTTCAGCGGCGTAAATGACGAGTACCCTTTGAAATTTTCCGCAAGTCGCGGTTTCTGAGGTACATGGGGTTGGTTGCTAGGAACCTGGTTCCCCTTGTTTCGCCTTTTACGAGGTTCGTTCTGCTCGTGGCTAGGTTCTTCTCGGTGGCGAGAGCTTTGATTAGTGCTCTTGCGGCCGTCGAGGTAGTCTTCGACTCCCATGAGGGTCTTAGCTCGAGTCATTGACTCGGCCATGGTGGAAGGGACACGGCCGCCGACAAACTTGAGGAAGTCACTTGTGCGCAAGCCTTCTATGATAGCGGCAATTGCGTCACTGTCGTCAAAGCGGTCGACCTTGTTTGACTCTTCAGTGAATCGGGCGAGGTATCGTCTAAGAGACTCGCCACTCTCCTGCCTGATTGACCACATGTACATCTTGGTCTTCTTTTGGACCATAGACGTAGCGAACCGTGCTAGGAACATGTCCTTCAGGTCTTTGAACGAGTGGATGCTTCCTGGCCTTAAGTTTTTGAGCCACTCAAAGCCGGGTCCGGCGAGGGTCAAACTAAAAGCTTGGCACATGGCACCAGGAGAAACACCTTGCATCGTCATCCAGGTTTCATAGTGCTGGATGTGGTAAGCAGGATCTGCTTTCCCATCATAGGGAGCGAGGTTCGGGAGCTTGAAATTCCCCGTACAAACCTCAGCCAGTATCTGAGTAGTGAAAGGCGATGAGTTCTCCTCAACGACTCCGTAGGCACTTCCAGCTATTCCGTATTCTCGGAGATCTCGTACCTCATTTCGAAGGTTGTGGATCATAGTGACCACATCGAGACCGGTCGTTGGAGTAACCCCTTGATCGGGATGAGTCACCTGCAGCCTCTCGTTAGACCCCTGTCCTGCGCGGCGGTTCCCGTTAGTTGGGGCTGCCAGCGGGATATTGGGTCTAGAGCTTAGTCGCTCTCTCAGATCATTGCCCCGCCCAATGCGTTTAGCAGTGAGGTGGTCCCTAAGATCAGGGCTGGCCGTACGGAGGCGCCGGCTTTGCTTGCGGCGGTGCGCTCTCCGCGCGCCCTGACTTTCCGCAACATTCTCCCTCGGACCTAGTCGGTCGAGAGCCGAACGTCGGGAATTCCCCTTTTGAGAAGCTGCCGGCGCATCGCCTGTTCGGGGTAAGGGATTCGACGGACCGGCTTCAAACACGGCGGGGAGTTCCCCGTCCTTCGTGAGAGAAGTCTCGATATCCTCCGACTCACCAGTACCCTCATAATCAGGGTCGCGGCTTTCCTCGTTGAGGTTCTCAGGATCCCCGTTGGGGATCGTCGTGTCACGCATAGGTTGCTTCGCAGCCAGTTGGCTGTGGTACCTTGCGTTCCTCGCCTTCAGTCGGCGGATACTCTCCTCTAACTCCACGATGCGGTTGTCCCTGCTATCAGGAGATGGAGATGGTGAGTGGGTCGAGCTCTCTTCGTGGAGCGACTCTTCGTCACCATGCGCTCGGGAGCGCAAGAAGTATTTCTTGGTCCTAGCGACGTTTTCGGGGTTGTTCACGCCCTCAGAACGTACGGGTGGTTGGCTACTCATCGTTTCTCAAGTTCGAGAAGGTTGAGTTCGCAGAAGAAAAGAAGAAGATGAATAGAAGGGATTTCGGGCTGAATAGGTCGGGAAGTCCCCTCGTTCTAGCGCCAAAATGTTGTCGCACGAAAATGAACGACTATTTAAAACCTCGGGCGGTTCGATCCAAGGCCGGACCAAGTGATCGCACCCGGGCCAAGAGTGGGAACCCAATAGTCTCGAGCTAGGGTTTTCTCCGATCAACCCGCCTCTCGGGAGAGGTAGGGGGTGAGGAGGAAGAGTGACCGTGCCTTGGTTGTCGGCTCCCTACGTACCCGTGCGTGGGATCAGGTCGGAACGTAGTTCATGCGTGTAGGACGCAGTATGAGGCGCGGGGCCTTGGTGGAGAGGCGTGCTCGACGAAGGAGACGGGGCGCGAGGAGTCCTCGGCAGCGTCTCAGAACTTCGGAGATCGCGTACGCGTCTAGCGTGTTAGACGCGCGAGGGGAACTCTAGTCGAGAACCCTAGGGGCGTGCTTGAGCACCGGAGAACGTTCGGTCAAAGGGAGCGACGTCCGGGAAGTCCCCGTGAGTGCTTCGGAACCTTTGAGAACGAGGGAGGGAGAAGAGAGTCTGCTTCAGGCCAAATATGGCATCCAGAGAAGCAGAGGCGAGTAAGAAATCGAGCGTGTCGATAAGAGATGAAGAGAATTTTTGTGTATTGAATAGGATTCAATGGGATGGCTTTCCCCTCAATGGGAGGGGGTTTATATAGGTGTTTGGGAGCCTTAGAAGGTCCCTTTTTCGTCCATGTGGGACTAGGAACGCGCATGCCATCAAGTGGAGGCGCACGGCGCGCGCGGCGCACAACACGCGGCGCGCGGCGCAGGGGGCGCGGCGCGCGGGTCACCGGGCGCGGCGCAGGTCCGGCCCACCGGCCCGGCCCAGCTCACGGCTCGCTGGGCCCTCCTCGCGCGCGCACAGCCCAGCGGCCCCATCCGGCCTCCAGCCGGTTGGGCTTTCCTCGCGTGCACCGGCCCGGCCCGGCTCCTGGCCGGCTGCACTCTCTTCACCCAGGCCCGGCCCAATGAGGCCTAGGGTTTGCCCTAAGGCTGGGCAAGTGGCCGCCCCCTGGCAGGCGCAACCTGGCGGCGCCACCTCCTGCCCGGCGCCGGCCCCTCCCTGGGCGGTGTCTCCCGGCACCGGCGTGTTGGAATTGATCTAGGGTTTAAGAAAAAGATTAAACGCTTCGGGAAGCGGCGGAATTTTAAAAATTTTCTTTTACAAGTAAAACAGTTTTTACTAACCTAGACAAAGAAGCAGGTACGTGTAATTAAAAACCAATATGATCTAAGAGTTTACTAACCTTTCTTGAAGCTTGAACTTTGAAGAAGCTTTTGGAAAGTTTGCAACGCTCGTCTCCCCTCACAGCACGTCTCTCTTCCTTTCCTCGGCACCTCGAGCAACCACGAAAGTTTCTATCACTAAATCACTCGAAATAAAGGAATTAGTGAGTGGGCACTTTTAAACACTACAACTTAAGAACAAGTCTTGAAGTCGCAGAGCTAAACACTAGGTCGAGTGAGGACCTAGGTGCCAAGACAAGAAAAATCGAAAATAAACTAAAGAGAGAGAGAGAGAGGATTTTCGGCCACAAGTTCTAGAGAGAGAGTCTCTCAAATCTCTTAAACTTGGATGAATGAAATGTGAGGAAATGAGGCTCCTATTTATAGGAGAGGCTTTACCTTCTATAAGGTAGTTTCCTCTTCTATAGAATATCACATATTCATGAGCTAATTTCCCTATTTCCTTTATTGAGTCACACGGCCAAAATAGGCTTCAATAAGCCTTGGATTTGTTTCCTATTTTGTTCCATGCCTTTGACTCTCTCTTGTGTTGGGCGCCTACCTCTTATTTCCCTTAGAGGAAATTTGTTTCCACTTTTTCTTTTAGCAAGTATCTTCATACATTTATGCACAAAATATTCTCTCTTGCCTCTTGGGTATTTGGGCGCCTATAATGATACTAGAAAGGCCTTCTAGAAGCTTTTCCACTTGTTCATGACATCATGAAAAAGGCCCATTAAGAATTTTCAATAAAATTCTTATGAAATGAATTTAATTCACGAGGCCCAATGATCAAGTCATGGCCGAGTGACATTAAGTCATCAAATGAACTTGTCAAAATTTATTGACATCCATTTCATCCTTTGTCTCAAAAGACAAAAATACCCTTTTAATTATTTTCGTTCTTGTTTTGACTTAGCTTCCAATTTAACTATTCCTATCGAAGTGATTCGTGACAGTGACCTCATGGACCCAAATGAACAAAGCTTGAGCTAAACACTTGGACTCAAAAGTTCACAAACCTTTTCCAAGTTTAGCTTAATGCCAACTGACTCCACTAAAGAGCTGACACTGAAAATCTCTCGGTTCAAATGAATTTATTTTCTACTCAAGAATTCTACCTAATTATGATGAGCGGATCCACTGAATATTATCTATGTTTACCCTTCATGAATGTCATCAGCTAGTCGGGATTTACTAAATTACCATTTTACCCTTCTAGCTGTTATTTCCTCAACTCCTTTGCCGCTTGTGAATAAGTTAGAAACAATGTATTGACGAGGAGCTAACAAGTCACATTGTTTCATCCAAAAGAGTCAGGACTCAATTTGGACACTGGCCAGTTCATTTATTCACACTCCAAGGAACAAAGCATGAGGTGACATACATTGCATTTCAGCAATCTTGTACATGAATTCCATATCTATGAGAACTTCACAAAGTTACTCATGACATACTCACAACTTAGTACTTCACCAATAGGCCTTGTTCGGAATCACATAGTGAGTCCGAACTTTGACTTTCTCAAATGAGAATACTAAGGTGTGAAATGGCATGTCTCATTTCAGGATTAAGGTAAGCATGATGCAATTCATACATAGTGACTTCGAGACATAAGAGGTTAAATGGTTTGTTCTTATATTGTCTCTAGAAGTGCACTGGTCAATTCAGTACCTTCGGAAGATACCTAGAAGAACTATAGAGTCCCAAACTCTCAATGCCTCATAACCAGACATCATAGATTCTTCTAACAATCATACTGAGGTCAATAGTCCTTTGACCCTAAGATTGCGAATATATCGTTTTAAGCAAACTACGAAGAGTTTGTTCATGCAAATCTACATTTGTCTCTTCGTAAGTTGTTTAGTTTGTTTATGGACTAAAGACTAATGTTTTATCATAAAGCTTCAGACAAGGAAGATTGAATGAACGTTTCAACTTTTTATTAATGAATAAGCAATTACAAGCAAGAGTCTTCGTAAGACTATATGACATCAAATGTACATAAATAGACACTACTACTCTTCTTGTGGGCACCATTGACAACACGGCGATCCTCCAGCGGCGCGCACCATCGCCGGCGCGGCCGGGCCCGGCGGGCTGTGCTCCCGCGCGTCATCTACAGGCCACCCGGCAGCCGCCACCGGCCGAACAGAGGCCTCCCCCGCGTCAAGACCGGCCCAGACAGCGTCGAGACCGGCCGGCGCACCCCTGTCGGCGCCGGCTTCGCCGCGCGCGGCCGCCCCGGGGTCGCTCGCGTTGCCCGAGCGTTCCCCCTCGTCGGCGCGCCTGGTGAGCGCCTGGTCGCCCCGGCCCAGCCGGGTTAGGGCTTCTTCGGGGCTGGGGTCGACCCAGATCGCGCCGCCCCTGGTTGGCGCGTCCGCCCCGACGTCGCCCTCCTCCGGCGCGTCTCCTCCAGCGCCGGTCGCTCCAGGCGCGGCCGTCTCCGGCGCACGCGAGTCGCCCAGGCCGCCAGCGGGCAGAGGGGCTTCGTCTCCCGGTCTGGGCAGGTCTTCCCCGGCGTCTCCAGCGCCGCCGGCGCCGTCCCGGTCCCGGGCGCCTCCTCCGGCACGCGCGCCGCCCCCGGCGTCCCCCTGCCGGCGCTGGCCGTCTCCGGCACGCGCGCCCTCGCCCTCGTCGGCCAGCCACGCTTCCACTAATGAAAGGTCCTCTCCGGTCATCTCGATGTCGTGTGTCGGGAAGTGTTGATGGGGGCGAAAATTGAGCCCAAAAAGCATCCAAATCCACATGGTTCTCCTCAAACAAATCGTGTAAGCCATCATCAATGGTCCCACACCCCGATAGGTGGTCAATGGGGTCCATGGGCGCGAATAGCGAGGCAAGCATGATCGACAAAAAAATAATAATAATAAAAATAATATGAAAGGACGTCGGAGCATACCTCTTGGAGGCGGGCTTCTCCGATGGGCCAACGTTGGACTTTGAGTTTACCACGCGATTTACAATCGGTGATAAACTCGGGGGGCTAATGTTACCGGTCCGTCTCGGCCCGGTAGATCGACGACGGCCACATTGGCGGCCGTCCTGAGGCCGGCGCTCCAAGGCCGGCGCTCCAAGGCCGGCTCTCCAAGGCCGGCGCTCCAAGGCCGGCTCTCCAAGGCCGACGCTCCAAGGCCGGATCTCCAAGGCCGGCGCTCCAAGGCCGGCGCTCCAAGGCCGGCTCTCCAAGGCCGGCTCTCCAAGGCCGGCGCTCCAAGGCCGGCTCTCCAAGGCCGGCTCTCCAAGGCCGGCGCTCCAAGGCTGGCGCCCCAAGGCCGGCTCTCCAAGGCCGGCTCTCCAAGACCGGCGCTCCAAGGCCGGCGCCCCAAGGCCGGCTCTCCAAGGCCGGCTCTCCAAGGCCGGTGCTCCAAGGCCGGCGCTCGCCAAGGCCGGCTCTCCGAGACCGGCGCTCGGCCAAGGGGTTCCCCAAACACCCCTTGGCCGCCTATAAATATGAGGGTCTCTCCCTTGACCCAGGTAATCCGAATTTGAGTACTGAAACGATGTCGAACTCGTACCTCGCTCGTTTCTCTCAAGTCTCGACACCTAAACACTAAACCCTCTACAAACCACCTCAATCCTACTAATGTTGAGCGTCGGAGAGGTAAACAGAGGCAACCCATCTGTTTCCCCTTTGTAGTTCACACCTTTTCTGCTTGCTTTTCAGGTGCCTGATGAGACAGATACCATAGACAGCTAAGGGACGACTTGGGATACCAAGTCCGACACGCTCGAGTCGAGACGAGACCACTTGGTCCGGCCTTGGGTCTAACCGTCTGCGACTCCTAAATCGTTGTCCGAAAAACTGCGACAACACAAGTCCTCAAGTAGATTTTGACATCCTCGAGTAGACTCCAAGGAAGACTCCTCGAGTGGTCTCTCGAATACTAGAGTCAAGTATCTAGTCCACGACTTGACTGATAAGTCTTCATGTGGAATACATAAAGCATTCGTCGAGTCAACTCCCAAATCCTCGAGTCGAGTCTCTAGTCTGCGGGTTGACTGATAAGTCCTCATGTTGACTCCATGAAAGATTCCTCGAGTCGACTATCAATTCCTCGAGTCGAGACTCAATTCCACGAGTTGACTCTCGAGTCCTCGTGTCAACCCTTCGCAAGTCCTCGAGTCTATTTTGACATCCTCGAGTAGACTCCAAGTATAATTCCTCGAGTCGAGTCTCTAGTGCACGAGTTGACTGATAAATCCTCTTGTCGACTCCATGAAAGCTTCCTCGAGTCGATTTTGACATCCTTAAGTTAACGCTCAAGTCGTCGGGTTTAGTCTGCAGTCCCCGAGTTTACTCTTAAGTCCTCGTGTTGACTCTACACTATTCCACGAGTCGAGTGTAGCATGTTCGCATAGATTCGGAGAAAGATTCATTGAGTCGACGCTCAACTCCCCGAGTCGAGTCTCTAGTCTACGGGTTGACTAATAATTCTCGGGTTGACCCAAGTCCGGGAGTTTACTCTCGAGTCCTCGTGTAGACCATTCATAAGTCCTCATCTCAATTTCATAATCCTTGCTTAATTCAAATTAGAATTCCTCGAGTCAACGCTCAACTCCTCGGGTAGAGTCCCCAGTCCACGAGTTGAGTCTCGAGTCCTCGTGTTCACTCTACACTACTCATCGGTTCGAGTTTGGCCTCCTCAGGTAGATTATGAGAAATATTGATCGAGTCGACACTCAACTCCTCGGGTCGAGTCTCTAGTCCAGGAGTTGACTGATAAGTCCACGTGTCGACTCCATGAAAGATTCCCCGAGTCGAACTTCAACTCCTCGAGTCGAGTCTCTAGTCCACGAGTTGACTGATAAGTCCTCGTGTCGACTCCATGAAACATTCTTCGAATCAATTTTGACATCCTCGAATTGAGTCTCTAGTCCACAAGTGGACTGATAAGTTGTAGTGTTGATTCCATGAAAGATTCCTTGAGTTGATGCTCAACTCCTCGAGTCAAGATCCTAGTCCGTTGGTCGACTAATATGTCCTCGTGCTGATTCTGTGAAAGATTCCTCAACTCGACTATCGATTCCTCGAGTTGAGTCTCAATTCCGTGAGTTTACTCTCGTGTCCTCGTGTTCACTCTTAACAAGTCCTCGATTTTATTACGACATCCTCGACCAAACTCCAAGAAAAACTCCTCGAGTGGTCTGTCAAATACTCAAGTCTAGTCTCTAGTCCATGAGTAGACTGATAAGTCCTCGTGTGGACTCCATGAAAGATCCCTCGTGTCGAGTCTCTAGTCTAGGAGTTGTCTAATAATTCCTCATGTGGACTCCAAGAAAGATTCCTCTAGTCGAAGCTCAACTCCTCGAGTCCAGATCCTAGTCTGCGGGTCAATTGATAAGTCCTCGTGTCGACTCCGTGAAAGATTCCTTGAGTCGACTATTAATTCCTCGAGTCGAGTCTCGGTTCCACGATTGAATCTTGAGTCCTCGTGTCAACCGTTCTCAAGGGCTCAAGTCGATTTCGACATTCTCGAGTAAACTCCAAGTAGAACTCCTCGAGTCGATGCTCAACTCCTTAGGTCGAGTCTCCTATCCACGAGTTGACTGATATGTCCTCGTGTCGATTTCAACATTCTCGAGTCAACTCCAAGTAGAATTCCTCGAGTCGATGCTCAACTCCTTAGGTCGAGTCTCATGTCCACTAGTTGACTGATATGTCTGTTGGAATTGATCTAGGGTTTAAGAAAAAGATTAAACGCTTCGGGAAGCGGCGGAATTTTAAAAAATTTCTTTTCAAGTAAAAACAGTTTTTACTAACCTAGACAAAGAAGCAAGTACATGTAATTAAAAATCAATATGAGCTAAGAGTTTACTAACCTTTCTTGAAGCTTGAACTTTGAAGAAGCTTTTGGAAAGTTCGTAACGCTCGTCTCCCCTCGCAGCACGTCTCTCTTTCTTTCCTCGGCACCTCGAGCAACCACGAATGTTTCTATCACTAAATCACTCGAAAAGAAGGAATCAGTGAGTGGGCACTTTTAAACGCTACGACTTAAGAACGAGTCTCGAAGTCGCAGAGCTAAACACTAGGTCGAGTGAGGACCTAGGTGCCAAGACAAGAAAAAGTCGAAAATAAACTAGAGAGAGAGAGAGAGGATTTTCGGCCAACAATGTCTAGAGAGAGAGTCTCTCAATCTCTAACTTATGTTGAATGAATAAAATGAAGGGAATGAGGATCCTATTTATAGGAGAGGGGTTGGCCTTGGAAAGAAGTAGTTTCCTCTTATTTTCCAAGCCTTTATGAGCAATCTTTTATTACCCATACCTATCAATGTAGGCGCCCATCTCATACAATCCACAAGGGATTAGTTTCCTCTTTTGTTTCCCTTCTTGGTTGCCTTGGCCGATTCTCCTTGTTTCCTCATAGAGGAAATTTGTTTCATCTTTTTCTTTTGGCAAGTATCTTGATACATTTATGCACAAAATATTCTCTTTCTCTTGGGTATTTTGGGCGCCCATCTCTCATCTAGAAGGAGCTTCTAGAAGCTTCTTCATTTGTTCATGACAACATGAGAAAAGCCCATTAAGAATTTTCAATAAAATTCTTATGAAATGAAGTTAATCCACAAGGCCCAATAAACAAGTTATGGCCGAGTGACATTAAGTCATCAAATGAACTTGTCAAAAAATTTATTGACATTCATTTCATCCTTTGTCTCAAAAGACAAAAATACCCTTTTAACTATTTTCGTTCTTGTTTTGACTTAGCTTCCAGCTTAACTATTCCTATCGATGTGATTCGTGACAGTGACCTCATGGACCCAAATGAACAAAGCTTGAGCTAAACACTTGGACTCAAAAGTTCACAAACCTTTTCCAAGTTTAGCTTAATGCCAACTGACTCCACTAAAGAGCTGACACTGAAAATCTCTCGGTTCAAATGAATTTATTTTCTACTCAAGAATTCTACCTAATTATGATGAGCGGATCCACTGAATATTATCTATGTTTACCCTTCATGAATGTCATCAGCTAGTCGGGATTTACTAAATTACCATTTTACCCTTCTAGCTGTTATTTCCTCAACTCCTTTGCCGCTTGTGAATAAGTTAGAAACAATGTATTGACGAGGAGCTAACAAGTCACATTGTTTCATCCAAAAGAGTCAGGACTCAATTTGGACACTGGCCAGTTCATTTATTCACACTCCAAGGAACAAAGCATGAGGTGACATACATTGCATTTCAGCAATCTTGTACATGAATTCCATATCTATGAGAACTTCACAAAGTTACTCATGACAGACTCACAACTTAGTACTTCACCAATAGGCCTTGTTCGGAATCACATAGTGAGTCCGAACTTTGACTTTCTCAAATGAGAATACTAAGGTGTGAAATGGCATGTCTCATTTCAGGATTAAGGTAAGCATGAGGCAATTCATACATAGTGACTTCGAGACATAAGAGGTTAAATGGTTTGTTCTTATATTGTCTCTAGAAGTGCACTGGTCAATTCAGTACCTTCGGAAGATACCTAGAAGAACTATAGAGTCCCCAACTCTCAATGCCTCATAACCAGACATCATAGATTCTTCTAACAATCATACTGAGGTCAATAGTCCTTTGACCCTAAGATTGCGAATATATCGTTTTAAGCAAACTACGAAGAGTTTGTTCATGCAAATTTACATTTGTCTCTTCGTAAGTTGTTAAGTTTGTTTATGGACGAAAAGACTAAGGTTTTATCATAAAGCTTCAAACAAAGAAGATTGAATGAACGTTTCAACTTTTTATTAATGAATAAGCAATTACAAGCAAGAGTCTTCGTAAGACTATATGACATCAAATGTACATAAATAGACACTACTACTCTTCTTGTGGGCACCATTGACAACAAACTCCCACTTGACTCAAAGAAGATGTGAGTAGTCCTACATGCCTAATCCCTCTCGAAGTTGGTCGAAGACCATGTTCGCTAGGGCCTTGGTGAATGGATCTTCCAGAGATCTACTTCACCTCCACGTCTCCGCGTTGCGCGATCTCTCGAATCAAATGGTATTTCCTATCAATATGTTTAGAGCGCTTATGGCTTCTAGGTTCCTTTGAGTTAGCGACAGCCCCACTATTATCACAATAAAGGGTCATGGGCTCGTCGACGTTTGGAACAACTTCCAAATACTTAAGGAACTTTCTAAGCCATACAGCCTCTTTGGATGCTTCACAAGCAGCCACATATTCTGCTTCCATTGTGGAGTCAGCAATGCAAGATTGCTTAATACTTCTCCACACAACAGCTCCACCATTAAGGATGAACACAGTTCCCGAAGTGGATTTCCTGGAATCCTTATCCGCTTGAACATCGGAGTCGGTATATCCCGTCATAGTCAGGTCAGTACCTGAGTATGTAAGCATCAAGTTCCTAGTTCTTCGAAGATACTTAAGAACATGCTTAACAGCAATCCAGTGCTCGGGTCCAGGGTTGGATTGGAAACGACTAACTACGCCAACGGCGAAACAGATGTCAGGTCTAGTGCAAAGCATAGCATACATGAGGCTTCCTACGGCAGAGGCGTAAGGAATCTTCCTCATGTCTTCAATCTCTTGTGCAGTCTTGGGAGATTGGTCCTTAGAGGGTGAAACTCCATGCCTAAAGGGTGTTTGACCCCTCTTGCAGTCTTGCATCGAGAAGCGATTCATCACCTTATCAATATAAGATGCTTGAGAGAGCGACAGGGTCCGGTTTTTCTTATCTCGAAAGATTTGGATCCCCAGAATGTACGCGGCTTCTCCTAGATCCTTCATATCGAATTGCTTTGCCAGCCAGACCTTAACCTCAGATAACTTACCCACCTCATTACCAATGAGTAGTATATCATCGACATATAGTACCAGAAACACAACTTTACCTTCGTGTATTAACTTGTAAACACAAGGCTCATCTATCGACTATTCAAAGCCAAAGCTTTTTACAGTTTCATCGAATCTAATATTCCATGACCTAGATGCTTGCTTTAGTCCATAAATGGATTTAAGCAACTCACAAACCTTGGTCTCTTGACCTTTATCCACGAAACCGTCTGGTTGAGCCATGTAAATGCGCTCGTCAAGATTGCCATTCAGAAAGGCTGTCTTGACATCCATTTGCCAGATCTCATAGTCGAGAGCTGCAGCTATGGATAGGAGTATGCGGATGGATTTAAGCATCGCGACTGGCGAGAAGGTTTCTTCATAGTGAATCCCTTCTTGTTGGGTATAACCCTTCGCCACAAGTCGTGCTTTGAACGTCTCGACGTTTCCATCAGGACCCCTTTTCTTCTTGTATATCCACTTACACCCTACGGGTTTAATCCCTTCAGGAAGGTCTACAAGTTTCCAGACATTGTTGACATACATCGAGTGCATTTCAACTTTCATGGCGTCAAGCCAAAGGTTTGATTCAGAACAAGCCATCGCTTGGCTATAGGAAACAGGGCCATCCATGTCGGAGACGGCTACAAGAGAGTCTCCATAAGACATGTACCTGTCAGGCTTTTGAGTAGCCCTCCCACTACGTCGAAGTACTACTTGACGAGATTCTGATGAGTTAGGTTGTGTTTCAGTTGGGGTAAGAACAGTTCTTACAGATGAGGTAGAAGCTTCCTCACCCAACTTTTCTTCAAGCACAATTTTGCTTCTAGGTTTCGCATCCTTCATGAAGTCCTCCTCAAGGAAACGAGCATTCGTGCTAACGAAAGTCTTATCGTCCTCGGGACTATAGAAAATGAAACCTTTGGTTTCCTTTGGATATCCCACAAACAGGCACAATTCTGACCTACTAGCCAACTTGCTAGTCTTTTGCCTTAGCACATGTGCAGGGCAACCCCAAATTCGGATGTGGCCCAAACTTACGTTACGGCCAGTCCATCTTTCATAAGGAGTACCAGGAACCATTTTAGACGGAACTTGGTTCAGAATGTAAGCGGCTGTTTCGAGGGCATATCCCCAAAAGGAAAGCGGGAGTGATGAGTAACTCATCATCGATCTAACCATCTCCATAAGAGTTCGGTTTCTTCTCTCTGACACTCCGTTTTGTTGAGGTGTGCCAGGTGCGGTAAGCTGAGAAGCGATACCGTCTTCTTTAAGAAAGTCATCGAACTCTCCAGACATATACTCACCACCTCGATCAGATCGAAGGGTTTTGATCACTTTGCCAGTTTGCTTTTCCACTAAAGCCCTAAAGACCTTAAATACGTTAAAGGTCTCGGATTTGTGTTTGAGCAAATAGACAAACCCATATCGTGAGTAATCATCAGTGAGGGTAACGAAGTATTCGTATCCTCCACGTGCCTGTTGGCTGAGCGGACCACATACATCAGAATGTATTAGTTCCAGCAACTCAGTGGCTCTTCGACCTTTATCAGAGAAAGGCCGCTTAGTCATTTTTCCTTCTATGCAGGATTCACAAGTAGGTAGTGAACCTATTGCAGAGGCTTGGAGTGGACCATCCCTCACAAGTCTCTTAATCCTTTCTAGACTGATATGACCAAGTCTTAAGTGCCATAGGTGTGTTGATTTTGTTAGATCGGAGGATTCAGAAAGTTTGATCCTCTTTGGCTCCCTAATTAGATCATTATCTATTTCGGTGTCTAAAAGGGAAGGTTGAGTGGGATAGATGTAAAAAAGAGCATTCTTCATACACGCATCAGTGACAAAAGAATTATCAGGAAACGAAATACGAATTCCATTCTTAATAAACTTTAAACAATAATCTTGCTCAAGAAGACGAGCAACGGATATTATGTTCTTCCCAAAGGTAGGAACAAAATAAACATTATTCAAGTTTAAAGTGCGGTCTTCAAAAGACAGCGTCACGGATCCCACAGCCTTCGCAGACACCAGGCTCCCATCACCCCATTTGAAACAGAACTCGCCTTCCTCTAAGCTTTTGGTTTTCTTGAAACCATTCAAGGAACAACAAATATGGTTAGTAGCAGCGGAGTCAAGAATCCACGTTGATACATTATCAGCTACTAAGCATGCTTCGGTAACTAGTACAATACTATGTTTCTTTGCTTTGAGATAGGCGGGACAGTTCTTTTTATCGGCCTTGTAAGGTCCCTTCTCAGTTCTAGAGGCGGAGGCTTTGTGCTCAGTAGCATGTGCCTCTCATTGATTCCTCTTTCTCTTAGTGAGACCTACAGCAGTGTGAAGTTTTATCATAAGCTTGGTAACAGTGTACTCTAGCTTGTTTATGGAGTAGTTCATCTTGGAGGTATCAAGAGACGCGGGGAGAGTTTCTAAGATCATATCTATGACATTCTTTCCATCAATCTCAGATCCTAGGATTTCCATTTTACTCAGATGACTAATGATCAATATCATAAAGTCTCCAACAGGAGTCCTAGCTTTCATGCGACAGTTCATAAATTGTCGGACTGCTTTTGCCTTGCTTGACGCCTTTGCCCTCCAAACACCTCATGGAGATTGGCGAGCATGTCGGCGGCAGTCTCAATGTCACGATGTTGTTGTTGCAACACATTGTTCATTGATGCTAAGATATAGCACCTCACAATCTCATCGGAGCGAAGCCAGGCCGCTAAGGCGTCATTGTCCTCTTGAGTTGAATCATCATTCATCAGAGGAGGACACGGGGTGGTGAGTACCCATTTGTGCTTGTTAACGGTAGGTATTATGTCGAGGTTACGTTTCGAGTCTATGTAGTTTTCGTTTTCGAGTTTGTTCGAGGAAAGAATGAAAGAGAGAGAGTTGGGAGACATATTGCCTATAAAAGTTGAAACAAGTTTATGATTAGTCTTTGGTTTAGGATTTAAGTTTGTTTAAGACTTTATAAAATCCAAAGGTGTTATAAACCAAACGATAATTTACTCCTTCGAGGGAAGGCCGCAAAAAATCTCCATTTATAAGTAATGACACATCATTAATGCTTAGCCAAGATGTCAATACATCAACATTGACTAGCCACCTTGTAAATTGGTTTGATCACTCACATCCTTTCGCAGGGCCTCGAGGGAGGATTACTAGGGATTGAGTCTAAGTGTGTAACCAACCACTTAGTCCAAGAGATCGACTTTGAAAAACAATCCACCGAGGGGAGGCCTTGTCATCATCGTCTCACTCTCGGACGTAGCTCATTGAGCAATGATCAGAGCAAAGCGCCCTTGAGTACTCTCATTTAAGAGAGGGCCACGAGGGTGACTCTTAGTCCGGCGACACTTGCACTTCTCATTAGTGTTGGGGATCGTGGGTTACAAACAACAAGTATAACCCTCCCACTTAGTTTTTGGAGTTGGTTCATCGACTCTTATAAGTTCGGAAACAAATTTCCTAGTTAAAGAGCGACAGAGCGGACAACTAGAAGAGAATCCTAGATCGACATGTTCAGAGCAGTATTAGTGCATAAAGGCACAAGGTACATACTCGATCTTTTCCTATTTTCTATTTCGGGAAAGTGCATGAGGGAAGTGTGAACTTCAACTCACTCGAACACTTGAAAGTTTGAGATTACACATCTTTTTATTTTTCGGCTTGTCTACAAGGAGACCTCCCACTCAAATTTTCAAGAGCATATAGATTTTGAACATATGTGATATAGATATAGTTTTGAAAACATTTTGAAAATTTATTTGATTTGGATGACAAAATATTTTTCAAGTTTGAAAGTGAAAACGGTTTTTCAAAATTCAAACTAGTTTTGTAAAAATTCAATTTCAATTAAACTTTCAAAAATCAAAACATTTTAATCTTACACATCATGTTTATAATCATATGAAAAACATTTTTGCTCAAGAAAATTTTCTCATTAGAGTTCTATAACTCATGGTAGTGGGGTTTGAAAATCCGGATTTCTAAAAAACTGGAGTTTCAGACAGCCGCGCACCTCGGAGTAAAATCGCCATATCTGGAGGCTCGGATGTCCTTTTGAGCCGAAACCGGTGGCACTGAACAGAGGACAGACAGAGATTTAATTTGATTCAAGAATCATTAAATTTCGATTTTTGAGCAGAGAGTTATGCCACTTTTAATGCGGGTTTACTCCAGCTCGAAGAAAAAGAAATAAATTAAAGCTTGGTCCTTTTTAAGTGCGAAAAATAATCGAGTGTAACGGAACGTTTTAAGATGTTGTTTAAAGATTTTATTTGTGTTTTATTAGCAGGGTAATAACATAGAATAAAAGAAATAACAACATGCATAAAACG
Source organism: Urtica dioica subsp. dioica (assembly GCF_054948205.1). Classification (NCBI taxonomy): domain Eukaryota; kingdom Viridiplantae; phylum Streptophyta; class Magnoliopsida; order Rosales; family Urticaceae; genus Urtica; species Urtica dioica. The sequence goes on from NC_142762.1 coordinate 6,862,609, forward strand.
ATTCAAGTAAAAATAAGAAACTAGCAAGATATCAAAACTAGTCACAAAATTTTACTCGAAATTTCTCAAACCTTTAAAACACGTTTTTCAATATAAAAAATTAAAAAATTTTAAAACTGATTCTAATGTGTTTTAAAAACATCCCAAACTCATAGAAAATCAACATGCTTTTTAATTTAAAGACAAGAGTATTAAATTAAAAAAAATCTAAGATTACAATTCTAACTTGTCACAAAATTAGTAAACTTTCGAAAACGATTTTCAAGCTCATAATTTTAAAAACATGTACATGCTAATCTTTGACCATACCTCTGATACCATTTGTTGGAATTGATCTAGGGTTTAAGAAAAAGATTAAACGCTTCGGGAAGCGGTGGAATTTTAAAAAATTTCTTTTCAAGTAAAAACAGTTTTTACTAACCTAGACAAAGAAGCAAGTACATGTAATTAAAAATCAATATGAGCTAAGAGTTTACTAACCTTTCTTGAAGCTTGAACTTTGAAGAAGCTTTTGGAAAGTTCGCAACGCTCGTCTCCCCTCGCAGCACGTCTCTCTTTCTTTCCTCGGCACCTCGAGCAACCACGAAAGTTTCTATCACTAAATCACTCGAAAAGAAGGAATCAGTGAGTGGGCACTTTTAAACGCTACGACTTAAGAACGAGTCTCGAAGTCGAAGAGCTAAACACTAGGTCGAGTGAGGACCTAGGTGCCAAGACAAGAAAAAGTCGAAAATAAACTAGAGAGAGAGAGAGAGAGGATTTTCGGCCAACAATGTCTAGAGAGAGAGTCTCTCAATCTCTAACTTATGTTGAATGAATAAAATGAAGGGAATGAGGGTCCTATTTATAGGAGAGGGGTTGGCCTTGGAAAGAAGTAGTTTCCTCTTATTTTCCAAGCCTTTATGAGCAATCTTTTATTACCCATACCTATCAATGTAGGCGCCTGTCTCATACAATCCACAAGGGATTAGTTTCCTCTTCTGTTTCCCTTCTTGGTTGCCTTGGCCGATTCTCCTTGTTTCCTCATAGAGGAAATTTGTTTCCTCTTTTTCTTTTGGCAAGTATCTTGATACATTTATGCACAAAATATTCTCTTTCTCTTGGGTATTTTGGGTGCCCATCTCTCATCTAGAAGGAGCTTCTAGAAGCTTCTTCATTTGTTCATGACAACATGAGAAAAGCCCATTAAGAATTTTCAATAAAATTCTTATGAAATGAAGTTAATCCACAAGGCCCAATAAACAAGTTATGGCCGAGTGACATTAAGTCATCAAATGAACTTGTCAAAAAATTTATTGACATTCATTTCATCCTTTGTCTCAAAAGACAAAAATACCCTTTTAACTATTTTCGTTCTTGTTTTGACTTAGCTTCCAGCTTAACTACTCCTATCGATGTGATTCGTGACAGTGACCTCATGGACCCAAATGAACAAAGCTTGAGCTAAACACTTGGACTCAAAAGTTCACAAACCTTTTCCAAGTTTAGCTTAATGCCAACTGACTCCACTAAAGAGCTGACACTGAAAATCTCTCGGTTCAAATGAATTTATTTTCTACTCAAGAATTCGACCTAATTATGATGAGCGGATCCACTGAATATTATCTATGTTTACCCTTCATGAATGTCATCAGCTAGTCGGGATTTACTAAATTACCATTTTACCCTTCTAGCTGTTATTTCCTCAACTCCTTTGTCGCTTGTAAATAAGTTAGAAACAATGTATTGACGAGGAGCTAACAAGTCACATTGTTTCATCCAAAAAAAAGTCAGGACTCAATTTGGACATTGGCCAGTTCATTTATTCACACTCCAAGGAACAAAGCATGAGGTGACATACATTGCATTTCAGCAATCTTGTACATGAATTCCATATCTATGAGAACTTCACAAAGTTACTCATGACAGACTCACAACTTAGTACTTCACCAATAGGCCTTGTTCGGAATCACATAGTGAGTCCGAACTTTGACTTTCTCAAATGAGAATACTAAGGTGTGAAATGGCATGTCTCATTTCAGGATTAAGGTAAGCATGAGGCAATTCATACATAGTGACTTCGAGACATAAGAGGTTAAATGGTTTGTTCTTATATTGTCTCTAGAAGTGCACTGGTCAATTCAGTACCTTCGGAAGATACCTAGAAGAACTATAGAGTCCCCAACTCTCAATGCCTCATAACCAGACATCATAGATTCTTCTAACAATCATACTGAGGTCAATAGTCCTTTGACCCTAAGATTGCGAATATATCGTTTTAAGCAAACTACGAAGAGTTTGTTCATGCAAATCTACATTTGTCTCTTCGTAAGTTGTTAAGTTTGTTTATGGACTAAAAGACTAAGGTTTTATCATAAAGCTTCAAACAAAGAAGATTGAATGAACGTTTCAACTTTTTATTAATGAATAAGCAATTACAAGCAAGAGTCTTCGTAAGACTATATGACATCAAATGTACATAAATAGACACTACTACTCTTCTTGTGGGCACCATTGACAACAATGTCCTCGTGTCGACTCCATGAAAGATTCCTCGAGTCGAAGTTCAACTCCTCGAGTCGAGATCCTAGTTCGCGGGTTAACTGATAAATCCTTGTGTCTACTTCATGAAAGATTCCTCGAGTCAACTATCAATTCCTAGAGTCGTGTCTGAAGTCCGTGAGTTGACTCTAGTGTCCTCGTGTTGACTCTTCACAAGTCCTTGAGTAGATTTCGACATCATTGAGTAGACTCCAAGGAAAACTCCTCGAGTGGTCTCTCGAATACTAGAGTTGAGTCTCTAGTCCATTACTTGACTAATAAGTCCTCATGTGGACTACATGAAAGATTCTTCGAGTCGACGCCCAACTCCTTGAATCGAGTCTCTACTCTGCGGGTTGACTGATAAGTCCTCATGTCGACTTAATGAACGATTCCTCGAGTCGACTATTCATTCCTCATGTCGAGTCTTAATTCCACGAGTTGACTATCGAGTCCTCGTATCAACCCTTCGCATGTCCTCGAGTCGATTTCAACATCCTCAAATAGCCTCCAAGTAGAATTCCTCGAGTCTAGTCTCAATTCCACGATTTGACTCTCGAGTCCTCAGGTCGACTCTACTCTACTCTTTGGGTCAAGTTTGACATCCCCGAGTAGACTCCAAGTACGATTCCTCGAGTCAAATCTCGAGTCCGCGAGTTGACTCTCGAGTCCTCGTGTCGACCCGTTGCAAGTCCTCGAGTGGATTTTGAGATCCTCGAGTAGACTCCAAGGGAGACTCCTCGTGTGGATTTCGAGATCCTCGAGTAGACTCCAAAGGAGACTCCTCGAGTGGTCTTTCATGACCTCAACTCGAGTCTCAAGTCCACGAGATTACATTGTGTTCCTCGTGTTGACTACATGCACATCCTCGAGTTGATTTCAACATCCTCGAGGTTATTACATGAGAGATTTCTCGAGTCGACGTTCAACTCCTTGAGTCAAATCTCTAGACCTCGAGTTGACTGATAAGTTCTCATGCTGACTCAATAAAAGATTCCACGAGTCGATTCTCAAGTCCACGAGTTGACTGATAAGTCCTCGTTTTGATGCCATAAAAGATTCCTCGAATCGACTCTCAACTCCTCGTGTCGAGTCTCAAGTCCACATATTGACTGATAACTCCTCTTGTTGACCCCAAGAAAGATATCTCGAGCCATCGTTCAACTCCTCAATTCGAGTCTCAAGTACGCGAGTTGACTCTTCGAGTCCTTATTTCAACCCTTCGCAAGTCCTCGAGTCGATGTTGACATCCTCGAGAAGAAACCAAGTAGAATTCCTCGAGTCAACACTCAATTTCTCGGGTCGAGTCCCTAGTCCATGAGTTGACTCTCGAGTCCTCATGTTGACTCTACACTACTCCTCGAGTCGAGTTTGGCATCCTCAGGTAGATTTCGAGAAAGATTCCACGAGTCGAATCTCTAGTCCAGGGGTTGACGGTGTTGTCAATGGTGCCCACAGGAAGAGTAGTAGACATTACTTATGTACATTTGATGTAATAAAGTCGCACGAAGACTCTTGCTTGTAACTACTAAATAATTAATAAAAATTGAAACGTTCACTCATTCTTCCTTGTATGTTTGAAGCTTTATGATAAACTATAGTCTTTAGTCCTTAAACAAACCTAACAACAAATGAAGAGTCAAATATAGATTTGCATGAACAAACTCTTCATGTTTGCTTAAAGTAGTATATTCACAATCTAAGGATCAAAGGGCTATTGATCTTAGTATGATTGTTAGGAGAATCTACGATGTTTTGTTATGAGGCATAGAGAGTTGGAGACTCTTTAGTTCATCCTAGGTATATATCTTCAGAAGGTACTGAATTGACCAATGGACTTCTAGAGACATTGTAAGAATAAATCATTTCACCTCTTCTGTCTCGGAGTCACTATGTATAAATTGCATCATGCTTACCTCAATCCTGAAATGAGTCATGTCATTTCATAGCTTAGGTATTCTCATTTGAGAAAATCAGGGGTTCTAGATTCATTATGTGGTATAGACAAGACTTATTGGTGAAGTACTATGTTATAAATACGTCATGAACAACTTTATGAAGATCTCATAGATATGAAATTCATGTACAAGATTGCTGAAATGCAATGTATATCACCTTATGCTTTGTTCCTTGGAATGTGAATAAATGAACTGGCCAGTGTTCAAATTGAGCATGAATTTTTTGGATGAATCAATGTGACTTGTCAGCTCCTCGTCAATACATTGTTTCTAACTTATTCACAAGCGACAATGGAGTTGAAGAAATAACAACTAGAAGAGTAAAATGGCAATTTTATAAATCTCATCTAGTTGATGATATTCATAAAGGGTAAACATAGATAATATTCAATGGATCCACTCATTACAATTAAGTAGAATTCTTGAGTAGAAAATATATTCATTTGAACCGAGAGATTTCAGTGTCAACTCTTTAGTGGAGTGTCAGTTGACATTAAGCTAGAACTTGGGAACTTTTGAGTCCAAGTATGCTAGTTCAAGCTTTGTTCATTTGGATCCATGAGGTCACTACTACAAGTCATTAGAGTAGGATTAGTTAAACAAGAAAGCTAAGTCAAAACAAGAACTAGACAAGTTTTACGAAAATTGTCTAAAGGGTAATTTTTTCCTTTTGGACATAGGATGGTATGAATGTCAATAAATAAGTTTTTTGACATTTTCATATGATGACGATAAATTTAGTCACACGGCCAACTTAAGAAATTGGGCCTTGAGGATTGAATTTCATTTCATGGAATTTTATGTGAAAATTCTAAATGGATTTTTCTTATATTGTCATGAACAAATAAAGAAACATCTAGAAGCATGTTCTAGAAGCTCATTTTTCGTCCATACCATAGAGAGAAAGAGAGTTTATTTTGTGCATTGATGTATGAAGATACTTGCCAAAAGAAAAAGAAGAAACAAATTTCCTCTAAGAGGAAATAGGATGGGCGGCCAAGAGGAAAGCAAAACAAATGAGGAAACAAATCCAAGTGCCTTGATGGCATGTTAGACGTGCAAGAGTGGGAAAAGAGGAAGTAAGGATTTGCTCATGAATATGTGATATTCAATGGAAGAGAGAAAACTACCTTTCCAAGGCAAACCTTTTCCTATAAATACCCCACCTCATTCACAATTCACAACAAACAAGTTTTAGAGATTGAGAGCTTCTCTCTCTAGCCTTGCACCTCTCTCTCTCTCTCTCTCTCTCTCTCTCTCTCTCTCTCTCTCTCTCTCTCTCTCTCTCTCTCTCTCTCTCTCTCTCTCTCTCTCTCTCTCTCTCTCTCTCTCTCTCTCTCTCTCTCTCTCTCTCTCTCTTCTTGTTCTTTTGTTTTGGCACTTAGGTCCTCATTAGACCTAGTGTTTTGTTTTAGCTCTTTAGCTCCAAGACAAGTTGTTGAGTCATAGTGTTTAAAAGTGCCCACACACTAAATCCTAACCATACTTGAAAGACTCTAGTGGTAGAAACATTCGTGGTTACTAACAGGTTCAAGAAGACTCGTGGGAGACAAGCTTAGTGGGGAGACGAGCAATTCAACCTTTGCAAAGGCTTCTCAACGCTTAAGCTTCTAACGAGGTTGGTACCGAGTGAAAACTCAAAATAGTAGTTTTTAAAGAAATTTTTATATTCCGCCGCTTGTTAGAAGCGATAATCTTTTCTTAAATCCTAGATCTATTCCAACAGACTGATAAGTCCTCGTGTCGACTCCAAAAAATATATTCATTGATTCGACGTTCGACTCCTCGAGTCGAGTCTCAACTCCGCGAGTTGACTCTCAAGTGCTTGTGTCAACCCTTCACAAGTCCTCTAGTCAATTTCGACATCCTCAAGTAAACTCCAAGTAGAATTCCTCGAGTCGACGCTCAACTCCTCATGTCAAGTCTCTAGATAAGTCCTCATGTCGACTCCATGAAAGACTCCTCGAGTCAAAGTTCAATTCCTCGAGTCGAGTGTCTAGTCCACGATTTGACTATAAGTCCTCGTGTCGACTCCATGAAAGATTCCTCGAATCGATTTTGACATCATCGAGTTAACGCTCAACTCCTCGGGTAGAGTCTCCAGTCCCCGAATTGACTCTACACTACTCCTCGAGTCGAGTGTAGCATCTTTGGGTAGATTCGGACAAAGATTCATCGAGTCGACGCTCAACTCCTCGAGTCGAGTCTCTAGTCCACGGGTTGACTGATAAGTCTTGTGTTGACCCAAGTCCGAGAGTTGACTCTCGAGTCCTCGTGTCGACCCTTCATAAGTCCCCGAGTTAATTTCGACATCCTCGAGTAAACTCCGAGTAGAATTTGTCGAGTCGACGCTCAAATCCTCGGGTCGAGTCTCCAGTCCATGAGTTGAATAGTAAGTTCGTGTCAACTCCATGAAAGATTCCTCGAGTCGAAGTTCAACTCCTCGAGTCGAGTCTCCTGTCCACGAGTTGACTGATAAGTTCTCGTGTCGACTCCATAAAAGATTCCTCGAGTCGATTTCGACATCCTCGAGTAGACTCCAAGTAGAATTCCTCAATTTGACGCTCAACTCCTCGTGTCGAGCCCCTGGTCTACGAGTTGACTCTCGAGTCCTCATGTTGAATCTACACTACTCCTCGAGTCGAGTTTGGCAGCTTTGGGTAGAATCGAAGAAAGATTCCTCGAGTCGAGTCTCTAGTCCACGGGTTGACTGATAAGTCCTCATGTCCGACCGTCCGGCGTCCCCTTTGTAGTTCATCTGTTTCCCCTATGTAGTTTACTCGTCCTTCACTTTTCAGGATCTCCCGGAGGACGTGGAAGGCGAACTACAGCTAGGGACGAGCTCGGGATACCGCGTTTAGGTTGCTCAAGCTCGAATGTGACTACTTGGTCCGACCTTGGATCGAACCGTTCAGAGCTTCTTAATCGTTGTCCGAAAACGAGCAACAATGACGATATCGTCACAAAATTTTAGGAATTTGTGACCTGGTGGTCATGAAATTTCATGGTTTTGTGACCTGGTGGTCACGAAATGTCATGATTTCGTGACTACGGTCGGTACGAATTCTCGAAATTTTGTGACCATATCGTCACAAAACAAGTACCACCTCGTCAAGAAGCGTGCTAATTTCGTGACATCCTAATCACAATATCTATTTTTTTTTCTAAATTCGACCAGGTCGACTTGATTTGAAGAAAAGCAGTAGTTTCCGGCCTAGTGAGAAGTGAGTGTTGAAATTTAGAAAAGAAAAATGCCTTATGAATCATGTAAGCCAACGTTGTAGGATTTGGACCCTAGTAGGAGTGAAAAAGGGGAAACGACATCGACTAGTAGCAGCTTTGATATTTTTGGACCAAAATAAGTCAATCTATATTTTTGGACACTTTTACTAGTAATTGTAGACCTTTATATCTACAATTGTTATTTGTAGACTTATAAGTCTACAGTTTATGACGACCGTATACTTTATTGTCTACAGTTATTAGTAGAAGTGTCCAAAAACATAATTTTGTTTATTTTGGTCAAAAGTATTAAAGTTACTACTCTTTGTGGCCATTTCCCGTGTAAAAAATAAATAAATAAATAAAATATTTGGACCATGATAAAACATGTTTGACTACGAAAGGAGAGAGTTTTTTTTTTCGAATCGCCCCTTATCTCATTTCTTAATTATTTTCATCCTAACTATTGGCATTATATTTGTATTTAACAATCTCTAGCTCAAAAATTTGTGACTATTATTTGTAATATTTTTATATAAAAATAAATAAATTTCATAAATTTCACGAAACATTTTCAATTTTTACGGATAAAATACCAGAATAACATTAAACTTTATAAATTAGAAAAACGTTGAATATATTTTTATTAGAAGTTGCTAAGCATATATAATGAATTTTGGCTATTTCCGAAATATGTGCATAGAAATCAATGATACTTGGGGTTAAATATATTTTCTTAAAATAAAAAGTGAATATAAGGATTTTTAAATCAGAAAAAGAAAAAACTGAGGGGTTTTCCTATCATTAAGCCAAACACTAGATGTTCTCTGTGACCTAGTGTAAACCAGATGGTATTGTCGAGTCATTTAGTCTAAACCGAGAGCTATTAATGATATTTTCCCGAGATATTATGTTTTTGAAAAGTGTATGACCATCTAGAATTTTAAATACGTTGTGAAGAATAAAATTGGTACAAAATAAATAATTCAAGAGTAATTTTTGTTTAATAAATTAGTCGAGGCCAAACTACAGTACAAAGATAATTTTATGACTATTTCTGTAACCCTCTTTATTAAAACAATCTGGTAAAGCTTCCCTCATAATAACAAGAGAACTCGGCGAACCTAAAATATACGAGTGACTAGACAAACGAACGTACATAAATAACTCTGGTTATAGATCATCAGAGAGCATAATCAAAACAAGGGTACAAATATATAGGCAAGGGAAGAAGGGACCACTGATATCATGAGACATATTGGTTCAAAACCTGGCACTCAATCGAGAACCCGCCTTATGGACTCTTGAAATATCAAAATTTGAGGATGATTATGGAAACAAAACGGCAACAAAAGCTTAATACACTTTGGATCACATCAATTTCGTCTGCAGAAGAACATAGGAAATAGCAGCTCCGACCTCGATTGGATGCCAAACTGCTACTACGCTGCTTCTGGAAGTGTCAGCAAATCTGCTTTCGGAAGTGTCTTCCATCGTCGCAGCCACGGCGGTCATTTAATTAGTTAAACATCATGGCCTGAAATTATATACAGATTGGGTCGACAATGATTGTCAAGTTGGGGTTGCACCGCGTATCGATGAACTAGCTGTGTCTGAGGAGTTGAAAGACGATGACCGGTGTTGTGGTGGTTGCATTTGCATTTGCATTTCATTCGCAAGCCCAAGAACCGCCAGTGTTGATCTGCGCACAAGAAGAAAAAAAACGCAGTGTTCGTGAATTCAAGCAAAGCATCAATATTTCATGTGATTTTTTATTTTTTTAAATGTTTCAGTGCTAGTTGAATCATTCTTTGTTGAAAACCCAAATCTCTATCTGGAACAGATACTCGTTTGAACTATTGAGCACTGGTATGAATCATGTTAAGTATTAAGAGGTTCTATCTGAAAAACAGATCGAAGATGAGACAAGTAACTCCTTATCTTATCAACTTTGGAAAGTCTCTTTCTTTCTACCACACACTACATACTTTATTTACACCGGATCGAACAGTAATGTCCAACACCAAACACAATTGCAAGTTCACACAATTGTACACCATATATCGATAAAGCTGTGAAGGAATAACTCCGGAATAGTTCATGAGATCGAACCTGGGTAATGAGCTCTTTGAATTTGGTTGACTAGCAAAAGCGACAAGTGGACCTCTGAGGCTTGCATGCTTGTTTAGAGCACTTTCAAGTTGTGGGGACGGTAACTACATGCACACAAGAATATCGTTGACCCAAAATACATTTACACAAAAAAATAAAAAAAATAAAAATAAAAATTCACTGTTTGGAGATAGAAGATTTATTACCTGCAATAACACGTGGAAAGAATGGGGTTGTGTCTGAGACACACACTTCATAAAACCAACCCATAGTTTCGGCATTTTCCAAACCTGCGATCCGTACAGACGGACCAAAAAAAAATCTCTCATCTCCATTTAAGGCATTGTGAAAAGGGTGATCTGAAGAAATTATTTTCTAGCTCAAGAGAGTACGTGTACGGTACCTGTTTGCTCACAAGTTTGGAAAGTATCTCCATCACAAAATCAACCTGGATGATTAAGAATGAATTCTCATTATTATGCCATCTTTGTCATTAGTTTTGTACCTTCTTAAGAGGCCAAAATTAGATTAAGTACTACCATAACACTTTATGGAGGTGATGGAAGAACTAAGAGTTTCTATTTATTTCTACATAAAGAATTATGTATCTACTATTATAAAGAAGAAAAAAATAAATAATAGTTACTCATTTTTCTTTTGTGTGGTTTGATCTCTACAAATACATGGTTCATTAGTCGACTTTTGCTTTTCAGAGGATAGGTTGAACATGTGATGTACGGTTGTAATAGATCATGTGATGTACATTCATTCATTGTATGATACCAAAAATACCACATTTGCTTCCAATAGACACAAAAATATTTGCCAATTATGCAACAATCTCCAAACTGGTATCAAGCATAGAAAATTCAAGACGAGGAAAACCAGAAAGGTAAGGAAGTTACCAGTGAAGGAAAGGCATCAATCGACTGTATTACTGTTCTCATAAATAGAAGTGGCAGTGGAGTCAGATCAACCTGAAACAAAAGAAGAAAAAAAACTGTTTCTCGCTTTGGTTTTTTTTTTTTTTTGAACTTTTTGTAATGTTTTCCGGCTAAGCCGTGTTGAATGAATAAAGTCCCGATGTTTTTTTTTTTTTAAAAAAAAAAAAAAAAAAAAAAAACTACTACTACATAATGAGTTATTTTCCTAAGATAACCCATTTCCAGGAATAAATCGTAGGCAAATTTTACTAACAAAATTAATTGTTGGTCATTGGGCAAGTTCTCAGAGAACAAAATATTGAAGAAAAATAAAATAACACGAGCTTTCCTATCAATAAAGGTCAATTTTTAGGTACTCCTTTTGACATAATCCACAAAATAAGACCATTTTGGTATCGACTCAGGGCATCAGAAAATGAATTGTCACTTTTGCGGTAAAAAAACAAAGTATTTCTGGCCTAAAAATAGTTTTTTTTTTTTCAAAAATATAATACAACGAAAGCTAAATCAGAATCTAAAATTGGGTATGGACTTCTTATTCATGGACAGTTTTTCTTTCAAGTTATAGCAAAATCTAAAAGCTATTTCCAAGAGTAGCATTTACAAGCCAAACTAGTGCCCTATACACAGATCATAAACCACATAGGCATACCATCTTAGTCAGGGCTTTAGCCAAGACCTGTTGTGTGAAAACCGTTCTTTGTTCAAAACAAGCAGAACAAGCGTCCATTATCTGAAAGTAAGAGATACAAAGTCGAAGGAAATTTAGTGCAAAGATAAAGGGATATATATATATATATATATATATATATATATATATACATTGCAGAGTTTAGTTTCACACAGCATGCTTATTACAACTTACAACTATTTATAAAGCCAAAAAAATAAATAAATAAATAAACTAACTTCTATTTATTTCTACGAAAAAAGAACATACTTTCTTAAGCGTAGGACCATCTTTTTCAGGAACAATGCCATGGATGGCAACCAAAACTTCTGCGGGTGATAAAGCGGGACCTGTATGTGCGGAACCCTGCAATTACAAAACATTGTATAATTAAAAACCACAATATAAAGAAGTATGAGTTACCCTATCATGATTCAACAACAACAGACTGACTAACAAAACTATAATATTCAAAGCCCTCCAGTCTCGTTACAATATATAAACCCAATTCGAGAAAGAAAAAAAAAAAGTGAAAACCAAATAAGATAAAGTTTATTTTACTACTATTCCTAAACATGTTCTGTAAAGTTTCAAACAAAAGGCACTGGGTTAGATATAGATATAAGAATATCTTAAGCGCACTTGTTATGGTCCATGAATACCTGCAATATATGAGCAAGCGCCATCTGAAACTTTTCTAAAGGAAGCGCCACAAGCCGGGGAAATATAGGTATGACCTGCCATTAATAATATTAGACAATCAAATAAGAATATAACTAGAACAGACATAGAATGCATAATCATAGGCCCAAAAACAAGATATAAATGAGCCTTAAACAGAAAGGTAAAGACCTTTAGGAGCAGTTAATATTGTCTCAGACTCCACTCTAAAAAAACACCCAATGTAAAACATTTGGAAAATAACCCAACGTAAACCATTTTATAAAGATAAAAACATTTTATGAGAACAGGAAGAAAACTATGATGACAAATGAGAACAGGAAAAAAAAATGTAATATAATGCAAACCTCGTTTTTGGAAAGTGAAGATAGCATTGGAATGAGAATTGAGACATCCTGCACCAAGGACATAAACTATTTTTTTAAAAAGAAACACCAGGATTATATTTACAATATATCAGCAAGGATCTTAACAACCAAGAATAAAAAGTTTTAAGATGAGAATTACCTTCAATTTAGTTTCATACAAATGTTTGACAGTGGCAATTAGATCCGGGGATGGCGTTGTCTCTTGGGTCAAACTTTGCAACACCTATGCATAGAAAAACCCAAGTAAAAACAAATTATTAGCAATGTACACACTGTTTGAACGATACAGAAACAATTGAAATGAATAAATGTATATATATATATATATATTATATATATATATATATATATATATATATATATATATACACCTACCAGCATCAAAAGATTTTCACTTCCTTCCGGTGGATCAGATATTATGTCGAGTAATTCAGAATAAGATGACCCAAGTGCCCTTAAAAGAATAGGGATATGACGGTGAAAGGCCTGTACAGTCCATCGTCACATCCAAAAATCAGATGAGGTAAGTTTGTCACACCAGCAATATTCAACTCTTGTCATCTTTATGAAACACCACTGGATCTAATTTTTATTGCGCCATACTGGTTATTATCAATTTTCTTATCTAAATTATATATAGTGGATCACTTGGCAAGAACTACACATTCAGACAAGAACAACGAAATGAAGTTACAATCTTTCAGTAGAAAACATATATTTTCCAGATCACTTAATCGGTTATACTTCCAAACAAGAAAGATACTCTTTCCATTTCTCATATGAACATATAGAATCTGGAAAATCATTGACATGATGCCAAGAGGAACAAAACACAAGTCTATGATAACATAGAAGCATAAGGATATAATACTCCTAAAAGTTTTTTAAGAAAAATAACTATAGACAGAGAGCAACCTGTTTTACGGTTTTTGGAGCTCCCCCGTAAATTTTAAAAATAAGTTGAAGAAGATCTGGTTTCTGCAAGTAAAGCAAAATAATATTGTTTACAGAAAAATAATGCAGACAAGCAGTTCTAGTGGGAAAGAAAAACAGTCAAACCTTAGTACATAAAGCAAAAAATAAAGAGATGAGTCGCTGAGCTTCCACAAGAGACATAGCAGACATGCTCTGTGCCACCTGACGGTCTTTCTTTGAATTTTCCAGATTTCCCAAGTCTGAAATTTGAGAATCACTTCCTGAGGTTTCCTGGCTTCCAACCTGAACATGAAAATAAATATTAGAGGATACAAAGGCAAGAAATAGAATAGGCTTTCATCCCTTTCAAGAAGGAATGGTGTACACAATGCATGAACCGTTCATTCATCCAAAAGAAGGCATTAAAAAAATCCCAACTAATAGCTTTTTTCCGTCTATTTTTCAAATTCTTTTCCCACTGTTTATGAATTTCGAGTGCCCATATCCTTTACTTCCACTATCATTTTAACTATAAACAAAAAAAGTGTTTTGTAGAGAAAAAAAGTTAGAAGACAAGACAAGTGATCCTCTGAGAGAGAGGGTGAAACAAGTCCCCCGCTCCGAGTAAGGTTCAATTCTTCGGTTGGTTAGTTGCCGTGGGATGGCTGAACACGGCGGCGGATGTTATTCAACGTCGAAAGCCTCACCTAACCTTCCAACCTAGATTCTGTAAGTTGTGCCTGAACACGGGGGAAAATTCAGACCATCTTTTTCGAGTGTAGAGGAGCCAAGGAAATATGGAAGTGGCTTCTCGATAGGCTGGAGTTAGACCTTAACACTCTCTTCGGTCAGTGACTTATTCGTGTTGCACGTCAATCTGAGAAGAGGCCCAAACTGGGTTGCGGTTGTCAAAGCCGGACTCTTGGCCGGATGTTGGAATATATGAAGGATCAGGAATGGAAGACTTTTCAACGACGAAGATTGGAACGTCAACCAGCTCATTGGGAAGTGTGAACCTCAACATGGCTCTTTGGCTTCACTCCTTGTGTCCGGATTTTTAGAACTATTCTCTTTCAGTTCTTTCTAGGGATTATTTAGGGACCCTATGATGTAAAGAATAGGTTTTTCCTGGTTGCGGTGGTTGTTTTTGTGTGTCCTATTTTTCGGGCCGGCGTGTTTGTTCGCGTATGGCCTGGTTTTTTGTGGCTCTTTGGTTTTTGGCTAAAATGCAACTTTCCTTTGATGTATATTTCCCTCCGTTTATTAATAATATCTCACTATTTCATTTAAAAAAACTGACAAGCACAACTAATTTTTACAAAAAAAAATATTGGACGCGAACATTTTCTGTACTTTTGGTTGAATCACTGATTAGACTTTCGATGGCTCTATGAAGTAGACAACTACATACAAGAGATGATTGAAAACCTACATTCCCCTCAGTTCTCTGCTCAGCAGATTCAGGTTGCAGATGTTCCGAATCTGAAGTGTGACTATCCACAGCAGACAGCAACATATTTGTCGCAAATTGCTCAATTCTTTCTGATACGTAACTCAATGGGTATAGTTTGTTAGCAACCTGTTAAGATGGAGAAATTAACATAATTCTTCCACGTGAAATGGGAATTAAAGAAAAAAAGAATAATGTAGAGATTTCAGCATTAGTTTCTGTACCAGTCGAATAGCTTTTGCACGAATATCATCTTGCGAATGAACAGCACACTGTAATCAGGAAATGGAACTCAGTTTAAGAATAGGCAATTATGGAACAAAAGATAAACAATAATCAATTGCAAATATTGAGCTCAAGCCCCTCACACGTATAACTGTTAAAAAATAATTTCACCGTCGTTTGCCATTCGGAGAACAATTGACAGAGAGCATAGAGCATATAGATCCCATCAAACATGAATTCAAGACTAAGAAGCTTATAACAGTGGAAATAGCTATAGCATATGATTCCTTGTTCATGTTACCTTTAGAGCTATATCTAAGCTGGCCTGCCTGTATATTGGACGACCTAAAATCAAACTCCAAACGGCACCGAGGCCCTGAGTGATGCGTTCCACATCACCAATATCTTTTCCATTTCGATCGGTTACATCAGTGGAGCAGAGATCGCCTAGTAATTTCAAGGCAGAATCAGGTAAAATTGGAACTTCACCAAGAAGTTTGCTAAAAGATTTGTCCGAAGCCGGTAACGATTCAAGTAAAGATTTGGCCTATAAATCAAAAGCAACAGAGTCATAGATAATTCTTTCATGAAAACATTTTATAGAATATTAACGCTGACAAAGTCTTAATTAGAAAAGATAAGTATCAACCACTGCCAGGAGGAATTTTTCATATGCCACGAAAGAAAATGTAGTAGTTTCACTGGAATCGAGCACTTGGAGGGAATACAGATGATATAAAACATGCAACACGAGCTCATGCCCCTGCAAATGATTACTAGATATTAGAGTGCAAAATAATTACAGAAAATTTCAATTCAAGAGATGAACTAAGAGGTCAAACATGCTCCTCGTGAAAGAAAAGAAATAAAAATCAAGCTATCGAAGAAGTTACAAGCAATAAAGCATTAAGGTTGAACGGGGGAAGCTTTTTTCAAATAGTTCATAAAGAGAGAGAGAGAGAGAGAAAGAAAAAAAACTTTATTACAAAGAATTACAACATGAGAAAAAAAACTAACATCATAGAGAATTTTTTTATTCATCCAGCAGCTATCTATTTTCGCGTAAAAATATAGAAAAAAAAAATAAGAAATGGACAAATTAAAAGTGGTTTTCAAGCTAAAACTTCAATAACCTCTACATGAAACACAATGGAAGGATCTTAAATATATTTTCTAAGAATCAACCTTTTGCTCTTGGTAGTCCTCAACAACTTGTTTTAGAACCATCAAAACAATCTCGTCTTGAGCATCAATCTGCAAGATGAATTAGGTCATTAATACGAAGGCATAACAAGTGAATTATCGCAGATATCAAATTCCTGCAAGACCACAAAGAACACTTGTACTACAAGTTTGCGATAAATTCTCTTTCAGCCTGATGCATGGTATAAACACACTTTTTATAAGGAAGAATATATATTGGCAAAATAAATTAAAAAAAAAAAAAAAAAAAAAAAAAAAAAAAAGAGAAACACCATAACCAACAATAATCCATATAAGTCAGACCACGAAGTTCAAAACTACGAGTATAGTAACTGCAAGTACAATTGTACATTGATCTCAAAACTTACCTGAGCAATCAACCGGGCAATTAATTCCAAGCGGATCTGAGTACAATCAGTTATATAGAGATGCTTATTCGAGTCAATAATCTGACTGATTGCTACTTTTCTCACACTATCTTGTTGCTCCTTTGTGAACTCAACGTATGTTGGTAGCTGAGGTAAATCATGACATATATCTTCAGATGCAGATGTTTCTGAGAAAACTGAAAAGTGCCCATCAAATTCTAAGAAAGATGATGTATCAGCCTCATCCTCAACTTGGACATCAGGAAATTTCTCAGCTAGGTCCTCGCGTTTGTGAACAAGAGAATCATTTCGATCCAAATTTTTTTGCTGTTTTACAGGAGTTAGCTCCACGGGTTCTTCAAGAATTTCATCTCTGGGAATCTTTTGACACGTTACAGATGCCAATGGACTTTCCATCTCGTCCTCCCTAGATATGGTTTGTGCTGAAAAGTTTTCAATTATCATCCCAACAGGAATTGAGTTTGGCCTACTCAAAGGACTAGAAGCAGCAAATTCAGATTTTATGACATTAGCATCCTCTACAGTAGGCATTGGTGTGGGGCCAAGTAATACAGCTAAGCGCCGTGGATCCAAGCGTCGAGGATCCTGAAAAGGGCAGCACGCGTCATTTTAACCTGGCTAATTGGTATGTGAAGAAAATAAAATAAAATAAAAAAACCAATCTCGAAGGCGCTAGTATAATTTCTTATAAGCATGAAGAGATTAAGATTACCCTTCGCGGGTCTCGTTTTGGATCAATGGTGAGATAGGTGGGCAAATCGGAGACCAATGAACTAGGCACAGTAGGTGGAGCGGTAGACATCTGCGAAGGGAAAGTTGGAGATGGAATAAAATTTGTCGGAGGGGTTACTGATACAGCTTCCCATGTACTACTAATAGAATCCACCGGTCGAGTCCCGGGAACATTCCCGAAACTCGTTAAAGGAGGTGGGTTCTTGGGCAAGTTCTTCATATTAGTAATGACAATATCAGCCAACAAATCAGGATGAATTTTCGAAACAAGGATCTCAAGAGACTCGGCTCCTCTCTCTCCTTCAGCCAGGAACGCACCAATAACAGCAATCATCTTTTCAACGGGATTCAATTCATCATCCTGCAACGGTACATCAATTGCAAGACCATTAGCGGAACTGTTATCCCGCCCAAAATCATTACTCTGCACCGGAAAAAACTGGCTCTCTGGACCATAATGAATTCTCTTAGACCCCAATTCATGGTTATTAGGTGAGTCTTTGTTATCAAGAGGCAAGGACCTTTTCTTCAACACATCCCCTGTAACAGGTAGTTGGTTTGAGTGGTCACTCACTGTCTGCAACACAACACAAGTCATCAGTGACTAGATGCTAATAAAATGGAAATTAAAAATAGAATATAATACAACAGTCACAATTACCTTCACCAACCGAGAATCGCGCGATGTCCGCTCAGCATTTTTAATCATTTTGTCAACCTGTCGGATAACTTGATCAGCTGCATCTCCGGCATTCATTGCTCTCAGAGCCCTGACTAAGCGATCTCTTGACTGAAATAAACAAATGGCAAAGAGTTGTCACGTGTAAAACCAGATGTAAAGTATTTTTAAAGCGCTGAGGAGTTCTAAGGTCTGATATCAAAATGCAAAAAGACACCAAATTTCAATTAAGTTGTGCTAACTCTGTTTCCTATTGGAATAAATGTTTGCCAGGTTTACACTTGATTCTCATAGAGTGAAATTTTTTACTGGTTATTCTTTATTTGTAAGGAACATACTCGTACTCAAAACAATGAAGTAAAAAAGAATCCACAGACCGAGCACAGAGAGAGCTACATAAGATTCTTTCGTGATTTTTTACAAGATGATTATGTTACTTGCTTCTTCTATTTAAACAACAATTTAACGTAGAAGAGTTTCAAAGTACAGAGGATTGCAAGTAATTAATCATAATGGTGACATGAGTAGCCGGAAAAAGGCTATATTTTTTTCCTCCAACCATAAGAAACAAAGTATCCATAAGATGAGTCAGTTTTAGAAGCAATCATGGAAGCTCTCCTGAATATTGTACATCAAAGGCAAACCTCTACCGATCGAGAGTCTATCTGTTTCCTTAAGTGGCACATTCAATGTAAGAACCTAAAAAACTAAATGTTAAAAACATGTGCAACAGGAATCTAGAATATCATATCAAATGAAACCGATCAACACTACATGCTACTGTCACCTATATGGCGTGAATTTGCAGTCAAATATTTTTAGAGCAAGTGAAACCTGCAATCCTTGAAATATTTTTTTAAAACAAGAACATCTTAGACAATCAAAGGCAAAAGCCACTTTACAAAAGATAGAGCTTTGGAACTACCGATATCAGCCCGCATAAACAAGCATCAAAAGCCTCCTCAAAAAAGGGACATTCCCTAGAAACCTTAATATGAATACAAGCTGGAAAATATATATATATATATATATATATATATATGTGTGTGTGTATATATCTATATTTACCTCCATGATGGTTGGGTTAGTACATCTAAGAAATCCCAACAACGCTGATCTTATAGAATACATGACACTAGAAGCATGGCATCCTTTGACCATCTCAAGGTTTGGATTAAAGTCAAGAAGAGCATTTAGTATGCAGCTATAATGAACAGATCGCCTTATAGCTATGGCTGCAAGACTGCAAAAAAAAAATAAATAAATAAAATTAAGTATGAGATAAACAGTTTGGTTTCGAAGATATGTGACACAACAAAATCAGGAAAATAAGGTATCCATTGATTTATCAATAGATATAGGAGCAAAATTTTGCAGTCCTTGTATATATTCACAACTTAATACAACTATTGCGAAAGAAATGTGCTGAGGCGTTCATCAATTGAAGACTTCAGTTAGAAAAAAACGAATCATGAAATTGGTGGAGCAAAACCATAATCCAAGGAAATAAGGGTCAAATCCAACAAGAATTACTGCAGTAATATGTTGTGTTGAAAAAATTTATGTAATCAGACGCCTGTATACTGTGAAAAGTAAAGGAATAATTCACTAAAAAAAGATCATTTAAAATAATTTTGTATGCATTATATAAAGACTAATTCACTGATTGATGCACATACATCAACTTCATAAGCACAAAATCAACACAAACTGCAAAACCACTAGAAATTTAAACTACACTAAGAAGATGACTCAAACGTAGCATAATTAGCTAGTCTAAAGCATATCAGAAGTTTTAACTTTAGCAAAATCTGAGAAACTGATTTCTGTTTCAAGCCGAAAAACAATATGATAAGCTAGCTTCAGACTATTGATGGAACTCTGCAGACCGATAAGAGTTTCGGAGAGTTGAGATACCACTTTACGCAGTAGGCAACATTTTGAACGGAGAGTGGCAATAATCATTTCTTCAAGTATAATGGACGCTGGATTCTATTATGTCTAAAAACGCAAAGAATATGGATTCAGTTAAACAATGTCGAGAAAAGATTTCACTGGGGCAACAACCGGAAAGTGCAAATCTCCTATGCTTTGTCTAACACCTTGACTTTGTTGAAGTTCTTAGCATACTCAGAACAAACAGTCATGATATGAGCACAAATTATTCCTGAATCATCTGTAACAAAACAAAAAAGATACAGCACTACAAATTCTGATAGTTGTCACAAATTACAAAAGCAGATTATCAAAACATAAACCTAGCAGTGGTAAGAGAAATGGGCAAGTCTGTATTCGGATGAGGTCGCGGGATTAAATCCAGTGAGTTAAACAGTTGTCCCGTGTATACTTTACACAGTATAATGAAAATAAAAAACTAAATGCAGAATTTTAGCTTGATGGTTCCCGCCAATTCCTGGTTAATATGTGAACTCGTTGAGTGTAACTTAGACAATGAAGAATAGATACAGTATGCACCTATGTCAGTTCCTCTTCAAAATCACACACAAATGAACTAAGTAAGCTTTTAACCTGCTTATGCAAATATAAAACTCGAATGCAATTTCGATGCTTCTGCAATGTTGAAAATTTCTGTTTACTTTCATGGGGAAATTTGTACCATCTTAAATCCTATCTGTTCGACATTTTAGGTATATTATCACTAAAGGTAAGTCCGCTAAACATAAATTAAACTTCGACACGTTCTAAGCCCAGAAAATTCATTTTTTTATTATTAAAAAGGAGAAGAAAAAAAAAACAAAGCAGAGGACACACACACGGCCTAAACAGCGATGCTAGATTACATGCGGGCAGCAAATAATCGCAAGGGCCCATCTCTACATCGCTTTTTATTTCCTTCAAATACAAAGGAACTTTTCTGGATAAAAGAAAACAGTCTGTTCTGAGCTCTTTTAACTCTTGTGATGGAGGTTTTACAGCGCCGCATTTTCTTCATCTTTTTTTTTTTTAGAAAGAAGAGCTGTGCGACAAATTTCATCCACGAATAATACTGTTATATTTTAACTGCTGATGAGCATCAATAGAAAGCGAGTCAATCAGACATTCAGTCCAAAACTTAATTTTGCAGATTCAAATGTGTGGAAAATTTGGCTCATCAGTGTTACTATATTCTTTAAACTGTTGCTTTGACCTCTTTATATTCTCACAGATGCATAAAAAGAGTGCAGACCAAAAGTTGTATTTTTTCCAAGCTTCTTGTAAACTGATCTATCCTAAGATGTTTTCTCTTTATCTTAAAAGAAGGTTTAAATCGCCAACCGGCAAGAAGCAAGACGTACCAATCTCAAAGTCAGCAACTAAACGTGAAGAGACGTCAGAAGAACTCATATAGATATAACAGAGCTGATCTTCCAAGGGGTAATAGGCACAGAGCAATAAGAACGTGTAATCCAATATAAAGCATCGAGTAGTGACAAGTAAGCCAATTAGTATCAAATTAACAACAGAATCAGGCGTACTCTACCGTGAAAAGAATTTTAATTAACTGTGTCAAGTGTGAGTCAACTGTATTGAAATAATGTTACAATTTTCTGAACTGAAACATAAGTAGCTGTAAGAACATACAAAATTATTACTTTAGAATGACTATAGTTATAAAAAAAAAAAAAATTAAAAAAAAAATGGTCTGTTTAACAGTTTACAAGCATAAACTGCATGGCTTAACCATCATATTTTGCTCAGCACACGAGACGACCATTTTATCCATCAGATATGCAACCATATCAACAGCAAGGGGCTCCAAGTATCAAAACAATGAGCAGAACTACATTGTTTATAGCCCTGAAACTCCCGTTATCTGAATCACCAATGTAGCAGTATCAATTAATTCCTCAGAACACATAACACGTCAGAATGTATCACAAACAAGCAGTCAAATTTTCTCCAAGAAAACCCGTTTCAAGCTTATGCTTTTTTCCTTCATGCATTTTTCAAAATGGTTAATTTTATCGTCTCTATCAGATGACTTTTAAAAGTACTGCTTGATCTGAAGACCAAACAGGTAACATCGCGGGAATAAGACAGACAGCAGAAGTAAATTTCAAGCACACATAACTAAAAATTCCATGCATAAGAAAACATACTATTCATACTCGTATACAATGGAACAAACAATCCCACTAAAAGATACAGCAGCAAGGTAGTTAAATATTTAGATGTATGTCTCTACATGTATACACATAATGTGATGCCATTAAATGATACAAAAACGTCAACCCAACTTCCTCCAATTCCAATTGCCACAAATTTAATTTTTTCTTCAAAAATAAATAAAAATAAAAAATAAAAAATAAAAAACTCGAACTTTTTTTTATAACTAGGCAACAGCCTAAGAAAAAGTACGAACACAGAGGAAACAGATAAATGGCCACAAGTTTAATCTGATAACTGTAAACATCTTGCCTTATCAGGACTTAAGTCATGATAACTGTAATGACAAAGTTAAATACCAAATATAATTCTATGAGGGTAAACACTGTAAGTACCAGAATTACCACACTCACCAATTCACTACGGCGATTGTCAAGGAACCAGGTAAAGTGCTGGCTATCTGCAATATATTTAATAGAATGCCAAGAGTCTTATTCCCTTCTGACAATAGAATGTATGGGTCAAGAATTGGGTGGCCGCGTCCCAGCCATGAGACATTAAAATTACGTCTACCCCCTGTTACAACGAGACCGATGTTAATCACCTTCTGAGAAGTAGAAAAATGAAAACTCAAACTTGGCTAGAGGTTTCGCAAAATCATATGCAGAAGAAAGCAAGATGTAATATTCTCACTAAAACTACTCGGTCTTCAAAGTAAGAGTCATTTTACCTTCTGCAACTGGGTGTTCCGTCCCATCGGCGTCAGATGTACAAAGCAGGACATATGTTTCCAAAAATTTCAAGGCCAACAACTTTTTAGCAGCGGTACCAGGCTACAAAACCAAATTTTACAAAAATTATAGATTTATAAGATCTAGAAAGTACGGAGCGAGACATGTAATGAATACACCCTAGCAGCAAATTCATATATATTCTGATGAGACTTCAGGCCCATCTCAAAATTATTAATTGGTCATTCCCACACACCCCTGGAAGATGCTTGTCTCTTTTGATTTATTCCTTCGATATGAGGATGTCCCTAACCTAATCCTACTAATTTAAGGGAAAAAAACAAGAAAACGTAATAACTTAAACAGTACGCCAAAGAGTAAGTACTAACGACAACTTAAATTAGAAAACAATCAGTACAGGAACAAAAATCATTAAGAAATTTTTTCTTCCAAACCACGTGATATATCACTATAAAAACATAAACCCCTTGAAATTCTCATCGGACAAGAAAGTAAAACACCAAGCTAGTTAAGGTCCCCAAGAACCAATAGCAACTGAAAAATGAGCATGCAATCTGAAATCCAGTAGCATCCTAACTGCATACCTCCAATGCGATCGCCAAAACTGCCTCTTTAAACCTAAGCATCCACAACCAAAGTTCTTCAAGCCATCTCTCCACTTTACCACGCCGGTTAAACTATCATTGGATAACAAACCTCATAATCATGGAAGCAAATTCTTCGAGAGAAAACAATAGGATGCTGGCTCCATTTGAAGTATTTAATGAGTTCAGTAAAGATAATTTTTTTCCCAAAATAATTTTCTAAATTGTAAATCTATCTACCTATGAACTAAAATTAGCGTTTAGATATGTTAGAGCATCAAGTGATTTAAAGTTGCAGGCTTTGGAAATCCGTTTGGATTTTGTTTCCCTTAATTCCTTTATTAAATAGTGAATAACAGAGCACGATAATTGGCAGTTTGAATGGTATACGAGGGCAAGATAAAAAGAGACGATCTTAAGAAAATAAAATTCATTGGTGTTGATTTAGCTTTTTGCTCCCTTAGAACGATCCTTTGGAGTGGGACTATTGGAAATGCTCTGACACAATTCCATAATAAGATGTACCCTTCCTCTTCAACCCGCTTTCATACATGCGCTTATTTATTTTCCAAAGGACAAAAGTTCTTTAAACTTCCATTTTTCTTTTTTTGATTTATCGTGATTCCAGTTCTCGGAAGGGCAATGAAATCGGTAAGAAATCATTTACTAAACAGAGAACGCTTCTCCTGCAACTTTGTAGCGCTTAATGCAAATAGCAATCAAAAAATAAAATTGAGCAGACTAAAAATATTTTGCTGATATTCCAATACATCATCAAGTGTTAAGACCAGACATTACATGCACATATGTTGGGTATAAACAATGAGAAGAGGAGAGAGAGACCTGCAATGCCATCTCTTCCAAAACACTACAAAACAAATTCGAGCCACTGACGATAGATTGTCTTGCAACAACAGGGTCATCGTCGTTTAAGTAGTTCAGCAATACGGGCATTAGTACAGAAGAGTGTTCCATTGACCTCAATCCAATCTCTTCCACTAACCTGTTTAAGAACCCCCAAAACCAGCATACAATGTTAAACTGGCAATTTTGGATCAATACAATAAGACCTTAAAATTACGACAAAAGAAAATTTAGTTCAATTGTTGTCTCTATACACCAAGAATTCCCGATTAAAGGAAATAGAAAGTTCATGGCTTTCCAGCCAACAGCACAAACATAGCCCTTTCTAGCTGGGTTTAATCGAAAACGACTAGACCAGTATTTCATGTATAACGCAAAGCTACGAAATCTCTAATTCACAAAGAGAGAGAGAGAGAGAGAGAGAGAGAGGATTTAGGGTTTCCATGGAGCTCACTCGAGGAGCGATCTTCGGACAAGGGTTTCGGGCGAGGATTGAAGCTCCATGAAGAACGATAAGAGCTCAGCGGCAGAGGACGGATCGACGGAGAAGAGGATTTCCTTGGCCTGCCTCAGCGACGAGAGTTTCACGGCCAAATCGCCATGGTTGTTCGCGGCGGCAATAAGAGAGAGAGCTTGGTCTCTCGGAGCCGTTCCAGCCATTTCTGACCCTAACCGAATCCGAATCGACGAGGGCCTTTCGACGTGGATTGGGATTGATGTGGTTTTAGGGTTTTCGAGCTGAATTTGATTTTGTTTGGTGAGAGAGAGAGAGAGAGGGGGAAATCACAACGGGGTTTTTTTTTCGCTTCGGAGGGGATATGAGAGTTTTTTTTTTTTTTAGAAGTTAGATATGACTTATTTTGGAAAAAGTTTATTTATAGTTCCTCACGTGTCTTCTTTTACACCCAATTTCATTAATTTTTTTTTTTTTTTATCGAATAACACCCAATTCAATTGTCATGTGGTACTAAGACTAGAATTAAATTAAGGGTGAATTTCCTATTTTTTTCAAAAATTTACCTAACTAGGAGTGCTCTATGATTCTCTAAATGTGCTAATACTATTATACCCTTTTTTATAAAATTCATATATTAAGTTTTATTTTTTTAATCTCCCTCTCCCTCTCTCGTCCCTCTTACTCTCCCTCCCACATTTTTTTTTCATTTCAGGTCTCTCTCTCCGTTCCCTCTTTCTCTCCCACGTCCACCTTAACCGTCCCACATTCCCTCTTCTTTCCCTCCAACAACCTAAACCGCCCCCCACGCCCCTCCAACAATAGTAACCGTCCTACGCCCCGACGCCCCTCCAACATTAGTAACCGTCCCACGCCCCCACGCCCCTCCTAAACCGCTACCCAGAACACAACCGTGCTAAGGGCAATACCCAAAAACCCCTTTGCCTAAACCGCTACCCAGAACCCATACCCAAAAACCCCTTTTTCATCGCAACCCATTTTTCCAAATGTCTTCGTCGGGGAAGACCGATACCAAGAACCCAAATTCATCACTCCGTCGTTCAAGTCAATCGTCCCCCAACAAGACACCACCTTTACCAAAGAAGGGAGAGATTGTGTCAGCGAAATTGTGACTGTCAAAGAAGCGGAACTCTGCCCCATCGCCGAAGAAATCACCTGCCAAACAGCTGAAGCAAAGTGAGAAAATCGATGAAGATGCAGTTGAAATGGTAAGCAGATGTTTGCATTACATGACAGAGATTTAGTTACAAAGGTGTAACTAAATGTTGAAAGATTTCAGATTGTAGTTGCATGTTTAATATTTATTGTCAAGTATTAGTTGGTTACCAAAGTAGTAGTGACGAAGATGTAACTAAATCTGGATAGAATGGTTTGTTGTAGTTACATTTTACAGGCTTTAGTGAGACGTGTAGTTACAGTGACAAGTTTTAGTCAAATCACACCCTTGTTTAGTGACATTTATGTCTGTAGTTACATTTTTTAAGAAGTTGAAAATAAATTACTGCTTCAGTTCAGTTTATTTCAGATTGTAGTTGCATGTTTAATATTTATTGTCAAGTACTAGGTAGTTACCAAAGTAGTAGTGATGAAGATGTAACTACATCTGGATAGAATGGTTTGCTGTAGTGACGTTTTACAGGCTTTAATGAGACGTAAAGTTACAGTGACGAATTTAGTGACAAGTTTTAGTCAAATCACGCCCTTGTTTAGTGACACTTATGTCTGTAGTTACATTCTTTAAGAAGTTGAAAATAAATTACTGCTTCAGTTCAGTTTTTATGTGTGAAAGTTGTTATTTGGTAACAAGCTTTAGTGTAGTTACATTTTAAAGTTGTAGTGAGAAGTTGTAGTTATATCACATCACTGGTTTAGTTACATTTATGTCAGTATGTACATGGTTTAAGTAGTCGAAATTTCAGTGAGAGAAGTTGTATTTATATCACACCCTGGTTTAGTTGATTTTCTGGATTCTAGATAAGTTGTTTGAAGAACTTGGAAAGAAAAAGGAAAAAAAGAATTGCTACAGTTTCTTTGTTTTTGATCTGTTGTTTGATCACAGGCTTTATAGGCTTTAGTGTAGTTACATTTTACAGTTGTAGTGAGAAGTTGTAGTTATATCACTTCCCTGGTTTAGTTACATTTATGTCAGCAGTTACATGGTTTAAGAATTTGAGTGAGAAGTTGTATTTATATCACACCCTGGTTTAGTGGAATTTCTGGATTGTGGATAAGTTGTTTTAAGAAGTTGGAAAGAAAAAAAAAAGAATTGCTTCAGTTTCAGAAATTGTAGTGACAATTTGTAGTGACTAGTTGTAGTTATATCACATCTCTGGTTTAGTTACATTTACGTCAGTATTTAAATGGTTTAAGAAGTTGAAATTTCAGTGTTTATGTCAGTAGTTAAATGGTTTAAGAAGTTGAAATTTCAGTGAGAAGTTGTATTCATATCACACCCTGGTTTAGTGGAATGTATGGATTCTGGATAAGTTGTTTTAAGAAGTTGGAAAAAAAAAAGTTGCTTCACTTTCTTTGTGTTTGATCACAGGTTTTATTTAGACAGTTTTAGTGACAAGTTGTAGTTATATTGTTGTCGCTCGTTTTCGGACAACGATTTAGGAGCCCCGAACGGTTTGACCCGAGGCCGGACCAAGTGGTCGTGTTCGGGCTCGAGCGTGTCGGACTCGGTATCCCGAGCCTTCCCTTAGCTGTGGATGTCCCTTGAGTTCGTCCAAGCACCTGAAGAGGAAGAAAGAACACGTGAACTACAAAGAGGAAACAGAGGGGGTGCCTCTGTTTACCTCTCCGACGCTCAACATTAGCGGGATTGAGGTGGAGAATAGAGGGTTTAGGTGTTTAGGGGCCGAGACTTGAGAGAAACGAGCGAGAGGTGAGTTCGGCAGCGTTTCAATACTCGAGAATGGATTACCTTTGGAAGAGGGCAGGCCTCTTGTATTTATAGGCGACCAAGGGGTCATTGAAGGGCCCCATGGCCGAGGATAGCCAATGGCCGAGGATAGCCGATGGCCGAGGATAGCCGATGGCCGAGGATAGCCGATGGCCGAGGATAGCCAGTGGCCGAGGATAGCCGATGGCCGAGGATAGCCGATGGCCGAGGATAGCCGATGGCCGAGGATAGCCAATGGCCGAGGATAGGCGATGGCCGAGGATAGCCAATGGCCGAGGATAGCCAGTGGCCGAGGTCGAGCTCGTGAGGCCGAGGTCGAGCTCGTGAGGCCGAGGTCGAGCTCGTGAGGCCGAGGTCGATCCTATGAGGCCGAGGTCGAGCTCGTGAGGCCGAGGTCGAACTCGTGAGGCCGGGGTCGAGGTCGTGAGGCCGAGGTCGAGCTCGCGAGGCCGAGGTCGAGCACGTGAGGCCGAGGTCGAGCTCGTGAGGCCGATGTCGATCCTATGAGGCTGAGGTCGAGCTCGCGAGGCCGAGGTCGAGCTCGTGAGGCCGAGGCCGAGCTCGTGAGGCCGAGGTCGAGCTCATGAGGCCGAGGTCGAGCTCGTGAGGCCGAGGTCGATCTTATGAGGCCGAGGTCGAGCTCGTGAGGCCGAGGTCGAGCTCGTGAGGCCGAGGTCGATCCTATAAGGCCGAGGTCGAGCTCGTGAGGCCGAGGTCGAGCTCGTGAGGCCGAGGTCGAGCTCGTGAGGCCGAGGTCGAGCTCGTGAGGCCGAGGTCGAGCTCGTGAGGCCGATGTCGAGGTCGTGAGACCTATGAGGCCGAGATCGAGCCCGTGAGGCCGAGGTCAAGCTCATGAGGCCGAGGATAGCCGAGCTCGGTCTTGGGCCGAGGCTATTGGGCCGGCCATTGGCCGAGCCGGCCCATGGGCCGATCAATGGCAGGGGCAAGTCTGGTCACTGTCTTGCCCTCGTTTGGTCGCGATTGAGGTCGGGCCGATAACATTAGCCCCCCGAGTTTATCGTCGAGTGAAGCTCGTGCGGTAAACTCAAGATTCCCGTCATCGTCGGTCCACCGGAGCGACCCATCGCGAAAAGGTTTGACTCGAGCCTCTTTTACTATTTATTTTTTATTTCTCTGGTCACTTTTCGTCTAGCCTCGCTACACGTGCCGATGGACCCTACCAACCACCTGTCGGGGCGTGGGTCCGTCGAAGATGACCTCTTCCCTCTGCTCGGGAATCAAGATGTAAACCTAGACGATTTTTGGGCGCAATTCTCATCCCCTGTGGCTACCCAAAACGCAGCGCCCCCATCATCGCCTTCGGGGATACGCGCACCGGAGACGTCGCTGGAGGCGATCTTCACTCGGTCGACGCGTGGCTGGCTGACGTGGAGGAGGGTACGCGCACCAGAGACGTCGCCAGAGGGGACCCCGACGTCGTCGGGGATGCGCGCGGCCCGGGGGAAGGTGCGCCAGCCGAGGTGAGTCCGCGCGAAGGTGGGCCGACCCCCGTCGGCCTTGTCTGTGCTAGAGGCGTTGCCGGGAGAGGCCTAAGCCGCGCTGGTGGAGCGCCCGCCCTGGAAGGAGTTGCGTCGGCCGAGCCGGGCGCAGGGAGAGTCGCGTCGGTCCCGGGTGGCGATGTCGGGACTGTCCGGCAAGCGGGCGGCGGCGAGGGAGGCCCGGGTACTCTGGGCCTGGCCTCCCTCGAAGAGGGATGCGCCGATGGAGGTCGATCGGAGGCGGGGGGCGCCGATGGAGGGCCGCCGGAGGCGGGCGGCGTCGTTGGCGGCAGCGCCAGAGACGAGGAGCGCCGGCCGGACAGCGCCGGCCAGGGGGCGACGGCCGAGGCGCTGGTCGCCCTAGCCCTAGGGGTCGGTGGCGTCCCATCTGGCGAGCCGGGCCGTGCTGCTGGGCCAGGCGCAAGCGCCGATGGGCCGGGCGAGAGCCCAAAGAGCCAGGGTGATCTAGGCGCGCGATGGGACTCTCCGACCAGGCCGGGCGCCGACGGTGGGCCCGCTGCCGGCCCGGACAAGGGGAAGACAAGGCCGGCCGGCTCAGGCGGCCGCCGTGAGGGGTCTGCAATCCGTGATGACCTGGACTGCTCGGGCGTTGATGTCCCGAGCTCGCTCTCGATCGTCAGTTTCACGAGTTTGAGGAAGCGTTACGGCATCCCGGATTCGGTGTCGATCCTGAGGCCGTTGCCCGACGATCGCCCGACTCGCCCTCCGAAGGGACACGCGGCCATTCACGAGGCGAGTCTTCGCGGGGGGCTACGGTTACCCTTTCAACCGGTGATCCAAGAGCTATTGATTCGATTGGGGGTGCATGCGTCGCTGATGTCTACGTCCTTCAACCGGGCGATCGCCGCGTGCCATATGATGCTCTATCGAGCAAAGAAACGGGCAGTCACCGCAGGCGATATCCAGGATCTCGTGGTCGTTCGCGAGGTCCCGGGGAAACCGGGCTTCTACTACGCGCGCCCTCGGAAGCGCATCTCCATCGTCACAAAGGTTACCTCGAAACATCGGTACCCTTGGGTGTGGGTTTCTGAGTCGACCTTCGGGGCGGCGCCCTTAACGTTTGGGCCCGCGGTCGACTTTCCCTCCGTCGGGGACGCAGAAGATTCCGAACTCGTATCCGTGATCAAAGCGATCCCGGATTCGAGGCGGCAGGGGTCACTGTTCGAGTCCCCGGACCTAATGGCGAGGACCGGGTGGTTCGTGCCTTATGACAACGCTCCTCCGTGTCTTGGTCTTGGCGTGGAGGTTACGGAGGGCCCTGTATCAGAGGCGGGGGGTTCGTCCACCCCTCCCCCCGACGCGGGGGGTACTAGTCGTTCACACGCTCTCATGTTATCACGCTTTTTGTTGTATTACGCTTATCGTGTGTGTTCTAACTTACTGTCGTCCCTCTCTCTTTCAGATACCATGCCCAGACGACATCGGCCGCACACACACGTGCCGAGAGTGGCACCTGTCGCTGAAGCTACGACCGCGGCTTGCCCCCGAGCTGAGGTTCGCCACCGAGAGTCGCCACCGCGGGCGGGGAACGAGGCGATCTCTTCTAACAAGCGATCGTCGTCATCGACTTCCTTCGGCCCACCCTCTGGCCACAAGCGCGCCCACACATCGACGGTGCCGGATAGCATGGATTCGATGCTCCTGGCGGAGGCGGCGGAGCTAAGGGATCAGTGCTCCCGAGGGATACTTGGGACCTCTCTGCGGGACTTCAAAGGTTTGCTGACGACAAGCGATCTGGAGCATTTCCAAAACGGGATCGGCGATGCCCGAAAGGTACGATTCGCCCGCTTATCTCATGCGTAACCATTATGCTTATTTCGACTATACGTATATCACTTGTCTCTGCAGATGCTCGTACGTCAAGAGCGAAGCGGTCGTATTCTCCGGGACCTGCTGCGACGCATGCAGATCATGGAGAAGGACAAGGAGAGCACGGCGGCCGCCCACGCTGACGCTCTAGCGGGAGCCCGCACCGCTCGAGAATTGCAAGCACTCGAGGATGAGCTTAAGCGAGCTCGCGAGGAGTCGGCGACCGAGAAATTGCTTCGCACGGCCGGGCATGCGTCTCGAGAGAAGGCAGAGCAGGCGGCCGACACCTTCTTAGGGGAGACGAAGAAGCTCCAGGCGGCGCTCTCGAGCCGGGACGAGGAGCTGAGCATCGTCCACGCTCGGCTGTCAGTGAGCGAGATCTCCCGGGTCAAGGCCGAGAGGGAGAGGGATACTTTGCGGGCGGAGGTGCAGATCCTTGCCGAGGAGAAAGACGACGCCGTGCAGTCCAAGATGGACTTGGAGGATGACTGGGACCTCGCGCTGGAGGCGGCCCGTTATGAGGCAGCCAAACGGGTCCGAGATGCGACCGCGAAGGAGAACGTGTCTCGTGGGACCACGTTTTCCTTCTTTGACGTCATGTTTCCTCCTCTGGACGACGAGCCGCCTGAGGACGACCTGCGCCCCCAAGCCCCCGCGGAAGCCGCCCAGTCGACAAACTGTCAATTTGACGGAGAAGCCATCGGCGGGTTTGGCGCCCCCTGCCCCGAGGATGACGAAGAGCAGATCGACTTCGGCTCAGAGTAGCCGAGTTTTCTTCGGTTTTGTTGTCGGCCCGTCTCGGACCGACGAAGAAGAAGGCATCGCTTCGACCCGTGAGACCGGCGTGAGGCCTTTGACGGCGAGACCTTGCCTCAGTCATTGGCCGGCCCAAACCAATGGCCGGCCCAAGGTTCAGCCGGCCCAAGGGTCAGTCGGCCCGTGACCGGCCCAAAGGTCAGCCGGCCAACGGCCGGCCCAAAGGTCATCCGGCCCACTGCCGGCCCAAAGGTCATCTAGCCGCGCAGTTAACTCGGCCAATGGCCGAGTGAATGCTCCAGAGCCGGCCTTGCTCCAGGGCCGGCCTTCCTCCAGGGCCGGCCTTCCTCCAGGGCCGGCCTTCCTCCATGGCCGGCCTTCCTCCAGAGCCGGCCTTCTTCCAGCGCCGGCCTTGCTCCAGAGCCGGCCTTCCTCCAGCGCCGGCCTTGCTCCAGAGCCGGCCTTCCTCCAGGGCCGGCCTTGCTCCAGAGCCTGCCTTCCTCCACGCCGGCCTTGCTCCAGAGCCGGCCTTCCTCCAGGGCCGGCCTTCCTCCAGAGCCGGCCTTGCTCCAGAGCCGGCCTTCCTCCAGGGCCGGCCTTCTTCCAGAGCCGGCCTTGCTCCAGAGCCGGCCTTCCTCCAGGGCCGGCCTTGCTCCAGAGCCGGCCTTCCTCCAGCGCCGGCCTTGCTCCAGAGCCGGCCTTCCTCCAGGGCCG
Organism: Urtica dioica subsp. dioica; assembly: GCF_054948205.1. NCBI lineage: Eukaryota > Viridiplantae > Streptophyta > Magnoliopsida > Rosales > Urticaceae > Urtica > Urtica dioica. The sequence continues at coordinate 6,895,163 of NC_142762.1, forward strand.
GCCTTCCTCCAGAGCCGGCCTTCCTCAGAGCCGGCCTTCCTCCAGAGCCGGCCTTGCTCCAGAGCCGGCCTTCCTCCAGGGCCGGCCTTTCTCCAGAGCCGGCCTTGCTCCAGAGCCGGCCTTTCTCCAGGGCCGGCCTTGCTCCAGAGCCGGCCTTCCTCCAGCGCCAGCCTTGCTCCAGAGCCGGCCTTCCTCCAGCGCCGGCCTTGCTCCAGAGCCGGCCTTCCTCCAGGGCCGGCCTTCCTCCAGAGCCGGCCTTCCTCCAGGGCCGGCCTTCCACCAGAGCCGGCCTTCCTCAGAGCCGGCCTTCCCCAGAGCCGGCCTTCCTCAGAGCCGGCCTTCCCCAGAGCCGGCCTTCCTCAGAGCCGGCCTTCCTCAGAGCCGGCCTTCCTCCATGGCCGACTCAGACCCGGCCTTCGGCCAAGGGGATGCCCAAAATGCCCCTTGGTCGCCTATAAATACCAAGGCACCTCCCTTGGTCCAGGGAATCCAATTTTGAGTCTCGAAACGCTGTCGAACTCATACTTCACTCGTTTCGCTCATCTTTGGCCTCTCACCACCTCTAAACCCTCTATATCCACCTCAATCCTACTAATGTTGAGCGTCGGAGAGGTAAACAGAGGCACCCCCTCTGTGTTCCCTTCTTAGCTCACGGTTCTCCTATCTTTTTCAGGTATGCCGGCGAGCTCAAACACCATTGACAGCTAAGGGAAGACTTGGGATACCAAGTCCGACACGCTCGAGTCAAGGCGAGGCCACTTGGTCCGGCCTTGGGTCTAACCGCCTTTGACTCCTAAATCGTTGTTCGAAAAACAGCGACAACATTTTGGGGCTAGAAGGAGGGGACCTCGACGCTCTCCCTTCCATTCCTCCATCATTACACCTACGACTCTCGAGAGATGAGTCATGTGCATGCCACCTCCGTGGGCGCCCGAGCGACTAGCTCGAGGCACGGCCTCCAAAGCTCTGCGCGCGATCTCGAAGGGCAACCTCATGATAATGAGAGCCAGCCCCGAGACCCGACGAATGACCCCGAGGCCGCAGTCCGAGAGGACACGGCTCAAAGGCTCGCCGAGCTCCTAGACCGCCCCGGCGTCACCGGCGCACTCATCACCGACCTCCTCGACTCCAACAACGTCGACGACGTCAACCACGAGACCAACCTTGACCACGCTGTTCATGAAAGTGGACGCACGCGCACGCCTCCAAGGGGACACCCTAGGGCGACCGCGTCAAGACGTCAACTTCCTGATGAGCACGCGCACGCGCCCTCGAGGGGACACCCTCGGGCGACCACGTCAAGGCTCCAAAGCTCACGCAATACCCGAGGACACTCAGTCTCGAGGTCCCGAAAGGGGCGCTCCAAGCTCACCATCCGCGTCCAAAACCCTTGTGAAGGTGACAACGTCGATGGTCGCGGCCTCCGCCAAAGGCGTCGCCCGAATGACACGCCATTAACAAGGGTGATAGGGACGGCCTCCGGGGACTTGAGAGACCACCTCAGCTCTCAAAGAGAGGATCACGAGTTTGACTTGAGAGAAAAACTCGATGCTCAACGCGAGACCGCGATCGTCTTGGGGCAGCAACCACCCAACATTGATCGAGCACCCAACCAGAAGCGCGCAGCCGCGGTTGCGATACCGGCCGTTGGTCTCGAGTCACGAAGGAAAAGGCGCCGGAAGGGTCAAGTCCCTAATGACCACCCTTCTCCAGCCCCGAAGCAATCCTTCGTCCCGCTCAACACAACGCCCGACCGGATCCTGAGCTTACGCCGCGATGAGCTGGGAAGCCCCGCTCCACTCGCAAAGGACCCCGCGAAGCGAGATCGAAGTATGTTATGCGAATATCACCAAGATCACGGACACGCAACCATTGAATGCTACCAACTTAGGAAGCAAATTGATTCCCTGATTCGAGGTGGGGATCTCAAGGAATTCGTCGCATCCGTTAGCAAGGTGACAACCCCGACCGAGCGCCCGACTCGTCGGATGGAATGAGGCATCTCAAGGGGCCGATGGTTAGGCCGGGGGTCCCAAAGAGAGACAAGCGCCCACCACTCGCCATGACGACTACCACGGCTTCCGCCATTAGACTCACGTCCGAACTCGATCGGCCTCGTGATCACTTTTATTTCGAAAATGTAATTTCCTTTTTTCAAAAAAGGCCAAGTGCCATGACAAACTGTAACGACCCCCTTATTGCAATAAAGAGTTATTTCACACATGAAATGTAACGCACACTATTGTATACCTCTAACATGAGAGTTTCTTGGCCTTTGTCTCACAAACGCAAGAAACTCGGGGGGCTAACAGGGATCAATGCTCAACGAAACTAGAGCTCCCTCGCTCAACAAAAAAAGAACAACCCAAAAATAAAAACAAAAGTATAACAAAGTCTCAAGGGGCCGATGGTTAGGCCGGAGGTCCCAAGGAAAGACTTATCGCGCAACTCCTTGTGCAGGCTCTACATGAGTCCTCGAGTTGAGTCCGAGTCCACGAGTTGACTGACACTCCTCGTGCCGACTCTTCACGTAACTCCTCGAGATGAGTACATTCCTCGAGTCGAGTTCGAATCCGCGAGTCGACCGATACTCCTCGCGCCGACTCTCCACGAAACTCCTCGTGCAGGCTCTACGTGAGTCCTCGAGTCGAGTTCGAGTCCACGAGTCGACTAAAACTCCTCGTGCCGACTCTTCACATGTCTCCTCGAGATGAGTTCATTCCTCAAGTCGAGCTTCGAATCCGCGAGTCGACCGATACTCCTCGCGCCGACTCTCCACGAAACTCCTCGTGCAGGCTCTACGTGAGTCCTCGAGTCGAGTTCGAGCCCACGAGTTGACTGAAACTCCTCGTGCCGACTCTTCACATGTCTCCTCGAGATGAGTTCATTCCTCGAGTCGAGCTCCGAGTCCGCGAGTCGACCGATACTCCTCGCGCCGACTCTCCACGAAACTCCTCGTGCAGGCTCTACGTGAGTCCTCGAGTCGAGTTCGAGACCACGAGTCGACTGAAACTCCTCGTGCAGGCTCTACATGAGTCCTCGAGTCGAGTTTGAGTCGACGGGTCGAGCGATACTCCTCGTGCCGACTCTTCACATGTCTCCTCAAGATGAGTTCATTCCTCGAGTCGAGCTCCGAGTCCGCGAGTCGACCGATACTCCTCGCGCCGACTCTTCACGAAACTCCTCATGCAGGCTCTACATGAGTCCTCGAGTCGAGTTCGAGTCCACAGGTCGAGCGATACTCCTCGTGCCAACTCTTCACATATCTCCTCGAGACGAGCTCATTCCTCGAGTCGAGCTACGAGTCCGCGAGTCAACCGATACTCCTCGCACCGACTCCTCACGAAACTCCTCGAGATGAGCACATCCCTCGAGTCGAGTTAGAGTCCACGAGTCGACTGATACTCCTCGTGCCGACTCTTCACATGTCTCCTCGAGATGAGTTCATTCCTCGAGTCGAGTTCGAATCCACGAGTCGACCGATACTCCTTGTGCCGATTCTTCACGGAACTCCTCGTGCAGGCTCTACGTGAGTCCTCGAGTCGAGTTCGAGACCACAAGTCGACTGAAGCTCCTCGTGCCGACTCTTCACATGTCTCCTCGAGATGAGTTCATTCCTCGAGTCGAGCTCCGAGTCCGCGAGTCGACCGATACTCCTTGCACCGACTCTTCACGAAACTCCTCGTGCAGGCTCTACATGAGTCCTCGAGTCGAGTTCGAGTCCACGGGTCGAGCGATACTCCTCGCGCCGACTCTTCACGAAACTCCTCGTGCAGGCTCTACGTGAGTCCTCGAGTCGAGTTCGAGTCCACGAGTCGACAAGCTACTCCTCGTACCAACTCCACATGTCTCCTCAAGATGAGTTCATTCCTCAAGTCGAGTTCGAATCCACGAGTCGACCGATACTCCTCACGCCGATTCTTCATGAAACTCCTCGTGCAGGCTCTACATGAGTCCTCGAGTTGAGTCCCGAGTCCACAAGCCAACTAACCACTCCTCGTGCAGGCTCTACAAGAGCCCTCGAGTTGAGTCCCAAGTCCACAAGTCAACTAACTACTCCTCGTGCAGGCTCTACATGAGTCCTCGAGTTGAGCCTTGAGCCCGCGCTCGCCGCCCAGCTCGTGAGCCGATAGGCAACGAGTTACAAATGGGTTCAAGGCTTGCGTCCGCTGGGCGTATCTGGTCTAGCCAGCGTCCACGGGAAACCTGGCCACACAAATGTGGCATCGCGCTCGCCGCCCAGCTCGTGAGCCGATAGGCAACGAGTTACAGATGGGTTCAAGGTTTACGTCCGTTGGGCGTATCTGGTCTAGCCAGCATCCACGGGAAACCTGGCCACACAAATGTGGCATCGCGCTCGCCGCCCAGCTCGTGAGCCGATAGGCAACGAGTTACAGATGGGTTCAAGGTTTGCGTCCGTTGGGCGTATCTGGTCTAGCCAGCGTCCACGGAAAACCTCGCCACGCAAATGTGGCATCGCGCTCGCCGCCCAGCTCGTGAGCCGATAGGCAACGAGTTACAAATGGGTTCAAGGCTTGCGTCCGCCGGGCGTATCTGGTCTAGCCAGCGTCCACGGAAAACCTGGCCACACAAATGTGGCATCGCGCTCGCCGCCCAGCTCGTGAGCCGATGGGCAACGAGTTACAAATGGGTTCAAGGCTTGCGTCCGCCGGGCGTATCTGGTCTAGCCAGCGTCCACGGGAAACCTGGCCACACAAATGTGGCATCGCGCTCGCCGCCCAGCTCGTGAGCCGATAGGCAACGAGTTACAGATGGGTTCAAGGTTTACGTCCGTTGGGCGTATCTGGTCTAGCCAGCGTCCACGGGAAACCTGGCCACACAAATGTGGCATCGCGCTCGCCGCCCAGCTCGTGAGCCGATAGGCAACGAGTTACAGATGGGTTCAAGGTTTGCGTCCGTTGGGCGTATCTGGTCTAGCCAGCGTCCATGGAAAACCTCGCCACGCAAATGTGGCATCGCGCTCGCCGCCCAGCTCGTGAGCCGATACGCAACGAGTTACAAATGGGTTCAAGGCTTGCGTCCTCCGGGCGTATCTGGTCTAGCCAGCGTCCACGGAAAACCTGGCCACACAAATGTGGCATCGCGCTCGCCGCCCAGCTCATGAGCCGATGGGCAACGAGTTACAAATGGGTTCAAGGCTTGCGTCCGCCGGGCGTATCTGGTCTAGCCAGCGTCCACGGGAAACCTGGCCACACAAATGTGGCATCGCGCTCGCCGCCCAGCTCGTGAGCCGATAGGCAACGAGTTACAAATGGGTTCAAGGCTTGCGTCCGCCAGCGCGTATCTGGTCTAGCCAGCGTCCACGGGAAACCTGGCCACACAAATGTGGCATCGCGCTCGCCGCCCAGCTCGTGAGCCGATAGGCAACGAGTTACAAATGGGTTCAAGGCTTGCGTCCGCCAGGGCGTATCTGGTCTAGCCAGCGTCCACGGGAAACCTGGCCACACAAATGTGGTATCGCGCTCGCCGCCCAGCTCGTGAGCCGATGGGCAACGAGTTACAAATGGGTTCAAGGCTTGCGTCCGCCAGGGCGTATCTGGTCTAGCCAGCGTCCACGGGAAACCTGGCCACACAAATGTGGCATCGCGCTCACCGCCCAGCTCGTGAGCCGATGGGCAACGAGTTACAAATGGGTTCAAGGCTTGCGTCCGCTGGGCGTATCTGTTCTAGCCAGCGTCCACGGGAAACCTGGCCACACAAATGTGGCATCGCGCTCGCCGCCCAGCTCGTGAGCCGATAGGCAACGAGTTACAAATGGGTTCAAGGCTTGCGTCCGCCAAGGCGTATCTGGTCTAGCCAGCGTCCACGGGAAACCTGGCCACACAAATGTGGCACCGCGCTCGCCGCCCAGCTCGTGAGCCGAAAGGCAGCGAGTCACAAATGGGTTTCAAAGGCTTGCGTCCGCCCGGGCGTATCTGGTCTAGCCAGCGTCCGCGGGAAACCCGGTCACACAAACGTGGCACCAAGGCTCCCCGAGGCCCAGGCCGTGCGGACCGATCACGCCTTCATTGGTAGGTCGAGAAGATAAGCCACGCACGATTAACCCGGAACAAAGGCTGTCCCTCGCGACGCACGAAAGTCGTCCCTCACGACACACAAGCCGTCCCTCACGACGCATTGAAAGCCCTTCTACGATGCGACCACAAACTCAAGAACATTTGTCCCGGGTCCGCACGTCAGCCCAAGTACTGAGTTTCCGCTCGACCCACGCTCGACCAGAAACTCGGGGGGCTAATGTTGTCGGCCCGTCTCGGACCGACGAAGAAAAAGGCATCGCTTCGACCCACGAGACCGGCATGAGGCCTTTGACGGCGAGACCTTGCCTCAGTCATTGGCCGGCCCAAACCAATGGCCGGCCCAAGGTTTAGCCGGCCAATGGCGGGCCGTATGCTCAGCCGGCCCAAGGGTCAGTCGGCCCGTGACCGGCCCAAAGGTTAGCCGGCCAACGGCCGGCCCAAAGGTCATCCGGCCCACAGCCGGCCCAAAGGTCATCTAGCCGCTCAGTTAACTCGGCCAATGGCCGAGTGAATGCTCCAGAGCCGGCCTTGCTCCAGGGCCGGCCTTCCTCCAGGGCCGGCCTTCCTCCAGAGCCGGCCTTGCTCCAGAGCCGGCCTTGCTCCAGCGCCGGCCTTGCTCCAGCGCCGGCCTTCCTCCAGCGTCGGCCTTGCTCCAGAGCCGGCCTTGCTCCAGAGCCGGCCTTCCTCCAGGGCCGGCCTTGCTCCAGAGCCGGCCTTCCTCCAGCCCCGGCCTTGCTCCAGAGCCGGCCTTCCTCCAGGACCGGCCTTCCTCCAGAGCCAGCCTTGCTCCAGAGCCGGCCTTCCTCCAGGGCCGGCCTTCCTCCAGAGCCGGCCTTGCTCCAGAGCCGGCCTTCCTCCAGGGCCGGCCTTGCTCCAGAGCCGGCCTTCCTCCAGCGCCGGCCTTGCTCCAGAGCCGGCCTTCCTCCAGGGCCGGCCTTCCTCCAGAGCTGGCCTTCCTCAGAGCCGGCCTTCCTCCAGAGCCGGCCTTGCTCCAGAGCTGGTCTTCCTCCAGGGCCGGCCTTCCTCCAGAGCCGGCCTTGCTCCAGAGCCGGCCTTCCTCCAGGGCCGGCCTTGCTCCAGAGCCGGCCTTCCTCCAGCGCCGGCCTTGCTCCAGAGCCGGCCTTCCTCCAGCGCCGGCCTTGCTCCAGAGCCGACCTTGCTCCAGGGCCGGCTTTCCTCCAGAGCCGGCCTTCCTCCCCTTCCTCCATAGCCGGCCTTCCTCAGAGCCGGCCTTCCCCAGAGCCGGCCTTCCTCATAGCCGGCCTTCCCCAGAGCCGGCCTTCCTCAGAGCCGGCCTTCCTCAGAGCCGGCCTTCCTCCATGGCTGACTCAGACCCGGCCTTCGGCCAAGGGGATGCCCAAAATGCCCCTTGGTCGCCTATAAATACCAAGGCACCTCCCTTGGTCCAGGGAATCCAATTTTGAGTCCCGAAACGCTGTCGAACTCATACTTCACTCGTTTCGCTCATCTTTGGCCTCTCACCACCTCTAAACCCTCTATATCCACCTCAATCCTACTAATGTTGAGCGTCAGAGAGGTAAACAGAGGCACCCCCTCTGTTTTCCCTTCTTAGCTCACGGTTCTCCTATCTTTTTCAGGTATGCCGGCGAGCTCAAATACCATTGACAGCTAAGGGAAGACTTGGGATACGAAGTCCGACACGCTCGAGTCAAGGCGAGGCCACTTGGTCCGGCCTTGGGTCTAACCGCCTTTGACTCCTAAATCGTTGTCCGAAAAACAGCAACAACAGGTTTTCCGCGCACTTGTTTAGCGCTTGCGTCATGCTTTCTTCCGGAATTTCGTTATGTCTTTCTTCCGTTAGAAGTTTGCCGTACTCTCATACTTTTCTTGTTGGATTGCTCGTACAACATTGTTTGCTTTAGTTAAAGCTTTTTCGTCTGTTATGCGTCTTATTTTCTCGACTTGCTATGCTTAGCGTAATCGATTCGCGCAATGTGATTGGTGCGTGTCTCATGAGCCCGGCTTGCCTTACCTAGCGTAACCGGTTTGCACGGCTTACTGCCGCACTTGGCGGCGAAGCTTCCCGCGGACGCTGGCTAGACCAGATTCGCCCGGCGGGTGCGACCTTCGGCCATCCATTCGTGACTCGTCGCCTATCGGCGTGTGCGAGCTGGGTGGCCGTCGCGCTCATCTTCCGGCGAGTACGCTACCTATCGGCGTGTGTATCGGGACGAGCTTGCAGTTCCCAGTGAGCGTGGTACTTGTCGGTACGCGCGTCACGTTTTGGGTTTTGACTACCGAGATCGACGGTCCGGTGCGCGGACGCGATCTACCGACGCCCCGTTGCCTATCGGTTTGCGGGGCGTGGAATTGTGCGAGAGCATCGCGCGGGGGTCGGAGGTCCGGTGCGCGGATCCGACTTGTTAATCTTTAGCTACCTTTCGGCGCGTAACACGTGCCATTGTGCGAGCTCGACTAGACGACGTGACGAGTTCGACTAGACGAAGTGACCAGCTCGACTAGACGAAGTGACCAGCTCGAAGTGACGAAGTGACCAGCTCGAAGTGACGAGCTCGACTAGACGAAGTGACGAGCTCGACAGCTCGAAGTGGCGAGCTGGAAGTGACGAGCTCGACTAGACAAGGTCAAAGTCCCAACAATCCATTAGCCCCCCGAGTTTCTCGGGTACTCGCAAAGAAGACGAGAAATTGTTACAAAATAAGGTAAAGGTTTCGAAGCGAAATGTAATTCGATTACAATGTTGAAATAGTTAAAAAATTACATTCCCAGGCCGTTTGGCCATACTTGAGATTTAAAATTGTCATTGCAATAATCGAAAATGAAATGACATAACAAAACATAGAGTAAGCGGGAACGGGCATCTATTGGTAGTATCGCCGAAGGTGCTCCGCGTTCCAAGGGTGCGTGAATACGAGTCCTTCCAGGTTCTCGAGCTCGTACGTGCCGTTGTGGATGGCTCGGCGCACGTGCTACGGACCTTCCCAGGTGGGGCCCAAGTCTCCCGCCCCTTGCACTTTGGTGTTTTGGAACACCCTCCTGAGGACGAGGCTTCCGTCGGTGAACTGCCGCAGCTTGACCTTGGAGTTGTAGTATTTTTCAACCTTCCTCTTTTGTGCAGCAAGGCGGGTGAGCGCGTCCGCCCTCTTCTCATCTATGAGGTCCAGCTCGAGCCTGATCGCGTTGTTGTTGGCGGCTTCTTCGTATTCCTCGATGCGCAGGGTCGGCAACTTGGTCTCGACGGGCACCACGGCCTCGATGCCGAACGCGAGAGCGAAAGGGGTTTCGCTGGTCGCGTTTCGCGCGGTGGTTCGGTACGCCCATAGGACCATGGGGAGCTCGTCGGCCCAAGCCCCCTTTTTCTCCTCCAGCTTCTTCTTCAGATTCTCCTTGATTGTTTTGTTGACCGCCTCTACTTGACCGTTGGCTTGAGGATGGCGGGGGGAAGAGAAAGTCTTGCTAATGCCCAACTGCTCGCATACTTCTCGGAGGCACGCGTTGTCAAATTGCTTTCCGTTATCGGTCATAATCGACGCGGGGATCCCGAAGCGGCAGACAATGTTCTTCCAGATGAAGTTCATTGTGTTTGTCTCGGTGATCTTTGCCAGCGGTTCGGCCTCTACCCACTTCGTGAAATAGTCGATCGCCACGATCGCAGGCTTGTATTGCCTCGGAGCCATAGGTAGCTCACCGATGAGATCGATTCCCCACTTCGCGAAGGGTCGCGGCACGATGATCGGGCATAGCGGGGCAGGCGCTTGGCGCGGGATGTGAGCGAACCTTTGGCATTTGTCGCATTTTTTGGCCCACTCGTGGGAGTCCTTTTTCAAGGTTGGCCAAAAATATCCGAGCCTTAGAAGCTTCAATGCCAAGGATTATCCGGCGGCATGGTTTCCGCACACCCCTTTGTGCACTTCACGGAGCGCTTTCTTCGCCTCGACCTCGGTCAAGCAGCGGAGGAGGGGCATGGAGTAGCCCCTCTTGAACAGGTTATTCTCCCTCATCGCGTACTTCGGCGCCAAGCTTCTTAGCTTTTTGGCTTCTTCTTTGTCTTCGGGGGTGACTCCTCGCTTAAGGAATTCCACGAGCGGAGTCATCCATGAGGGGGGCGGAGTCTCGTCGACTACCCCTACGTCGCCTCTCGAGACATAGGGTCGGGTCAGCACTTCGATCGGGACGCTGCCCTCGCCCTCCTCGTCTATCCCGGACGCGAGGCGGGCCAGGGCGTCAGCGTCGACGTTCGCCTCTCGAGGAACTTGGACGATCTCGAACCATGATAGGGCCTCTAGGTTCTCTTGGGTCTTGGACAGGTACGCGACCATGTTTGGCTCTTTTGCGGCGTAGTCGCCCTTAACCTGGTTCACAATCAACTGCGAGTCGCAGTGGATGCGCAGGTTTCGGATGCCTAGCTTGTTTGCTAGCTCCAATCCAACGATCAGAGCCTCGTATTCCGCCTCGTTGTTGGAAGCCTTGAACTCGAACCGCAGGGCGTATCTCAGTTTTTCCCTATCGGGATTTGTGAGCACAACGCCGGCGCCAGCCCCCCGGGCGTTTGACGCGCCATCCACGTGCAAGTCCCTGACCGGCCCTATCGGGTTGTTGGTCCTCTTCTTCGACGACTCGCTGTGGTTGTCCTCCTCGTCTTCTCTGCCCTCACCGCCTTTGTCCCCCTCATCAGCCGAGGGCGCGCCTGTGAACTCGGCTATGAAGTCTGCGAGGGCTTGGCCCTTGATGGCGGTTCTCGGTTGGAACTCGACCCCGTACTCGCCCAACTCTTGGGACCATACGGCCATTCAAGAGGAGGTCCCTTTTTGAAGGGCCTTCTCGATGGGATGCCCCGTGCAGACCACAATGGGGTGCGCCTGAAAGTAGGGTCGGAGTTTTCTCGCGCTCATGATAAGGGCGAGGGACAATCTCTCGATTTCCGGGTATCGAGTCTCGGTGTCGAGGAGCGCCTTGCTAACGTAATAGACCGGCCATTGCACCTTGTCTTCTTCGCGTATGAGAACCGCGCTCACGGCCCTGTCGGAAACCGCGAGGTAGATGTACAAGGTTTCGCCATTCTTTGGCTTTGCAAGGAGCGGGGGGGAGGCGAAATAGGCTTTCATTTCGCGTAATGCTTCCTCGCACTTCTCCGTCCACACGAACCCGTCGGTCTTCTTCAGTGCCTTGAAAAACGGTTGGCACTTGTCGGTGGCCTTGGACACGAATCGCGTCAGGGCGGCGATCCTTCTTGTCAGACTCTGAACTTCTTTCACTTTCTACGGCTACCTCATCTCTAAGATCGCCCTTATCTTCTCAGGGTTATCCTCGATCCCGCGGCGGCTAACCATATAGCCCAAGAATTTTCCGGACTCGACCCCAAAAGCGCACTTGTTGGGGTTGAGCTTCATCTTGTAGCGTCGCAGGATCGCAATAACATCTCTCTCAGGTCTCGGACGTGGTCGTGGGTCTTGAGGCTTTTGACGAGTATATCGTCCACGTAGACCTCTATGGTTTTTCCAATTTGATTGGCGAACATTCGGTTTACCAACCTTTGATACGTCGCTCCCGCGTTTTTGAGGCCAAAGGGCATGACCTTGTAACAGTAGAGTCCGCGGTTCGTAACAAAGGTGGTCTTGATCTGGTCCGGCTCGTGCATGCGGATCTGGTTGTAGCCTGGGTAGGCGTCCATAAAGCTCAACAACTCGTGGCCCGCCGTAGCGTCCACAAGCTGCTCGATCCTCGGGAGGGGGAAGCTATCTTTCGGGCAGGCCTTGTTGAGATCTTTATAGTCGATACAGATCCGCCATTTCTCGTTTGGCTTCTTGACCATCACCACATTGGACACCCACTTGGGGTGTTCCGCCTCCCTGATGAAGTCGGCGGCGAGAAGTTTGTCGACCTCTACACCGATGGCTTGGTATCTCTCTCCGCTGAACGTCCGCCGCGGTTGAACGCGTTCGGCTACTCTCTTGTCGTCGTTGAGACGGTGAACCATTATCTCGGGGTCGATCCCCGGCATGTCGGCGTGTGTCCACGCGAAGACGTCCTTGTGCTTGCGGAGGAAGGTGGTGAGCTGGTTTCGGACTTCGGACGGGAGATGGGCGCCTACCTTGACTACCTGGTCAGGCTTGGCGTCGTCCAACACGACGGGAACAAGGTCGTCCGGTGTCTCCACCTTTCGACGCCCGACATCGTCCCTCTGGTCCAGTTCTCCGAAGATTCCTCCTTCCTCTATTTCGCACGGGAACTTGTCCCCGAGCTGGAAGACGGTGCTCACCATGTTTCCCTTTTCTTTCCCGTCCACGCCTTGGATGTAGCACATCCTTGCCATTGATTGGTCTCCCAACATCATGGCTATCCCCTTGTCAGTCGGGAACTTCATCATCAGGTGGTAAGTGGACATAACGGCCTTCAACCGATTGAGGGTCGGGCGGCCAATTATGATGTTGTAGGCGGAGGGTTGGTCCACGACCAAGAACGATACGATGTGGGTGACCTCGAGCCCCCCCAGTGTCCCGAAGGTCACCGGGAGGTCGATGGTTCCCTCCGTCATAACCCTCTCCTCGGAGAAGCCGAAGAGCAGAGTCGAGATCGGGGTCGGTCTCATCCCAGATAGCTTCATCCTGTCCAGCGCCGCATTGAAGATTATATCGGCGGAGCTCCCATTGTCGATTAGGATTCTCCGGACGAGGTTGTTGGCGACCGGGGCTGAGACGACTATCGCGTCGTTGTGTGGGTGGAGGACTCACGCCGCCTCTTGGCCAGTGAAGAACATGGATTCGAACGGGGCCGGAGGAGGAGCCTCGTACGTATGGTTGATGTAGTGCGCTATTTTCCCTTGGGAAACTTCACGCGCGTACTTCTTCCTTTGCGTGGACGAGTCCCCAAACTCCGGGCCGCCCATGATTGAGCCCACGACGTGCAGTTGCGAGCTCTCCAGTTCTTCGATCGCTGCTCGGTCTGTGACGGTCATCGTTGCCGGACCCTTCCTTTCCTGCCGTGGACGCTCACCGTGCGCCGCGCCCGTCCCGATCGTTCTAAGGACGTACTCTTTCAGTTTCCCGTCTTGAATCAAGGCCTCGATCTGACGCTTGAGTTGATAGCATTCGGACGTCAGATGCCCGTGATCTTGGTGGTATTCGCAGAACTTGTTTCGATCCCTCTTTGCAGGATCCTTTGCGAGAGGAGTGGGGCTCCCTAGCTTGTCGCGGTGCAGAGCTAGGATCCGCTCTGGTGGGGTGTTCAAGGGGGTGAACGTCGAGAACTTTCGGAAGCTATCGACGTGTGATGGTCTTGGCCCGGGGAGGGAGCGGCCGTTAGGGGCCTGGCCTCCCTTGTTCCTCCTCTTTTGAGGGTCGGGACGATCTCCATCTTGGTCGTCGTGGCGTCGACTACCTTGCCCCCTTGACTTCCGGCCATCTCGGCCATCGAGATAATCCTCGATTCCCATATACGTGCGGGCTCTCGTCATCAGCTCCGCCATGCCCCGCGGGACTTTCCCAACAATGGACTTGAGGAAGTCGCCCGTGCGAACTCCCTCGGTGATCGCCATGATGGCGTCCTTGTCGTCGAACCCATCGACTTTGTGAGACTCCTCGGTGAAGCGAGCGAGGTATTGCCTCAACGTCTCGTCTCTCCCTTGCCGAATGGAGAGGAGGTGGGTCTTCGACTTCTTTTGTGCCACGAGCGTGGCGAAGCGGGCAAGGAAAGCCTCTTGTAAAGCCCGGAAGGACGGGATGCTCCCGGGTCTCAAGCTCCGGAACCACTCAATGCCCGACCCTGTGAGGGTTAGGCTGAAGGCTTGGCATAGGGTCACGTCCGGCTGCCCTTGCATTGTCATCCACGTCTCGTCGTGTTGGATGTGGAAGTTAGGGTCAGTCCGCCCATCATAGGGAGGGATGGACGGCAATTTGAAGTTCCCCACGCAAGGTTGCGCAAGGATTTGCGTGACGAAAGGAGAGTATGATTCCTCGATCCCTCCACACGGCCTCTGCCTCCCCGACTCCCTCATCTCGATGATTTGGTTTTGGAGGCTCTGAATCATCGTGACCATGTCAAGCCCGTTAGCAAGGCTGACCGCCGGGGCCACGGGAGTCGCCGGCTGGCGCTCGTTGGACGCTTGGTCCACGATATTGGCCTGAGGTTGGCCGAGAGTTGCGGCGGGGAGCGCGTCCCTCCGAGAGTTGAGCCTTTGGCGGAGATCCTCCCCTCGGGAGTTTCTCTGCGCCATCAAGCGCTCTCTAAGGTCCACGCTCGGCGCGTGGTGGGGCGAGTTCGCCCTTGGTTGGGCCGTGCGGCGAGCGCTTCGGCTATCGGCCCCATCATTGCCCAGAGTCGCTCTCTCCTCGGTGAGGGGCCATGTCCGGCCGCCTCTTGAAACCGAAGGGGCGAGTCCCCGGGAATGTGACCGTGCCTGTCGTCGCGCCGGACGCGACGGACCGGCCAAAGCACCATCGGGCCTCTCGGGTCGCGAATGGGCGAGGCTAGGAGTCGCCAAGTCGGTCCTTGACTCCCCCACATAGTCGGGGTCGGAGTCGTTATGGGCGGATCGATCCTCGACATCGTAGCCGAGGAGATCGGCAATGAGCGAGCCGTCGACGCCGGGACGGTCTAGAAGCTCTGCGAGCCGCCGAGCCGTGTCCTCTCGGAGCGCGGCCTCGGCGTCATTCGTCGGGTCTTGGGGCTGGCTCTTGTTATCACGAGGTTGCCCTTCAAGACGGTGAGCGAGGCTCCGGAGACCGTACCTTGAGCTCGTCGCTCGAGTGCCGGCGGAGGTCGCTGGAATGTGACTCATCTCTCGAGAGTCGTAAGAGTAGTGAGGGTGTGGAATGGAAGGGAGAGTGCGCTAAGGTCGGTGGTCCCCTCCTTCTAGCGCCAAAATGTTGTCGCTCGTTTTCGGACAACGATTTAGGAGCCCCGAACGGTTCGACCCGAGGCCGGACCAAGTGGTCGCGTTCGGGCTCGAGCGTGTCGGACTCGGTATCCCGAGCCTTCCCTTAGCTGTAGATGTCCCTTGAGTTCGTCCAAGCACCTGAAGAGGAAGAAAGAACACGTAAACTACAAAGGGGAAACAGAGGGGGTGCCTCTGTTTACCTCTCCGACGCTCAACATTAGTGGGATTGAGGTGGAGAATAGAGGGTTTAGGTGTTTAGGGGCTGAGACTTGAGAGAAACGAGCGAGAGGTGAGTTCGGCAGCGTTTCAATACTCAAGAATGGATTACCTATGGAAGAGGGCAGGCCTCTTGTATTTATAGGCGACCAAGGGGTCATTGGAGGGCCCCATGGCCGAGGATAGCCAATGGCCGAGGATAGCCGATGGCCGAGGATAGCCGATGGCCGAGGATAGCTGATGGCCGAGGATAGCCAATGGCCGAGAACAGCCAATGGCCGAGGATAGCCAGTGGCCGAGGAAAGCCAATGGCCGAGGATAGCCGATGGCCGAGGATAGCCGATGGCCGAGGATAGCCAATGGCCGAGGATAGCCAGTGGCCGAGGTCGAGCTCGTGAGGCCGAGGTCGAGCTCGTGAGGCCGAGGTCGATCCTATGAGGCCGAGGTCGAGCTCGCGAGGCTGAGGTCGAGCTCGTGAGGCCGAGGTCGAGCTCGTGAGGTCGAGGTCGATCCAATGAGGCCGAGGTCGAGCTCGTGAGGCCGAGGTCGATCCTATAAGGCCGAGGTCGAGCTCGTGAGGCCGAGGTCGATCCTATGAGGCCGAGGTCGAGCTCGTGAGGCCGAGGTCGAGCTCGTGAGACCTATGAGGCCGAGATCGAGCCCGTGAGGCCGAGGTCGAGCTCATGAGGCCGAGGATAGCCGAGCTCGGTCTTGGCCTCACGAGCTCGACCTCGGCCTCGCGAGCTCGACCTCGGCCTCATAGGATCGACCTCGGCCTCACGAGCTCGACCTCGGCCTCACGAGCTCGACCTCGGCCTCACGAGCTCGACCTCGGCCTCATAGGATCGATCAATGGCAGGGGCAAGTCTGGTCATTGTCTTGCCCTTGTTTGGTCGTGATTGAGGTCGGGCCGATAACATATATCACATCTCTGGTTTAGTTACATTTATGTCAGTAGTTACATGGTTTAAGTAGTCGAAAATAAATAATTGCTTCAGTTTTGTGTTTCATGATGAATTGTAATTGTTTGTCTGATCTTTTGATTTGTGTTCAGTCATGGCGACGTTATGTCAGTGAGGACTAGATGGGCGAATACAACTTCAACTTCCATGGGAATGTGGATAACTTTGCCGAGAACTGTGCAATGACATAGAATCAAATAGATTTGTTCAAGGAATCTTGTTTTGGACGCTTTCTGTCCTTGCCAACAATCACCCGGTCTTCAAAACTAATTAGCAATCTGATGTTGAGAACCGGGTACTACGAAGGACAACCCCAATCGGCGGACAAGCTACTTATCGAGCTTGGCAGAACTCCTAGGGAGTTCACGAAGCAACATTACGCAAATATAATGGGGTTGAAGTTGGCCGAGGATTACAACTTCAAGGAGATGGAGTACACTGACGTAATTGAAAAAGGCCTCTTCGACGAGACTTTCCAAAAAGGGGCACTTGCCTCTAGATGAAATATCTCCGCTTTCATTGAGCCGAGCAAGGAATGGGGCGACGTAAAGCGGACTCGCTTCCTACTTCTCCATTTCTTATACAACGTGCTTCTCTCTGGCCAACCGGCCAGTCTATTGCCGACTTTGTCATACATAAAGATGGTAGATGATCCCGACGCATTCAACAACTTTCCATGGGGCAACGTAGCATGGGACTACTTCATGTCCGGAGTGAGGTCATTCATGACGAAGGCGAAGACGAAGCGAGGGACGAAGTCGAAGCCGCATCTCCCTGGGTTCTTACATCCTCTGTAGGTCTGGGCGTACAAATGCATCCCGAGACTTCAAGAGCGAGGTTTCTGCACAGTCTTCAATGCTTCTGTGGATCCCTTGTTGTTGAAGTGGTCCTCGAACTCCAAAGTGACCGAGGGGGGTATCCAAAGAATTGGGCTCGACGATGTCGAATTCAGAGATCTTGGCAGCGAGAAGGCTGGTGACGAGGAGCCCGAGTCCTCCAAACCTTTGCGAGACTTTGTTTTGCCACCTGCCTCGAAGAAGACCAAGTCGGGTGACATAAAAACCGAGGTACGTAATTCAAAAGTAACTTTTAGTGACATGTTCAGACGGTAGTGACATGTTGAGTGAAAGATTTTGTGACTGATTTTTCAGGAGCAATTGACCAACCTAGAGAATGAGGTCGGTAATCTACGAGTAGACCTGGAGGAGATCCGAAAACACATAGGTTCGCTTGCGCATGACCTAAAGCACGTGTTGGAGGATCTTGACATGCGGTCGGCAAAGAAGGCAGCGAAGGACAAGATTTTGGAGGAGGTAGCAGAGTAAGAGTCTGAGGAGAGGAGGAGCAGAGAACAGACTAAGAGAGAGAAAATCAACCCTGGTGACGGAGGGCGACAAGCAAGTGAAAGTGAAGCCTGTGAGAAGGAAAAAGAAGAAGAAGAAGAAGAAGAAGAAGAAGAAGAAGAAGAAGAAGAAGAAGAAGAAGAAGAAGAAGAAGAAGAAGAAGAAGAAGAAAAGAATGAGGAGAACGAGACCCTCGCCGATGACAAAGACTCTCTCACCGGTGAAAAATAGGTTGTCACTAGTGACGAAGAGGCTGTCATCGTTGAGAAAAATGCTGTCAGTAGTGACCCAACCGATGTCACTACCGATAAAGAAGAAGATACAGGAAAGGAGAAAGATGGAGATGGGAAGAAAAAGAAAAAAGAAGACAGGGATTGCAAAGAAGAAGACAAAAAAAGGACGACGATGCTGATGATGATGACGATGACGGAGATGAGGCTAAGCAGGCAAAGCAAAGAAGTGTAGACTCTGCTGCTGGTGATGCGGTTGAAGGTGATGCAGAAGAAGAAGAAGCGCATCACGTCCCAGCAGCTGTCGGCGGATGTACTGATGCTGCATCTCCAGCCGAACCAGCCTCATCGTCATATTCAATCCAAGTGGATTCGGATTCGAGACTTACATGTTCAGTGCGTATGATTCGTCAAAGACATCTCGGAGTGAAGGAGCGTCGGAGATACTAAACATTCCAGACTCTCCGGTAAACTACTTAATTCCGGCAATAATATAGGGAATAATATATAGAGATTTACATCGCATGCCTATAGTGACGTCTAAGAGGTTTACTGACATGTTTAGTCTGTAGTGACATAATTCGGCTTTAGTGACATTTTTTGAATCTAGTGATCTAAGTCCGCCTTAGTGACATGTTCTGCAGTTAGTGACCCGAATCTACGTTAGGGACATGTTAGAACATTAGGGACATCCTTCTTGTTTATTGAAATGTACTTCAGTTATTGACATGTTTATGCGTTTGTGACATTCGCTGAATGGAGATTTTAATCTTACAGGAGAAGAAGAGGGTTATGAGAAGTCCACAAGCATACACTCCCACAGTGCCAAAGGTCTGTGCTAAATTCACCATCGGAGTAAGGAAGCCAGCAAAGCATCCGCTCTCGGAGCCTAAGGCAGCGCCGTCGGATGTTGATGTGGAGGACATGGCAACGTGGTTGAAAAAAGGTTGAAGAGGTAACATATACATCATAATTTTTGAATAATTTAAGTACTGGATTGCTGCTATAATAAATGAGTATGTAAAAAAAAAGGTCCAAACATGATGTTGGGTACGCCGCCATCCACGAGAAGCTGCACAGGAGGTTCTGTTGGAATTGATCTAGGGTTTAAGAAAAAAGTTTAACGCTTCGGTAAGCGGCGGAATTTTAAAAAATTTCTTTTGCAAGTAAAACAGTTTTTACTAACCTAGACAAAGAGCAAGCACATGTAAATAAAAACTATTATGAGCATAAATAAGTTACTAACCTCTTTAGAAGCTTGAACGTTGATGAGCATTCAGAAGGTTGAAAACGTTCATCTCCCTCGCAACACGTCTCTCTTCCTTCCTCGGCAACTCGAGCAACCACGAAAGTTTCTATCACTAAATCACTCGAGAGAAAAGGAATTAGTGTGTGGGCACTTTTAAACACTACGACTTAAGAACGAGTCTTGAAGTCGAAGACCTAAACTCTAGGTCAAATGAGGACCTAGGTGCCAAAACAAAAATGAAATTGAATAGAGAGAGAGAGAGAGAGAGGATCGGCCAAGCTAGAGAGAGAAGCTCTCAAATCTCTAGAACTTGGGATGAATGAAATGTGTGGAATGAGGCTCCTATTTATAGGAGAGGTCTCACCTTCAATTAGGTAGTTTCCTCTTCTATAGAATATCACATATTCATGAGCCAATTTCCCCTTTTCTTTCATGAGGCACACGGCCAAGAGGATCCAAGTACATCCTTGGATTTGTTTCCTCTTTTATTCCCATTTGGCCGCCCCCTATGCTTTCCTCTTTGGAGGAAATTTTTTTCCTCTTTTTATTTTGGCAAGTATCTTGATACATTTATGCACAAAATATTCTCTCTTTCTCTTGGGTAGTAGGCGCCCATTTCAACTCTAGAAGGAGCTTCTAGAAGCTCCTTCATTTGTTCATGACAACATGAAAAAGGCCCATTAAGAATTTTCAATAAAATTCTTATGAAATGAAATTAATCCACAAGGCCCAATAAGACTAATATTGGCCGAGTGGTACATGTCATTAAATGACCTTGTCAAAAAATTTATTGACATTCATTTCATCCTATGTCTCAAAAGACAAAAATACCCTTTTGACAATTTTCGTAAAATTTGTCTCGTTCTTGTTTTGACTTAGCTTCTAGTTTAACTATTCCTACTCGATGTGATTCGTGACAGTGACCTCATGGATCCAAATGAACAAAGCTTGAGCTAAACACCTGGACTCAAAAGTTCACAAACCTTTTCCAAGTTTAGCTTAATGTCAACTGACTCCACTAAAGAGTTGACACTGAAAATCTCTCGGTTCAAATGAATTTATTTTCTACTCAAGAATTCAACCAAATTATGATGAGCGGATCCACTGAATATTATCTATGTTTACCCTTCATGAATATCATCAGTTAGCCGGGATTTACAAAATTACCATTTTACCCTTCTAGCTGTTATTTCCTCAACTCATTTGTCGCTTGTGAATAAGTTAGAAACAATGTATTGACGAGTTGCTAACAAGTCACATTGTTTCATCCAAAAGAGTCAAGACTCAATTTGGACACTGGCCAGTTCATTTATTCACACTCCAAGGAACAAAGCATGAGGTGATATTGCATTTCAGCAATCTTGTACATGAATTCCATATCTATGAGAACTTCACAAAGTTACTCATGACATTCTCACAACTTAGTACTTCACCAATAGGCCCTGTTCGGAATCACATAGTGAGTCCGAACTCTGACTTTCTCAAATGAGAATACTAAGGTGTGAAATGACATGTCTCATTTCAGGATTAAGGTAAGCACGATGCAATTCATACATAGTGACTTCGAGACATAAGAGGTTAAATGGTTTGTTCTTATCTTGTCTCTAGAAGTGCACTGGTCAATTCAGTACCTTGAGAAGATACCTAGAAGAACTATAGAGTCTCCAACTCTCAATGCCTCATAACCAGACATCATAGATTCTTCTAACAATCATACTGAGGTCAATAGTCCTTTGACCCTTAGATTGCGAATGTATCGGTTTAAGAAAACTACGAAGAGTTTGTTCATGCAAATCTTGTTGTCAATGGTGCCCACAAGAAGAGTTGTAATCTTTATATTCTACATTTGATGTAATAAAGTCTCATGAAGACTCTTGCTTGTAATTGCCTATCTATTCATTAATAAAGTTGAAACGTTCATTCAATATTCTTTGTCTGAAGCTTTACGATAAAACATTAGTCTTTAGTCCATAAACAAACTAAACAACTTACAAAGAGACAAATGTAGATTTGCATGAACAAACTCTTCGTAGTTTGCTTAAAATGATATATTCGCAATCTAAGGGTCAAAGGACTATTGACCTCAGTATGATTGTTAGAAGAATCTATGATGTCTGGTTATGAGGCATTGCGAGTTGGAGACTCTATAGTTCTTCTAGGTATCTTCCAAAGGTACTGAATTGACCAGTTCACTTCTAGAGACAAGATAAGAACAAACCATTTAACCTCTTATGTCTCGAAGTCACTATGTATGAATTGCATCGTGCTTACCTTAATCCTGAAATGAGACATGTCATTTCACACCTTAGTATTCTCATTTGAGAAAGTCAGAGTTCGGACTCACTATGTGATTCCGAACAGGGCCTATTGGTGAAGTACTAAGTTGTGAGAATGTCATGAGTAACTTTGTGAAGTTCTCATAGATATGGAATTCATGTACAAGATTGCTGAAATGCAATATCACCTCATGCTTTGTTCCTTGGAGTGTGAATAAATGAACTGGCCAGTGTCCAAATTGAGTCTTGACTCTTTTGGATGAAACAATGTGATTTGTTAGCTCCTCGTCAATACATTGTTTCTAACTTATTCACAAGCGACAAAGGAGTTGAGGAAATAACAGCTAGAAGGGTAAAATGGTAATTTTGTAAATCCCGACTAGCTGATGATATTCATGAAGGGTAAACACAGATAATATTCAGTGGATCCGCTCATCATAATTAGGTTGAATTCTTGAGTAGAAAATAAATTCATTTGAACCGAGAGATTTTCAGTGTCAACTCTTTAGTGGAGTCAGTTGGCATTAAGCTAAACTTGGAAAAGGTTTGTGAACTTTTGAGTCCAAGTGTTTAGCTCAAGCTTTGTTCATTTGGGTCCATGAGGTCACTGTCACGAATCACATCGATTAGGAATAGTTAAACTGGAAGCTAAGTCAAAACAATAAGGAAAATTGTCGAAAGGGTAATTTTGTCTTTTTGGACATGGCATGAAATGAATGTCAATAAATTTTTTGACAATGTCATATGATGACATATTATATCACACGGCCATAACATGTTTATTGGGCCTTGTGAATTAATTTCATTTCATAGAATTTTACTAGAAAATTCTTAATGGGCTTTTCTTATGTTGTCATGAACAATTAAAAGAAAACCTAGAAAGCCTTTCTAGAAGGCTATTGGCCGTCCAACCCAAGTGAATGGGAGACCAAATTTCGTGCAGCCCTTAGTGTGAAAGAGAGTTTATTTTGTGCATTGATGTATGAAGATACTTGCCAAAAGAAAAAGAGGAAACAAATTTCCTTTAGAAGGAAACTACCTTTTGAAGGTAATCCTCCTCCTATAAATACCCCACATCTTTCCTCCCATTTGATTCATTCCACATAAGTTAGAGATTGAGAGCCTCTCTCTCTAGAACTTGTGGCCGCCCCTCTCCTCTCTCTCTCTAGTCAATTTCGTTTTATTGTTTTGGCACCTAGGTCCTCATTTGACCTAGAGTTTAGCTCTGCGACTTCAAGACTCGTTCTTAAGTCGTAGTGTTTAAAAGTGCCCACTCACTGATTCCTTTATTTCGAGTGATTTAGTGATAGAAACTTTCGTGGTTGCTCGAGGTGCCGAGGAAAGAAAGAGAGACGTGCTGCGAGGGGAGACGAGCGTTGCAAACTTTCCAAAAGCTTCTCAAAGTTCAAGCTTCAAGAAAGGTTAGTAAACTTCTTAGCTCATAATAGTTTTTATTTATATGTGCTTGCTCTTTGTCTAGGTTAGTAAAAACTGTTTTACTTGTAAAAGAAAATTTTTAAAATTCCGCCGCTTACCGAAGCGTTAATTATTTTCTTAAACCCTAGATCGATTCCAACAAATCTACATTTGTCTCTTCGTAAGTTGTTAGGTTTGTTTATGGACTAAAGACTAATGTTTTATCATAAATCTTCAAATAGACAAGGAGGAATGAATGAACGTTTCAACTTTTTATTAATGAATAAGCAATTACAAGCAAGAGTCTTCATGAGACTTTATTACATCAAATTTACAAAATAAAGACTACAACTCTTCTTGTGGGCACCATTGACAACAAACTCCCACTTGACTCAAAGAAGATGTGTGTAGTCCTTCATGCCTAATCCCTCACGATGTTGGTCGAAGACCTTGTTCGCTAGGGCCTTGGTGAATGGATCTGCTAGGTTGTCCACTGTTGAGATCTTCTTCACTTCCACGTCTCCGCGCTGCACGATCTCTCAAATCAAATGGTATTTCCTCTCAATATGCTTAGAGCGCTTATGGCTTTGAGGTTCCTTTGAGTTAGCGACAACCCCACTATTATCACAATAAAGGGTCATGGGCTCATCGACGTTTGGAACAACTTCCAAATACTTAAGGAATTTTCTAAGCCATACAGCCTCTTTGGATGCTTCAGAAGCAGCCACATATTCTGCTTCCATTGTGGAGTCAGCAATGCAAGATTGCTTAATACTTCTCAACACAATAGCTCCACCATTAAGGATGAACACAGATCCCGAAGTGGATTTCCTGGAATCCTTATCCGCTTGAAAATCGGAGTCGGTATATCCCGTCATATTCAGGTCAGTACCTGAGTATGTAAGCATCAAGTTCCTAGTTCTTCGAAGATACTTAAGAACATGCTTAACATCAATCCAGTGCTCGGGTCCAGGGATGGATTGGAAACGGCTAACTACGCCAACGGCGAAACAGATGTCAGGTCTAGTGCAAAGCATAGCATACATGAGGCTTCCTACGGCAGAGGCGTAAGGAATCTTCCTCATATCTTCAATCTCTTGTGCAGTCTTGGGAGACTGGTCCTTAGAGAGTGAAACTCCATGCCTAATGGGTGTTTGACCCTTCTTGGAGTCTTGCATCGAGAAGCGATCCATCACCTTATCAATATAAGATGCTTGAGAGAGCGACAGGGTCCGGTTTTTCCTATCTCGAAAGATTTGGATCCCCAGAATGTACGCGGCTTCTCCTAGATCCTTCATATCGAATTGCTTTGCCAGCCAGACCTTAACCTCAGATAACTTACCCACGTCATTACCAATGAGTAGTATATCATCGACATAAAGTACCAGAAACACAACTTTGCCTTCGTGTATTAACTTGTAAACACAAGGCTCATCTATTGATTGTTCAAAGCCGAAGCTTTTCACAGTTTCATCGAATCTAATATTCCATGACCTAGATGCTTGCTTGAGTCCATAAATGGACTTAAGTAACTCACAAACCTTGGTCTCTTGACCTTTTTCCACGAAACCGTCTGGTTGAGCCATGTAAATGCGCTTGTCAAGATTGCCATTCAGGAAGGCTGTCTTGACATCCATTTGTAAGATCTCATAGTCGAGAGCTGCAGCTATTGATAGGAGTATGCGGATGGATTTAAGCATCGCGACTGGCGAGAAGGTTTCTTCATAGTCAATCCCTTCTTGTTGGGTATAACCCTTTGCCACAAGTCGTGCTTTGAACGTCTCGACGTTCCCATCCGGACCCCTTTTCATCTTGTATATCCATTTACACCCTACGGGTTTAATCCCTTCGGGAAGGTCTACAAGTTTCCAGACTTTGTTGACATACATCGAGTGCATCTCAACTTTCATGGCGTTATGCCAAAGGTTTGATTCAGAACAAGCCATCGCTTGGCTATAGGAAACAGGATCATCCATGTCAGAGACGGCTACAAGAGAGTCTCCATAAGACATGTACCTGTCAAGCTTTTGAGTAGCCCTCCCACTACATCGAAGTACTACTTGACGAGATTCTGAAGAGTTAGGTTGTGTTTCAGTAGGGGTAATGTTGTCGGCCCGTTCCGGGTCGACAGCGCCCGCGGGCGCCCGCGAGGTCCCATGGCTGAGAGGCCAAAGACCGGCCTCATGAGTTAGACCGGCCTCACGAGCTCGACCTCGGCCTCACGAGCTCGACCTCGGCCTCACGAGCTCGACCTCGGCCTCACGAGCTCGACCTCGGCCTCACGAGCTCGACCTCGGCCTCACGACCTCGACCTCGGCCTCACGACCTCGACTTCGGCCTCACGACCTCGACTTCGGCCTCACGACCTCGACCTCGACCTCGGCCTCACGACCTCGACCTCGGCCTCACGACCTCGACCTCGGCCTCACGACCTCGACCTCAGCCTCACGACCTCGACCTCGGCCTCACGACCTCGACCTCGGCCTCACGAGTTCGACCTCGGCCTCATGAGCTCGACCTCGGTGTCACGAGCTCGACCTCGGCCTCATGAGCTCGACCTCGGCCTCATGAGCTCGACCTCGGCCTCACGAGCTCGACCTCGGCTTCACGAGCTTGACCTCGGCCTCACGAGCTCGACCTCGGCCTCATGAGCTCGACCTCGGCCTCACGAGCTCGACCTCGGCCTCATGAGCTCGACTTCGGCCTCACGACCTCATGAGCTCGTCCTCCAGCTACATGGCCGACCTCTGACCTCATGAGCTCGGCCTCCAGCTCCATGGCCGACCTCCGACCTCATGAGCTCGGCCTCCAGCTCCATGGCTCGACCTCGTCCTCACGAACTCGACCTCGACCTCATGAGCTCGACCTCGGCTATCCTCGGCCATTGGCTATCCTCGGCCATTGGCTATCCTCGGCCATTGGCTATCCTCGGCCACTGGTTATCCTCGGCCATTGGCTATCCTCGGCCATGGGGCCCTCCAATGACCTCTTGGTCGCCTATAAATACAAGAGGCCTGCCCTCTTCCAAAGGTAATCCATTTTTTGAGTCCCGAAACGCTGTCGAACTCATACTTCACTCGTTTCACTCATCTTTGGCCTCTCACCCTCTAAATCCTCTATACTCCACCTCAATCCCACTAATGTTGAGCGTCGGAGAGGTAAACAGAGGCACCCCCTCTGTTTTCGCTTCTTAGCTCACGGTTCTCTCACCTTTTCCAGGTATGCCGGCGAGCTCAAACACCATTGACAGCCAAGGGAAGACTTGGGATACCGAGTCCGACACGCTCGAGTCAAGGCGAGATCACTTGGTCCGGCCTTGGGTCTAACCGCCTGTGACTCCTAAATCGTTGTCCGAAAAACAGCGACAACATTTTGGCGCTAGAAGGAGGGGATCTCGAGAACAATCACGAGCTCTCCACCGGCAAACTCACTTCCTCCACGGAAGACCACAAAAAATCAAAGCCAACAATTTCCTCTCCCATTTTATTCTTCAGCCACAAACAAAAGAAAGAAAAAAAGATTCCTCTCTGGTCTTCATCTCAGACTCTCCAGCGAGAAGAAAAGTCATAGAAAAGAAAAAAAAGAGAAGAGATAGAAGAAAGGAAAGAGAAGGAGACGGCGGCCACATCGGCGCTCTCGGCGACAACGGTCACAGCTCCTCCACCCACATCGTCGCCCCGGCAACGAGGTCTGGTCCGTGCTCACCTTACCTCTCCAGCGGCGATCATGGCGATGGGGAAGAAGGGTCCGGAGCTTGCATCGATGGAGATCTGGGACCGGTGAATGAGCTTTCAGCCGCGCGAAGAAGAGGAGCGGGTCCGAAGCCATGAGCACAGGCGAGCTGGTCTCCTCGGGTCAGCTGGTCATCGAGCGCTGCAGATCCACGCTATGCCTCCTTGCGCGAACCTACTCCGACGCCCGCCGAAGCCTCGACTCCCGCACGCGCAAGCCGACTCCGGTGCTCGCCGAAGCTTCCATCCCAACCGATGCTGCAGATCTGTTCGGCCCCAGCACGCGCGAGCCGACTCCGGTGCTCGCTGAAGCTTCCATCCCAACCGACGCTGTAGATCCAGACGACCCCGACGCTCGCGATCCAGCCTCGACGCTAGCCAAGACCTCAGCCCCAATCGTCCCACCACGAACGCCGGCGGGACGAGCTCCTGCCAGATCGACAGCCACCTGAGCCGACGTTAGTAGAGATCCAAAGTCGACCCTCGTCAGCGCGCGCGACAGCTCCGACGCCGCCATGGAGGAAGGGTGGTGCTCGGTCCCTTGGAGCAGATCTGACCCGGGCAGCGCAGAGGAGAGCTCCTTGGCTCGCGACCCAGGTAACCCCGACGCCCGCCAAGAAGCTCCAATGCTCGCTGGACCTCCAGCTGTCGCACTCGAAGGCCCCAACGCCGTGGAGGGAGAACAGAGCCCAACCACGGTGCACAGATCTGGTACAAACGCGCGAGGGGGAAAAGTCCATTGGGCTTAGGTGGACCACTCGGTGAGGCGACGAGCCCCGAGATAGCGTCCCCGACGGACCACTCGGCGAGGCGACGAGCCTCGAGATAGCGTCCCCGACAGACATACTCGGCTAGGCGACGAGCCCCGAGATAGCGTCCCCGACGGACCACTCGGCGAGGCGACGAGCCTCGAGATAGCGTCCCCGACAGACATACTCGGCAAGGCGACGAGCCCCGAGATAGCGTCCCCGACGGACCACTCGACGAGGCGACTTTCTCCTCGAGTTGAGTTCACTCCTCGAGTCGAGCACCAAGTCCACGAGTCGACAAGCTACTCCTCGTGCCGACTCTACATTACTCCTTGAGTTGAGTTCACTCCTCCAGTTGAGTTTCAAGTCCACGAGTTGATCGACAACTCCTCGTGCTGACTCTACATTTCTCCTCGAGTTGAGTTCACTCCTCGAGTCGAGTACCGAGTCCACGAGTCGGCAAGCTACTCCTCGTGCCGACTCTACGTTTCTCCTCAAGTTGAGTTCACTCCTCGAGTCGAGTACCGAGTCCACGAGTCGACAAGCTACTCCTCGTGCCGACTCTACGTTTCTCCTCGAGTTGAGTTCACTCCTCGAGTCGAGTACCGAGTCCATGAGTCGACAAGCTACTCCTCGTGCCGACTCTACACTACTCCTCGAGTTGAGTTCACTCCTAGAGTTGAGTTTCGAGTCCACGAGTCGATCGACAACTCCTCGTGCCGACTCTACATTTCTCCTCGAGTTGAGTTCACTCCTCGAGTCGAGTACCGAGTCCACGAGTCGACAAGCTACTCCTCGTGCCGACTCTACATTTCTCCTCGAATTGAGTTCACTCCTCGAGTCGAGTATCGAGTCCACGAGTCGACAAGCTACTCCTCGTGCCGACTCTACATTTCTCCTCGAATTGAGTTCACTCCTCGAGTTGAGTTTCGAGTGCACGAGTCGATCGACAACTCCTCGTGCCGACTCTACATTTCTCCTCGAGTTGAGTTCACTCCTCGAGTCGAGTACCGAGTCCACGAGTCGACAAGCTACTCCTCGTGCCGACTCTACATTACTCCTCGAGTTGAGTTCACTCCTCGAGTTGAGTTTCAAGTCCACGAGTCGATCGACAACTCCTCGTGCCGACTCCACATTTCTCCTCGAGTTGAGTTCACTCCTCGGGTCGAGTACCGAGTCCACGAGTCGACAAGCTACTCCTCGTTCCGACTCTACATTTCTCCTCGAGTTGAGTTCACTCCTCGAGTCGAGTACCAAGTCCACGAGTCGACAAGCTACTCCTCGTGCCGACTCTACATTACTCCTCGAGTTGAGTTCACTCCTCGAGTTGAGTTTCGAGTCCACGAGTCGATCAACAACTCCTCGTGCCGACTCTACATTTCTCCTCGAGTTGAGTTCACTCCTCGAGTCGAGTACCGAGTCCACGAGTCGACCAGCTACTCCTCGTGCCGACTCTACATTTTTCCTCGAGTTGAGTTCACTCCTCGAGTCGAGTACCGAGTCCATGAGTCGACAAGCTATTCCTCGTGCCGACTCTACATGTCGCGTCGAGTTGAGTCCAATCCTCGAGTCAAGTACCGAGTCCACGAGTCGACAAGCTATTCCTCGTGCTGACTCTACATGTCGCCTCGAGTTGAGACCAATCCTCGAGTCAAGTACCGAGTCCGCGAGTCGACTAGCTACTCCTCGTGACGACTCTACGTGTCTCCTCGGGTTGAGTTCACTCCTCGAGTCGAGTACCGAGTCCATGAGTCGACAAGCTACTCCTCGTGCCGACTCTACATTTCTCCTCGAGTTGAGTTCACTCCTCGAGTCGAGTACCGAGTCCACGAGTCGACGAGCTACTCCTCGTGCCGACTCTACATTTCTCCTCGAGTTGAGTTCACTCCTCGAGTCGAGTACCGAGTCCACGAGTCGACAAGCTATTCCTCGTGCCGACTCTACATGTCGCCTCGAGCTGAGTCCAATCCTCGAGTCAAGTACCGAATCCACGAGTCGACAAGCTATTCCTCATGCCGACTCTACATGTCGCCTCGAGTTGTGACCAATCCTCGAGTCAAGTACCGAGTCCGCGAGTCGACTAGCTACTCCTCGTGACGACTCTACGTGTCTCCTCGGGTTGAGTTCACTCCTCGAGTCGAGTACCGAGTCCATGAGTTGACAAGCTACTCCTCGTGCCGACTCTACATTTCTCCTCGAGTTGAGTTCACTCCTCGAGTCGAGTACCGAGTCCACGAGTCGACGAGCTACTCCTCGTGCCGACTCTACATTTCTCCTCGAGTTGAGTTCACTCCTCGAGTCGAGTACCGAGTCCACGAGTCGACAAGCTACTCCTCGTTCCGACTCTACATTTCTCCTCGAGTTGAGTTCACTGCTCGAGTCGAGTACCAAGTCCACGAGTCGACAAGCTACTCCTCGTGCCGACTCTACATTACTCCTCGAGTTGAGTTCACTCCTCGAGTTGAGTTTCGAGTCCACGAGTCGATCGACAACTCCTCGTGCCGACTCTACATTTCTCCTCGAGTTGAGTTCACTCCTCGAGTCGAGTACCGAGTCCACGAGTCGACGAGCTACTCCTCGTGCCGACTCTACATTTTTCCTCAAGTTGAGTTCACTCCTCGAGTCGAGTACCGAGTCCACGAGTCGACAAGCTATTCCTCGTGCCGACTCTACATGTCGCGTCGAGTTGAGTCCAATCCTCGAGTCAAGTACCGAGTCCACGAGTCGACAAGCTATTCCTCGTGCCGACTCTACATGTCGCCTCGAGTTGAGACCAATCCTCGAGTCAAGTACCGAGTCCGCGAGTCGACTAGCTACTCCTCGTGACGACTCTACCTGTCTCCTCGGGTTGAGTTCACTCCTCGAGTCGAGTATCGAGTCCACGAGTCGACAAGCTACTCCTCGTGCCGACTCTACATTTCTCCTCGAATTGAGTTCACTCCTCGAGTTGAGTTTCGAGTGCACGAGTCGATCGACAACTCCTCGTGCCGACTCTACATTTCTCCTCGAGTTGAGTTCACTCCTCGAGTCGAGTACCGAGTCCACGAGTCGACAAGCTACTCCTCGTGCCGACTCTACATTACTCCTCGAGTTGAGTTCACTCCTCGAGTTGAGTTTCAAGTCCACGAGTCGATCGACAACTCCTCGTGCCGACTCCACATTTACTCCTCGAGTTGAGTTCACTCCTCGGGTCGAGTACCGAGTCCACGAGTCGACAAGCTACTCCTCGTTCCGACTCTACATTTCTCCTCGAGTTGAGTTCACTCCTCGAGTCGAGTACCGAGTCCACGAGTCGACAAGCTATTCCTCGTGCCGACTCTACATGTCGCCTCGAGCTGAGTCCAATCCTCGAGTCAAGTACCGAGTCCACGAGTCGACAAGCTATTCCTCATGCCGACTCTACATGCCGCCTCGAGTTGAGTCCAATCCTCGAGTCAAGTACCGAGTCCGCGAGTCGACTAGCTACTCCTCGTGACGACTCTACGTGTCTCCTTGGGTCGAGTTCACTCCTCGAGTCGAGTACCAAATAAGAACGGGCCACCTGAGTACCCAAATGCGAAACGCGCACCAGGGCGCCGCACTCACAAAGGCACAAGGCTCGACCCAAGAGACCCAACTCGGAAATGCGACCAGCGCACTAAGGTGCCACACTCGTCGGGGGATCAAATCTGCACCCAACCTTGCCTGTCACGTGACGCACGCGCCCAGTGGTGCCATGTTCATGAGATGGTATGGCCACACAAATGTGGCACCGCGCTCGCCGCCCAGCTCGTGAGCCGAAAGGCAGCGAGTTACAAACGGGTTTCAAAGGCTTGCGTCCGCCGGACTTATCTAGTCTAGCCAGCGTCCACGGGAAACCTGGCCACACAAATGTGGCACCATACTCGCCGCCCAGCTCGTGAGCCGAAAGGCAGCGAGTTACAAATGGGTTTTAAAGGCTTGCGTCCGCCGGACGTATCTGGTCTAGCTAGCATCCACGAGAAATCTGGCCACGCAAATGTGGCACCGCGGTCGCCGCCCAGCTCGTGAGCCGAAAGGCAACAAGTTACAAATGGGTTTCAAAGGCTTGCATCCGCCGGACGTATCTGGTCTAGCCAGCGTCCACGGGAAACCTGGCCACACAAATGTGGCACCGCGCTCGCCGCCCAGCTCGTGAGCCGAAAGGCAGCGAGTTTCAAATGGGTTTCAAAGGCTTGCGTCCGCCGGACGTATCTGGTCTAGCCAGCGTCCACGGGAAACCTGGCCGCACAAGTGTGGCAC
The DNA here is from genome assembly GCF_054948205.1 of Urtica dioica subsp. dioica. Taxonomy (NCBI): domain Eukaryota; kingdom Viridiplantae; phylum Streptophyta; class Magnoliopsida; order Rosales; family Urticaceae; genus Urtica; species Urtica dioica. The sequence goes on from NC_142762.1 coordinate 6,926,490, forward strand.
CGCGCTCGCCGCCCAGCTCGTGAGCCGAAAGGCAGCGAGTCACAAGTGGGTTTCAAAGTCTTGCGTCCGCCGGACTTATCTGGTCTAGCCAGCGTCCGCGGGAAACCCGGTCACACGAACCTGACACTAGGGTCCCCCGAGGCCCGAGTCGCGCAAATCGATTACGCCTTCACTAGTAAGTCGAGAAAATAAGACGCGCACCGACAAAACCGTGCGAATCGACTACGATAGTATGTCGAGAACATAAGACACGCATAAAGTCATCCCTCGCGACGCAATAAAGCCGTCCATCGCAACGCAATAAAGCCGTCCCTCGTGACGCACATAGGCCGTCCCTCGCGACGCACAGAGGCTTTCCCTCGCGATGCATTAAAAGCCCTCTTGCGGCACGCTCGCAAACCCGAGAGCGTTCGTCCCGCGTCCACACGCCGACGTAAGCATTGAGTTTCCACTCGACTTACGCTCGATCGCAAACTCGGGGGGCTAATGTTGTCGGCCCGTTCCGGGTCGACAGCGCCCGCGGGGTCCCATGGCTGAGAGGCCAAAGACCGGCCTCATGAGCTCGACTTCGGCCTCATGAGTTAGACCGGCCTCACGAGCTCGACCTCGGCCTCACGAGCTCGACCTCGGCCTCACGACCTCGACCTCGGCCTCACGACCTCGACCTCGGCCTCACGACCTCGACCTCGGCCTCACGACCTCGACTTCGGTCTCACGACCTCGACTTCGGCCTCACGACCTCGACTTCGGCCTCACGTCCTCGACCTCGGCCTCACGACCTCGACCTCGGCCTCACGACCTCGACCTCGGCCTCACGAGTTCGACCTCGGCCTCATGAGCTCGACCTCGGCGTCACGAGCTCGACCTCGGCCTCATGAGCTCGACCTCGGCCTCACGAGCTCGACCTCGGCCTCACGAGCTCGACCGAGCTCGACCTCGGCCTCACGAGCTCGACCTCGGCTTCACAAGCTCGACCTCGGCCTCACAAGCTTGACCTCGGCCTCATGAGCTCGACCTCGGCCTCACGAGCTCGACCTCGGCCTCACGAGCTCGACCTCGGCCTCATGAGCTCGACTTCGGCCTCACGACCTCATGAGCTCGTCCTCCAGCTACATGGCCGACCTCCGACCTCATGAGCTCGGCCTCCAGCTCCATGGCCGACCTCCGACCTCATGAGCTCGGCCTCCAGCTCCATGGCTCGACCTCGTCCTCACGAACTCGACCTCGACCTCATGAGCTCGACCTCGGCTATCCTCGGCCATTGGCTATCCTCGGCCATTGGCTATCCTCGGCCACTGGTTATCCTCGGCCATTGGCTATCCTCGGCCATGGGGCCCTCCAATGACCTCTTGGTCGCCTATAAATACAAGAGGCCTGCCCTCTTCCAAAGGTAATCCATTTTTTGAGTCCCGAAACGCTGTCGAACTCATACTTCACTCGTTTCACTCATCTTTGGCCTCTCACCCTCTAAATCCTCTATACTCCACCTCAATCCCACTAATGTTGAGCGTCGGAGAGGTAAACAGAGGCACCCCCTCTGTTTTCGCTTCTTAGCTCACGGTTCTCTCACCTTTTCCAGGTATGCCGGCGAGCTCAAACACCATTGACAGCCAAGGGAAGACTTGGGATACCGAGTCCGACACGCTCGAGTCAAGGCGAGACCACTTGGTCCGGCCTTGGGTCTAACCGCATGTGACTCCTAAATCGTTGTCCGAAAAACAGCGACAACAGGTAAGAACAGTTCTTACAGATGAGGTAGAAGCTTCCTCACCCAATTTTTCTTCAAGCACAATTTTGCTTCTAGGTTTTGCATCCTTCATAAAGTCCTCCTCAAGGAAACGAGCATTCGTGCTAACGAAAGTCTTATCGTCCTCGGGACCATAGAAAGTAAAACCTTTGGTTTCCTTCGGATATCCAACGAACAGACACAATTCTGATCTACTAGCCAACTTGCTAGTCTTTATCCTTAGCACGTGTGCAGGGCAACCCCAAATTTTGATGCGGTCAAGATTCAGTTTACGGCCAGTTCATCGTTCATAAGGAGTACCAGGAACCATTTTGGACGGAACTTGGTTCAGAATATAGGCGGCTGTTTCGAGGGCATATCCCTAAAAGGAAGGAGGGAGTGACGAGTAACTCATCATTGATCTAACAATCTCCATAAGAGGTTGGTTCCTTCTCTCTGACACTCCGTTTTGTTGAGGCGTGCCAGGTGCGGTAAGTTGAGAAGCGATACCTTCTTCTTTAAGAAAGTCATCGAACTCTCCAGACATATACTCACCACCTCGATCAGATCGAAGGGTTTTGATCACTTTGCCAGTTTGCTTTTCCACTAAAGCCCTAAAGACCTTAAATACGTTAAAGGTCTCGGATTTGTGTTTGAGAAAATAGACAAAACCATATCGTGAGTAAGCATCGGTGAAGGTAACGAAGTATTCGTATCCTCCAAGTGCATGTTGGATGAGCGGACCACATACATCAGAATGTATTAGTTCCAGCAACTCAGTGTCTCTTCGACCCTTATCGGAGAAAGGTCGCTTAGTCATTTTTCCATCTATGCATGATTCACAAGTAGGTAGTGAACCTATTGCAGAGGCTTGTAGTGGACCATCCCTCACAAGTCTCTTAATCCTATCTAGACTGATATGACCAAGTCTTAAGTGCCATAGGTATGTTGATTTTGTTAGATCGGAGGATTCAGAAAGTTTGATCCTCTTTGACTCCCTAATTAGATCATTATCTATTTCAGTGTCTAAAATGAAAGGTTGAGTGGGATAAATGTAAAAAGAGCATTCTTCATACATGCATCAGTGACAAAAGAATTATCAGGAAACAAAATACGAATTCCATTCTTGATGAACTTTAAACAATAATCTTGCTCAAGAATACGAGCAACGGATATTAAGTTCTTCCCAAAGGTAGGAACAAAATAAACATTATTCAAGTTTAAAGTGCGGTCTTCAAAAGACAGCGTCACGGATCCCACAGCCTTCGCAGACACCAGGCTCCCATCACCCCATTTGAAACAGAACTCACCTTCCTCTAAGCTTTTGATTTTCTTGAAACCAGTCAAGGAACAACAAATATGGTTAGTAGCAGCGGAGTCAAGAATCCACGTTGATACATTATCAGCTACTAAGCATGCTTTGGTAACTAGTACAATACTATGTTCCTTTGCATTGAGATAGGCAGGACAGTTCTTTTTATTGGCCTTGTAAGGTCTCTTCTCAGTTCTAGAGGCGGAGGCCTTTTGCTCAGTAGCATGTGCCTCTCCTTGATTCCTCTTTCTTTTAGTGAGACCCACAGCAGTGTGAAGCTCCTTCATAAGCTTGGTAACAGTGTACTCTAGCTTGTTTATGGAGTAGTTCATCTTGGAGGTATCAAGAGATGCGGGGAGAGTTTCTAAGGTCATATCTATGACATTCTTTCCATCAATCTCAGATCCTAGGATTTCCATTTTATTCAGATAACTAATGATCAGTATCATAAAGTCTCCAACAGGAGTCTTAGCCTTCATGTGACAGTTCATAAACTGTCGGACTACTTGTTGCCTTGCATGACGCCTTTTCCCTCCTAATATCTCATGGAGATTGTTGATCATTTCGGCGCCAGTCTCGATGTCATGATGTTGCTCTTTCAGCATATTGTTCATAGATGCTAAGATATAGCACCTCACAATCTCATCGGATCGAAGCCAGGCCGCTAAGGCGTCTTTGTCCTCTTGAGTCGAATCATCATTCGTCAGAGGAGGACACGAGGTGGTGAGTACCTATTTGTGCTTGTTAATGGTAAGGATGATATCGAGGTCACGTTTCGAATCTATGTAGTTTTTGGTTTCGAGTTTGTTTGAGGAAAGGATGATTGAGAGATGGTTGAGAGACATGTTGCTTATAAAAGTTGAAACAAGTTTAGGATTAGTCTTTGGTTTAGGATTTAAGTTTTATTTAAGACTTGATAAAATCCAAAGGTGTTATAAACCAAACGATAATTTACTCCCTCAAGAGAAGGCCGCAAAAAATCTCCATTTATATGTAAATGACACATCATTAATGCTTAGCCAAGATGTCAATACACCAATTTTGACTAGCCACCTTTTAAATTGGTTTGATCACTCACATCCTTTCGCAGAGCCTCAAGGGAGGATTACTAGGGATTGAGCCTAAGTGTGCAACCAACCACTTAGTCCAAAAGGTCAACTTTGACAAACAATCCCCCAAGGGGAAGCCTTGCCTTCATCGTATCACTCTCGGACGTATCTCATTGAGCAATGATCGAAGCAAAAACGCCTTGGAGTACTCCCATTTAAGAGAGGGTCGCAAGAGCAGCTCTTAGTCCCACGTTAATTGCTTCTTTTATTAGTGTTGGGGATCGTGGGTTACAAACAACAAATATAACCCTCCCACTTAGTTTTTGGAGTTGGTACATCGACTCTTATAAGTTCGGAAACAGATTTCCTACTTAGAGAGCGACAGAGCGGACAACTAGAAGAGAATCCAAGATTTTCATGTTCAGAGCAGTGTTAGTGCATAAAGGCACAAGGGACATACTTGGATCTTTTCCTATTTTCTATTTCGGGAAAGTGCATGAGGGAAGTGTGAACTTCAACTCACTCGAACACTTGAAAGTTTGAGATTACACATCTTTTTATTTTTCGGCTTGTCTACAAGGAGACCTCCCACTCAAATTTTCAAGAGCATATAGATTTTGAACATATTGATATAGATATACTTTTGAAAACATTTTGAAAACTTATTTGATTTGGATGACAAAATATTTTCAAGTTTGAAAACGAAAACGGTTTTTCAAGATTCAAACTAGTTTTGTAAAAATTCAATTTCAATTAAACTTTCAAAAATCAAAATATTTTAATCTTTCACATCATATTTATAATCTTATGAAAAACATTTTTGCTCAAGAAAATTTTCTCATTAGAGTTCTATAACTCATGGTAGGGGGGCTGAAAATCCGGATTTCTAAAAAACTGGACTTTCGGAACAGCCGCGCACCTCGGAGTAAAATCACCATAACTGGCGGCTCCGATTTTCTTTTGACCAAAAACCGGTGGAATTGGAAAGAGGACAGACAGAGCTTTAATTTGATTCAAGAATAATTAAATTTAGATTTCTGAGCAGAGAGTTATGCCACTTTTATATCGGGTTTTACTCCAGCTCGAAGAAAAAGAAATAATTAAAGTTCGGTCTTTTAGGTGCGAAAAAGAATCGAGTGTAACGGAACGTTTTAGGAAGTTGTTAAAGCTTTTATTTGTGTTTAATTAGCAAGGTAATAACATGGTATAAAAGAAATAACATCAAGTATAAAACGATTCAAGTAAAAATAAGAAACTAGTAAAACAAGAAAACTAGTCACAAAATTTTACTCGAAAAATTCTCAAACTTAAAAACACGATTTTCAATTTAAAAAATTAAAAACTTTTAGAACTGATTCTAATGTGTTTTAATAACATCGCAAACTCATAGAAAATCAAAATGATTTTTAATTTAAAGGCAAAAGCAATAAATTAAAAAAATCTAAGATAACCATTCTAACTTGTCACAAAATTAGTAAACTTTCGAAAACGATTTTCAAGCTCGTAATTTTAAATACATGTACATGCATATCTTTTACCATAGCTCTGATACCATTTGTTGGAATTGATCTAGGGTTTAAGAAAAAAGTTTAACGCTTCGGTAAGCAGCGGAATTTTAAAAATTTTCTTTTACAAGTAAAACAGTTTTTACTAACCTAGACAAAGAGCAAGCACATGTAAATAAAAACTATTATGAGCATAAATAAGTTACTAACCTCTTTAGAAGCTTGAACGTTGATGAGCCTTCGGAAGGTTGAAAACATTCGTCTCCCTCGAAGCACGTCTCTCTTCCTTCCTTGGCAACGCGAGCAACCACGAAAGTTTCTATCACTAAATCACTCGAGAGAAAATGAATTAGTGTGTGGGCACTTTTAAACACTACGACTTAAGAACGAGTCTTGAAGTCGAAGAGCTAAACTCTAGGTCAAATGAGGACCTAGGTGCCAAAACAAAAACAAAATTGAATAGAGAGAGAGAGAGAGGATCGGCCAAGCTAGAGAGAGAAGCTCTCAAATCTCTAGAACTTGGGATGAATGAAATGTGTGGAATGAGGCTCCTATTTATAGGTGAGGTCTCACCTTCAATTAGGTAGTTTCCTCTTCTATAGAATATCACATATTCATGAGCCAATTTCCCCTTTTCTTTCATGAGGCACACGGCCAAGAGGATCCAAGTACATCCTTGGATTTGTTTCCTCTTTTATTTGCTTCTCCCTTGACCCATTTGGCCGCGCCCCCTATGCTTTCCTCTTTGGAGGAAATTTGTTTCCTCTTTTTCTTTTGGCAAGTATCTTGATACATTTATGCACAAAATATTCTCTCTTTCTCTTGGGTAGTAGGCGCCCATTTCAACTCTAGAAGGGGCTTCTAGAAGCTCCTTCATTTGCTCATGACAACATGAAAAAGGCACATTAAGAATTTTCAATAAAATTCTTATGAAATGAAATTAATCCACAAGGCCCAATAAGACTAATATTGGCCGAGTGGTACATGTCATTAATGACCTTGTCAAAAAATTTATTGACATTCATTTCATCCTATGTCTCAAAATACAAAAATACCCTTTTGACAATTTTCGTAAAATTTGTCTCGTTCTTGTTTTGACTTAGCTTCTAGTTTAACTATTCCTACTCGATGTGATTCGTGACAGTGACCTCATGGATCCAAATGAACAAAGCTTGAGCTAAACACCTGGACTCAAAAGTTCACAAACATTTTCCAAGTTTAGTTTAATGCCAACTGACTCCACTAAAGAGTTGACACTGAAAATCTCTCGGTTCAAATGAATTTATTTTCTACTCAGGAATTCAACCAAATTATGATGAGCGGATCCACTAAATATTATCTATGTTTACCCTTCATGAATATCATCAGTTAGCCGGGATTTACAAAATTACCAGTTTACCCTTCTAGCTGTTATTTCCTCAACTCCTTTGTCGCTTGTGAATAAGTTAGAAACAATGTATTGACGAGGAGCTAACAAGTCACATTGTTTCATCCAAAAGAGTCAAGACTCAATTTGGACACTGGCCAGTTCATTTATTCACACTCCAAGGAACAAAGCATGAGGTGATATACATTGCATTTCAGCAATCTTGTACATGAATTCCATATCTATGAGAACTTCACAAAGTTACTCATGACATTCTCACAGCTTAGTACTTCACCAATAGGCCTTTTTCGGAATCACATAGTGAGTCCGAACTCTGACTTTCTCAAATGAGAATACGTAAGGTGTGAAATGGCATGTCTCATTTCAGGATTAAGGTAAGCACGATGCAATTCATACGTAGTGACTTCGAGACATAAGAGGTTAAATGGTTTGTTCTTATCTTGTCTCTAGAAGTGTACTGGTCAATTCAATACCTTCGGAAGATACCTAGAAGAACTATAGAGTCCCCAACTCTCAATGCCTCATAACCAGACATCATAGATTCTTCTAACAATCATACTGAGGTCAATAGTCCTTTGACCCTTAGATTGCGAATGTATCGTTTTAAGCAAACTACGAAGAGTTTGTTCATGCAAATCTACATTTGTCTCTTCGTAAGTTGTTAGGTTTGTTTATGGACTAAAGACTAATGTTTTTATCATAAAGCTTCAAATAGACAAGGAGGAATGAATGAACGTTTCAACTTTTTATTAATGAATAAGCAATTACAAGCAAGAGTCTTCATGAGACTTTATTACATCAAATGTACAAAATAAAGACTACAACTCTTCTTGTGGGCACCATTGACAACAAACTCCCACTTGACTCAAAGAAGATGTGTGTAGTCCTTCATGCCTAATCCCTCACGATGTTGGTTGAAGACCTTGTTCGCTAGGGCCTTGGTGAATGGATCTGCTAGGTTGTCCACCGTTGAGATCTTCTTCACTTCCACGTCTCCGCACTGCACGATCTCTCAAATCAAATGGTATTTCCTCTCAATATGCTTAGAGCGCTTATGGCTTTGAGGTTCCTTTTAGTTAGCGACAACCCCACTATTATCACAATAAAGGGTCATGGGCTCATCGACGTTTGGAACAACTTCCAAATACTTAAGGAATTTTCTAAGCCATACAGCCTCTTTGGATGCTTCAGAAGCAGCCACATATTCTGCTTCCATTGTGGAGTCAGCAATGCAAGATTTCTTAATACTCCTCCACACAACAGCTCCACCATTAAGGATGAACACAGATCCCGAAGTGGATTTCCTGAAATCCTTATCCGCTTGAAAATCGGAGTCGGTATATCCCGTCATAGTCAGGTCAGTACCTGCGTATTTAAGCATCAAGTTCCTAGTTCTTCGAAGATACTTAAGAACATGCTAAACAGCAATCCAATGCTCGGGTCCAGGGTTGGATTGGAAACGGCTAACTATGCCAACGGCGAAACAGATGTCAGGTCTAGTGCAAAGCATAGCATACATGAGGCTTCCTACGGCAGAGGCGTAAGGAATCTTCCTCATATCTTCAATCTCTTTTGCAGTTTTGGGAGACTGGTCCTTAGAGAGTGAAACTCCATGCCTAATGGGTGTTTGACCCTTCTTGGAGTCTTGTATCGAGAAGCGATCCATCACCTTATAAATATAAGATGCTTGAGAGAGTGACAGAGTCCGGTTTTTCCTATCTCGAAAGATTTGGATCCCCAGAATGTACGCGGCTTCTCCTAGATCCTTCATATCGAATTGCTTTGCTAGCCAGACCTTAACCTCAGATAACTTACCCACGTCATTACCTATGAGTAATATATCATCGACATACAGTACCAGAAACACAACTTTGCCTTCGTGTATTAACTTGTAAACACAAGGCTCATCTATTGATTGTTCAAAGCCGAAGCTTTTCACAGTTTCATTGAATCTAATATTCCATGACCTAGATGCTTGCTTGAGTCCATAAATGGACTTAAGTAACTCACAAACCTTGGTCTCTTGACCTTTTTCCACGAAACCGTCTGGTTGAGCCATGTAAATGCGCTCGTCAAGATTGCCATTCAGGAAGGCTGTCTTGACATCCATTTGCCAGATGTCATAGTCGAAATGGCATGTCTCATTTTAGGATTAAGGTAAGCACGATGCAATTCATACGTAGTGACTTCGAGACATAAGAGGTTAAATGGTTTGTTCTTATCTTGTCTCTAGAAGTGCACTGGTCAATTCAGTACCTTCGGAAGATACTGTTGTCGCAGTTTTTCGGACAACGATTTAGGAGTCGCAGACGGTTAGACCCAAGGCCGGACCAAGTGGTCTCGTCTCGACTCGAGCGTGTCGGGCTTGGTATTCCAAGCCGTCCCTTAGCTGTAGGTGGTCTCTGTCTCGTCCAAGCACCTGAAAAGTAAGCAAAGAAGGTGTGAACTACAAAGGGGAAACAGAGGGGTTGCCTCTGTTTACCTCTCCGACGCTCAACATTAGTAGGATTGAGGTGGTTTGTAGAGGGTTTAGTGTTTAGAGGTCGAGACTTGAGAGAAACGAGCGAGGTACGAGTTCGACAGCGTTTCAGTACTCAAATTCGGATTACCTGGACCAAGGGAGGTACCTTGGTATTTATAGGCGGCCAAGGAGCGTCGTGGACAGCCCCTTGGCCGAGAGACGCCTCTGACCCGGCCATGGACGGCTCTGACCCGGCCATGGCCGGCTCTGACTCGGCCGTGGAGGCCATGGCCGGCTCTGACCCGGCCATGGCCGGCTCTGACTCGGCCGTGGAGGCCATGGCCGGCTCTGACCCGGCCATGGCCGGCTCTGACCCGGCCATGGCCGGCTCTGACTCGGCCGTGGAGGCCATGGCCGGCTCTGACCCGGCCATGGCCGGCTCTGACTCGGCCGTGGAGGCCATGGCCGGCTCTGACCCGGCCATGGCCGGCTCTGACTCGGCCGTGGAGGCCATGGCCGGCTCTGACCCGGCCATGGCTGGCTCTGACTCGGCCTTGGAGGCCATGGCCGGCTCTGACCCGGCCATGGCTGGCTCTGACTCGGCCGTGGAGGCCATGGCCGGCTCTGACTCGGCCATGGTCGGCCTTGAGGTGGCCGTGCGCCGGGAAAGGCTCGGGGAAGCCGCCATATGATGTCGTTGCTGTACCGGGCCGGGACGGACCGGTAACATTAGCCCCCCGAGTTTATTATCGAGTGTAACTCGTGTGATAAACTCGAAGCCTCCGCCGTCATTGGCCCATCGGAATAGCCCATCGCCAAGAGGTACGTCCCGACGCCCTTTAATATTATTATTTTATTTTTTGTCGGTCATTCTCGTCTCGTTATTCGCACCCATGGACCCCATCGACCGCCTATCGGGGTGTGGGACCATTGAAGACGATTTGTTTCATTTGTTCGGGGATCAACACGTGGACTTGGAAACTTTTTGGACTCAATTTTCATCTCTCTCGAGCGTTGCTTACGCGCCTCACTCATCGAGCACGAGCAGTGTCGTCACGATGGCCGGGGAAGACCTAGCCTTGGTCGAAGCGTGGTTGACCGGTGATGGAGGGGGCGCTCGGGCCGGAGACGGCCAGCGCCGGCAGGTGGACGCCGGAGACGATGCGTGCGCCGGAGGAGGCGGCCGGGCTCAAGGCGGCACCGGCGGCCCAGAAGACGTCGAGGAAGACCCGCTCGGGTCGAGGGACAGTGCCTTGGCGCTCACCGGTGGTCTGGGTGGCGCGCGCGCGCCGGAGGCAACCGCGCCTGGAGCGGCCGACGCTGGAAAGGGCGCGCCGGAGGAGGTCGGCCGCGGGAATGGCGCCTCGGCCACGGGAGGCACGGCCTGGGTCGACCCCGACCTCGAGGGAGCCCTCACCCGGCCGAGCGAGGCCGTCGGGACGCCCGCCTGTCGCGTTGGCGGGGAGAGCCGCTCGGGCGCAGCGACCGGCCCCGGGGAAGCCGCGCACGGCGAAACCAGCGCCGGGGGGGGCGCGTCGGCCGACGTCGACGCCTTCTGTGCCGGTCCCGACGTGGGGGAGGTCACCGGGTGCCCTGGAGACCGCGCCCAGGAGGAGAGCCCCCCGAGCCCAGCTGCGCCGGCGAGGAAGAGCGTCGCCGGGGAATCGTCGGCGCCGGGGGACGCCGCCCGTGGAGGCGCTAGCGCTGGGCAGGAGGCGGCCCGGCCTGGCAACGCCGGGCAGGAGGTGGCGGCTCGCCTGGCCCCTGGGGAAACCCTAGGCCCGAATGGGCCGGGCTTGTGTGGTGAAGACCCAGCCGGCTGGGAATTGGGCCGGGCCGGCAGGTTAGGCGCGCGGGAAGAGGACCCGGCCGGGCAGGGGCCGGACTGGGCCAGCGGGCCGTGCGCGCGCGAGGGAAGCCCGACCAGCCGGGGCCTGGGCCGGTCTGCCGGGCTGGGTGCACACGGGGCGAGCGCCGGGGCGCCCGGGCAGAGCCCACGGGCCGAAGGTTTGGCCAGCCGGGAATCGGGCCGGGCCGATGGGCCAGATGCATGCGTCGGGAGCGCCGGGCCGCTCGCGTCGGGCCCGCGCATGGAGGAGCCACCCAGCCAAGAGGCGGGCTGGGTCCTCGGGCTGCACGCGTACGTCGGAGGGAGCACGGTCGGCCGGGAGCCGAGCCGGCCCGACGACAGTGGACCGACCGGGCGGCGATCGGGCGCGCCCTCGAGCGACCACGCCGGGGCCGATGGGAGCCAGCCGGCTTGTGAGGGCGGCCATGACGAGGCCCCGCCTTGTCCAAGCGCGGGTCACGATGCTGATCGTTCGAGTGATTCGCCCAACCACCGCGATGCACCTGCCGCGTCGCTTTCCTCGACCGTGCGGGAAGAAACGCGAGCCTCGGCCTTCCCGGTCGGAGAGTCGGCCATACGGGGCGAGCTCGATTGCTCGGGCATCGACGTCCCGAGTTCGCTCTTGATCATCAACTTCACGAGTCTAAGAAGGCGTTACAGTATCCCAGAGTGCGTGTCGATCCTGAGGCCATTACCCGACGATCTTCCTACTCGCCCGCGCAAGGGGTACGCAGCGATCCATGAGGCGAGTCTCCGCGGAGGACTAAGACTTCCCTTTCAGCCAGTCATCCAAGAATTGTTGGTTCGCTTAAGGGTGCACGCCTCGTAGATGTCCCCGTCCTTCTATCGGGTGGTTGCGGCGTGCCACATGATGTTTTTTCGGGCGAAGAAGAGGGCCATCACTGCCGACGATATTCAGAACCTCATGATGGTGCGAGGGGTGCCCGGGAAGCCTGGCTTCTACCTGGCGTCGCACCGCAAGCGCCTCGCCATTCTCACCAAGGTGAACTCGAAGCATAGATACCCCTGGGTATGGGTGTCCGAATCGTCTTTCGGGGTCGCGCCCCTCGTCTTCGGTCCTGTGGCCGACTTTCCACCCATGGGTGACATCGAAGGATCCGAGCTTGACGCGGTGATCAGAGCGGTCCCAGAATCGAGGCGGCAAGGAACGCTCTTCGAGTCCCCAGACCTAATGGCGAGGACGGGGTGGTTTGTGCCTAGTGACGATGTTCCTTTGTGCCCCGACCTCGACGCGGGGGTCCCGGAGGATCCCGAGTCCGAGGCGGGGGGGTCGTCAGCTCCCTCCCCCGACGCGGGAGGTACTGGCCACGCACATACTTTCGTGTTATCGTGTTATCGTTGTTTCCCATTATTTGTGCTTGTCGTCATGTTTTAACTGACAAACGCTCTTCTCTCCTCTGTAGGTACCATGGCTCGACGTCATCGACCGCGCGCGCAAATGCCGAGAGCGATGCCCGCTGACGACGCTACGATCGTGGCTCGCCCCCCAGCCGAGGCCCGTCGCGGGGGGTCACCACCGCGGGCGAGGAACGAGGCGATCTCTTCCAACAAGCGACCATCATCGTCGGTTTCTCTCGGGTCACCGTCCGGACACAAACGCGCTCACACGTCGGCGGTGTCAGACAGTTTGGACTCCATGCTCTTAGCGGAGGCGGCAGAGTTGAGAGACCAGTGCTCCCGGGGGATCCTTGAGACCTCCTTGCGGGATTTCAAGGGCCTGCTGACAACGAGCGATCTTGAGCACTTTCAGAACGGGATCGGCGACGCCCGAAAGGTATGACTCGTTTTCATGTGTTATGTATCGTTGTCGTGCTTATTGTGATTATACGCGTTTCCTTCGTTTCCACAGATGCTCGCACGCCAAGAGCGGAGCGATCGCATTCTCTGAGACATGCTACGACGCATGCAGATCATGGAAAAGGAGAAGGCGAGCATGACGGCTGCGCACGCTGCCGCCCTAGCGGAGGTTCGCACCGCCCAAGAGTTTGCGACGCTAGAGAAGGAGCTGGAGCGAGCTCGCGGAGAATCGGCCGCCGAGAAAGTGCTTCGCGAGAAGGCGGAGCAAGCAGCTGACACCTTTCTGGGGGAAACGAAGAAACTCCAGGCGGCACTCTCGAGCCGGGATGCGGAGCTGAGCATCGTCCATGCTCGGCTATCGGCGAGCGAGATTGCTCGAGTCAAGGTGGAGAGGGAGAGGGACATCTTGCGGGCGGAGATGCAAATGCTCGTCGAGGAGAAGGAAGATGCCATGCGATCCAAGACGGACTTGGAGGACGACTGGGACTTGACGTTGGAGGCGGCCCGATACGAAGCGACGAGGCGAGTCCGAGATGCGACCGCGAAGGAGAATGCGTCCCGCAGGACTACATTTTCCTTCTTTAACGCCATGTTCCCTCCTTATGATGACGAGCCGCCGGAGGACGACTTGCATCCACAGATCCCCGCCGAGGCTGCTCAGTCGACGACCCACCAGCCTGACGGAGAAGCCGTTGGCGGGTTTGGCGCCCCTGACCCCGAAGGAGATGAAGAGCAAGTCGACTTTGGCTCGGACTAGTTGAGTTTTCCTTGGTTTTTCGCGCACTTGTTTAGCGCTCGCTTTATGCTTTCTTTCGGATTATTGTTATGTTTGCGTCGTACTTTCGTACCTTTCTTATTGGGTTGTTTACGCAATATCGTTTTGCTTTGATTGAAGCTTTCTTTTCATCGTGCGTCTTATTTTCTCGATTTGCTACGCTTAGTGTAATCGATTTGCGCAATTTGAATAGTGCGTGTCTTACGAGCCCGGCTTACTATGCTTAGCGTAACCGGTTGGCACGGCTTACTGCCGCATTTGGCGGCGAAGTTCCCCGCGGACGCTGGCTAGACCAGTTTCATCCGACGGGTGCGATTTCCGGCCATCCATTTGTGACTCGCTGCCTATCGGCGTGCGCGAGCTGGGTGGCCGTCGCGCTCATCCTCCGGCGAGTACGCTACCTATCGGCGTGCGTATCGGGATGGGTTTGCAGCTCCCAGTGAGCGTGGTACTCGTTGGTACGCGTGTCACGTTTTGGGTTTTGGCTGCCGAGATCGACAATCCGGTGCGCGGACGTGATCCATCGATGCCTTGCCGCCTATCGGTGCGCAAGGTGCATCGGTGCACGAGAGGGTCGCAGCAAAAGACGTGCGAGGCCGGAGGTCCGGTGCGCGGATCCAACTCATCGACGTTTCGCTATCTCTCGGCATACGGCCTCGACCCGTGCGAGAGCGTCGCACGAGGAGGGTACGAAGTCGGAGGTCCGGTGCGCGGATCCGATTTATGGGTGTTTTGTTACCGCTTGGCGCGTGGAAAGTGGAGTAAGCGCGAGCTCGTTACTCTCGCCCTATCCCCCTTAGCCCCCCAAGTTTCTTGGGTGCTCGTAGAGGAGGCTAGAAACTAAGATACAATGTTTTGAAGTGAAATGTAATTCATTAAATTATCGAAATGGTTCAAAAATTACATCCCAGGCCTTTGGCCAAACTTGAAATTTAAAATTGACTTTGCTAGAATCGAAAGTTACATGAGAACAACAAAGCGTAAAAATGGACGAATGAACATCTATTGATAATATTGCCAAAGGTGCTCCGCATTCCACGGGTGCGTGAACACGAGTCCCTCCATGTTCTCGAGCTCGTATGTGCCATTGTGGATGGCTCGGCGCACACGGTACGGGCCTTCCCAGGTGGGGCCTAGAACTCCCGCACCTTGCACTTTGGTGTTTTGGAACACCCTTCGAAGAACGAGGCTCCCGTCGGCGAACTTCCGCAACTTGATCTTTGAGTTGTAGGAGTTCTCGACCTTCCTCTTTTGCGCAGCAAGCCGGGTGAGTGCGTCCGCCCTCCTTTCGTCTATGAGGTCTAGCTAGAGCCTGATCGCGTCGTCGTTGGCGGCTTCGTCGTACTCCTCGATGCGCAAGGTTGGCAGCTTGGTCTCGACGGGTACCACAGCCTCGACGCCGAACGCGAGAGCGAAAGGGGTTTCGCCGGTCGCGTTTCGAGCGGTGGTGCGATATGCCCATAAGACCATGGGGAGCTCGTCGGCCCAAGCCCCTTTTCTTGCCTCCAACTTCTTCTTCAGGTTCTCCTTGATCGTCTTGTTCACCGCCTCGACCTGACCGTTGGCTTGAGGATGGCGGGGAGAGGAGAAAGTCTTG
Organism: Urtica dioica subsp. dioica; assembly: GCF_054948205.1. Lineage (NCBI taxonomy): Eukaryota > Viridiplantae > Streptophyta > Magnoliopsida > Rosales > Urticaceae > Urtica > Urtica dioica. The sequence continues at coordinate 6,941,969 of NC_142762.1, forward strand.
CTAATGCCAAGCTGTTCGCACATTTCTCGAAGGCGTGCATTGTCGAATTGTTTTCCGTTGTCGGTTACAATTGACGCAGGGATCCCGAAGCGGCAGATGATGCTTTTCTAAATGAAGCTTGTCGTGTTCGCCTCGGTGATCTTTGCTAGCGGCTCAGCCTCTACCCACTTCGTGAAGTAATCGATAGCCACGATCGCGTGCTTGTATTGTCTCGGGGCCGTAGGTAGCTCGCCGATGAGGTCGATTCCCCACTTCGCGAACGGTCGCGGCACGATAATTGGACACAAAGGGGCCGGTGCTTGGCGCAGAATGTGGGCGAACCTTTGGCACTTGTCACACTTCTTGGCCCACTCGTGGGAGTCCTTTTTCAAGGTCGGCCAGAAATATCCAAGTCTCAGCAGCTTCAATGCCAAAGATTGCCCGGCGGCGTGGTTACCGCACACCCCCTCGTGCACCTCGTGGAGTGCTTTCCTCGCCTCCACCTCGGTCAGGCAACGGAGAAGGGGCATGGAGTAGCCTCTCTTGAACAAGCTATCCTCCCTCATTGTGTACTTTGGGGCCAGGCTTCTCAGCTTTCTGGCTTCTTCTTTATCCTCGGGGACGACTCCTTGCTTAAGGAATTCCACGAGCGGGGTCATCCATGAGGGAGGCGGAGTCTCCTCAATGACCCCTACGTCGCCTCTCGAGACGTAGGGTCGGGTCAACACTTCGATTGGGACGCTGCCCTCGCCCTCCTCGTCTATCCCAGACGCGAGGCGAGCTAGGGCGTCGGCGTCAACGTTCGCCTCTCGAGGAACCTGGACGATCTCGAACCACGACAGGGCCTCCAAGTTCTTTTGGGCCTTGGACAAGTAGGCGATCATGTGTGGCTCCTTTGCGGCGTAGTCGCCCTTAACCTGATTCACGATCAATTGCGAGTCGCAATGGATGCGCAGGTTTTGGGCGCCCAACTTGTTCGCTAGCTCCAAGCCAATAATCAGAGCCTCGTACTCTGCCTCGTTGTTGGAAGCCTTGAACTCGAACCGCAGGGCGTACCTCAGCTTTTCCCTATCGGGATTTGTGAGCACAACGCCGGCGCCAGCCCCCCGGGCGTTTGACGCGCCATCCACGTGCAAGTCCCAGACCGGCCCTATCGGGTCGTTGGTTCTCTTCTTTGACGACTCGATATGATCGTCCTCCTTGTCTTCCGTGGTCTTACTACTTTCGTCGCCCTCGTTGGTTGGGGGCGCGCTCGTGAACTCGGCGATGAAGTCGGCGATGGCTTGACCCTTAATGGCGGTTCTCGGTTGGAACTCGACCCCGTATTCGCCCAGCTCTTGGGACCATATCGCCATTCGAGAGGAGGTCCCTTTCTGAAGGGCCTTCTCGATGGGATGCCCCGAGCGGACCACGATGGGGTGCGCCTGGAAGTAGGGCCGGAGCTTTCTCGTGCTCATGACGAGGGCGAGGGACAGTCTCTCGATTTCGGGGTATCGGGTTTCGGCGTCGAGGAGCGCCTTGCTAACGTAGTAGACCGGCCATTGTACCTTGTCCTCTTCGCGTATGAGGACCGCGCTCACGGCCCTATCGAAAACCGCGAGGTAGAGGAACAAGGTTTCGCCATTCTTTGGCTTCGCGATGAACAGGGGGGAGGTGAAATAGGCTTTCATATCTCGGAATGCTTCCTCGCACTCCTCCGTCCATACGAACCCGTCGGTCTTTTTCAGTGCCTTGAAGAACGGTTGGCACCTATCAGTGGCTTTGGAAACGAATCGCATCAGGGCGGCGATCCTTCCCGTCAAGCTTTGAACTTCTTTGACCTTTTGTGGCGACCTCATCTCTAAGATCGCCTTAATCTTCTCAGGATTGGCCTCGATCCCGCGGCGGCTCACCATGTAGCCCAGAAACTTTCCAGACTCGACCCCGAAAGCGCACTTGTTGGGGTTAAGCTTCATCTTGTAGCGCCGCAGAATCGTGAACATTTCCCTAAGGTCTCGAACGTGGTCGCGGGCTTTGAGGCTTTTGACAAGCATGTCATCCACGTAGACCTCCATAGTCTTGCCAATTTGATTGGCGAACATGCGGTTCACCAACCTTTGATACGTTGCTCCCGCGTTTTTGAGGCCAAAAGGCATGACCTTGTAACAGTAAAGTCCGCGGTTCGTAACAAAGGTGGTTTTAATTTGATCCGGCTCGTGCATGCGGATCTGGTTGTAGCCTGAATAGGCGTCCATGAAGCTCAGCAACTCGTGGCCCGCCATGGCGTCCACGAGCTGCTCGATCCTTGGGAGAGGGAAGCTGTCTTTTGGGCAGGCTTTGTTGAGATCTTTGTAATCGATACAGATCCGCCACTTCCCGTTTGGCTTCTTGACCATCACCACGTTGGACACCCACTTGGGGTGCTCCGCCTCCCTGATGAAGTCGGCGGCGAGAAGTTTGTCAACTTCTTCACCAATGGCTTGGTACCTCTCCCCACTGAAAGTCCGTCGCGGTTGAACGCGCTCGGCCACCCTCTTGTCGTCGTTGAGACGATGAACCATGATCTCGGGGTCGATCCCCGGCATGTCGGCGTGTGTCCACGCAAAGACATCTTTGTGCTCTCGGAGGAAAGCGGCGAGCTCGATTCGGGTCTCAGACGGGAGTTGGGCGCCTACCTTGACTACTTGGTCAGGCTTGGCGTCGTCCAACACGACGGGAACGAGGTCGTCCGGTGTCTCCACCTTTCGACACTCGACTTCGTCCCTTTGGTCTAGCTCTCCGAAGGTGCCTCCTTCCTCTAACTTGCACGGGAATTTGTCTCCGAGTTGGAAGACGGTGCACACCACCTTCCCTTTCCCTTTTCCGTCCACGCCCTGGATGTAGCACATCCTCGCCATGGATTGGTCTCCCATCATCACGGCGATTCCCTTCTCGGTTGGGAACTTCATCATCAGGTGATACGTGGACATTACGGCCTTCAACCGATTGAGAGTCGGGCGGCTGACGATGATGTTGTACGCCGAGGGTTGATCCACCACTAGGAACGATACGATGTGGGTAACCTCGAGCCCCCCCGGCGTACCAAAGGTAACCGGGAGGTCGATAGTTCCCTCCGTCATAACCCTCTCCCCAGAGAAGCCGAAGAGCGGGGTTGAGATTGGGGTCGGTCTTACCCCGGAAAGTTTCATCCTGTCCAATGCCGACTTGAAGATTATGTCGGCGGAGCTCCCATTGTCGATCAGGATTCTCCGGACGAGGTTGTTGGCGACCGGGGCAGAGACGACTATCGCGTCGTTGTGTGGATGGAGAACTCGCGCCGCTTCTTGTCCGGTGAAGAACATGGACTCGAAGGGGGCCGGAGGAGGGACCTCATACGTATGGTTGATGTAGTGCGCTATTTTCCCTTGGGAAACTTCGCGCACGTACTTCTTCCTTTGTGTAGCCGAGTCTCCGAACTCCGGGCCACCCAAGATTGCACCCACGATGTGAAGTTGCGAGCTCTCCGGCTCTTCGTTTGTCGCGCGGTCCGTGACAGTCACCGTCGCCGGACCTTTCTTCCCTTGCCGCGGGCGACCTCCGTGCGCCGCGGCCGTCCCGATAGTTCTCAGGACGTACTCTTTCAGCTTCCCATCTTGAATCAGGGCCTCAATCTGACGCTTGAGTTGATAGCATTCGGATGTTAGGTGCCCGTGATCTTGATGGTAGTCACAGTACTTGCTTTGATCCCTCTTGGCGGGATCCTTCGTGAGCGGGGTTGGGCTCCCCAACTTGTCACGGTGCAGAGCTAGGATTTGCTCCGGCGGAGTGTTCAGAGGAGTGAATGGCGAGAACTTCCGGAAGCTGTCGACATGTGGCGGCCTCGGCCCGGGGAGGGAACGGCCGTTAGGGGCCTGGCTTCCCTTATTCCTCCTCTTTCGGGGGTCGGGACGATCTTCATCTCGATCGTCGCGGTGGCGACTCCCCTGTCCCCCTGACTTTCGGCCATCTCGGCCATCGAGATAGTCCTCGACTCCCATGTATGTGCGGGCTCTTGTCATCAGCTCCGCCATGTCACGCGGGACTTGGCCAACAATAGACTTGAGGAAGTCGCTCGTGCGCACTCCCTCGGTGATCGCCGTGATGGCGTCCCTGTCGTCGAACCCTTCGACCTTGTGAGACTCCTCGGTGAAGCGAGCGAGGTATTGTCTCAACGTCTCGTCTCTTCCTTGTCGGATAGAGAGGAGGTGGGTCTTCGGCTTCTTTTGCGCCACGAGGGTGGCGAATCGGGCGAGGAAAGCCTCTCGCAAGGCCCGGAAAGACGGGATGCTCCCCGGCCTCAAGCTTCGGAACCATTCAAACCCCGAGCCTGTGAGGGTCAGGCTGAAGGCTTGGCAGAGGGCGGCGTCCGCCTGCCCCTGCATAGTCATCCACGTCTCATAGTGTTGGACGTGGAAGTGGGGGTTCGTACGTCCATCGTAGGGGGGAATGGACGGTAACTTGAAGTTCCCCACGCATGGTTGCGCGAGGATTTGCGCGGCGAAGGGAGAGTATGATTCCTCGATCCCTCCGTACGGCCTTTGCCTCCCTGACTCCCTCATTTCGATGATTTGATTCTGGAGGCTTTGAATCATCGTGACCATGTCGAGCCCGTTAGCGGGGCCGACCGTCGGGGCCACGGGAGTCACCGGTTGGCGTTCGTTGGACGCTTGGTCCACGACATTGGCCTGCGGCCGGCCGAGAGTTGCGGCGGGGAGCGCGTCCCTTCGAGAGTTTAGCCTTTGGCGGAGATCCTCCCCTCGGGAGTTTCTCTGCGCCGTCAAGCGCTCTCTAAGGTCCGCACTCGGTGTGGGGCGAGGTGAGGTCGCCCTTGGTCGGACCGTCCGGCGGGCGCTTCGGCTATCGGCCCCATCATCGACCAGAGTCGCTCTCTCCTCGGCGAGGGGCCGTGTCCGGCCGCCTCTTGAAACCGAGGGGGCGAGTCCCCGGGAATGTGACCGTGCTTGCTGCCGCGCTAGGTGCGACGGCCCGGCCAAAGCGTCGTTGGGCCTCTCGGGCCGCGAAGGGGCGAGGCTAGGCGTTGCCTCGTTGGTCCTCGACTCCCCCACATATTCGGAGTCGGAGTAGTCTTTGGCGGACCTATCTTCGACGTCATAGCCGAGGAGGTCGGCTATGAGCGTACCGTCGACGCCGGGGCGGTCAAGGAGCTCCGCAAGCCGCCGGGCCGTGTCCTCTCGGAGCACGGCCTCGGGGTCAATCATCGGGTCTTGGGGCTGGCTCTCGCTATTGCGAGGTTGCCCTTCAAGACGATGTGCGAGGCGTCGAAGACCGTACCTCGAGCTCGTCGCTCGGGTACCCGCGGAGGTAGTGGGAATGTGACTCATCTCTCGAGAGTCGTGAGAACAAAGGGAGAAAACTGGTAGAGGGAATGCGTCGTCAAGGTCGAGAGGCCCCTCCTTCTAGCGCCAAAATGTTGTCGCAGTTTTTCGGACAACGATTTAGGAGTCGCAGACGGTTAGACCCAAGGCCGGACCAAGTGGTCTCGTCTCGACTCGAGCGTGTCGGGCTTGGTATTCCAAGCCGTCCCTTAGCTGTAGGTGGTCTCTGTCTCGTCCAAGCACCTGAAAAGTAAGCAAAGAAGGTGTGAACTACAAAGGGGAAACAGAGGGGTTGCCTCTATTTACCTCTCCGACGCTCAACATTAGTAGGATTGAGGTGGTTTGTAGAGGGTTTAGTGTTTAGAGGTCGAGACTTGAGAGAAACGAGCGAGGTACGAGTTCGACAGCGTTTCAGTACTCAAATTCGGATTACCTAGACCAAGGGAGGTACCTTGGTATTTATAGGCGGCCAAGGAGCGTCGTGGACAGCCCCTTGGCCGAGAGACGCCTCTGACCCGGCCATGGACGGCTCTGACCCGACCATGGCCGGCTCTGACTCGGCCGTGGAGGCCATGGCCGGCTCTGACCCGGCCATGGCCGGCTCTGACTCGGCCGTGGAGGCCATGGCCGGCTCTGACCCGGCCATGGCCGGCTCTGACTCGGCCGTGGAGGCCATGGCCGGCTCTGACTCGGCCATGGCCGGCCTTGAGGTGGCCGTGCGCCGGGAAAGGCTCGGGGAAGCCGCCATATGATGTCGTTGTCGTACCGGGCCGGGACGGACCGGTAACAGATACCTAGAAGAACTATAGAGTCTCCAACTCTCAATGCCTCATAACCAGACATCATAGATTCTTATAACAATGATACTGAGGTCAATAGTCCTTTGACCCTTATATTGCGAATGTATCGTTTTAAGCAAACTACGAAGAGTTTGTTCATGCAAATCAACATTTGTCTCTTCGTAAGTTGTTAGGTTTGTTTATGGACGAAAGACTAATGTTTTATCATAAAGCTTCAAACAGACAAGGATGAATGAATGAACGTTTCAACTTTTTATTAATGAATAAGCAATTACAAGCAAGAGTCTTCATGAAACTTTATTACATCAAATGTACAAAATAAAGACTACAACTCTTCTTGTGGGCACCATTGACAACAGGTTCAATTATCGGGTGTTTGATACACGTTCGAAGACTTGGTTCTACCAGTCTGGACCCCGGTTAAGTGGTTGTCTGGAGATGTAAGTGCATGTTTTTTTTTTACGTAAATATTAGGGAAGTGACATGTATATGTAAAAATTAGTGACATGTAAATATGTTGTTTTAGCACGTGGATGTGGCCTTCTATTACCTCCGAAAGAAAGGTTTGGTCAGGGGTATCACGCATCCATTCACGACCACGAACTCGTTTTTTAGCGTCCAGCTTGGTATGGTTCATGCAGAATGGAGTAAACACGAGGACAAAAGAAACTTATGACTGGACCAGGAAATGCGGTGTCGTAACTACAATTGTTTCACCGAAACGCAACAAAGATGCATTGTTGCCCTGGGTCAAGGCTCAGACGATTTACATTCCGGTGAACGTCAACAACAACCACTGGCTCCTAGTCGTAGTTTCCATCCTCGGAAGAACCCTCACCGTTTATGACTCTCTACGGTGTGACACGGAGTACGTGCATACGGTGATCGCTAAAATGGCTGAACTAATCCCCGTCATCATGTGCAAACGAGTGTATGATGGTCGTTCTAAAGTGTATCCCAGCTCCACACCATTCCAGGTCGTTCACGCGGGTTACATGCCACAACAATTGAACGGGTAATTTTTCGAAACATAAACAATTCAAAATTTGACTTAAATAGTAACATGTGTGTTTGTTTGCAGTGGTGATTGTGGCATGTTTGCCTTTAAAACAGCAGGATTTCTTGCACATGGCTTGCCTCTGACTGAATTGCATCAAGAAGATATGACAATGTATAGGAAAAAGTTGTGTATGGAATTTTTCAGGCATGGTGCAATCAAAGCTGCGAACAATTGCAAGTCCGAGGTCGATGAATGAGTACCGGTGACTAGTAAGATGGAGTTGGAATTATTTTTCTTCTTTCATTTTGGTTTTCTTATTTCATATGGAATTGTATTAGTTTTCTTCTATCGATTTTTAGAACATGTTGTTATTAGTACTTACCAGAAAACGTCAGTAGTTACATCTGGATTGATTCTATCATGTCACTAGTTACAATGGGATTGATTGTAACATGTATCTAGTTACATCGGAGTTTATTATAACTAGTTACTAGTTACATCTGGATTGAGTCTAACATGTCACTAATTACAAGGAAGTGGTGATATTAACATGTCAGTAATGACAACTCCAACTTGAACATGACACTAATTCGACAAAGACGTAGTGACATCACGATGTCACTAATAACACATAAATACAGATAATAAAAAAGCATTCATTAGAGATAAGTAGTGAAAAATAGTTACGTACATATTCATGAGATATTGAGAATATCGGGCTTATCGCCAAACAATTCTCGCGAAATGGCAGAGTTTTGAACAAAAATTATCTCTCCCATAGTTGGTACTTTCAGAAGAGCTCCGGTGGCTTTCAAATTAGTCTCCCAGTTATGGCCTAGCAATTCTCGAAGCACGATTTCACCAATTAAAATTGGCCTCCCACTCGAACGGTTAACCACTAAATCTGTTAAGCCTTCGTTGTTGTGGTCGAGATTTTTGGGGGAAGTTAATGGTGGAATGAGAGCTTTTTCTTTAGGTTCCATTTTTGGAGTAAGATATTTTTTGTTTGTTTGTTTTGTTTTATTGGGTTTTCTTCTTCTTCTTCTTTCATTTTTGAAGTTAGTACCGAACCACCAAATCCGAGATATTAAATTCCACCAACTCCAACTACTTGGATTAAATGCCAACAATAGACTTAAATTTCACTTAATTTATTCTACCTACCACCTTAAATGTAGAAAGCGGGACAACTTGTAACTAAATATTTTTCATGTCACTACTCGTGTTACAAACACGTCACTATGACTAGAAACATGTCACTACAAAAAAATGTCACCACGAAAAAAATGCAACATTTAAATATCTAATATTGTACACGAAATATCCTAATATCTAATATTATAGACAGCAGGTGTTATCATTAGTAACACATTTTAGCATCTATATTGACTTGATTATAGAAATTGTGACATTTAAACGAGAATAATTAATTGATTACATAGTACATAAGAACGCTACAAACGAACAGTACAAATAACTACGTCCAGTTATTTCATGGCTCCTTCTTTGGGACAACCACACTCTCCTCACTCTTAGGGTCGAACACAATAGCTCCACTTGCTTTCAAATACGCGTACCAGTTTTTACCGAAAGTCTCTTTCAAGAAGGATTCCACAATCAAACGGGGTTAAAGTTCATTACTAGGGGACTGGAGTTCCGAGCTAGAAGCAGCCTCTTCGGGGTTACCCTTCTTTTTCTCTTCATTAGCATCCATTGGACGTTCTATCTTTAGGTAGTGCGTATTGTGGATTAATACTGATTCTTACTGGTATTTATTTACATATGCACTAATTTTAGTGACTGTTACCGGTCGTTTTCGGGACACCGGAAATTCAAAAACGATTCAAGGCCGGCCGGAAGCCCAACGGGCCCCGGCCCACCAGGCCCGAGCGCCCCGACGCACCCACGGCCCGGCACGGCCGGCGCGCGCGCACCTGCGCCCCCGGCCCAATGGGCCTCAGCGTGCCCTATCGCGCCTGGCTCGCGCGCACCCTGCGCCCCGGCCTCCCGGCCCGCGCGCGCACTCCTGCGCCCTGACCTCCTGGCCCGCGCACACACTCCCGAGCGCCCCAGCCTCCCGGCCTGCGCGCGCCTCGGCGCCCCGCCCGAGCGCCCCTCCTGCCTCAGCCGGGTGTCCCTGCCACCTCGGCCACCTCGGTCGAGCGCCTTCGCCAGCTCGGCCGCCCCGGCCGAGCGTCTTCGCCAGCTCGGCCACCTCGGCCGAGCGTCTTCGCCAGCTCGGCCACCTCGGCCGAGCGTCTTCTTCAGCTCGGCCACCTCGGCCGAGCGTCTTTGCCACCTCGGCCGAGCGTCTTTGCCACGCTCGGCCACCTCGGCCGAGCGTCCTTTCCACCTCGACTGAGCGTCCTTGCCTCCTCGGCCGAGCGTTCTTGCCACCTCGGCCAGGCACGCCGCGCCTGGCACGCCCCGCGACATGTCCCGCGCGCCCTGCGCCCTCTTGGGCGTGAGGCCTCGCGCGCCTCGCTCCCGGCCACCCGGTGGGCCTCAAGGGGCCGACCCAAGGCCTCCCCTCAAATACTATAAATACCCCCCCTAGGGGAGGCAAAAGAAGACATTCATACACTGTCAAGAACAATACTCCTCTTTTCTTGAGAATTCTTTCGTGCTCTTGTGACATTCCAAAAGCGCGCAATCCTCCTCCCTCGGCTCAGAAAGTCAAGGACCCCCTTCCACGAGAGGGAGCGCGCTCCTCTTCTGCGACCCGAGCCTCTGCAGTACATACTGCCCTCCTGCTTCTTGGCCCTTGAGCTAGAACTCCGAGCTACGAGGCAAGCGACCCTTCTAAAGCCTTCACTAGAAGCTACGAACCCGGTCCCCCTCTAAAGCCTTGGATTCATAAAGCCTCCGAGCCCAAGATAGCCTCCCTACACAAATTGAACTATGTTCTGACCTGATCCCGACTAAAGGGTACGTAGGCAGCCAACCTTTGGCACGGTCACACCCCCCAAAACACACCTCAGGGTCTGGAGGGTGCAGCTCGGTCCACGAGCTCCCATTTTTGGCCCGGGCGCGATCACTTGGTCCGGCCTTGGATCGAACCGCCCGAGGTATTTAATCGTTGTTCATTTTCGGTCGACAACATTTTGGCGCTAGAAGGAGGGGACTTCCCGACTTACACAGCCCGAAATCCCTTCTACAGCTCGACCCCTTTCTTATCGACTCGAGAAAGACATGAGTGGTCAACCACCCGTTTGTTCTGAGGGCGTGAACAACCCCGAAAACGCAACCGCGGTGAAGAAATACTTCCTGCGCTCCCGAGCGCAAGGCGACGAGGAGTCTCTCAACGACGAGAGCCACACTCCCTCGCCCCCTCCTCTTCAGGACAGTCGGGACGACCGCGTCCTTGAAATGGAGGAGAAAATCCGCCAGCTAAAGATGGCCAATGCAAGGTACCACCGCCAACTGGCGGGCAAGGCACCTGCACACGGCGTCCCCCACGGGGAATCTGAGGACCTCATGGACGAGGGACATGATTTTGACCCCGACTATGAAGGCTTGGAAATTTCGGCGGACGTCGAGACTTCTCTCACCAAAGACGGGGAACTCCCTGTTGAGATCGAAGTCGGTCTGTCGAAAACAAGAGCAATACCGGTCTCCTCTCAAGAAGAGACCTCCCGACGTTCGGCCCATGACTGACTCGGTCAAAGAGGCAATGTCAGGGAAGGTAACACGACTCGGCGAGTAAGGCGTGTGGCTCGAAGCTCACGCCCCCATACCGCCGGGCCGGATCTTAGAGATCGACTTACCGCCCAACGGAACAACCGTGGCGAAGACCTCCGAGAGAGGCTGAGCGCTCGTAAGGGTCATAACCCTACGGCCCCAATCAATGGGGACCCTCGTACGGCTCAAGGGTCGAACGAAAGGCGACACGTGACTCCTCATGAACAAGGAGTGACCCCCAACGGTGGCCTCGATGTCGTCACCATGATTCATAATCTTCGTAACGAGGTGCGTGACCTGCGTGAAGGCGGCTTGGCCGGTGATACCTACGGGGTCGTGGAAGAACATTCCTCTCCCTTCATCGCCCAAATCCTTGCTGAGGTATGCACGGAAAACTTCAAACTCCCGAATCTCCCTCCATACAATGGGAAATCTGATCCCACGTATCACATCCAACATTACAAAACTTGGATGACGATGCAGGGCGTCTCACCTGGGGCTCTATGCCAAGCTTTTAGTCTTACCCTCACCGGACCCGGTTTCGAGTGGTTTAAGAATTTAAGACCAGGGAGCGTCCAATCGTTCAAAGACCTGAAGGACATGTTCCTGGCACGATTTGCTACATCCATGGTCCAAAAGAAGACCAAGATGTACTTATGGTCAATCAGGCAAGAGAATAACGAGTCCTTGAGACAGTATCTCACTCGATTCACCACAGAATCAAACAAGGTCGACCGCTTTGACGACAGTGACGCAATTACAGCCATCATCGAGGGCTTGCGCACTGGAGACTTCCTAAAGTCCGTCGTCGGCAGAGTCCCTTCTACGATGGCCGAGTTAATGAACCGAGCCAAAACCTTTATGGGGGTAGAAGATTACCTCGACGGCCGTAGGAGCGGCCACCAAAGTTCCCACCGTCGAGATGAGTCCGATAGCGAGCCGAGTAACCCCCACAAAAGGGTGAACAAGGGCGGTCACACTACCGATAGCCGACCCCCTACGTCTCAAAAGCCGCGTCTTGCGAGCAATTTTAGAGACTTCTCGGGTTACACTCCCTTGAACGCCCCGGTAGAGCAAATCTACGCTGTGGCGCGTGACAAGTTCGTCGCTCCGGCTCCAATAAGGGGCAATCCCAATGAAGAGGCCAAGCGAGTTGTGCACCCGCACAATGACGCTATAGTCCTTAAGGCCCAGGTGGCCAACAACTTGGTAAAAAGAGTTCTTATTGATAACGGCAGCGCAGCCGACATAATCTTTAAGACCACCCTCGAGCGCATGAAGATCGGGGGGCTCCGCCCTGTCCCAACTCAGACACCCCTGTTTGGGTTCACAGGAGAAAAGGTCATGACTGAAGGAATCATTGATTTACCAGTCACCTTCGGAACTACCGGAGGCATCGAAGTCGTTCACATGGTCCCCTTTCTTGTGGTCGACCAGGAGTCACCCTACAATGTTATCATTGGGCGACCCACGTTGAACAGACTAAGGGCTATCATGTCCACTTATCACCTACTAGTGAAATTCCCCACCGAAGAGGGAATTGGCATCATGGCCGGTGATCAAACCCAGGCGAGGATATGCTACGTCCAAGGCGTGGACGGCAAGCCCGCTGAAAAAAGGGTTAACACGATCTACCAACTGGAAGACGACTACCCGTGTGATCAGAAAGACACACGGCAACTCGGGGAATTAGACCCCCGCGACGATGTCGAGAGATTGAAAGTTGACACCCCCGATGATCTCACTTCGATCGTTCTCGACGAAGCTATACCTGACCAGGTAGTAAAGATCGGTGCACAACTCCCTCTCGCCATCAAAACTCAACTCGCGTCCTTCCTTCGGGAGTTTAAGGATGTCTTTGCATGGACACATGCAGACATGCCCGGCATAGACCCCGATGTGATTGTGCACCGATTGAATGACGATAAAACTATCGCTGAAAAGGTACAAGCTAGACGTGCGTTCAACCCCGAACGGTACCTAGCAATAAACGAGGAAGTCGAAAAACTTCTCTCCGCTGGTTTCATCCGAGAAGCCAAGTACCCAAAGTGGGTGGCCAATGTGGTCATGGTCAAAAAGCCCAACGGGAAGTGGCGCATTTTCATAGATTACAAAGATCTTAACAAAGCCTTCCCGAAAGATTGCTTTCCACTCCCACGCATCGAACAACTGGTCGACGCCACGACAGGACATGAACTCCTAAGTTTCATGGACACCTACTCGGGCTATAACCAGATACGAATGCACGAGCCCGATCAGATCAAGACAACCTTTGTCACTGATCGCGGCCTCTACTGCTACAACGTCATGCCTTTCGGCCTTAAGAATGCAGGAGCTACTTACCAACGATCGGTAAACCGGATCTTTGCCGACCTAATCGGCAAGACCATGGAAGTGTACGTGGACGACATGCTCGTTAAAAGCCTACTGGCTACCAACCACGTAGACAACCTGAGGGAGATGTTCTTAATCCTCCGCCGGTACAAAATGAAGCTCAACCCCAACAAATGTGTGTTCGGGGTCGAGTCCGGGAAGTTCCTAGGCTACATAGTTAGCCGTCGACGTATCGAAGCGAACCCCGAGAAAATCAAGGCACTCCTTGACATGAAGTCCCCGCGACGTATCAAGGAAGTTCAAAGTCTGACCGGTCGGATTGCCGCCCTATCGCGTTTTGTGGCCAAAGCAACCGACAAGTGTCAACCGTTCTTCAAAGCGATTAAGAAGACGGACGGCTTTGAATGGACGGACGAGTGCGAAAAGGCCTTCCAAGAAATGAAGGCCTACTTCGGGACACCTCCGTTCCTCTCCAAGCCAAAAGAAGGCGAGACGCTTTACATCTACCTCGCCGTCTCCGAACGAGCTGTGAGCGCTGTGCTTATCCGTGAAGAAGACAGGGCTCAATGGCCCATCTTCTACATAAGCAAAGCCCTACTTGACGCCGAAACGCGTTATACACAGATAGAAAAGCTCTCTCTTGCTCTCCTCGTAGCCGCCAAAAAGCTACACCCATACTTCCAGGCTCACCCGATCGTTGTCCAAACCGGACACCCAATCGGTAAGGCTCTTCAAAAGGGAACATCGACTCGCATGGCGATCTGGTCCCAAGAATTGAGCGAGTACGGGCTTGAGTTTCATCCGAGGCCGGCAATAAAGGCTCAAGCCTTAGCTGATTTCGTGGCAGAATTCTCCTACACTCCCGACATGGGAAGAACAGAAGACGGCTCGACCGACGACTTGTCGGCTCGAAAGAGAAAGGTCGACCCTACGGGTCCCATCTGGGAACTACACGTAGACGGAGCATCTAATGCCCAAGGAGCAGGCGCCGGCGTGATTCTGACAAACCCCGACCGGGAAAAGTTACGCTACGCCCTCCACTACGGATTCCAGGCCTCAAACAATGAGACCGAGTACGAAGCCCTCATCGTAGGGCTGGAGCTCGCTCAAAAGCTCAACGTACAGAATTTACGAATACACTGTGACTCGCAGTTAATCGTAAATCAGGTTAAAGGCGACTATGTTGCCAAAGAACCTAACATGATCGCCTACTTGGCAAAGACAAACGCCAAGCTAGATGCCTTCTCCTGGTTCGAGATCATCCAGATCCCACGAGAAGAGAACTCTGAGGCTGATGCCTTAGCTCGCCTCGGATCCGGTATCACCGAAGACGGGTTGGGAACTATCCCAATCGAGTCTCTCTCGCGACCATCCATCTCACGTGACGAGGTTGGAACGATTGAGAGCGCCGCTCATCCAACTTGGATGACCCCGCTTACGAACTTCTTGCGAAGAGGGGTACTTCCCGAAGACCGCAAAGAAGCCGAAAGGCTAAAAGCCCTCGCATCCAAATACGTGTTGAGAGGCGAAGCCTTATACAAGCGCGGGTATTCAACCCCGCTGCTCCGATGTCTCAACAGCGTCGAGTCGACCAAGGTCCTCCGCGAGATCCACGAAGGCCTCTGCGGAAACCACGCCGCTGGAAGGTCCCTCGCGCTCAAAGCGCTTCGACAAGGCTATTTCTGGCCAACGATGAAAAAAGACGCCTACGACTGGGCGAGAAAGTGCGACAAGTGTCAACGTTTCTCCAACGTTCCACGACAGCCGCCATCTCCCCTAAGTAGCATCGTTGTTCCATGCCCCTTCGCAAAGTGGGGCGTAGACATTATCGGCAAGCTTCCCAAAGCTCCGAGGCAATACGAATACGCCATCGTCGCTATCGACTACTTCACCAAGTGGGTCGAAGCCGAGCCTCTGGCCAGGATCACCGAGGCCAACACCACAAACTTCATCTGGAAGTCAATAATATGCCGCCACGGCATCCCCGCGTCAATCGTGACCGATAACGGCGCGCAGTTCGACAACGCGAGGGTTAGAGAGATCTGCGCCCAACTAGGGATAAGCAAAACATTCTCATCCCCGCGACATCCACAGGCTAATGGCCAAGTGGAAGCCGTCAACAAGACGATTAAGAGCAACCTCAAGAAAAATCTCGAAGCCAAAAAAGGCGCCTAGGCTGAAGAACTGCCTTTCATCCTATGGGCCTATCGAACGACCGTTCGAAACGCCACCGGAGAGACCCCCTTCTCCCTAGCTTTTGGGGTTGAGGCGGTGGTCCCCGTGGAAGAAGAAGTCCCCACCTATCGGGTTGACACTTTCGACAAAAAAGAAAATGATGAAGCCATGCGCCTCGAACTGGATCTAATCGACGAGAAAAGATCCGAGGCTCTCACCAGACTTGCTGCACAAAAGCGAAAGGTCGAGAGATACTACAACGCTAAAGTCAAAAGGCGGATCTTCGCCGTCGGCAACCTTGTACTCAGACGCGTGTTCCAAAACACCCAAGTGCAAGGCGCCGGAGTCCTAGGCCCAAATTGGGAAGGACCGTATAGAGTCCGACAAGTCATACACGACGGGACCTACTACATCGAACACATGGACGGAACTCCAATCCGGCACCCGTGGAACGCCGAACACTTGAGGCAGTACCACCAGTGATCAAGTCCCCTCATTATTGCTCTGATTTCCCTTATTCAATAAAGGCCTATGTGCCACTGTTCAAGGATGTTCCCCGTTAGCAAAAATCAATAAAAATTAAAGTTTGCGGTCTTTTTTACCCACTTTATTAAAAAAAAAGTTTTTAGTCATCACGGCACGGCCTGTAAACTAAAAACTTGGGGGGCTAATAGGTCCTGCGACATACACTCAAGAATTCACGGCCAAAATAAAAAAAAAGGTAAAAACCTTAAGCTCCCCACTTCCGGGATGAGGCTTAGGTCGACCTAACTCGGCGAGCTCGGTCGCTCACCAGAGCAAGCTCAACGAGGCTGGCATCGAGTCGAGCTCGCTCCTCGAGCCAAGTTCGCTCCTCAAGTCGAGCTCGCTCCTTGAGTCAAGCTAAAGTTTGCTCCTCGAGTCGAGCGAGCTCGAGCTCGCTCCCCAAGTCGAGCTCGCTCCTCGAGTCGAGCTCGCTCCTCGAGTCGAGCTCGCTCCTCGAGCCCAGTTCGCTCCTCGAGTCGAGCTCGCTCCTCGAGCCAAGTTCGCTCCTCAAGTCGAGCTCACTCCTTGAGTCGAGCTCAATTTCGCTCTTCGAGTCGAGCTCGCTCCTCAAGTCGAGCTCGCTCCTCGAGCCCAGTTCGCTCCTCAAGTCGAGCTCGCTCCTTGAGTCGAGCTCAAGTTCATGCTTCGAGTCGAGCTCGCTCCTCAAGTCTAGCTCGCTCCTCGAGCCCAGTTCGCTCCTCAAGTCGAGCTCGCTCCTTGAGTCGAGCTCAAGTTCGCTCCTTAAGTCGAGCTCGCTCCTTGAGTCCAGTTCGCTCCTCGAGTCGAGCTCGCTCCTCGAGCCAAGTTCGCTCCTCAAGTCGAGCTCGCTCCTTGAGTCGAGCTCAATTTCGCTCTTCGAGTCGAGCTCGCTTCTCAAGTCGAGCTCGCTCCTCGAGCCCAGTTCGCTCCTCAAGTCGAGCTCGCTCCTTGAGTCGAGCTCAAGTTCGCTCCTCAAGTCGAGCTCGCTCCTTGAGTCCAGTTCGCTCCTCGAGTCGAGCTCGCTCCTCAAGTCGAGCTCGCTCCTTGAGTCGAGCTCAAGTTCGCTCCTCGAGTCGAGCTCGCTCCTCAAGTCGAGCTCGCTCCTCGAGCCCAGTTCGCTCCTCAAGTCGAGCTCGCTCCTTGAGTCGAGCTCAAGTTCGCTCTTCGAGTCGAGCTCGCTCCTCGAGCCCAGTTCGCTCCTCAAGTCGAGCTCGCTTCTTGAGTCCAATTCGCTCCTCGAGCCCAGTTCGCTCCTCAAGTCGAGCTCGCTCCTTGAGTCGAGCTCAAGTTCCCTCTTCGAGTCGAGCTCGCTCCTCAAGTCGAGCTCGCTCCTCGAGCCCAGTTCGCTCCTCAAGTCGAGCTCGCTCCTTGAGTACAATTCGCTCCTCGAGCCCAGTTCGCTCCTCAAGTCGAGCTCGCTCCTTGAGTCGAGCTCGCTCCTCAAGTCGAGCTCGCTCCTTAAGTCCAATTCGCTCCTTGAGTCGAGGTCGCTCCTCAAGTCGAGCTCGCTCCTTAAGTCCAATTCGCTCCTCGAGTCGAGCTCGCTCCTCGAGACGAGCTCCGAGTCCGTCAAGCCGACTGGTACTCCTAGTGCCGACTCTTCAAAAAAAAAAAAAAAACCTTAAGCCCCTCACTCATGGGAGACAAAGGCTTAAGAAGCTCGGGCCCCCGATGGCCCATCAGACTTATGGGTCCGAGAAAAGACGTCGGCCTAACCCGGCGCAACCCGCGTCCGCTTGCTCCAGGGCAAGCGGGCCCAAAAAGACGTCGGCCAAACCCGATGCACCCGCGTTCGCTAACTCCAGGGTGAGCGGGCCCAAAAGACGTCGGCCTAACCCGACGCACAAGGCCTAAGTCCCCCACGAGGATACAGACTTAGGAAGCTCGGACCCCGACGGCCCTTCGTGCATACGGGTTCAAGTAAAACGTCGGCCTTCCCGGCGTGTCGTAAGACGTGTAAAGGCGCAGGTGAAAGACGTCTTCCGAGACGCATGTAAGTCGCGTAAAGGCGCTACCTCAAACCCGAAAAAGGCCAAATTTGAGCCAAACTAAGGTTTGCTAGCTTCAGGGCACGAACACCAAAAGACGCCGGCCTAACCTGACGCATGTGGTTTGAGTAAAAGACGCCGGCCTAACCCGGCGCAACCGCGTTCGCTCACCCTAGGGTGAGCGAGCCCAAAAGACGTCGGCCTAACCCGACGCACCCGCGTTCGCTCACTCCAGGGTGAGCGGGCCCAAAAGACGTCGGCCTAACCCGACGCACCCGCGTTCGCTCACTCCAGGGTGAGCGAGCCCAAAAGATGTCGGCCTAACCCGACGCACCTGCCTTCGCTCACTCCAGGGTGAGCGAGCCCAAAAGACGTCGGCCTAACCCGACGCACCCACGTTCGCTCACTCCAGGGTGAGCGGGCCCAAAAAAAGATGCCGGCCTAACCCGGCGATCCTACGTTCCGACGCTCAAGGGCGCGAACACCAAAAAAGACGCCGGCCTAACCCGGCGCACCTATGTCCCGACGCCCAATGGCGCGAACACTAAAAAGACGCCGGCCTAACCCGGCGCACCTACGTTCCGACGCTCAAGGGCGCAAACACCAAAAAAGACGCTGGCCTAACCCGGCGCACCTATGTTCCGACGCCCATGGGCGCGAACACCAAAAAAGACGCCGGCCTAACCCGGCGCACCTATGTTCCGACGTCCAATGGCGCGAACACCAAAAAAGACGCCGGCCTAACCCGGCGCACCTATGTTCCGACGCCCAATGGCGCGAACACTAAAAAGACGCCGGCCTAACCCGGCGCACCTACGTTCCGACGCTCAATGGCGCGAACACTAAAAAGACGCCGGCCTAACCCGGCGCACCTACGTTCCGACGCTCCAGGGCGCGAACACTAAAAAGACGTCGGCCTAAACCTGACGCAAAGCGCGTTCGCTTGCTTCAGGGCACGAACCCAAAGACGCCGGCCTAACCCGGCGAGCTCGATCGCTCAAACATCACAAGCTCAAAGACGCCGGCCTAACCCGGCGAGCTCGGTCGCTCAAGCAGCGCGAGCTCGAAGACGCCGGCCTAACCCGGCGAGCTCGGTCGCTCAAACAGCGCGAGCTCGAAGACGCCGGCCTAACCCGGCGAGCTTGGTCGCTTAAAAGCACGGGCTCCAAAAGACGCCGGCCCAACCCGGCGCAACTTACACGTCCAGTCGCCAATGGCACGGATGCAAAGCCCCCGGGGACTACCCGGTACGACCTCTTCGATCGCCGAAAGGCACGAAGCGAAGTCACTGGGCCACGATAGCCCACAAAGAAGTCACATGCGAGTAAAAATTGCTCGGAAAATGAGATAGCATTCAACTTGAAAGCAACGAAAATATCTCATAAATAAAAAGCGCCACGGCTCTGATAAACACGTGCTGAACAAAAAGTGCGTGAAAAATAAATAAAATCCTAGAAATAGGAAGAGAAAGCAAAGCGCTAAACATGCGCGCTGTAAAAGAAAGCCACTCAGCTCAAGGAGCACCCTCATCCAACAGAGGGAACAAGGTGTCGAAGAAGTCAAAAGTGACCCCCCGAGCGTCGTTCTCGGCCGCGGTCGCGTCTCGACATTCCACCGCTCCGGCACGACGGGCTTCCTCGGTCCCTATGTCGTAGTCATCTTGCAAGTCGGACGCTCTCCGCTCCGCTTCAGCAAGCTGGGACGAGAGTCGAGCGTTTTCCTCCGCCAGAGAGTCGCGCTCGCGCTCCGCCCTAACACGCGCTGCTTCGCTCGAGGTAAGCTGGCGGTGCGACGTCTCCTAGGCATCGGATCAAGCATCCAGTTGCCTCCGAAGGTCGGTAACCTCAGTGTGAAAAATCTCCGCTGATCGGGTCGCCACCTCGCAAGCTCGCCGTTCTTCGGTGAGCTCGCCCGCCATCTTGGCCACTGACAGGTGGGCTCCGCCGCGCTGGCCTTGTGCGATCTGGAGTTCCACCTTGGCCTCTCGAAGCTGGTCTCGAAGCGTCTCGGTCTCCGCCCCCGGGTGCGAACCTCGCTCGACCTGAGCCAACCTAGCCTTCGTCCGGGCGAGCTCCTCCTGAGATGCCTCTAAGCGCCGGATGAAGTCGTGCAAAATCCTGTCGCTTCGCACGGCCCTCACATACGCCTGCGACGACAAAGAAGCAAGGGTTAAAACTAAAACCCACGCTTATAACGAAACAAACAGAAGTACTGACCCTCTGAGCGTCGGTAACACCCGCCTGGAAGAAAGCGATGTCGCCCTTCGACACCACGCCCTTCCACCAGGATAATGGGGATCCCTCGAGGTGGCGGAAACAATCCCCTCGAGCCTCTATCGCCTCCAGCTCCACCGCCGAGTTCGCCCTCTTGGGTTCGGAACGCTCGTCGGGAGGTGCCGATGTCGAAGCCCTCTTTAAAGAAGCCCGAGACTCCTGTTCGACTAGACCGGCGGTCTCGACGCGCTCTACCTTCGCCTTGCGGTTAGCGACCCTAGAGCGAATCTCTGCCATCGACTCGGGGTCCCGAGAAGCGAGAGCCAACCTCCTAGCTCGCCTCTTCGCAGCTACGCAAGGCAAAGTAACGAAAGTCAAGTTCTGTCGAACATAAAATTTTTACAAAACCGTAAAAGTTACCTCGAGAAGCAAGAGCGGCTGGCTGAACCACAGGACTCGGGGGCCTGCTCGCCCGGAGCGCCTCCTCGGTGCCCGGAGCAAAGGGCGGGAACCACCCAGTGAGCGCCATCAACTCGGGGGAACGGAACCGCTTGCCAGCCTTGCGGGCTTCCGACATCCCCGATATTTCTCTCACAAAGGGGAGCTCCGCTGCCCCCTCGTCTGCTGAAAATTCGGCTAGACAACCGAAGCGAAGGGGCGCCTCGCCAAAAGCGTCCGAGGTGACCCACACCCACGCCCGGCGGCTAGGCGGGTCACAATCTTTGACCAGCCTCACGTTACCCCGAGCACGGGCCATATGAAATCTCGGCTGCCCCGGCGCCGGGAAGACGGCGACCAGGTTACGGAAGTCGTCCACGGTCATGGCACGCTGCGTCTGGCAGTGCCACTCCATGAAACATGTAGCCAACAGGCGATAGAACGCCGGGCTCATCTGACATGCATGGACCCCTAGTCGGGTCAGGATCTGCTGGGCGATCGTGGGAAACGAGAGACGCAACCCGCAAACAAGACTCCCGATCGTCACGGCCGCATACCCGTCCCTGGGGCAAAAGGGCCTGTCCTCGGAAGCGAATCTAAGCAATCCCACCAAGGGAGGGATGTTATACGTCTCCCGAAGCGTGCTGAAGACTCGGGAAGTGAGCGTGCTCGCAGCATCGATTCCCTTGCAGTCTAAGCCGACGGGGGCGACAGAGTCGCCTACTCCGTACATACGAGTCCTCTCCAGCGATCGGGCATAAGTGTAGCCCGAAGCTTCCGCGGACTCGAGGGCCGGCCATGCCGTCAGCAGCACCTTGCCATTATGTTTCTCCTTCCCCCTCGCGGGAGGAGCCTCCGAATCCTCTTCAGGGCCCTCCGAGCCCGACCCTTGGGGATCGTCGGAGTAAATCTCGTCCAAGAAAGATTCGGACGGCACTATCGCAAGCTCAACACCCGAGGCGTCCAAGTTAGACGCCCGGGGGAGCTCGGCGCTCACCGCCGCTTCACCCCGCTGCTTGAGCAGGGGGGCGTCAAAGGACGCCTCGCGGGAGACCAAGTTGATCACCAACCTTGACGAACGCGGGTCCTTGGACCCTTCGTCCTCCCCTTAGGGGCCGCACCTAGCAGGTGGGCCGCTCCCGAGCCCCGCCAGCTCGGCGATCACCGCGGCGTCGGTCTCCAACTCCGCGAGCCATTTGTCGGCCGCACCAGAGTCTTCCTCGACAAAGATGGGAATCCCGTCGAATTCCTCAAAGGGACCCTTGGCCGCCCCCCCAAAATTTGGGAGAGGGCAGGTAGGGTCAACCTCGGGATCATCAACATGGGAAACAATCTCACTCCCCATTAAGAAAAAGGAAAAAAAGTCAACTGCCCGGGGGAAATTTCAAATTCAAAGGAATTTTCCGATTAGCCGCAGGCCGCCAGTGTGAACAAGAGAGAGCGGGAACTCTCCTATTTATAGAGAGGAAGGAGCAAACCCTGCTCCTTCCCCCTGCGCGCGCGACACAAGGCCCGGCCCGCGGGCCGGCCTCGCGCGCGCGCCAGTCCCCCAGCGCCAGGCCGCGCGCGGGTCTTGCTGCCCGATCGGCCCGGTCCGGCCCCCAGGGGTCCAGCCACAAAAGATATGCGTGCGTGCGGTCACGCGTGATCGAAGGGGAAATTACCTCAACGCCCTTTTCTTTTCTAAAGTTCACGACTTACGTCCCGTAAGCCATAAACTTGGGGGGCTAATGTTACCGGTCGTTTTCGGGACAGCGAAAATTCAAAAACGATTCAAGGCCGGCCGGGCTTTGCCGGCCGGAAGACCAACGGGCCCCGGCGCACCAGGCCCGAGCGCCCCGACGCACCCACGCCCCGGCACGGCCGGCGCGCGCGCACCTGCGCCCCCGGCCCTGAGGCCCCCGGCTCAATGGGCCTCAGCGTGCCCTATCGCGGTCACCCTGCGCCCCGGCTTCCCGGCCCGCGCGCGCAGTCATGCGCCCCGACCTCCCGACCCGCGCATACACTCCCGCGCGCCCCGGCCTCCCGGCCTGCGCGCGCCTCGGCGCCCCGGCCGAGCGCCCCTGCTGCCTCAGCTGGGTGTCCCTGCCACCTCGGCCACCTCGGTCGAGCGCCTTCGCCAGCTCGGCCGCCCCGGCCGAGCATCTTTGCCAGCTCGGCCACCTCGGCCGAGCGTCTTTGCCAGCTCGGCCACCTCGGCCGAGTGTCTTCGTCAGCTCGGCCACCTCGGCCGAGCGTCTTTGCCACCTCGGCCACCTCAGCCGAGCTTCTTTGCCACCTCGGCCACCTCGGCCGAGCGTCCTTTCCACCTCGACTGAGCGTCCTTGCCACCTCGGCCGAGCGTTCTTGCCACCTCGGCCAGGCACGCCGCGCCTGGCACGCCCCGCGCCCATCCAGGCGACATGTCCCGCACGCCCTGCGCCCTCTTGGGCGTGAGGCCTCGCGCGCCTCATTCCCGGCCACCCGGTGGGCCTCAAGGGGCCGGCCCAAGGCCTCCCCTCAAATACTATAAATACCCCCCCCCTAGGGGAGGAAAAAGAAGACATTCATACATTGTCAAGAACAATACTCCTCTTCTCTTGAGAATTCTTTCGTGCTCTTGTGACATTCCAAGAGCGCGCAATCCTCCTCCCTCGGCTCAGAAAGTCAAGGACCCCCCTCCACGAGAGGGAGCGCGCTCTTCTTCTGCGACCCGAGCCTCTGCAGTACATACTGCCCTCCTGCTTCTTGGCCCTTGAGCTAGAACTCCGAGCTACGAGGCAAGCGACCCCTCTAAAGTATTCACTAGAAGCTACGAGCCCGGTCCCCCTCTAAAGCCTTGGATTCATAAAGCCTCCGAGCCCAAGATAGCCTCCCCACACAAATTGAACTACGTTCTGACCTGATCCCGACTAAAGGGTACGTAGGCAGCCAACCTTTGGCACGGTCACACCCCCCAAAACACACCTCAGGGTCTGGAGGGTGCAGCTCGGTCCACGAGCTCCCATTTTTGGCCCGGGCGCGATCACTTGGTCCGGCCTTGGATCGAACCGCCCGAGGTATTTAATCGTTGTTCATTTTCGTGCGACAATAGTGACTATTTAATTCCCCCATAAACATGAGTTGTTAGAATTTAAAGCTCTCAAATAAAATTTCACCAACTCCAAGTACTTGGATTAAATGCCAACAATAGACTTAAATTTCACTTAATTTATTCCACCTACCGACTTGTCACTAAATGTTTTCATGTCACTATGCATGTTACAAACACATCACTATGGATAGAATCATGTCACTAAAAACATGTCAACACATTAAGTTGATATCCTTAGTAATATCTGTTCGTCTGTACTGACACCTTTATCGCTAGTGTTGGGACTGTTATATTTTGTATTTTGTATTTTGGGACAATATTTTGTGTTTACGTTTTATTTTATGTATTAGACAATATTTAATTTTTTGTGTCACTATTTCATTTGTCTATCATTAGTTATTTTGTATGTCACTAAGTGTCAACATACGTCCCTAAATTGGATTAAATGCCACCGACTCCAACCAGTTGGATTAAATTTTGTACCAACCACAAAATCCGAGATATTAAATTCTATCATCTCCAAGTACTTGGATAAAATGTCAACAATATACTTAAATTTCACTTAATTTATTCCACCTACCAACTTAAATGTAGGCAGCGGGACAACTTCTCACTAAATGTTTTTCATGTCACTACTACTTTCACGAACATGTCACTATGGCTAGAAACATGTCACTACAATAACTTACAAATCACTAATGAATACATAACAACTTGCATGGAAGGAAAGGAAAACAAAAGTACGTAGTACACATACATTAACAGAAAATATCATTTCTTGTTATTCCTTATGTTGTAGAGGATATCCGCTCTCTGCCTTTTCAACATAAACACTATTTTTCCGCTGGGCACGACTTCCATAAAATCTCCCTTTTGCTTCAAGACGTCCTCCCAGTCATCTCCATAAACTTCTTTCAACACGGATTCGACACAGTAAATTGGACCTGTTCCACTGTCATAATAAGTATCGAAATACCATTTGTATTCAGCTTCGCTGATTTGATAGTCGGTGAGTTTTGCCTCAGGGAGTTCCGCGTCGGTGTGTTTCTCGTCGTCGACCTTCGAACCGCTTGCCTTGTTGATATCCATTGATGTGTGAAAGTGTTTACACAATCCCTGCACGTCTTTTTAAACATAAACACTATTTTATTGGAATGTATTAATTGCTATCTACCGAAATTATGACCACTTAAATGTCCTCTAATGTGATAAATACAATACAACCACCACAACTACCCAAACAAATTAATTGAGGGAATTGGTTGGTTGGTTGGTAGGTTGGTTGGTGGACATCAAGATGTCACTACAAACGCAAATAGGTCACTATGGACATAAACATTTCACTACAGACATCAACATGTCAGTAAAGTACATATAACTACTCACTTATAGACGCAGACATGTAGTTTCCTATCTATAATATTAAATGTCGCCAACCACTACGAAGTTGTAAATGCCACCAACCACTACAAAGTTGTAAATGCCACCAACCAACAAAATGTTTATTAAATTATGAGGTTAAATTCCAAAAAGTTAAAAAAGCCAATAAAAGTCAAGGCCTATATGAGCCAATAAAAACCCCAAACCTAGTGACAAGGGTGTCACTAGCGACGAAAAGATGTTACTATGGACATAAACATGTCATTAATGACATCTTCATGTCACTACAACCGCAAATAACTAGTCACTTATAGATGCAGAGATGTAGTTACCTACCCATAATATTAAATGCCGTCAACCACTACAAAGTTCTAACGCTACCAACCAACAATGTCACTACAAATCAAATCAATGTAATATGTCACTAATGATACCAAAATTATGACCACTTAAATGTCCTCTAATGTGATAAATACAATACAACCACCACAACTACCCAAACAAATTAATTGAGGGAATTGGTTGGTTGGCTGGTAGGTTGGTTGGTGGACATCAAGATGTCACTACAGACGCAAATAGGTCACCATGGACATAAACATTTCACTACAGACATCAACATGTCAGTAAAGTACATATAACTACTCACTTTTAGACGCACACATGTAGTTTCCTATTTATAATATTAAATGTCGCCAACCACTACGAAGTTGTAAATGCCACCAACCACTACAAAGTTGTAAATACCACCAACCAACAAAATGTTTATTAAATTATGAGGTTAAATTCCAAAAAGTTAAAAAAGCCAATAAAAGTCAAGGCCTATATGAGCCAATAAAAACCCCAAACCTAGTGACAAGGGTGTCACTAGCGACGAAAAGATGTCACTATGGACATAAACATGTCATTAACGACATCTTCATGTCACTACAACAGCAAATAACTAGTGACTTATAGATACAGAGATGTAGTTATCTACCCATAATATTAAATGCCGTCAACCACTACAAAGTTCTAACGCTACCAACCAACAATGTCACTACAAATCAAATCAATGTAATATGTCACTAATGATATTATTGAACGCGTAAATGAGTCACTAAAAGTCCCAACAACAATAGCGACATGTGTGTCACTACAGACGCAGACATGTCACTATGGACATCAACCTGCTTACAAATTATGGTGATAAATATGTCTGAGGAAAAAAAAAAGAATAATCAATGTCTTGATTCAACGATATGAGATTGAGTTTTATAATGCACGCCGGACTTTCAACGGGATCAGGTTTCGACATGTGGCACGATTGTGTCCTACTCCACGACACCGACTACATTTTCTTCCAGTAGCCACGTCCCCTTCCCCTTGAGATGGAGTCCTGGTCTTCTTAGGTCTGCCAGCCTGTTGCTTGTAACATCTTGGTGCTTCAACAATGATTTGCTTCACTTCTTCCGAGATTTGCCATGTCTCTTTGTTGCCGTATGGATGAATTACACCTGCGTAAGCAGATGCCCAGTTTTCTGCTGTATAGTATGTCGAAATATAATCTTCAACAACAAAATTTCGATGCCGACAAGCTGCAATCCCATGAGGGCATATGAAATTGTCAACTTGAAACACACGACATGTGCGTGTCTTGTGGTATAAGTTGACAGCCCATGCTTTTCCAAATTTGTCAATGACCTCGAATTCGTACACAGAGGATGGATTTAATGTACAAACAACAAATTTGATAACCTGTCACTAACCTTGTCAATAGTGCAGTAGGCAGCATGTCACTAAAAAGGTCGCATGTCATTAAAGTCGATCATGTAACTAAATAAATACTTATATCAAAGACTAACGACATGTGGTTTACTGAATTAGTACCTGCATTC
The DNA here is from genome assembly GCF_054948205.1 of Urtica dioica subsp. dioica. Lineage (NCBI taxonomy): Eukaryota > Viridiplantae > Streptophyta > Magnoliopsida > Rosales > Urticaceae > Urtica > Urtica dioica. Next base: position 6,968,741 of record NC_142762.1, read on the forward strand.
CAGAAGCTTCCGCGATGTAACCGACTAATTTGAGGTGTACCTTAACAGAAAGATGCGTTACGGTTTCAGTGGCACGTTGCCTACGTTCAAAAACCATTTTGTCATTCTCTTCCTCAAGAAATCTACGATCTTCGATATTGGGAACTCCCTAGCTTTAAGAAGTATTGCGTTAAGAGACTCGGCATTGTTCGATGTCATAATATAGTACATTTTCTCGCTGAAATGAGAGCGCGCCCACTTGGCCGGACCGACATCCTGAAGATAGGCTCGGATTGCTGGGTTCTCGTCATCGAGCATAACCATAAACTTTTCCCACTCAACGACCGTGTACGCATTTACAGCACCGAAAAATTTCCACTTCGCTTGTTTCGTCAATTCTTTAAACTTATTTCTCACATTTTGCAGTAGATGGAACATACAGTATCCGTGCTCCGAGTGAGTAAATACCTTTTCGACGGCGCGTTTTATTCCTTTGTTCCTGTCGGACATGATGACTTGATGTTCCCTCTCCCCGATCGCGTCTTGTAACTTCGTTAAGAAGTAAACCCACCCAGATGTTGTCTCCAAATCTCCAACACCGAATGCTAGGGGGAAGATCTGCTCGTTTGTGTCCATCGCGCATGCCGAAAAGAGAGTACCTTTAAAATAATTCTTCAAAAACGTACCGTCAACGATAATGACAGGACGACACCACTTCCATCCTTGTTTCCATGCGCTAAGAGACATGAAAATTTTTTTAAATAACGGGCTCGTACAGTGGTCACAATATCGAGGGAAGAACCTGGATTAGTTTGCTCTATCATGAACTTCAAAGAAGGTAAATTAGCGAAAGATTCTTTCTCGGTGCCGTATAACAACTCCAACGCCTTCTCTTTGCTTCTCCAAGCTTTTTTTATACTTCACGTCCACCCCATAATTCTTCTGCATGTGAGCCATGATGTCTTTCGGCCTATACGGAGACAATGTGGGATCTCTGTATTTGTCCCTCATAAAACTCCCTATCAAAGTACAGGTGGCCTGAGGGTGTGTTCCATTTCTGAACTCCGTCGAACATGTATGAACAGAGTCGAATCTGAAAAGATCAGATGTTATGACATATGTCAACGGCTAAATCGATAAATACGTTACTACTTACTTCTTAAGCCATTTTGCAATACAACTAAACTTGTTCCTACTGACTACATACTTCATACATACAGATAAATAAAAATAATCATAAAAAACCAAGTTCGTAAGTGGCAGAATTAATCACCTCCGAATCTGAAATATGCTCGTGTTCCTCATCCTAACTGCCCGAATAGCCCAAGTGCACGTAGGATCGTGGCAAACCACATGGATATACGTTCTAGTAGAGCTCATGGTCTTGTAACTGAAATGATTTTGAATCGTAAACAAGCTCAAATGCATTTGCAATGCTTATTTGTTCGCGTACATTCCTCCTTTATAAACAGTTGTTAGGGAATCGATATCAACCACTTCGACGGATCCTTCATCCATACTCGTTGTCGAACCATGCGCTTCAGAAGACGCACCAGATTCACCAGAATAAATGCTCTCACCCGATTCATCACCTTCATCGCTGCCGCGCTCATTACCCATCTCATGTAAGGCTGGAGTGGAGTCTTCTAGGAGTTGGTCTTCTCGAGGTGGTTCGACTGCAACTCTTTCTTGTTGAGGTGGGACTTCTGCTCCTCTGTCTTGTGGAGTTGGGACTTCTGCAGGTTCATCTTTTGCAAAACCACTCTCGACTGCGTTCTGAGTTGAACCCACACGCACAGTGTCATTTTCTTCGCTCAACGGTAAAATATCCAAAACCAGGGAGAATTTCCTTGTATCCGATTTCTGTTTCCGAATGTGCAAATAACAAGCCAAACTCGTGTCAGAGTCAATCGTTACAGGTTTTACCGCTCCTTCAGTTTCGTATTTAACATTCAACCTATGTATTTCTGGATTCAACTTCCCCTCTGAACCCGCAAACAATAATTTCATAAAATCTTCATAGTTTATCGTCGGTGGTATGAGCAATGCATGTGTAACACCGGCTTGGTAATAGTCGTCTCTGAGCCATACATCGATATGCTTGACGAACGTAAAAATATCTCCTTTCATAACTGCACATCAAAAATCTCAAACACGACATGTCACTAAACGAATACATGCGGATTTCACTAATTAGGTAACATGTCCCTAAATCTTCAAATCATTGACTCAAGTATATATCACTAATCAAATAACAATGTCACTGCATCTTCAAATAGTTTCTTTTACATGTCACTAATAAACTTACATGTCATTACATCTTCAAATAATTCCTTCTTGTACATGTTACTAATATATACTGATGTCACTAATCAATAAACATGTCACTAAACCTATAACAATTAACTAATGGTACATGACAATGTCACAAATTAAGAAACATGTCAATAAACTTAAAACAAGTAACTACATGTACATGTCACTAATATACTATGATTTCACTAATCACCTACCATGACACACTAAATCGTACACATATCACTAATTACCTAACATGTCACTAATAAAGAAACACACAAAATCAATTATACGTGTCATTCACCATAAATCTGCTACAGACCTGATCACTGGACTGCGCCCTCGACAGACTTATGCGACGACTCGAAGTTTGCAGATTCTCGGCTGGCGACCCAGGGGAACAGAGGTTTGCAGATTCAGAGGATACGACGACGGACCTGTTATGGCAGTGATGACTCCGATCGAGAAGGGAACCTAGACTGAGAGAGAGAGAGAGAGATCAACAACAGCGATGATTTCGAGAGGAAGAGAGATGATTACGTGGACTGATAGAAAAATCGAACACTCGGAGCGAGAAGGGAAGCTGGGCTGGACTGCGAGAGAAAGAGATCCACCACCGAGATGTGATTCCGAGAGAGAAGGGAAGCTTTGCTGAACTGAGAGAGAGATCAACCACCGAGATGTGAGCTGGGAAAAAAATTAGGGTGAGAGATAGGCCAAGCGGGGAAAAAGAGAAAAAAAAAGAGAAAAATAAGAGATAGGTTGGTAAGGGTATAATAGGTAAAAGTTTATTATCTCTCATTTGACTTAGGGTATGGTTTTTTTTACTAGTCCTAGTTTGGTAAATGTTTGGAAAAAGTAGGAAATTGGAAATTGCCCTTAATTTAGTCCTAGATAAGGAAATCCTCCGTGGTACTAAGGGTGTTTAAAAGGCCGGGCCGGACGGCCTGACCCTTTCTTCTCAACCTAAAACAAGACCCAAGATCGGGTCCTACCTAATTTTTTTTAGGTTGTGATTTGCTCAAAAATAATTTCTTATGGACAAAATTACAGCTATGTCACTTCCAAATAATGTGTTGCAAGTAAGTCACTTCCAGGTCGAACGGCGAATATTTTCCGGTCCAAAAACGTGTTCTCCGCTCTCGTCTTCACTCGGCGTTCGAAATCGAAGGTCAAAGTAGAACGACGAAGAATCTCTGGCCAAAATCCGTGTTCTCGGTGCCTCGTCTTCGCTCGCCGATCGAAATCGAAGGATGAAGTAGACACATGTGAAAATTCGAAGTCTCTCCTCGAATACTTTAACTGCTGTTGTCGCCGTTTTTCGGACAACTATTTAGGAGACAAAGACGGTTAGACCTAAGGCCGGACCAAGTGGTCTCGTCTTGACTCGAGCGTGTCGGACCCGGTATCCCGAGTCGTCCCTCAGCTGTGGATGTCCCTTGAGTTCGTCAGAGTACCTGCAAAGGAGTAGAGAACACGTGAACTACAAAGGGGAAACAGGGGGGGTGCCCCTGTTTACCTCTCCGACGCTCAACATTAGTGTGATTGAGGTGGAGTATTGAGGTTTTAGGGGTGTTTAGAGGCCAAAGCTTGAGAGAAACGAGCGAGGTACGAGTTCGGCAGCGTTTCAGTGCTCAAGGATGGATTACCTGGGTCAAGGGAAGGACCCTTGTATTTATAGGCAGCCAAGGGGTGGTTTGAAGACCCCTTGGCCGAGTGAGCAAGGTTGGGTCGGCCATTGGCCGGCTGAAGGGTTGGGCCGGCCAATGGCCGAGTGAGCATGTTGGGTCGGCCATTGGCCGACTGAAGCTTTGCCTCGGCCAATGGCCGAGTGAACTGGGCCGGCCATTGGCCGGCTGAAGCTTTGCCTCGGCCAATGGCCAAGTGAGACCCTTGGGTCGGCCATTGGCCGACTGAAACTTTGCCTCGGCCGATGGCCGAGTGAACTGGGCCGGCCATTGGCCGGCTGAAGCTTTGCCTCGGCCAATGGCCGAGTGAGACCCTTGGGTCGGCCATTGGCCGACTGAAACTTTGCCTCGGCCAATGGCCGAGTGAACTGGGCCGGCCATTGGCCGTCTGAAGCTTTGCCTCGGCCAATGGCCGAGTGAGACCCTTGGGTCGGCCATTGGCCGACTGAAACTTTGCCTCGGCCAATGGCCGAGTGAACTGGGCCGGCCATTGGCCGGCTGAAACTTTGACTCGGCCAATGGCCGAGTGACACCCTTGGGCCGGCCATGGGCCGGCTGAGCATATGGCCGGCCATTGACCGACTGGAACTTGGGTCGGCCATTGGTTTGGGCCGGCCAATAGCTGAGGCAAGGCTCCGCCGTCAAAGGCCTCGCGCCGGTCGCGCGGGTCGAAGTGATGTCTTTTTCCTCGTCGGTCCGAGACGGGCCGACAACATTAGCCCCCCGAGTTTCCGGTCGAGCGTAGATCGAGTGGAAACTCAAAATCTACGCTTTTATACGGATGCGGGATGAACGCTCTCGGGTTTTCGGGTTTGCGTTATGAGGAACGGCCTTCGCGCGTCGCGAGGGACGACTTATTGTTTCGGGTTGATCGTTCGCGGCTTATTTTCTCGATCTACCAATGAGGGCGTGATCGATTAGCACGGCTTTATTGTACATGTCTTATTTTCTCGACTTGCCAACGAAGGCATAATCGATTTGCACGTCTTCGTTGCGTTGTGCGCGTCTTATTTTCTCGACTTGCCAACGAAGGCATAATCGATTAGCACGTCTTTGTTGTGTTGTGCGCGTCTTATTTTCTCGATTTGCCAACGAAGGCATAATCGATTTGCGCGTCTTTGTTGTGTTGTGCGCGTCTTGTTTTCTCGATTTGCCAATGAAGGCATAATCGATTTGCGCGTCTTTGTTGTGTTGTGCGCGTCTTATTTTCTCAATTTGCCAACGAAGGCATAATCGATTTGCGCGTCTTTGTTGTGTTGTGCGCGTCTTGTTTTCTCGATTTGCCAATGAAGGCATAATCGATTTGCGCGTCTTTGTTGTATTGTGCGGGTCTTATGTTCTCGATTTGCCACCGAAGGCATAATCGATTTGCACGTCTTCGTTTGGACGCAGACCTTGAACCCATTTGTAACTCGTTGCCTATCGGCCGACGAGCTAGGCGGCGAGCGCGATGCCACTTTTGCGTGGCGAGGTTTCCCGTGGACGCTGGCTAGACCAGATACGCCCTGCGGACGCAGACCTTGAACCCATTTGTAACTCGTTGTCTATCGGCCGACGAGCTGGGCGGCGAGCGCGATGCCACATTTGTGTGGCGAGGTTTCCCGTGGACGCTGGCTTGACCAGATACGCCCTGGCGGACGCAAGCCTTGAACCCATTTGTAACTCGTTGCCTATTGGCCGACGAGCTGGGCGGCGAGCGCGATGCCACATTTGCGTGGCGAGGTTTCACGTGGACGCTGGCTTGACCAGATACGCCCTGGCGGACGCAAGCCTTGAACCCATTTGTAACTCGTTGCCTATTGGCCGACGAGCTGGGCGGCGAGCGCGATGCCACATTTGTGTGGCGAGGTTTCCCATGGACGCTGGCTTGACCAGATACGCCCTGCGGACGCAGACCTTGAACCCATTTGTAACTCGTTGCATTTCGGCCCACGAGCTGGGCGGCGAGCGCGATGCCACATTTGTGTGGCAAGGTTTCCCGTGGACGCTGGCTTGACCAGATACGCCCTGCGGACGCAGACCTTGAACCCATTTGTAACTCGTTGCCTTTCGGCCCACGAGCTGGGCGGCGAGCGCAACTCAACTCGAGGGCTCATGTAGAGCCTGCACGAGGAATCGTTAGTTGACTTGTGGACTTGGGACTCAACTCGTGGACTCGAACTCGACTCGAGGGCCTATGTAGCCTGCACGAGGAGTTTCATGAAGAGTCGACGCGAGGAGCATCGGTCGACCCGCGGACTCGTAGCTCGACTCGAGGAATGAATCCATCTCGAGGAGACATGTGAAGAGTCGGCACGAGGAGTATTAGTCGACTCGTGGACTCGGGTTCGACTCGAGGAATGAGCTCAACTCGAGGAGACATGCGACGAGCCGGCACGAGGAGTATTAGTCGACTCGTGGACTCGAACTCGCCTCGAGGAGATATGTGAAGAGTCGACACGAGGAGTATTAGTCGACTCGTGGACTCAAACTCGACTCGAGGAATGAACTCGTCTCGAGGAGATATGTGAAGAGTCGGCACGAGGAGTATTAGTCGACTCGTGGACTCAAACTCGACTCGAGGAATGAACTCGTCTCGAGGAGATATGTGAAGAGTCGGCACGAGGAGTATTAGTCGACTCGTGGACTCAAACTCGACTCGAGGAGTGAACTCGTCTCGAGGAGATATGTGAAGAGTCGGCACGAGGAGTATTAGTCGACTCGTGGATTCAAACTCGACTCGAGGAATGAACTCATCTCGAGGAGATATGTGAAGAGTCGGCACGAGGAGTATTAGTCGACTCGTGGACTCAAACTCGACTCGAGGAGTGAACTCGTCTCGAGGAGATTGTGAAGAGTCGGCACGAGGAGTATTAGTCGACTCGTGGACTCAAACTCGACTTGAAGAATGAACTCGTCTCGAGGAAATATGTGAAGAGTCGGCACGAGGAGTATTAGCCGACTCGTGGACTCAAACTCGACTCGAGGAATGAACTCGTCTCGAGGAGATATGTGAAGAGTCAGCACGAGGAGTATTAGTCGACTCGTGGACTCAAACTCGACTCGAGGAGTGAACTCGTCTCGAGGAGATATGTGAAGAGTCGGCACGAGGAGTATTAGTCGACTCGTGGACTCAAACTCGACTCGAGGAATGAACTCGTCTCGAGGAGATATGTGAAGAGTCGGCACGAGGAGTATTAGTCGACTCGTGGACTCAAACTCGACTCGAGGAATGAACTCGTCTCGAGGAGATATGTGAAGAGTCGGCACGAGGAGTATTAGCCGACTCGTGGACTCAAACTCGACTCGAGGAATGAACTCGTCTCGAGGAGATATGTGAAGAGTCGGCACGAGGAGTATTAGTCGACTCGTGGACTCAAACTCGACTCGAGGAGTGAACTCATCTCGAGGAGATATGTGAAGAGTCGGCACGAGGAGTATTAGTCGACTCATGGACTCAAACTCGACTCGAGGAATGAACTCGTCTCGAGGAGATATGTGAAGAGTCGGCACGAGGAGTATTAGTCGACTCGTGGACTCAAACTCGACTCGAGGAATGAACTCGTCTCGAGGAGATATGTGAAGAGTCAGCACGAGGAGTATTAGTCGACTCGTGGACTCAAACTCGACTCGAGGAGTGAACTCGTCTCGAGGAGATATGTGAAGAGTCGGCACGAGGAGTATTAGTCGACTCGTGGACTCAAACTCGACTCGAGGAATGAACTCGTCTCGAGGAGATATGTGAAGAGTCGGCACGAGGAGTATTAGTCGACTCGTGGACTCAAACTCGACTCGAGGAGTGAACTCGTCTCGAGGAGATATGTGAAGAGTCGGCACGAGGAGTATTAGTCGACTCGTGGACTCAAACTCGACTTGAAGAATGAACTCGTCTCGAGGACATATGTGAAGAGTCGGCACGAGGAGTATTAGCCGACTCGTGGACTCAAACTCGACTCGAGGAATGAACTCGTCTCGAGGAGATATGTGAAGAGTCGGCACGAGGAGTATTAGTCGACTCGTGGACTCAAACTTGACTCGAGGAGTGAACTCGTCTCGAGGAGATATGTGAAGAGTCAGCACGAGGAGTATTAGTCGACTCGTGGACTCAAACTCGACTCGAGGAGTGAACTCGTCTCGAGGAGATATGTGAAGAGTCGGCACGAGGAGTATTAGTCGACTCGTGGACTCAAACTCGACTCGAGGAATGAACTCGTCTCGAGGAGATATGTGAAGAGTCGGCACGAGGAGTATTAGTCGACTCGTGGACTCAAACTCGACTCGAGGAATGAACTCGTCTCGAGGAGATATGTGAAGAGTCGGCACGAGGAGTATTAGCCGACTCGTGGACTCAAACTCGACTCGAGGAATGAACTTGTCTCGAGGAGATATGTGAAGAGTCGGCACGAGGAGTATTAGTCGACTCGTGGACTCAAACTCGACTCGAGGAGTGAACTCATCTCGAGGAGATATGTGAAGAGTCGGCACGAGGAGTATTAGTCGACTCGTGGACTCAAACTCGACTCGAGGAATGAACTCGTCTCGAGGAGATATGTGAAGAGTCGGCACGAGGAGTATTAGTCGACTCGTGGACTCAAACTCGACTCGAGGAATGAACTCGTCTCGAGGAGATATGTGAAGAGTCGGCACGAGGAGTATTAGTCGACTCGTGGACTCAAACTCGACTCGAGGAATGAACTCGTCTCGAGGAGATATGAGAAGGTTGTCTCTCTTTGGGACCTCCGGCCTAACCACAGGCCCCTTGGGACATTATTATGCTTTTATCTGTTTTTTGTTTTTGAGAGAGTTAGCCCAACACGGTTGGGCGAACTGATGAACCGAATCCAAAGACGTTTGGACGAAACGACGAAGTCGCTCCAGCTCGTCTAGACGAAGTGCCGAGCTCGACCAGGCGAGGCAACGAACTCAACCAGACGAGGTGACGAGCTCGACCAGACGAGCTTGGCCAGGCGAAATCAACCAGGCGAGTTGACGAGCTCGGCCAGGCGAAATCAACCAGGAGAGTTGACGAGCTCGGCCAGGCGAGGCGAGCTGATGAGCTCGGCCAGGCGAGGCGAGCTGCTGAGCTCGGCCAGGCGAGGCGAGCTGCTAAGCTCGGCCAGGCGAGGCGAGCTGCTGAGCTCGGCCAGGGCGAGGCGAGCCGATGAGCTTGGCCAGGCGAGGCGAGCAGATGAGCTCGGCCAGGCGGGGCGAGCTGCTGAGCTCGGCCAGGCGAGGCGGGCTGATGAGCTCGGCCAAGGCGAGGCGAGCTGATCTGCTCGGCCAGGCAAGGCGAGTAGATGAGCTCGGCCAGGCGAGGCGGGCTGATGAGCTCGGCCAAGGCGAGGCGAGCTGATGAGCTCGGCCAGGCAAGGCGAGTAGATGAGCTCGGCCAGGCGAGGCGAGCTGATGAGCTCGGCCAGGCGAGGCGAGCTGATGAGCTCGACATCCGGAAAATTCGTGAGAATCGGCACGAGGAGTATCAGTCGACTCGTGGACTCGGGCTCAACTCGAGGACTCATGTAAAGCCTGCACGAGGAGCTACGTGATGAATCGGCACGAGGAGTATCGGTCGACTCGTGGGTTCGAACTCGACTCGAGGAATGAACTCATCTCGAGGAGTTACGTGAAAAGCTTTTCTTTGGGGCCTCCGGCCTAACCATCGGCCCCATGAGACTTTATTATTATTATTATATATATATATGTTTTTTTTTAGTTGTTGTTGATGGAGCATCGACCCCTGTTAGCCCCCCGAGTTTCTTGCGTTTTTGAGACGAAGGCCAAGAAACTCTCGTATTAGAGGTATACAATAGTGTGCGTTACACTTTTTCATGTGTGAAATAACTCTTTATTGCAATAAGGGGGTCGTTACAGTTTGTCATGGCACTTGGCCTTCTTTGAAAAAAGGAAATTACATTTTTGAAATGAAAGTGACCACGAAGCCGATCGAGTTCGGGCATGAATTTAAATGTCGGAGTCGCGACAATCATGTCTTGCTAGCGGGTGCGATGAATTCCCTGAGGTTCCCACCTCGAATTAGGGAATCAATTCGCTTCTTAAGCTGCTTGCATTCGATCGTCACGTGCCCGTGATCTTTGTGGTATTCGCAGAACCTACTTCGATCTCGCTTCGCGGGGTCCTTTGTGAGTGGAGCGGGGCTTCCTAGCTCATTGCGGCGTAAACTCAGGATCCTGTCGGGCGTTGTGTTGAGCGGGACGAAGGTTTGCTTCGGGGCTGGAGAAGGGTGGTCGTTAGGGACTTGACCCTTCCGGCGCCTTTTCCTTCGTGACTCGGGACCAACGGCCGGTTTCACACCCACGGCTGCGCGCTTTTGGTTGGGTGCTTGATCAATGTTGGGTGGTCGCTGCCCCAAGACGATCGCGGTCTCACGTTGAGCGTCGAGTTTTTCTCTCAAGTAGAACTCGGGATCCTCTCTTTGAGAGTTGAGGCGGTCTCTCAAGTCTCCGGAGGCCGTCCCTATCACCCTTGTTAAGGGCGCATCATTCAGGCGACGCCTTTGGCGGAGGCCGAGACCATCGACGTTGTCACCTTCACAAGGGTTTTGGACGCGGACGGTGAGCTTGGAGCGTCCCTTCTGGGACCTCGAGACCGAGCGTCCTCGGGTATCGCACGAGTTTTGACGCCTTGACGTGGTCGCCCGAGGGTGTTCCCTCGAGGGCGCGTGCGCGTGCTCATAAGAAAGTTGACGTCTCGGTGCGGCCGCCCGAGGGTGTCCCCTTGGAAGCGTGCGCGTGCGTCCCCTTTCGTGAGCAAGGTGGTCGAGGTCGGTCTCGAGGTTGATGTCATCGACATTGTTGGAGTCGAGGAGGTCGGCGATGAGCGCGCCGGTGACACCGGGGCGGTCTAGGAGCTCGGCGAGCCTTCGAGCCGTGTCCTCTCGGACTGCGGCCTCGGGGTCATTCGCCGGGTCTCGGGGCTGGCTCTCGTTATCACGAGGTTGCCCTTCGCGACGGTGCGCAGAGCCTTGGAGGTCGCGCCTCGAGCTAGTCGCTCGGGCGCCCACGGAGGTGGCGGGGCTACGACTCATCTCTCGAGAGTCGTAGAAGTGAGAAGAAAACCGGTAGAGGGGATGTGTTGCCAAGGTCGAGAGATCCCCTCCTTCTAGCGCCAAAATGTTGTCGCCATTTTTCGGACAACTATTTAGCAGACAAAGACGGTTAGACCCAAGGCCGGACCAAGTGGTCTCGTCTTGACTCGAGCGTGTCGGACCCGGTATCCCGAGTCGTCCCTCAGCTGTGGATGTCCCTTGAGTTCGTCAGAGTACCTGCAAAGGAGTAGAGAACACGTGAACTACAAAGGGGAAACAAGGGGGGTGCCCCTGTTTACCTCTCCGACGCTCAACATTAGTGTGATTGAGGTGGAGTATTGAGGTTTTAGGGGTGTTTAGAGGCCAAAGCTTGAGAGAAACGAGCGGGGTACGAGTTCGGCAGCGTTTCAGTGCTCAAGGATGGATTACCTGGGTCAAGGGAAGGACCCTTGTATTTATAGGCAGCCAAGGGGTGGTTTGAAGACCCATTGGCCGAGTGAGCAAGGTTGGGTCGGCCATTGGCCGGCTGAAGGGTTGGGCCGGCCATTGGCCGGCTGAAGGGTTGGGCCGGCCAATGGCCGAGTGAGCATGTTGGGTCGGCCATTGGCCGACTGAAGCTTTGCCTCGGCCAATGGCCGAGTGAACTGGGCCGGCCATTGGCCGGCTGAAGCTTTGCCTCGGCCAATGGCCGAGTGAGACCCTTGGGTCGGCCATTGGCCGACTGAAACTTTGCCTCGGCCAATGGCCGAGTGAACTAGGCCGGCCATTGGCCGGCTGAAGCTTTGCCTCGGCCAATGGCCGAGTGAGACCCTTGGGTCGGCCATTGGCCGACTGAAACTTTGCCTCGGCCAATGGCCGAGTGAACTGGGCCGGCCATTGGCCGTCTGAAGCTTTGCCTCGGCCAATGGCCGAGTGAGACCCTTGGGTCGGCCATTGGCCAACTGAAACTTTGCCTCGGCCAATGGCCGAGTGAACTGGGCCGGCCATTGGCCGGCTGAAGCTTTGACTCGGCCAATGGCCGAGTGACACCCTTGGGCCGGCCATGGGCCGGCTGAGCATATGGCCGGCCATTGACCGGCTGGAACTTGGGTCGGCCATTGGTTTGGGCCGGCCAATAGCTGAGGCAAGGCTCCGCCGTCAAAGGCCTCACGCCGGTCGCGCGGGTCGAAGTGATGTCTTTTTCCTCGTCGGTCCGAGACGGGCCGACAACAACTGCCAAAGCCAAATTTTTCAGGTTCGAATATTGATTACTTGTTTTTGGAAACTGAATTTGAAAATTAGGTTTTTGTTCTTTCTATATGATTCAACATTTTAGAATGAAAAAAAAATGAAGATTCGTAGGTTTTGCTTTTCAACTCAAAAAATTGTAATTATTCCGACGATTTTTCTCAGCAATTCCTTTTTCTTCTTTCACATCGATTATTCAGACGATTTTCATCAGCAATTCTTCGCCATCAACATTGATCACAGGTATTGCCTACTCGAATTTCATTATTTTTACACACAAACGTATTTATAGTAAGAATAACATTATTTGACTCATAGTGAAAATAAAGTAGATTCACGATACAAAGTTCAATAGATTCAAAGTAAACTCATAGTGAATTTTGGGTATCACATTGCACTAAAACAAAGTTTACAATTGCATGATATCACAATGAGTTGATTCATTCAGCAACACAAACTACTTGTATTCTTAGAATATTCAGGGTAGACTGACAGTGACGCATTTCTAAATAAAATGTAGACTTGCATATCAAAAAAATTTCAATTCATCATAAACACAGCTAAAAATAAACTCACATAACAAATTACAAATAAAATAAAAATTTGCAGTTCCTATTTATTACAGATAGTGTATAATCACAGATAAAAAATTATTACACTTGGAATATATTTGATGATGTATAATATATGTATATTTGCAGGGTTAATTTTGATAATGGAAAAGACCCAATTGCTGTAAAATATGGTGCAATTTGGGATGCTGATTAAATATACATCAACAACAATGCAAAAATGGTTTAGTCAAGGCATGAGTTACATTGAGCTCATTACGAAATTATTCAAGGAAGTTTTCAATGACAACAAAGCCGAATTAAAAGTATCATTTAACACAGAGCATAAGGGTTTAAGAGGAATGAGGATTGAAAATGACGACAATCTTGAAGTCTTGATGTACCTTCTGAAGAACAATGCACAGTACAAGAATTGTTCTTTAATCGTGGAAAACGATACAACAACAAATGAACACAAAGCTGAAACAAAGAGAAAGGAGAGAGAGAGATGAGAGTCCTAAAATGGAAGAAGATGAATTTTCAACAAAAGGAGAAGCAGAATCTCCATTTCTGGTTATTCTTGAAAACAATATTGAAGACTTGGAAGAAGATATGATATTTCGTATTAAAAAGGAGATGATTGACAGACTCTCTATGATGGCAATGAAATACCGCTTTGAGTACACTAGATCAAACTGTTGGAATTGATCTAGGATTTAAGAAAAAGTTTAACGCTTCGTTAAGCGGCGGAATTTAAAAATTTTCTTTTCAAGTAAAAACAGTTTTTTACTAACCTAGACAAAGAGCAAGCACATGCAAATAAAAACTAATATGAGCTTATTAAATTTACTAACCTCTTTAGAAGCTTGAACGTTGATGAACCTTTGGAAGGTTGGAAACGTTCGTCTCCCTCGCAGCACGTCTCTCTTTCTTTCCTCGGCAACTCGAGCAACCACGAAAGTTTCTATCACTAAGTCACTCGAAATAAAAGGAATCAGTGAATGGGCACTTTTAAACACTACGACTTAAGAACGAGTCTTGAAGTCGCAGAGCTAAACTCTAGGTCAAATGAGGACCTAGGTGCCAAAACAATAAAACGAAATTGACTACAGAGAGAGAGGAGAGGGGCGGCCAAGTCTAGAGAGAGAGGCTCTCAATCTCTAAAACTTTGGAATGAATAGAATGAGAGGAATGAGGGTCCTATTTATAGGAGAAGGGTTGGCCTTGGAAAGAAGGAGTTTCCTCTTATTTTCCAAGCCTTTATGAGCAATCTTTTATTACCCATTCCCATCCAAATATGCGCCCACCTCATGCTAATCCCCAAGGGATTAGTTTCCTCCTTTGTTTCCCTTCTTGGTTGCCTTGGCCGATTCTCCTTGTTTCCTCATAGAGGAAATTTGTTTCCTCTTTTTCTTTTGGCAAGTATCTTGATACATTTATGCACAAAATATTCTCTCTATCTCTTGGGTAGTAGGCGCCCATTTTAATTCTAGAAGGAGCTTCTAGAAGCTTCTTCATTTGTTCATGAGAACATGAAAAAGGCCCATTAAAAATTTTCAATAAAATTCTTATGAAATGAAATTAATCCACAAGGCCCAATGATCAAGTCATGGCCGAGTATTACCAAGTCATCAAATGACCTTGTCAAAAAATTTATTGACATTCATTTCATGCTATGTCTCAAATGACAAAAATACCCTTTTGACAATTTTCGTTCTTGTTTTGACTTAGCTTCCAGTTTGACTATTCCTACTCGATGTGATTCGTGACAGTGGCCTCATGGATCCAAATGAACAAAGCTTGAGCTAAAATACTTCGACTCAAAAGTTCACAAACCTTTTCCAAAGTTAGCTTAATGTCAACTGACTCCACTAAAGAGTTGACACTGAAAATCTCTCGGTTCAAATGAATTTATTTTCTACTCAAGAATTCAACCTAATTGTAATGAGTGGATCCAAAGAATATTATCAGTGTTTACCCTTCATGAATATCATCAGCTAGTCGGGATTTACAAAATTACCATTTTACCCTTCTAGCTGTTATTTCCTCAACTCCTTTGTCGCTTGTGAATAAGTTAGAAACAACGTATTGACGAGGAGCTAACAAGTCACATTGTTTCATCCAAAAGAGTCAGGACTCAATTTGGACACTGGCCAGTTCATTTATTCACACTCCAAGGAACAAAGCATGAGGTGATATATATTGCATTTCAGCAATCTTGTACATGAATTCCATATCTATGAGAACTTCACAAAGTTACTCATGACATACTCACAACTTAGTACTTCACCAATAGGCCTTGTTTGGAATCACATAGTGAGTCCGAACTCTGACTTTCTCAAATGAGAATACTAAGGTGTGAAATGACATGTCTCATTTCAGGATTAAGGTAAGCACGATGCAATTCATACGTAGTGACTTCGAGACATAAGAGGTTAAATGGTTTGTTCTTATCTTGTCTCCAGAAGTGCACTTGTCAATTCAGTACCTTCGGAAGATACCTAGAAGAACTATAGAGTCTCCAACTCTCAATGCCCCATAACCAGACATCATAGATTCTCCTAACAATCATACTGAGGTCAATAGTCCTATGACCCTTAGATTGCGAATATATCGTTTTAAGCAAACTACGAAGAGTTTGTTCATGCAAATCTACATTTGTCTCTTCGTAAGTTGTTTAGTTTGTTTATGGACTAAAGAATGAATGAACGTTTCAACTTTTTATTAATGAATAAGCAATTACAAGCAAGAGTCTTCATGAGACTTTATTACATCAAATGTACAATATAAAGATTACAACTCTTCTTGTGGGCACCATTGACAACAAACTCCCACTTGACTCAAAGAAGATGTGTTTAGTCCTTCATGCCTAATCCCTCTCGATGTTGGTCGAAGACCTTGTTCGCTAGGGCCTTTGTGAATGGATCTGCTAGGTTGTCCACCGTTGAGATCTTCTTCACTTCCACGTCTCCGCGCTGCACGATCTCTCGAATCAAATGGTATTTCCTCTCAATATGCTTAGAGCGCTTATGACTTCGAGGTTCCTTTGAGTTAGCGACAGCCCCACTATTATCACAATAAAGGGTCATGGGCTCGTTGACATTTGGAACAACTTCCAAATACTTAAGGAATTTTCCAAGCCATACAGCCTCTTTGGATGCTTCACAAGCAGCCACATATTCTGCTTCCATTGTGGAGTCAGCAATGCAAGATTTCTTAATACTTCTCCACACAACATCTCCACCATTAAGGATGAACACAGATCCCAAAGTGGATTTCCTGGAATCCTTATCGCTTGAAAATCGGAGTCGGTATATCCCGTCATAGTCAGGTCAGTACTTGAATATGTAAGCATCAAGTTCCTAGTTCTTCGAAGATACTTAAGAACATGCTTAACAGCAATCCAGTGCTCTGGTCCAGGGTTGGATTGGAAACGGCTAACTACGCCAACGGCGAAACAGATGTCAGGTCTAGTGCAAAGCATAGCATACATGAGGCTTCCTACGGCAGAGGCGTAAGGAATCTTCCTCATATCTTCAATCTCTTGTGCAGTCTTGGGAGACTGGTCCTTAGAGAGTGAAACTCCATGCCTAATGGGTGTTTGACCCTTCTTGGAGTCTTGCATCGAGAAGCGATCCATCACCTTATCAATATAAGATGCTTGAGAGAGCGACAGGGTCCGGTTTTTCCTATCTCGAAAGATTTGGATCCCCAGAATGTACGCGGCTTCTCCTAGATCCTTCATATCGAATTGCTTTGCCAGCCAGACCTTAACCTCAGATAACTTACCCACGTCATTACCAATGAGTAGTATATCATCGACATATAGTACCAGAAACACAACTTTGTCTTCGTGTATTAACTTGTAAACACATGGCTTATCTATTGACTGTTCAAAGCCGAAGCTCTTTACAGTTTCATCGAATCTAATATTCCAAGACATAGATGCTTGCTTTAATCCATAAATGGACTTAAGCAACTCACAAACCTTGGTCTCTTGACCTTCTTCCGTGAAACCGTCTGGTTGAGCCATGTAAATGCGCTCGTCAAGATTGCCATTCAGAAAGGCTGTCTTGACATCCATTTGCCAAATCTCATAGTCGAGAGCTGCAGCTATGGATAGGAGTATGCGGATGGATTTAAGCATCGCGACTGGCGAGAAGGTTTCTTCACAGTCAATCCCTTCTTGTTGGGTATAACCCTTCGCCACAAGTCGTGCTTTGAACGTCTCGACGTTCCCATCAGGACCCCTTTTCTTCTTGTATATCCACTTACACGCTACGGGTTTAATCCCTTCAGGAAGGTCTACAAGTTTCCAGACTTTGTTGACATACATCGAGTGCATTTCAACTTTCATGGTGTCAAGCCAAAGGTTTGATTCAAAACAAGCCATCGCTTGGCTATAGGAAACAGGATCATCCATGTCAGAGACGGCTACGAGAGAGTCTCCATAGGACATGTACCTGTCAGGCTTTTGAGTAGCCCTCCCACTACGTTGAAGTACTACTTGACGAGATTCTGAAGAGTTAGGTTGTGTTTCAGTTGGGGTAAGAACAGTTCTTACAGATGAGGTAGAAGCTTCCTCACCCAACTTTTCTTCAAGCACAATTTTGCTTCTAGGTTTTGCATCTTTCATAAAGTCCTCCTCAAGGAAACGAGCATTTGTGCTAACGAAAGTCTTATCATGCTCGGGACTATAGAAGATGTAACCCTTGGTTTCCTTTGGATATCCCACAAACAAGCACAATTCTGACCTACTAGCCAACTTGCTAGTCTTTTTCCTTAGCACGTGTGCAGGGCAACCCCAAATTTTGATGCAGCCAAGATTTACTTTACGGCCAGTCCATCGTTCATAAGGAGTACCAGGAACCGTCTTGGACGGAACTTGGTTCAGAATATAAGCGGCTGTTTCGAGGGCATATCCCTAAAAGGAAAGAGGGAGTGATGAGTAACTCATCATTGATCTAACTATCTCCATAAGAGTTCGGTTTCTTCTCTCTGACACTCCATTTTGTTGAGGTGTGTCAGGTGCGGTAAGCTGAGAAGCGATACCTTCATCTTTAAGAAAGTCATCGAACTCTCTAGACATATACTCACCACCTCGATCAGATCGAAGGGTTTTGATCACTTTGCCAGTTTGCTTTTCTACTAAAGCCCTAAAAACCTTAAATACGTTAAAGGTCTCGGATTTGTGTTTGAGCAAATAGACAAAACCATATCGTGAGTAATCATCGGTGAAGGTAACGAAGTATTCGTATCCTCCACGTGCATGTTGGCTGAGCGGACCACATACATCAGAATGTACTAGTTCCAGCAACTCAGTGGCTCTTCGACCCTTATCGGAGAAAGGTCGCTTAGTCATTTTTCCTTCTATGCAGGATTCACAAGTAGGTAGTGAACCTATTACAGAGGCTTGGAGTGGACCGTCCCTCACAAGTCTCTTAATCCTATCTAGACTGATATGACCAAGTCTTAAGTGCCATAGGTATGTTGATTTTGTTAGATCGGAGGATTCAGAAAGTTTGATCCTCTTTGACTCCCTAATTATATCATTATCTATTTCGGTGTCTAAAAGAGAAGGTTGGGTGGGATAGATGTAAAAAAGACCATTCTTCATACATGCATCAGTGACAAAAGAATTAGAAAAAGAAATACGAATTCCATTCTTTATAAACTTTAAATAATAATTTTGCTCTAAAAGTTGAGCAACAGATATTAAGTTTTTCCCAAAGGAAGGAACATAATAAACATTACTCAAATTTAAAGTGCGATCTTCAAGAGATAGCGTCACGGATCCCACAGCCTTAGCAGACACCACGCTCCCATCACCCCACTTGAAGAAGAAGTCGCCATCCTCTAAGCTTTTGCTTTTCCTAAAACCAGTTAAGGAGCAGCAAATATGGTTAGTAGCAGCGGAGTCAATAATCCATGATGATACATTATCAGCTACTAAACAAGCTTCAGTAATAAGTACAATACCTTTTACTTTGGTTTTGAGGTAGGCAGGACAGTTCCTACGCCAGTGACCAGGCTCATTGTAGTGGTGGCATTTGTCGTTAGACTTATCCACCTTCGGAGCCTTTGGTGCCTTCTTCTTCGTTTGAACCTTAGGTTGGTTCTTCTTCTCGGCCTTGCGAGGTCTCTTCTTAAATCCAGAGGTGGAGGCAGTAGCATGTACCTCTCCTAGAGCCCTCTTTTTCTTAGTGAGTGCCTCAGCGGTTTGAAGTTCCTTCATGAGCTCGGTAACAGTGTACTCTAGCTTGTTCATGGAGTAATTCAACTTGAAGGTATCAAAGGTTTCGGGGAGAGTTTCCAAGATCATATCTATTTTAGTCTCCCCATCAATCTCAGATCCAAGGATCTCCATTTCGTTTAGATAGCTAATGATCAGCATCATATGATCTCTAACGGGAGTCCCAGCCTTCATGCGACAGTTCATAAACTGTCGGACCGCTTATTGCCTAGCTTGATGTCCTTGCCCTCCAAACATCTCATGGAGATTGTAGAGCATATCGGTGGCAGTTTCGTAATCAGGATGTTGTTGTTGCAACACATTGTTCATTGATGCCAAAATATAGCATCTCGCAATCTCATCGGATCGAAGCCAGGCCGCCAGGGCGTCTTTTTCCTCTTGCGTCGAATCTTCATTCGTTTGAGGACAGAGGGTGGTGAGAACCCATTTGTGCTTGTCGACAGTAAGGACTATGTCGAGGTTACGTTTCCAGTCGACGTAATTGTCGCCTTCGAGTTTATTCGAGGAAAGAATTGTTGAGAGAGGGTTGAGAGACATATTGCCTATAAAAGTTGAAACAAGTTTATGATTAGTCTTTGGTTTTGGATTTAAGTTTGTTTAAGACTTGATAAAATCCAAAGGTGTTATAAACCAAACGATAATTTACTCCCTCAAGAGAAGGCCGCAAAAAATCTCCATTTATAAGTTAATGACACATCATTAATGCTTAGCCAAGATGTCAATACATCAATTTTGACTAGCCACCTTTTAAATTGGTTTGATCACTCACATCCTTTCGCAGAGCCTCAAGGGAGGATTACTACGGATTGAGCCTAAGTGTGCAACCAACCACTTAGTCCAAAAGATTGACTTTGAAAAACAATCCCCCAAGGGGAGGCCTTGTCATCATCGTCTCACTCTCGGACGTAGCTCATCGAGCAATGATCGAAGCAAAAACGTCTTGGAGTACTCCCATTTAAGAGAGGGTCACAAGAGCGGCTCTTAGTCCCACGTTAATTGCTTCTTTCATTAGTGTTGGGGATCGTGGGTTACAAACAACAAGTATAACCTTCCCACTTAGTTTTTGGAGTTGGTACATCGACTCTTATAAGTTCGGAAACGGTTTTCCTAGTTATAGAGCGATAGAGAGGACAACTAGAAAAGAATCCTAGATATTCATGTTCAGAGCAGTATTAGTTCATAAAGGCACAAGGTACATACTCGATCTTTTCCTATTTTCTATTTCGGGAAAGTGCATAAGGGAAGTGTGAACTTCAACTCACTCGAACACTTGAAAGTTTGAGATTACACATCTTTTTATTTTTCGGCTTGTCTACAAAGAGACCTCCCACTCAAAATTTTCAAGAGCATATAGATTTTGAACATATGTGATATAGATATAGTTTTGAAAACATTTTGAAAATTTATTTGATTTGGATGACAAAATATTTTTCAAGTTTGAAAGTGAAAACGGTTTTTCAAAATTCAAACTAGTTTTGTAAAAATTCAATTTCAATTAAACTTTCAAAAATCAAAACATTTTAATCTTACACATCATGTTTATAATCTTATAAAAAACATTTTTGCTCAAGAAATGTTTCTCATTAGAGTTCTATAACTCATGCTAATGGGACTGAAAATCCGGAATTCTAAAAAACTGGAGTTTCGGAACAGCCGCGCACCTCGGCGTAAAATCACCATAACTGGCGGCTCCGATGTCCTTTTGACCTGAAACCGGTGGAATTGGACAGAAGACAGACAAAGCTTTAATTTGATTTAAGAATCATTAACTTTCGATTTCTGAGCAGAGAGTTATGCCACTTTTACTGCGGGTTTTACTCCAGCTCGAAGAAAAAGAAATAATTAAAGCTTGGTCCTTTTTAGGTGCGAAAAAGAATCGAGTGTAACGGAACGTTTTAGGATATTGTTAAAGCTTTTATTTGTGTTTTATTAGCAAGGTAATAACATGGTATAAAAAAAATAACAACATGCATAAAACGATTCAAGTAAATAAAAGAAACTAGCAAGACAATAAAACTAGTCACAAAATTTACTCGAAATTTCTCAAACCTTTAAAACACGTTTTTCAATATAAAAAATTAAAAAAATTTAGAACTGATTCTAATGTGTTTTAATAACATCCCAAACTCATATAAAATGAACATGATTTTTAATTTAAAGGCAAGAGCAATAAATTAAAAAAAATCTATGAAAACAATTCTAACTTGTCACAAAATTAGTAAACTTTCGAAAACGATTTTCAAGCTCATATTTTTAAATACATGTACATGCATATCTTTGACCATAGCTCTGATACCATTTGTTGGAATTGATCTAGGATTTAAGAAAAAGTTTAACGCTTCGCTAAGCGGCGGAATTTAAAAATTTTCTTTTCAAGTAAAAATAGTTTTTTACTAACCTAGACAAAGAGCATTTACATTTACATTCTCGGGCTTAACTATTTTTAGAGCCTTTTCTCAAAATTATTATTTATCATACATAAAATACAAAAGTCGATATCTTACATCTTACCCTCCTCACAAAAATTTTGTCCTCGAAATTTTGGTTTTCAAGCATGTTTGGATATTTAAGCTTCATTTCATCTTCTCGTTCTCACGTCGCTTATTTTCTTTAATGGTTTCTCTAAAACACATTTATCAGCGTGATCGACTTGTTCCTCAATTCCTTCTCCTTCTTATTGAGGATTTCAACTGAAAGTTCTTCGTAACTCAAATCCACTTGTAGGTCAACCGGCACCCTTTCTGGAATGTGTGAAGCATTCGGTACGTACTTCTTAAGCATGGAAACGTGAAGCCCGTTGTGAATGGCCGACATGTTTGAAGGAAGTGCTATGGTATGGAATTTCTCCAACCCTTTCTAGAATTTCAAATGGACCAATGAATCTCGGGCTTAACTTTCCTTTCTTCCTGAATCTCATAATAACTTTCATTGGTGAGACCTTGAGGAATACTTTGTCTCCAACATTAGCTTTCGTCATTGCTTGTCTGCGTAACTCTTTTGACCACTTTGGGTAGTTAACATTCTACTTTGAATCCCTTCAATAGGCTCTCTAGTCTTCTGCACCAGCTCCGACCCAAGAATCTTTTGTTCACCCATTTCATCCTAATGGATCGGGGATCTATAAAGTATCGAGGAAATAACAGCTAGAAGGGTAGAATGGTAATTTAGTAAATCCCGACTAGCTGATGACATTCATGAAGGGTAAACATAGATAATATTCAGTGGATCCGCTCATCATAATTAGGTTGAATTCTTGAGTAGAAAATAAATTCATTTGAACCGAGAGATTTTCAGTGTCAACTCTTTAGTGGAGTCAGTTGGCATTAAGCTAAACTTGGAAAAGGTTTGTGAACTTTTGAGTCCAAGTATTTTAGCTCAAGCTTTGTTCTTTTGGATCCATGAGGTCACTGTCACGAATCACATCGAATAGGAATAGTTAAACTGGAAGCTAAGTCAGAACAAGAACGAAAATAGTCAAAAGGGTATTTTTGTCTTTTGAGACAAAGGATGAAATGAATGTCAATAAATTTTTTTGACAAGTTCATTTGATGACTTAATGTCACTCGGCCATGACTTGATCATTGGGCCTTGTGAATTAATTTCATTTCATAAGAATTTTATTGAAAATTCTTAATGGGCCTTTCTCATGTTGTCATGAACAAATGAAGAAGCTTCTAGAAGCTCCTTCTAGAATGAGTTTGGGCGCCTACCCTATAGAGAAATAGGAGAGATTATTTTGTGCATAAATGTATCAAGATAATTGCCAAAAGAAAAAGAGGAAACAAATTTGCATATGGATGCATAAGGGATTCGGCCAAGAGAGAGACAAGGCAAGGCAAGGAACAAAAAAGGAAACAAATCCAAGGCTTAATGAAGCCTATGTTGGCCGAGTGTCTCAAGAGAAAAAAGGGGAAATTGGCTCATGAATATGTGATATTCTATAGAAGAGGAAACTACCTTATTGAAGGTGAGACCTCTCCTATAAATAGGAGCCCCTTTTCTTCACATTTCAATTCATTCCAAGTTTTAGAGATTTGAGAGACTCTCTCTCTAGAACCTTGGCCAATCCTCTCTCTCTCTCTCTCTTCATTTTCGATTTCTTTGTTTTGGCACCTAGGTCCTCATTTGACCTAGTGTTTAGCTCTGCGAATTCAAGACTCGTTCTTATGTCGTAGTGTTTAAAAGTGCCCACTCACTGATTCCTTTTATTTCGAGTGATTTAGTGATAGAAACTATCGTGGTTGCTCGAGGTGCCGAGGAAAGAAAGAGAGACGTGCTGCGAGGAGACGAGCGTTGCAACTTTCCAAAAGCTTCTCAAAGTTCAAGCTTCAAGAAAGGCTAGTAAACTTCTTAGCTCATAATAGTTTTTATTTATATGTACTTGCTCTTTGTCTAGGTTAGTAAAAAACTGTTTTTACTTGAAAAGAAAAATTTTAAAATTCCACCGCTTACCGAAGCGTTAATTATTTTCTTAAACCCTAGATCGATTCCAACAGAAATCACCTCGTTCCCCGCCCGCGGTGGCGACCCTCGTTGACGAACCTCAGCTCGGGGGCAAGCCGCGGTCGTAGCTTCAGCGATAGGTGCCACTCTCGGCACGTGTGTGCACGGCCGATGTCGTCTGGTCATGGTACCTGAAAGAAAGAGAGAGACGATAGTAAGTTAGAACACACACGATAAGCATAATACAACGAAAAGCGCGACAAGGCGAAAGCGAGTGAACGGCTAGTACCCCCCACGTTGGGGGAAGGGGCGGACGAACCCCCCCCCTCTGATACAGGGTCCTCCGTAACCTCCACGCCAAGACCAGGACACGGAGTAGCGTTGTCACAAGGCACGAACCACCCGGTCCTCGCCATTAGGTCCGGGGACTCAAACAATGACCCCTGCCGCCTCGAATCCGGGACCGCTTTGATCACGGATACGAGTTCGGAATCTTCTGCGTCCCCGATGGAGGGAAAGTCGACCGCGGGTCCAAACGTTAAGGGCGCCGCCCCGAAGGTCGACTCGGAAACCCACACCCAAGGGTACCGATGCTTTGAGGTAACCTTGGTAACGATGGAGATGCGCTTTCGAGGGCACGCGTAGTAGAAGCCCGGTTTCCCCGGGACCCCGCGAACGACCACGAGCTCCTGAATATCGTCTGCGGTGACTGCCCGTTTCTTTGCTCGATAGAGCATCATGTGGCATGCGGCGATTGCCCGGTAGAAGGACGGAGACATCTGCGATGCATGCACCCCCAATCGAATCAATAGCTCTTGGCAGCGTGTCCCCTCCGAGGGCGAGTCGGGCAATCATCGGGCAACGGTCTCAGGATCGACACCGAATCCGGGATGCCGTAGCGCTTCCTCAAACTCGTGAAACTGACGATCGAGAGCGAGCTCAGGACGTCAACGCCCGAGCAGTCCAGGTCATCACGGATTGCAGATCCCTCGGTCGGGAAGGCCGAGGCTCGTGACTCCTCTCGCGCCGTGACGGAGACAACGACAGTCGATGTGGCACGACGGTCTGACGATTCGCCCGAGCCTCCAACATCGGGGGCGATTCCTGGCTCGGTGGGTCCCTCACGACGGCCGCCCGAGCCAGCCGGCCTGGTCTTCCCCTTGTCCGACCCGGCAGCGGGCCCATCGTCGGCGCCCGGCCTGGCCAGAGAGTCCCCTCGCGCGCCCAGATCACCCAGGCTCTTTGGACTCTTGCCCGGACCATTGGCGCTTGCGCCTGGCCCGGCAGCACGGCCCGGCTCGCCAGGTGGGACGCCACCGACCCCTAGGGCTAGGGCAACCAGCACCTCGGCCGCCGCCCCCTGGCCGGCGCTGTCCGGCCGGCGCTCCTCGTCTCTGGCGCCGGCGCTGCCGCCAACGACGCCCCCCGCCTCCGGTCGACCTCCACCGGCGCATCCCTCCTCGGGGGAGGCCGGGCCCAGAATACTCGGGCCTCCCTCGCCGCCGCCCGCTTGCCGGACAGTCCCGACATCGCCACCCAGGACCGGCGCGACTCTCCCTGCGCCCGGCTCGGCCGGCGCGACTCCTCCCAGGGCAGGCGCTCCACCAGCGCGGCTTGGGCCTCTCCCGGCAGCGCCTCCATCACAGACAAGGCCGACAGGGGTCGGCCCACCTTCGCGCGGACTCACCTCGGCGGACGCACCTTCCCCCGGGCCGCGCGCGTCCCCGACGACGTCGGGGTCCACTCCGGCAATGTCTCCGGTGCGCGTGCCCTCCTCCACGTCGGCCAGCCACGCTTCGACCGAGCGAAAATCGCCTCCAGCCATCTCAACCGACCTGTTGTCCCTAAGCGATGATGGGGGCGCTGCGTTTTGAGTAGCCACATGGGATGAGAATTGCGCCCAAAGATCGTCTAGGTTTACATCTTGATTCCCGAGCAGAGGGAAGAGGTCATCTTCGACGGACCCACGCCCCGACAGGTGGTTGGTAGGGTCCATTGGCACGTGTAGCGAGGCAAGACGAAAAGTGACTAGAGAAATAAAAAATAAATAGTAAAAGAGGCTCGAGTCAAACCTTTTCGCGATGGGTCGCTCCGGTGGGCCGACGATGACAGGAATCTTGAGTTTACCGCACGAGCTTCACTCGACGATAAACTCGGGGGGCTAATGTTATCGGCCCGACCTCAATCGCGACCAATCAAAGGCAAGACAGTGACCAGACTTGCCCCTGCCATTGATCGGCCCGTGGGCCGGCTCGGCCAATGGCAGGCCCAATAGCCTCGGCCCAAGACCGAGCTCGGCTATCCTCGGCCTCACGAGCTCGACCTCGGGCTCATAGGGTCGACCTCGGCCTCGCGAGCTCGACCTCGGCCACTGGCGAGCTCGACCTCGGCCACTGGCGAGCTCGACCTCGGCCACTGGCGAGCTCGACCTCGGCCTCACGAGCTCGACCTCGGCCTCATAGGGTCGACCTCGGCCTCACAAGCTCGACCTCGGCCTCACGAGCTTGACCTCGGCCTCACGAGCTCGACCTCGGCCACTGGCGAGCTCGACCTCAGCCTCACGAGCCCAACCTCGGCCTCACGAGCTCGACCTCGGCCTCACGAGCTCGACCTCGGCCTCACGAGCTTGACCTCGGCCACTGGCGAGCTCGACCTCGGCCTCACGAGCTCGACCTCGGCCTCATAGGGTCGACCTCGGCCTCACGAGCTCGACCTCGGCCTCACGAGCTCGACCTCGGCCACTGGCTATCCTCGGCCATCGGCTATCCTCGGCCATCGGCTATCCTCGGCCATTGGCTATCCTCGGCCATCGGCTATCCTCGGCCATCGGCTATCCTCGGCCATCGGCTATCCTCGGCCATCGGCTATCCTCGGCCATCGGCTATCCTCGGCCATTGGCTATCCTCGGCCATCGAGCTTATCCTCGGCCATTGGCTATCCTCGGCCATGGGGCCCACCAATGACCCCTTGGTCGCCTATAAATACAAGAGGCCTGCCCTCTTCCAAAGGTAATCCAGTCTTGAGTATTGAAACACTGCCGAACTCACCTCTCGCTCGTTTCTCTCAAGTCTCGGCCCCTAAACACCTAAACCCTCTATTCTCCACCTCAATCCCATTAATGTTGAGCTTCGGAGAGGTAAACAGAGGCACCTCCTCTGTTTTCCCTTCTTAGCTCACGGTTCTCTCACCTTTTCCAGGTATGCTGGCGAGCTCAAACACCATTGACAGCTAAGGGAAGACTTGGGACCCCAAGTCCGACACGCTCGAGTCAAGGCGAGACCACTTGGTCCGGCCTCGGGTCTAACCGCCTGTGACTCCTAAATCGTTGTCCGGAAAACAGCGACAACAATTAATATTGCAAAAATTTGAAATCCTAAAACATTGGCTCGTAGGCCTTATTGAATGTTGGAAAGCAAAGAAATAAAATGGGGGGAGCGCTGGCTACTGGTAGTACTGTCTCAAGTATTCCGCATTCCACAGGTGACAGATCGGTGTTTCGTCTGTGTGTCTGATGTAGTAGGTCCCGTCATGTATGACTTGGAAGACTCTGAAGGGTCTCTCCCTGTTTGGGATGAGGACGCCAGCACCTTGCACTTGGGTGTCATGCAGATGTCTTCGTGGATTTCGTGGAGGACCTTGGTCAACTCGACGCTATCTCTGAGTTGGGAGATCGTGTTAACCGTCTTTCTAGCGGTCTTTCCATCGATTCCTTGGATGTAGCATATTTTGGCTTGGGATTGATCTCCAGCCATGATGCCGATTCCATCCTTGGTAGGGAACTTCACCAGTAGGTGGTATGTAGAAGTAATAGCCCTTAGTCGGTTTAGCGTGGGTCTCCCAATGATGATATTATATGGCGACTCCTGATCAACCACTAGGAATGGGACCATGTGAACGACTTCAATGTCTCCGGGAGTTCCGAAGGTGACCGGTAGATCGATGATGCCTTCGGTCATGACTCTCTCCCCAGTGAACCCGAATAATGGTGTTTGGGTCAGAGTCGGGCGTAGCCCCCCGAGCTTCATGCGCTCTAAGGTGGACTTGAAAACTATGTCAGCAGCACTGCCGTTGTCGATGAGAACTCTTTTCACCAAGTTATTAGCCACTTGGGCTTTGAGCACAATCGCGTCATTGTGCGGATGCACAACTCGCTTGGCCTCTTTTTTGGTGAAATACATCGTCTTGTGAGGCACGGACGGAGGCTCTTCGTACGTAAGGTTGACGTGCATGGCAGCGTCTTCTTGAGCCACATCCCTTAGGAATTTTTTCCGTTGTCGGGCCGAATCTCCATCTTGCGGGCCACCTAGTATGGTGGTTACAACGTGGAGCTGTGGATTGGCGTCGGCAGTAGCCGTGGTTCGGTCGGCAGAAGCGGCTGTTCCTCCTCCCTTGCCAAACTGTGGTCTGTTTGTGGTGGGGCCCCCAGTGCTGATCATGCGCAACACGAACTCTTTCAACTCACCCCGTTGGATCAATGCCTCGATCTGCCTTTTAAGACTATAGCATTTGGAGGTCAAGTGACCGTATTCCTGATGGAACTCGCAATATTTAGATCGATCGCGAGTCGCGGGATCTTTGCTCATTGGAGCCGGGGGAGTGAATTTGTCACGTGCCAAAGCTAGGATTTGATCTGGCGTCGTGTTTAATGGCGTGAACGACGAATAACCCTTAAAGTCTTCCGCAAGTCGCGGCTTTTGGGGCATCAGAGGTCGGCTATTAGAAGTCTGACCCCCTCTGTTTCGTCTTTTACAGGAGTTGCCTTGCTCGTTGCTAGGCTCGTCTTGGCGGTGAGCGCTTTGATTATTGCCCTTGCGGCCATCGAGGTAATCTTCGACTCCCATGAAGGTCTTGGCTCGAGTCATTAACTCGGCCATGGTAGAAGGGACACGGCCGACGATGGACTTAAGGAAGTCACTTGTGCGCAAGCCTTCAATGATGGCAGTGATTACGTCTTTGTCGTCAAAGCGGTCGACCTTATTCGATTCTTCAATGAATCGGGCGAGGTATCGTCTAAGAGACTCGTCATTCTCTTGCCTGATTGACCACAGGTACATCTTGGTCTTCTTTTGGACCATAGATGTAGCGAAGCGTGTTAGGAACATGTCCTTCAGGTCTTTGAACGATCGGATGCTTCCCGGCCTTAAGTTCTTGAACCACTCGAAGTCGGGTCCGGCGAGGGTAAGACTAAAAGCTTGACACATGGCGTCGGGAGCGACACCCTCCATCGTCATCAAGGTTTCATAATGCTGGATATGGTAAGCGGGATCCGTTTTCCCATCATATGGAGCAAGGTTCGGGAGTTTGAAATTTCCCGTGCATACCTCGGCCAATATTTGCGCCGTGAAAAGCGATGGATTCTCCTCGACGATTTCATAGGCACTTCCTCCTATTTCGTGTTCTCGGAGATCTCGTACTTCGTTTCAAAGATTGTGGATCATAGTGATCACATCGAGGTCGGTAGTCGGAGTAACTCCCTGTTCGGGAGGAGTTACCTGCCGCCTCTCATTAGACCCTTGACCCGTGCGGCGGTTCCCGTTAGTTGGGGCTGCTACGAGGATGTTTGGCCGAGAGCTTAGTCACTCTCTTAGGTCATCACCATGCTTGTTGCGTTTGGCAGTAAGATGATCCCTAAGATCCGGGCTTGCTGCACGGAGGCGCAGGCTTCGTCTAAGACGGCGCGCTCTTCGCGTGCCCTGACTTTCCGCAACATTCTCACTTTGACCAAGTCGGTCATGGGCCGAACGTCGGGAGCTCCCTGCTTGGGAGGCCGCAGGTGCATTTCCCGTCTTGGGTGAAGGATCCGAAGGACCGGCTTCATTCACAGCGGGGAGTTCCCCGTCCTTTGTGAGAGAAGTCTCGATATCCTCCGAATCATCAGCACCCTCGTAATCTAGGTCGCGGTCGCGACTTTCCTCATTGAGGTTATCGGGATCCCCGTTGGGGATCACCGCGTTATGTGCGGGTTGGTTCGCAGCCAGTCGGCTGTGGTACCTTGCGTTCTTCGCCTTTAGTTGGCGGATATTCTCCTCCAATTCCATGATGCGGTTGTCCCTGCTATCTGGAGATGGAGATGGTGAGCGGGTCGAACTCTCTTCGTGGAGTGACTCTTCGTCACCATGCGCGTGAGAGCGCAAGAAATATTTTTTGGTCCCAGTGACGTTATCGGGGTTGTTAACGCCCTCAGAACGTACGGGTGGCAGACTACTCATCTTTTCTCAAGTCCGAGAAAGTAGAGTTTTCAGAAGAAAAGAAGAAGATGGATAGAAGAGATTTCGGGCTGAACAGGTCGGGAAGTCCCCTCCTTCTAGCGCCAAAATATTGTCGCACAAAAATGAACAACGATTATATACCTCGGGCGGTTCGATCCAAGGCCGGACCAAGTGATCGCACCCGGGCCAAAAGTGTGAACTCGAAAGTCTCGAGCTAGGTTTTCTCCGATCAACTCGCCTCTCGGAAGAGGGAAGAGGTGAGGAGGAGGAGTGACTGTGCCTTGTGTGTCGGCTGCCTACGTACCCGTGTATGAGATCAGGTCAGAACGTAGTTCAGGCGTATGTTACGCAGAGTGAGGCGCAGAGCCTTAATGGAGAAGCGTACTCGACAAAGGAGACGGTGCGCGGAGGAGTCCTCGGCGACGTCTCAGAACTTCGGAGACCACGAGCGCGAGAGAGACTGTGTGTTTTCTCTCTTTTGGAGACGTGTAAGACTCTAAGTCAAGAGTTCCTTGTTGTGGCGGAGATTCCGGACGCGTAGGCGATTTCTAGTCGGAAATGCCGGACGCGTAGGCGATTTCTTGTCAGAAATGGTGGACGCGTCTAGGGTGCTAGACGCGTAGGCGATTTTCAGTCGAAAACCGTTAGAGCACTCGTGGACTCAAGATTAATCGTTCGATCAAGAGAGGCGGCACTCGGGAGTCCCTGGAAAGCGCTTCAGAATCTCCGAGAACAAGAAATCGAGGAGAATCCGCTTCAGGCCAAGGATGGCATCTAGAGAAGCAGAGAGAAGTCTCAAGTTCCTTGAGAATAAATGGGATCGCTTTCCCCTCAATGAGAGGGGGTATTTATAGGTGTTTGAGGGCCTTAGAAGGTCCCTTTTTCGTCCATGTGGGACTAGGGGGCGTTCACCCTTCAAGTGGAGGCGCAGGATGTGCAGCGCGGGATGCGTGGCGCATGGGACGCGCGGCGCGCAGCTTGCTGTGCGTGGCTGGCCGGCGCGACGTGCTGCGCGCGCGGTTTCCCCGTGGGGAGCATGGTGCATGGTCCGTCTCGTCGGACTCTTGTGTGCCTTAGGGGTCTTCGACGCTTGTCACGCAAAATATGAAGATCTCTACTTGACGAGAGTGACACGATTCGATGAGCAAGGCTCGACGAGAGTGACTAGAGGCTCGACTCGAGGAGAACGACTCGAGGAGAATGACTCGAGGCTCGACTCGGGGAGCGAAGCTCGACTCGAGGAGAACGACTCGAGGCTCGACTCGGGGAGAACGACTCGAGGAGAACGACTCAAGGCTCGACTCGGGGACCGAAGCTCGACTCGAGGAGAACGACTCGAGGCTCGACTCGAGGAGTGAAGCTCGACTCGAGGAGAACGACTCGAGACTTGACTTGAGGAGAATGACTCAACTCAAGGAGCGAGGCTCAACTTGAGGGGCCGAGTGTTTGGCACGAGGACTTTCCAGTCGACTCGTGACAGAAGGCTTGCCACTCTTCAGGACCTCCGACCTGACCATCGGCCCTTTGAGCGGCGTGTCTTCTCGGCGTTCCGGATTTTCCGAAAACGACCGACAACACGCCCCGGGCCCGGCCATCCGGGGGGCCTTGAGGGGGCCGGCCCAAGGCCTCCTCCAAAACTATAAAATACCCCCCCCCCCCTTTAGGGGAGGAAAATTCATTCCAAAACCAATCCAAAAGATCCCAAAAACACTCCAACACAATATTCTCCTCCTCGAGAATTCTCTCACTCTCCCCTCTTCACTTGGACCTCTAGCTTGCGTCCTCTGAAGAGCTCTCCTCTCCCCCGTGCTCTTGTGACATTCCAAGAGCGCGTGCTCCTCCTCCCTCGGCTCAGAAATTCATGGACCCCCTCCACGAGAGGGAGCACGCTCCACTTCTGCTACCCGAGTCTCTGCAGTGCACACACTGTTCTCTCGCTTCTTGGCCCTTGAGCTAGAACTCCGAGCTACGAGGCAAGCGACCCCTCTAAAGTCTTCACTAGAAGCTACGAGGCAAGCAACCCCTCTAAAGCCTTGGATTCTCAGCCTCCGAGCCCAAGATGGCCCCCCACACTCACTTTGAACTACGTTCTGACCTGATCCCAACAAACAGGTACGTAGACAGCCAACCTTTGGCACGGTCACACCCTCCAAAACACACCTCAGGGTCTGGAGGGTGCAACTCGGTCCACGAGTTCACATTTTTGGCCTGGGTGCGATCACTTGGTCCGGCCTTGGATCGAATCGCCCGAGGTAATTAATCGTTGTTCATTTTCGTGCGACAACAATAACCATAAGACATAAATAATATATTAATTAATATATTATTTATTTCTCACACTAATAAATATTATTCTATATTTAAAATAGTAGATAATATTTTCATGATACTCTCATAAATAATTACTATATTAAATACTCACCAAATCAGATCGTAGTTAATATATAATATTTTTTCTTATATGAAAAAATCTCAAATCTTATTGGGATTTGATAAAACAAATATAAGGCCCATATACTATGTTGTACACACATATCACAAGCCATTTTGGACCTTGTGGACTTATTTAAATTGCTCTTTTACAAGTTAATTTAAATCTTAAGGATATTTTGAAGTTACTTAACAACTAATAACTTATTCGTAAAGTACTTTGTTACGAATGCGAAAAATATTGCAACCAAGTTGCTATAGTGAGTGTGTTATCATTTATGTAACAAATAATTGGCTGCTTAAGCCACGGAATGTGTAGCAATTTAAATTTGGCCAACCTTTCGTTAATATGCTGTAAATAGCCATATTGCTTACGTGGCAGCTTATTAATTAAATTAGGTTTACACTTTTGCCCTTATTTAATTCGCAGAAACCGAATAGGGAAGTTTTCAAATTTGAAATTTAAAATTTCATGCAGATTTTGAAAATTAATAGCCCATTTATTGTTATGTTTTTGGAAGTTTTTTAGCGTTGACTTTAGGTAATTAGTATCTATTTTCGTGGTTAAACTCTGTAAATATATTCTTCATTTATTGATATTATTTTGTCTTCCATATATTCATGATTTCCAGAATTTTCGTGCTCAAAATATTTCCAGAATTTTTTTTCAGTTCAATTATACTGTAAATATGCTTCTTATTTACAATGAATATACTGTAAATATGTTTTGTATTTACAATGAATATACTGTAAATATGCTTCTTATTTACACGAATATACTGTAAATATGTTTTCTATGAACAACAATAACCA
Source organism: Urtica dioica subsp. dioica (assembly GCF_054948205.1). NCBI lineage: Eukaryota > Viridiplantae > Streptophyta > Magnoliopsida > Rosales > Urticaceae > Urtica > Urtica dioica. The sequence continues at coordinate 7,001,656 of NC_142762.1, forward strand.
AAAAAAAAAAAAAACTGTTCTTCGCGGTGTCGCAGATCGAGACCTTGGACGCAGATCGCGGAGAGGAGGACGAAGTGACGCTTTAACGGCGGTGGTGACGTGGTCGTGGTCGTGATTATTAGTGGTGGTCGATATTATTAGTGGTGGCGGCGGCCTGAAGGTGGTGCTGCCTCTCGCACGCACGGGGAGAACCATTTCACACGCACGTACGCCCAGAACCATTTATGGTTGTGAAATCAACTCTCCGGTGCTCTCTACGTCGTTTCCCGGTGTCTCCTCTCGGTCCGGCATCCTCGGCGGCTCGTGGCCATCTTCGTTTTCTCGGCTGGAACACGCGCGAGTGGTGCTCGGTCTCGGCCATTGATGGCGCGCAAAGAATGAAAAAGAAGATAGGAGAAGGAGATGAAGGAGACGATGACGATGAGAGAGAGAGGATGGGGTGCTCGGGCTCGGCCATTGATGGCAGCCAAATCTCTCTTTTTTTTTTTTTTTTTTTCCTGAAGAGCAGTAAAAATAGCAACCAAATTTGTGGTGTGTGATGTTTAAATTCGTTTGTTAATGCATTTATGGAGTTTTAAATGCTCCATTGATTTTTGCAAGGTAGTTATGATCGAATTTTTTCTTTCCATTTTAATTATTTCGCTGAAAATAATGGGCAGGAATAACAAAGGGCAATCCCGTCCAAATTTGACTGTTAATAAATGACACTGGCTATTTACAGCTTATTAACGAAAGGTGGGCTAAAAATAAATTGCCTATTTTCAGGAGGCTATATAGCTTAATTACCCTTTATGTAATTGTCACGAGTATCTCTATCCATCTTATCAGAGCCACCTTTGAGACTATGGACCTAGTAACTGAAGCTCCTATGAATCCTAATAAATAGACGAAATCTCTATTTTTCTTTTATTCATTTGATTCGTCAGTCCCGACATCACACCACAAGATGAACCGAGAATGCACTAGAATGATATTTTACTTGATATTTATGAGCTTCCATTGATATAATCACTACATCAAATCAATCTTCCAGGTTCACCCCATAATGAGAAAGGTCAATTGTTACTGTTATACCTTTCTTGGTACATATAAGCCCTACGAACCATTTTTTTCTCTAACGAAAAATTCTTCCTGGGTACTTACTACGAAAGTGCCGATAATTTATCGGTTCTGGAATCAACACTTAGGTGAGTGAATATTGATCCGTGGACTAGATTTCGTATTTGTGGATACATTATCTTCGGAGGCTTAGAATTCTTCAAAGGGTTGGCCGCGGTCTGCACTTTGGCGGGCTGCTTGCCCCACCTCGCTTGCACCTGTTAAAAATCTTATGTAACAGTCTTTAATTTGTGTCATTTTATGTTATTCCGTTTTGGACGTAAGGGTAATAATTTGAACAATATAAGAATTTAAAATAATTGTTATAAGTCCAGGGGCACTGTCAATATCTTGACTGGGGGAGGGGGGGAATTTATATAAATAATCAGAAAAATTAAATAAAAAACAATTGAAACGTTTTTATTTTTTTTTATTTTTTTTAAACTTGATATAATATCTTTATTGAATGAAACGGACCGGTGTGCCAACATACGGTCCGTATCATTGAAGAGCGAACAGAGAACCAGGGTAGAGCTGTAATTTCCAGCGTGAAACGGACCGGTGTGCCAACATACGGTCCGTATCATTGAAGAGCGAACAGAGAACCAGGGTAGAGCTGTAATTTCCTACGCTGGTTGCTTCTCTTGGTTATAAAGCTAGGTTTCATCTTTGCCAGGCTCTAACTTCACTCTCTTCAACTCGCCTCCTGTTCTCTGCATTTTTCAGGTGAGCTCTGTGCTACAATTCTTCGATCAATTTCTATATAATATTGTTTTTTTTTTTTTTCAATTCTTCGATCAATTTCTATATAATATTGTTTCTATATAATCATTTTGCATCTCTTATCTTCCGACGATATCGATTGTGGATGATTTTGTTGTCCTTTTACCTGATTGATGAGAATTTTCCATTTCGTTGATTCGACCTTAAAATTGACTATAGTTGTGCTAAATTCGATTACGAGATATTCCATTTATATATGATGGTTTTATGCAACTTTTGATCTAATATTTTGGCTTGGACATTCGGGCTAGGTTTAAGGTTTTGGACACTTGACGACATATCCAATTTATACTTTTCAGGTTCATGGTCATCCTTTGCTGAGTATTTTACTTGAGGTCAGAAAATGGTGAAGAAAAAGAACACGCTAGTTTATCTGGACGTATCTATTGACGGCGATCCTATTGAAAAGCTAGTTTTTGAGGTACCTTCGATTTGGAAAGTTAACTCCAACTGCTCACATTTAATTTACGATGTAACAGTATAAAAATCTTCCTTCTTTTATGGTTTTGTTTTCACACAACAGCTTTTCTTTGATGCTGCTCCGAAGACAGCGGAAAACTTTCGAGCGCTGTGTACAGGTAAAAGCATACTTCTTTTTTCACACCAATTTTATTTAAATAGATTTTTGCTAAGAATCAGATCGTTATGTCATCAAGTGATTATTGCAATTTTCTTGTTGAAGCTTCCTTTGTCTTTAATGCTATCTTTTTTATTTTTTATTTTTTATTTTTTTATTATTTTTTTTTCTCTTTTGAATCATAAATTTTCCTGGATGGTAGTTGTATGGTTCTCTTACCAATGCCTTTGTAATACCTCTTACCAATGCTTTGATAACTATGTCACCAATTAAAGTATGTTGGTTTTTCTAATTTCGTGGTTTCTTAATTCTATGTTCAGGAGAAAAAGGAATTGGTCCTCGAAGTGGGAAGCCATTACATTACAAAGGGTCTTTTTTCCATCGGATTTTGAAAGGTCATTTGGCTCAGGTTTGTAGTCTTGTCTGAAAATGAAATTGCTTCTGAAGGTGAATAATAGTTTACGCATATGCTTTGTTTTCTGGTCAAGCATGTCCTAGAAGTGGTGTGTCTTTTAGTCAGTCACCCTTGTTTATGCTGTAGGCTGCTGGGCTGATGATCACGACTGCTTTTCTTGTGATGTAGTCTTAAGGTTTTTCGTGCTATGCTGTATATCTTCTTAGACTTGACACATGATAAGCAAGCTTGTTGCATTTCCAACCATATATCATATCCAATTGTATTATAAATAGACATTGATGTTTGGTATTTTTTTTTTTTTTTTTTTTTTTTTGCAGGGAGGTGATTTTGTCAGTAGAAATGGTACATATTGTTTCTTCCGTTTTTTTTTTTAGTTTGTATTAGTAGGAGTTGCGAGCTTTGAGTTTGATGGATAGACTACTGATCTTATTTTCTGGGCAACTGTTGATCTTTTTTTTTTGTCAATACTTTTTCATGATTGTTTTGATGTGTGCTTGGTTGGTTGGGTACATTTTCCGGCAGACTACTGGCCCTCATTTTCTGGGAAACTACGTATTATTTTTGTCTATTTTCATTATATTATTTTTATGTGCTTGCTTGGCTGGTTGGTTACGTTTGGTATATATTTACATTTCTCAGGGACTGGTGGTGAAAGCATCTATGGGCCAAAGTTTCCAGGTTAGATTCCTTTTAACAGTCTTTCCTTCTTACTCCCAACCTCTCTTCTTTCTGTCATTCACTCTCTCTCTCTGCTTTTGTTTCTTTTCTCGTGGTTTCTAGGGATCCTTCTTTCAGGGTAATTTATGGATCAGGTGTGTAACTATCGTGATTTTCAGAGAACATTTACTTATATTTTGTGGTTGATCTTAGTTTTATGTGGCTTTGCTCAACCAAAAATTATCTTGCATGTCAGACGTTTGCTAATGCAAACGTCAGATACTTTGTGGTCAAATTCAGGACATCCTGAAACTTACACTCGAAGAGTTGCTAAATACTTGTTTAGTTACTCTACATATAGCTAACTCTGTTAAGGCCTTTAAAATATTTCGATATCCCATCTTTTAATCTCATCTTTAGCAGTATAGCATTTCAGTCTTTGGTTGTTACTCCAATTGATCCTGTTGTCTTATGGTGATGCATTCTAATGTATTTATTTATTCAACTTCATATCTGTTAACAAGCTAAAATATTTTCCAGATGAATACCCTACGCTGAAGCATGATGCACCTGGCCTTCTATCCATGCCCATTGCTGACCGTGACTCTCTGGGATCTCATTTCAGCATCACTTTTTCTTCTGATCATAACCTTGACAGGTTTATATTTCTATATCTTAATTCAGTTTTTTTTTTCTTTCTTTCAAATATCTGTTTTTTTTTTTTTTTTTTTTTTTTTTGTAAATAGATAAAAGTTAATCCCTTAAAAATGTCTCAACTGTCTCTGGTTTACAGAAAGCATGTTGTTTTCGGGAAGCTTGTTGATGGTTATGATGTACTGAAGAAGATAGAAAATGTGGGTGACGAAGATGGGAGTCCATTGGTAACTGTGAAGATTATATATTGTGGTGAATACAATGAGGGTAATAATTTCTTAATTGCTAGTTGTATGGTTTTTAGTTTATTTTCAATATTAGCGAATTAATTCCACTGGATTTTGGTAATTTTTATTAAGTTCTTTTTTCTTGAGGGATAATTTTTCTGATTATTATTTCCTGCAGAAAAAAATAAAAAATTTGGTCGGAAAGCACGTCATAAGGCAAAACCGAAGAAGTCTAAAGATAAAAAGAGAAAGAGGCGAAGATACTACTCATCCGATTCAGAGAGCTCCTCCGAATCCGAATCTGAATCCTATTCATCAGAATCTGATAGTGATTCTGACTCTGATCTTTCCACATCCTCAGATGGTAGTTCTTCAAGTGATGCTAGGCGTAAAAGAAGAAAAAAGTCCTCTAGAAAAGATAAATATAAACGTGACAAGCAAAGGGCGAAGCGGCATAATAAGAAGCGGAAGCGGCGTGATAAGAGATCAAAGCGGAAATCCAAAAGGTTATATGAACAAAATCTATCAGCAATTCTGAGGCCTTCATGTTTTTTTATTTTCGTATAGCGTCTTTGACCTAGCACGCTCGTTTTCACGCGTTTTAGTGTGAAAACGGTCCAGGGCACTTTTGGTTCATAAATACAAGTATGCATTAGCATTAACACCTTTCTTTCAACCCTGGACAAGTTTCGATCTTACAATTAGCTTCTTTTCTTTTCTCTTCCTCCCCAACACCAAGTCATTGTTAACAAATTGTTTTTCTCATTTATTCAGGTATGAGATCTCTACGGACACTGATAGTGAGAGTGGCAGTAAAAGTGAAGGTGTTTCAAAACATGGAGATCTTGCTGTCGAAGGGAGAGATCAAATGAATGAAAAGCAACCTCTGGTTCAATCTGGTAGTGTTCCTTGTCTTTTTGAACACGTCCTTAAGATAGCTAAACATTATGATTATTTGACGCTGCTGATGAAATGTTTTCCCTTGGTAGTTAGTATGTCTCTACACACACACACACACACACACACACACAGTAATATGTGATATATATATATATATATATATATATATATATATATATATATATATGTATTATTATCTGTCAAATACCAATTCCAGAGGCCTCTTACATGCTTAACTGCTTATTGGTGTTGAAATAATTGTGCTGCCTTTTCCTTTTTATAGTTAGTGAGCAATCTCCTGTGAATGGAGCGCGAAACAATAAGTTTGTTCACCATGGAGAAAGGCAGGAAGAGGAGGTAAATGATGGGGAAGGGTCTCCCCGAGAGAACGGAGAACAAAGGAGCAATGGATTTCAAGCAGACATGAGATCTTATAGAACCGATCACAGACATCCTGACTCAATCAACGATCACACACGGAAGTCTAGGTTTGCATTCTATACATGCCACACCCTTTTCCTGCTGCTGGCTTTTATATATTGACGTTTTACTTTTGCTAAGCAGGACCCAAAGTTTGAGTCCTGAAAGGATCCCAGAAAAGCACACGAGTATTAGTCCTGAGAGGAAGAGCCCGAAGAATAGAATGGACAAGAATCCAAGTATGAGTAAAAGTCCTCGTTCTTTGCCAGGAAGCATCAGTGGTAGCCCATCTGGCGGTCGAGATCGGAGCTGGAGGGATAGAAATGTCAGTGGAAGCAGTCTTGTACAAAGCCCGAGAGGGAGAAGTCTCAGCAGGAGTCCCGTTAGGCTGAGCCCAAGCCCAGTGGAGAGCTCTGACAGAGGAAGCCCGAGAAAGCCATTGCGTAGATCAGTTCCCGTTGGAGCCCCACAAAGCCGAAGCCCAATTAGATATGGTCGAAGAAGTGATAGTCGGAAGAGTATCAGTAGGAGTCCGAAGAGGAATAACAGTCGACGCAGCTACTCCAGAAGCCCTAGTCTGGTACGCAGGGCGGCTAGGTCACCACCATCAGAAAGGGGAATCCGGAGCGTATCTAGAAGCGCATCTCCATACGGCTCTCCCAAGCGCATCAGACGGGGTCGGGGTTTCAGTCAGCAATACTCTTATGCCCGCAGATACAGAACCCCCTCTCTCTCTCGCTCTCGCTCTCGCTCTCGCTCTTATCGGTACAGTAGCCGAAATGACCGGGATAGGTACATCAGCTTTTTCTTTATCCGTATTATTTTTCAAGGCTTTCTTTCTTCACTTTCATTCCGATTTACATTTGCCAGGCACATCAATAACAGAGGGTATTCGCCAAGGCGGTACCGAAGTCCACCAAAAAGACGAACACCTTTCAGGTCTGTGATTCCTAAGAAAATTTTCTTGTAATACTGACAAGAACCTATTATTAAGGAATTTTGAAGTTAAAGTATTCAAATAATTTTATAAGGGGTTAATATATAATACTTAGAAGTTCAATTTGCTTATTTATAAGAGGATTGGTACAGAAGAGCATCATGAAAAGTGTATGAGAGGTTAGGAGGAAGAAATTTGTAGGGAGAGCACGGACCACTCGAAGTTCCTAACACTGCAATTTACAAAATAAACAAGTATTTAAGAGGCCGTAATTCTACCAAAACGTTACCAAACTAATTCCTTGAATCTAAATGAGAATTATTTATTTCGAACCTCTATTTATAGACCCCACTCTTAGTTTTACTATTTATAACCCTAAGCAATAAACTAGTATCTATATATCTAGAGTCGTGACTTGATTTTGTGTTTTGACTGTGCCGACTTTCAGATACAGAAGTAGAAGAAGTAGGACTCCGTCCCGTAGCCCGAGGTACCGCGGTCGCCGATACAGCCGTAGCAGAAGCCCCGTTCGTACGGGATCTCCAATCGAGCTGTTGAGGTCACGTGGGTCCCCACGCATCGAGAGGCGGAGATCTCCATCAAGGAGCCGCAGCCCCGTGGTATCAAGGTCCTCGTCTGGTTCCCCGTTGCGTCGACAGATGGGAAACAGCCGATCCCGGTCCAGATCATCCTCCGGGATCCCTGTGGGGACAAAGGGTCTAGTTTCGTACAAAGATGACGGGTCTCAAGATTCAAGCCCCCGGGCTTAGACTTCACCCGAGAGGCTTTGTGTGTCATGGTAGTTTGATATTTCATTAGTACTTAATATCTTGCTGGAGCTTTTCTTTACCGACTGGGAATTTGGGTGGTAGTGAGTGATCAGTATTCATTAACTTTATATTCACTAACTACTCTGTTGAGACTCGAGACTTATTCAAGTTTAAATGGATTACGAAATAACAAATAGGAAAGGGTATTCCGTGCTTATTTTGTTTAGGTTTGCTTGTAGGGTGGGTGTTCGTTTGTGAAACTATATGGACGTTTAATTAGTGAGTACTCTGGCGCTTAATGTTATATTTTCTCCCTCTCAAGTCATTGAACCATTTATTTTTTTATTCATTAAATGCCAAAAATTATGTGGTTATGTTTCAAGTCGTACCGTTTTTGTTTCCAACCGTTAATTGGGAGGGGGAGATGGAGGGAAGGAAATTTTTCGTTTGTAAGAATTATGTCAAGAATTTAAAATTGCGTCAAAATCAAGTATGTGGATATCCCCCAATGAAGAACCATATTTAGTTTCAAGTTATTCTGCACACATAAGCCAACCTGGCTTCGTGCCACACTATCATTCATAGTTTTCTCCAAGGCAATCTAGATAGAAGGCTCTTGAGACAAGGACGGAGCTACATCGAGTGATTAAAGGGCCTATGTTGGGAAGAAAAATATCGAACGTAAACTAAAAATATACTAATTAAACAATAATACAAAAATATCCGATACATTGATTGAGGGGGCTGGCCCTAAAATGACTGTTTCATCAAGATCATGTGAAAGTTAACCGAATATATTAGCTCTCGATAACAAATTTATCGACCTCGAGAAGGGATATGGTGAGAGGAAATAAGAGAACATTTCTGATTTGAGGAACCACTTAACTTAGCTCAATAAGATAATCATTTGAATAAATAATCACAGTGTATCATCAACATTTAAGTATTTTAGCTCAACAATAGCTCTTGTTGCCACCATGATCCCTACTCAATTTCATTCACTTGTGCACGTTCTCCAATTGGGAACGACAGATACATATAAATTTCAATTCAGTAAAGTTTATATAAATCTCAGAAAACATTTTCCACAGTAATAATTATACTAAAGTCTTACCAACTCTTATTGTAAAATGTCACACATATCTACGATTTTGGAGACCGCTAGTGATACATATTGAGGCCTAATGAAACAATGTGGGCAAACATTTATTCCACCCTCCATGAAGATGCACGACTGACTTGTGATTGTCTATGAGTCATGGGTTGCAAAATCTAGTCTGTTGTAGCATGATACATCACCTACTTATATTTTTAACAAATAATTGGCTGCTTAAGCTACGGAATGTGTAGCAATTTAATTTTGGCCAACGTTTTGTTAATAATCCGTAAATAGCCTAGTTGCTTACGTGACTGCACATTTATGAAGGATTTTTTTACAGATTTGCCCTTGTATACCCGGATTAGTAACTTCTTATTTAGTCAGTTTTTTTGTTTAAAATTTGAAAATGAATTCGGAAAGTATTTTGAATTTTTGGACGTGTGGATATGGAGAAATTTCAGCGTTGACTTAACTAATTTGTTTCATTTAGGCAGGTTTTTTTTATTTTTATTTTGAATCAAACCGATTAGGAAAGTAGTTAACCTAGTTTTTTTGAATTTTTGGACGTGTGGATTTGGAAAATATTCTTCATTTATTGATATTATTTTGTTTTCCATATATTCATAATTTTAGAACGTCCAAAATATTTCCAGAATTTTTTCCAGTTTATTTACACGAATATACTGTAAATATGCTTTGTATTTACAATGAATATACTAAATATGCTTTGTATTTACAATGAATATACTGTAAATATGTTTTGTATTTACACGAATATACTGTAAATATGCTTTGTTTTGACACGAATATATTGTAAATATGTTTTGTATTTACACAAATATACATTATCCGAACAAAAACGAATCATCCTATTCTGTACAACCAAATAACCATTGAAACTCATCTTCCTCGCGTAACCAATCACCGACCCATCTTCCTTGGGCGTCGGAGCCCAAGGAAGATGGCTTCTCGCAGGCCTTTTGCAATCCCGGTCATGTAACAACCTCGAATCATGGTGTTCCACTTGTAAGTAGGCTTTGCCGGAGTTCATGCCGATCTTGAAAACCATCACCGGGGAGGAATCGACAGCTGTGACCTTGAGCGCCATCGTCGGGGAGGAATCACGGGCTGTTTCTCGCGGCCAAGATCTCGTTCAGAGACAACCTCTTTTTCTCCACAAGGCTCGCCAATCCGTCGGCCTCGCCAATCGTGACGCGCCGCGGCCTGGAAGAGCTGTGACTGCGGTGGTGGTGGGGGAGTCGGTGTTCATGCACGAATGAAAGAATTCTAATTTCTGAAGATTTGATATTTATTTACATTGGAGAGATAATGAGAGAGGGGTTAGATATGCATTTATGGAGTTTTAAATGCTCACTTGATTTATGCGAGGTAGTTATGGTCGAATTTTTTTTTTTCCATTTAAATTATTACAATGAAAATAATGGGCGGGAATAACAAAGGGCAATTCCGTCCAATTTTGACTGTTAATAAATCCTAATGGCTATTTACCATAAATTAACTAAATGTGGGCTAAAAATAAATTGCTTATTTTCAGGAGGCCATTTAACTTAATCACCCTATTTTTAATTGTAGCTTGTTTAATTAATTACAATGTAAATTTTATGAAACAATATAAGTCTAATACATACTTGATATCTCTTTTTGAAAAGCGACAATATTTAAATTATTTTTTCACATGCCATATCATATTTCAAAAAAAAAAAAAAAATCACATACTAATTCGCATTCTAGTGATATGGGCTCATCTTGTATATTTTTTTAAGAGTATTAAAGACTCGAGCGAAAGTCCCTACTCTCTATTGAACCTCCATTAGAAAGCTTGAATTATTATTCTTCAACCCTTGATCTCTAGAAACTCAAGTTGACTCTATATTCTCGAAGCTATTTCTCCTCCACACTATAACACATTTATTATATTATCTCTATATTTTATTTTTATTTTGGGTGTTGGTCAAGAGGATGACCTAGGTTGGTATATATATATATATATATATATATATATATACATATGAACATTTTGGTGCTTGTGAATCATCCCGGTTGAATTTGTATTTCCTCCTTAGAATCACATGAATTCTTTGTTAGATATGAATAATTAAGAAAGCATAAAACAATAGCGGAAGCGTATCTGATAAATCCATGATAGTTGATCTTCTAGATCAACACTATACCGTAGAGAGCCATTTGTTTCTCTCTTGATACACTCTGATGACGGGATATCAGAAAGTGACAAGTTAGTACGTGTGATCTAGGGACCAGCCGTATTTATAGGCAACCAATAAGTTAACCTAGCGGGCTTCCTATTTCAGCAAGCGACGGAATATAAAAATTTGTTTAGAATCACGTAAAACAATTTTACTACCTAGAAAAAATTGCATGAGCGTATAATTTAAAATATAAAAACTATTAAGATTTTTCACTCGGTACCAACCTTGATTGAAGCTTGACCATTGAGAAGCCTTTGGAAATGTTGAATCGCTCGTCTCCCCACTAAGCTCGTCTCCTTCGTGTCTTCTTGAACCTGAGTAACCCCGATAGTTTCTACCACTAGAGTCTTTCGAGTTTAGTTAGGATTTCGTGTGTGGGCACTTTTAAACACTATGACTCAAGAACTTGTCTTTGAGCCAAAGAGCTAAAACAAAACGCTAGGTCTAATGCACCTAGGTGCCAAAACAAAAGAGCAAGAAGAGAGAGAGAGAGAGAGAGAGAGAGAGAGAGAGAGAGAGAGAGAGAGAGAGAGAGAGAGAGAGAGGGATGGGCGGCCAAGGTTAGAGAGAGAAGCTTTCAATCTCTAAAAGTTGTGTGTTCAACATCGTGAATGAGGTGTAGTATTTATAGGAGGAGGGATTGCCTTGAAAAGGTAGTTTCCTCTTTTCCATTGAATATCACATATTCATGAGCTAATCCCTTGTTTCCTCTTCTCCATTTGGGCGTGCAACTCATTGCCATAAGCCCTTGGATTTGTTTCCTCATTTGTTTTCCCCCTTGCTTGCCGCCCATCTCATAGCATGATGCTATGGATTTATTTCCTCCTTTTCTTTTGGCAAGTATCTTCATACATCAATGCACAAAATAAACTTGTTTGTGATTATTGCACCTTAAAATAACCAATTAAATACGGAAAAGAATCATTATGCTAACAAGAGCTAATTATTAACATGGTTACTAAACAAGATCTAGATTACTTAATTAATTAATCATAAGAAACTTCATCAAGCAACAGTATCAGATAAAAAGACGAATTTAAGAAAACTTATGGTTTTTGGCTCACGAACCGAAAGCTTTCACAATCCATCTTCGTATTGAACATACAAGCCTCCACACGATCAGATCTGGAACTCCTCCTTCAAGGACTCGATGTGATGACACCAAAGTCCGAAACGTAATCTTCGGGGAAGATAACACAAAAGAGTGGGCTTCGTTATATCTCACTAGATCTGGAAAATGGGTGTTTCCGATCTTTCTCTCTTTTTTCTAAGAATGAAATGGAATCAATTTCGAGGGGAAGGAGTAGATGAATTAGGTTGGTACACTCAAGGGAGAGAGTGTTGTCAATGGTGCCCACAAGAAGAGTTGTAGCCTTTATTTTGTACATTTAAAGTAATAAAGTCTCACGAAGACTCTTGCTTGTAATTGCTTATTCATTAATAAAAAGTTGAAACGCTCATTCATTCTTCCTTGTCTGTTTGAAGCTTTATGATGAAACATTAGTCTTCAGTCCATAAACAAACTTAAAAACTTACGAAGAGACAAATGTAGATTTGCATGAACAAACTCTTCGTAGTTTGCTTAAAACGATATATTCGCAATCTAAGGGTCAAAGGACTATTGACCTCAGTACGATTGTTAGGAGAATCTATGATGTCTGGTTATGGGGCATTGAGAGTTGGAGACTCTATAGTTCTTCTAGGTATCTTCCGAATGTACTGAATTGACCAGTGCACTTCTAGAGACAAAATAAGAACAAATCATTTAACCTCTTATGTCTCGAAGTCACTACGTATGAATTGCATCGTGCTTACCTTAATCCTAAAATGAGACATGCCATTTCACAACTTACATATTCTCATTTGAGAAAGTCAGAGTTCGGACTCACTATGTGATTCTGAACAGGCCCTATAGGTGAAGTACTAAGTTGTGAAGATGTCATGAGTAACTTTGTGAAGTTCTCATAGATATGGAATTCATGTACAAGATTGCTGAAATGCATGTATATTACCTCATGCTTTGTTCCTTGGAATGTGAATAAATGAACTGGCCAGTGTCCAAATTGAGTCTTGACTCTTTTGGATGAAACAAATGTGACTTGTTAGCTCCTCGTCAATACATTGTTTCTAACTTATTTACAAGCGACAAAGGAGTTGAGGAAATAACAGCTAGAAGGGTAAAATGGTAATTTTGTAAATCCCGACTAGCTGATGATATTCATGAAGGGTAAACATAGATAATATTCAGTGGATCCACTCATTACAATAAGGTTGAATTCTTGAGTAGAAAATAAATTCATTTGAACTTAGAGATTTTCAGTGTCAACTCTTTAGTTGAGTCAGTTGATATTAAGTTAAACTTGGAAAATGTTTGTGAACTTTTGAGTCCAAGTATTTAGCTCAAGCTTTGTTCATTTGGATCCACGAGGTCACTGTCACAAATCACATCGAGTAGGAATAGTTAAACTAGAAGCTAAGTCAAAACAAGAACGAGACAAGTTTTACGAAAATTGTCGAAAGGGTAATTTTGTCTTTTGGACATGGCCTGAAATGAATGTCAATAAATTTTTTGACATGGCCATATGATGACACAAATCACTCGGCCATGATGTGTTCATTGGGCATTGTGAATTAATTTCATTTCATAGAATTTTACTTGAAAATTCTTAATGGGCTTTTCTTATGTTGTTATGAACAAGTAAAGAAAAATCTAGAAAGGCTTTCTAGAAGCCTTTTGGCCGTCCAACCCAAGGAAATGGGAGACTAAATTCGTGCAGCCCATAGTGTGAAAGAGAGTTTATTTTGTGCATTAATGTATGAAGATACTTGCCAAATGAAAAAGAGGAAACAAATTTCCTCTAAGAGGAAAGGACATGGGCGGCCAAGGCAAGCAAAATAGGAACTGTCGTGGTTGCTCGTGTTGCCGAGGAAGGAAGAGAGACGTGCTGCGAGGGGAGACGAACGTTGCAACTTTCCAAAAGCTTCTCAACGTTTAAGCTTCTAAAAAGGTTAGTAAATTTATAATGCTCATAATAGTTTTTATTTACGTGTACTTGTTCTTTGTCTAGGTTAGTAAAATCGTTTTACTTGTCAAAAGAAAATTTTTAAAATTCCGCCGCGTACCTGAAGCGTTAAACTTTTTCTTAAACCCTAGAACAATCAACAGAGAGGCCACGAAATTCCTTGGCAATTAGGTTAAAATTTGATTCACAACAACCCTCTATTTATAGCAGCTTAAAAGGTATCTTTATAGAATATTCTAGAATATTCTAAAAGATATAATTTCCTTTTATTGTATTCACACTAGTGGATTAAATCTCAGCCATTGGATCTCAACAAGTGAATCCTATTTTTTCTCTCATCCGTCAAATCAGTATCTAGGTTTTTATTTTATACAGCAGTATAAAATATTTTGCTGTTAAGAAATTTTCTCCTAAATATCCTCCTAATATTTAACCTCAATATTAGGAGAGAATATAGGAAAATATATCTCCTATTTATTCTCCTATATTTTAGGAACAGAAAAAAAGAAAAAATACTGGTTACTACACGAGTGCAAAAAACGTCCAACACCGTAGGGGGTAGACGATTTTTTTCTTTTTCAACGCCCAATAGATTTAAGCCCATTAAACACTTATTTACTTGTGCAACAATAAATAATAAGTTTATTTACTTGATCTAGCAATAAATAAACAGCTTTACTATAAATAATTATTTAATTCCCAAACTTCCCTTTTTGGAATTAATGTTGTCAATCACTATTACAGCAAGTGAGATTATAATAATAATACATCCTATTATATTAACGTTCTTATTCGCCTTTATCGAAGCCAAATTGGGGACGATGGGCCTAGAAGTAGAAGCTTAACAATCTCGATAAAAGATAAAATATTCTTTTTTCTTTTCTAATCGAATTGTCTAGTCCCTTACAATACTCCATTGTGTAATCCAAGACTGAACCCAACTTTGATACTAGAATTATTTACTCATCGTAACGAGTGTCCACTGATTTAGTCATTACGTGATCATGGTCCTCCAGGTTTTGCCCATATCGAGATAGGTCAATTTGTTCGGTTATACCTTTCTCGTTACATACAAGTCCTAAGCACCGTTGCTTCCCCAGCGAAAGATTCAACCGAACGTAAGCCAACATCGAAAGTGTGCACAATCAATCGGTTCTTGAATCAACCCTTAGGTGAGAGAACATTAACCTTCTTTCAAGAAGGTTGGATTCCGTATCTGTAAAACACTTTCTTCTAGAATGTCCCGACTTCCCATGACACCTATTTGATCAGCGTATAACTAGCCCTTAACGTGGTGAGTCAACGAAGCCGTTAACATGATCTAGAAGTCCATGATTACTTCAGGATATTAGATCAAGCGTCATTGTGATCATCATAAGCGGCCTCGGCTAGTGCATCGCAACGCTCCTTAAACAACGCATCTATCCAAACCAAAGCCTGTCCAGGTCGTACACCTTCTGCAAGTGTATAATGCTCCCACGAAGTGATCAACCTCACTCATGTTCCACATATATGACTTTAGATAAGGCGTTCCAAGCGCATATCAGTCATTGACCAAGTTTTAGTTCACCGCCCGATCTCGGATGCCCAACATGCGATTCAGTTTGATACGAAGACTATGGATGATAGATGTTATTGATTCTGAATGTTATCAGACCTCAATCCACTAATCATATGATGCTAATAAAGTAACTTCTTATCTTATTTAGTAATCATCATCTTCTAGTGGGCAATATTCCTAACAATCTCCCACTTTGACCAGAGAAGATAAGATATCATGAGCCAATTTATTCGTAGCCATCGTAAAGATAGTTTCAGAAGTTTTGACCTAGGATTGAGATTCCTATGGATTCTCAATTTTATCATACTCCATAAGTTATGTCGATTCGACTTATATCCCAAATATATATCCACAGTTCACGATAACATGCAAGTATTCTTGACTTACCTCTTAAGGTCAAGTCATTTTGTTCTTAGTAAATCAATTTACTTTAGAAAATTCTAACACTTTGCATGTTTCAGATATACACCAGACTTCATATCTAAAGATACGAAGTTACCCTATTCGTTGGTGTACATCTATTGGTGCCTTCAACAATTTGCACCATTGGATGCTCAGATCTCGTCACCACTAACCATAGTGTGATTAAATATGTTTCAATACAAACTTTATTTTCTTCCATTACTTAGTTATTTATTGTGCATCCTTGTTGGTCAAGTCATATTCAATATACATGACTTAAAGGATTTACAATTAAATAATTATGTATCTCACTATTTCCAGAATATTACAGTGTTTTAAAACACTCGTTAGTATTCTCGGAAATTTGACGTTGTCAAAAGGGCTAATTTATAGTCCACTTATCGACAATGTCTTTAGCCTTAACTTTGAGCTCATACCTTATCACAATAAGTATGTTTGAGACATTTATGGAACGAGCTTGTCATTTCTAAACCTCAAGTTTCAGAAATTATTTTAGCTCAGTCAATCGTGTCATCATTAAGTCTATTACACAACGGTAATAACTTTCTCAATGACACGTATATAATAATAACACATATAGAATATTCCAAGAATATCCATTATACCAAAAATCCAAGAGTCCTCATGATTATTTGTTCGTTTTTAAAGATCTACCTTTTAATAAAAGGTTCAGTAGTATCTAACTACTTAGATCCAAAGTCAACATAATATGTTCCTCAAAGGACAGTTCATCTTATTTTAAATAAGATCCCAAATGAATTGGTTCGTGGTATCAGAGAGAAGAGCGACATCGTTGCCAATGTTTCTTCTCAAGGGCTCAATCCCTTAAGTACCAATCCGCTTGTTCGAACACATGCATTGATCAATTTATAGATCTCTCAAATCCTTCAAGCTAATAGCTTGACAGGTTGATCTACTAAATAAGGGTTTAATGACTTAAAACAAGTTAGTTTGTTCTTGAATATTAAAGATCAATACGTTCATTTAATGAAAGATTTTGTTGATGATTAAAGACAAGGATGCATGAATGGATGCTTTCTACTTAATGGCAAGTAATGCATACTTCCATTTATTGTACGATTTAATAGCGCTTATTAGATTCAATTAAGAATCTCATCATAAATGATGCATAAAATCTATTGAAGGTTTAAGCTATTTTAAATTCGTTCAATAGCGGCAAGATTCATTAAAGATGCTTATTAATTGATTATTTATGGAAAGTCAATAATTAATTACATTTCCATTCATATTATTGTCATGATAACAATATTAGTCAGGATCCATCATAAATGATGGTAACAGCCTTGTGAAGGACATTGCTTTCATTATATTGTTCAATAATGGCGAGATTCTTATAAAGATGCTCCCATTAAATTCGTTGAACAATCGTGGCTAGAATCCTTTAAAGGATGCTCCCACTCAATATTATGATTCTAGTGACTAGGATCCAATAAAGGATGCTCCCACTTAATCAATTCTGGTGACTAGGTTCCATTCAAGGAAGCTCCCACTTAGTTATTGAACTAGAGTGTCTAGGTTCTTATAAAGATCCTCCCACTCAATCAATGTATCATCAACGCTAACTTTAAAATTATGTTATCTTATTATCTCTTAATCACACAAATCATTTGTCGATATGAGATAATTATTTAGACACTACCAGTGTTCTTAATAGTTCTTATTATTTCATAAAACACATTTATAATAGCAATTTTAATAAAGCAGTAAAAGCTAATTAAAATTCTAACAGAGATTATTAACTCGGATAATATAATATTGTGCACCTATATAGTTAATGAACGGAAACACAGTCCTTCATATTCTATATTTAATTAAGGCTTAAGCATTTATGCATATTCAAATACCATAAAGGCAATTTTAGTCAATTCATAAATGAGTAGAGAAATATTTAATGACACATTCATATGTTCACAAATAATGTAGTAAAACATAAAGAAAGAAAAGATTCATCCTATCTGGAATAACATAAAAGACTACAGTCCAGAAAACCTCGGATTATTTGTGACACAACTCTTATGTTGAAAAATAAATTAAAAAAATGAAAGTAATAAACCTAGCGGGAAATTTTAGATCTTGAGCTGGAGCATGAGCTTCTCAATAATTCGGGCCTGAATCCGACAATGCCCAGCAAGCTCACCAACACCATCGTGTTCATCCATATCTATTCTGGAATAAGAAAAGAAGTATGCTCATGAATAATTATCCTATAAAAAATTTTACGATATCATGAATTTTTGGGTACATTACCAGAATTCTTCTTGTTCTTTTCAAGCTCGACTATGTACAAAGGACAGTTCCTCTTCCAATGGCCTTCAGTGTTACAGTGGTGGCATTTGCCCACCATTTCACGCTTCTTCTCTTTTTCTTTTCCACTTCTCTTGAAGTTTCTCCTTTCCTTGTTAGCGGGAGCTTTCCCCTTCGAAGTACTAGGATGTGCCTTTGATGACCCGGCTCTAGAAGACATGTTCTTCTTGGATTTTGGCAAAGAACTTTTGTCAGCATATAGAGCCGATCCTTTGTTCTTTCCTTGACGAGTGATAGACTCGAAAGTCTGTAACTCATTCAATAGTTGAGGCTTCCATATGTCAACTTATTCATGATATAGTTCGACGTGAATTGTATGAAATCACTCGAAAGGGAATTCAGGATAATTTCCACCTGAGTGACCTCATCCATCAAAGCCCCATGGAGTTCAGCTTTTGTGAAGTAATTAGTCATTTTCATGACATGATCCCTCACAGGAGTTCCCGCAATCATCCTAGTGCTAGTGCACTGACGGGTGAGTTCAATACGGGCTTGCTCGCTTTGCATCCTAAACATTTCCCGCAGCGAGTCAAGGATCTCCACAGTAGTCTCCTTTCCTTCCAACTTTGTTCGCAACGCATCAGATATGCTTGCGAGCACGTAGGCCATGGCTTTGTTGTTAGCCATGTTCAACCTATCATACTCTTCCCTTTGAACTTGGGAAGCAGTAGAATTAGGAAAGGCAGGTTTCTCCTCAGTGAGGATAAAGCGAATGCTTTCACTCACTAGCACAATATTCAGGTTAGACTTCCATTTCGGGAATTTCTCACCAGTTAGGACGTCTTTCGACAACAAAGCCATAATAGGGTTCGACGTGATTACTAAAAATATAAAAGCATACATATATTAGCAATATGAAAAGAAACAAGCTATCGATAAGATTTAGGAAAATAAAAATATAATGCAACCAAGCACGAGATAAAATCCTAAAGAAAAGAACCCATTTTTTTATATTCCACGGTAATCCACAATAGCCACAGCCCGTCTCACTATGGTGGCGTAACGGAGTGCACCTAGTGAAAATCGAGAACCATCTCAGATTAGTGAACAATCGTGGTTCATGACACTTCATAACTATGTTCATTAACTACCAATTAATTAGGAATCTTTGACCACGTGAGCAACCACCGGCTGGATTCACGCATGAGTCAACCCAACATTTCAGCAGAAAGAATATCACCCGAATGCACTGACTTAGCCAATACACGCCGAATTAAACTCCTCCACCTATCGCTAGAGACACAACCTTGTTATTGGAATCAGAAAAGCCTGTCCTTAGGAGCAGATCACCATGTCTAAAAGACTGCCGATCAAGCATGGATCTTTCATCCTCACGGTGTTGTGGCAATGTTGAAGGTCTACGACCCAATATACTTTCAGTATTTTTTTTTATCTCATAGCATTAACTTTAATCTAGGTGATCCACTCGAATTATCTAATCATATTAAAACCTTGAGTGTTCCTAAGGTACCCTTAAAAAATCAACTTTCGATATAGCTTAGAGATTAGGAGTATCGTGACATCTAGTCTTGATTATCCTAATAGCATTCCTTCACAGAAAAAGCTTCCAGCGAGGAGGGAAGACAGTCTTTTATTAACCCCCAAGCTTAGCCTCTTATCGGCTTGGTGACAAAGCTTCTCGATCCATTTAACTCATTTATTAAAAACTATCCTAATCATATTAGATAAGTTACATATAATAAATGAAAGCCCATGATAACCCAAAACAATTTTTCAAGATATATCATACATGACAAAGCAATTAATTAAACAAGCATGACAAAACATATATGGTTTTGATTCGGATTGATCGTATCCTAACTCATTATCATAAATCTAACTTGATGAACTCAATCACATTAGTTCATGGATTCTTGTTGAGCACATTCTATGTCTCAAGTGAAAAATAAATCAATGTCAAAGATTATTTATTTTTCCAAAGTTGTCAAAAAAATAATTTAACATCAATTTTTTTTTTTTTTTTTTTATAAAAATCGGTTTGTGGCTTTTGGGCCCAACCGGGCTAACGGGCTTTGAACCAGTCGAATCCTTGAGCCCACTTGCCAAGTTAGGGCTCAACAAGTTAGCTCGGACAAAGAGCCAAGGGGGCAAAAAAATCCGAGACTCCTATCTAAGGGGTAGGCGGAATTTTGTGACAAGGATGTCACGAAATTCGTCTTCTTCGTCAAAGGTGGATCTCTGGAATTTTGATGGGGTTGTGCTTCGGACCATCATCTTATCTCGCACTGGGTAGTCAGCTCTCTGAATTTCACGACGATCGGATTATAGCAAGTATTTTAAATAAAATTACAAAAATCCTATACCCTTTGAATTTCGGGTTTAACAACAATTCTAGAAATGTGAGAATAAAAAATCTACGATCAATCACGAATCACAATTCACAGATCATATCATACTTAATTGAATGAATAAGAATAACATATCATAATATAAATTCATAAAAACCATATTAAAATTAATTACTAGAAAGAATCGATTAATTAAGTAATCAACTAGCTCTGATATCACTTGTTGGTGATTATTGCACCTTAAATAACCAATTAATTACGGAAAATAATAATTACGCTAACAAGAGCTAATAATTAACATGGTTATTAAACAAGATCTAGATTACTTAATTAATTAATCATAAAAAACTTCATCAAGAAACCATATCATAAAAGAGACGTATTTAAGAAAACTTACAGTTTTTGGCTCACGAACCGAAAGCTTTCACAATCCGTATTCGACTTGAACATACAAGCCTCCACAGGATCAGATATGGAGCTCCTTCTTCAAGGACTCGATGTGATGACACCAAAGTCTTCCGAAACATAATCGTCGAGGAAGATAAGACAAAAGAGTGGGCTTCGTTATATCTCACTAGATCTGGAAACGGGGTGTTTCCGATCTTTCTCTCTTATTTCTAAGAATGGAATTAAAGAAATTCCGAGGGGAAGGAGTAGATGAATTAGGTTGGCACACTCAAGGGAGAGAGGCCGAGAAATTCCTTGGCAATTAGGTTAAATTTTGATTCACATCAGCCCTCTATTTATAGCAGTTTAAAAAGTATCTTTATAGAATATTTCAGAATATTCTAAAAGATATTCTTTCATGTTATTGTGTTCACACTAGTGGATTAAATCTCAGCCATTGGATCTCAACAAGTGAATCCTATTTTTTCTCTCATCCGTCAGATCAGTATCTAGGATTTTATTTTATACAACAGTATAAAATATTTTGCTGTTGAGAAAATCTAGGAAAATATATTCTCTTAGATTTTCTCCTAAATATCTTCCTAATATTTAGCCTAACTATTAGGAGAGAATATAGGAAAATATATCTCTTATTTATTATCCAAAATTTAAGAACAGAAAAACAGAAAAAATACTGGTTACCACACTAGTGAAAAAAACGTCCAACACCGTAGGGGGTAGGCGATTTTTTTGCTTTTTCAAGGCCCAATAGATTTAAGCCCATTAAACACTTATTTACTTGTGCAACAATAAATAATAAGTTTATTTACTTGATCTAGCAATAAATAAACAGCTTTACTATAAATATTTATTTAATTCCCAAACTTCCCTTTTTGGAATTAATGTTGTCAATCACTATTACAACAAGTGAGATAATAATAATAATACATACTATTATATTAACGTTCTTATCCGCCTTCATCAAAGCCGAATCGGGGACAATGGACCTAGTAGTTGAAGCTTAACAATCTCGATAAAAGACAAAATATTCCTTTTTCTTTTCTAATCGAATTGTCTAGTCCCTTAGAATACTCCACCATGTAATCCATGACTGAACCCAACTTTGATACTAGAATTATATTTACTCATCGTAACGAGTGTCCACTGATTTAGTCAGTACGTGATCATGATCCTCCATGTTTTGCCCGTATCGAGATAGGTCAATTTGTTCGGTTATACCTTTCTCGTTACATACAAGCCCTAAGCATCGTTGCTTCCTCAGCGAAAGATTCAACCGAACGTAAGCCAACTTCGGAAGTGTGCACAATCAATCGGTTCAGGAATCAACCCTTAGGTGAGAGATCATTAACCTTCTTTCAGGAAGGTTGAATTCCATATCTGTAAAACTCTTTCTTCTACAATCATGTCCCGACTTCCCAAGACACCTATTTGATCAGCGTATAACTAGCCCTTAACGTGGTGAGTCAAAGAAGCCGATAACATGATCTAGAAGTCCATGATTACTTCAGGATATTAGATCAAGCATCACTGTGACCATCATAAGCGGCCTCGACTAGTGCATTGCAACGGTCCTTAAACGACGCATCTATCCAAACCAAAGCCTATCCACGTCGTACACCTTCTGCAAGTGTATAATGCTCTTACTAAGTGATCAACCCTCGCTCATGTTCCACATATATGACTTTACATAAGGCTTTTTAGGTGCATATCCATAATCGACGAAAGTTTTAGTTCACCGCCCGATCCCGGATGCCCAGCATGCTTGTGGTAGTGACCTCATGGATCCAAATGAACAAAACTTGAGCCAACATACTTGGACTCAAAAGTTCACAAACCTTTTCCAAGTTCTAACCTAATGTCAACTGACTACACTAAAGGGTTGACACTGAGTTCTCTCGGTTCAAATGATTGTTATCGGCCCGGAAAGACCCGACGACGCTATCGGCCGCTCTAGCGACCGGACGGACTCACCCGGCCAATGGCCGGACCAAATTCGCTCGCCCATTGGCCGGTCCAAGCCATTCACTCGGCCAATGGCCGAGTGAACCTCGTCCGGCCCAAGCCTCTCACTCGGCCAATGGCCGAGTGAATCTCACCCGGCCCAAGCGTCTCACTCGGCCGAGGGCCGAGTCAACATCATCCGGCCCAGTAGTTCACTCGGCGAATGGCCGAGTGAATCTACTCTCGGCCCAGGCATCTCACTCAGCCGAGGGCCGAGTCAACATCATCCGGCCCAGCAATTCACTCGGCCAATGGCCGAGTGAATCTTCTCCCGGCCCAGGCGTCTCCCTCGGCCGAGGGCCGAGTCATCCTCATCCAGCCCAGCAGTTTACTCGGCCAATGGCCGAGTTAATCTTCTCCCAGCCAGGCGTCTCACTCGATCGAGGACCGAGTGAACCTCATCTGGCCCAAGCATTCCACTCTGCCAATGGCCGAGTGAACCTCATCCGGCCCAAGCTTCTCGCTCGGCCATTGGCCGATCAAGTCTCATTCGGCCAATGGCCGACCCAACTTCTCTCGGCCATTGACCGAGTGAGCCTCATTCAGCCAATGGCCGGCTCAATTTCACTCGGCCAAGGGGCGGGAGCCTCGTCCTCAGAAAGGTGTTCCAAAACACCAAAGTGCAGGATGCGGGAGTCCTGGGCCCCACCTGGGAAGGCCCGTACCGCGAGCACCGAGCCATACACATCGGCATATACGAGCTCGAGAACCTAGAAGGGCTCGTGTTCACCCACCCATGGAACGCGGAGCATCTGCGGCAATACTACCAATAGAAGGCCGCTCCCGTTTTCTTTATGTTTGATTGTTTTCGTCCTATTTATGATTTTAGCGAAAGACAATTTCAAATTTCAAATAAGGCCAGTGGCCTGGGAATGTAATTTTTAACTATTTTGACACGGTAATCGGATTACATTTCACTTCGAAACCTTTATCCTATAGTATAATTTCTATTCCCCTCTACGAGTACACAAGAAACTCGGGGGGCTAATGGGTAACAGGTACACATTTTTCGTGCGACACCCTCGCATGATTCAACGCTTCGCACACCGAGAGGTAGCGAAACGTCAATGGGTCGGATCCGCGCACCGGACCTTTGACCCTACACATCTTTCGCGCGATGCTCTCGCACGATTCCACGCCTCGCACGCCGATAGGTAGCGGGGCATCGACTGATCGCGTCCGCGCACCGGACCATTGATCTTGGCAGCCAAAACCCAAAACGTGATACGTGTACCGACAGGTATCGCACTCGCTGGGAACTGCGCTCGCCTCGAGCCTGTTCTGGCACACAACACGTACGCCGACAGGTAGCGTACATGCCGAAAGATGGGCGTGACAACCGTTCAGCCCACACGCGCCGATAGGCAGCGAGTCACAAATGAACGACAAAGACTCGCATCTGCCCGGCGAAATTGGTCTAGCCAGCGTCCGCGGAAAACCTCGCCACCAAGTGTGGCACTAAGCCGTGCAAGCCGGTTACACTAGATATAGTAAACCGGGATATAGTAAACCGGGGATCTTAAGACACGCACTAGTCGGGTTACGCGAATTGATTACGCTAAGCATAGTAAATCGAGAAAATAAGATGCATGATAAACCGGAAAAAGCTGTAGCTAAAACAAGCAATATTGCATAAACAACCCAACGGGAAGAAAATGAAATATGACAAATATCCAACAAAAGAAAATATAACAAATATCCGAAAGGAGAAACAAGGCAAGTTCTAAACAAGTGCGCGGGAAACTGAAATAAAGCCGAATACTCGGAACCGAAGTCGATCTGCTCCTCATCGTTCTCGGGGAAAGGGGCGCCCGACCCATCGGTGGCATCTCCGTCGAGCGGGCAGTTCGTCGATTGAGCAGCCTCCGTGGGAACCTGGGGACGCGGGTCATCCACCTGTGGCACATCGTCCAGAGGAGGAAACATGGCATTGAAGAAGGAAAAGGTGGTCCCGCGAGACACGTTCTCCTTCGCGGTCGCGTCTCGAACTCGTATGGCCGCCGCGTAACGAGCCTCTTCCAACGCGAGGTCCCAATCATCCTCTAGGTCTACCTTGGATCGCACGGCGTCGTCCTTCTCTTCGATGAGGGTCTGCATCTCCACTAGCAGAGAATCCCTCTCCCTCTCTGCCTTGACCCGGGAGATCTCGCTCGCCGATAGTCGAGCATGAACGATCTTCAGCTCCTCGTCTCGGCTTGAGAGCGCCGCTTGAAGTTTCTTCGTCTCCCCCAAGAAAGTGTCGGCCGTTTGCTCCCCCTTCTCTCGAGACGCCTGTTCAGCCACACGCAGTGATCTCTCCGCCGTCAATTCCTCGCGGGTTCGCTTCGACTCCTCCTCGAGCGCCTAAAACTCTTGGGCAGTCCAAACCCCCACTAGAGCAGCGGCGTGGTCGGCCGCCGCGCTCTCCATGTCCCTCTTCATGATCTGCATTCGCCGCAACAGGTCCCAGAGAATGCGGTCACCTCGTTCTTGACGTGCGAGCATCTAAAAAAAGGGTGGTGTACGTACAATCAGAGTAAGTCTAATGGCTACATGTAAGTCAAACAAGCGGATCGTACCTTTCGAGCATCGCTGATCCCGTTTTGGAAGTACTCGAGGTTGCTCGTTGTCAGGAGACGCTTAAAATCTCACAGGGAGGTTTCAAGGATTCCCTGGGAACATTGACCTCTCAGCTCCGCCACCTCTGCTAAGAGCATCGAATCCATGCCCTCTGGCGCTGTCGACGTATGAGCACGCTTATGGCTGGAGGGTGAACCGAGGGAGATCAACGACGACGGTCGCTTGTTCGAAGAGATCGCCTCGTTCCTCGCCCGCACTGGTGATCCCCCGCAACGAGCCTCAACTAGGGAACGAGCCGCAGCCACAGCTTCGGCAGTAGGTTCTACCCTTGGCACTCGTGCACGTGAACGATCCCGGACCATGGTATCTGCCAAAAAAGGAAAGAAAAGACGTCAATCAGTTAGAACGTAACAATAAGCTTAAACAACAGAAAGCTGCGATAGCACAAAAGCATATGTATGGTTGGTACCCTCCGCTTCGGGGAGGGGAGCAGACGAACCTCCCGCCTCAGACTCGGGGTCCCCCACGACCTCCGAGCCAAGGCCAGGGCATTGGGGAGTTTCATCGCCGGGAACAACATCCGATAGTTGCCATGAGATCTGGGGATTCGAACAGCGACCCTTGTTGCCTCAAATCCGGAACAACTCCGATCACAAGCGTGAGTTCAGAGCTCTCAGTGCTGCGGTCGGCCGGGAAGTCGACCGCAGGGCCAAAGACGAGAGGCGCCGCCCTAAAGGCGGATTCGGATACCCACACCCAAGGGTAACGGTGTTTGGAAGATAGCTTGGTGAGTATGGGAAAATGCTTGCGATGTTGGACCTTGTAGAAGCCAGGCTTCACGGGGACGTCGTTGACGAACACAAGATTCCTGATGTCATCGGCCGTCACGGCCTGGCCCTTCGCTCGATGAAGCATCATGTGGCACGCCGCCACCACGCGGTAGAAATATGGAGACATCTGCGACGTGTGGACGTTTAGTCAGACCAAAAGATCTTGGATCATGGGTTGGAAAGGTAGCCGTAACCCCCCGTGGAGACTCGCCTCGTGGATAGCGGCGTATCCCCTTCGCGGACGAGTCGGAAGGTCGTTAGGTAGCGGTTGCAATAACGACACAGATAGCGGAATGTGGAATCGTTTCCTCAAGCCCCTGAAGCTGGCAAGAGAAAGGGAGCTCGAGAAGTCGACTCCGGAACAGTCAAAGCCGCCTCGAATCGCCAATTCCCTGATAGGGTATGATGAGGCGCGCTCCTCCTCCTGCACGGTCAAAATGGCGGCGGCGGTCGACGCGGCGTGGCGACTCGATGACTCGCCCGAGCCCTCGCGTCGGGAGCAATCCTCGGCTCGACGGATTCCTCACAACGATCACCCGACCGGGCCGCCCGGTCCCTTGCGCGCGTGCCCGACCCGGTGGGACCTTCCTTCTGTGTGTCAAGCCCGGCGGGGCTTGGGCCCATCAAGACCGGCCCGTCCAGAGCACCCGCGCGCTTACCCGGCATGATGGGCCTTGCTTCCCCAATGGTCGGCCCGGCAGCGGGCCCGTCATGTGCGCACGGCTCTAAGACGGGCGGGCCATCCTCGCGAAGGCCCGGCCCATGCAGTCATTCGCGCCCGCCCGGCTTTGGGCCGACCGGGCTGCTCTCTCGGTGTGCGCTCGGCCCAAGCGGGATGGGTCTCCCTCATCTAGGCCCGGCCCGACAGGATCTAGGGTTTGCAGGGGACCCGGGCTGGCCGTCACCCCACACCCGGCGCTAACCGGTCGGCGCTCCTCGCCCCCGGTGCCGGCGCCAACGCCGGCAGCATCACCCACCTCCGGCGGTCCTCCACTGATGTGCGCCCCCTCAGGCACGGCCGGGCCCAGGCTCCCCGAGCTTCCGTCGCCGTCATCCACCTGCCAAACAGCCCCACCCGAGTGGGTGGGGTCCCTCCCAGCGCCGACATCCACCCTAACGCCGCCGCCCAGGGCCGGCGCGCCATCTCCGGCGCTCAGCTCGCCGGGCGCGGCTCGTCCCGAGATGTGCGCCCCACCAGCTCCGCCTAGATGCATCCAAACACCCCCTCCTAGTCGAGGGGGACCTCCACTGGTGGCGCCTCCATCCAAGACGAGGCCGCCTAGGGCCGGCGCGTCTTCGCCTGGGCCCGCCTCGCCGAGCGCGCACCCACCCGGGCCGCAAGCATCGCCGACGCCCCCTAGGACCGGCCGATTGTCCCCGCCTGGCTGGAAGGAGTCTCCCCCAACGCCAGCAGCGGCCGAGGCAGCGTCGCCCATGACCGCGCTGGGAGACTCACCGGCGTCCTCCTGAGCGGTCCGGACTGTGTGCGCGACGTCTCCGGCGCGCGCGTCCTCTTCCTCGCCTACCAGCCACGCTTCGAACGAAGGAAAGTCACCCCCAACCATCTCTACCACGCTATTGCTCGAAGAGAACGAAGGCGGTGCATTGTAGGTAACCGAGGGAGACGAGAATTGTGCTTAAAAACTGTCCAAGTCCACGTTTTGATTCCCCAGTAAAGGATAAAGGTCATCCTCGATGGTCCTACACCCCGACAGGTGGTTGGTGGGGTCCATGGGCACGTGCATCGAGAAAGGACGAAGGAAAAGCAAATAAAATAAAGTTAAAAGAAAGAGAAAGGCTTACCAATTCAAGACAAGGTGGTCTGACGAGACGACGAAGGGCGGATCTCGCTTGAGTTTACGACACGGGCTACGCCCGGTGGCAAACTCGGGGGGCTAATGTTATCGGCCCCGGAAGACCCAACAATGCTATCGGCCGCTCGAGCGACCGGACGGACTCACCTGGCCAATGGCCGGCCCAAATTCGCTCGGATTTTGGCCGGCGCAAGCCATTCACTCGGCCAATGGTCGAGTGAACATCGTCCGGCCCAAGCCATTCACTCGGCCAATGGCCGAGTGAACCTCGTCCGGCCCAAGCCTCTCACTCGGCCAATGGTCGAGTGAACCTCGTCCGGCCTAAGCCTCTCACTCGGCCAATGGCCGAGTGAAGCTCAGCCGGCCCAGGCGTCTCACTCGACCGAGGGCCAAGTCAACATCATCCAGCCCAGCAGTTCACTCGGCCAATGGCCGAGTGAATCTTCTCTTGGCCCAGGCGTCTCACTCGGCCGAGTGCCGAGTCAACATCATCCGACCCAGCAGTTACTCGGCCACTGGCCGAGTGAATCTTCTCCGGGCCCAGGCATCTCACTCGGCTGAGGGCCGAGTCAACCACATCCGGCCCAACAGTTCACTCGGCCAATGGCTGAGTGAATCTTCCCCCGGCCCAGGCGTCTCACTCGGCCGAGGGCCGAGTCAATCTCATCCGGACCAAGCATACCACTCGGCCAATGGCCGAGTGATCCTCATCCGGCCCAAGCTTCTTGCTCGGCCATTGGCCGATCAAGTCTCATTCGGTGAATGGCCGACTCAACTTCTCTCGGCCAATGGCCGAGTGAATCTTCTCCTGGCCCAGGCGTCTCACCCGGCCGAGGGCCGAGTCAACATCAGCCGACCCTGTAGTTCACTCGGCCAATGGCCGAGTGAATCTTATCCTGGCCCAGGCGTCTCACTCGACCGAGGGCCGAGTCAACCTCATCCGGCCCAGTAGTTCACTCGGCCAATGGCTGAGTGAATCTTCTCCCGGCCCAGGCGTCTCTCTCGGCCGAGGGCCGAGACGACCTTATCCGGCCCAAGCATTCCACTCGGCCAATGGCCGAGTGAACCTCATCCAGCCCAAGCTTCTCGCTCGGCCATTGGCCGATCAAGTCTCATTCGGCCAATGGCCGACTCAACTTCTCTCGGCCATTGGCTGAGTGAGCCTCATTCAGCCAATGGCCGGCTCAATTTCACTCGGCCAAAGGGCCTTCAAAACGTCCCTTGGTTGCCTATAAATATGAGGCTCGACCCCTCGAGAGAGGTAATCCGAATTTGAGTACTGAAATGCTACTGAACTCATAACTCACTCGTTTCTCTCAAGTTTCGGTTCTCTAAACACCTAACCTCTTTTACCCACCTCAGTCCTACTAATGTTGAGCGTCGGAGAGGTAAACAGAGGCACCCCCTCTGTTTCCCCTTTGTAGTTCACACAATCTTTCTTGCTTTTCTGGTGTTGAGATGAGGCAAACATCATCTAGAGCCCGAACGCGATCACTTGGTCCAGCCTTGGGTCGAACCGTTTGGGGCTCCTAAATCGTTGTCCGAAAACGAGCGACAACAATGATTATGTTTTCTACTCAAGAATTCTACTTAATTGTGATGAGTGGATCCATTGAATATTATCTATATTTACCCTTCATGAACTTAATTGTGATGAGTGGATCCATTGAATATTATCTATATTTACCCTTCATGAATATCATCAACTAGATGGTATTTATAAAATTACCATTTTACCCTTCTAGTTGTTATATTCTCAACTCCTTTGTTACTTGTACATAAGTTAGAAACAATGTATTGACGAGGAGCTAACAAGCCACATTTATTCATCCAAAAGAGTCATGACTCTATTCGGACACTGGCCAGTTCATTTGTTCACATTCCAAGGAACAAAGCATGAGCTGATATACATTGCATTTCAACAATCTTGTACATGAATTCCATATCTTAGAGATCTTCACAAAGTTGTTCATGACATCTTCATAACTTGGTACTTCACCAGTAAGCTATGAAATGATAGGTCTCATTGCGGGATTGAGGTAAGCACGATGCAATTCATATGTAATGACTTCGAGACATAAGAGGTTAAATTATTTGTTCTTATTCTGTCTCTAGAAGTGCACTGGTCAATTCGTTATCTTTAGAAGATATCTAGGAAGAACTATAGAGTCTCCAACTCTGTATGTCTCGTAACCAGAAATCTTCTCTTAACAATCATACTGAGATCAATAGCCCTTTGATCCTTAGACTGTGAATATACTGTTTTAAGCAAACCATGAAGAGTTTGTTCATGCAAATCTATATTTGACTCTTCATTTGTGGTTAGGTTTGTTTAAGGACTAAATACTATGGTTTATCATAAAGCTTCAAACAGACAAAGAAGAATGAATGAACGTTTCAACTTTTATTAATTATTCAGTAGTGGTCTACACATTAAGGGCACACAACCTATTAGGTACATTAAAGCACGATATCTGTATACCAAATTAGATCACTTTAACGGGCTATCTTATTGACAGTTTGTAACACATAATTATTTAACATATAATCCCAATGTTGGATTACTACTACAAAAACGGCCTTTAAAAACGACAAAATTCACATCTAAAGGCCAAAAAGTCGCTTCTAAATGACCTTTAGAAGAGACTTTAGCATAAGCGAATTTGTCGCTTCTAAAAGTCCGCTTCTAAAGGTCAATCACTTCTAAAAATTAAAAGCGACACTTTTAGAAGCAACATATCACCTCTAAAGTTGTTTATAAAACAAAAATTTGGCACTGAAAAAAGCTCCCTCGAAATGGCGGGAAGGGTTTAGAAGCGACTTTAGAAGCATATTGTCGCTTCTAAATCTTGCCTGCCATATCACGGGTAGTATTTAGAAGCGACTTTAGAAGCGGATTGCCACTTCTAAAAGTGTTGGTTTTTTTAATTTAATTTAATTTTTAAAAACATAAAACTAAAAGTTTCATTTATACCAAAATTAAAACTAATCAAAAGTTAGAGTAAAATAAAAACGAAACATTATGTGTCTGTACATAATAAAATATCTGAATAAGAATAATTATGGTCAACGTCATCCTCCTGAGACGCGTCTTAAACTTAGTCCATATCCGGTCTCATTAGCATCGAGGCCATGACTTGCTTGCCAATGACAATGGAGGATCCTCAGGTTTTCCTCAACGTCGTGCCTCTAGGGTGCACTCGGATGTACGCGGGGAGCTCAATGCCGGTGACCCGTAATAGCTCGCAATCTGGCTAAACCTCGATGCAATCTCTGGGTCGAACGTTTTTCTAGACATTGCGTCACATCGGCTAAGTCTATCACTGCTTCCTAAAGCGTAGACATATCTTCCCCTAGACTTGAGCCGTTGAAGGTCCGTCCTCGATATCGTGAGCTTGGGCTTCTAGCAGATCCGAACGAGGGATCAATGGACCTATCCTCGTAGCCCAATCACGTCTCATGCCGAGAACAATAGCCATGGCAGCTTCCTCCATAGTGACTTGGCTCAGGGATTCCCATCGCACCTCAGCTTGTCGTCTTATATCAGCTACCTGATCTATGATCCGGGCCTGCATACAATAGTTACAAAAATAATTACATTAATTGAAAACATGAAGCGTTACTAATTAGAAGTATGTTGGTTTTTCATTGCAAAATATTTATATATTTGTGGAATAGGTTAGAAGCCACAAGTCCCTTCTAAATGTAAAATATCGCTTCTAAAAGTCATTTTTGTAGTCTTGGATTAAGGATCCGACATGTTGGTTAGAAGATCCAACAATCTCCCACTTGGGCTGTATGTTTAACCTTATAATTATGCATCGAAAAAATAACTAAAGGAGCTCAACTTTACTGTCATTACCAAAATGTATCTCATAATTAATCCGGTCCATCAACCATACCAACATAGGATCAAAGCGACATTCGCTATATCTATCATAGTTATACCCATCAATGGTCACGTATAACGATACAACTGAACGACATGGATCATGAAGTGGATGTGTAGTATGGATGTTGTCGCACGAAAATGAACAACAATTTAAAACTATGGGCAGTTCGATCCAAGGACGGACCAAGTGATCGCGCCCGAGCAAAAAATGTGAACTTGAAGGCCAAGTTGCACCCTCCAGACCTGAGGTGTGTATTCGAGGGTGTGGCCGTGCCAAATGTTGGCTGCCTACGTACCCGTAGTCCGGGATCAGGTCAGAACGTAGTTCAATGTAGGTGTTGTGGGTATCTTGGCCTCGGAGGTTGAGAACCTAAGGCTTTAGAGAAGGACCCGGTTCGTAGCTTCTCGTAAAGACTTTAGAGAGGCTGCTTGACTCGTAGCTGGCCGAGTTAGCTGTTGGGCCGGCAGGGAACTCACTCGGCCATTGCCCGAGTGAACTTGGTCGGCCGGCTGAGGGTTCACTCGGCCATTGGCCGAGTGAGCTTGATGGGCCGACTGTGGGCTCACTCGGCCATTGGCCAAGTGAATTGCTTGGGTCGGCCAATGGCCGAGTTAACTGGGCCGGCCATTGACCGGGTGAGCTCGTCCGGCCGCCGAAAATGTCGATCCCGTCGTCGGACCTCGTCGGGCCGATAACATTAGCACCCCGAGTTTGGCGCCGGGCGTAGCTCGTGTGGTAAACTCAAGCGACTCCCAACCTTCATCGCCTCGCTTGGCCGTCTTGTCGCTAAGTGGTAAGCCCTCCCTCGTTTTAATATTATTTTATTATTTTCCGATGCGTTTTCTCGTTACACGTGTTCATGGATCCCACCAACCACCTGTCGGGGTGTGGGACTGTTGAGGACGACCTTTTCCCACTTCTCAAGAATCAAGACGCGGAGTTGGATAATTTTTGGGCACAATTTTCGCCCCCCCCCCTTTGACCAATTACAACGCACCGTCTTTGTTCGTCTCGAGCAGGAACGTGGTGGATATGGCGGGCGGTGATTTTTCCTTGATCGAGGCGTGGTTGGCCGACGGGGACGAGGATAGGCACGCCGGAGATGTCCCAAGCCGACAGGGGAGCGCCGGCCTGATGGCGCCAGGCGCCGGGAATAACCGGGCCGACCAGCGCGAGGCTGGTCTGGTCGAGGGACACGCCAGGGAGGTCGCGCGCGCAGGGTCGGCCTCCCAGGAGGCCGCTGGTGAGCCATCCAGCGCCGGGGGGGCCGTCTCCGGCGGGTCTGGAGCCGGGGGAGATGGGACGGCCATGGGCGGTGCCGCGCAGGCCGCCACCGACGTCGGGGAAGTCTCGCCTGGCTGGGTCGGTGCTGTCTGTGCCGGTCCCAGGCCCGGAGTGACGCTCGCATGGCCGCGCGCGACGAGCCCGACCAGGGAGCACACTGACAGGGCCAAGGAGACCGACGCTGGCGTGGAGGGGGCCGCGCCTGGCAGGGTCGGCGCCTTCTGGGGTGAGCCCAGCCCCGGGGGAGACGCCCCTCGTCCTGAGGGGGTTGGGTCGGCTGTGAAGGACGCCGGAGGAGCGGGCGAGCCTCGGGGCGGCGCGCCTGGCGGGACGGGCGCCGGGGACAATGCGCTGATGCCGGAGAGGACCCCACCCTCTAGGGTGGGGCTGTGTTGCAGGTGGCCAGCGGCTGTGGGAGCCCAGGCGGACCGGTTCCGGCCGGGCTGGGACGCGCGCATGGCGGGGGAGCACCGCCGGCGGCGGCTGGCGCCGGCCGCCCACTGCCGGAGAGGGGGAGGCGGCCACTCTGGCTCCATCGCAAACCCTAGGGCCCGATGGGCCGGGCATTGGTGAAGGGGGCTTGGCTCTTCTTGGGCCGAGTCACATGCCTGGGCCGGACGCACCATATGAGGGCCACATGGCCGACCTAGTGCCCCATGGGCGTGAGAGGGACGCGCTTGGGCCGGCCCTTGGCGAGATCGACCCTCGGGCTCGAGCGTCCGATGCGCGCCACGGGCCCGCGATTGGGCCGGACGTGCCGGCAGGGCCGGCCCCCGCGGCCAACACACAGGAAACGGGCCTGATTGGGCCGAGTGCGCACATTGCGGCTCGAGCGACCCGTTCTAGCGATCGTTGCGAGGGACTTCTTGGGTCGAGGGCTGCCCCTACGCCGAGGGCTCGGGCGAGACGTCGAGTCGCCGTACTCCATCGATTGCCCCAATCAGCCTGACCGCGCAGGAAGAGGAACGCGCCTCGTCGTTCCCTATCGGGGAATCAGCGATTCGAGATGGCTTCGACTACTCCGGCGTCGACTTCCCGAGTTCTCTATCGTTTGCCAGCTTCATGGGTTTGAGAAAACGCTTTTGCATTCCGCCAGCCGTGTCGTTATTGCGACCGCTGCTCGAAGATCTTCCGACTCGCCCTCGAAAGGGGTACGCCGCCGTTCACGAGGTGAGTCTTCGTGGGGGGTTGCGACTGCCTTTTCAGCCTGTGATCCAAGATCTCCTGGTCCGCCTAGACATCCACGCGGCCTTTTACCGCATGGTGGCCGTCTGCCACATGATGCTGCATCGAGCGAAGGGTCGGGCCGTGGCTGTCTTCGACGTTCCCGGGAAATCTGGCTTCTATAAGGTTCAGCATCGGAAGCGGTTTCCCATCCTTACCAAGCTGACCTCTAAGCATCGCTACCCTTGGGTATGGGTGTCCGAATCTGCCTTCGGGACGACACCTCTCACTTTCGGCCCAGTGGCTGATTTTCCGGCTGACTACGACATTGAGAGCTCCAAGCTCGCGCTCGTGGTCGGAGCGGTACCAGATTCGAGGAGACAGGGGTCGCTTTTTGAATCCCCGGACCTCATGGCTGTTGTCAATGGTGCCCACAAGAAGAGTTGTAATCTTTAGTTTGTACATTTGATGTAATAAAGTCTCATGAAGACTCTTGCTTGTAATTGCCTATTCATTCATTAATAAAGTTGAAACGTTCATTCATTCTTTCTTTGTTTGAAGCTTTATGATAAAACCTTAGTCTTTTAGTCCATAAACAAACTTAACAACTTACGAAGAGACAAATGTAGATTTGCATGAACGAACTCTTCGTAGTTTGCTTAAAACGATATATTCGCAATCTCAGGGTCAAAGGACTATTGACCTCAGTACGATTGTTAGAAGAATCTATGATGTCTGGTTATGAGGCATTGAGAGTTGGATACTCTATAGTTCTTCTAGGTATCTTCCGAAGGTACAGAATTGACCAGTGCACTTCTAGAGACAAGATAAGAACAAACCATTTAACCTCTTATGTCTCGGAGTCACTATGTATGAATTGCATCATGCTTACCTTAATCCTAAAATGAGACATGCCATTTCACACCTTAGTATTCTCATTTGAGAAAGTCAGAGTTCGGACTCACTATGTGATTCCGAACAGGGCCTATTGGTGAAGTACTAAGTTGTGAGTATGTCACGAGTAACTTTGTGAAGTTCTCATAGATATGGAATTCATGTACAAGATTGCTGAAATGCAATGTATGTCACCTCATGCTTTGTTCCTTGGAGTGTGAATAAATGAACTGGCCAGTGTCCAAATTGAGTCCTGACTCTTTTGGATGAAACAATGTGACTTGTTAGCTCCTCGTCAATACATTGTTTCTAACTTATTCACAAGCGACAAAGGAGTTGAGGAAATAAGAGCTAGAAGGGTAAAATGGTAATTTAGTAAATCCCGACTAGCTGATGACATTCATGAAGGGTAAACATAGATAATATTCAGTGGATCCGCTCATCATAATTAGGTCGAATTCTTGAGTAGAAAATAAATTCATTTGAACCGAGAGATTTTCAGTGTCAGCTCTTTAGTGGAGTCAGTTGGCATTAAGCTAAACTTGGAAAAGGTTTGTGAACTTTTGAGTCCAAGTGTTTAGCTCAAGCTTTGTTCATTTGGGTCCATGAGGTCACTGTCACGAATCACATCGATAGGAATAGTTAAACTGGAAGCTAAGTCAAAACAAGAACGAAAATGATCAAAAGGGTATTTTTGTCTTTTAAGACATAGGATGAAATGAATGTCAATAAATTTTTTGACAAGTTCATTTGATGACTTAATGTCACTCGGCCATGACTTGATTATTGGGCCTTGTGAATTAATTTCATTTCATAAGAATTTTATTGAAAATTCTTAATGGGCTTTTCTCATGTTGTCATGAACAAATGAAGAAGCTTCTAGAAGCTCCTTCTAAATGAGAGATGGGCGCCCAAAATACCCAAGAGAAAGAGAATATTTTGTGCATAAATGTATCAAGATACTTGCCAAAAGAAAAAGAGGAAACAAATTTGCATATGGATGCACATGGGAATCGGCCAACCTAGAGAAGGAACAAATTAGGAAACAAATCCCTTAAGGGAATGAGATGTTGGGCGCATATGGTGAAAAAGGGCAATAAGGGATTGCTCATGAATGCTTGGAAAAAAAAGGAAACTCCCATTTCTAAGGCTAACACTTCTCCTATAAATAGGGCCCTCATGCTCATAGTTTTCTCATTCCACATAAGTTAGAGATTGAGAGCTTCACTCTCTAGAACTTGTGGTTGCCGCCCCTCTTCTTTCTCTCTCTAGTTTATTTTCAATTTTTCTTGTCTTGGCACCTAGGTCCTCACTCGACCTAGTGTTTAGCTCTGCGACTTCAAGACTTGTTCTTAAGTCGTAGTGTTTAAAAGTGCCCACTCACTAATTCCTTTATTTCGAGTGATTTAGTGATAGAAACTTTCGTGGTTGCTCGAGGTGCCGAGGAAAGGAAGAGAGACGTGCTGCAAGGGGAGACGAGCGTTGCAAACTTTCCAAAAGCTTCTTCAAAGTTCAAGCTTCAAGAAAGGTTAGTAAACTCTTAGCTCATATTGATTTTTAATTACATGTACTTGCTTCTTTGTCTAGGTTAGTAAAAACTGTTTTTACTTGAAAAGAAATTTTTTAAAATTCCGCCGCTTCCCGAAGCGTTTAATCTTTTTCTTAAACCCTAGATCAATTCCAACAATGGCGACCACCGGGTGGTTTGTGCCCATCGACGAAGATCCTCTGTGCTCCGGACCCGGAGCGGAGGCCGTGGAGGATCCCGAGTCCGAGGCGGGGGGTTCGTCTTCTCCCCTACCTGACGCGGGGGGTACTAACCATATACGCGTCTTCGTGCTATCGTTGTTTTCCACGGTCTATGCTTTTTGTTATGTTCTAACTGACTGACACACTTTCTCCTTTGCAGATACCATGGCCCGACGACATCGACCGCGCGCACAAGTGCCGAGAGTGGTGCCTACCGCCGATGCTACGACCGCGGCTCGTCCCCGAGTCGAGGCTCGCCACGCGGGGTTGCCACCGCGGGCGAGGAACGAGGCGATCTCTTCCAATAAGTGACTGTCATTGTCGACCTCCTTCGGATCACCATCTGGCCACAAGCGTGCTCACACATCGGCGGTGCCGGATAGCATGGATTCGATGCTCCTAGCGGAGGCGGCAGAGCTGAGGGACCAGTGCTCTCGAGGGATCCTTGAAACCTCTCTGTGGGATTTCAAGGGACTGCTGACGACGAGCGACCTTGAGCACTTCAAAAACGGGATTGAAGACGTCCGAAAGGTACGATTCGTTTGCCCGTCTCATGTGTGTTTGTTATGCTTATTTTGATTACGCGTATATCACTTGTTCCCACATATGCTCGCGCGCCAAGAGAAAAGTGATCGCATTCTCCGAGACTTCTTGCGGCGCATGCAGATCATGGAGAAGGATAAGGAGAGCGCGGCGGCCGCCCATGCTGCCGCTCTAGCGGGGGTCCGTACTGCCCGAGAGTTCCAAGCGCTCAAGGAGGAGTTGGAGCGAGTTCGCGGGGAATCGGCGGCCGAGAAAGAGCTCCGTATGGTCGAGCAGGCGTCCCGGGAGAAGGCGGAGCAGGCGGCTGACACCTTCTTAGGGGAGACGAAGAAGCTCCAGGCGGCACTCTCAAGCCGGGATGAGGAGCTGAGCATCGTACACGCTCGACTATCGGCGAGCGAGATCTCTCGAGTCAAGGTCGAGAGGGAGAGGGATTCTTTGCGGGCGGAGGTGCAGACCCTCGTCGAGGAGAAGGACAACGCCGTGCGATCCAAGACGGACTTGGAGGACGACTGGGACCTCGCGCTGGAGGTGGCTCGTTATGAGGCGGCCATACGGGTCCGAGACGCGACCGCGAAGGAGAACGCGTCTTGTGGGACCACGTTTTCCTTCTTCGACGCCATGTTCCCTCCTTTGGACGATGAGCCACCGGCGGATGACCCACTTTCTCACGTTCCCGCGGAGGCGGCTCAGTCGACGAACCGCCTGCTTGACGGAGAGGCGACCGACGGGTCGGGAGCCCCCCATCCTGAGGACGACAAGGAGCAGATCGACTTTGGCTCAGAGTAGCCAACTTCGCGCATTTGTTTAGCGCTCGCATTACGTTTCCTTTCGAATATTTGTTATGTTTCTTTTGCTTGACATTCGGTGTGTTTTTCTTATTGGGTTGTTTATGTGACATTGTTTGCTTTGGTTAAAGCTTTTCTTATCTGTTATGCGTCTTATTTTCTCGACTTGCTATGCTTTAGCGTAATCGATTCGCGCAATCCAATTAGTGCGCGTCTTACGAACTCGGCTTACTATATCTAGCGTAACCGGTTTACACGGCTTACTGCCATACCTGGCGGCGAAGTTTCCCACGGGCGCTGGCTAGACCCGTTTCGCCCGGCGGGCGCAACTCTTTGCCCTCCATTCGTGACTCGCTACCTATCGGCGTGCGCGAGCTGGGTGGCCGTTGCGCCCATCTTCCGACGAGTACGCTACCTATCGGCGTGCGCATTACGCGTCGGGACGGGCTTGTTGTAAACGCAGTTCGCAGTGAGCGTGGTACCTGTCGATACGCGTGTCACGTTTTGGGTTTTGACTGCCGTGATCGGCAGTCCGGTACGCGGATGCGATCGGCCGACGCCCAACTGCCTATCGGTACGTGGGGCATCGAATCGTGCGAAAGCGTCGTGCGATGGTCGGAGGTCCGGTGCGCGGATCCGATTTGTTGACGTTTCGCGGTACGGACCTTCCCAGCTGGGGCCTAAGACTCCCGCCCCTTGTACTTTGGTGATTTGGAACACCCTTCTAAGGACGAGGCTTCCGTTGGCGAACTTTCGCAGCCTGACCTTGGAGTTGTAGTACTTCTCAACCTTCATCTTCTGTGCAGCAAGGCGGGTGAGCGCGTCTGCCCTCTTCTCATCTATGAGGTCTAGCTCGAGCTTGATTGCGTCGTCATAGGCGGCTTCTTTGTATTCCTAGATGCGCATGGTTGGCAGCTTGGTCTCGACTGGTACCACGGCCTCGACGCCGAACGCGAGAGTGAAAGGGGTTTCGCCGGTCGCATTTCGGGCGGTGGTTCAGTATGCCCACAAGACCATGGGGAGCTCATCGGCCCAAGCCCCCTTTCTTTCTTCCAGCTTCTTCTTCAAATTTTCTTTGATCGTGTTGTTGACCGCCTCGACTTGACCGTTGGCTTGTGGATGGCGAGGAGAAGAGAAAGTCTTGCTAATGCCCAATTGTTCGCACATGTGTCGGAGGCGCGCGTTGTCAAATTGCTTTCCGTTGTCGGTCACAATTGACGCGGGAATCCCGAAGCGGTAGACAATGTTCTTCCAGATGAAGCTCGTCGTGTTTGCCTCGGTGATCTTCGCTAGCGTATCTCAATTTTTCCCTATCGGGATTTGTGAGCACAACGCCGGCGCCAGCCCCCCGGGCGTTTGACGCGCCATCTACGTGCAAGTCCCAGACCGGCCCTATCGGGCTGTATGTCTTCTTCTTCGATGACTCACTGTGGTCGTTCGTCTCGTCTTCCTCGTTCTTGTTGTCTTTGTCACCCTCGTCAGTCGGGATGCACATGTGAATTCAGCCACGAAGTCGGCGAGGACCTGACCTTTGATGGCGGTTCTCGGTTGAAATTCGACCCCGTACTCACCCAACTCTTGGGACCATATGGCCATTCGAGATGAGGTCCCTTTTTGTAGGGCCTTCTCAATGGGGTGTCCCGTGCGTACCATGATCGGGTGCGCTTGAAAGTAGGGCCGAAGTTTTCTCGCGCTTGTGACGAGGGCGAGGGACAACTTCTCGATTTCCGGGTATCGAGTTTCGGCGTCGAGGAGTGCCTTGCTGACGTAATAGACTGGCCATTGCACCTTGTCTTCTTCGCGTATGAGGACCGCGCTCACGGCCCTATCGGAAACCGTGAGGTAAATGTACAAGGTCTCGCCATCTTTCGGCATTGCGAGGAACGGGGGGGAGGTGAAATAGGATTTCATTTCGCAGAACGCTTCCTCGCACTCCTCCGTCCACACAAACCCGTCGGTCTTCTTCAACGCCTTAAAAAACGATTGGCACCTATCGGTGGCCTTGGAAACGAATCACGTCAGGGCGGCGATCCTTCCCGTCAAACTTTGAACTTCTTTCACTTTTTGCGGCGACCTCATCTCTAAGATCGCTCTAATCTTCTCAGGGTTAGCCTCGATCCCACGGCGGCTAACCATGTAGCCCAAGAATTTTCCGGACTCGACCCCAAAAGCACACTTGTTGGGGTTGAGCTTCATCTTGTAGCGTCGTAGGATCGTGAACATCTCCCTAAGGTCTCGAACGTGGTCGTGGGCTTTGAGGCTTTTGACAAGCATATCATCCACGTAGACCTCCATAGTTTTGCCAATTTGATTGGCGAACATTCGGTTCACCAGCCTTTAATACGTTGCTCCCGCGTTTTTGAGGCCAAAGGGCATGACCTTGTAGCAATAGAGTGTTGGAATTGATCTAGGGTTTAAGAAAATAATTAACGCTTCGGTAAGCGGCGGAATTTTGAAAATTTTCTTTTACAAGTAAAAACAGTTTTTTACTAACCTAGACAAAGAGCAAGTACATATAATTAAAACTAATATGAGCTAAGAAGTTTACTAACCTTTCTTGAAGCTTGAACTTTGAGAAGCTTTTGGAAAGTTGCAACGCTCGTCTCCTCGAAGCACGTCTCTCTTTCTTTCCTCGGCACCTCGAGCAACCACGATAGTTTCTATCACTAAATCACTCGAAATAAAAGGAATTAGTGAGTGGGCACTTTTAAACACTACGACTTAAGAACGAGTCTTGAAGTCGCAGAACTAAACACTAGGTCAAATGAGGACCTAGGTGCCAAAACAAAGAAATCGAAAAATGAAGAGAGAGAGAGAGAGAGGAGTTTGCCAAAGTTCTAGAGAGAGAGTCTCTCAAATCTCTTAAACTTGGATTGAATGAAATGTGAAGAAAAGGGGCTCCTATTTATAGGAGAGGTCTCACCTTCAATAAGGTAGTTTCCTCTTCTATAGAATATCACATATTCATGAGCCAATTTCCCCTTTTTTTCTCTTGAGACACTCGGCCAACATAGGCTTCATTAAGCCTTGGATTTGTTTCCTTTTTTGTTCCTTGCCTTGCCTTGTCTCTCTCTTGGCCGAATCCCTTATGCATCCATATGCAAATTTGTTTCCTCTTTTTCTTTTGGCAAGTATCTTGATACATTTATGCACAAAATAATCTCTCCTATTTCTCTATAGGGTAGGCGCCCAAACTCATTCTAGAAGGAGCTTCTAGAAGCTTCTTCATTTATTCATGACAACATGAGAAAGGCCCATTAAGAATTTTCAATAAAATTCTTATGAAATTAAATTAATTCACAAGGCCCAATGATCAAGTCATGACCGAGTAACATTAAGTCATCAAATGAACTTGTCAAAAAATTTATTGACATTCATTTCATCCTTTGTCTCAAAAGACAAAAATACCCTTTTGACTATTTTCGTTCTTGTTTTGACTTAGCTTCCAGTTTAACTATTCCTATTCGATGTGATTCGTGACAGTGACCTCATGGATCCAAATGAACAAAGCTTGAGCTAAATACTTGGACTCAAAAGTTCACAAACCTTTTCCAAGTTTAGCTTAATGTCAACTGACTCCACTAAAGAGTTGACACTGAAAATCTCTCGGTTCAAATGAATTTATTTTCTACTCAAGAATTCAACCTAATTATGATGAGCGGATCCACTGAATATTATCTATGTTTACCCTTCATGAATGTCATCAGCTAGTCGGTATTTACTAAATTACCATTTTACCCTTCTAGCTCTTATTTCCTCAACTCCTTTGTCGCTTGTGAATAAGTTAGAAACAATGTATTGACGAGGAGCTAACAAGTCACATTGTTTCATCCAAAAGAGTCAGGACTCGATTTGGACACTGGCCAGTTCATTTATTCACACTTCAAGGAACAAAGCATGAGGTGACATACATTGCATTTCAGCAATCTTGTACATGAATTCCATATCTATGAGAACTTCACAAAGTTACTAATGACATTCACACAACTTAATACTTCACCAATAGGCCATGTGCAGAATCACATAGTAAGTCCGAACTCTGACTTTCTCAAATGAGAATACGTAAGCTGTGAAATGGCATGTCTCATTTCAGGATTAAGGTAAGCGTGATGCAATTCATACATAGTGACTTCGAGACATAAGAGGTTAAATGGTTTGTTCTTATCTTGTCTCTAGAAGTGCACTGGTCAATTCAGTACCTTCGGAAGATACCTAGAAGAACTATAGAGTCTCCAACTCTCAATGCCTCATAACCAGACATCATAGATTCTTCTAACAATCATATTGAGGTCAATAGTCCTTTGACCCTTAGATTGCGAATATATCGTTTTAAACAAACTACGAAGAGTTTGTTCATGCAAATCTACATTTGTCTCTTCGTAAATTGTTTAGTTTGTTTATGGACTAAAGACTAAGGTTTTATCATAAAGCTTCAAACAAGGAAGATTGAATAAACGTTTCAACTTTTTACCATTGACAATGTTGTCGCCGTTTTCCGGACAACGATTTAGAAACCACAGGCGGTTAGACCCAAGGCCGGACCAAGTGGCCTGCCTTGGGCTTGAGCGTGTCGGACCTGGTTGCCCAGATCTTCCCTTGGCTGTCGGTGGTGTCTGAGCTCGCCGGGATACCTGGAAAGGATGAGAGAACCGTGAGCTAAAAAGGGGAAACAGATGGGGTGCCTCTCTTTACCTCTCTGACGCTCAACATATTTGGGATTGAGGTGGAGAATAGAGGGTTTAAGTGTTTAGGGGCCGAGACTTGAGAGAAACGAGCGAAAGGTGAGTTCGGCAGCGTTTCAGTCCTCAAACTTGGATTACCTGGCGAAGAGGGAGGGCCTCTTGTATTTATAAGCGACCAAGGGGCCATTGGTGGGCCCCTCGGCCGAGGATAGCATGGGTTCGTCCCTTGGCCGAGGATAGCATAGGCCCGGCCGAGGATAGCAAAGGGTGGCGTCACTGGTGGGCCCCTCGACTGGGGATAGCATGGGCTCGGTAGGGGATAACATAGACTGGCGCTATTGATGTCCCCCCTGGCCGAGGATAACATAGGCTTGCGTCATTTGCGTGCCCCTGGGCTGAGGACAAGATGGGCTGGCGTCATTGGTGGGCCCCTTGGCCGAGGATAACACAGGCTCGGCCGAGGATGGCATAGGGCCGAGGATAGGCCTGTGAGGCCGAGGTCGAGCTCGCCAGGCCGGGGTGGAGCTGAGGCCAAGGTCGAGCTGAGGCCGAGGTCGAGCTCTTCAGGCCGAGGTCAAACTGAGGCCGAGGTCGAGCTCGCCAGGCCGGGGTCGAGCTGAGGCCGAGGTCGAGCTCGTCAGGCCGAGGTCGAGCTGAGGCCGAGGTCGAGCTCGCCAGGCCGAGGTCGAGCTGAGGCCGAGGTCGAGCTCGCCAGGCCGAGGTCGAGCTGAGGTCGAGGTCGAGCTCGCCAGGCCGAGGTCGAGCTGAGGTCGAGGTCGAGCTCGCCAGGCCGAGGCCGAGCTGAGGCCGGGGTCGAGCTCGCCAGGCCGAGGTCAAGCTTGCGAGGCCGAGGTCGCTCGTGAGGCCGAGGTTGAGCTCGATCTTGGGCCGAGGCCATTGGGCCGGCCTTTGGCCGAGCCGGCCCAAGGGCCGATTAATGGCTAGGGCAAGCCCGATTGCTTTTTTCCCTTTGAATAGCTTTGATCGGGATCGGGCCGATAACATTAGCCCCCCGAGTTTATCGTCGAGTGAAGCTTGTGCGGTAAACTCAAGATTCCCGTCATCGCCAGCCCACTGAAGCGACCCATCGCGAAAAAGGTTCGACCCGAGCCTCCTTCATTATTTAATTTCCCTTCTCTGGTTTCTTTTCGTTTTTTGCCTCGCTACACGTGCCAATAGTCCCCACTAACCATCTGTCGGGGCGTGGGTCCGTTGAAGATGACCTTTTCCCTCTGCTCGTGGATCAAGATGCAAACCTAGATGACCTTTGGGCGCAACTCTTACCCCATGTGGATACCCAAAACGCAGCGCCCTCATCACCGCCTTCGGGCAACGGGTCGGTTGAGATGGCTGGAGGCGATCCTCGTTCGGTCGATGCGCGGCTGGCCGACGCGGAGGAGGGTACGCGCACCGGAGTCGTCGCCAGAGGGGACCCCGAGGTCGTCGGGGACGCGCACGGCCTGGGGGGAGGTGCGCCCGACGAGGCGAGTCCGTGCGGAGGCGGGCCGACCCCCGTCGCCTTGTCTGTGCTGGAGGTGTTGCCGGGAAAGGCCCA
Organism: Urtica dioica subsp. dioica; assembly: GCF_054948205.1. Taxonomy (NCBI): domain Eukaryota; kingdom Viridiplantae; phylum Streptophyta; class Magnoliopsida; order Rosales; family Urticaceae; genus Urtica; species Urtica dioica. The sequence goes on from NC_142762.1 coordinate 7,046,229, forward strand.
AACCGCGCTGGTGGAGCACCCGCCCTGGAAGGAGTCGCGTCGGCCGAGCCGGACGCAGGGAGAGTCGTGCCTGTCCCGGGCGGCGACGCTGGGACTGTCTGGCAGTCGAGCGGCGGCGAGGGAGGCCCGGGTATTCTGGGTCCGGCCTCCCTCGAGGGGGGATGCATCGGTGGAGGTCTATCGGAGGCGGGCGGCGTTGCTGGCGGTAACGCCGGCGCTAGAGATGAGGAATGCCGGCCGGACAACGCCGGCCAAGGGGCGGCGGCCGAGGCGCTGGTTGCCCTAGCCCTAGGGGTCGGTGGCGTCCCACCTGGCGAGTCGGACTGTGCCGCCGGGCCAGGCGCAAGCGCCAATGGGCCGAGCGAGAGTCCAAGGAGCCCGGGTGGCCTGGGCACGCGAGGGAACTCTCTGGACAGGCCGGGCGCCGACGGTGGGCCCGCTGCCGGGCCGGACAAGGAAGAGACAGGGCCGGCTGGCTCGGGCGGCCGCCGTGAGGGGTCTGCAATCTGTGGCGACCTGGACTGCTCGGGCGTTAATGTCCCGAGCTCGCTCTCGGTCGTTAGCTTCGCGAGTTTGAGGAAGCGTTACGGTATCCTGGACTCGGTTTCGATCCTGAGGCCGTTGCCCGACGATCGCCCGACCCGTCCTCCGAATGGACACGCGGCCATCCATGAGGCGAGTCTTCGTGGGGGGCTACGGTTACCCTTCCAGCCGGTGATTCAAGAGCTATTGATCCGGTTGGGGGTGCACGCGTCGCAGATGTCTCCGTCCTTCTACCGGGCGGTCGCGGCGTGCCATATGATGCTCTACCGAGCGAAGAAGTGGGCAGTCACCGTCAACGATATCCAAGATCTCGTGGTCATTTGCGGGGTCCCGGGGAAACCGGGCTTCTACTGCGCGTGCCCTCGGAAGCGCATCTCCATCGTTACCAAGGTTACCTCGAAGCATCGGTACCCTTGGGTGTGGGTTTTCGAGTTGGCCTTTGGGTCCGCGCCCTTAGCGTTTGGGCCCGCGGTCGACTTTCCCTCCGTCGGGGACGTAGAAGATTCCGAACTCGTATATGTGATCAAAGCGATCCCGGATTCGAGGCGGCAGGGGTCACTGTTCGAGTCCCCAGACCTCATGGCGAGGACCGGGTGGTTCGTGCCTTGTGGAAACGTCCCTCCGTGCCTCGGTCTTGGCGTGGAGGTTGCGGAGGACCTTGTATCAGAGGCGAGGGGTTCGTCCGCCCCTCCCCCCGACGCGGGGGGTACTATCCGTTCACACGCTCTCGCGTTATCGCGCTCTCTGTTGTATTAAGCTTATCGTGTGTATTCCAACTTACTACCGTCTCTCTCTCTTTCAGATACCATGCCCTGACGACATCGGCCGCGCACACACGTGCCGACAGTGGCACCTATCGCTGAAGCCACGACCGCGGCTTGCCCCCGAGCCGAGGTTCGCCGCCGAGGGTCGCCGCCGCAGGCGGGGAACGAGGCGATCTCTTCTAACAAGCGATCGTCATCGTCGATTCCCTTCGGGCCTCCCTCCGGCCACAAGCTCGCCCACACATCGACGGTGCCGGATGGCATGGATTCGATGCTCCTGGCGGAGACGGCGGAGCTGAGGGATCAGTGCTCCCGAGGGATTCTTGAGACCTCTCTGTGGCACTTCAAGGGTTTGCTGACGGCAAGCGATCTGGAGCATTTCAAAAACGGGATCGGCGATGCCCGAAAGGTACGATACCCCCGCTTATTTCATGCGTAACCCTTATGCTTACTTCGATTATATGTATATCGCTTGTCTTTGCAGATGCTCGCACGTCAAGAGCGAAGCGGTTGCATTCTCCGGGATCTGCTGCGGCGCATGCGGATTATGGAGAAGGACAAGGAGAGCACGGCGGCCGCCCACGCTGACGCCCTAGCGGGAGCCCGTACTTCTCGAGAATTCCAAGCACTCGAGGAGGAGCTGAAACGAGCTCACGAGGAGTTGGCGACCGAGAAATTGCTTCGCACGGCCGGGCAGGCGTCTCGAAAGAAGGCGGAGCAGGCGGCCGACACCTTCTTTGGGGAGACAAAGAAGCTCCAGGCGGCGCTCTCGAGTCGGGACGAGGAGCTGAACATCGTCCACGCCCGGCTGTCAGCGAGTGAGATCTCCCGGGTTAAGGCCGAGAGGGAGAGGGATACTTTGAGGGCGGAGGTGCAGGTCCTTGCCGAGGAGAAAGACGACGCCGTGCAGTCCAAGACGGACCTGGAGGATGACTGGGACCTCGCGCTGGAGGCGGTCCGCTATGAGGCAGCCAAACGGGTCCAAGATGCGACCGTGAAGGAGAACGTGTCTCGCGGGACCACGTTTTCCTTCTTCGACGTCATGTTTCCTCTTCTGGATGGCGAGTCGCCCGAGGACGACCTACGTACTCAAGCCCCCGCGGAAGCCGCTCAGTCGGCGAATCTCCAACTCGACGGAGAAGTCATCGGCTGGTTTGGCGCCCCCTGCCCCGAGGAAGATGAAGAGCAGATCGACCTCGGCTCGGAGTAGCCGGGTTTTCTTCGGTTTTCCGCGCATTTGTTTAGCGCTTGCGTCATGCATTCTTCCAGAATTTTGTTATGTCTTTCTTCCGTTAGAAGTTTGTCGTGTACTTATACTTTCCTTTTTGGGTTGTTCGTACAACATTGTTCGCCTTAGTCAGCGCTTTTCTGTCTGTTATGCGTCTCATTCTCTCGACTTGCCATGCTTAGCGTAATCGATTCGCGCGTTGTGATTGGTGCTTGTCTCACGAGCCCGGCTTGTCTCACGAGCCCGGCGGGTGCGACCTTCGGCCATTCATTCGTGACTCGTCGCCTGTCGGCGTGTGCGAGCTGGGTGGCCGTCGCGCTCGTCTTGCGGCGAGTACGCTACCTATCGGCGTGCGTATCGGGACGAGCTTGCAGTTTCCGGTGAGCGTGGTACTTGTAGGTACGCGTGTCACGGTTTGGGTTTTAACTGCCGAGATCGACGGTCCGGTGCGCGGACGTGATCTACCGACGCCCCATTGCCTATCGGTGCGTGGGGTGTGGAATTGCGCGAGAGCGTCGCACGGGGGTCGGAGGTCCGGTGCGCGGATCCGATTTGTTGATATTTAGCTACCTTTTGGTGTGTAAAACGTGTCGTTGTGTGAGCCCGACTAGATGAGGCGACGAGTGCGGCTAGATGACGCGACAAGTTTGACTAGGCGGAGTGACCAGCTCGTAGTGACGAGGTGGCCAGCTCGACTAGGCGAAGCGACGAGCTCGACCGGGGGCTCGACTAGGCAAAGCGACGAGCTCGACCAGGAGCAGTGGCGAGCTCGACTAGGAGCTCGACCAGGCGGAGTGGCGAGCTCGAGTAGGAGCAATGGCGAGCTCGACTAGGAGCTCGACCAGGCGAAGTGGCGAGCTCGACTAGGAGCAGTGGCGAGCTCGACTAGGAGCTCCACCAGGCGAGCTCGACTAGGAGCAGTGGCGAACTCGACTAGGAGCTCAACCAGGCGAAGTGGCGAGCTAGACTAGGAGCTCAACCAGGCGTATTTGGCGAGCCCGACTAGGAGCAGCGGTGAGCTCGACCAGGCGAAGTGGCAAGCTCGACTAGGAGCAGTGGCGAGCTCGACTAGGAGCTCCACCAGGCGAAGTGGCGAGCCCGACTTGGAGCTCGACCAGGCGTATTGGCGAGCTCGACTAGGAACAGCGGCGAGCTCGACTAGGAGCTCGACCAGGCGAGCTCGACTAGGAGCAGTGGCGAGCTCGACTAGTCTAAGTGACGAGCTCGACTAGGAGCAGTGATGAGCTCGACTAGGAGCTCCACCAGGCGAAGTGGCGAGCTCGACTAGGAGCTCGACCAGGCGTATTTGGCGAGCCCGACTAGGAGCAGCGGCGAGCTCGACCAGGAGAAGTGGCGAGCTCGACTAGGAGAAGTGGCGAGCTCAACTAGGAGCTCCACCAGGCGAAGGGGCGAGCCCGACTAGGAGCTTGACCAGGCGTGTTGGCGAGCTCGACTAGGATCTCGACCAGGCGAGCTCGACTAGGACCAGTGGCGAGCTCGACTAGGAGCGCGACCAGGCGAGCTCGACTAGGAGCTCGACCAGGCGAGCTCGACTAGGAGCAGTGGGGAGCTCGACTAGGCTAAGTGACGAGCTCGACTAGGAGCAGTGACGAGCTCGACTAGGAGCTCCACCAGGCGAAGTGGTGAGCCCGACTAGGAGCTCGACCAGGCGTATTGGCGAGCTCGACTAGGAGCAGCGGCGAGCTCGACTAGGAGCTCGACCAGGCGAGCTCGACTAGGAGGAGTGGCGAGCTCGACTAGGAGCAGTGGCGAGCTCGACTAGGAGCTCGACCAGGCGAGCTCGACTAGGAGCAGTGGCGAGCTCGACTAGGAGCTCGACCAGGCGAGCTCGACTAGGAGCAGTGGCGAGCTCGACTAGGAGCTCCACCAGGCGAAGTGGCGAGCCCGACTAGGAGCTCGACCAGGCGTATTGGCGAGCTGGACTAGGAGCAGCGGCGAGCTCGACTAGGAGCTCGACCAGGCGAGCTCGACTAGGAGCAGTGGCGAGCTCGACTAGGAGCTCGACCAGGCGAGCTCGACTAGGAGCAGTGGCGATCTCGACTAGGCTAAGTGACGAGCTCGACTAGGAGCAGTGACGAGCTCGACTAGGAGCTCCACCAGGCAAAGTGGCGAGCTCGGCTAGGAGCTCGACCAGGCGTATTGGCGAGCCCGACTAGGAGCAGCGGCGAGCTCGACCAGGCGAAGTGGCGAGCTCGACTAGGAGCAGTGGCGAGCTCGACTAGGAACTCCACCAGGCGAAGTGGCGAGCCCGACTAGGAGCTCCACCAGGCGTATTGGCGAGCTCGACTAGGAGTAGCGGCGAGCTCGACTAGGAGCTCGACCAGGCGAGCTCGACTAGGAGCAGTGGTGAGCTCGACTACGAGCTCGACCAGGCGAGCTCGACTAGGAGCAGTGGTGAGCTTGACTACGAGCTCGACCAGGCGAGCTCGACTAGGAGCAGTGGTGAGCTCGATTAGGCTAAGTGACGACCTCGACTAGGAGCAGCGACGAGCTCGACTAGGAGCTCCACCAGGCAAAGTGGCGAGCCTGACTAGGACCTCGACCACGCGTATTGGCGAGCTCGACTAGGAGCAGTGGCGAGCTCGACTAAGAGCTCGACCAGGCGAAGTCGCGAGCTCGACTAGGCGCAGTCGAAGTCCCAACAGTCCGTTAGCCCCCTGAGTTTCTTGGGTACTCGCAGAGAAGACGAGAAATTGTTACAAAATAAAGTAAAGGTTTCGAAGCGAAGTGTGATTCGATTACAACGTTGAAATAGTAAAAAAAAATTACATTCCCAGGCCGTTCGGCCGTACTTGAGATTAAAAAATGTCATTTCAAAAATTGAAAATGGAATGACATAACAAAACATAGGGTAAGGGGGAACGAGCGTCTATTGGTAGTACCGCCGAAGGTGTTCCGCGTTCCAAGGGTGCGTGAATACGAGCCCTTCCAGGTTCTCGAGCTCGTACGTGCCGTTGTGGATGGCTCGGCGCACGCGGTATGGACCTTCCCAAGTGGGGCCCAAGACTCCCGCCCCTTGCACTTTGGTGTTTTGGAACATCCTCCTGAGGACGAGGCTTCCGTCGGTGAACTTCCGTAGCTTGAGCTTGGAGTTGTAGTACTTTTCGACCTTCCTCTTTTGTGTGGCAAGGCGGGCGAGCGCGTCCGCCCTCCTCTCATCTATGAGGTCCAGCTCGAACCTGATCGCGTTGTCGTTGGCGGTTTCTTCGTATTCCTCGATGCGCAGGGTCGGCAGCTTGGTCTCGACGGGTACCACGGCCTCGACTCCAAACGCGAGAGCGAAAGGAGTTTTGCCGGTCGCGTTTCGCGCGGTGGTTTGGTACGCCCACAGGACCATGGGGAGCTCGTCGGCCCAAGCCCCCTTTTTCTCCTCCAGCTTCTTTTTCAGATTTTCCTTGATCGTTTTGTTGACCGCCTCTACCTGACCGTTGGCTTGAGGGTGGCGGGGGGAAGAGAAAGTCTTGCTAATGCCCAACCGCTCGCCTACTTCTCGGAGGCGCGCGTTGTCAAACTGCTTTCTGTTATCGGTCACAATCGACGCGGGAATCCCGAAGCGGCAGACAATGTTCTTCCAGATGAAGTTCGTTGTGTTTGTCTCGGTGATCTTTGCCAGCGGTTCGGCCTCTACCCACTTCGTGAAATAGTCGATTGCCACGATCGCATGCTTGTACTGTCTCGGAGCCATAGGTAGCTCGCCGATGAGATCGATTCCCCATTTTGCGAAGGGGCGCGGTACGATGACCAGCCATAGCGGTGCCGGTGCTTGGCGCGGGATGTGGGCGAACCTTTGGCATTTGTCGCACCTTTTGGCCCACTCGTGGGAGTCCTTTTTCAAGGTTGGCCAAATACATCCGAGCCTCAGGAGTTTCAACGCCAAAGACTGTCCGGCGGCGTGGTTTCCGCACACCCCCTCATGCACCTCGCGGAGCGCCCTCTTCTCCTCGACCTCGGTCAAGCAGCGGAGGAGGGGCATGGAATAGCCTCTTTTGAACAGGTTTTTCTCCCTCATCGTGTATTTCGGCGCCAAGCTTCTCAACTTTTTGGCCTCCTCTTTGTCTTCGGGGACGACTCCTCGCTTAAGGAATTCTACGAGCGGTGTCATCCACGAGGGAGGCGGAGTCTCTTCAACCACCCCTACGTCGCCTCTCGAGACGTAGGGTCGGGTCAGCACCTCGATCGGGACGCTGCCTTCGTCCTCCTCGTCTATCCCGGACGCGAGGCGAGCTAGGGCCTCAGCGTCGATGTTCGCTTCTCGGGGGACTTGGACGATCTCGAACCATGACAGTGCCTCTAGGTTCTTTCGGGTTTTGGATAAGTATGCGACCATGTTCGGTTCTTTAGCGGCGTAGTCGCCCTTAACCTGGTTCACGATCAACTGCGAGTCGCAAGGGATGCGCAGGTTTTTGGCGCCTAGCCTGTCCACCAGCTCCAAGCCAACGATCAGAGCCTCGTACTCCGCCTCGTTGTTGGAAGCCTTGAACTCGAACAGCAAGGCATATCTCAGTTTTTCCCTATCCGGATTTGTGAGCACCACGCCGGCGCCAGCCCCCCGGGCATTTGACGCGCCATCTACGTGCAAGTTCCAGACCGGCCCTATCGGGCCGCTGGCCCTCTTCCTTGACGGCTCACCATGGTCGTCCTCCTTGTCTTTCGTGCCCTTACTACCCTCGTCGCCATCGTCGGTCGGGGGCGTTGTGAATTCGGCGACGAAGTCGGCGAGGGCCTGGCCCTTGATGGCGGTTCTTGGCTGGAACTCGACCCCGTACTCGCCCAACTCTTGGGACCACACGGCCATTCGAGAGGAGGTCCCTTTTTGAAGGGCCTTCTCGATGGGATGTCCCGTGCGGATCACAACGGGGTGCGCCTGAAAGTAGGGTCGGAGTTTTCTCGCGCTCATGACAAGGGCGAGGGACAATCTCTCGATTTCCGGGTATCGAGTCTCGGCGTCGAGGAGCGCCTTGCTAACATAGTAGACCGGCCATTGCACCTTGTCTTCTTCGCGTATGAGAACCGCGCTCACGGCCCTGTCGGAAACCGCGAGGTAGATGTACAAGGTTTCGCCATTCTTTGGCTTTACAAGGAACGGGGGGGAGGCGAAGTAGGCTTTCATTTCGCGGAATGCTTCCTCGCACTTCTCCGTCCACACGAACCCGTCGGTCTTCTTTAGTGTCTTAAAAAACGGTTGGCACTTGATAGTGGCCTTGGAAACGAATCGCGTTAGGGCGGCGATCCTTCCTGTCATACTCTGAACTTCTTTCACTTTCTGCGGCGACCTCATCTCTAAGATCTCCCTAATCTTCTCAGGGTTAGCCTCGATCCCGCGGCGGCTAACCATGTAGCCCAGGAATTTTCCGGACTCGACCCCTAAAGCGCACTTGTTGGGGTTGAGCTTCATCTTGTAGCGTCGCAGGATCGCAAACATTTCTCCCAGGTCTCGAATGTGGTCGTGGGTCTTGAGGCTTTTGACGAGCATATCGTCAATGTAGACCTCCATAGTTTTTCCGATTTGATCGGCGAACATTCGGTTCACCAACCTTTGATACGTCGCTCCCGCGTTTCTGAGGCCAAAAGGCATGACCTTGTAACAGTAGAGTCCGCGGTTTGTAACAAAGGTGGTCTTGATCTGATCCGGCTCGTGCATGCGGATCTGATTGTAGCCTGAGTAGGCGTCCATGAAGCTTAATAACTCATGGCCCGCCGTGGCGTCCACAAGTTGCTCGATCCTCGGGAGAGAGAAGCTGTCCTTCGGGCAGGCTTTGTTGAGATCTTTGTAGTCGATACAGATCCGCCACTTCCCGTTTGGCTTTCTGACCATCACCACGTTGGACACCCACTTGGGGTGTTCCGCCTCCCTGATGAAGTCGGTGGCGAGAAGTTTGTCAACCTCTTCACCAATGGCTTGGTACCTCTCTCCACTGAACGTCAGTTGTGGTTGAACGCGCTCAGCCATTCTCTTGTCGTCGTTGAGACGGTGAACCATTATCTCGGGGTCGATCCCGGGCATGTCAGCGTGTGTCCATGCGAAGACGTCTTTGTGCTCGCGAAGGAAGGTGGCGAGCCGGGCTCAAACTTCGGACGGGAGTTGGGCGCCTACCTTGACTACTTGGTCCGGTTTGGCGTCGTCCAACACGACGGGAACAAGGTCGTCCGGTGTCTCCACCTTTCGACGCTCGACATCGTCTCTCTGGTCCAATTCTCCGAAGATTCCTCCTTTCCCTATTTCGCCGGGAACTTGTCCCCGAGTTGGAAGACGGTGCTCACCATCGTTCCCTTTTCTTTCCCGTCCACGCCTTGGATGTAGCACATCCTCGCCATTGATTGGTCTCCCAACATTATGGCTATCCCTTTGTCCTTTGGGAACTTCATCATCAGGTGGTAAGTGGAAGTGATGGCCTTTAGCCGATTGAGAGTCGGGCGGCCGACGATGATGTTGTACGCCGAGGGCTGGTCCACGACCAGGAACGATACGATGTGGGTCACCTCGAGCCCCCCTGGTGTACCGAAGGTAACCGGGAGGTCGATAGTTCCCTCCGTCATGACCCTTTCCCCGGAGAAGCCGAAGAGCGGGGTCGATATCGGGGTCGGTCTCATCCCGGATAGCTTCATCTTGTCCAACGTCGACTTGAAGATTATATTGGCGGAGCTCCCATTGTCGATTAGGATTCTCCGGACGAGGTTGTTGGCGACCGGGGCCGAGACGACTATCGCGTCGTTATGTGGGTGGAGGACTCGCGCCGCCTCTTGGCCAGTGAAGAACATGGACTCGAACGGGGCCGGGGGAGGAGCCTCGTATGTGTGGTTGATGTAGTGCGCTATTTTCCCTTCGGAAACTTTGCGCACGTACTTCTTCCTTTGCGTGGCCGAGTCTCCAAACTCCGGGCCTCCCAGGATCGCGCCCACGATGTGTAGTGGCGAGCTCTCTGGTTCTTCAATGGCTGCTCGGTCCGTGACGGTCACCGTCGCCGGACCCTTTCTTTCTTTCCGCGGGCACTCATCGCGTGCCGCGGCCGTCTCGATCGTTCTAAGGACGTATTCCTTCAGTTTCCCGTCTTGAATTAGGGCCTCGATCTGACGCTTGAGTTGATAGCATTCGGATGTCAGATGCCCGTGATCTTGGTGGTATTCACAGAACTTGTTTCGATCCCTCTTTGCAGGATCCTTTGTGAGAGGAGTAGGGCTCCCTAGCTTGCCGCGGTGCAGAGCTAGGATCCGCTCCGGTGGGGTGTTCAAAGGGGTGAGCGTCGAGAACTTTCGGAAGCTATCGATGTGTGCCGGTCTCGGCCCGGGGAGGGAGCGGCCGTTAGGGGCCTAGCCTCCCTTGTTCCTCCTCTTTCGAAGGTCGGGACGATCTCCGTCTGGGTCGTCGCGGCGTCGACTACCTTGTCCCCCTGACTTCCGGCCATCTCGGCCATCGAGATAGTCCTCGATTCCCATATACGTGCGGGCTCTCGTCATCAGCTCTGCCATGCTTCGCGGGACCTTCCCCACAATGGACTTGAGGAAGTCGCTCGTGCGAACTCCTTCGGTGATCGCCGTGATGGCGTCCTTGTCGTCGAAGCCCTCGACTTTGTGAGATTCCTCGGTGAAGCGAGCAAGGTATTGCCTCAACGTCTCGTCTCTCCCTTGCCAAAGGGAGAGGAGGTGGGTCTTTGACTTCTTTTGTGCCACGAGCGTGGCGAAGCGGGCTAGGAAAGCCTCCTGCAAAGCCCGGAAGGATGGGATGCTCCCGGGTCTCAGGCTCCGGAACCACTCAAAGCCCGACCCCGTGAGGGTTAGGCTGAAGGCTTGGCATAGGGTCGCATCCGGCTGCCCTTGCATTGTCATCCATGTCTCGTAGTGTTGGATGTGGAAGTCCGGGTCAGTCCGCCCATCATAGGGAGGGATGGATGGCAATTTGAAGTTTCCCACGCAAGGCTGCGCGAGGATTTGCGCGACGAAGGGAGAGTATGATTCCTCGATCCCCTTATATGGCCTCTGCCTCCCCGACTCCCTCATCTCGATGATTTGGTTTTGGAGGCTCAGAATCATCGTGACCATGTCGAGCCCGTTAGCCGGGCTGACCGCCGGGGCTACGGGAATTGCTGGCTGGCGCTCGTTGGACGCTTGGTCCACGATATTGGCCTGAGGTTGGCCGAGAGTTGCGGCGGGGAGCGCGTCCCTCCGAGAGTTGAGCCTTTGGCGGAGATCCTCCCCTCGGGAGTTTCTCTGCGCCGTCAAGCGCTCTCTAAGGTCCACGCTCGGCGCTCGGTGGGGCGAGTTCGCCCTTGGTCGGGCCGCGCGGCGAGCGCTTCGGCTATCGGCCCCATCATTCCCCAGAGTCGCTCTCTCCTCGGCGAGGGGCCATGTCCGGCCGCCTCTTGAAACCGAAGGGGCGAGTCCCTGGGAACGCGACCGTGCCTGCAGTCGCGCCGGACGCGACGGGTCGGCCAAATCGCCATTGGGTCTCTCGGACCGCGAATGGGCGAGGCTAGGAGTTGCCTCATCGGTCCTCGACTCCCCCACATAGTCGGGGTCGGAGTCGCTATGGGCGGATCGATCCTCGACATCGTTGCCGAGGAGACCGGCAATGAGCGAACCGTCAACGCCGGGACGGTCAAGGAGCTCCGTAAGCCGCCGGGCCGTGTCCTCTCGGAGCTCGGCCTCGGGGTCGTTCACCGGGTCTTGGGGCTGACTCTCATTATCGCGAGGTTGCCCTTCAAGACGGTGTGCGAGGCATCGGAGACCGTACCTCGAGGTCGTTGCCCGAGTACCCGCGGAGGTAGTGGGAATGTGACTCATCGTTCAATAGTCGAGGTGAAAGTGGTAGAGGGAATGTGTCGCCAAGGTCGAGAGATCCCCTCCTTCTAGCGCCAAAATGTTGTCGCCGTTTTCCGGACAAGGATTTAGAAACCACAGGCGGTTAGACCCAAGGCCGGACCAAGTGGCCTCGCCTGGGCTTGAGCGTGTCGGACCTGGTTGCCCAGATCTTCCCTTGGCTGTCGGTGGTGTCTGAGCTCGCCGGGATACCTGGAAAGGATGAGAGAACAGTGAGCTAAAAAGGGGAAACAGAGGGGGTGCCTCTGTTTACCTCTCCGACGCTCAACATTAGTGGGATTGAGGTGGAGAATAGAGGGTTTAAGTGTTTAGGGGCCGAGACTTGAGAGAAACGAGCGAAAGGTGAGTTCGGCAGCGTTTCAGTCCTCAAACTTGGATTACCTGGCGAAGAGGGAGGGCCTCTTTTTTTTATAAGGGACCAAGGGGCCATTGGTGGGCCCCTCGGCCGAGGATAGCATGGGTTCGGCCCTTGGCCGAGGATAGCATAGGCCTGGCCGAGGATAGCAAAGGGTGGCGTCACTGGTGGGCCCCTCGGCTGGGGATAGCATGGGCTCGGCAGGGGATAATATAGACTGGCGCTATTGATGTCCCCCCTGGCCGAGGATAACATAGGCTGGCATCATTTGCGTGCCCCTGGGCTGAGGACAAGATGGGCTGGCGTCATTGGTGGGCCCCTTGGCCGAGGATAACACAGGCTCGGCCGAGGATGGCATAGGGCCGAGGATAGGCCTAACAGGCCGAGGTCGAGCTCGCCAGGACGGGGTCGAGCTGAGGCCGAGGTCGAGGTCGTCAGGCCGAGGTCGAGCTGAGGCCGAGGTCGAGCTCGTCAGGCCAAAGGTCGAGCTGAGGCCGAGGTCGAGCTCGCCAGGCCGTGGTCGAGCTAAGGCCGAGGTCGAGCTCGTCAGGCCGAGGTCGAGCTGAGGCCGAAGTCGAGCTGAGGCCGAGGTCGAGCTGAGGCCAAGGTCGAGCTGAGGCCGAGGTCGAGCTGAGGCCGAGGTCGAGCTCGCCAGGCCGAGGCTGAGCCGAGGCCGGGGTCGAGCTCGCGAGGCCGAGGTCGAGCTCGCGAGGCCGAGGTCGCTCGTGAGGCCGAGGTTAAGCTCGGTCTTGGGCCGTGGCCATTGGGCCGGCCTTTGGCCAAGCCGGCCCAAGGGCCGATTAACGGCTAGGGCAAGCCCGATTGCTTTTTTCCCTTTGAATAGCTTCGATCGGGATCGGGCCGATAACAGACAACAAACTCCCACTTGACTCAAAGAAGATGTGTGTAGTCTTTCATGCCTAATCCCTCTCGATGCTGGTCGAAGACCTTGTTCGCTAGGGCCTTTGTGAATGGATCTGCTAGGTTGTCCACCATTGAGATCTTCTTCACTTCCACATCTCCGCGCTGCACGATCTCTCGAATCAAATGGTATTTCCTCTCTATATGCTTAGAGCGCTTATGGCTTCGAGGTTCCTTTGAGTTAGCGACAGCCCCACTATTATCACAATAAAGGCTCATGGGCTCGTCGACGTTTGGAACAATTTCCAAGTACTTAAGGAATTTTCTAAGCCATACCGCCTCTTTGGATGCTTCACAAGCAACCACATATTCTGCTTCCATTGTGGAGTCAGCAATGCAAGATTGCTTAATACTCCTCCACACAACAGCTCCACCATTAAGGATGAACACAGATCCCGAAGTGGATTTCCTGGAATCCTTATCCGCTTGAAAATCAGAGTCGGTATATCCCGTCATAGTCAGGTCAGTACCTGAGTATGTAAGCATCAAGTTCCTAGTTCTTCGAAGATACTTAAGAACATGCTTAACAGCAATCCAGTGCTCGGGTCCAGGGTTGGATTGGAAACGGCTAACTACGCCAACGGCGAAACAGATGTCAGGTCTAGTGCAAAGCATAGCATACATGAGGCTTCCTACGGCAGAGGCATAAGGAATTTTCCTCATGTCTTCAATCTCTTGTGCAGTCTTGGGAGACTGGTCCTTAGAGAGTGAGATTCCATGCCTAAAGGGTGTTTGACCCTTCTTGGAGTCTTGCATCGAGAAGCGATCCATAACCTTATCAATATAAGATGCTTGAGAGAGTGACAGGGTCCGATTTTTCCTATCTCGAAAGATTTGGATCCCCAGAATGTACGCGGCTTCTCCTAGATCCTTCATATCGAATTGCTTTGCCAGCCAGACCTTAACCTCAGATAACTTACCCACGTCATTGCCAATGAGTAGTATATCATCGACATATAGTACCAGAAACACAACTTTGCCTTCGTGTATTAACTTGTAAACACAAGGCTCATCTATTGACTGTTCAAAGCCAAAGCTCTTTACAGTTTCATCGAATCTAATATTCCATGACCTAGATGCTTGCTTTAATCAATAAATGGACTTAAGCAACTCACAAACCTTGGTCTCTTGACCTTCTTCCAGGAAACCGTCTGGTTGAGCCATGTAAATGCGCTCGTCAAGATTGCCATTCAGAAAGGCTGTCTTGACATCCATTTGCCATATCTCATAGTCGAGAGCTGCAGCTATGGATAGGAGTATGCGGATGGATTTAAGCATCGCGACTGACGAGAAGGTTCCTTCATAGTCAATCCCTTCTTGTTGGGTATAACCCTTCGCCACAAGTCGTGCTTTGAACGTCTCGACGTTCCCATCAGGACCCTTTTTCTTCTTGTATATCCACTTACACCATACGGGTTTAATCCCTTCAGGAAGGTCTACAAGTTTTCAGACTTTGTTGACATACATCGAGTGCATTTCAACTTTCATGGCGTCAAGCTAAAGGTTTGATTCAGAACAAGCCATCGCTTGGCTATAGGAAACAGGATCATCCATGTCAGAGACGGCTACGAGAGAGTCTCCATTGCTTAAAACGATATATTCGCAATCTAAAAGTTGAGCAACAGATATTAGGTTTTTCCCAAAGGAAGGAACATAATAAACATTATTCAAATTTAAAGTTCGATCTTCAAAAGATAGCATCACGGATCCCACAGCCTTCGCAGACACCACGCTCCCATCACCCCACTTGAAGCAGAAGTCGCCATCCTCTAAGCTTTTGCTTTTCCTAAAACCAGTCAAGGAGCAGCAAATATGGTTAGTAGCAGCGGAGTCAATAATCCACGATGATACATTATGAGCTACTAAACAAGCTTCAGTAACAAGTACAATACCTTTTACTTTGGTTTTGAGGTAGGCAGGACAGTTCCTACGCCAGTGACCAGGCTCATTGCAGTGGTGGCACTTGTCTTTAGACTTGTCCACCTTCGGAGCCTTTGGCGCCTTCTTCTTCGTTTGAACCTTAGGTTGGTTCTTCTTCTCGGCATTACGAGGTCTCTTCTTAGATCCAGAGGTGGAGGCAGTAGCATGTACTTCTCCTTGAGCCCTGTTTTTCTTAGTGAGTGCCTCAGCGGTTTGAAGTTCCTTCATGAGCTCGGTAACAGTGTACTCTAGCTTGTTCATGGAATAATTCAACTTGAAGGTATCAAAGGTTTCGGGGAGAGTTTCCAAGATCATATCTATTTTAGTCTCCCCATCAATCTCGGATCCAAGGATATCCATCTCGTTTAGATAGCTAATGATCAGCATCATATGATCTCTAACGGGAGTTCCAGCCTTCATACGACAATTCATGAATTATCGGACCGCTTGTTGCCTAGCTTGACGTCCTTGCCCTCCAAACATCTCATGGAGATTATAGAGCATATCGGTGGCAGTTTCGTAATCACGATGTTGTTGTTGCAACACATTGTTCTTCGATGCCAGAATGTAGCACCTCGCAATCTCATCGGATCGAAGCCAGGCCGCCAGGGCGTCTTTTTCCTCTTGCGTCGAATCTTCATTCGTTTAAGGGCAGGGGGTGGTGAGAACCCATTTGTGCTTGTGGACAGTAAGGACTATGTCGAGGTTACGTTTCCAGTCGACGTAATTGTCGCCTTCGAGTTTATTCGAGGAAAGAATGGTTGAGAGAGGGTTGAGAGACATATTGCCTATAAAAGTTGAAACAAGTTTATGATTAGTCTTTGGTTTAGGATTTAAGTTTTATTAAGACTTTTATAAAATCCAAAGGTGTTATAAACCAAACGATAACTTACTCCCTCAAGAGAAGGCCGCAAAAAATCTCCTTTTATAAGTAAATGACACATCATTAATGCTTAGCCAAGATGTCAATACATCAATTTTGACTAGCCACCTTTTAAATTGGCTTGATCACTCACATCCTTTCGCAGAGCCTCAAGGGAGGATTACTAGGGATTGAGCCTAAGTGTGCAACCAACCACTTAGTCCAAAAGGTCAACTTTGAAAAACAATCCCCCAAGGGGAGGCCTTGCCATCATCGTCTCATTCTCGGACGTAGCTTATTGAGCAATGATCGAAGCAAAAACGCCTTGGAGTACTCCCATTTAAGTGAGGGTCGCAAGAGCGGCTCTTAGTCCCACGTTTAATTGCTTCTTTCATTAGTGTTGGGGATCGTGGATTACAAACAACAAATATAACCCTCCCACTTAGTTTTTGGAGTTGGTTCATCGACTCTTATAAGTTCGGAAACAGATTTCCTAGTTAAAGAGCGACAGAGTGGACAACTAGAAGAGAATCCTAGATCGACATGTTCAGAGTAGTATTAGTGCATAAAGGCACAAGGTACATACTCGATCTTTTCCTATTTTCTATTTCGGGAAAGTGCGTGAGGGAAGTGTGAACTTCAACTCACTCGAACACTTGAAAGTTTGAGATTACACATCTTTTTATTTTTCGGCTTGTCTACAAAGAGACCTCCCACTTGCTAGAAGCGATAAAACTTTTCTTAACCCTAGATCTATTCCAACAGCATTTGCAACCAATGGGTTTCGCACTTTTTAGTAATGGTACAAGCCCCAAACGTCATTGTCTTTCATAGATTTCATCTCTTCATTCATGGCATCGATCCACATTTGAGAATTAGAACTCTTTATGGCTTGAAGGAAGTTGATAGGATCATCTTCCTTTACTCGAATATGATCATCATGTTCTTGAAGAGATACAACATAATCATCTGGTATTGCACTTCTTCTTTCTCTAGTGGATCTTCTTCATGACATATTTTCTTGAGGTGGTAGAGTTTATTCTTCTGTAACAATTTGTTGAGTAATGGGTTCCCTAATTTTGTCTTGAATAATGCCATGAGTTAAGTCCTGATCATTATCAATACCACATATGGGAATATTATCATATTCCTCTTCCAAGACAAATTTTTCTACTGTATCTCCCCATGTAAACTCGATATCCTCAAAGAATTGAGCATTTCTTGCCTCGATAATTGACTTAATTATGGGATCATAAAACTTTGTACCCCCGGGATCTCTCAGAGTATCCAAAAAAATAGCAACTCACGGTCTTTGCGTCCAGTTTCTTTTCATTAGTCTTATAAGGCCTTGCCTCAACTGGACATTCTCAAACATGCATATGTTTCAGACTAGGCTTCTTGCCCCTCCAAAGTTCGTAAGGAGTTTTGCTCGCTGCCTTAGTTGGAACCCTACTAAGGATATATGCTGCAGTCTTTAGTGCTCTCCCAAGAGCGATTCAGGTAAAGTAGAATGACAAATCATACTTCTTACTGTCTTTACGTGTTCTGTTTCGTCTTTCAGCATTACCGTTCATAGTGGTCAAACCCGACATAGTGTATTATGGGTGGATACCACATTCCTGTAGGAATTTAGAAAACGGTCATGGACGTTGTTCACCTGAACCATCATATCTACCGTAGTACTCATCACCACGATCGGATCTGACACTATTAATTCTTTTGCTGAGTTGATTTTCAACTTCAGCTTTGAACTTCTTGAACACGTCTAGTGACTGTGACTTTTCATGAATGACATATATGTTGAAAAAGGTCCACAAATGTATGTATGAATAAGTTCTAAGATGTCCAAAGTCTTGTTGGCTTCAATTCTGCTCTTATTGGTTTGTTTCCCTTTATGCAATTTACATAGATATCAAAGTCCGTGAAATCTAAGGGATCTAAAATTTCGTATGACACAAGTCTCTCTATTCTCCTTTGGAATATGTGACCTATTTTGCCGTAACGCTGCTGAATTGTAAGGACAATAGTTTAGGTAGGTTGAACAAGGCTCGGGGCAGCAGCTCGGGACGGCGAGGAGGCTGTCCGAAGATTGGCGGAGGTGCTCCGCGAGCGACAACGAAATGGGGCTGGTCAGCAGGGTTCATCCGCTCGGTTAGGACGAGATGTTGGGCCAGGGGTGGCAGCGACGCTGTGGCGGCTCTCGGGGGCTGTTTACGGCAGTCTCTGCCTAGTGTTAGCGAATCGAAATTTCCCGAGTTCCGACTCGAGTCTAAGACGTAACTAAGTAGTTTATTTTTCGAGTTAGTTATAAAGCTTTAATTAAATTGTACGAGTGCTCCCAGTTAGTGCGTTATTCGATTTTATTTGTAGTGTTGTTATGTTTTGTTGATTAGTTTCAAGTTGGTTTTGATATGGATTGTTAGAAATTATATTATTAATATTATTATTCTCGTTGATTATTCAAATAATTATTTAATATCTTGATTAAGTATGTATTAAAAACCGAGTTTGACTATAAGCTCGACTCTTTTAAATAAATAAATAAAAAAAAGAATATCAACGAGAAACGTTCTATATACAGACATAAATAAAAATAAAAGAAATGTTCCACTACGAACCGAGGGTTCGATTATTTTGTAGACATTTTATTAAATCGAATCCAAAATTATTTACAATATGGTTGAACATTTAAAATAAACGACTTAGTTTATTTTAAATGAAATGTTTCTTAAGTTATTTATTTATGTTCTCTAATGTTTATAACTAGTCAATAAAAAGAGACAAGTCAAAAATATATTTGAGAAATGTTGTTTTGAGTTATTTTCGTATAACTTATGTATGCTATAGATTTTTAGTAAGAGTTTCTTATACGTTCTTTTCTCTTAGTTTCGACCCTTGGGAACCTATTCTAAACAGTGTGCTTTGCCAGTCAAAAGAATAGGTAATAGAATAGTGTAGGACGTTTCTTTGCTTAGATCAGAGAAGTAATGTCAGGACCTTATTTTTAGGCACCATTCTTTACTATATCTCTGTTTTGTCTTGTATGTTCTTGATTACTCGTGTTTGAGACGCTCTGAGTAGCGTGGCTAGGAGGACGTTTTGAATACGTTCCTTATGAGCTTTCTTTCCAGTAGAAGTATGTACGTTAGTAGATCGATGGACGAGATAATAAGTACGCTCCATGTTCGATCTTTCTCTTCCATAGGTAAGTCCAGATTGCTATAAGGATTAGCAACGAGTAGAAAGAGCTTACGTGGACTGGGTTATACGTGAAATTAAGAAGAACCCTTTTCGAAAAGGAAGATTTTCGGATTCGAAGGAATCATATCCAGGTAAGTGGATTTTATGCACCTACAATATAAAAAACATTATATATATCTTTATATGTATATACATATATTTTACGTGCATCTTTTTTATGTCCTTTCTAGTAAGCAAGATTAAGATAAGCCAAGAGATAAGTCACTATCAAGATTAAGGACTTTAAGCGACTAACGAACTGAAAACGGAATTAGTCCGGCTAACAAAAATGGCTAGAGGTAACTAGGAACTCGATCCTTTGTTACGTGTTTAGTTAGTTCCCCCCAAGAAATCCAGTCCTAGTGAACTGGGTTATGAGAGACTGTGACTAAGACTCATATTCAAAAGCGAGGATATTATGATTGGATCTTTGGGAGTCACATCCTGAGATATTATAAGTCACGAATTAATAAGCGAAAATAATATATGTTAAGATCGGTATTAAACCCGAACTAAGAAGTCTCTCATGTTAAGTTAATTAAAGAGAAAACATGGAATGGTACCGCCTCCGACATATACCCCATGTTAGCAGGTACCTGTTATCCGTCGTGGTGGTACCACATGGGGATTAGGCAAGAGACTATGCACCCTCCTGTCTGGCGCCAATAAGACATGTGTCATGCGGATATCATTAAAGGATCCCGAGCAGGACATGTATTGTATGATGGGATTTGATAGGACCTAAGATGGCATATTCTCAAGTAGGTAGGAGTTACCGGGATCTAAGCTAGTAATTCCATAGATTATGATAAAAGTAAGTATGTTATGATGTGAATCACCAGGACCTTAGCTGGTGAATTCTCAAGTAAGAGGAATCTCTCGGGACCTAAGCTGAGTGATTCCTAAGTAAGATGAATCTAACGGGGCCTAAGCCGATTAATTCTTATGAAAGGTGGATTTATCGGGACCTAAGAGTATTGGAATCGATCTAGGGTTTAAGAAAATAATTAACGCTTCGATAAGCGGCGGAATTTTAAAAATTTTCTTTTACAAGTAAAACCAGTTTTTACTAACCTAGACAAAGGAGCAAGTACACGTAATTAAAAACTATTATGAGCTGAGAAGTTTACTAACCTTTCTTGAAGCTTGATGTTTGAGAAGCTCTTAGAAAGTTGCAATGCTCGTCTCCCCTCGCAGCAAGTCCCTCTTTCTTTCCTCGGCAGCTCGAGCAACCACGAAAGTTTCTATCACTAAATCACTCGAGAGAAAAGGAATTAGTGAGTGGGCACTTTTAAACACTACGACTTAAGAACGAGTCTTGAAGTCGCAGAGCTAAATTATAGGTCAAATGAGGACCTAGGTGCCAAAACAATAAAAACAAAATTGAATAGAGAGAGAGAGGAGAGGGGCGACCAAGTCTAGAGAGAGAAGCTCTCAATCTCTAAAACTTTGGATGAATGAAAAGTGTGGAATGAGGCTCCTATTTATAGGAGAGGTCTCACCTTCAATAAGGTAGTTTCCTCTTCTATAGAATATCACATATTCATGAGCCAATTTCCTTTTTCCTTCAAAGAGTCACACGGCCAAGACTTGCCAAGCAAGTCCTTGGATTTGTTTCCTCTTTTATTTGCTTCTCTCTTGACCTCATTTGGGTGCCAACATGTTTCTTCTTAGGGGAAATTTGTTTCCTCTTTTTCTTTTGGCAAGTATCTTCATACATTCATGCACAAAATATTCTCTCTTTTCCTTGGGTATTTGGGCGCCTATCCTCATCTAGAAGAAACTTCTAGAAGCTTCTTCATTTGTTCATGACAACATGAGAAAAGCCCATTAAGAATTTTCAATAAAATTCTTATGAAATGAAATTAATTCACAAGGCCCAATAATCAAGTTATGGCCGAGTGACATTAAGTCATCAAATGAACTTGTCAAAAAAAATTTATTGACATTCATTTCATCATATGTCTCAAAAGACAAAAATACCCTTTTGACAATTTTCGTTCTTGTTTTGACTTAGCTTCCAGTTTAACTATTCCTACTCGATGTGATTCGTGACAGTGACCTCATGGACCCAAATGAACAAAGCTTGAGCTAAACACTTGGACTCAAAAGTTCACAAACCTTTTCCAAGTTTAGCTTAATGCCAACTGACTCCACTAAAGAGTTGACACTGAAAATCTCTCGGTTCAAATGAATTTATTTTCTACTCAAGAATTCAACCTAATTATGATGAGCGGATCCACTGAATATTATCTATGTTTACCCTTCATAAATGTCATCAGCTAGACGGGATTTACTAAATTACCATTTTACCATTCTAGCTGTTATTTCCTCAACTCCTTTGTCGCTTGTGAATAAGTTAGAAACAATGTATTGACGAGGAGCTAACAAGTCACATTGTTTCATCCAAAAGAGTCAGGACTCAATTTGGACACTGGCCAGTTCATTTATTAACACTCCAAGGAACAAAGCATGAGGTGACATACATTGCATTTCAGCAATCTTGTACATGAATTCCATATCTATGAGAACTTCACAAAGTTACTCATGACATTCTCAACACTTAGTACTTCACCAATAGGCCCTCTTCGGAATCACATAGTGAGTCCGAACTCTGACTTTCTCAAATGAGAATACTAAGCTCTGAAATGGCATGTCTCATTTCAGGATTAAGGTAAGCATGATGCAATTCATACATAGTGACTTCGAGACATAAGAGGTTAAATGGTTTGTTCTTATCTTGTCTCTAGAAGTGCACTGGTCAATTCAGTACCTTCGGAAGATACCTAGAAGAACTATAGAGTCTCCAACTCTCAATGCCTCATAACCAGACATCATAGATTCTTCTAACAATCATACTGAGGTCAATAGTCCTTTGACCCTTAGATTGCGAATATATCGTTTTAAGCAAACTACGAAGAGTTTGTTCATGCAAATCTACATTTGTCTCTTCGTAAGTTGTTAAGTTTGTTTATGGACTAAAAGACTAAGGTTTTATCATAAAGCTTCAAACAAAGAAAGAATGAATGAACGTTTCAACTTTATTATTAAATGAATAGGCAATTACAAGCAAGAGTCTTCATGAGACTTTATTACATCAAATGTACAAAATAAAGATTACAACTCTTCTTGTGGGCACCATTGACAACAATTCCTAAGTAAGATGAATCTATCGGGACCTAAGCCGATTGATTCTTATGAAAGGTGGATTCTTATGAAAGGTGGATTTATCGGGATTTACTGAGTCTTTCGAGTCATAGTTATTATCTTGATATTGTAGATAAAGGCAAGGCTAAAGAAGACTAAGTAGAGCATCCGCAAAAGTCGTTAAGTAAGTAGGCGTGTGTATGTACGGCTGCCGACCTGTGGCTAAGTCAAGGGCGAATTGGTCTGTTTTGTTTTTAAAAAGACGAGTCTTTTGTTTGTAAATTTTTAAATAGTATGTTGTAGGAAAAACTAAAAATTCGCCCATATTTTTGAGACGTTTATGTAAATATTTTAAAAGTTTTTCTAGAAAATATTTTTCGGAAGCGCTTCCACCACGGTTTTTATGAATTTTATTTTATGACAAGTAAGATACGGAAAAAGCTGCCGCGGCTCGCGGGCGAGCTAAGGCTCGCAGGTCGTGACATAATTTTTGGTATCAGAGCCCAGGTTGAGTTATTTCTGTAGACTTGTGGTCGTACATACACTAACTTACTTACTTATAAGTCAGCTGATGTTTAAGATAGCCTTATCTATAATAGCTTGTTGTGTCTTTGTGAGAGATAGCGGTTATGCTAGGATAAACGAATGCTTACCCATTCCTACTTATAGGTGAAGTAGAGATTAAGAATGGGACCTCGGAAGCAAACGTAGACGGTTCTTTCACAAGAAATGACTGAAATTAACAGTGCTCTAGAGTGTCAAGCAGAAGATGGCCGTCGAAGGGATGCTCAAATAGAAGAGCAGAACATGATGATCATGCAACTTATTGTGCGAATGAACGAGCAACAACCTCCACAAGGTCAAGAGGACCCTGAACCCAGGCGCATCGACCAGAACAACGTAGAGGACAAGATGAGCACATGCCGAATATGAACATGAATCCAGGTGGTCAGAATGTGCAAGCACCAATCACAAGCTCATGCTTTAGCCCCAGATGAGTTTCCACTGTTTCAGATCCCGATAATGGCAACGATTGTCGGAGAGCCTGTATATGAGCGCTTTCATAAGCAGAAGCCACCGACTTTCAATGGAGATGCTGATCCTTCCCTTGCGGAGAATTGGATTAAAAAGATCCAACATATCTTCACGTACATGCAACTTTCAGATGCTGAGAGAGTTGCTTGTGCTGTGAACCAGCTAGAACTTGAAGCTCGAAGCTGGTGGGAGGTAATGGCACTCTATGAAGATGTTTCTCATATTACATGGAATCGTTTTATCAACCTATTCTATGAGAAGTACCTTGGCGAAGCTAATCTCTCGGGTAAGGTACGGGAGTTTATGGATCTTAAGCAAGGAAAACTCTCTGTAGCTGAGTATGTAGCCAAGTTTGATGAAATTGCAGAGTTCTCACCCTCTTTGGTATCGACGGATCAGTCGCGCAAGACGAGGTTTATGCATGGACTCAATGTGGAAATTGTGCATCAGGTTAATAGTGGTGACTTTGGGCTGCGAACATATGAGAATGTCGTTCAAAGGGCGTTAAGGATTAATGGTTAGCGTATCGCACAAGTCAATACAGTTGGCGAGTCGGTGACCATCCCACAGGAGTCTGTAGAGGAAGTTAAGAAGAAGAACTTTACCGACAATAAGAAAAAGAGTTGGGATAGAAACTCCAAGTCCAAGGCGCAAAGAAATGAAGAAAGTTATAGAGGAAATCAGAGCGAGAACAAGTATAAGAGGCAAAGGGTTGACGATTCCTACATGCAACAAGTGCGGCAGAAAGCACCTAGGCGAGTGCCGCATAGGAACCTCAAGCTGCTACCGCTGTGGCTTGGAAGGTCATTTTGCAAGAGATTGCCGCGTTCCAGAAGATAAAATCGCTTATCTGAAAAATTAACCTAAGGCCAAAGCTCACGTCTTCATCATCTATGGAGATGAAGTAAAGGAGTCATCGTTTGCAAGAACCAGTTAGATTTTTTATCTTATACTCTTTAGTTGTGCATTCATGTATGTGATAGCTATACATACTTGTTTGTTGCGTCTTGGTCAAGTTTCTAAACTTGGTAGTTGATGAAGTGGATTCCTTGTTAAATATATCTAACCATTAGGAAGTGACTATCTCAAGTCACTAGTGTAGTTTAGATATGATACGTGTGTGGACTCTAACACCAGGATCAGTCTGCAGTTGATCAAGAGATGACATGTTTAGAAGAAGGTATCTCTTCTTTTGTTTTATGAAGATGGAAAAGTCACCTGGAAGCTTGATAGTGTGATGCAGACGAAGTACCCTGCTCTGCTTTAAGTTTCGGGGACGAAACTAACTTAAGGGCGTAGGGATTGAAAGGACAAGTTTCTGCGTCGCTCGTATTTGGAAATTTAGAAACAATAAACGAGTTTATGTTGTTACTACTAAATTCTCGAGTGAATTATGGTCCAATGGATTTATCAAATTAATTTTAAATATGTTAAGGTTATGAGAAATCTCGGAATAAATAAATGAACAATCGAGTTTATCTCGATTAAAAAATTGATTCCGAGGAAATATTCCGGAAATTAATTTAAGAAATAAATTCTCAAGAATGAGAATTATTTCCGAGAAACCTTAAATATATTTTAAATAATCGAGAACGAACGAGAAAATTCTCGGTTCGAATTATATAATTATAATCCGTTCGGTTATGGATTTAATTAAATAATTATATAAAAAGGACATGGTTGTAACAATTTTTAAGAGACCCATTTGAAAGAAAACAAGGAAGTAGAGGTTGGTTTGTAATTAAAAGGATAATTTTTTAGCTTGCCACGTCATCATTAACTAGAATCTTCTCCAAGATGATTTGTGTCACTAGGCCAAAGGCAAATGCAACCAGGAGAAGGATATGGACGTTATCCTTTATATGGGTCCCATTCACAATGCCATCACCTATCTTGGTCAAATAAAGAAAGAGTGAGCAAGAAAAAAAAAAGAGAGACAAGAAAAGAAACACTCAGGAAGAAGAGCGACAAGGAAAAAAAGAAAGAAAGAAGCGAAAATAACACATTTATATCCTGTGTTTTAGTGAAATGTCGAGTTTAACCCTCGGTTTTCAAAAATATCGAGTTCATACTCTCTGTTTAACTAAAATGACGAAATTATACCCTCTATTTAACTAAAATGACGAAATTATACCCTCTATTTAACTAAAATGACGAAATTATACCCTGAAATAGACAACAGTGTCATGAATATTCTTTTTATTGACTTTTCATTGACGTTGACTATACTATTTATATATAAGCACCAATTATCTTTATTCATTCGCGCCATATATGTAATTTATTTAAAAACTAAAAAATAAACAACAGTCTCTTAATCGTGAAGAACACAGAAAGAGGCAAAGGGGTAAACATCGATAGTTGATAGTCATCAAAATTGCATACTTGAACAGAGAATCCAGGATTTAGAGTTACAATTCGAACACGGAATGAAGTCATTTCATAGGAGGTATGAGTTTTATTATTTAATTTTAATTTCAGGCTATTTTTATTTCAAAATTGAGAATTTGGAAGTTAGGGCACTGATTTAGATTTGATTTGGTTTTTCATATATAAGAGTTAATATCAATGAAAGGGAGATTTGTGACGCTGTTATTCATTTCAGGGTATAATTTCGTCATTTTAGTTAAACAGAGGGTATAATTTCGTTATTTTAGTTAAACAGAGGGTATGAACTCGATATTTTTGAAAACCGATGGTTAAACTCGACATTTCACTAAAACACAGGGTATAAATGTGTTATTTTCCAAAGAAATAAAGAGAAAGAAAAGAAAAGAATGAAAGAAAAGAAGAAGAAGAAGAAGAAGAAGAAGGAGAAGAGGGCTGAGCGGGAGAAAGAGAAAGGCGGAGAGAGAAAGAGAGCGAGTGGCTGAGAAATAGAGAGCGAGAGAGTGAGCGACTAAGGAAGAGGAAGCTCGGCCGACAACAAGCCCCCGATACCAAACACCACCTGTGCGCGCTCCGTCGAGGAACAAAGCCGCCGCCGCGCGCCGCCCAGGACCCCGGACCGAGAGAGATCATCCAGAAGAGAGGGAGACGGCGTCGAGGAGACCTGATTTCGTGAAGCAAGGTAAGTGTTGTCGCTGATTTTTGGACAACGATTTAGGAGCCCAGAGTGGTTAGACCCAAGGCCGGACCAAGTGGTCTCACTCCGGCTCGAGCGTATCGGACTTGGTGTCCCAAGTCGTCCCTTAGCTGTGGGTGAAGCTCACCTTGTCTCGATACCTGAAAAGCAAGAAAGAGATTGTGAACTACAAAGGGGAAACAGGGGGGTGCCCCTGTTTACCTCTCCGACGCTCAACATTAGTGGGATTGAGGTGGAGTATAGAGGTTTTAGGGGTGTTTAGAGGCCAAAGATGAGCGAAACGAGCGAAGTACGAGTTCGGCAGCGTTTCGGGACTCAAAAATGGATTACCTGGAGTAGGGGAGCGGCCCCTCTATTTATAGGCAGCCAAGGGGTGGTTTGAAGACCCCTTGGCCGAGTGAACTTGCTTGGTTCGGCCATTGAGTGGCTGGGTCGGCCAATGGCCGAGTGAACATGGTGGTGAGGTTCACTCGGCCATTGGCCGAGTGAAAAGCTTGGGCCGGCTGAGGTTCACTCGGCCATTGGCCGAGTGAACTGCTGGAAGGTTCACTCGGCCAATGGCCGAGTGAACTGCAGGGGCAGCTGGAAGGTTCACTCGGCCAATGGCCGAGTGAACTGCCTTGGCGGCTGGAGGGTTCACTCTGCCATTGGCCGAGTGAACTGCTGGAAGGTTCACTCGGCCAATGGCCGAGTGAACTGCCTTGGTGGCTGGAGGGTTCACTCGGCCAATGGCCGAGTGAACTGCCCAATGGCCGAGTGAGCCATTGACTTGGCCATTGGTTTGGGCCGGCCCCTGGTTGGGTCGAGGTTTCGCCGCCTGAGACCTCGCACCAGCCACGTGGGTTAAAGAGATGCCTTTGTCCTCGTCGGCCCTAGACAGGCCGACAACATTAGCCCCCCGAGTTTCCGGTCGAGCGTAGATCGAGTGGAAACTCAAAATCTACGCTTTTATACGGATGCGGGATGAACGCTCTCGGGTTTGCGTCATGAGGAATGGCCTTCGCGCGTCGCGAGGGACGGCCTTTGGGCGTCGCGAGGGACGGCCTTTGGGCGTCGCGAGGGACGACTTATTGTTTCGGGTTGATCGTGCGCGGCTTATTTTCTCGATCTACCAGTGAGGGCGTGATCGATTAGCACGGCTTTATTGTGTTGTGCGCGTCTTGTTTTCTCGACTTGCCAATGAAGGCACAATCGATTTGCACGTCTTTTTTGTATTGTGCGCGTCTTATTTTCTCGACTTGCCAACGAAGGTATAATCGATTTGCACGTCTTTGTTGTATTGTGCGCGTCTTATTTTCTCGACTTGCCAACGAAGGCATAATCGATTTGCACGTCTTCGTTGTATTGTGCGCGTCTTATTTTCTCGACTTGCCAACGAAGGCATAATCGATTTGCACGTCTTCGTTGTATTGTGCGCGTCTTATTTTCTCGACTTGCCAACGAAGGCATAATCGATTCGCACGTCTTCGTTGTATTGTGCGCGTCTTATTTTCTCGACTTGCCAACGAAGGCATAATTGATTAGCACGTCTTCGTTGTGTTGTGCGCGTCTTATTTTCTCGACTTGCCAACAAAGGCATAATCGGTTTGCACGTCTTCGTTGTGTTGTGCGCGTCTTATATTCTCGACCTACCAATGAAGGCATGATCGATTAGCACGGCTTGGGCCTAGGGGGGCCTCGGTGTCACGTTGCGTGACCGGGTTTTCCGTGGACGCTGGCTAGACCAGATACGCCCTAGCGGACGCAAACCTTTGAACCCATTTAAAACTCATTGCCTATCGGCTCACGAGCTGGGCGGCGAGCGTGATGCCACATTTGTGTGGCCAGGTTTCCCGTGGACGCTGGCTAGACCAGCTACGCCCAGCGGACGCAAACCTTGAACCCATTTGTAACTCGTTGCCTATCGGCCCACTGTTGGAATCGATCTAGGGTTTGAGAAAATAATTAACGCTTCGATAAGCGGCGGAATTTTAAAAATTTTCTTTTACAAGTAAAACAGTTTTTACTAACCTAGACAAGTGCAAGTACATGTAATTCAAAACCAATATGAGCTAGAAGTTTACTAACCTTTCTTGAAGCTTGAACTTTGAAGAAGCTTGTGGAAAGTTTGCAACGCTCGTCTCCCCTCGCAGCACGTCTCTCTTTCTTTCCTCGGCACCTCGAGCAACCACGAAAGTTTCTATCACTAAATCACTCGAAAAGAAGGAATCAGTGAGTGGGCACTTTGAAACACTACGACTTAAGAACGAGTCTCAAAGTCGCAGAGCTAAAGACTAGGTCGAGTGAGGACCTAGGTGCCAAGACAAGAAAAATCGAAAATAGAAACTAGAAAGAGAGAGAAGAGGGGCGGCCAACAATGTCTAGAGAGAGAGTCTCTCAATCTCTAACTTATGTTGAATGAATAGAATGAGAGGAATGAGGGTCCTATTTATAGGAGAAGGGTTGGCCTTGGAAAGAAGTAGTTTCCTCTTATTTTCCAAGCCTTTATCAGGAAATCTTATTTCCTCTTTTCCCTTGCTTTGCACGTCCAACATGTGCTTCAATAAGCCTTGGATTTGTTTCCTCATTTAGTTTGTCTCTCTCTTTCCCTTGTGTTGGCCGAACTTATGCTTTCCTCATAGAGGAAATTTGTTTCCTCTTTTTCTTTTGGCAAGTATCTTGATACATTTATGCACAAAATAATTTCTTTTTCCCTTGGGTATTTGGGCGCCCATTTCACATCTAGAAGGAGCTTCTAGAAGCTTCTTCATTTGTTCATGACAACATGTGAAAGGCCCATTAAGAATTTTCAATAAAATACTTATGAAATGAAATTAATTCACAAGGCCCAATGATCAAGTCATGGCCGAGTATTATTAAGTCATCAAATGAACTTGTCAAAAAATTTATTGACATTCATTTCATCCTTTGTCTCAAAAGACAAAAATACCCTTTTGACTATTTTCGTTCTCGTTTTGACTTAGCTTCCAGTTTAACTATTCCTTTCGATGTGATTCGTGACAGTGACCTCATGGACACAAATGAACAAAGCTTGAGCTAAACACTTGGACTCAAAAGTTCACAAACCTTTTCCAAGTTTAGCTTAATGCCAACTGACTACACTAAAGAGCTGACACTCGAAATCTCTCGGTTCAAATGAATTTATTTTCTACTCAAGAATTCGACCTAATTATGATGAGCAGATCCACTGAATATTATCTATGTTTACCCTTCATGAATGTCATCAGCTAGTCGGGATTTACTAAATTACCATTTTACCCTTCTAGCTGTTATTTCCTCAACTCCTTTGTCGCTTGTGAATAAGTTAGAAACAATGTATTGACGAGGAGCTAACAAGTCACATTGTTTCATCCAAAAGAGTCAGGACTCAATTTGGACACTGGCCAGTTCATTTATTCACACTCCAAGGAACAAAGCATGAGGTGACATACATTGCATTTCAGCAATCTTGTACATGAATTCCATATCTATGAGAACTTCACAAAGTTACTCATGACAGACTCACAACTTAGTACTTCACCAATAGGCCTTGTTCGGAATCACATAGTGAGTCCGAACTTTGACTTTCTCAAATGAGAATACTAAGGTGTGAAATGGCATGTCTCATTTCAGGATTAAGGTAAGCATGATGCAATTCATACATAGTGACTTCGAGACATAAGAGGTTAAATGGTTTGTTCTTGTATTGTCTCTAGAAGTGCACTGGTCAATTCAGTATCTTCGGAAGATACCTAGAAGAACTATAGAGTCCCCAACTCTCAATGCCTCATAACCAGACATCATAGATTCTTCTAACAATCATACTGAGGTCAATAGTCCTTTGACCCTAAGATTGCGAATATATCGTTTTAAGCAAACTACGAAGAGTTTGTTCATGCAAATCTACATTTGTCTCTTCGTAAGTTGTTAAGTTTGTTTATGGACTAAAAGACTAAGGTTTTATCATAAAGCTTCAAACAAAGAAAGAATGAATGAACGTTTCAACTTTATTATTAATGAATAAGCAATTACAAGCAAGACTCTTCGTAAGACTATATGACATTAAATTTACATAAATAGACACTACTACTCTTCTTGTGGGCACCATTGACAACACCCACGAGCTGGGCGGCGAGCGCGATGCCACATTTGTGTAGCGAGGTTTCCCGTGGATGCTGGCTAGACCAGATACGCCCAGCGGACGCAGACCTTGAACCCATTTGTAACTCGTTGCCTTTCGGCCCACGAGCTGGGCGGCAAGCGCGATGCCACTTTTGTGTGGCGAGGTTTCCCATGGACGCTGGCTAGACCAGATACGCCCAGCGGACGCAGACCTTGAACCCATTTGTAACTCGTTGCCTTTCGGCCCACGAGCTGGGCGGCGAGCGCGATGCCACTTTTGTGTGGCGAGGTTTCCCGTGGACGCTGGCTAGACCAGATACGCTCAGCGGACGCAGACCTTGAACCCATTTGTAACTCGTTGCCTTTCGGCCGACGAGCTGGGCGGCGAGCGCGATGCCACATTTGTGTGGCGAGGTTTCCCTTGGACGCTGGCTAGACCAAATACGCCCTGCGGACGCAGACCTTGAACCCATTTGTAACTCGTTGCCTATCTGCTGACGAGCTGGGCGGCGAGCGCGATGCCACATTTGTGTGGCCAGGTTTCCCGTGGACACTGGCTAGACCAGATACGCCCTGCGGACGCAAACCTTGAACCCATTTGTAACTCGTTGCCTATCGGCCGACGAGCTGGGCGGCGAGCGCGATGCCACATTTGTGTGGCCAGGTTTCCCGTGGACGCTGGCTAGACCAGTTACGCCCTGCGGACGCAGACCTTGAACCCATTTGTAACTCGTTGCCTTTCGGCCCACGAGCTGGGCGGCGAGCGCGATGCCACTTTTGTGTGGCGAGGTTTCCCGTGGACGCTGGCTAGACCAGATACGCCCAGCAGACGCAGACCTTGAACCCATTTGTAACTCGTTGCCTTTCGACCCACGAGCTGGGCGGCGAGCGCGATGCCACTTTTGTGTGGCGAGGTTTCCCGTGGACGCTGGCTAGACCAGATACGCCCAGCGGACGCAGACCTTGAACCCATTTGTAACTCGTTGCCTTTCGGCCCACGAGCTGGGCGGCGAGCGCGATGCCACTTTTGTGTGGCGAGGTTTCCCGTGGACGCTGGCTAGACCAGATACGCCCAGCAGACGCAGACCTTGAACCCATATGTAACTCGTTGCCTTTCGGCCCACGAGCTGGGCGGCGAGCGCGATGCCACTTTTGTGTGGCGAGGTTTCCCGTGGACGCTGGCTAGACCAGATACGCCCAGCGGACGCAGGCCTTGAACCCATTTGTAACTCGTTGCCTTTCGGCCCACGAGCTGGGCGGCGAGCGCGAACTCAAGACTCATCTCGAGGGCTCATGTAGAACCTGCACGAGGAATAGTTAGTTGACTTGTGGACTTGGGACTCAACTCGAGGACTCATGTAAAGCCTGCAAGAGGAGCGGTTAGTTGGCTTGTCGACTCGGGACTCAACTCGAGGGCTCTCGTAGAGCCTGCACGAGGAGTGGTTAGTGAAGAGTCGTCGCGAGGAGTATCGGTCGACTCGCGGACTCGGAGCTCGACTCGAGGAATTAACTCATCTCGAGGAGACATCGCAGAGCCTGCACGAGGAGTATCAATCGACTCGTGGACTTGAACTCGACTCGTGGACTCACGTAGAGCCTGCACGAGGAGTTTCGTGAAGAATCAGCACGAGGACTATCGGTCGACTCGTGGGTTCGAACTCAACTCGAGGAATGAACTCATCTCGAGGAGGCATGTGAGGAATGAACTCGACTCGAGGAATTAACTCATCTCGAGGAGACATCGTAGAGCCTGCACGAGGAGTATCAATCGACTCGTGGACTCGAACTCGACTCGAGGACTCACGTAGAGCCTACACGAGGAGTTTCGCAAAGAGTCGTCGTGAGGAGTATCGGTCGACTCGCGGACTCGGAGCTCGACTCGAGGAATTAACTCATCTCGAGGAGACATCGTAGAGCCTGCACGAGGATTATTAATCGACTCGTGGACTCGAACTCGACTCGAGGACTCACGTAGAGCCTGCACGAAGAGTTTCGTGAAGAATCAGCACGAGGGCTATCGGCCGACTCGTGGGTTCGAACTCGACTCGAGGAATGAACTCATCTCGAGGAGGCATGTGAGGAATGAACTCGACTCGAGGAATTAACTCATCTCGAGGAGACATCGTAGAGCCTGCACGAGGAGTATCAATCGACTCGTGGACTCGAACTCGACTCGAGGACTCACGTAGAGCCTGCACGAGGAGTTTCGCAAAGAGTCGTCGTGAGGAGTATCGGTCGACTCGCGGACTCGGAGCTCGACTCGAGGAATTAACTCATCTTGAGGAGACATCGTAGAGCCTGCACGAGGAGTATTAATCGACTCGTGGACTCGAACTCGACTCGAGGGCTCACGTAGAGCCTGCACGAGGAGTTTCGTGAAGAGTCGGCGCGAGGAGTATCGTTCGACTCGCGGACTCGGTGCTCGACTCGAGGAATGAATTCATCTCGAGGAGACATGCGAAGAGTCGGCACGAGGAGTATCGATCGACTCGCGGACTCGAAGCTCGACTCGAGGGATGAACTCATCTCGAGGAGTCATGTGAAGAGTTGGCACGAGGAGTATCAGTCGACTCGTGGACTCGGAGCTCGACTCGAGGAATTAACTCATCTCGAGGAGACATCGTAGAGCCTGCACGAGGAGTATCAATCGACTCGTGGACTTGAACTCGACTGGAGGACTCACGTAGAGCCTGCACGAGGAGTTTCGTGAAGAGTCGTCGCGAGGAGTATCGATCGACTCGCGGACTCGAAGCTCAACTCGAGGGATGAACTCATCTCGAGGAGTCATGTGAGAAGTCTTTCTTTGGGACCTCCGGCCTAACCATCGACCCCTTGAGACTTTATTATTATATATTTTTTGAGTTGTTGTTGAGTTGTTTTTTATTGAGCATTGATCCCTATTAGCCCCCGAGTTTCTTGCGTTTGTGAGACGAAGGCCAAGAAACTCTTGTGTTGGAGGTACACAATAGTGCGTGTCAAAAAGTTGTCATGTGTAGAATAACTCTTTATTGCAATAAAGGGGGTTGTTACAGGTAGTCATGGCACTTGGCCTTCTTTTGAGAAGAAAGAAAATTACAATTTCGAAATGAAAGTGACCACGAAGCCGATCGAGTTCGGGCGTGAATTTAAATGTCAAAGTCGCGACAATCATGGCTTGCTAGCAGACGCAACGAATTCCCTGAGGTTCCCACCTCGAATTAGGGAATCAATTCGCTTCTTAAGCTGCTTGCATTCGATCGTCACGTGCCCGTGATCTTTGTGGTATTCGCAGAACCTACTTCGATCTCGCTTCGCGGGGTCCTTTGTGAGTGGAGCGGGGCTTCCCAGCTCATCGCGGCGTAAGCTCAGGACCCGGTTGGGCGTTGTGTTGAGCGGGACGAAGGTTTGCTTCGGGGCTGAAGAAGGGTGGTCGTTAGGGACTTGACCCTTCCGGTGCCTTTTCCTTCGTGACTCGGGACCAACGGCCGGTTTCACACCCGTGGCTGCGCGCTTTTGGTTGGGTGCTTGATCAATGTTGGGTGGTCGCTGCCCCAAGACGATCGCGGTCTCACGTTGAGCGTCGAGTTTTTCTCTCAAGTCGAACTCGTGATCCTCTCTTTGAGAGTTGAGGCGGTCTCTCAAGTCTCCGGAGGCCGTCCCTATCACCCTTGTTAAGGGCGCGTCATTCAGGCGATGCCTTTGGCGGAGGCCGAGACCATCGACGTCGTCACCTTCACAAGAGTTTTGGACGCGGACGGTGAGCTTGGAGCGTCCCTTTCGGGATCTCGAGACCGAGCATCCTCGGGTATTGCGCGAGTTTTGACGCCTTGACGTGATCGCCCGAGGGTGTTCCCTCGAGGGCGCGTGCGCGTGCTCATCAGAAAGTTGACGTCTCAGCGCGGCCGCCCGAGGGTGTCCCCTTGGAAGTGTGCGCGTGCGTCCCCTTTCGTGAACAAGGTGGTCGAGGTCGGTCTCGAGGTTGACGTTGTCGACGTTGTTGGAGTCGAGGAGGTCGGCGATGAGTGCGCCGGTGACGCCGGGGCGGTCTAGGAGCTCGGCGAGCCTTCGAGCCGTGTCCTCTCGGACTGCGGCCTCGGGGTCATTCGCCGGGTCTCGGGGCTGGCTCTCGTTATCACGAGGTTGCCCTTCGAGACGGTGCGCGGAGCTTTTGAGGTCGCGCCTCGAGCTAGTCGCTCGGGCGCCCACGGAGGTGGCGGGGCTACGACTCATCTCTCGAGAGTCGTAGAAGTGAGAAGTAGACTGGTAGAGGGGATGTGTTGCCAAGGTCGAGAGATCCCCTCCTTCTAGCGCCAAAATGTTGTCGCTGATTTTTGGACAACGATTTAGGAGCCCAGAGTGGTTAGACCCAAGGCCGGACCAAGTGGTCTCACTCCGGCTCGAGCGTGTCGGACTTGGTGTCCCAAGTCGTCCCTTAGCTGTGGGTGAAGCTCACCTTGTCTCGATACCTGAAAAGCAAGAAAGAGATTGTGAACTACAAAGGGGAAACAGGGGGGGTGCCCCTGTTTACCTCTCCGACGCTCAACATTAGTGGGATTGAGGTGGAGTATAGAGGTTTTAGGGGTGTTTAGAGGCCAAAGATGAGCGAAACGAGCGAAGTACGAGTTCGGCAGCGTTTCGGGACTCAAAAATGGATTACCTGGAGTAGGGGAGCGGCCCCTCTATTTATAGGCAGCCAAGGGGTGGTTTGAAGACCCCTTGGCCGAGTGAACTTGCTTGGTTCGGCCATTGAGTGGCTGGGTCCGCCAATGGCCGAGTGAACATGGTGGTGAGGTTCACTCGGCCATTGGCCGAGTGAAAAGCTTGGGCCGGCTGAGGTTCACTCGGCCATTGGCCGAGTGAACTGCTGGAAGGTTCACTCGGCCAATGGCCGAGTGAACTGCAGGGGCAGCTGGAAGGTTCACTCGGCCAATGGCCGAGTGAACTGCCTTGGCGGCTGGAGGGTTCACTCTGCCATTGGCCGAGTGAACTGCTGGAAGGTTCACTCGGCCAATGGCCGAGTGAACTGCCTTGGTGGCTGGAGGGTTCACTCGGCCAATGGCCGAGTGAACTGCCCAATGGCCGAGTGAGCCATTGACTTGGCCATTGGTTTGGGCCGGCCCCTGGTTGGGTCGAGGTTTCGCCGCCTGAGACCTCGCACCAGCCACGTGGGTTAAAGAGATGCCTTTGTCCTCGTCGGCCCTAGACGGGCCGACAACAGTAAGGATTCGATTTACTCAATTTTGAATCCGGATCTAGGGTTGGATTTGGGGGTTTTTAATTTTGAGCGAATTGGATGGTTTTGTTATGTTTTGGAATGGATTTTGGTGATGATTCTTCTGGTTATGGATTTGTTCTTGGTTTTTGACGAGTTTGGTTTTGGATTGGGTCTTGGCCGTGTGATTTTGGTGCTGGCCGTGTGTTGAGTTGATATGGAATTGAGTTTGATTTTGTGACATGATTCTGAAATTGTTTGATGGATTTGTTTCTGAAATTTTACTCTGGCCGTGTGTTTTGGATTGGTTATGTTTGGAATTTCTGTTGATATGGCCGTGATATTGAAATCAAGAATCTGAGAAGTTTAAGTTTGAAATTTGTTTTGGACCTTTGGTTGGAGATTGTTGTTGGCCGTTTGTGTGTAAGGTTGTTTTGATGTTTTTTTAGACTCGTTTATATGGTCGTTAAGCGTTGCCTTGTTATGAGTATTGTTGAGAGTCTCGGCTCGGTTAACAAGGCTCGGGGCAGCAGCTCGGGACGGCGAGGAGGTTGTCCGAAGATTGGCGGAGGTGCTGCCAGGGGTTCATCGGCTCGGTTAGGACAAGCTGTTGGGCCAGGGGCGGCAGTGACGTTGTGACGGCTCTCAGGGGCTGTTTACTAGTCTCTGCCCAGTGTTAGCGAGTAGAAATTTCCCGAGTTCCGACTCGAGTCTAAGACGTAATTAAGTAGTTTATTTTTCGAGTTATTTACGAAGCTTTGATTAATTTGCACGAGTGCTCCGAGTTAGTGCGTTATTAGATTTTATTTGTAGTGTTGTTATGTTTTGTTGATTAGTTTCAAGTTGGTTTCGATATGGATTGTTAGAAATTATATTATTAATATTATTATTCTCGTTGATTATTCAAGTAATTATTTAATATCTTGATTAAGTATGTATTAAAAACCGAGTTCGACTATAAGCTCGACTCTTTTAAATAAATAAATAAAAATAATATCAACGAGAAACGTTCTATTTACATACGGAAATAAAAATAAAAGAAATGTTCCACTACGAACCGAGGGTTCGATTATTTTGTAGATATTTTATTAAATCGAATCCAAAATTATTTACAACATGGTTGAACATTTAAAATAAACGACTTGGTTTATTTTAAATGAAAAGGTTCTTATGTTATTTATTTACGTTCTCAAATGTTTATAACTTGTCAATAAAAAGAGACAAGTCAAAAATATTTTCTAAAATACATTTGAGAAATGTTGTTTTGAGTTATTTTTGTATAACTTACGTATGCTATAGATTTTAGTAAGAGTTTCTTATATGTTCTTTCCTCTTAGTTTCGACCCTCGGGAACCTCTTGTCGCAGTTTTTCGAACAACGATTTAGGAGTCGCAAACAGTCAGACCCAAGGCCGGACCAAGTGGTCTCGTCTCGACTCGAGCGTGTCGGACTTGGTATCCCAAGTCGTCATTAGCTATCTGTGGTATCTGTCTCGTCCAGGCACCTGAAAAGCAAGCAGAAAGGTGTGAACTACAAAGGGGAAACAGAGGGGTTGCCTCTGTTTACCTCTCCGACGCTCAACATTAGTAGGATTGAGGTGGTTTGTAGAGGGTTTAGTGTTTAGGGGTCGAGACTTGAGAGAAACGAGCGAGGTACGAGTTCGACAGCGTTTCAGTACTCAAATTCGGATTACCTGGACTAGGGGAGAGACCCCTCTATTTATAGGCGACCAAGGAGCGTCAAGAACAACCCCTTGGCCGAGGGCTGCCTCTGACCCGGCCATGGACGGCTCTGACTCGGCCATGGCCGGCTCTGACTCGGCCGTGGAGGCCATGGCCGGCTCTGACTCGGCCATGGCCGGCTCTGACTCGGCCGTGGGGGCCATGGCCGGCTCTGACCCGGCCATGGATGGCCCTGACTCGGCCATGGCCGGCTCTGACCCGGCCGTGGAGGCCATGGCCGGCTCTGACTCGGCCATGGCCGGCTCTGACTCGGCCGTGGCCGGCTCTGACTCGGCCGTAGGGCCATGGCCAGCTCTGACTCGGCCATGGCCGGCTCTGACTCGGCCATGGAGGCTACGGGCGGCTCTGAATCGGCCATGGCCGGCTCTGAGGTGGCCGTGCGCCGGGAAAGACTCGGGGAAGCCGCCATATGTTGTCGTTGCCGTACCGGGCCGGAATGGACCGGTAACATTAGACCCCCGAGTTTATTACCGAGTGTAACTCGTGTGATAAACTCGAAGCCTCTGCCGTTATTGGCCCACCGAAGTATCCCATCGCCAAGAGGTATGTTCCGACGCGCTTTAATATTATTATTTTATTTTTTGTCGGTCACCCTCGTCTTGTTATTCGCGCTCATGGACCCCATTGACCGCCTATCGGGGTGTGGGACCATTGGAGACGATTTGTTTCACTTGCTTGGGGATCAACACGTGGACTTGGAAACTTTTTGGACTCAATTCTCATCACTCCCAAGCATTACTAACGTGCCTCACTCATCGGGCACGAGCAGCGTCGTTACGATGGCCGGGGAAGATCTTGCCTTGGTTGAAGCGTGGTTGATCGCTGATGGAGAGGGCGCTCGTGCCGGAGACGGCCAGCGCCGGGAGGTGGACGCCGGAGACAGCGCGCGCGACGGAGGAGGTGGCTGGGCTCATAGCAACACAGGCGGCACAGGAGATGTCGAGGAAGACCCACCCAGGCCGAAGGACAGCGCCCTGGCGCCCACTGGTGGCCTGGATGGCGCGCGCGTACCGGAGGCAGTCGCACCTGGAGTGGCCGGCGCTGGAAGAGGCGCGCCGGAGGAGGACGGCCGCGGGGATGGCGCCTCGGCCTCGGGGGGCACGACCTCGGTCGACCCCGACCCCGAGGGAACCCTCACCTGGCCGGGCGAGGCCGACAGGACGCCCACCTGTCGCGTTGGCGGGGAAAGTCACCCGGGAGGAGCGATCGGCCCCGGGAAAGCCGCACACGGCGAAACCAGCGCTGGGGGGGGCGCGCCGGCCGGCGTCGGTGTCTTCTGGGTTGGTCCCGACGCGGGGAAGGTCACCGGGTGGCCTGGAGACCGCTCCCAGGGGGAGAGCCCCTCGAGCCCAGCCGCACCGGTGAAGATGAGCACCGCTGAGGAGTCGCCGGCGCCGGGGGACGTCACCCATGGAGGAGCCGACGTCGGGCAGGGGGCGGCCCAGCCTGGCGGCGCCGGGCAGCAGGTGGCGGCTTGCCTGGCCCCTGGGGAAACCCTAGGCCCGAATGGGCCGGGCTTGTGTGTCGAGGACCCAGCCGGCCGGGAATTAGGCCGGGGGGTTTGATTAGGCGCGCGGGAAGAGGGCCCGGCCGGGCAGGGGCTGGACTGGGCCAACAGGCCGCGCGCGCGCGAGGGAAGCCCAACCAGCCGGGAGTCGGGCCGGACCGCCGGGCCGGGCGCACATGGGGCGAGCGTT
Source organism: Urtica dioica subsp. dioica (assembly GCF_054948205.1). Classification (NCBI taxonomy): domain Eukaryota; kingdom Viridiplantae; phylum Streptophyta; class Magnoliopsida; order Rosales; family Urticaceae; genus Urtica; species Urtica dioica. The sequence continues at coordinate 7,084,895 of NC_142762.1, forward strand.
GGGGCGCCCGGGCAGAGCCCACGGGCCGAAGGTCTGGCTAGCCGGGAGCCAGGCCGGACCGGTGGGCCAGATGCGTGCGCTGGAAGCATCGAGTCGCTCGCGTCGGGCCCACGCATGGAGGAGTCGCCCAGCCAAGAGACGGGCTGGGTCCTCGGGCTGCACGCGCACGCCGGAGGGAGCACGGCCGGCCGGGAGCCGAGCCGGCCCGACGTAGGCGGACCGACCGGACGGCGATCGGGCGCGTTCTCGGGCGACCACGCAGGGGCCGAGGGGAACCAGCCAGCTTGTGAGGGCGGCCATGACGGGGCCCCGCCCTCTCCAAGCGTGGCTCCTGACGCCGACCGCTCGAGCGATTCGCCCAACCATCACGACGTACCTGCCGCGCCACTTTCCTCAACCGTGCGGGAGGAAACGCGGGCCTCGGCCTTCCCGATTGGAGAGTCGGCCATACGAGGCGAGCTCGATTGCTCGGGCGTCGATGTCCCGAGCTCACTCTCGATTATCAGCTTCATGAGTCTGAGAAGGCGTTACAGCATCCTAGAGTCCGTGTCGATCCTGAGACCACTACCCGACGATCTTCCAACTCGCCCGCGAAAGGGGTACGCCGCGGTCCACGAGGCGAGTCTCCGTGGAGGACTAAGACTGCCTTTCCAGCCGGTTATCCAAGAGTTATTGGTCCGATTAGGGGTACATGCCTCGCAGATGTCCCCATCCTTCTATCAGGTGGTTGCGGCGTGCCACATGATGTTTTATCGGGCGAAGAAAAGGGCCGTCACTGCCGACGATATTCAGGACCTCATATGATGGTGCGAGGGGTGCCCGGGAAGCCGGGCTTCTACCTGGCGTCGCATCGCAAGAGCCTCGCCATTCTTACCAAGGTGAACTCGAAGCACAGATACCCTTGGGTGTGGGTGTCTGAATCGGCTTTCGGGGTCGCGCCTCTCATCTTCGGTCCTGTGGCCGACTTCCCACCCGTGGGTGACATGTATCGCATTCTCGTGTTTTTCTTGTTGGGTTGATTGTGCAACATTGTCCTGTTTTGATTGAAGCTTTTTGATTCGCTACGCGTCTTATTTTCTCGATTTGTTGTGCTTAGTGTAATCGATTTGCGCGATTTGAACAATGCGTGTCTCACGAACCCGGTTTACTATGTCTAGCGTAACCGGTTTGCACGGCTTACTGCCGCATTTGGCGGCGAAGTTTCCCGCGGGCGCTGGCTAGACCAGTTTCATCCGGTGGTTGCAATTCTCGGCCATCCCTTCGTGACTCGCTGCCTATCGGCGTGTGTGAGCCGGGTGGCCGTCGCGCTCATCCTCCGGCGAGTACGCTTACCTATCGGCGTGCGTATCGGGACGAGCTTGCAGTTCCCAGTGAGCGTGGCACTTGTTGGTACGCGTGTCACGTTTTGGGTTTTGACTGCCGAGATCGACGATCCGGTGCGCGGACGCGATCCGTCGACGCCTTACTGCCTATCGGTGTGCAAGGCGCAACGTTGTGCAAGAGTGTCGCAGCGAAAGACGTGCGAGGTTGGAGGTCCGGTGCGTGGATCCAACTTGTCGACGCTTCGCTATCTCTCAGCGCAGGGTCGGAGGTCCGGTGCGCGGATCCGATTTGTGGACGTTTCGCTACCTCTCGGTGCGTGAAAGGTGGAGCGTGAAAAATGGAGTAAATGAGCTTGTTACCCTCATTCTATCCTCCTTAGCCCCCCGAGTTTCTTGGGTGCTCGTAGAGGAGACTAGAAATTATAACACAATGCTTTGAAGCGAAATGTAATTCATTATAATGTTGAAATGGTTAAAAAATTACATCCCAGGCCGTTGGCCGAACTTGAAATTTAAAATTGTCTTTGCTAAAAATCGAAAACAACATGAAAACAACAAAACGTAGAGTGAGCGAGAGGGCATCTATTGGTAGTATTGCCGAAGGTGCTCCGCGTTCCACGGGTGCGTGAACACGAGTCCCTCCAGGTTCTCGAGCTCGTACGTGCCGTTGTGGATGGCTCGGCGCACGCGGTATGGGCCTTCCCAGGTGGGGCCTAGAACTCCCGCACCTTGTACCTTGGTGTTTTGGAACACCCTTCAAAGAACGAGGCTCCCGTCAGCGAACTTCCGCAGCTTGACCTTGGAATTGTAGTACTTCTCGACCTTCCTCTTTTGTGCAGCAAGCCGGGTGAGTGCGTCCATCCTCCTCTCATCTATGAGGTCTAACTCGAGCCTGACCGCGTCGTTGTTGGTGGCTTCTTCGTACTCCTCGATGCGCAGGGTAGGTAGCTTGGTCTCGACGGGTACCACGGCCTCGACGCCGAACACGAGAGCGAAAGGGGTTTCGCCGGTCGCATTTCGGGCGGTGGTATGGTACGCCCATAAGACCATGGGGAGCTCGTCGGCCCAAGCCCCCTTTCTTTCCTCCAGCTTCTTCTTCAAGTTCTCTTTGATTGTCTTGTTAACCGCCTCGACTTGACCGTTGGCTTGAGGATGGCGGGGAGAGGAGAAAGTCTTGCTAATGCCCAGTTGTTCGCACATTTCTCGGAGGCGCGCATTGTCGAATTGCTTCCCGTTGTCGGTTACAATTGACGCGGGGATCCCGAAGCGGCAGACGATGCTTTTCCAAATGAAGCTTGTCGTGTTCGCCTCGGTGATCTTCGCTAGCGGCTCAGCCTCTACCCACTTTGTGAAGTAATCGATGGCCACGATCGCGTGCTTGTATTGCCTCGGGGCCGTAGGTAGCTCACCAATGAGGTCGATTCCCCACTTCGCGAAAGGTCGCGGCACAATGATTGGACACAACGGGGCCGGTGCTTGACGCGGGATGTGGGCGAACCTTTGGCACTTATCACATTTTTTTGCCCACTCGTGGGAGTCCTTTTTCAAGGTCGGCCAAAAATATCCAAGTCTTAGCAGCTTTAATGCCAAAGATTGTCCCGCGGCGTGGTTGCCACACACCCTCTCGTGCACCTCGTGGAGCGCCTTCCTTGCCTCGACTTCGGTCAGGCAGCGGAGAAGGGGCATAGAGTAGCCTCTCTTGAACAAGTTGTCCTCCCTCATTGTGTACTTCGGCGCCAAGCTTCTCAGCTTTCTGGCCTCTTCTTTGTCTTCGGGAACGACTCCTCGCTTAAGGAATTCCACGAGCGGAGTCATCCATGAGGGAGGCGGAGTCTCGTCAACTACCCCTACGTCGCCTCTCGAGACGTAGGGTCGGGTCAACACTTCGATCGGGACGCTGCCTTCGCCCTCCTCGTCTATCCCAGACGCGAGGCGAGCCAGGGCGTCAGCATCAATGTTCGCCTCTCGAGGAACTTGGACGATCTCGAACCACGACAGGGCCTCTAGATTCTTTTGGGCTTTGGACAAGTATGCGACCATGTTTGGCTCTTTTGCGGCGTAGTCGCCCTTAACCTGGTTCACAATCAACTGCGAGTCGCAGTGGATGCGCAGGTTTTGGGCGCCTAGCTTGTTCGCTAGTTCCAAGCCAACGATCAGAGCCTCGTACTCTGCCTCGTTGTTGGAAGCCTTGAACTCGAACCGCAGGGCGTATCTCAGTTTTTCCCTATCGGGATTTGTGAGCACAACGCCGGCGCCAGCCCCCCGGGCGTTTGACGCGCCATCCACGTGCAAGTCCCAGACCGGCCCTATCGGGTCGTTGGTTCTCTTCTTCGACGACTCTCTGTGGTCGTCCTCCTTGTCTCCTTTGTCTCCCTCGTCAGTTGAGGGCGTGCTTGTGAACTCGGCTACGAAGTCGGCGAGGGCTTGACCCTTGATGGCGGTCCTTGGTTGGAACTCGACCCCGTACTCGCCCAGCTCTTGGGACCATATCGCCATTCGAGAGGAGGTCCCTTTTTGAAGGGCCTTCTCGATGGGATGTCCCGTGCGGACCACAATGGGGTGCCCTTGGAAGTAGGGCCGCAGCTTTGTCGCGCCCATGACGAGGGCGAGGGACAGTCTCTCGATCTCTGGGTATCGGGTTTCGGCGTCGAGGAGTGCCTTGCTAACGTAGTAGACCGGCCATTGTACCTTGTCTTCTTCGCGTATGAGGACCGCGCTCACGGCCCTATCGAAAACCGCGAGGTAGAGGTACAAGGTTTCGCCATTCTTCGGCTTCGCGAGGAACGGGGGGGAGGTGAAGTAGGCTTTCATATCGCGGAATGCTTCCTCGCACTCCTCCGTCCATACGAACCCGTCGGTCTTGTTTAGTGCCTTGAACAACGGTTGGCACCTATCAGTGGCCTTGGAAACGAATCGCGTCAAGGCGGCGATCCTTCCCGTCAAGCTTTGAACTTCTTTGACTTTTTGTGGCGACCTCATCTCTAAGATCGCCTTAATCTTCTCAGGATTGGCCTCGATCCCGCGGCGGCTCACCATGTAGCCCAGAAACTTTCCAGACTCGACCCCGAAAGCGCACTTGTTGGGGTTGAGCTTCATCTTGTAGCGCCGCAGGATCGTGAACATCTCCCTAAGGTCTCGAACGTGGTCGTGGGCTTTGAGGCTTTTGACAAGCATGTCGTCCACGTAGACCTCCATGGTTTTGCCAATTTGACTGGCGAACATGCGGTTCACCAACCTTTGATACGTCGCCCCCGCGTTTTTGAGGCCAAAGGGCATGACCTTGTAACAATAAAGTCCGCGGTTCGTAACAAAGGTGGTCTTGATCTGATCTGGTTCGTGCATGCGGATCTGATTGTAGCCTGAGTAGGCATTCATGAAGCTTAGCAACTCGTGGCCCGCCGTGGCGTCCACGAGCTGCTCGATCCTCGGGAGAGGGAAGCTGTCTTTCGGGCAGGCTTTGTTAAGATCTTTATAATCAATGCAGATCCACCACTTCCCGTTTGGCTTCTTGACCATCACCACATTGGACACCCACTTGGGGTGCTCCACCTCCCTGATGAAGTCGGCGGCGAGAAGTTTGTCAACTTCTTCACCAATGGCCTGGTACCTCTCACCGCTGAACGCCCGTCGCGGTTGAACGCGCTCAGTTACTCTCTTGTCATCGTTAAGACGATGAACCATTATTTCGAGGTCAATTCCCGGCATGTCGGCGTGTGTCCACGCGAAGACATCTTTGTGCTCTCGGAGGAAAGCGGCGAGCTCGGTTCGGACTTCAGATGAGAGTTGGGCGCCTACCTTGACTACTTGGTCAGGCTTGGCGTCGTCCAACGCGACGGGAACGAGGTCGTCCGGTGTCTCCACCTTTCGACGCTCAACATCGTCCCTTTGGTCTAGCTCTCCGAAGGTGCCTCCCTCCTCTATCTTGCACGGGAATTTGTCCCCGAGTTGGAAGACGGTGCTCACCATCTTTCCTTTCCCTTTTCCGTCCACGCCCTGGATGTAGCACATCCTCGCCATGGATTGGTCTCCCAACATCACGGCGATTACCTTCTCTGTTGGGAACTTCATCATCAGGTGGTACGTGGACGTTATGGCCTTCAACCGATTGAGAGTTGGGCGGCCGACGATGATGTTGTAAGCCGAGGGCTGATCCACCAGTAGGAACGACACGATGTGGGTAACCTCGAGCCCCCCCGGCGTACCGAAGGTAACCGGGAGGTCGATAGTTCCCTCCGTCATGACCCTCTCCCCGGAGAAGCCGAAGAGCGGGGTGGAGATTGGGGTCGGTCTCATCCCGGATAGCTTCATCCTGTCCAACGCCGACTTGAAGATTATGTCGGAGGAGCTCCCATTGTCGATTAGGATTCTCCGGACGAGGTTGTTGGCGACGGGGGCAGAGACGACTATCGCGTCGTTGTGTGGGTGGAGCACTCGTGCCGCTTCTTGGCCGGTGAAGAACATGGATTCGAACGGGGCCGGAGTAGGGGCCTCGTACGTGTGGTTGATGTACTGCGCTATTTTCCCTTGGGAAACTTCGCGCACGTACTTCTTCCTTTGCGTGGCCGAGTCTCCGAACTCCGGGCCGCCCAAGATTGCGCCCACGACGTGAAGTTGCGAGCTCTCCGGTTCTTCGTTTGTCGCACGGTCCGTGACGGTCACCGTCGCCGGACCTTTCTTTTCTTGCCGCGGGCGGCCTCCGTGTGCCGCGGCCGTCCCGATAGTTCTAAGGACGTATTCTTTCAGTTTCCCATCTTGAATCAGGGCCTCAATCTGACGCTTGAGTTGATAGCATTCGGATGTCAGATGCCCATGATCCTGATGGTAGTCACAGTACTTACTTTGATCCCTCTTGGCGGGATCCTTCGTGAGAGGGGTTGGATTCCCCAGCTTGTCACGGTGCAGAGCCAGGATTTGCTCCGGCGAAGTGTTCAGAGGAGTGAATGTCAAGAACTTTCGGAAGCTATCGACATGTGGCGGCCTTGGCCCAGGGAGGGAACAGCCGTTAGGGGCCTGGCTTCCCTTATTCCTCCTCTTTTGAGGGACGAGGCGATCTCTGTCTTGATCGTCGCGGCGGCGACTCCCCTGTCCTCCTAACTTTCGGCCATCTCGGCCGTCGAGATAGTCCTCGATTCCCATGTATGTGCGGGCTCTTGTCATTAGCTCCGCCATGTCCCGCGGGACCTGGCCAACAATAGACTTGAGGAAGTCGCTCGTGCGGACTCCCTCAGTGATCGCCGTGATGGCGTCCCTGTCGTCGAACCCTTCGACCTTGTGAGACTCCTCGGTGAAGCGAGCGAGGTATTGTTCCAACGTCTCGTCTCTTCCTTGTCGGATAGAGAGGAGGTGGGTCTTTGGTTTCTTTTGCGCCACGAGGGTGGCGAATCGGGCAAGGAACGCCTCTCGTAAGGCCCGGAAAGACGAGATGCTCCCCGGCCTCAAACTTCGGAACCACTCAAACCCCGACCCTGTGAGGGTCAGGCTGAAGGCTTGGCAGAGGGTGGCGTCTGTTTGCCCGTACGTCCATCGTAGGGGGGAATGGACGGTAACTTGAAGTTTCCCACGCATGGTTACGCGAGAACTTGCGCGGCGAAGGGAGAGTATGATTCCTCGATCCCTCCGTACGGCCTTTGCCTCCCTGACTCCCTCATCTCGATGATTTGATTTTGGAGGCTCTGAATCATCGTGACCATGTCAAGCCCATTAGCAGGGCCGACCGTCGGGGCCACGGGAGTCACCGGTTGGCGCTCGTTGGACGCTTGGTCCACGATATTGGCCTGAGGCCGGCCGAGAGTCGCGGCGGGGAGCGCGTCCCTCCGAGAGTTGAGACTTTGGCGGAGATCCTCCCCTCGGGAGTTTCTCTGCGCCGTCAGGCGCTCTCTAAGGTCCACGCTTGGAGCGGGGCGAGGCGATGTTGCCCTTGGTCGAACCGTCCGGCGAGCGCTTCGGCTATCGGTCCCATCATCTACCAGAGTCGCTCTCTCCTCGGCGAGGGGCCGTGTCCGGCCGCCTCTTGAAACCGAGGGGGCGAGTCCCCGGGAATGTGACCGCGCCTGCTGCCGCGCCAGGTGCGACGGCCCGGCCAAAGCATCGTTAGACCTCTTGGGCCGCGAAGGGGCAAGGCTGGGCGTTGCCTCATTGGTCCTCGACTCCCCCACATATTCGGGATCGGAGTCGTCTTGGGCGGACCTATCTTCAATGTCATAGCCGAGGAGATTGACTATGAGCGTACCGTCGACGCCGGGACGGTCAAGGAGCTCCGCAAGCCGCCGGGCCGTGTCCTCTCGGAGATCGGCCTCGGGGTCATTCATCGGGTCTTGGGGCTGGCTCTCGCTATCGTGAGGTTGCCCTTCAAGACGATGTGCGAGGTGTCGAAGGCCGTACCTCGAGCTCGTCGCTCAGGTACCCGCGGAGGTGGTGGGAATGTGACTCATCTCTCGAGAGTCGTGAAAACAAAGGGAGAAAACCGGTAGAGGGAATGTGTCGTCAAGGTCGAGATATCCCCTCCTTCTAGCGCCAAAATGTTGTCGCAGTTTTTCGGACAACGATTTAGGAGTCGCAGACGGTCAGACCCAAGGCCGGAACAAGTGGTCTCGTCTCGACTCGAGCGTGCCGGACTTGGTATCCCAAGTCGTCCCTTAGCTGTCTGTGGTATCTGTCTCGTCCAGGCACCTGAAAAGCAAGCAGAAAAGGTGTGAACTACAAAGGGGAAACAGAGGGGTTGCCTCTGTTTACCTCTCCGACGCTCAACATTAGTAGGATTGAGGTGGTTTGTAGAGGGTTTAGTGTTTAGGGGTCGAGACTTGAGAGAAACGAGCGAGGTACGAGTTCGACAGCGTTTCAGTACTCAAATTCGGATTACCTGGACTAGGGGAGAGACCCCTCTATTTATAGGCGACCAAGGAGCGTCAAGAACAACCCCTTGGCCGAGGGCTGCCTCTGACCCGGCCATGGACGGCTCTGACTCGGCCATGGCCAGCTCTGACTCGGCCGTGGAGGCCATGGCCGGCTCTGACTCGGCCATGGCCGGCTCTGACTCGGCCGTGGGGGCCATGGCCGGCTCTGACCCGGCCATGGATGGCCCTGACTCGGCCATGGCCGGCTCTGACTCGGCCATGGCCGGCTCTGACTCGGCCGTGGCCGGCTCTGACTCGGCTGTGCGCGTCTTATTTTCTCGACCTGCCAAAGAAGGCATAATCGATTAGCACGTCTTTGTTGTATTGTGCGCGTCTTGTTTTCTCGATTTGCCACCGAAGGCATAATCGATTTGCACGTCTTTTTTGTATTGTGCGCGTCTTGTTTTCTCGACTTGCCAATGAAGGCATAATCGATTTGCACGTCTTTTTTGTATTGTGCGCGTCTTGTTTTCTCGACTTGCCAATGAAGGCATAATCGATTTGCACGTCTTTGTTGTGTTGTGCGCGTCTTGTTTTCTCGATTTGCCAACGAAGGCATAATCGATTTGCGCGTCTTTTTTGTATTGTGCGCGTCTTGTTTTCTCGATTTGCCAACGAAGGCATAATCGATTTGCGCGTCTTTTTTGTATTGTGCGCGTCTTGTTTTCTCGATTTGCCACCGAAGGCATAATCGATTTGCACGTCTTTTTTGTATTGTGCGCGTCTTGTTTTCTCGATTTGCCAACGAAGGCATAATCGATTTGCGCGTCTTTTTTATATTGTGCGCGTCTTGTTTTCTCGATTTGCCACCGAAGGCATGATCGATTTGCGCGTCTTTGTTTGGACGCAGACCTTGAACCCATTTGTAACTCGTTGCCTGTCGGCCGACGAGCTGGGCGGCGAGCGCGATGCCACATTTGTGTGGCGAGGTTTCCCGTGGACGCTGGCTAGACCAGATACGCCCTGCGGACGTAGACCTTGAACCCATTTGTAACTCATTGCCTTTCGGCCGACGAGCTGGGCTGCGAGCGCGATGCCACATTTGTGTGGCGAGGTTTCCCGTGGACGCTGGCTAGACCAGATACGCCCTGCGGACGCAGACCTTGAACCCATTTGTAACTCGTTGCCTTTCGGCCGACGAGCTGGGCGGCGAGCGCGATGCCACATTTGTGTGGCGAGGTTTCCCGTGGACGCTGGCTAGACCAGATACGCCCTGCGGATGCAAGCCTTGAACCCATTTGTAACTCGTTGCCTTTCGGCCCACGAGCTGGGCGGCGAGCGCGGACTCAAGACTCAACTCGAGGGCTCATGTAGAACCTGCACGAGGAATAGTTAGTTGACTTGTGGACTTGGGACTCAACTCGAGGACTCATGTAAAGCCTGCAAGAGGAGTGGTTAGTTGGCTTCGTGGACTCGGGACTCAACTCGAGGGCTTTCGTAGAGCCTGTACGAGGAGTTTCGTGAAGAGTCGTCGCGAGGAGTGTCGGCCGACTCGCGGACTCGGAGCTTGACTCGAGGAGTGAATTTATCTCGAGGAGACATCATAGAGCCTGCACGAGGACTATCAATCGACTCGTGGACTCGAACTCGACTCAAGGACTCACGTAGAGCCTGCACGAGGAGTTTTGTAAAGAGTCGTCGCGAGGAGTATCGGTCGACTTGCGGACTCAGAGCTCGACTCGAGGAATGAATTTATCTCGAGGAGACATCGTAGAGCCTGCACGAGGAGTATCAATCGACTCGTGGACTCGAACTCGACTCGAGGACTCACGTAGAGCCCGCACGAGGAGTTTCGTGAAGAATCGGCACGAGGACTATCGGTCGACTCGTGGGCACGTAGCTCGACTCGAGGAATGACTTCATCTCGAGGAGACATGTGAAGAGTCGGCACGAGGAGCATCAGTCGACTCGTGGACTCGAACTCGACTCGAGGATCACGTAGAGCCTGCACGAGGAGTATCGTGGAGAGATGGCACGAGGAGCATTAGTCGACTCGCGGACTCGGGGCTCGATTCGAGGAATGAACGCATCTCGAGGAGACATGTGGAGAGTCGGCACGAGGAGTATCAGTCGACTCGTGGACTCGAACTCGGCTCGAGGACTCACGTAGAGCCTGCGCGAGGAGTTACGTGAAGAGTCGGCACGAGGGGCATTAGTCGACTCGTGGACTCGGGGCTCGACTCGAGGAATGAACGCATCTCGAGGAGAAATGTGGAGGGTCGGCACAAGGAGTATCAGTCGACTCGTGGACTCGAACTCGGCTCGAGGACTCACGTAGAGCCTGCACGAGGAGTTACGTGAAGAGTTGGCACGAGGAGCATTAGTCGACTCGTGGACTCGGGGCTCGACTCGAGGAATGAACGTATCTCGAGGAGACATGCAAAGAGTCTTTCTTTGAGAAGTCTGGCCTAACCATCGGCCCCTTGGAACTTTATTATTATTATTTTTTTGAGTTGTTTTTGGTTGAGCATTGATCCCTGTTAGCCCCCCGAGTTTCTTGCGTTTGTGAGACGAAGGCCAAGAAACTCTCGTATTAGAGGTATACAATAGTGTGCGTTACACTTTTTCATGAGTGAAATAACTCTTTATTGCAATAAGGGGGTCGTTACAGTTTGTCGTGGCACTTGGCCTTTTTTGAAAACGGGAAATTACATTTTTGAAATAAAAGCAATCACGAGGTCGATCTCGGTCGTGAGTTTCAGGGTCGAAGTAACGATACTCATGGCCTGCTAGCAGACGCGACGAATTCCTTGAAATCCCCACCTCGAATTAGGGAATCAATTCGCTTCTGAAGCTGCTTGCACTCGATCGTCGCGTGCCCGTGATCTTTGTGGTATTCGCAGAACCTACTTCGATCTTGCTTCGCGGGGTCCTTTGTGAGTGGAGCGGGGGTCCCCAGCTCATCGCGGCGTAAGCGCAGGATCTGGTCGGGCGTTGTGTTGATCGGGACGAAGGATCGCTTCGGGGCCGGAGAAGGATGGTCGTTAGGGACTTGACCCTTCCGGCGCCTTTTCCTTCGTGACTCGGGACCAACGGCCGGCATCACAAGCGTGGCTGCGCGCTTTTGGTTGGGTGCTTGATCAGTGTTGGGTGGTTGCTGCCCCAAGACGATCGCGGTCTCACGCTGAGCGTCGAGTTTTTCTCTCAAGTCGAACTCGTGATTCTCTCTTTGAGAGTTGAGGCGGTCTCTCAAGTCTCCGGAGGCCGTCCCTATCACCCTTGTTAAGGGCGCGTCATTCAGGCGACGCCCTTGATGGAGGCCGCGACCATCGACGTTGTCACCTTCACAAGGGTTTCGGACGCGGATGGAGAGCTTGGAGCGTCCCTTTCGGGACCTCGAGACCGAGCGTTCTCGGGTATTGCGTGAGCTTTGGAGCTTTGACGTGGTCGCCCGAGGGTGTCCCCTCGAGGGCGCGTGCGCGTGCTCCTCAGAAAGTTGACGTTTCGACGCGGCCGCCCGAGGGTGTCCCCTTGGAGGCGTGTGCGTGTGTCCACTTTCGTGAATAGCGTGGTCGAGGTTGGTCTCGTGGTTGATGTCATCGACATTGTTGGAGTCGAGGAGGTCGGCGATGAGCGCACCGGTGACGCCGGGGCGGTCTACGAGCTCGGCGAGCCTTCGAGCCGTGTCCTCTCGGACTGCGGCCTCGGGGTCATTCGCCAGGTCTCGGGGCTGGCTCTCGTTATCACGAGGTTGCCCTTCGAGACGGTGCGCGGAGCTTTGGAGGTCGCGCCTCGAGCTAGTCGCTCGGGCGCCCACGGAGGTGGCGGGGCTACGACTCATCTCTCGAGAGTCGTAGAAGTGAGAAGAAGACTGGTAGAGGGGATGTGTCGCCAAGGTCGAGAGATCCCCTCCTTCTAGCGCCAAAATGTTGTCGCTGTTTTTCGGACAACTATTTAGGAGCCAAAGACGGTTAGACCCAAGGCCGGACCAAGTGGTCTCGTCTTGACTCGAGCGTGTCGGACCCGGTGTCCCGAGTCGTCCCTTAGCTGTGGATGTCCCTTGAGTTCGTCAGAGTACCTGAAAAGGAGTAGAGAACGCGTGAACTACAAAGGGGAAACAGGGGGGGTGCCCCGGTTTACCGCTCCGACGCTCAACATTAGTGTGATTGAGGTGGAGTATAGAGGTTTTAGGGGTGTTTAGAGGCCAAAGCTTGAGAGAAACGAGCGAGGTACGAGTTCGGCAGCGTTTCAGTGCTCAAGAATGGATTACCTGGACCAAAGGGGGTGCCTTGGTATTTATAGGCGGCCAAGGGGTGGTTGGGAGCCCCCTTGGCCGAGTGAACTTGCTTGGTTCGGCCATTGAGTGGCTGGGTCGGCCAATGGCCGAGTGCACATGGTGGTGAGGTTCACTCGGCCATTGGCCGAGTGAAAAGCTTGGGCCGGCTGAGGTTCACTCGGCCATTGGCCGAGTGAACTGCTGGAAGGTTCACTCGGCCAATGGCCGAGTGAACTGCAGGGGCGGCTGGAAGGTTCACTCGGCCATTGGCCGAGTGAACTACTGGAAGGTTCACTCGGCCAATGGCCGAGTGAACTGCAGGGGCAGCTGGATGGTTCACTCGGCCATTGGCCGAGTGAACTGCTGGAAGGTTCACTCGGCCAATGGCCGAGTGAACTGCCTTGGCGGCTGGAGGGTTCACTCGGCCATTGGCCGAGTGAACTGCTGGAAGGTTCACTCGGCCAATGGCCGAGTGAACTGCCTTGGTGGCTGAAGGGTTCACTCGGCCATTGGCCGAGTGAACTGTCCAATGGCCGAGTGAGCCATTTGACCCAGCCAATGGCCGAGTGAGCCATTGACTCGGCCCATGGCTGGGCTTTGACTTGGCCATTGGTTTGGGCTGGCTCCTGGTTGAGTCAGGGTTTCGCCGCCCAAGACCTCGTACTAGCCATGTGGGTCGAAGAGATGCCCTTGTTCCCGTTGGCCCTAGACGGGCCAACAACACTAAACACTTGGACTCAAAAGTTCACAAACCTTTTCCAAGTTTAGCTTAATGCCAACTGACTCCACTAAAGAGTTGACACTGAAAATCTCTCGGTTCAAATGAATTTATATTCTACTCAAGAATTCGACCTAATTATGATGAGCGGATCCACTGAATATTATCTATGTTTACCCTTCATGAATGTCATCAGCTAGTCGGGATTTACTAAATTACCATTTTACCCTTCTAGCTGTTATTTCCTCAACTCCTTTGTCGCTTGTGAATAAGTTAGAAACAATGTATTGACGAGGAGCTAACAAGTCACATTGTTTCATCCAAAAGAGTCAGGACTCAATTTGGACACTGGCCAGTTCATTTATTCACACTCCAAGGAACAAAGCATGAGGTGACATACATTGCATTTCAGCAATCTTGTACATGAATTCCATATCTATGAGAACTTCACAAAGTTACTCATGCCATTCTCACAACTTAGTACTTCACCAATAGGCCCTGTTCGGAATCACATAGTGAGTCCGAACTCTGACTTTCTCAAATGAGAATACTAAGCTGTGAAATGGCATGTCTAATTTCAGGATTAAGGTAAGCATGATGCAATTCATACATAGTGACTTCGAGACATAAGAGGTTAAATGGTTTGTTCTTATCTTGTCTCTAGAAGTGCACTGGTCAATTCAGTACCTTCGGAAGATACCTAGAAGAACTATAGAGTCTCCAACTCTCAATGCCTCATAACCAGACATCATAGATTCTTCTAACAATCATACTGAGGTCAATAGTCCTTTGACCCTTAGATTGCGAATATATCGTTTTAAGCAAACTACGAAGAGTTTGTTCATGCAAATCTACATTTGTCTCTTCGTAAGTTGTTAAGTTTGTTTATGGACTAAAAGACTAAGGTTTTATCATAAAGCTTCAAACAAAGAAAGAATGAATGAACGTTTCAACTTTATTATTAAATGAATAGGCAATTACAAGCAAGAGTCTTCATGAGACTTTATTACATCAAATGTACAAAATAAAGATTACAACTCTTCTTGTGGGCACCATTGACAACAAACTCCCAGTTGACTCAAAGAAGATGTGTGTAGTCTTTCATGCCTAATCCCTCACGATGTTGGTCGAAGACCTTGTTCGCTAGGGCCTTGGTGAATGGATCTGCGAGGTTGTCCACCGTTGAGATCTTCTTCACTTCCACGTCTCCGCGCTGCACGATCTCTCGAATCAAATGGTATTTCCTCTCAATATGCTTAGAGCGCTTATGGGTTCTAGGTTCCTTTGAGTTAGCGACAGCCCCACTATTATCACAATAAAGTGGCATGGGCTCGTCGACGTTTGGAACAACTTCCAAATACTTAAGGAATTTTCTAAGCCATACAGCCTCTTTGGATGCTTCACAAGCAGCCACATATTCTGCTTCCATTGTGGAGTCAGCAATGCAAGATTGCTTAATACTCCTCCACACAACAGCTCCACCATTAAGGATGAACACAGATCCCGAAGTGGATTTCCTGGAATCCTTATCCGCTTGAAAATCGGAGTCATAGTCAGGTCAGTACCTGAGTATGTAAGCATCAAGTTCCTAGTTCTTCGAAGATACTTAAGAACATGCTTAACAACAATCCAGTGCTCGGGTCCAGGGTTGGATTGGAAACGGCTAACTACGCCAACGGCGAAACATATATCAGGTCTAGTGCAAAGCATAGCATACATGAGGCTTCCTACGGCAGAGGCGTAAGGAATTTTCCTCATGTCTTCAATCTCTTGTGCAGTCTTGGGAGACTGGTCCTTAGAGAGTGAAACTCCATGCCTAAAGGGTGTTTGGCCCTTCTTGGAGTCTTGCATCGAGAAGCGATCCATCACCTTATCAATATAAGATGCTTGAGAGAGAGACAGGGTCCGGTTTTTCCTATCTCGAAAGATTTGGATCCCCAGAATGTACGCGGCTTCTCCTAGATCCTTCATATCGAATTGCTTTGCCAGCCAGACCTTAACCTCAGATAACTTACCCACGTCATTACCAATGAGTAGTATATCATCGACATATAGTACCAGAAACACAACTTTGCCTTCGTGTATTAACTTGTAAACACAAGGCTCATCTATTGACTGTTCAAAGCCAAAGCTCTTTATAGTTTCATCGAATCTGATATTCCATGACCTAGATGCTTGCTTTAATCCATAAATGGACTTAAGCAACTCACAAACCTTGGTATCTAGACCTTCTTCCACGAAACCGTCTGGTTGAGCCATGTAAATGCGCTCGTCAAGATTGCCATTCAGAAAGGCTGTCTTGACATCCATTTGCCAGATCTCATAGTCGAGAGCTGCAGCTATGGATAGGAGCATGTGGATGGATTTAAGCATCGCGACTGGCGAGAAGGTTTCTTCATAGTCAATCCCTTCTTGTTGGGTATAACCCTTCGCCACAAGTCGTGCTTTGAACGTCTCGACGTTCCCATCAGGACCCCTTTTCTTCTTGTATATCCACTTACACCCTACGGGTTTAATCCCTTCAGGAAGGTCTACAAGTTTCCAGACTTTGTTGACATACATCGAGTGCATTTCAACTTTCATGGCATCAAGCCAAAGGTTTGATTCAGAACAAGCCATCGCTTGGCTATAGGAAACAGGATCATCCATGTCAGAGACGGCTACAAGAGAGTCTCCATAAGACATGTACCTATCAGGCTTTTGATTAGCCCTCCCACTACGTCGAAGTACTACTTGACGAGATTCTGATGAGTTAGGTTGTGTTTCAGTTGGGGTAAGAACAGTTCTTACAGATGAGGTAGAAGCTTCCTCACCCAAATTTTCTTCAAGCACAATTTTGCTTCTAGGTTTTGCATCCTTCATAAAGTCCTCCTCAAGGAAACGAGCATTCGTGCTAACGAAAGTCTTATCGTCCTCGGGACTATAGAAAGTAAAACCTTTGGTTTCCTTTGGATATCCCACAAACAGGCACAATTCTGACCTACTAGCCAACTTGCTAGTCTTTTGCCTCAGCACGTGTGCAGGGCAACCCCAAATTCGGATGCGGCCAAGATTCACTTTACGGCCAGTCCATCGTTCATAAGGAGTACCAGGAACTGTTTTGGACGGAACTTGGTTCAGAATATAGGCGGCTGTTTCAAGGGCATATCCCCAAAAGGAAAGAGGGAGTGATGAGTAACTCATCATTGATCTAACCATCTCCATAAGAGTTCGGTTTCTTCTCTCTGACACTCCGTTTTGTTCAGGCGTGCCAGGTGCGGTAAGCTGAGAAGCGATACCTTCTTCTTTAAGAAAGTCATCGAACTCTCCAGACATATACTCACCACCTCGATCAGATCAAAGGGTTTTGATCACTTTGCCAGTTTGCTTTTCCACTAAAGCCCTAAAGACCTTAAATACGTTAAAGGTCTCGGATTTGTGTTTGAGCAAATAGACAAAGCCATATCGTGAGTAATCATCGGTGAAGGTAACGAAGTATTCGTATCCTCCACGTGCCTGTTGGTTGAGCGGACCACATACATCAGAATGTACTAGTTCCAGCAACTCATTGGCTCTTCGACCCTTATCGGAGAAAGGTCGCTTGGTCATTTTTCCTTCTATGCAGGATTCACAAGTAGGTAGTGAACCTATTGCAGAGTCTTGGAGTGGACCGTCCCTCACAAGTCTCTTAATCCTATCTAGACTGATATGACCAAGTCTCAAGTGCCAGAGGTATGTTGATTTTTATTAGATCGGAGGATTCAGAAAGTTTGATCCTCTTTGGCTCCCTAATTAGATCGTTATCTATTTCGGTGTCTAAAAGAGAAGGTTGAGTGGGATAGATGTAAAAAAGACCATTCTTCATACATGCATCAGTGACAAAAGAATTAGAAAAAGAAATACGAATTTCATTCTTTATAAACTTTAAATAATAATCTTGCTCGAAAAGTTGAGCAACATATATTAGGTTTTTCCCAAAGGAAGGAACATAATAAACATTATTCAAATTTAAAGTTCGATCTTCAAAAGATAGCATCACGGATCCCACAGCCTTCGCAGACACCACGCTCCCATCACCCCACTTGAAGCAGAAGTCGCCATCCTCTAAGCTTTTGCTTTTCCTAAAACCAATCAAGGAGCAGCAAATATGGTTAGTAGCAGCGGAGTCAATAATCCACGATGATACATTATGAGCTACTAAACAAGCTTCAGTAACAAGTACAATACCTTTAACTTTGGTTTTGAGGTAGGCAGGACAGTTCCTACGCCAGTGACCAGGCTCATTGCAGTGGTGGCACTTGTCTTTAGACTTGTCCACCTTCGGAGCCTTTGGCGCCTTCTTCTTCGTTTGAACCTTAGGTTGGTTCTTCTTCTCGGCATTCCGAGGTCTCTTATTAGATCCAGAGGTGGAGGCAGTAGCATGTACTTCTCCTTGAGCCCTCTTTTTCTTAGTGAGTGCCTCAGCGGTTTGAAGTTCCTTCATGAGCTCGGTAACAGTGTACTCTAGCTTGTTCATGGAATAATTCAACTTGAAGGTATCAAAGGTTTCGGGGAGAGTTTCCAAGATCATATCTATTTTAGTCTCCCCATCAATCTCGGATACAAGGATCTCCATTTCGTTTAGATAGCTAATGATCAGCATCATATGATCTCTAACAGGAGTTCCAGCCTTCATACGACAGTTCATGAATTGTCGGACCGCTTGTTGCCTAGCTTGACATCCATGCCCTCCAAACATCTCATGGAGGTTGTAGAGCATATCGGTGGCAGTTTCGTAATCACGATGTTGTTGTTGCAACACATTGTTCATCGATGCCAGAATATAGCACCTCGCAATCTCATCGGATCGAAGCCAAGCCGCCATGGCGTCTTTTTCCTCTTGCGTCGAATCTTCATTCGTTTGAGGACAGGGGTTGGTGAGAACCCATTTGTGCTTGTCGACAGTAAGGACTATGTCGAGGTTACGTTTCCAGTCGATGTAATTGTCGCCTTCGAGTTTATTCGAGGAAAGAATGGTTGAGAGAGGGTTGAGAGACATATTGCCTATATAAGTTGAAACAAGTTTATGATTAGTCTTTGGTTTAGGATTTACGTTTTATTAAGACTTTTATAAAATCCAAAGGTGTTATAAACCAAACGATAATTTACTCCCTCAAGAGAAGGCAGCAAAAAATCTCCATTTATAAGTAAATGACACATCATTAATGCTAAGCCAAGATGTCAATACATCAATTTTGACTAGCCACCTTTTATATTGGTTTGATCACTCACATCCTTTCGCAGAGCCTCAAGGGAGGATTACTAGGGATTGAGCCTAAGTGTACAACCAACCAGTTTGTCCAAAAGATCAACTTTGAAAAACAATCCCCCAAGGGGAGGCCTTGCCATCATCGTCTCACTCTCGGACGTAGCTCATTGAGCAATGATCGAAGCAATAATGCCTTGGAGTACTCCCATTTAAGTGAGGGTCGCAAGAGCGGCTCTTAGTCCCACGTTAATTGCTTCTTTCATTAGTGTTGGGGATCGTGGGTTACAAACAACAAGTATAACCCTCCCACTTAGTTTTTGAAGTTGGTTCATCGACTCTTATAAGTTCGGAAACAGATTTCCTAGTTAAAGAGCGACAGAGCGGACAACTAGAAGAGAATCCTAGATCGACATGTTCAGAGCAGTATTAGTGCATAAAGGCACAAGGTACATACTCGATCTTTTCCTATTTTCTATTTCGGGAAAGTGCGTGAGGGAAGTGTGAACTTCAACTCACTCGAACACTTGAAAGTTTGAGATTACACATCTTTTATTTTTCAACTTGTCTACAAGGAGACCTCCCACTCAAATTTTTCAAGAGCATATAGATTTTGAACATATGTGATATAGATATAGTTTTGAAAACATTTTGAAAATTTATTTGATTTGGATGACAAAATATTTTCAAGTTTGAAAGTGAAAACGGTTTTTCAAAATTCAAACTAGTTTTGTAAAAATTCAATTTCAATTAAACTTTCAAAAATCAAAACATTTTAATCTTACACATCATGTTTATAATCTTATGAAAAATATTTTTGCTCAAGAAAATTTTCTCATTAGAGTTCTATAACTCATGGTAGTGAGGTTTGAAAATCCGGATTTCTAAAAAACTGGAGTTTCAGGACAGCCGCGCACCTCGGAGTAAAATCGCCATATCTGGCGGCTCCGTTGTCCTTATGAGCCGAAACTGGTGGAATTGGACAGAGGACAGACAGAGCTTTAATTTTATTTAAGAATCATTAAATTTAGATTTCTGAGCAGAGAGTTATGCCACTTTTAATGCGGGTTTACTCCAGCTAGAAGAAAAAGAAATAATTAAAGCTTGGTCCTTTTTAGGTGCGAAAAAGAATCGAGTGTAACGGAACGTTTTATGAAGGTTGTTAAAGCTTTTATTTGTGTTTTATTAGCAAGGTAATAACAAGGCATAAAAAAAATAACAACAAGCATAAATCGATTCAAGTAAATAAAAGAAACTAGCAAGACAATATAACTAGTCACAAAATTTTACTCGAAATTTCTCAAACCTTTAAAACACGTTTTTCAATATAAAAAATAAAAACTTTTAGAACTGATTCTAATGTGTTTTAATATCATCCCAAACTCATAGAAAATCAACATGATTTTTAATTTAAAGGCATGAGCAATAAATTAAAAAAAAAAATCTAAGATAACAATTCTAACTTGTCACAAAATTAGTAAACTTTCAAAAACGATTTTCAAGCTCATATTTTTAAATACATGTACATGCATATCTTTGACCATAGCTCTGATACCATTTATTGGAATCGGTCTAGGGTTTAAGAAAATAATTAACGCTTCGGGAAGCGGCGGAATTTTAAAAATTTTCTTTTATAAGTAAAAACGGTTTTTACTAACCTAGACAAGTGCAAGTACATGTAATTAAAAACTAATATGAGCTAAGAAGTTTACTAACCTTTCTTGAAGCTTGATCTTGGAGAAGCTCTTAGAACGTTGCAACGCTCGTCTCCCCTCGCAGCACGTCCCTATTTCTTTCCTCGGCACCTCGAGCAACCACGAAAGTTTCTATCACTAAATCACTCGAAATAAAGGAATTAGTGAGTGGGCACTTTTAAACACTACGACTTAAGAACGAGTCTTGAAGTCGCAGAGCTAAACACTAGGTCGAGTGAGGACCTAGGTGCCAAGACAAGAAAAATCGAAAATAAATTAGAAAGAGAGAGAGAGAGAGAGGAGTTCGGCCAAGTTCTAGAGAGAAAGTCTCTCAAATCTCTTAAACTTGGATGAATCAAATGTGAGGAAATGAGGCTCCTATTTATAGGAGAGGCTTTACCTTCAATAAGGTAGTTTCCTCTTCTATAGAATATCACATATTCATGAGCAAATATTGCCTCTTTCCCACTTAAGTCACACGGCCAAGGCAGCCTTCTAGAAGGCTTGGATTTGTTTCCTTTTTTGTTCCTTGCCTTGCCTTGACTCTCCTTGGCCGATTCCCTACAAGCATGTGTGGGAAATTTATTTCCTCTTTTTCTTTTCGCAAGTATCTTGATACATTTATGCACAAAATAATCTCTCCTATTTCTCTATAGGGTAGGCGCCCATATTTGTCTAGAAAAGGCTTCTAGAATTTTCTTCACTTGTTCATGACAACATAAGAAAAGACCCATTTAGAATTTTCAATAAAATTCTTATGAAATGAAATTAATTCACCATGCCCAATGATCAAGTCATGGCCGAGTGACATTAAGTCATCAAATGAACTTGTCAAAAAAATTATTGACATTCATTTCACCTTTTGTCTCAAAAGACAAAAATACCCTTTTGACTATTTTCGTTCTTGTTTTGACTTAGCTTCCAGTTTAACTATTCCTATCGATGTGATTCGTGACAGTGACCTCATGGACCCAAATGAACAAAGCTTGAGCTAAACACTTGGACTCAAAAGTTCACAAACCTTTTCCAAGTTTAGCTTAATACCAACTGACTCCACTAAAGAGTTGACACTGAAAATCTCTCGGTTCAAATGAATTTATTTTCTACTCAAGAATTCGACCTAATTATGATGAGCGGATCCACTGAATATTATCTATGTTTACCCTTCATGAATGTCATCAGCTAGTCGGGATTTACTAAATTACCATTTTACCCTTCTAGCTGTTATTTCCTCAACTCCTTTGTCGCTTGTGAATAAGTTAGAAACAATGTATTGACGAGGAGCTAACAAGTTACATTGTTTCATCCAAAAGAGTCAGGACTCAATTTGGACACTGGCCAGTTCATTTATTCACACTCCAAGGAACAAAGCATGAGGTGACATACATTGCATTTCAGCAATCTTGTACATGAATTCCATATCTATGAGAACTTCACAAAGTTACTCATGACATTATCACAACTTAGTACGTCACCAATAGGCCCTGTTCGGAATCACATAGTGAGTCCGAACTCTGACTTTCTCAAATGAGAATACTAAGGTGTGAAATGACATGTCTCATTTCAGGATTAAGGTAAGCATGATGCAATTCATACATAGTGACTTCGAGACATAAGAGGTTAAATGGTTTGTTCTTATCTTGTCTCTAGAAGTGCACTGGTCAATTCAGTACCTTCGGAAGATACCTAGAAGAACTATAGAGTCTCCAACTCTCAATGCCTCATAACCAGACATCATAGATTCTTCTAACAATCATACTGAGGTCAATAGTCCTTTGACCCTTAGATTGCGAATATATCGTTTTAAGCAAACTACGAAGAGTTTGTTCATGCAAATCTACATTTGTCTCTTCGTAAGTTGTTAAGTTTGTTTATGGACTAAAAGACTAAGGTTTTATCATAAAGCTTCAAACAAAGAAAGAATGAATGAACGTTTCAACTTTATTATTAAATGAATAGGCAATTACAAGCAAGAGTCTTCATGAGACTTTATTACATCAAATGTACAAAATAAAGATTACAACTCTTCTTGTGGGCACCATTGACAACAAACTCCCAGTTGACTCAAAGAAGATGTGTGTAGTCTTTCATGCCTAATCCCTCACGATGTTGGTCGAAGACCTTGTTCGCTAGGGCCTTGGTGAATGGATCTGCGAGGTTGTCCACCGTTGAGATCTTCTTCACTTCCACGTCTCCGCGCTGCACGATCTCTCGAATCAAATGGTATTTCCTCTCAATATGCTTAGAGCGCTTATGGGTTCTAGGTTCCTTTGAGTTAGCGACAGCCCCACTATTATCACAATAAAGTGGCATGGGCTCGTCGACGTTTGGAACAACTTCCAAATACTTAAGGAATTTTCTAAGCCATACAGCCTCTTTGGATGCTTCACAAGCAGCCACATATTCTGCTTCCATTGTGGAGTCAGCAATGCAAGATTGCTTAATACTCCTCCACACAACAGCTCCACCATTAAGGATGAACACAGATCCCGAAGTGGATTTCCTGGAATCCTTATCCGCTTGAAAATCGGAGTCATAGTCAGGTCAGTACCTGAGTATGGATTAATTATATATTTTGCATTCAGAGGGACAGAATATCATCTTAGTTTACGGTTTGAATATGTAATATGTATCTGCTGAAGTAGGACATTGCTACAAAATTAACGAATTTATGTCATTAGATAATTCTTGCCTTTTATCAAAATAGTATTATGAATTCTTACACAAGATCAACTGAAATATTTTTAGCTCCATGATAAAAGCATTCAACATTTTGGTTAGTACTTGATTCTGTCTTCAATAAACAAGTTTATCACATTCAAACCTTTTTTAAATAAGGCATAATCTGTGTATCCCATTTTATTAACTTTGAACTTTGTTCATCACATGTAGCGTTTTGGAATTAATATTTTCAGGTGGCGTAGTTTTATCAACAAACTAGGGGAACACAATTTTCATCAATCCTGAATTTTCTGTGGCCAAAACACTTTCATTGTGGTATATACAAATATACATTTATTTGTTTCATTTAAATACATTTAAAACTTATTATTTACATTGTAACATTGTTTTTTATATATAAATCTAAGAATACTGCTTATGCATTAATTCCGCCATCCAAAGGAAGTGATTTATTGATAATTGCTGAATTCATAAATATGACAACGAAGGTATCACATAATTCTTCTTTGTTAACTACCAACTATATGTTCAATTGCTATTTGTATTGTCTAAACAATTAAATGTTAACAGGAGGATAAATCGAGAAATTATTGGATCAAACCGACGGAACTCGTCGAAAATTATGAACAACGTTTCTACTGTAACAGCTATTCAACATGCAAGAAAGGAACTAACATACCGATAAATCAACACTTCACATGCCAAAATTGTAGAACTAAAAAAAGCAAAGTTGTGCCATGGTATATGTGTACTACACATAGTATTTGTTAACATCAATTACAATTGTTTGCTTATATGACATTACAATTTGTAGGTTACACATTCAATTTATCTTGACGGATGGTTCGAACAAGCTGGAAGATACATGTTTTGGGTATATCACTGAAAAGCTTTTGTCGTGCAAGGATAAACAAATATACAACATTCTGGAACAAGTAAAACAATAATATATGCCCGTGTGTATATTTTATCTAAATAATTAATTAAAAAAAATAATGGTTCTCCATACATTGCTATACAGGGTTCACAAAGTGCTTCTTTGAAACCAATATTCAAGGCCGAAGAAGCTATCACAAAATCATTTTTGGTTCAATACGCGAGAAAATTCAATTCAACAGGAATGGAACGACAACTCACTGTCAATCAAGTTTACAAGCTGACCGAGCTTCGTTCTTTCAACCAAGAGATGGAAAACAAAGAAGCACATACTGGTGATGACCAAGACCAACAAGACACCGTCCAAAAGAAAGAGGAAGATCACTCCCCAACAACATCAACCTTTAACAAAAAGCAAAAAAATTGAGTAAAACTTGTCTTCTTAAGTTACTTTTAAACTTTTTAGTTTGTTAATTTTTCCTTCATTCTATTTGTCTATCAAGACACCAAACTTTTAGCTTTTTATTTACTTATGTCAATTTTTTTTTTTTTAAAGTATGTCATTGACTATATATTTCCTTGAAATGTTTGCACTTATTATGAGAGTCTCTCAAAAATTAAGCTCCCTGAGTATTATGTATGGTTGAAATATTTGATATCTTAATATTTATTTATAACCTCATGCTTTGAAGAAAAACTTGGTAAATCAAATCATACATATTTTAATTATTTACTGATTAGAACTACAAACACCACGTGCGAAGCACGTGTTTCAGACTAGTATACACATATATGCCAAAGATGCATATACACATATATTCTTGTTACAGACCAAAATAAAACTAATATGGTTGTATATGTTTATACGTATTCAAACTGATGAAAAACAACTTTCAATATATCTTGATTACCAAAAAAACTAACTAAATTTTTTAAAAATTTGAACACGATTGGATCTGATACCAATTGTTAGATCCGTTTATCACGGATGAAATCCATCATCAAATCATGTTGAATAACTAAGAAAGCATAAAAACAATAGCGGAAACGTACCTGATAAATCCATGACGGTTGGTCTTCTAGATCAATATGTATACTTTAGAGAACCTTTTGTTTCTCTATTGATTCACTCTGACGAAAGGATATCAGAAAGTTAAAAGGTACACTACAACAAATACAACATTTACCGACGATTTTTTTCGTCGCTAAAAACCCCATAATCGTCGCTAAATCTCTTTAGCGACGATTTTAGCGACGATAATAATCGTCGCTAAATGTGCGTGCCTAAATATATTTAGCGACGATTTTTTCGTCGCTAAATAATTACCGACGATATTAGCGACGAGAAAGTCGTCTCTAAATGTCCCGCCGCTCGTTTTCCTCCTCCTCGACGTGAAACGCTCTTTTGCTGGCGCTGAAGTTCTGCAGGCTGCGGCGTCGGAGTAGACTGACTTGGTCCGCCGGGCGTCGTCTGCTGGCTGGCATCGGGAGTCCTCTGATGGCCGCCCGTCGGAGTGTGGACGTCGCCCGTCGGAGTCTGCTGGCTGGCGTCGGGAGTCCTCTGCTGGCCGCCCGTCGGAGTGTGGACGCCGGCCGTCGGAGTCTGCTGGCTGTGGGATGACGGAGCCTGCTGCGAACTCTGCAAAAATTGGGACATGAACGAGCTAAGGTTGAGGCCGGGCACCTGACTCTGTATTGTCTCGGCGAACGCGGCGAGGGTCGATGTCAACACCTCCTGCGAGACATATCCTGGTTGCGACGTCCCAGCCTCCGAACCGTAGACTTCGGCGACTTCAGCCGCCATCCGTGCTACCTGTGGCACCAAACGTTTGACGCCGGTCAAGTGATCAGCCCGCGAACCCATAATATCGCGGATCGCCTGCTGCTCTAGGACGGAAATATCGACGTCCGCTCCTTGTTGCTCAGCCTCCGCTCGCAACGTGTTGAACCTAGCGACCAGTCGATCCTGATATAATTAACTAGTTAGTATCTATTAATCGAAAAATAAGAAAAATAAATGTAAACTTACATAACGTGCGGAGGCTTCAGGAGTCAGCCACTCGGACTTGTCAGACTGATGTTGGCGCTTGTAGTTCGCAAACAAGCTCTCGAAAGCGCCTGTCTCGGCGCTCTTCTGCATGTAAACAAAACTTCAAGTGTTAGATAATTTTAACGATTTGATGTATCATATAAACATAAAACTTACATTCTTCATGCGGTGGGTCGAGAACCCAATCGTCCCCTGTCGAGTCTTCGCCTTCTTCTTCGCGCGATTCGCCTTGTTCTTCGCTTGAATCGCCTGTAATATAAGTAACCGTACACGTAAAGAACAAATCGTTTAATAAAAGGGTAAACACATATTTAACGTAAATGATTTGATTACCTTAAATTCATCGCTCGTATATCGTTGTATCAGCGTCTCCCATTCGGTGTCGAGCTTAACGGTCTTCAGTTTCAGCGACCACGCCACCTGTACGCTGCTCTTGCAGTCGATGTCGAACCATGACCGCAAGGTATGCCTCCAATCGCGAAGACGAGTCTTCGCGTCTCGAATGATTGCCGCATCGACAATCGCCTTCTTCTTCCCGGTTGCATCACCATCGACTCGAATGTCGTACTTGTCTCGAATCGCTGCTCGGATCTCGGCCTCCTTCGCCGGCCCCACATTCGCATTCGTCCACCTTGGGACCGTAGGCGAGATCTTGTCTCGGACGACCAACCCGAGCGTGTTCGCGAACGTCGCGAGATCCGGATCCATCTCGCGCTCTGGCTGCAAGAACGATTGAAACTCCTCGTTATAAACGACGACTTCCTTCACCCCGGGGCACCGTGCACGCTCAGATCGAAGGCCGACCGTCGGCCCACGCACGGCCGGTTCGATATGCTCGTCTTCTTCTTCGACGCCATCACGTACGGGTGCCGACTGGCAATAATTCGGGAGACGGGCTAAGAAGTCATCCCCGCCTCCGCTGCCTCCAGCTCCTGTAGCCGCAGCCATCTGAAATTCAAAATAAAATACGATCCTACTGAAATTTCGGCAGAACCTCCCCTATAAACTTAACAACCCGGCGTCAGCCTTTAACTTTAAAACCAGCATAGAAACATCCTAAAACTAACAATAAATCCAACCTCAGTGGTTCGATCATTTTTAAATCTACAAACAACTAATTAATTTCACATTTTTAGTCATTTCTAACAAAAATTAAATCCAATTTCAATTTCAATCCATAACCAATTAATTAATTTCACATAAACTACCTAATTTTCGTTAAACTAATTCATTAATTTAAGTTTGTTACCTTTAGAGAATCGGTTAGTAATTACCTTTAAACTAATTCGTTAAATTACATTTAATTCATTAATTCATACATAAACTACACAAACTTAAACCATTTTAAATTTTCTAATCGTAATTAACAAAATTACATTTCCTAATTTATTAATCTCTAATCTACTCTACTTATATACATAATTAATCTCTAATCCTAATTTACAATTTTAAATTATCAAACATCCTAAATTATATCGTAATTAAATCCTAAATTATGTAATAATATAAAATATAACTTATATATATATATATATATATATATATATATATGAATATTTATAACACTAAAATAAGCATAATATCACAATTTTTATAACTAATTTAAATAATTTATATTACCTAATATAACTAATTTTATAACTAATTTTTATACATAATTTAAATTACCTAAATTTCATACAATTCCATTTATTTATAACTAATTTAAATAATTTAAATTACCTAATATAAATAACTATATACTAATTAATACAATTCCATTTATTTATATAAAGTTATATATATATATATATATATATATATATATATATATAAATAACTAATATATATAACTAATATATTAATTATATAAATAACTAATAAATATATATATATAAAAAGTTATAAACAAAAAAAAAAAAAAAAACTTACCGGCGGGGATCGTGTGGACGACGAGGACGGTGGACGAGGACGAGGAAGAGCAGCGCTAGCTGCCGGACCGGGGCGGACGAGGACGAGGACGGCGTCGGTGGTGGAGCGGCGATGGCGTCGGCGGCGGAGCAGCGGCAGAGCTGCAGACAGGAGAAACTGTGAGGAGAGAGAGAGATGTGAGGAGAGAGAAGTGAGGAGAGAGAGACTTACCGAGGCGTCGACTGCGTCGGGGCGGCACACGGCGGAGGAGGCGCACGGCGGAGGAGAGAGAGAGAGAGAGAGAGAGAGAGAAGTGAGGATTTTAGGGTTTGGGAGCGAATGAGGGGTCTCGGTCGCGATCTGGTATTTAAAGACATTTAGCGACGATTTAATCGTCGCTAAATGTCTTTAAATTTCGTAGCTAAATCAACTTAAATTTTCAGTTCATAAACCAGGAATTTAGCGACGATTTTCTCGTCGCTAATTGATTTTTACACATGTAGCGACGATAAAATCGTCGCTAAATCATTTCATTTAAATTATTTTGGGGGGATTTTTCCCTCTTTGAATTTCGTTAAAATTCGATATTAATTCGAAACTATTAGCGACGATAATACCGTAGCTAATTGTTTCCCCGCGAACTTAGCGACGGATATAAATAATTAGCGACGATTAATTCGTCGCTAATTATTTTTGCCGCCGAACTTTAGAAGTTTTGGCACCAAATAATTAGCGACGGCTTTAAATTAGCGACGATAAAGTCGTCGCTAATACTTCCGTCGCTAAATGTCATATTTCTAGTAGTGGTAGTACGTGTGACCTAGGGACTAGCCATATTTATAGGCAACCATTAGATTAACCTAGCATGTTTCTTATTTCAGCCCATCACATAAATAAAAACTATAGTGGTCTACACATTAAAGGCCCACAACCTATTAGATACATTAAACACAAATATTCGTATACCAAATTAGATCACTTTTATCGGTCTATCTTCATTGACAGTTCACAACACATAATTATTTAACATATAAGTCAAACGTTGAATTAAGATCCAACATGTTGGATTAAAGATCTAACATCCTCACCTTTTATGCACTAAAGAGTGATCTATTTTAGAATCATGCATGAGATAATGTTGCTCTTATCAAACTATGGTGGAACAATTTCTCTTCTAGACATTCACTCATATTACACACTCAACCACTTAAAGGGACTTTCGAGACAATATTTTTTTTCTAATGACTCCGAGATTTTGGCCAAGTAGGCATGTGGTCAACATTTTCAAATTTGATGTTATATGAATATTTGATAATAAAAAAAGTGTTGTTATAATTCAAAAGTTAATGTTTTAAGAGTGATATCATGAAATTGACCTAGTAGGAATAAAAAGTGTAACAAAGACACAAAGCCTAGTAAATTCTCTAAGTTGCTCACAAAGACACAAAGCCTAGTAAATTCTCTAAGTGGCAACACAACTCTTGAGTGAAAATCGTCGTCTGACTCATGCACAACTCTTCTACAAAATCGTTGCCATGTTGTAATTTCATGATGAAGCACATAAGAATGAATAATAATTAGGGAACAAAAGTCATGAATCAAATGGTAATCCCATGCACAAAGAACCTCTTCCCATTGTACTCGATCACTCTGGCCTCAGCTCCAACAAACCAAATATGGCCTTCAAAATTCAAAATTCCCTTCACACCCGCAGTCTCGAACACAAACCCGAAAAGCCTGAAAGCCCTGTCCAGCTGTCTCATCCCACTCATCACCATCTCTTCCTGCCCTGAGCTCAAAACCCTCCCCGCGAATACCCGAAACCCATGACTTCCCTTGTCGTAAAACCCGCCGCTGAGATCGATCTCGATGTCCCTCACTTGCCCGAAGAGGTAGTTCAAGAGGAGCGTGAACAAGCACCGAGACGGGTAGCCCAAGAAAGTGGTGAGGATCTTCTTGACCTCGTACTCGTGCTGCTTCGCTTCCCTGTACCCCACGACCGTCCTGTCCATCGACACGTCCTTTATGTGGGAAAGCCCTTCCTTCATCGCCTCGAGCTTCGCCGCGTGGCTTATTAGCAAAGACTCGCCCCTCAGGCACACGATCAGGTCTTTGAACATCAATCGCACATCCTCCCAGCTCCGACGGGGATGATCTAAAACAAGTTTTTCTTTTAGCTTTCAGTTTATTCAACTGAAATACTAGTTGTTTTTGGGTTAGCGGGTAATCGCACCTTTAGGAGGATTGGAGAGGGAAGGCCAGCGGGTGGGTTTAAGCTTCATCCAGGAGGTGGCAGCAGAATCGGGGTCGGCCTTCTCGTCCCTGAGCACTGCGAGGCAGTTTTTGAGTATCTGTCGCCCCATTTGGGTCCCTTTACTTGGGGCTAGCGAGTCGAGGAAGTCGAGCTCTGGCCTGAGGGAGTTGAGGACTGCCTCGAGCGTGTCGACCCAAACGCGGTGCTGGGTCACCTCTCGGCACGCCGCGGTGCGGATCACCTTCCTCTGCTGCGCCGTGATGCCCATGAAGTTGGCCACTTGGGTGAGCGAGCCCAGCGTGGCTGGCTCTCTCTCGCCCGTCCTCGTGAAGCACGGCCACGGAGTCAGCACCGGCCGCGACCCGATCAGGACCCTCGCCGCCGACTTGAACTCCCTCATCTTCTTCTCCACTCGCTCGTCCACCACGATCGAGCCGTCGCGGATGTCGAAGAGCCTCCCGTCCACGGAGTCCACGTGGCGTAGCAGCCGCGAGAGTCTCGCCACCTCGGCGAAGGCCTTCTCGCGGCAGTTCGAAGAGGACCAGAGCTCTTCGTGGAGAGAGTGCTTAAACCTGTGATATGGCGCTGTCCTGAGCCACAGCTTCTCTACTCGTTTCCTCATCATTTGCAATTGATCGAACAGTTGGCGGGCACAGCTGCAACGAGATTGAAAGAAGAGAGGACGAGGTGGTTTTGACTTTAAGTAGGCAGCCGATTCGTTTGCTCGACTGCGTTCGCACGAGTATAGCAACGGTGAAACGGGGCGGGACGGGCTGAGAGTATATTCAAGTTTTGTAAAACACTGATTCTAGTACTTTCGAATCATAATTCGCAAAATGATACTGTTTCTTTTTATTTATGACTTTTTAATATTTATTTTATAAAAACTAGACATGTGCACGGTCCGGTCCGGTCTAAAACCGGCCAAAAAACCGGACCGGACCACTCAAAACGGTCCAAAAAATTCAAACCGGACCGGATAAAAAAACTGTAAAAACCGGACCGGACCGGACCGTTTTGAATCGTTTAGATCGGACCGGACCGTTTTAAACCGTTTAGACCTGACCGTTCTAAACCGTTTGGACCGTTTTGAACCGTTTTACATAATAAAAAAAAGCATTAATTTTCCACCAAAACAAAAACATAGTCATGTATAGGTGGGAAATACATGCACAAATGACTAATTTGGCTAATTGGACATTAATTTTTTTTTTTTTTTTTTATAAATAAACCGGTGCAGTCCGGTTTAACGGTTTTTTTAAAATAAAAAAAAAACGTACCGGATCGTTTGTAATGAGTAGACCGGACTGGATAAAAGAAAGCCGTTTTAAACCGGACCGGCGGTCTAAAAATTACCGGTCTGGTCCGATTTACGGTTGTTTTGCGCCGCCCTAATAAAACGTTGATTGTAGTCCAATATCAAAATATCGAAACCAATACCGATACCGAAGTTTTGATTTTGATGATATATTGAGTATTGATGGATATTTTATAGCAATTTCAATACCGACTACCGATGATATATTGACTACGGACGAATATATTGATAAAAATCATATAAAAATAGATATAATGTATATATAATTTAATGTTACATAGAACAATTATATTTTAAAATATATATATATATATATATATATAACACATATATATATTTATATCTATAACACATCTATATATATTTATATCTATAAATATATGTAATAAATGAATATATAACATTTATTTGAATTTTGAACAATTGATTTTAACTTGAAACAAGAAAATGCAAAAATAAAAATAAAACATCTTTGATGTTATTTAGCTAACAAATAAGTTTACCTTATTGTGAAATTAAAATTGAAAGAAATCACTTCATATAAACCTACGCGGTTCTATGAATTTTAATAGCAACAATGGGTCTTCATCGGCCCAAGAAATCAAGTTTAAATTTTGGGCATGTTTAGAGCTATAAAATCAATATTTAAACTTTTCTATGTTGGTTATTGTAGTAGTGTTTCTATAAATATCGGTATTTTGGGAATAAAAACGATATTTAAGTTGTTATAGTAATTTTTATACCGAACTTACCATTTCTTCTTGATATCGGCGATATATCGGGATATATCGTTGGTATTTTGAACCTTCATTGAACAAGTATTTTGGGTTACATTTGACATGCCTAAACATAAATCTATGTCTAGATAGGGACAAGGCCAGTTTTGAGCAAAAAAAAAAAAAAAAACGAGGCCAGAGTTTTCGTTTAAAATAATATAATTTGGGAATTTTATATAATTTAATTGTTTGATTCTCATTAAACTTATATACACATTTTTAAAAAGGATATTAAGGGTTTATTATATAAGTATGACACTTTTGTGGTGATTTCGTTTGAGTTATTTTTTGGGA
Source organism: Urtica dioica subsp. dioica (assembly GCF_054948205.1). Taxonomy (NCBI): domain Eukaryota; kingdom Viridiplantae; phylum Streptophyta; class Magnoliopsida; order Rosales; family Urticaceae; genus Urtica; species Urtica dioica. Next base: position 7,117,102 of record NC_142762.1, read on the forward strand.
GGTTTTAGGTCAAATAATTCACGTCTTTTTAAATGTAGTCAAACTATTAATATATTTAAAACAATGGGCAGTTGATTAAAATAACATTATAATATTCCAATAATACTCCAAACAACAAAATCAATAAATATATATTTATAATTTTAATGCTCGTTGTAGATAATACTTACGGCATAGGTTAACAATATTAACTGTCAGATATCACATCAAAAGTAAATATTAGTTTCTTCTTCAATTAATCAAATAGTTAGTAACATTAACTTTAACAAAGTTAATGTTTAACTGTCAGAGTAAATACGTAGAGAGTTCGAGGCCGGTGAAGTTGGGTCAATACCCATAAGTCAACTACCATTGGTGTTAACTCTCGGTTTCGGGCTAATACTTGATAGTCATTTGCGGTTCGACCCAGGGCCGGACCTTGAGGTCGTATGTAGGATAATATCGTCAAACGCCTGAGACCACCGACATTTTGGGTAGTCGGGGGTTTTTGGGTTCATCCCCTGAGAAGGAAGCAAACAATTAACTAGAGGGGTGTAGGAGGTTTCCATTGTTCCCATTTTTTGACGCTCAACAATAGTATTGGTGTAATGTTAAACAGGAAGGAGAAAACGTCCTCTTTAGCTTGGAGGCATTGAGTGATTTTGAGAGAAAGTATAGGTGCTCCCTAGTAAGGAATGACTTATTAAATGAAGGGTAAGGGGTCCATAATTATAAACATATGGACCCAAGTGTTGGAATTGATCTAGGGTTTAAGAAAAAACTTTAATGCTTCGGGTAAGCGGCAGAATTTTAAAAATTTTCTTTTGACAAGTAAAACGATTTTACTAACCTAGACAAAGAGCAAGTACGTGTAAATAAAAACTATTATGAGCATTATAAATTTACAAACCTTTTTAGAAGGTTGAATGTTGAGAAGCTTTTGGAAAGTTGCAACGATGTCCTTTTGACCTAAACCCGGTGGCATTGGAAAGAGGACAGACATATCTTTCGTTTGATTAAAGAATCATTAAATTTTGAAATCTGAGCAGAGAGTTATGCCACTTTTACTGCCGGTCGAAGAAAACAGAAATAATTAAAGTTCGGTCTTTAAGTGCGTAAAAAGAATCGAGTGTAACAGATCGTTTTAGGAAGTTGTTAAAGCTTTTATTTGTGTTTTATTAACATGGTAATAACATGGTATAAAAGAAATAACAACAAGCATAAAACGATTTAAGTAAATAAAAGAAGCTAGTGAGACAAGAAAAGTAGTCACAAAATTTACTCGAAATTTTCTCAAACTTAAGAACACGTTTTTTAATATAAAAAATTAAAAACTTTTAGAACTGATTCTAACGTGTTTTAATAACATCGCAAACTCATAGAAAATCAACATGATTTTTAATTTAAAGGCACGAGCAATAAATTAAAAAAATGTAAGAAAACAATTCTAACTTGTCACAAAATTAGTAATCTTTCGAAAACGATTTTCAAGCTCATAATTTTAAATACATGTACATGCATATCTTTGACCATAGCTCTGATACCATTTTTTATTGTTGATCTAGGGTTTAAGAAAAAATTTAACGCTTCGGGTAAGCGGCGAAATTTTAAAAATTTTCTTTTGACAAGTAAAACGATTTTATTTGTTGTCGCACGAAAATGAGCAACGATTAAATACCTCGGGCGGTTCGATCCAAGGCCGGACCAAGTGATCGCGCCCGGGCCAAAAATGGGAGCTCGTAGACGAAGCTGCACCCTCCAAACCCTGAGGTGTGTTTTGGGGGGTGTGACCGTGCCAAAGGTTGGCTGCCTACGTACCCTTTAGTCGGGATCAGGTCAGAACGTAGTTCAATTTGTGTATTTGAGGCTATCTTGGGCTCAGTGGCTTTTGGAATCCAAGGCTTTAGAGTAGGACCCGGCTCGTAGCTTCTAGTGAAGACTTTAGAGGGGTCGTGTTATCGTAGCTCGGAGTTCTAGCTCAAGGACCAAGATGCCGGCGGAGCGGTGTGTACCGCAGAAGCTCGGGTCACAAAAGAGGAGCGCGCTCCCTCTCGTGGAGGGGGGTCCTTGTGTTTCTGAGCCGAGGGAGGAGGAGTGTGCGCTCTTGGAAATATCACAAGAGGGCGAGAGAGAATTCTCGAGAGAAGAGAAGTATTGTTGGCGTCAACCAGGATGTAGGTTGTGTCAAAAAACCGGGGGTCCTTTTCCCTCCCCAAGGGGGGGGGGGGTATTTATAGTTGTGGAGAGAGGCTTTGGGCCGGCCCCTTGAGGCCCACCGGGTGGCCAGGAGCGGGGCGCGCGAGGCCTTGCGCCCAAGAGGGCGCAGGGCGCGCGGGATATGTCGCCTGATTGGGCGCGGGGCGTGCCGGGCGCGGGATTTGGCTAGGCGCGGCGTGCCCGACAGCGGGTGTGCCTGGCCGAGGTGGCACGAGTGCTCGACCGAGGTGGCCGAGGTGGCAAAGACGCTCGGCCGAGGTGGCCGAGGTGGCAAGGACGCTCGGCTGAGGTGGCCGAGGTGGCAAGGATGCTCGGCCGAGGTGGCCGAGCTGGCAAAGACGCTCGGCCAAGGTGGCCGAGCTGGCAAAAATACTCAGCCGAGGTGGCCGAGCTGGCAAAAAACACTCGGCCGAGGTGGCAAGGACGCTCGGCCGAGGTGGCAAGGACGCTCGGCCGAGGTGGCCGAGGTGGCAAGGACGCTCGGCCGAGGTGGCAAAGACACTCGGCCGAGGTGTGTGCGGGCCGGGAGGCCGGGGCGCAGGGTGCGTGCGAGCCAGGCGCGCTAGGGCGCGCCGAGGCCTGTTGGGCCGGGGGCGCAGGTGCACGCGCGCTGGCCGTGCCGGGCCGTGGGTGCGTCAAGGCACTCGGGCCTGGTGGGCCGGGGCCCGTTGGGCTTCCGGCCGGCAAAGCTCGGCCGGCCTTGAATCGTTTTTGAATTTCCGGTGTCCCGAAAACGACCAGTAACATTAGCCCCCCAAGTTTACGGCTTACGGGATGTAAGTCGTGAACTTCAGAAAAGAAAAGGGCATTGAGGTGATTTCACCTTCGATCACGCGTGACCGTACGCACACATATCTTTTTCTCTCCTCTTTTTTTTTGATGGTCGGACCCTTGGGGGCCGGACCGGGCCGGCCGAGCAGCAAGACCCGCGCGCGGCCTAGTGCTGGGGGACTGGCGCGCGCGCGAGGCCGGCCCGCGGGCCGGGCCTTGCGTCGCGCGCGCAGGGGGGGGGGGACGGGGGGGGGGGAAGGAGCAGGGCTTGCTCCTTCCTCTCCTATAAATAGGAGAGCCCCCGCCCTTTCTGTTCACACTGGCATCCTGTGGGTAATCGGAAAATTCCTTTGAGTTTGAAATTTCCCCTGGGCAGCCGACTTTTTTCCTTTTTTAATGGGGAGCGAGCTTGTTTCCCATGTTGATGATCCCGAGGTTGATCCTTCCTACCACCTCCCGAATTGTGGAGGGGCGGCCAAGGGTCCCTTTGAGGAACTCGACATGATCCCCATCTTTGTCGAGGAAGACTCTAGCGCGGCCGACAAATGACTCGCGGAGTTGGAGACCGACGCCGCGGCGATAGCGGAGCTGGCGGGGCCCGGGAGCGGCCTACCGACAAGGTGCGGCCCCGAAGGGGAGGACGAAGGGTCCAAGGACCCGCGTTCGTCACGGTTGGTGATCAACCTGGCCTCCCGCGAGGCGTCCTTTGACGCCCCCCCTGCTCAAGCAGCGGGGTGAAGCGGTGGTGAGTGCCGAGCTCCCCCGGGCGTCTAACTTGGACGCCTCGGGTGTCGAGCTTGCGATAGTGCCGTCCGAATCTTTTTTGGACGAGATTTACTCCGACGATTCCCAAGGGTCGGGCTCAGAGGGCCCTGAAGAGGACTTGGAGGCTCCTCCCGCGATGGGGGATGAGAAATGCAACGGGAAGGCGTTGGCGACGGCCTGGCCGGCCTTCGAGTCGGCGGAGGCTTCGGGCTACACTTATTCCCGGTCACTGGAGAGGACTCGTATGTACGGAGTAGGCGACTCTGTCGCCCCCGTCGGCTTAGACTGCATGGGAATCGATGCTGCGAGCACGCTCACTTCCCGAGTCTTCAGCACGCTTCGGGAGACGTATAGCATTCCTCCCTTGGTGGGATTGCTTAGACCTGCCCCCGAGGACAGGCCCTCTTGTCCCAGGGACGGGTATGCAGCCGTGACGATCGGGAGTCTTGTCTGCGGGTTGTGTCTCCCGCTTCCCATGATCGTTCAGCAAATCTTGACCCGACTAGGGCTCCACGCATGTCAGATGAGCCCGGTGTTCTTCCGCCTGTTGGCTACATGCTTCATGGAGTGGCACTGCCAGACGCAGCGTGCCATGACCGTGGACGACTTCCGCAATCTGGTTGCCGTCTTCCCGGCGCCGGGGCAGCCGGGATTTCATATGGCCCGTGCTCGGGGCAACGTGAGGCTGGTCGAAGATTGTGACCCGCCTAGCCGCCGGGCGTGGGTGTGGGTCACCTCGGACGCTTTTGGTGAGGCACCCCTTCGCTTCGGCCGTCTGGCCGATTTTCCAGCGGACGAGGGGGCAGCGGAGCTCCCCTTTGTGAGAGAAATATCAGGAATGTCGGAAGCCCGCAAGGCCGGCGAGCGGTTCCGTTCCCCCGAGCTGATGGCGCTCACCGGGTGGTTCCCGCCCTTTGCTCCGGGCACGGAGGAGGCGCTCCGGGCAAGCAGGCCCCCGAGTCCCGTGGCTCAACTAGTCGCTCCTGCTTCTCGAGGTAGCTTTACGGTTTTGTAAAACTTTTTGTTTTGACAGGAACCTGACCTTCGCTGCTTTGTTTTGTGTAGCTGCAAAGAGGCGAGCTAGGAGGCTGGCCCTCGCTTCTCAGGACCCTGAGTCAATGGCGGAGATTCGCTCTAGGGTCGCTGACCGCAAGGCAAAGGGAGAGCGCGTCGAGACTGCCGGTCTAGTCGAACCGGAGTCTCGGGCTTCTTTGAAGAGGGCTTCGACATCGGCACCTCCCGATGAGCGCTCCGAACCCAAGAGGGCGCACTCGGCGGTGGAGCTGGAGGCGGTAGAGGCTCGAGGGGATTGTTTCCGCCACCTCAAGGGATCCCCACTATCCTGGTGGAAGGGCGTGGTATCGAAGGGCGACATCGCTTTCTTCCAGGCGGGGGTTACCGACGCTCAGAGGGTCAGTACTTCTGTTTGTTTCGTCGTAAGTGTAGGTTTTAGTTTTAACCCTTGCTTCTTTGTCATCGCAGGCGTATGCGAGGGCCGTGCGAAGCGACATGATTTTGCATGACTTCATCCGGCGCTTAGGGGCATCTCAGGAGGAGCTCGCCCGGACGAAGGCTAGGTTGGCTCAGGTCGAGCGAGGTTTGCACCCGGGGGCGGAGACCGAGACGCTTCGAGACCAGCTTCGTGAGGCCAGGGTGGAACTCCAAATCGTCGAAGGCCAGCGCGACAGAGCCCAACTGTCAGTGGCCAAGATGGCGGGGGAGCTCACCGAAGAACGGCGAGCTTGCGAGGTAGCGACCCGATCAGAGGAGATTTTTCGCACTGAGGTTACCGACCTTCGGAGAAAACTGGACGCTCGATCCGATGCCTTGGAGACGTTGCACCGCCAGCTTACTACGAGCGAAGCGGCGCGTGTTAGGGCGGAGCACGAGCGCGACTATCTGGCGAAGGAAAACGCTCGACTCTCGTCCCAGCTTGCTGAAGCGGAGCGAAGAGCGTCCGACTTGCAGGATGACAACGACATATGGACCGAGGAAGCCCGTCGTGTCGGAGCGGTGGAATTTTGAGACGCGACCGCGACCGAGAACGAGGCCCGGGGGGTCACTTTTGACTTCTTCGATACCTTGTTCCCCCTGCTGGACGAGGGTGCTCCTTGAGCCGAGTGGCTTTCTTTTTCAGCGCGTATGTTTAGCGCTTTGCTTTCTTTTCCTTTTTCTAGGATTTTATTTATTTTTCACGCACTTTTTGTTCAACACGTGTTTATCAGAGCCGTGGCTCTTTTTATTTATGAGATATTTTTGTTGCTTTCATGTTGAATGCCTATCTCATTTTTCGAGTAATTTTCACTCGTGTATGCCTTCTTTGCGGGCTAATCGTGGCCCGAAGAGCTTGTATCCTTGCCAATAGTTTTGGCAGGTTCTGCGTCCTTAGCTGGGATTCGTCCTCCGCCCATTTTGTCGTTACGACTCGTCGTCGTTTAAACGTTCAGTGTGAGGGGGTCTTCTTGCCCAGCTAGGCGATTGGCCGACCCGTGTTTGAATGGTGGTATCGGCCTGTCGGGTTAGGCCGACGATTCAGCGTGCCTACTGTGGTCGTGGCCTAATGACTTCACTTCGTGCCTTCCGACGATCGAAGAGGTCGTACCGGGTAGTTCCCAGGGGCTCTGCGTTCTTGCCTTTGGCGACTAGACGTGCATGTCGCGCCGGGTTGGGCTGGCGTCTTTTGGAGCCCGCGCTTTTAAGCGACGAGCTCGCCGGGTTAGGCCGGCGTCTTCGAGCTCGCGCTGCTTGAGCGACCGAGCTCGCCGGGTTAGGCCGGCGTCTTTGAGCTTGTGCTGTTGAGCGATCGAGCTCGCCGGGTTAGGCCGGCGTCTTCGAGCTCACGCTGTTTGAGCGACCGAGCTCGCCGGGTTAGGCCGGCGTCTTTGAGCTCGCGCTGTTTGAGTGACCGAGCTCGCCGGGTTAGGCCGGCGTCTTTGAGCTCGCGCTGTTTGAGCGACCGAGCTCGCCGGGTTAGGCCGGCGTCCTTGAGCTCGCGCTGTTTGAGCGACTGAGCTCGCCGGGTTAGGCCGGCGTCTTTGAGCTCGTGCAGTCGAGTGACCGAGCGTTTATGGTGCGCCGGCTGAGCCTGACATCTTTTGGGTTCGTGCCCTGTAGCAAGCGAACGGAGGTGCGCCGGGTTAGGCCGGCGTCATTTTAGTGTTCGCGCCCTTGAGCGTCGGAACGTAGGTGCGCCGGGTTAGGCCGGCGTCTTCTTAGTGTTCGAGCCCTTGAGCGTCGGAACGTAGGTGCGCCGGGTTAGGCCGGCGTCTTTTTAGTGTTCGCACCCTTGAGCGTCGGAACGTAGGTGCGCTGGGTTAGCCCGGCGTCTTTTTAGTGTTCGCGCCCTTGAGCGTCGGAACGTAGGTGCACCGGGTTAGGTCGGCGTCTTTTTAGTGTTCGCGCACTTGAGCGTCGGAACGTAGGTGCGTCGGGTTAGGCCGGCGTCTTTTTGGGCCCGCTCACCCTGGAGTGAGCGAACGCGGGTGCGTCGGGTTAGGCCGGCGTCTTTTGGGCCCGCTCACCCTAGAGTGAGCGAACGCGGGTGCGTCAGGTTAGGCCGACGTCTTTTGGGCCCGCTTACCCTGGAGTGAGCGAACGCGGTTGCGCTGGGTTAGGCCGGCGTCTTTTGGGCCCGCTCACCCTGGAGTGAGCGAAAGCGGGTGCGTCGGGTTAGGCCGACGTCTTTTGGGCCCGCTCACCCTGGAGTGAGCGAACGCGGTTGCGCCGGGTTAGGCCGGCGTCTTTTGGGCCCGCTCACCCTGGAGTGAGCGAACGCGGGTGCGCCGGGTTAGGCCGGCTTCTTTTTGGCCCGCTCACCCTGGAGTGAGCGTATGCGGGTGCGTCGGGTTAGGCCGACGTCTTTTGGGCCTGCTCACCCTAGAGTGAGCGAACGCGGGTGCGTCGGGTTAGGCCGACGTCTTTTGGGCCCGCTCACCCTGGATTGAGCAAACGCGGGTGCGTCGGGTTAGGCCGACGTCTTTTACTCAAACCATATTGCGCTGGGTTAGGCCGGCGTCTTTTGGTGTTTGTGCCCTGAGGCTAGAGAACCTTTGTTTGGCTCAAATTTGGCCTTTTTCGGGTTTGAGGCAGCGCCTTTACGCGACTTACATGCGTCTCGGAAGACGTCTTTCACCTGCGCCATTACGCGTCTTACGGCACGCCGGGAAGGCCGACGTTTTACTCGAACCCGTATGCACGAAGGGCCGTCGGGGTCCGAGATTCCTAAGTCTGTATCCCCATGGGGGACTTAGGCCTTTTGCGTCGGGTTAGGCCGACGTCTTTGAGCTCGTGGGTTGAGCGACCGAATTTTTGCGTCGGGTTAGGCCGACGTCTTTTCTCGGACCCGTATGCCTAATGGGCCGTCGGGGCCCGAGCTTCTTAAGCCTTTGTGTCCCGTGAGTGGGGGGCTTAAGGTTTTTTTTTATATGCCGTAATTTCTTGAGTGTACGCCTCAGGACCCATAGCCCCCCGAGTTTTTAGTTTACAGGTCGTGCCATGATGACTAAAAACTGTGATAAAGTGGGTGAAAAGACCGTAAACTTTATTTTTTTATCACGTTTTGCTAACAGAGAACATCCTTGAATAGTGGCGCGTAGGCCTTATTGAATAAGGGAAATCAGAGCAATAAATGGGGATACTTGGTCACTGGTGGTACTGCCTCAAGTGCTCGGCGTTCCACGGGTGCCGGGTTGGAGTTCTGTCCGTGTGTTCGATGTAGTAGGTTCCGTCGTGTATGACTTGTCGAACTCTGTATGGTCCTTCCCAATTTGGGCCAAGGACCCCGGCGCCTTGTACTTGGGTGTTTTGGAACACGCGCCTGAGTACAAGGCTGCCGACGGCGAAGATCTGCCTTTTGACTTTGGCGTTGTAGTATCTCTCAACCTTTCTCTTTTGTGCAGCGAGTCTAGTGAGGGCCTCGGATCTTTTCTCGTCGATTAGATCCAGTTCGAGGCGCATGGCCTCATCATTTTCTTTTTCGTCGAAAGTGTCGACCCGATAGGTGGGGACTTCCGTTTCCACGGGGACCACTGCTTCAATCCCAAAGGCTAGGGAGAAGGGGGTCTCTCCGGTGGCGTTTCGAACGGTCGTTCGATAGGCCCATAGGATGAAAGGCAATTCCTCAGCGCAGGCACCTTTTTTGGCTTCGAGCTTTTTCTTGAGGTTGCTTTTAATTGTCTTGTTGACGGCTTCCACTTGGCCATTAGCCTGTGGATGTCGCAGGGATGAGAATGTCTTGCTTATCCCTAACTGGACGCAGATATCCCTAACCCTCGCGTTGTCGAACTGCGCGCCGTTATCGGTCACGATCGATGCGGGGATGCCGTGGCGGCATATTATGGACTTCCAGATGAAGTTTGTAGTGTTGGCCTCGGTGATCCTGGCCAGAGGCTCGGCTTCGACCCACTTAGTGAAGTAGTCGATAGCGACGATGGCGTATTCGTATTGCCTCGGGGCTTTGGGAAGCTTACCGATAATGTCTACGCCCCATTTTGCAAAGGGGTGAGGAACAACGATGCTACTCAGGGAAGATGGCGGTTGACGTGGAACGTTGGAGAAACGTTGACACTTGTCGCACTTTCTTGCCCAGTCGTAGGCGTCTTTTTTCATCGTCGGCCAGAAATAGCCTTGTCGAAGCGCTTTGAGCGCGAGGGACCTCCCAGCGGCGTGGTTCCCGCAGAGGCCTTCGTGGATCTTGCGCAGGACCTTAGTCGACTCGACGCTGTTGAGACATCGGAGCAGCGGGGTTAAATACCCGCGCTTGTATAAGGCTTCTCCTCTCAACACGTATTTGGATGCGAGGGCTTTCAGCCTTTCGGCTTCTTTGCGGTCTTCGGGAAGTACCCCTTTTCGCAAAAAAGTCCGTAAGCGAAGTCATCCAAGTTGGATGAACGGCGCTCTCAATCGTTCCAACCTCGTCACGTGAGACGGATGGTCGCGAGAGAGACTCGATTGGGATAGTTCCCAACCCGTCTTCGGTGATACCGGATCCGAGGCGTGCTAAGGCGTCAGCCTCGGAGTTCTCTTCTCATGGGATCTGGATGATCTCGAACCAGGAGAAGGCATCTAGCTTGGCATTTGTGTTTGCCAAGTATGCGATCATGTTAGGCTCTTTGGCAACGTAGTCACCTTTAACCTGATTTACGATCAGCTGCGAGTCACAGTGTATTCGTAAATTCTGTGCGTTGAGCTTTTGAGCGAGCTCTAGCCCTACTATGAGGGCTTCGTACTCGGCCTCATTATAGGAGGCCTGGAATCCGTAATGGAGAGCGTAGGGTAACTTTTCCCGGTCGGGATTCGTTAGAATCACGCCGGCGCCTGCTCCTTGGGCATTAGATGCTCCGTCTACGTGTAATTCCCAGATGGGACCCGTAGGGTCGACCTTTCTCTTTCGAGCCGACAAGTCGTCGGTCGAGTCGTCTTCTGCTCTTCCCATGTCGGGAGTGTAGGAGAATTCTGCTACGAAATCAACTAAGGCTTGAGCCTTTATTGATGGTCTCGGGTGAAACTCAGTCCCGTACTCGCTCAATTCTTGGGACTAGATCGCCATGCGAGTCGATGTTCCTTTTTGAAGAGCTTTACCGATTGGGTGTCTTGTTCGGACAACGATTGGGTGAGCCTGGAAGTAGGGGCGTAGCTTTTTGGCGGCTACGAAGAGAGCGAGAGAGAGCCTCTCTATCTCTGTGTACCGCGTTTCGGCGTCGAGTAGGGCTTTGCTCACATAGAAGATGGGCCATTGAGCCCTATCTTCTTCACGGATTAGCACAGCGCTTACAGCCCGTTCGGAGACGGCGAGGTAGACGTAGAGCGTCTCGCCTTCTTTTGGCTTGGAGAGGAACGGCGGTGTCCCGAAGTAGGCTTTGATTTCTTGAAAGGCCTTCTCGCACTCATCCGTCCATTCAAAGCCGTCCGTCTTCTTTATCGCCTTGAAGAACGGTTGACACTTGTCGGTTGCTTTGGCCACAAAACGCGAGAGGGCGGCAATCCGACCGGTCAGACTTTGGACTTCCTTGACACGTCGCGGAGACTTCATGTCAAGGAGTGCCTTGATTTTCTCGGGGTTCGCTTCGATACCTCGACGGCTAACTATGTTGCCTAGGAACTTCCCGGACTCGACCCCGAACACGCATTTGTTGGGGTTGATCTTCATTTTGTACCGGCGGAGGATTAAGAACATCTCCCTCAGGTTGTCTACGTGATTGGTGGCCAGTAGGCTTTTAACGAGCATGTCGTCCACGTATACTTCCATGGTCTTGCCGATTAGGTCGGCGAAGATCCGGTTTACCAATCGTCGGTATGTAGCTCCTGCATTCTTAAGGCCGAAAGGCATGACTTTGTAGCAGTAAAGGCCGCGATCAGTGACAAAGGTTGTCTTGATCTGATCGGGCTCATGCATTCGTATCTGGTTATAGCCCGAGTAGGCGTCCATGAAACTTAGGAGTTCATGTCCTGCCGTGGCGTCGACCAGTTGTTCGATGCGTGGGAGTGGAAAGCAATCTTTCGGGCAGGCTTTGTTAAGATCTTTGTAATCTATGCAAATGCGCCACTTCCCTTTAGGCTTTTTGACCATGACCACATTGGCCACCCACTTTGGGTACTTGGCTTCTCGAATGAAACCAGCGGAGAGAAGTTTTTCGACTTCCTCGTTTATCGCTAGGTATCGTTCGGGGTTGAACGCACGTCTAGCTTGTACCTTTTCAGTGATAGTTTTATCGTCGTTCAATCGGTGCACAATCACATCGGGGTCTATGCCGGGCATGTCTGCATGTGTCCACGCAAAGACATCCTTAAACTCCCGAAGGAAGGACGCGAGTTGAGTTTTGATGGCGAGAGGGGGTTGTGCACCGATCTTCACCACCTGGTCAGGTTTAGCTTCGTCGAGAACGATCGAAGTGAGATCATCGGAAGTGTCAACTTTCAACCTCTCGACATCGTCGCGGGGGTCTAATTCCTCGAGTTGCCGTGCGTCTTTCTGATCACACGGGTAGTCGTCTTCCAATTGATAGATCGTGTTAACCCTTTTTTCAGCGGGCTTGCCGTCCACGCCTTGGACGTAGCATATCCTCGCTTGGGTTTGATCACCGGCCATGACGCCAATTCCCTCTTCGGTGGGGAATTTCACTAGCGGGTGATAAGTGGACGTGATAGCCCTCAGTCTGTTCAACGTGGGTCACCCAATGATAACATTGTAGGGCGACTCCTGGTCGACCACAAGAAAGGGGACCATGTGAACGACCTCGATGCCTCCGGTGGTTCCGAAGGTGACTGGTAAATCAATGATTCCTTCAGTCATGACCTTGTCTCCCGTGAACCCAAACAGAGGGGTTTGAGTCGGGACAGGGCGGAGCCCCCCGAGCTTCATGCGCTCGAGGGTGGTCTTAAAGATTATATCGGCTGCGCTGCCATTATCAATAAGAACTCTTTTTACCAAGTTGTTGGCCACCTGGGCCTTGAGGACTATAGCGTCATTGTGCGGGTGCACAACTCGCTTGGCCTCTTCATTGGTGAATTATATCGTCTCGTGAGGTACGGACGGAGGTTCCTCGTAGGTGAGGTTAACCTGCCCGGCAAGGCCTTCTTGAGAGGCAGCTCTGAGGAGCTTTTTCCTTTGCTGGGCTGAGTCCCCGTCTTGTAAGCCACCTAGTATGGTGGTGACGACGTGGAGTTGCACATCAGCCGTAGCTGTGACCGCTGTGCGGTCGGTGTTTGCATTGGTCCCTCCACCTTTCTCAGGCTGTGGCCTGTTGTCGGCGGGGGCTGCCGCTCCTACCAAGCGAAGGACGAACTCTTTGAGCTCTCCCTTCTGGATTAATGTCTCAATTTGTTTCCTAAGATGGAAGCATTGAGCGGTCGTGTGACCGTAATCCCGGTGGAACTCGCAATAACGAGACCGGTCGCGAGATGCGAGGTTGCCCCTTATTGGAGCCGGAGCGACGAACTTGTCACGCGCCACAGCGTAGATTTGCTCTACCGGGGCGTTCAAGGGAGTGTAACCCGAGCAGTCTCTAAAATTGCTTGCAAGATGCGGCTTTTGAGACATAGGGGGTCGGCTATCGGTAGCTTTTCCTCCCTTGTTTATCCTCTTACGGGGGTTGCCAGGCTTGTTGCCGGACTCATCCCGACGGCGGGAGCTTTGGCTGCTGCTCCTGCGGCCGTCGAGGTAATCTTCTACCCCCATAAAGGTTTTGGCTCGGTTCATTAACTCGGCCATCGTAGAAGGGACTCTGCCGACGACGGACTTTAAGAAGTCTCCGGTGCGCAAGCCCTCGATGATGGTTGTAATTGCGTCACTGTCGTCAAAGCGGTCAACCTTATTTGATTCTGCGGTGAATCGGGTGAGATACTGTCTCAAGGACTCGTTATTCTCTTGCCTGATCGACCATAAGTACATCTTGGTCTTCTTTTGGACCATGGATGTAGCTAATCGTGCTAGGAACATGTCCTTCAGGTCTTTGAATGATTGGACCCTTCCTGGTCTTAAATTCTTAAACCACTCGAAACCAGGTCCGGTGAGGGTAAGACTAAAATCTTGGCATAGAGCCCCAGGTGAGACGCCCTGAAGGTTGTCTCCCGAGACGCAATCAAAGCAACAAATGTTAAACAAGCCAAAACATGGTGTTGTTGGCCCATCCCTGACCAACAAGGACACAACTGTCACAACGACTTCACGGATGCTACGACCCACACGGTCAGCCATTGCCTCGCCCGGTCATCCACTCGTCCAACCATCGGCTCGACCGGCCATCCACTCTGTAGGACATTGAATCGGCCGACCATTCGTTCAGCCATCCACTCGCTTGGCCATTTGCTCGGCCAGCCATTGGCTCATCCTACCATCCACTCAGATGGCCATTGGCTCGCCCGGCCATCCACTCGGCCAGCCATCTTCTTCTCCCGAGCACTCCTCGCTCCCTATATATAGAGACCCCGACTCTATTCCAAAGGTAATCCATTTTTGAGTCTTGAAATGTTGTGGAACCTCTGAGTCACTCATTTCACTCATATTTAGCCTCTCATCCCTAAAAACCTTTCTTCCACCTCAATCACACTAATGTTGAGTGTCGGAGAGGTAAATAGAGGTAACCCCTATGTTTCGCTTTTGTAGTTCATCGTTTCCTCCTCTTCTAGGACACAAGACGGACAAGGCAAATACAATCCACAGCTAGCGAGAACTCAGGACACCGAATTCAGGACGCTCGAGCTCTAACGCGACCACTTGGTCCGGCCTTGGGTCAAACCGTCTAGAGATCCTAAATAGATGTCCAAAAATGAGTGACAACATTTTGATGCTAGAAGGAGGAGGCTTCCCTACTTTGCAGCTCGTTCCCTCACCACTTTCATTTTCTACTTTCGTCGGCCAAACTCTCGACATATGAGTCATTTGCCTGCTACCTCCACGGCCGGTCGAGTGACTAGCTCGAGGTACGACCTAAGAAGTCTGGCACACCGCGTAGGGGAACAACGGCCTCGTGACAACGAGAGCCAGCTTCTTGAACCGGCCAACGGCGTCGATGACGCTCTCTGTGAAGATACGGCCCGGAGATTCGTCGAGCTCCTCGATCGGCTGGGGGTGGATGGCATGATCATTGCCGACCTCCTCGGCTATGACATCGAGGACGACTTTAGTCGCCGTGATACGGACCCCCCTATTATGTGGAGGAGTCAATCACCGACGAGGTTGACCCCAGCCAAACGCGCAGCCAGTCTGAAAGGCCGAGGGACAACGCAGCCGTCCCCACCCAGGGTCGACAGGGGGCAGCCCCATCGGTGTATCAGAACTCACGTGCCCATTCCAGGGGGCATGCCCCCTCAACATCAAGGCAAGGTCAGACACGACCCCTTGCTGGGGATAGAGCCACTCACGGAGACGACGGAGCCGACAGTCGGGGCCAACCAAAAGGCTCGGTCGAGGGTCACCCTCTCCACCAAGCGCATAGCGGGGACCCTAGAAAGCACCTAACTGCTCAAAGGAACTCCCGAGGTTAGGACCTCCGACAGAGGCTGAATTCGTAGAGAGGCACGCTAGGCGCTGCCACGCTAGGTCGCCCTTCGGTCAACGCCGAGGACGAAGCATCCAATGAGCCCCGATATGTGACTCTTGTGGCCCAGACCATAAACCCAACTAACGGGCTTGACATGGTCAGGATGATTCAGAGCCTCCAAAACCAAATCATCAAGATGAGGGAATCGGGGTCGGGGGGACAAATACCGTACGATGGCATAGAGGAATCGTACTCGCCGTTCGCCGCCCAAATCCTGGCACATCCATGCGTCGAGAATTTCAAGCTACCCTCGATTCCTCCATACGATGGGCGTACTGATCCAAACTTTGACATCCAACACTACGAGACGTGGATGACCATGCAGGGGCAATCTGATGCCACCCTATGTCAGCCATTCAGCCTGACCCTCACCGGGTCCGAATTTGAATGGTTTAGAAGTTTGAGGTCAGGAAGCATCCAGTCTTTCCGAGACCTTCGAGAAGCATTCATCGCCCAATTCACCACACTCGTGGCTCAAAATAAATCGAAGACGTACCTTTTGTCCATATGGCAAAAGAGTGGCGAGGCCTTGAGGCAATAGCTCGCTCTCTTCACCGAGGAATCCCACATAGTTGAGAGGCTCGACAACAAGGACGTGATCACCACAATCACCGAAGGAGCTCGCATGAGCGATTTCCTCAAGTCCATATTCAGCAAAGTCCTGAGGGATATAGCGGAGCTCATGACATGAGCCCGCACGTACATGGGATTCGAGGATGACCTCGATGGATGAAAGGGGATGGTCAGAGTAGTCAAACGTCGAGAGGACCAAGATGAGGATCACCTGAGCCTCGAAAGAGGAGACACAAGGGGGGCCAGACCCCTAATGGTCGCTCCCTCCCCAGGACAACGCCACCTCTAGTTGACAGCTTCCGCAAGTTCTCAACATTCCCCCTATTAAACACTCTACTGGAGCACATCATAGCTGTTGGAATTGATCTAGGGTTAAGAAAAAGTTTAACGCTTCAAGCAAGCGGCGGAATTTAAAAATTTTCTTTAAACCGAGTAAAACAATTTTACTAACCTAGACAAAGAGCAAGTACATATAAATAAAAACTATTATGAGCATTAAATAATTTACTAACCTTTGAGAAGCTTGAACGTTGAGAAGCCATCGGAAGGTTGAAACATTCGTCTCCCCTCGTAGCACGTCTCTCTTCTTTCCTTGGCAACTCGAGCAACCACGACAGTTTCTATCACTAAAATCACTCGAGAGAAAAGGAATTAGTGAGTGGGCACTTTTAAACACGACGACTCGAGAACAAGCCTCAAAGTCGAAGAGCTAAAAATGCTAGGTCAAATGAGGACCTAGGTGCCAAAACAAAAATGAAAAGAAAATTTAGAGAGGGAGAGGGAAGGGGTGGCCAAGCTAGAGAGAGAAGCTCTCAATCTCTAAAACTTGTGATGAATGAAATGAGAAGAATTGAGGGCTCTATTTATAGGAGAGGTTTTACCTTCAATAAGGTAGTTTCCTCTTCTATAGATATCACATATTCATGAGCAAATATTTTCTCTTTCTCTTTCTCATTTTGGGCGTGTGACTTGAGCCTTCTAGAAGCAAAATTGTTTCCTCTTTTGCTTGCCTTGGCCGCCCATCATAGTGTCCTCCTAGAGGAAATTTGTTTCCTCTTTTTCTTTTGGCAAGTATCTTCATATATTAATGCACAAAATAAACTCTCTTTCACACTATGGCATGAATGAAATTCAGCCTTTTTTTTCCTAGGGTTGGACGTGCAAGGCTTCAACAATGGGTTTTTAGATTTTTCTCCATTTGTTCATGACAACATAACAAAAGAACCATTAAGAATTTTCAAGTAAAATTCTATGAAATGAAATTAATCCTCAAGGCCCAATAAATTATTCATGGACGAGTGGTTTAAGTTTCATTTGTCATCATATGACAATGACAAAAAATTTATTGACATTCATTTCGTTCTATATCCAAGAAGACAAAAATACCCTTTAGACAATTTTCGTAAAATTTGTCTCGTTCTTGTTTTGACCTAGCTTCTAGTTTAACTATTCCTACTCGATATGATTTGTGACAGTGACCTCATGGATCCAAATGAACAAAGCTTGAGCTAAATAATTGGACTCAAAAGTTCACAAACCTTTTCCAAGTTTAGCTTAATGTCAACTGACTCCACTAAAGAGTTGACATTGAAAATCTCTCGGTTCAAATGAATTTATTTTCTACTAAAAGATTCAACCTAATTGTAATTAGTGGATCCACTGAATATTATCTATGTTTACCCTTGATGAATATCATCACCTAGTCGGGATTTACAAAATTACCATTTTACCCTTCTAGCTGTTATTTTCTCAACTCCTTTGTCGCTTGTGAATAAGTTAGAAACAATGTATTGATGAGGAGCTAACAAATCACATTGTTTCATCTAAAAGTGTCAAGACTCAATTTGGACGCTGGCCAGTTCATTTATTCACATTCCAAGGAACAAAGCATGAGTTGATATACATTGCGTTTCATCAATCTTGTACATGAATTCCATATCTATGAGAACTTCACATAGTTACTCATGACATCTTCACAACTTAGTACTTCACCAATAGGTCCTCTTCAGAATCACATAGTGAGTCCGAACTCTGACTTTCTCAAATAAGAATACGTAAGCTGTGAAATGGCATGTCTCATTTCAGGATAAAGGTAAGCATGATGCAATTCATACGTAGTGACTTCGAGACAGAAGAGGTTAAATGGTTTATTCTTATCTTGTCTCTAGAAGTTCACTGGTCAATTCAGTACCTTCGGAAGATACCTAGAAAAACTATAGAGTATTCAATTCTCAATGCCCCATATTCAGACATCATAGATTCTCCTTACAATCGTACTGAGGTCAATAGTCCTCTGACCATTAGATTGCGAATATATCGTTTTAAGCAAACTACAAAGAGTTTGTTCATGTGAATCTACATTTGTCTCTTCGTAAGTTGTTAGGTTTGTTTATGGACTAAAGACGAAGGTTTTATCGTAAAGCTTCAAACAGAAAAGGAAGATGAACGTTTCAACTTTTATTAATAAATAATACCAATTACAAGCAAGAGTCTTCGTGAGACTATATTACATCAAATGTACATAAATAGACACTATTACTCTTCTTGCGGGCATCATTGACAACAATAGTGTTGCATCGAGACAAGCTGGGTACCGCTTCTCCCCTAAAGAAGGATCTCACGATGCGAGATCGGAACAAGTTTTGTGAGTGCCACCAAGATCATGGGCATTTGACCTCTGAATGTTACCAACTGAAGCGACATATCGAGGTCGTCATCCAAAATGGGAAACTAAAATATTATGTCCTCTGAACAATCGGAACGGCCGCCGCGTCCAGGGAGCGCCCGCGGCACGCGAAGAATTGATCGGTGACGTTGACCGTCACCGACCGTGCGGCGAATAAAGAACCTGAAAGATTACAAATGCATGTCGTGGGCTCAATCATAGGAGGCCCCGAACTCGGAGAATCCAATACTCAAAGGACGAAATATCTTTGGGAGGTCTCTCAAGAGAAGATTGCCCAGCGCATCAACCTCACATATGAGGGTTCACCCACACAACGATGCCATTTTTATCATGGCACTGGTTGCAAAAAACCTAGTACAGAGGATCTTGATGGTAACAGCAGCTCAACTGACATCTGTTGTCAATGGTGCCCACAAGAAGAGTTGTAATCTTTATATTATGCATTTGATGTAATAAAGTCTCATGAAGACTCTTTCTTGTAATTGCTTATTCATTAATAAAAAGTTGAAACGTTCATTCAATCTTCCTTGTTTGAAGCTTTATGATAAAACATTAGTCTTTAGTCCATAAATAAACTAAACAACTTACGAAGAGACAAATGTAGATTTGCATGAACAAACTCTTCGTAGTTTGCTTAAAACGATATATTCGCAATCTAAGGGTCAAAGGACTATTGACCTTAGTATGATTGTTAGAAGAATCTATGATGTCTGGTTATGAGGAATTGAGAGTTGGAGACTCTATAGTTCTTCTAGGTATCTTCCGAAGGTACTGAATTGACCAGTGCACTTCTAGAGACAAGATAAGAACAAACCATTTAACCTATTATGTCTCGAAGTCACTATGTATGAATTGCATCATGCTTACCTTAATCCTGAAATGAGACATGTCATTTCACACCTTAGTATTCTCATTTGAGAAAGTCAGAGTTCGGACTCACTATGTGATTCCGAACAGGGCCTATTGGTGAAGTACTAAGTTGTGAGAATGTCATGAGTAACTTTGTGAAGTTCTCATAGATATGGAATTCATGTACAAGATTGCTGAAATGCAATGTATGTCACCTCATGCTTTGTTCCTTGGAGTGTGAATAAATGAACTGGCCAGTGTCCAAATTGAGTCCTGTCTCTTTTGGATGAAACAATGTGACTTGTTAGCTCCTCGTCAATACATTGTTTCTAACTTATTCACAAGCGACAAAGGAGTTGAGGAAATAACAGCTAGAAGGGTAAAATGGTAATTTAGTAAATCCCGACTAGCTGATAACATTCATGAAGGGTAAACATAGATAATATTCAGTGGATCCGCTCATCATAATTGGGTTGAATTCTTGAGTAGAAAATAAATTCCTTTGAACCGAGAGATTTTCAGTGTCAACTCTTTAGTGGAGTCAGTTGGCATTAAGCTAAACTTGGAAAAGGTTTGTGAACTTTTGAGTCCAAGTGTTTAGCTCAAGCTTTGTTCATTTGGGTCCATGAGGTCACTGTCACGAATCACATCGATTAGGAATAGTTAAACTGGAAGCTAAGTCAAAACAATAACGAAAATTGTCGAAAGGGTAATTTTGTCTTTTTGGACATGGTATGAAATGAATGTCAATAAATTTTTTGACAATGTCATATGATGACATATTATATCACACGGCCATAACATGTTTATTGGGCCTTGCGAATTAATTTCATTTCATAGAATTTTACTAGAAAATTCTTAATGGGCTTTTCTTATGTTGTCATGAACAATTAAAAGAAAACCTAGAAAGCCTTTCTAGAAGGCTTTTGGCCGTCCAACCCAAGTGAATGGGAGACCAAATTTCGTGCAGCACTTAGTGTGAAAGAGAGTTTATTTTGTGCATTAATGTATGAAGATACTTGCCAAAAGAAAAAGAGGAAACAAATTTCCTCTAGGAGAGTATGACATGGGCGGCCAAGGCAAGCAAAATAGGAAACAAATTTGCTTCTAGATGGCAAGGCTTACACGCCCAAAATGAGAAAAGGAAATAAGGATTATTTCCTCATGAATATGTGATATTCTAAAGAAGAGGAAACTACCTTATTGAAGGTAAAGCCTCTCCTATAAATAGGAGCCTTATTCTTCTCATTTCATTCATTCCACATAAGTTAGAGATTGAGAGCCTCTCTCTCTAGAACTTGTGGTTGCCGCCCCTTCCTCTCTCTCTCTAGTTTATTTTCAACTTTTTTGTTTTGGCACCTAGGTCCTCATTTGACCTAGTGTTAAGCTCTGCGACTTAAAGACTCGTTCTTAAGTCGTAGTGTTTAAAAGTGCCCACTCACTAATTCCTTTATTTCGAGTGATTTAGTGATAGAAACTTTCGTGGTTTCTCGAGGTGCCGAGGAAAGAAAGAGAGACGTGATGCGAGGGGAGACGAGCGTTGCAAACTTTCCAAAAGCTTCTCAAAGTTCAAGCTTCAAGAAAGGTTAGTAAACTTCTTAGCTCATAATAGTTTTTATTTATATGTACTTGCTCTTTGTCTAGGTTAGTAAAAAACCTTTTTTACTTGTAAAAGAAAATTTTTAAAATTCCGCCACTTACTGAAGCGTTAATTATTTTCTTAAACCCTAGATCGATTCCAACAACATCATCTTCAAGTCGGTTCTGGACATGATGATGCTGGCTAGACTGAGGCCAACTCCGATTTCTACCCCGCTCTTCGGCTTCTCCGGGGAGAGGGTGATGACCAAGGGAACCATTGACCTCCCATTAATGTTTCGGACTCCAGGGGGGATTGAGGTCACTCATATCGTATTGTTCCTAGTAGTGGACCAGCCTTCCGCCTACAACATCATAATTGGCTGTCCCCCTCTAAATCGGTTGAGAGCGATCACTTACACATACCATCTCATGATGACGTTCCCGACTAAAAAAAGGATCGCCGCAATGTTTCGATACTAGTCCATGACAAGGATATACTACATTCAAGGGGTGGACGACAAGGAAAAAGGGAAGATGACGAGCACCATTTACCAACATGGGGCAAGTTCCCGTGTAAGTTAGAGGAAGGAGGCACCTTCGGGGAGCTGGACTAAAGGGATGAAGTAGTGTGTCGAAAGGTGGAGACATCTGATGAACTCATTCGCGTCATGTTGGATGACTCCAAACCTGACCAAGTTGTCAAAATTGGTGGCCAACTCTCAGCCGAGGTCCAGCTCCAACTCATTCCTTTCCTTCGCGAGTTCAAGGATGTCTTTGCATGGACACAGGCTGATGTGTTGGGGATCGACCTTGAAGTGATGGTCAACTACCTAAACGACGACAAGAGGATAACCTAACGCGTGCAATCAAGGCAAGCGTTCAGTGGAGAAAGGTACCAAGCCATTGGAGAGGAAGTTGATTATTAAAATTTTTAAAATTCCGCCGCTTACCGAAGTGTTAATTATTTTCTTAAACCCTAGATCGATTCCAACAAATGGTATCAGAGCTATGGTCAAAGATTAGCTTGTACACGTATTTAAAATTATGAGCTTGAAAATCGTTTTCGAAAGCTAACTAATTTTGTGACAAGTTAGAATTGTTTTCTTAGATTTTTTTTTAATTTATTGCTCTTGCCTTTAAATTAAATATCATGTTGATTTTCTATGAGTTTGGGATGTTTGTAAAACACATTAGAATCAGTTCTTAAAGTTTTTAATTTTTTATATTGAAAAACGTATTTTAAAGGTTTGAGATATTTCGAGTAAAATTTTGTGACTAGTTTTCTTGTCTTACTAGTTTCTTATTTTTACTTGAATCGTTTTACGCTTGTTGTTATTTCTTTTATGCCTTGTTGTTACCTTGCTAATAAAACACAAATAAAAGCTTTAATTACCTTCATAAAACGTTCCGTTACACTCGATTCTTTTTCGCACCTAAAAAGGACCAAGCTTTAATTATTTCTTTTTCTTCGAGCTGGAGTAAACCCGCATTAAAAGTGGCATAACTCTCTGCTCAGAAATCTAAATTTAATGATTCTTTAATCAAATGAAAGCTCTGTCTGTCTTCTGTCCAATGCCACCGGTTTCAGGTCAAAAGGACATCGGAGCCGCCAGGTATGGAGATTTTACTCCGGGGTGCGCGGCTGTTCCGAAAGTTAAGTTTTTTAGAATTCCGGATTTTCAGCCCCACTACCATGAGTTATAGAACTCTAATGAGAAAATTTTCTCGAGCAAAATTGTTTTTTATAAGATTATAAACATGATGTGTAAGATTAAAAAGTTTTGATTTTTGAAAGATTAATTGAAATTGAGTTTTTACAAAACTAGTTTGAATTTTGAAAAACCGTTTTCACTTTCAAACTTGAAAAATATTTTGTCATCCAAATCAAATAAATTTTCAAAATGTTTTCAAAACTATATCTATATCACATATGTTCAAAATCTATATGCTCTTGAAAATTTGAGTGGGAGGTCTCCTTGTAGACAAGCCGAAAAATAAAAAGATGTGTAATCTCAAACTTTCAAGTGTTCGAGTGAGTTGAAGTTCACACTTCCCTCATGCACTTTCCCGAATAGAAAATAGGAAAAGATCGAGTATGTACCTTGTGCCTTTATGCACTAATACTACTCTGAACATGATGATCTAGGATTCTCTTCTAGTTGTCCGCTGTATCGCTCTATAACTAGGAAAACCGTTTCCGAACTTATAAGAGTAGATGAACCAACTCCAAAAAACTAAGTGGGAGGGTTATACTTGTTGTTTGTAGCCCACGATCTCCAACACTAATGAAAAGTGCAAGTGTCGCCAGACTAAGAGTCACCCTCGTGGCCCTCTCTTAAATGAGAGTACTCAAGGGCGCTTTGCACTGATTATTGCTCAATGAGCTAAATCCAAAAGTGAGACAATGAGATAAGACCTCCCCTCGGCGGATTGTTTTTCAAAGTCAATCTTTTGGACTAAGTGGTTGGTTACACACTTAGACTCAATCCCTAGTAATCCTCCCTCGAGGCCCTGCGAAAGGATGCGAGTGATCAAACCAATTTACAAGGTGGCTAGTCAAAATTTGGTGTATTGACATCTTGGCTAAGCATTAATGATGTGTCATTTACTTATAAATGGAGATTTTTTGCGGCCTTCTCTTGAGGGAGTAAATTTTCGTTTGGTTTATAACACCTTTGGATTTTATAAAAGTCTTAATAAAACTTAAATCCTAATCCAAAGACTAAATCATAAACTTGTTTCAACTTAAATAAGCAACATGTCTCTCAACCTTCTCTCGTTCATCCTTTCCTCGAACAAACTCGAAAACAAAAACTACATAGACTCGAAACTTAACCTCGACAACATCCTTGCCATTAACAAGCACAAATGGGTACTCACCACCCCGTGTCCTCCTCTGACGAATGATGATTCGACTCAAGGGGACAATGACGCCTTAGCGGACTGGCTTCGATCCGATGAGATTGTGAGGTGCTATATCTTGGCATCTATGAACAATATGCTGAAAGAGCAACATCGTAACATCGAGACTGCCGCCGAAATGCTCTACAATCTCCTTGAGATGTTTGGAGGGCAAGGGCGTCAAACAAGGCAACAAGCATTCCGACAGTTTATGAACTGTCACATGAAGGCTAGGACTCGTGTTGGAGACTTTATGATACTGATCATTAGTTTTCTAAATAAAATGGATATCCTAGGATCTGAGATTGATGAGAAGAGTGTCATAGATATGATCTTAGAAACTCTCCCCGCATCTCTTGATTCCTCCAAAATGAACTACTTCATAAACAAGCTAGAGTACACTGTTACAATGCTTATGGAGGAACTTCACACTGCTGTAGGTCTCACTAAGAGAAAGAGGAATCAAGGAGAGGCACATGCTACTGAGCAAAAAGCCTCCGCCTCTGGAACTGTGAAGAGACCTCACAAGGCCGATAAAAAGAACTGTCCTACCAATCTCAAAGCAAAGTAACATAGTATTGTACTAGTTACCGAAGCATGCTTAGTAGCTGATAATGTATCAACGTGGATTCTTGACTCCGCTGCTACTAACCATATTTGTTGTTCCTTGAATGGTTTCAAGAAAACCAAAAGCTTAGAGGAAGGCGAGTTCTGTTTCAAATGGGGTGATGGGAGCCTAGTGTCTGCGAAGGCTGTGGGATCCGTGACGCTGTCTTTTGAAGACCGTACTTTAAACTTGAATAATGTTTATTTCATTCCTTCCTTTGGAAAGAACTTAATATCTGTTGCTCGTCTTCGTGAGCAAGATTATTGTTTAAAGTTCATTAAGAATGGAATTCGTATTTCGTTTCCTGATAATTCTTTTGTCACTGATGCATGTATGAAGAATGCTCTTTTCTACATCTATCCCACTCAACCTTCTCTTTTAGACACCGAAATAGATAATGATCTAATTAGGGAGCCAAAGAGGATCAAACTTTCTGAATCCTCCGATCTAACAAAATCAACACACCTATGGCACTTAAGACTTGGTCATATCAGTGTAGATAGGATTAAGAGACTTGTGAGGGATGGTCCACTCCAAGCATCTGCAATAGGTTCACTACCTACTTGTGAATCCTGCATAGAAGGAAAAATGACTACGCGACCTTTCTCCGATAAGGGTCGAAGAGCCACTGAGTTGCTGGAACTGATACATTCTGATGTATGTGGTCCGCTCAGCCAACAGGCACGTGGGGGATACGAATACTTCGTTACCTTCACCGATGATTACTCGCGATATGGTTTTGTCTATTTGCTCAAACACAAATCCGAGACCTTTAATGTATTTAAGGTCTTTAGGGCTTTAGTGGAAAAGCAAACTGGCAAAATGATCAAAACACTTCGATCTAATCGAGGTGGTGAGTATATGTCTGGAGAGTTCGATTACTTTCTTAAAGAAGAAGGAATCGCTTCTCTGCTTACCGCACTTGGCACACCTCAACAAAACGGAGTGTCAGAGAGAAGGAACCGAACTCTTATGGAGATGGTTAGATCAATGATGAGTTACTCATCACTCCCTCTTTCCTTTTGGGGATATGCCCTCGAAACAGTCTCTTACATTCTGAACCAAGTTCCTTGTTAAACGGTTCCTGGTACTCTTTATGAATGATGGACTGGCCGTAAAGTGAATCTTGGCCGCATCAGAATTTGGGGTTGCCCTGCACACGTGCTAAGGCAAAAGACTAGCAAGTTGGCTAGTAGGTCAGAATTGTGCTTATTTGTGGGATACACTACTACAAAACAAGGATTCTAAAACGCTTAAAATCCGTTGTGGAATGATTCTACAACGCTTGACAAGCGTTGTAGAATCATTCCACAACGGATTTTAAGCGTTTTAGAATCCTTGTTTCAAGCGTTGTAGAATCCTGCGTTGTAGAAGCTTCTACAACGCCTAAATATCCGTTGTAGAATCCAAGGGGCTTCTACAACGCTTAAATATCCGTTGTAGAATCCAACTTTCTACAACGGATATCTAAGCGTTGTGGAACCTCCTACAATGGTATAAGTCCATTGTGAAATTTCTAAATAATTAAAAACTTCCCGCCGCGGCGACATATAATTTTCGCCGCGGCAAGATTTTATACAACGGATATGATATCCGTTGTAGAATCAACTCGCCGCGGCGAATATTACACGTCGCCGCGGCGGGAATGTCGCCGCGGCGACGTCAAATCTTAGCCGCGGCGACATGATTCTACAACGGATAATTATGCGTTGTAGGAAGGTGGTGAATTTTTTTTAAAAAACTCGCCGCGGCGAAGAAAAAATCTCGCCGCGGCGAGACTTAGATTTCTAATTTGCCTGCCCTCGGTATCTTTTCTCTCCGCGGCGAATAATATTTCTCGCCGCGGCTTGAATTACTTGCCGCGGCGAGAAGTATAGTTCGCCGCGGCGAGAGTATTTTTTTTTCAATCCAAAATCTGTTTTTACACGGTATACCAGCACCTGAAAATAATCTTCAATACCAAAAATAATATCCTCAGTTTCAAAACATTCAAAATCTAATATATACATCTACAACCAATCCATAATTCAATAAAAAAACTAGCTAATCATCACAGTTAATAAATGTTTGTACATAACTTACCCATTCTTCCCTAACTCTCTCTAAATCCTCCTTTGTACAGGATTTCTTATTTTCTAATTTTTCTACACCTCCTACGACTATATCACGCATATAAGAAATCACAAAATACCCGCATTCCGTGTTTCCCGTTTGTCTCGGAGCGTCCCAAGCCTTGATGTACGTTGATTGCCCGTTACTATGGGCGTTTTGGTGCTCGAGCTTGAAATCAACAAGAACCCTATATAACACGGAGATTATAAGAGAAAAAACATCTAGAACGATTTATAATAAAAATTATTTAAGAAATCAAAATATTACCTTTTTATCAATCGATTTAAATCGATTGGGATTTTATTTCTCAACGGGTCAAAGAACATAGCGCTATTTCTCCAAAGGTCGAGGACAACGAGCATCCAATGCGCACCTTTGTTATACGGCATCAAAACTAGTTCACCAAATTTGCAATGTCGTACCACGTTTCCAACGTCCTTGACTCGTTTTGACAAATAAGCCTCCTCGTCGTCATTTTCGATGTACGAACTTAAGCTCGGATTTACAAAACAATAATTTCGAGTCTTCTTCGCCTTTTCTAGCCTCGAGCGTAGATAGCTATGACAAACAAATATTTAGTTGATCAAAACACTAAATATTGAATATTGATATTAAAAAATGCATATAAAGAAAACTCTTACTCCATATAAACCGTTATGCTCCCCGCGCCAATTTCCAAGTATTGCAAAAAATCGGAAACGTCTTCAAATGACACCGGAATTGGGATAGCCGCGAGACTTGGACTAACATTGACCATAATCACATCCCCTTCCGGTAACATTACTTTGTTGGCATGTTGAGCGAGCAATCGATACTTGGGATTAATCACCTTGTACAAAATCTTCTTAGCATCATCGATGCTAGCTTCACTCTCAAAACCGAGCTTTGAGAGTTGTTTGACAACTGGACCGCGACTCTCTATTCCCGTGTCCATTTCTATGAGTCTCTTCGGCCACGAGACAAACCCGCCTATAGCATCTTCAATGGTTTGAGCTTCTTCGGTGGGAATTGGCAATTTTGCTTTTTTAATCAAAACCCCCAAAACGGCCACGCGTAAATTTCCTTCCTCCGAAAGTGAGAAATGAACTACGCCTCCATTCATGTATGCTCGCCCATTTGCAACATGAATTGTGCCTCCTTTCACAACATCATCAATGAAAACAAGACACTCGACGCTTTCATCCGAACTTGGTGTCACCGGCGTGGTTGGATTCAAAGAGCAACTAGCACGAACACTATTGGGTTTTTCCACAACAACATGATCGATCTTCGGACAATCATCAACGATGTTAGGATCGATCTTCGGACGATCGCCAGCATCGTCGTGTTCTAAGCAAATCACGAATATATATCAATATCTTAATACCAAAATATTTAGCTTTATAGATAAAAAAAAAAATAATGAACATACCTAAAGAGACCGCGTCATTAACGTGTTCTTCAACGTTTGCCATCTCTTCATCATCAACAACCTTGTCCTTGAGATTCTCTTCCACACGCTCGACACTAGGCGACTCGATATTAGCATCTCCGACATTAATGCTACCATTTCCACCGAAGGCTTTCATCACCAAAGATTTCAACTCGCTCATCTCCCGACGCATCCTAATTAATTCTTCGTTCGGCGTTGGAGGAACAAAGTACTTGAAACGCGAAGTGTGTTTGGATTGACCGCAAACTCGCGACGTTCCCAAAGCTTCTTGCAAAATGCTCTTTCCCGATTCCGGCACCCATGTCCCTTGCGTTGCTTGTTGTGATAACGTTTTCTACACAAAATTATTTTCAAATAAAATTACAAGATTAATTGTTATAACAAATGTAAAGTACTTACGATTTTTTCCGCCATTAGTTTGTCTTTCTCATCCTTGTAGTTATCTACGTCTTTCATTCGCGAGTCAATCCAAAGTTCCTCTTTCGTAGGCCATTCCCCCGTTTCTTCGTGCTAGTAAGAAGTAATTATACAATAAATTAAAAAATAATTGCAACATTTGGAATAACTAAAAGAAAAAAATGAATCTAACCTTTTCTTGATCAGGCTTTCGATATCCATTTTGGCCCGTTCGAGATTTGTACACACTTTTTCCGATATTTGATTTCCCATGTTCCGATGTTTGTTTGAACATTTTGGTTCGTCTATACTCAACAAATGCTATCCAATCTTCTTGTGTGATACTTGTATAGAATTTCAAAATACAAGCCGGTCTCTTTAAGGCGATTGGTTCGTTGATTATGTCTTTGAGTAGATCGTTGTATATCTCATGACAAAATAACCTTGCCGCTTCTCCGACTCTCATAAGGCAATCGTGTTTTTGTTCGATAGGAATCGTAAATCCTTCTTGCATTTCGTTCCAAATCCGTTCTTTAATTTGGGCGTTGTCTTTACATCTCCAATCACGCATCGAAAGTGGAACGTGTTCTCTTGCTAACACGCCAAAGTAACTCAACAACTCATCACCCTCTTTACCGATCGGTTGCCCTTTATGAGCAAATTGTACCGGGATTTTTTTACCAAGTGTTTTAGCCTTATTAACCCGAACCATAAGAGTGTTTCTTCGTTTTCCTTGTTCATCGGAGTTAAGCGCTAGTTGTCTTCTAATTTTTCTTTTACCACTACCGCTAGAAGTAGTAGTAGTGGACGACATGGAATCTAATATACAAAATTCAAAACATAATCTCAATTTCTAACTCAAATCCAATCCGATTCCAACTTAAATACAATCAATATCAAACTCAAATACAACGAATTCAAATCCTATATACTAAAATCCAATACAAATTCTTCCTAACTTCAAATAAATACCAAATTCTAACTAAATAATAACATAAATCAAATTAAATTCAAAACAAGTTAGGAAATAACATACCCGGTGAAGGCGAGGACGTGGCGAGCGAGAGGCGAGGTGGAGGCGGGGCAGGGGCGAGGTGGAGGCGGGGATGGACGAGGTGGAGGCCGGGCTGGGCGATGTGGAGGCGGGGCAGGGGGAGAGGTAGAGCGGGGCTGGGCGAGGTGGAGGCCGGGCTGGGCGAGGTGGAGGGGGGGCAGGGGCGAGGTGAAGGCGGGGCTGGGCGAGATGGAGGCCGGGCTGGGCGATGTGGAGGTGGGGCAGGGGCGAGGTGGAGGCTGGGCGGGGTCAAGGCGGAGGCAAATGAGTGAGGGTGAGGACCGGAGAGAGAGGGGCGGGGAAAAGAGAGTATGAGGGCTGGAGAGATAGGGGCGGCGAGAAGAGAGGGTGGTGGACGGAGAGAGAGCGACGGCGAGAAGAAAGAGGGGCGGAGAGAGAGCGACGGCGAGAAAGAGGAGAAGAGAGAGGAGTAGAGCGACGGCGAGAAGAGAGAGGGGCCGAGAGAGAGAGTGGTGGCAAGAGAGGGGCGGGGCGGCAAGAGAGTGGCGGAGAGAGAGAGAGGGACGAGAGAGATGACTAGTGGAGAGAGAGATGAGAAGAAATGAATTGTAGAATAAGGAATGAGAATGAGGGGAAAATTGAAAAAAAGCCCTAAGTATAGAATATGAAATGGGCGGGTAGTTAAAAAAATTTGAAATTTTCAGATTTTAAAACGCTCCTACAACGCTTCTTCTAAGCGTTGTAGGAGCTCGCCGTGGCGATGTATATTTCTCGCCGCGGCGAACTGCTTCTACAACGCTTAACATAAGCGTTGTAGGATCCTCGCCGCGGCGACACAATATTCTCGTTGCCGCGAGAGTTACCCACAAAATTCTCGCCGCGGCGAAAATGTGTCATCGCCGCAGCGACGTAACCCTAGATGTCCTCGCCGCGGTAGTATACAATTGTCGCCGCGGCGACCCCTTTCTACAACGCTTAAACAAGCGTTGTAGAATCCTCGCCGCGGCGAAAGCGAATTTTCGCCGCGGCGAGGAATACATTCGCCGCGGCGTAAAATGTATGATGCCGCGGCGAGACTATATGTCTGAAAACATGGTGCTCTCGGTAAGATTTTTGCCGTAGCGACGACGTGTTCCCGCCGCGGTGCAGGACTCCTGCCGCGGCGAGATTTGTACCTCGCTGCGGCGTGATGGTGTCGCCGCGGAGAATGCATATTTTTGCCGCGGCGAGGACATTCTACAACGCTTTTGGAAGCGTTGTAGAATGTCTCGCCGCGGCGAAGTAGAAATGTCGCCGCGGCGAGTGATACGAGACTGGTGATATAAATTCTCATTTCTGGTCTTTTTCACTTTGAACTCTCTCATAACCTCACTCGAAAAAATATTTCCTGTACCTTTCCTACTCATTCTAGAGCGTCCTCGTTTACTTCTCATCTACACATTCAAATCTTGTAAGTTCTTCTTTAACTTGTTCTAATTGTTGTTCTCCTGATAGTTTACTAATTAGAATGGGCAATTTTTTGTATAATTAGGGTTTTTCTATGAAGATGAGAAAGTGGATGTGGGAGAATAGATTGAATGAGATATATCGGAAAGGTGTAGATGAGTTTTGTGATTTTGCTAGAGAGAACATGGTAGATGTGAAATCTATTCGTTGTCCTTGTATTAAATGTGGAAATCATAGACATTTTCGATTGATGTCGTTCGGACCCATTTGTTTGCATATGGAATAATGACCTCGTATCAAAGATGGTTCTACCATGGTGAGGTTTTTCGTTCTACGGAAAATGAGGATGATGTTGAAGATGATATTGATGATATGTGCGGAATGATGAATGATTTGGAGGACGATTTTGTTGAGCGACCGGAATTGTTTGAGTCCATGATGAATGATGCGGAGACACCATTATATGAAGGGTGTACAAGCTATTCGAAGTTGTCATTTTTAGTTACATTATTTCATTTGAAGGCGTCGGGGGGTTGGACAAACACTAGTTTTACTCTATTGTTGGAAACACTGAAAGAAGCATTTCCGAAAGATAATAAAGTACCTTTAATTATGTATGAAGCAAAGAAAACTTTGGGTACATTAGGCATGAAGTACGAGAAATTCCATGCGTGCCCAAATGATTGTGTTTTATATAGACACGAGTATGAAGATCTAGATGAATGTCCGACGTGCAAAGAGTCACGGTGGAAGAAGGGTAAAATTCCATGTAACGGGGTTAAAGGAGTTCCAGTTAAGGTACGTACATTTTCATCACTTGATTAGGAAATACATTTAGCTCATATTCATTATTTATTACTGATTTTCGTTAAATATATTTCAGTCGTTATGGTACATTCCTCCAATGCCGCGCTTTCGTCGAATGTTTAATAGTGTCAAACACGCGAAGAACATGGTTTGGCACTCCGAAAAGCGTATCGATGATGGTATGTTGAGACATCCTGCTGATGCTGCACAGTGGAATCATTCGATTTAGAGTATAAGGATTTTAGTGTTGATACTCGAAATTTGTGCCTTTGTCTAGCTTCTGATGGAATGAACCCGTTCAGCATGATGAGCAGTAAATACAGTGTTTGGCCGGTTATACTTGTGAACTACAATCTCCCTCCAAAGCTATGTATGAAGAGAAAGTTCTTGATGTTAACGCTTTTGATTTCAGGACCGAATCAACCAGGAAATGATATTGATGTCTATTTGGCACCGGTTGTCGATGATTTGAAGATGTTATGGGAGAAAGGGATGGAAGTTAAAGACGCTTACCGTGGAGATTTGTTCAACTTAAGGGCAATGTTAATGTGGACTATTAACGATTTTCCGGCCTATGGAAACTTGTCAGGATACTCTATGAATGCTCGATTGGTTGTCCGATTTGCATGAAAGACACATCGTCCATCCGTTTGAAGCATGGTAAGAAAACTGTTTTTCTGGGTCATAGAAGATTCTTACCAAGAGATCACTCGTATAGAAGATTGAAACAAGCATTTGATGGAAATTCAGAAGAACGACCCCCTCCTAGAATTTTGTCTGGTGAAGATGTCTATGAGATGGTTAAAAACGTCAATGAAGTGCTTGGGAAAAGAAAGCGGAGTGCTAGTACTAAAGAATCGTTCAAAGAGAATCCTTGGAAGAAGAAATCGATTTTCTACGACCTTCCTTATTGGAAGACACACTACGTCCGGCATTGTCTGGATGTTATGCACATCGAGAAAAATGTTTGCGAATCGCTTATTGGTACACTTCTTGATGATCCAAATAAATCGAAAGACGGAATAAAATCTCGATTGGATCTCAAAGAGATGAATATAAGAAGCATTTTGCATCCCGAGGAGGGGGGTGGGAAAAAAACAAAATTACCACCGGCAAAGTACACTCTAGATCGAAAGGAGAAAAATAAATTGTGTAACTGGTTTGCTTCTATTAAAGTCCCCGAAGGTCATTCGTCAAACTATAAGAGGTTCGTGTCTTTGAAAGATTTGAGACTTTTTGGAATGAAGACGCACGACTGTCATGTGCTGCTACAACAAATGTTGCCTCTTGCTTTGCGAGGAATTGTGCCAAAAGATGTGAGGTTTGCAATATCAAAGATATGTGTATTCTTTAACTCGATTTGCTCGAAGGTCATCGATCCAACTCGATTGGATTTATTGCAGTAAGAATTGGTGAAAACTCTGTGCTTGCTCGAAAAGATCTTTCCACCTTCGTTTTTCGACATAATGATCCACTTAACCGTCCACTTGGTACGTGAAGTGAAATTAGGAGGGTCCGTGTTTTTACGGTGGATGTATCCAATCGAACGTTATATGAAAGTGTTGAAAAGCTACGTGAAGAACTACAATTGGCCGGAAGGAAGCATAGTTGAAAATTACACAGCAGAAGAGTCGGTTGAGTTTTGTTCTGAGTATTTAGCTAAAACAGACGAAATTGGGTTACCCAAGAATACCAATTTTGATTCAAAAGCTCTATCTACAGGTATTTTTTTAACACTTTATTTGTTTATTTAAATTATATATGAACATTATTTTTAAGTATTTGTTTCATTATAGGTACTTATTCGATCGTCAACCGAAAAGAATGGGAGCAAGCAAGTCTCCATGTGCTACACAACGTTTCCGAGGTCACGCCATTTATGGATATTCATTTGAATGAGTTGAGAGTGAATAATCCAAAGAAGGGTAGAAATGAAAAATGGTTGCAAGAAGAGCACAACCGTTTGTTTCAAAACTGGCTTGGAAAACGCTTATTTAAAGAGGCAGGACATTCATCTACGTTGAGTAAACTATCTGGCGGGCCTTCCTCAATGGTTACAAGGTACACTGCTTGGTTTGTTAATGGTTTTACATTTTACACAAGAGAACGAGACAACAAGCATCCCGTACAAAATAGTGGTGTTACATTGTTTGCCGAAGCTTTACATGTTTCGTCGGCAAAAGATAAGAATCAAAACATGCTTTTATGAAGTATTACGGATACATTGAAGATATTTGGGAACTTGATTATTGCGGGTTGCGAGTCGCATTATTCAAGTGCAAATGGGCAGACAATAATCACGTTAAAGTTGATAATGAAGGAGTTACAATTGTCGACTTTAGACGGATTGGCTACGAGAATGATTCATTTATTTTGGCTTCGCAAGCAAGTCAAGTGTTTTATGTTTCGGATCCACCAAATCCTGAGTTATCATTAGTGGTTCATATGAAAGCGAGAAACGGTTACGAAGAAGAAGACGAAGACATGTCTAGCATTCCTCCGTTCACATCAGGATTACCGCCAATTGATCAAGAGATTGATGATTTTGATGATGACGATGTTTCACATCTACTTCGTAAGGATATAGATCCTATTTTTGTTTGATATTGAACATTTAGATAATGTATTTTCATTTTGGATTTTATGTTATTCTCCTGTGGACAACGTTATTTTTCATTCAAAATTTTTCTATACAATGTCATTTACATTATAATTACATTTCTCCGACATCACCGCGGCTGAGTACATTTCTCGCCGCGGCAGGATAATCTCGCCGCGGCAGTATACAAATCCTGCCGCGGCGAGAACCTTTCTACAATGCTTAAACAAGCGTTGTAGAAACCTCGCCGTGGCAACGTATATTTCATGCCGCGGCGAGGGAAGTTCGCCGCAGCGGGAATTTTCACCTCGCCGCGGCGAGACAAGTTCTTAAAAAACACAGACTCTCGGTACTAAAAAAAATCAAAATCTCGCCGCGGCGAAGTAATATTTTAGCCGCGGCGTAGAGTACTCGCCGCGGCGGGGACTATACAGTGCCGCGGCGAGAATAGTCACGCCGCGGCGAGAAAGGTACCTAGCCGCGGCGACGAAGCACTCTACCACCTAATCATTCACTTTTTTTTTTCCAAAATTTAACCTGTTCTCCAACTAAAAATGATCATTCAATTAAGATTTCTACAATCAATAAAACAAACCAAACTAGTCTTAAGCATATAACATCAAGTTTCAAACATATATGAAATAAAACACACCAAACGAGTCTCAAACAAAGACTGAAGTCTCAAACACACAAATAAAACACAGTAATATAGTCATAAACTGAAACTTAAATTTAAAAAGAGTTTGAAATTTATATGGAAGAGTTGGTGTTGTTGGTTCTTGAAATTTACTCGTCATTCGGTGGTGGTGGTGGTGGGTTCGCCGGATATTGAGGAGGTGCCATATGCGGTGGCCACTGTGGTGGTGCGTACGGATAGTCGGAGTACTGAGGATATCGAGGAAATAATGTTGGAATCAATCTAGGGCTTAAGAAAATAATTAACGCTTCGGTAAGCGGCGGAATTTTAAAAAATTTCTTTTACAAGTAAAAACAGTTTTTACTAACCTAGACAAGTGCAAGTACATGTAATTAAAAACCAATATGAGCTAGAAGTTTACTAACTTTTCTTGAAGCTTTAACATTGAAGAAGCTTTTGGAAAGTTTGCTGAGAAGCAATACCTTCTTCTTTAAGAAAGTCATCGAACTCTCCAGACATATACTCACCACCTCGATCAGATCGAAGGGTTTTGATCACTTTGCCAGTTTGCTTTTCCACTAAAGCCCTAAAGACCTTAAATACGTTAAAGGTCTCGGATTTGTGTTTGAGCAAATAGACAAACCCACATCGTGAGTAATCATCAGTGAAGGTAACGAAGTATTCGTATCCTCCACGTGCCTGTTGGCTGAGCGGACCACATACATCAGAATGTATTAGTTCCAGCAACTCAGTGGCTCTTCGACCTTTATCAGAGAAAGTTCGCTTGGTCATTTTTCCTTCTATGCAGGATTCACATGTAGGTAGTGAACCTATTGCAGAGGCTTGGAGTGGACCATCCTTCACAAGTCTCTTAATCCTTTCTAGACTGATATGACCAAGTCTTAAGTGCCATAGGTGTGTTGATTTTGTTAGATCGGAGGATTCAAAAAGTTTGATCCTCTTTGGCTCCCTAATTAGATCATTATCTATTTCGGTGTCTAAAAGAGAAGGTTGAGTGGGATAGATGTAGAAAAGAGCATTCTTCATACATGCATCAGTGACAAAAGAATTATCAGGAAACGAAATACGAATTCCATTCTTAATGAACTTTAAACAATAATCTTGCTCACGAAGACGAGCAACGGATATTAAGTTCTTCCCAAAGGTAGGAACAAAATATACATTATTCAAGTTTAAAGTGCGGTCTTCAAAAGACAGCGTCACGGATCCCACAGCCTTTGTAGACACCAGGCTCCCATCACCCCATTTGAAACAGAACTCGCCTTCCTTTAAGCTTTTGGTTTTCTTGAAACCATTCAAGGAACAACATATATGGTTAGTAGGAGCGGAGTCAAGAATCCACGTTGATACATTATCAGCTACTAAGCATGCTTCGGTAACTAGTACAATACTATGTTCCTTTGCTTTGAGATTGGCAGGACAGTTCTTTTTATCGGCCTTGTGAGGTCTCTTCTTAGTTCCAGAGGCGGAGGCTTTTTGCTCAGTAGCATGTGCCTCTCCTTGATTCCTCTTTCTCTTAGTGAGACCTACAGCAGTGTGAAGTTCCATCATAAGCTTGGTAGCAGTGTACTTTAGCTTTGTAATGGAGTAGTTCAGCATGAAGGCATCAAGAGACTCGGGGAGAGTTTCCAAGATCATATCTATGATATTCTTCCCATCAATCTCAGATCCTAGGATTTCCATTTCATTTAGGTAACTAATGATCAGCATCATATGGTCCCTAACAGGAGTCCTAGCCTTCATGCGACAGTTCATAAACTGTCGGACTGCTTGTAGCCTTGTTTGACGCCTTTGCCCTCCAAACATCTCAAGGAGATTGTAGAGCATTTCGGCAGCGGTCTTGATGTCACGATGTTGCTCTTTCAGCATATTGTTCATATATGCCAAGATATAGCACCTCACAATCTCATCGGATCGAAGCCAGCCCGCTAAGGCGTCATTGTCCTCTTGACTCGAATCATCATTCGTCAGAGGAGGACACGGGGTGGTGAGTACCCATTTGTGCTTGGTAAGGATTATGTCGAGGTTAAATTTCGAGTCTATGTAGTTTTCGTTTTCGAGTTTGTTCGAGGAAAGAAAGATTGAGAGATGGTTGAGAGACATATTGCCTATAAAAGTTGAAACAAGTTTATGATTAGTCTTTGGTTTAGGATTTAAGTTTCTTTAAGACTTTATAAAATCCAAAGGTGTTATGAACGAAATGACACTTTACTCCTTCGAGGGAAGGCCGCAACGAGTCTCCTTTCATAAGTAAATGACTCATCATTAATGCATAGCCAAGATGTCAATACATCAATTTTGACTAGCCACCTTGTAAATTGGTTTGATCACTCACATCCTTTCGCAGGGCCTCGAGGGAGGATTACTAGGGATTGAGTCTTAGTGTGTAACCAACCACTTAGTCCAAAAGATTGA
Source organism: Urtica dioica subsp. dioica (assembly GCF_054948205.1). Taxonomy (NCBI): domain Eukaryota; kingdom Viridiplantae; phylum Streptophyta; class Magnoliopsida; order Rosales; family Urticaceae; genus Urtica; species Urtica dioica. The sequence goes on from NC_142762.1 coordinate 7,153,950, forward strand.
CTTTGAAAAACAATCCGCCGAGGGGAGGTCTTGTCATCATCGTCTCACTCTCGGACGTAGCTCATTGAGCAATGATCAGAGCAAAGCGCCCGTGAGTACTCTCATTTAAGAGAGGGCTGTTACCGGTCCGTCTCGGTCCGGTAGATCGACGACGGCCACGCTGGCGGCCGTCCTGAGCCCGGCGCTCGTCCGGGGCCGGCACTCGCCGTGGCCGGCGCTCCAAGGCCGGCCCTCCTCGGCCGGCGCTCCAAGACCGGCCCTCCTCGGCCGGTGCTCCAAGGCCGGCCCTCCTCGGCCGGCGCTCCAAGGTCGGCCCTCCTCGGCCGGCGCTCCAAGGCCGGCCCTCCTCGGCCGGCGCTCCAAGGCCGGCCCTCCTCGGCCGGCGCTCCAGGACCGGCCCTCCTCGGCCGGCGCTCCAGGACCGGCCCTCCTCGGCCGGCGCTCCAGGACCGGCCCTCCTCGGCCGGCCCTCCTCAGCCGGCGCTCCAAGGCCGGCCCTCCTCGGCCGGCGCTCCAGGACCGGCCCTCCCCGGCCGGCGTTCCAAGGCCGGCCCTCCACGGCCGGCGCTCCAAGGCCGGCCTTCCAAGGCCGGCCCTCGGCCAAGGGGTTCCTCAAACACCTCTTGGCCGCCTATAAATAAGAGGGTCTCTCCCTCGACCCAGGTAATCCGAAATTTGAGTACTGAAACGCTGCCGAACTCATAACTCGCTCGTTTCTCTCAACTCTCGACCTCTAAACACTAAACCCTCTATCAACCACCTCAATCCCACTAATGTTGAGCGTCGGAGAGGTAAACAGAGGCAACCCCTCTGTTTCCCCTTTGTAGTTCACACCTCTTCGCTTGTGTTTCAGGTGCTTGGACGAGATAGACATTACAGACAGCTAAGGGACGACTTGAGATATCAAGTCCGACACGCTCGAGCCGGAGTGAGACCACTTGGTCCGGCCTTGGGTCTAACCATTTCCGGTTCCTAAATCGTTGTTCGAAAAACTGCGACAACATTTTGGCGCTAGAAGGAGGGGGCTCTCTCGACCTTGACGACGCATTCCCTCTACCAGTTTTCTCCCTTTGTTCTCACGACTCTCGAGAGATGAGTCACATTCCCACTACCTCCGCGGGTACCCGAGCGACAGGCTCGAGGTACGGTCTTCGGCACCTCGCACATCGTCTTGAAGGGCAACCTCGCGATAGCGAGAGCCAGCCCCAAGACCCGATGGTTGACCCCGAGGCCGCGCTCCGAGAGGACACGGCCCGGCGGCTTGCGGAGCTCCTTGACCGCCCCGGCGTTGACGGCTCGCTCATAGCCGACCTCCTCGGCTATGACGTTGAGGATAGGTCCGCCAAAGACTACTCCGACTCCGAATATGTGGGAGAGTCGAGGACCAACGAGGCAACGCCTAGCCTCGCCCCTTCGCGGCCCGAGAGGCCCAACGACGCTTTGGCCGGACCGTCGCGCATAGTGCGGCAGCAGGCACGGTCACATTCCCGGGGACTCGCCCCCTCGGTTTCAAGAGGTGGCCGGACACGGCCCCTCACCGAGGAGAGAGCGACTCTGGTAGATGATGGGGCCGACAGCCGAAGCGCCCGCCGGACGGCCCGACCAAGGATGACCTCACCTCGCCCCGCACCGAGTGCGGACCTTAGAGAGCGCTTGACGGCGCAGAGAAACTCCCGAGGGGAGGATCTCCGCCAAAGGCTAAACTCTCGAAGGGACGCGCTCCCCGCCGCAACTCTCGGCCGGCCGCAGGCCAATGTCGTGGACCAAGCGTCCAACGAACGCCAACCGGTGACTCCCGTGGCCCCGACGATCGGCCCCGCTAACGGGCTCGACATGGTCACGATGATTCAAAGCCTCCAGAATCAAATCATCGAAATGAGGGAGTCGGGGAGGCAAAGGCCGTACGGAGGGATCGAGGAATCATACTCTCCCTTCGCCGCGCAAATCCTCGCGCAACCATGCGTGGGGAACTTCAAGTTACCGTCCATTCCACCCTACGATGAACGTACGGACCCCCACTTCCACGTCCAACACTATGAGACGTGGATGACTATGCAGGGGCAGGCGGACGCCACCCTCTGCCAAGCCTTCAGCCTGACCCTCACAGGCTCGGGGTTTGAGTGGTTCCGAAGCTTGAGGCCGGGAAACATCCCGTCTTTCCGGGCCTTGCGAGAGGCTTTCCTCGCCCGATTCGCCACCCTCGTGGCGCAAAAGAAGCCGAAGACCCACCTCCTCTCTATCCGACAAGGAAGAGACGAGACGTTGAGACAATACCTCGCTCGCTTCACCGAGGAGTCTCACAAGGTCGAAGGGTTCGACGACAGGGACGCCATCACGGCGATCACCGAGGGAGTGCGCACGAGCGACTTCCTCAAATCTATTGTTGGCCAAGTCCCGCGTGACATGGCGGAGCTGATGACAAGAGCCCGCACATACATGGGAGTCGAGGACTATCTCGATGGCCGAGATGGCCGAAAGGCAGCAGGACAGGGGAGTCGCCGCCGCGACGATCGAGACGAAGATCGTCCCGACCCCCGAAAGAGGAGGAATAAGGGAAGCCAGGCCCCTAACGGCCGTTCCCTCCCAGGGCCGAAGCCGTCGCATGTCGACAGCTTCCGGAGGTTCTCGCCATTCACTCCTCTGAACACTCCGCCGGAGCAAATCCTAGCTCTGCACCGTGACAAGTTGGGGAGCCCGACCCCGCTCACGAAGGATCCCGCCAAGAGGGATCAAAGCAAGTACTGTGACTACCATCAAGATCACGGGCACCTGACATCCGAATGCTATCAACTTAAGCGTCAGATTGAGGCCCTGATTCAAGATGGGAAGCTGAAAGAGTATGTCCTGAGAACTATCGGGACGGCCGCGGCGCACGGAGGTCGCCCGCGGCAAGGGAAGAAAGGCCCGGCGACGGTGACCGTCACGGACCGAGCGACAAACGAAGAGCCGGAGAGCTCGCAACTTCACGTCGTGGGTGCAATCTTGGGTGGCCCGGAGTTCGGAGACTCGGCTACGCAAAGGAAGAAGTACGTGCGCGAAGTTTCCCAAGGGAAAATAGCGCACTACATCAACCACACGTACGAGGTCCCTCCTCCAGCCCCCTTCGAGTCCATGTTCTTCACCGGACAAGAAGCAACGCGAGTTCTCCATCCACACAATGACGCGATAGTCGTCTCTGCCCCGGTCGCCAACAACCTCGTCCGGAGAATCTTGATCGACAATGGGAGCTCCGCCGACATAATCTTCAAATCTGCGTTGGACAGGATGAAGCTCTCCGGGGTAAGACCGACCCCGATCTCAACCCCGCTCTTCGGCTTCTCCGGGGAGAGGGTTATGACGGAGGGAACTATCGACCTCCCGGTTACCTTCGGTACGCCGGGGGGGCTCGAGGTTACCCACATCGTGTCATTCCTGGTGGTGGATCAGCCCTCGGCTTACAACATCATCGTCGGCCGCCCGTCTCTCAATCGGTTGAAGGCCATAACATCCACGTACCACCTGATGATGAAGTTCCCGACCGATAAAGGGATCGCCGTGATGTTGGGAGACCAATCCATGGCGAGGATGTGCTACATCCAGGGCGTGGACGGAAAAGGGAAAGCGAAGGTGGTGAGCACCGTCTTCCAACTCGGAGACAAATTCCCGTGCAAGTTAGAGGAAGGGGGCACCTTCGGAGAGCTAGACCAAAGGGACGAAGTCGAGCGTCGAAAGGTGGAGACACCGGACGACCTCGTTCCCGTCGTGTTGGACGACGCCAAACCTGACCAAGTGGTCAAGATAGGCGCCCAACTCCCGTCTGAGACCCGAATCGAGCTCGCCGCTTTCCTCCGAGAACACAAAGATGTCTTTGCGTGGACACACGCCGACATGCCGGGGATCGACCCCGAGATCATGGTTCATCGTCTCAACGACGACAAGAGAGTGGCCGAGCGCGTTCAACCGCGACGGGCGTTCAGTGGGGAGAGGTACCAAGCCATTGGTGAAGAAGTTGACAAACTTCTCGCCGCCGACTTCATCAGGGAGGCGGAGCACCCCAAGTGGGTGTCCAATGTGGTAATGGTCAAGAAGCCAAATGGGAAGTGGCGGATCTGTATCGACTACAAAGATCTCAACAAAGCCTGCCCGAAAGACAGCTTCCCTCTCCCGAGGATCGAGCAACTCGTGGACGCCACTGCGGGCCACGAACTGCTAAGCTTCATGGACGCCTACTCAGGCTACAACCAGATCCGCATGCACGAGCCGGATCAAATCAAGACCACCTTTGTTACGAACCGCGGACTCTACTGTTACAAGGTCATGCCCTTTGGCCTCAAAAACGCGGGAGCAACGTATCAAAGGTTGGTGAACCGCATGTTCGCCAATCAAATTGGCAAAACTATGGAGGTCTACGTGGATGACATGCTTGTCAAAAGCCTCAAAGCCCACGACCACGTTCGAGACCTTAGGGAAATGTTCACGATCCTGCGGCGCTACAAGATGAAGCTTAACCCCAACAAGTGCGCTTTCGGGGTCGAGTCTGGAAAGTTTCTGGGCTACATGGTGAGCCGCCGCGGGATCGAGGCCAATCCTGAGAAGATTAAGGCGATCTTAGAGATGAGGTCGCCACAAAAGGTCAAAGAAGTTCAAAGCTTGACGGGAAGGATCGCCGCCCTGACGCGATTTGTTTCCAAAGCCACTGACAGGTGCCAGCCATTCTTCAAGGCACTGAAGAAGACCGACGGGTTCGTGTGGACGGAGGAGTGCGAGGAAGCATTCCGCGATATGAAAGCCTATTTCACCTCCCCCCCGTTCCTCGCGAAGCCAAAGAACGGCGAAACCCTGTACCTCTACCTCGCGGTTTCCGATAGGGCCGTGAGCGCGGTCCTCATACGCGAAGAAGACAAGGTGCAATGGCCAGTCTACTACGTTAGCAAGGCGCTCCTCGACGCCGAAACCCGATACCCCGAGATCGAGAGACTGTCCCTCGCCCTCGTCATGAGCGCGAGAAAGCTCCGGCCCTACTTCCAGGCGCACCCCATCGTGGTCCGCTCGGGGCATCCCATCGAGAAGGCCCTTCAAAAAGGGACCTCCTCTCGAATGGCGATATGGTCCCAAGAGCTGGGCGAATACGGGGTCGAGTTCCAACCGAGAACCGCCATTAAGGGTCAGGCCCTCGCCGACTTCATCGCCGAGTTCACAAGCGCGCCCCCAACCAATGAGGGCGACGAAGGGAGTAAGACCGCGAAAGACAAGGAGGACGACCATAGCGAGTCGTCAAGGAAGAGAACCAACGACCCGATAGGGCCGGTTTGGGATTTACACGTGGATGGCGCGTCAAACGCCCGGGGGGCTGGCGCCGGCGTTGTGCTCACAAATCCCGATAGGGAAAAGCTGAGGTACGCCCTACGGTTCGAGTTCAAGGCTTCCAACAACGAGGCAGAGTACGAGGCTCTGATTGTTGGCTTGGAGCTAGCGAACAAGTTGGGCGCCCAAAACCTGCGCATCCATTGCGACTCGCAATTGATCGTGAATCAGGTTAAGGGCGACTACGCCGCAAAGGAGCCACACATGATCGCCTACTTGTCCAAGGCCCAAAAGAACTTGGAGGCCTTGTCGTGGTTCGAGATCGTCCAGGTCCCTCGAGAGGCGAACGTTGACGCCGACGCCCTAGCTCGCCTCGCGTCTGGGATAGACGAGGAAGGCGAAGGCAGCGTCCCAATCGAAGTGTTGACCCGACCCTACGTCTCGAGAGGCGACGTAGGGGTCATTGACGAGACTCCACCTCCCTCATGGATGACCCCGCTCGTGGAATTCCTTAGACGGGGAGTCGTCCCCGAGGACAAAGAAGAAGCTAGAAAGCTGAGAAGCCTAGCCCCGAAGTACACAATGAGGGAGGACAGTTTGTTCAAGAGAGGCTACTCCATGCCCCTTCTCCGTTGCCTGACCGAGGTGGAGGCGAGGAAAGCACTCCACGAGGTGCACGAGGGGGTGTGCGGTAACCACGCCGCCGGGCAATCTTTGGCATTGAAGTTGCTAAGACTTGGATATTTCTGGCCAACCTTGAAAAAGGACTCCCACGAGTGGGCCAAGAAGTGTGACAAGTGCCAAAGGTTCGCCCACATTCCGCGCCAAGCACCGGCCCCTTTGTGTCCGATTATCGTGCCGCGACCTTTCGCGAAGTGGGGAATCGACCTCGTCGGCGAGCTACCTACGGCCCCGAGACAGTACAAGCACGCGATCGTGGCTATCGATTACTTCACGGAGTGGGTAGAGGCTGAGCCGCTAGCAAAGATCACCGAGGCGAACACGACAGGCTTCATTTGGAGAAACATCATCTGCCGCTTCGGGATCCCTGCGTCAATTGTAACCGACAACGGAAAGCAATTCGACAATGCGCGCCTCCGAGAAATGTGCGAACAGCTTGGCATTAGCAAGACTTTCTCCTCTCCCCGCCATCCCCAAGCCAACGGTCAGGTCGAGGCGGTGAATAAGACGATCAAGGAGAACCTGAAGAAGAAGCTGGAGGCAAGAAAGGGGGCTTGGGCTGACGAGCTCCCCATGGTCTTATGGGCATACCGCACCACCGCCCGAAACGCGACCGGCGAAACCCCTTTCGCTCTCGCGGTCGTCGTCGAGGCTGTGGTACCCGTCGAGACCAAGCTGCCGACCTTGCGCATCGAGGAATACGACGAAGCCGCCAACGATGACGCGATCAGGCTCGAGCTAGACCTCATAGACGAAAGGAGGGCGGACGCACTTACCCGGCTTGCTGCGCAGAAGAGGAAGGTCGAGAAGTACTACAACTCGAAGATCAAGCTGCGGAAGTTCGCCGACGGAAGCCTCGTCCTTCGAAGGGTGTTCCAAAACACCAAAGTGCAAGGTGCGGGAGTTCTAGGCCCCACCTGGGAAGGCCCGTACCGTGTGCGCCGAGCCATCCACAATGGCACATACGAGCTCGAGAACATGGAGGGACTCGTGTTCACACACCCGTGGAATGCGGAGCATCTCCGACAATATTACCAATAGACGTTCATTCGTCCTTTTTTCGCTTTTTGTCTTCATGTAATTTTCGATTCTAGCGAAGTCAATTTTAAATTTCAAGTTTGGCCAAAGGCCTGGGATGTAATTTTTGAACCATTTCGATAATTTAATAAATTACATTTCACTCCAAAACACTTGGTATCTTAGTTTCTAGCCTCCTCTACGAGCACCCAAGAAACTCGGGGGGCTAAGGAGGATATTTCCATGCGCCAAACGGCAACAAAACACCCATAAATCGGATCCGCGCTCCGGACCTCCGACTTCGTACCCTCCCCGTGCGACGCTCTCGCACGGGTTGAGGCCGTATGCCGAGAGATAGCGAAACGTCGATGAGTTGGATCCGCGCACCGGACCTCCGGCCTCGCACGTCTTTTGCTGCGACCCTCTCGTGCACCGATGCACCTTGCGCACCAATAGGCGGCAAGTCATCGAGGGATCACGTCCGCGCACCGGATTGTCGATCTCGGCAGTCAAAACCTAAAACGTGACACGCGTACCAACGAGTACCACGCTCACTGGGAGCTGCAAACCTATCCCGAGACGCACGCCGATAGGTAGCGTACTCGCCAGAGGATGAACGCGACAGCCACCCAGCTCGCGCGCGCCGATAGGCAGCGAGTCACAAATGGATGGCCGGAAATCGCACCCGCCGGATGAAACTGGTCTAGCCTGCGTCCGTGGGAAACTTCGCCGCCAAATGCGGCAGTAAGCCGTGCCAACCGGTTACGCTAGACATAGTAAGCCGAGTTCGTAAGACATGCATCAATCAAACCGCGCAAATCGATTACACTAAGCATAGCAAGTCGAGAAAATAAGACGCATAGCAAGTAAAAAGGCTTCAATCAAAGCAAAGCAATGTTTCACAATCAACCCGACAAGAAAAGTACGAGAGTACAATGCAAACATAACGAAAATCCGAAAGAAAGCATAAAGCAAGCGCTAAACAAGTGCGCGAAAAAAACCAAAGAGAACTCGATCACTCCGAGCCGTAATCGACATGCTCTTCGTCGTCCTCAAGGTGAGGGGCGCCCGACCCGCCAACGGCTCCCCCGCCGGATCGACAGTTTGACGACTGGGCGGCCTCCGCAGGGACTTCGGGAGGCAGGTCGTCTTCCGGCAACTCGTCCTCCAAGGGAAGAAACATGGCGTCGAAGAAGGAAAATGTGATCCCTCGAGACGCGTTCTCCTCCGCAGTCGCATCTTTGACCCGCATGGCCACCTCATAACGGGCCACCTCTAGCGAGAGATCCCAGTCCTCCTCCAACTCCGTCTTCGATCGGACGGCATCATCCTTCTCCTCGATGAGGGTCTGCACCTCCGCTCGCAGAGTTTCCCTCTCCCTCTCGGCCCTGACTCGGGAGATCTCGCTTGCCGACAATCGGGCGTGGACGATGTTCAGCTCTTCATCTCGGCTCGAGAGGGCCGCCTGGAGTTTCTTGGTCTCCCCTAAGAAAGTCTCGGCCGCCTGCTCAGCCTTCTCCCGAGATGCCTTCTCGGCCGCCGCCTTCTCACGAGCTCGCTTTAGTTCCTCCTCAAGCGCTTGGAACTCTTGGACGGGGCGGGCCCCCGCCAAGGCAGCGGCATGGGCGGCCGCTGTATCCTCCTTGTATTTTTCCATGATCTGCATGCGACGCAACAGGTCCCGGAGAATGCGGTCGCTCCGTTCTTGGCGTGCGAGCATCTGTGGAAACAAACAACGTACATGTAATCGAAATAAGCACAACAAGTCGCAAATGAGGAAAACAAGCGAGTCATACCTTTCGGGCGTCGCCGATCCCGCTCTGGGAATGCTCAAGGTCGCTCACCGTCAGGAGACTCTTGAAATCCTGTAGTGAGGTTTCAAGGATCCCCTGAGAGCATCGGTCCCTCAGCTCCGCCGCCTCCGCCAGGAGCATCGACTTCATGCCATCTGGCGTCGCCGACGTATGAGCGCGCTTGTGGCCGGAGGACGAGCCGGGAAGGATCGTCGACGACGGTCGCTTGTTCGAGGAGTTCGCCTCGGTCCTCGTGCGCGTTGGAAGCCCCATATGGCGAGCCTCAGCTTGTGGTTGAGCCGCGACCACGGCCTCGGCGTCGGACGCCACCCTCGGTGCCTGCGTGCGTGGTCGGTGTCGCCAGGTCATCGTATCTGAAAAAGATGAAAAGGTGACAGGTTAGAGTGCAATACAATGGAATATACACTAACTAGAAGCTTGTGTGCGGTTGGTACCCCCCACGTCAGGGGGAGGAGCAGACGAGCCCCCCGCCTCTGATTCGGGGTCCTCCGTAGCCTCCGCGGCGAGGCCCGAGCTCGGAAGGGCGTCGTCTCCAGGCGGGAACCACCCAGTCCTTGCCATTAGGTCTGGGGACTCGAAGTGCGGTCCTTGTCGCCTCGATTCCGGGAGCGCCCTGATCACCGCGTGAAGCTCAGAGCTTTCGATATCGCCCATAGGTGGAAAATCAGCCGCAAGACCAAAGAAGAGAGGCGCGACCCCGAAGGCTGATTCGGATACCCATATCCAAGGATATCGGTGCTTCGAATTAACGTTGCTGACGATGACGAAGCGCTTGCGATGTAGCGCTTGGTAGAAGCCCGGCTTCCCCGGCACCCCTCGTATCGTCATGAGGTCCTGGATGTCGTCGGCAGTGACAGCCCTCTTCTTCGCCCGGTAAAGCATCATGTGGCACGCTGCAACCACCCGGTAGAAGGCCGGAGACATCTGTAAGGCGTGCACCCCCAGTCGAACTAGCAACTCCTGGATAACTGGCTGGAAAGGCAACCTTAGCCCACCACGGAGGCTCGCTTCGTGGACCGCGGCGTACCCCCTTCGAGGGCGGGACGGAAGGTCGTCAGGCAACGGTCTGAGGATTGACACAGAGTCCGGGATGCTGTAGCGCTTCCTGAGGCTCTTGAAGCTGACGATGGAGATCAAGCTCGGGACATCGACGCCCGAGCAGTCAAAGTTACCCCGCACGGCTGACTCTCCTACCGGGAAGGACGAGGTCCGCATTTCCTCTTGCGCAGTAGAGGAAAGTCCCCTCGCCGCGGGTGCTGCACGACGGCTCGACGAGTCGCCGGAGTGCCCAGAGTCCGGGGCGGTGCCCGGGCGTTCGACCGGCTGCCGGCCGGCCGGGTCACTGTCATCGGGTCGGCTCGTCCTGTGGCCGACGACGTCCTCTCCTGCGTGCGCGTCAAGCCCGAGGACCCAGCCCGCCTCCTGGCTAGGTGGCTCCTCCACGCGCGGCCCCGGCGACCTCCGGCCTTCGGCGCACGCGCCAGGCCTGTCGGCCCGGCTCGGCTCTCGGCCAGTCGAGCCTCCGGCGTTTGAGGCCTGCCCGGGCGTCCCGGCGTTCAGCCCAGGCGCGTCCTGCCCGCCGGCCCGGCCCAGCTCGCGGGTTGCTGGGCCCTCCTCGCGCGTCTGTCGCCCAGCGGCCCTGTCCGGCGTTCGGCCGGTTGGGCCCTCCTCGCGCACGTCGGCCCGGCCCGACTCCCGGCCGGCTGCAGCCTCATCCCCTAGGCCCGGCCCATTGGGTCCTAGGGTTTGCAGGGCCACCAGGATGGCCGCCTCCCCCTCTCCAGCGTTGGGCGGCCGGCACTCCTCCTGTCCGGCGCCGGCGGCCTCTCCTGCAGCGTCGGCCGCCGCCGGCGGCGCCCCCCCGACGTAGACGCGCTCCAGCCCGGCTGGGGCCGACCCGCCTGGGCTCCCACGGCCGCCGACCACCTGCAGCGCAGCCTCACCCGAGGGGGTGGGGTCCTCCCTGATGCCAACGCCGCCCCGGGCGGCGCTCCTCTGAGCCAGCGCGTCCTCGCCGGCGTCGGCCTCGCCAGACGCGTCGCCCGCGTCCTCCACGGCCGGCTCGGTCCCCCCGGGACGAGGGACGTCTCCCCCAAGTCTGGGTTCGCCCCAGACGGCGCCGACTCGGCCGGGCCCGGCCTCCTCCACGCCGGCGTCGGCCTCCTCGGCCTGGTCGGCGTGCTCCCCGGTCGGGATCGTCGCGCGCGACTCCTCTGGCGCGGTCCCGGGGCTGGGTCCAACGCAGACGGCGCCGACCCAGCCAGGCGCGACTCCCCCGGCGTTGGCGGCGGCCTGCGCAGCGCCGCCGGTCTCCTGGGTGGTCGCCCCCGCGCGTGCGGCCTCCATGGCGCGTCCCTCGGCCAAGCCGGCCTCGTGCTGGTCGGCCCGGCCATCCCCGGCGGCTGGTGTCATCAGGCCGGCGCTCTCCTGCCGGCGCTGGCCGTCTCCGGCACTCGCGCCCTCACCCTCATCGGCCAGCCACGCTTCAACCAGTGAAAAATCCTCTCCGGTCATCTCAATAGCGTTGAACGAACGCGATGAGTGTCGAGTGTTGGGTGGTGTTGATGGTGGCGAAAATTGAGCCCAAAAAGCATCCAAATCCACGTGGTTTTCCTCAAACAAATCATGTAAGCCATCGTCAACGGTCCCACATCCCGGGTCAATGGGGTCCATGGCGCGAATAACGAAGCGAGCACGATCGACAAAAAATATAATAATAAAAACAACATGAAAGGACGTCGGAGCATACCTCTTGACGGCGGGCTTCTCCGATGGGCCAACGTCGGACTCTGAGTTTACCACACGATTTACAATCGATGATAAAATCGGGGGGCTAATGTTACCGGTCCGTCTCGGTCCGGTAGATCGACGACGGCCACGCTGGCGGTCGTCCTGAGCCCGGCGCTCGTCCGGGGCCGGCACTTGCCGTGGCCGGCGCTCCAAGGCCGGCCCTCCTCGGCCGGCGCTCCAAGACCGGCCCTCCTCGGCCGGTGCTCCAAGGCCGGCCCTCCTCGGCCGGCGCTCCAAGGCCGGCCCTCCTCGGCCGGCGCTCCAAGGCCGGCCCTCCTCGGCCGGCGCTCCAAGGCCGGCCCTCCTCGGCCGGCGCTCCAGGGCCGGCCCTCCTCGGCCGGCGCTCCAGGACCGGCCCTCCTCGGCCGGCCCTCCTCAGCCGGCGCTCCAAGGCCGGCCCTCCTCGGCCGGCGCTCCAGGACCGGCCCTCCCCGGCCGGCGTTCCAAGGCCGGCCCTCCACGGCCGGCGCTCCAAGGCCGGCCTTCCAAGGCCGGCCCTCGGCCAAGGGGTTCCTCAAACACCTCTTGGCCGCCTATAAATAAGAGGGTCTCTCCCTCGACCCAGGTAATCCGAAATTTGAGTACTGAAACGCTGCCGAACTCATAACTCGCTCGTTTCTCTCAACTCTCGACCTCTAAACACTAAACCCTCTATCAACCACCTCAATCCCACTAATGTTGAGCGTCGGAGAGGTAAACAGAGGCAACCCCTCTGTTTCCCCTTTGTAGTTCACACCTCTTCGCTTGTGTTTCAGGTGCTTGGACGAGATAGACATTACAGACAGCTAAGGGACGACTTGAGATATCAAGTCCGACACGCTCGAGCCGGAGTGAGACCACTTGGTCCGGCCTTGGGTCTAACCATTTCCGGTTCCTAAATCGTTGTCCGAAAAACTGCGACAACAAGGGCCACGAGGGTGACTCTTAGTCCGGCGACACTTGCACTTTTCATTAGTGTTGGGGATCGTGGGTTACAAACAACAAGTATAACCCTCCCACTTAGTTTTTGGAGTTGGTTCATCGACCCTTTTAAGTTCGGAAACAAATTTCCTAGTTAGAGAGCGACAGAGCGGACAACTAGAAGAGAATCCTAGATCGACATGTTCAGAGCAGTATTAGTGCATAAAGGCACAAGGTACACACTCGATCTTTTCCTATTTTCTATTTCGGGAAAGTGCGTGAGGGAAGTGTGAACTTCAACTCACTCGAACACTTGAAAGTTTGAGATTACACATCTTTTTATTTTTCGGCTTTGTCTACAAAGAGACCTCCCACTCAAATTTTCAAGAGCATATAGATTTTGAACATATGTGATATAGATATAGTTTTGAAAACATTTTGAAAATTTATTTGATTTGGATGACAAAATATTTTTCAAGTTTGAAAGTGAAAACGGTTTTTCAAAATTCAAACTAGTTTTGTAAAAATTCAATTTCAATTAAACTTTCAAAAATCAAAACATTTTAATCTTACACATCATGTTTATAATCATATGAAAAACATTTTTGCTCAAGAAAATTTTCTCATTAGAGTTCTATAACTCATGGTAGTGGGGTTTGAAAATCCGGATTTCTAAAAAAACTGGAGTTTTAGACAGCCGCGCACCTCGGAGTAAAATCGCCATATCTGGCGGCTCCGATGTCGTTTTGAGCCGAAACCGGTGGCATTGGACAGAGGACAGACAGAGCTTTAATATGATTTAAGAATAATTAAATTTTTATTTTTGAGAAGAGAGTTATGCCACTTTTAATGCGGGTTTACTCCAGCTCGAAGAAAAAGAATTAAATTAAAGCTTGGTCCTTTTTAAGTGCGAAAAAGAATCGAGTGTAACAGAACGTTTTAAGATGTTGTTTAAAGCTTTTATTTGTGTTTTATTAGCAGGGTAATAACATAGAATAAAAGAAATAACAACAAGCATAAAACGAATACGGTAAATAAAAGAAACTAGAAAGACAAAGTAACTAGTCACAAAATTTACCGAAATTTCTCACACCTTTAAAACACGTTTTTCAATATAAAAAATCAAAAACTTTTAGAACTGATTCGAAAGTGTTTTAAAAACATCCCAAACTCATAGAAAATCAACATGCTTTTTAATTTAAAGACAAGAGCATTAAATTAAAAAAAAAATCTAAGATTACAATTCTAACTTGTCACAAAATTAGTAAACTTTCGAAAACGATTTTCAAGCTCATAATTTTAAAAACATGTACATGCTAATCTTTGACCATAGCTCTGATACCATTTGTTGGAATCGATCTAGGGTTTAAGAAAATAATTAACGCTTCGGTAAGCGGCGGAATTTTATAAATTTTCTTTTACAAGTAAAAACAGTTTTTACTAACCTAGACAAGTGCAAGTACATGTAATTAAAAACCAATATGAGCTAGAAGTTTACTAACCTTTCTTGAAGCTTGAACATTGAATAAGCTTTTGGAAAGTTTGCAACGCTCGTCTCCCCTCGCAGCACATCTCTCTTTCTTTCCTCGGCACCTCGAGCAACCACGAAAGTTTCTATCACTAAATCACTCGAAAAGAAGGAATCAGCGAGTGGGCACTTTTAAACACTACGACTTAAGAACAAGTCTTGAAGTCGCAGAGCTAAACACTAGGTCGAGTGAGGACCTAGGTGCAAAAACAAGAAAAATCGAAAATAAACTAGAAAGAGAGAGAGAGAGGAGTTCGGCCAACAATGTCTAGAGAGAGAGTCTCTCAATCTCTAACTTATGTTGAATGAATGGAATGAAGGGAATGAGGCCTCTATTTATAGGGGAGGTTTTACCTTCAATAAGGTAGTTTCCTCTTTCATTGAATATCACATATTCATGAGCAAATATTGCTCTCCTTCCCTTAGAGTCACTCGGCCAAATAGGCTTCTAGAAGCCCTTGGATTTGTTTCCTTTTTTGTTCCATTCCTTGCTTGGCCGATTACCCTAGTGCATCTACATGCAAATTTGTTTCCTCTTTTTCTTTTGGCAAGTATCTAAATACATTTATGCTCAAAATAAACTCTCTTTCCTTGGGTATTATGGGCGCCTATTCTCATCTAGAAGGAGCTTCTAGAAGCTTCTTCATTTGTTCATGACAACATGAGAAAAGCCCATTAAGAATTTTCAATAAAATTCTTATGAAATGAAATTAATTCACAAGGCCCAATGATCAAGTCATGGCCGAGTGACATTAAGTCATCAAATGAACTTGTCAAAAAATTTATTGACATTCATTTCATCCTTTGTCTCAAAAGACAAAAATACCCTTTTGACTATTTTCGTTCTTGTTTTGACTTAGCTTCCAGTTTAACTATTCCTATCGATGTGATTCGTGACAGTGACCTCATGGACCCAAATGAACAAAGCTTTAGCTAAACACTTGGACTCAAAAGTTCACAAACCTTTTCCAAGTTTAGCTTAATGCCAACTGACTCAACTAAAGAGCTGACACTGAAAATCTCTCGGTTCAAATGAATTTATTTTCTACTCAAGAATTCGACCTAATTATAATGAGCGGATCCACTGAATATTATCTATGTTTACCCTTCATGAATGTCATCAGCTAGTCATGATTTACTAAATTACCATTTTACCCTTCTAGTTGTTATTTCCTCAACTCCTTTGTCGCTTGTGAATAAGTTAGAAACAATGTATTGACGAGGAGCTAACAAGTCACATTGTTTCATCCAAAAGAGTCAGGACTCAATTTGGACACTGGCCAGTTCATTTATTCACACTCCAAGGAACAAAGCATGAGGTGACATACATTGCATTTCAGCAATCTTGTACATGAATTCCATATCTATGAGAACTTCACAAAGTTACTCATGACAGACTCACAACTTAGTACTTCACCAATAGGCCTTGTTCGGAATCACATAGTGAGTCCGAACTTTGACTTTCTCAAATGAGAATACTAAGGTGTGAAATGGCATGTCTCATTTCAGGATTAAGGTAAGCATGATGCAATTCATACATAGTGACTTCGAGACATAAGAGGTTAAATGGTTTGTTCTTATATTGTCTCTAGAAGTGCACTGGTCAATTTAGTATCTTTGGAAGATACCTAGAAGAACTATAGAGTCCCCAACTCTCAATGCCTCATAACCAGACATCATAGATTCTTCTAACAATCATACTGAGGTCAATAGTCCTTTGACCCTAAGATTGCGAATATATCGTTTTAAGCAAACTACGAAGAGTTTGTTCATGCAAATCTACATTTGTCTCTTCGTAAGTTGTTAAGTTTGTTTATGGACTAAAAGACTAAGGTTTATCATAAAGCTTCAAACAAAGAAAGAATGAATGAACGTTTCAACTTTATTAATGAATAGATAGGCAATTACAAGCAAGAGTCTTCATGAGACTTTATTACATCAAATGTACAAAATAAAGACTACAACTCTTCTTGTGGGCACTATTGACAACAAATAACACCTGATTCTCTTGGTTGATGTCCCACCGAGAGTAGAGATCGTTCAATTGATTGATGTGAGAGGCGCCATACTCCGCTTGTTGGTGCATGTACTGTTGCGTGTGTTGGAACCCCCCGACGAGATAGTTGGAGCAATGCGCAATGTAGTCGATGGTGGCGGGATCGATTACCGGAGGTGCTGGTAAGCGCAATAGGGGCTCCACTTCCCCCTCTTCCTCCGCTTCCTCCGCTTCCTCCACTTGTGAATCCTCCCTAATCTTGTACCGCTCGATAATGGAATCCGTAATAGGCCCCATTGGACTGTTGATCGTATCCCTTTTCGAGCGTGGTACCCCCGCATTTGTACAAAGGCCGGTAATGATCGACGGATATGGCAAACCGTGTCGTTCATTAGTATAGTCGAGTTTATTCTTCCAAGTATAGATGAATCGACCGACGTTAATGGAAAGGCCTTTAACAATGCAGAACAACACCTGGATACGATCCTCGTCGAGAGTGGTGAAGTGCTTGATCGGATAGAGACGAGCGCAAACAAAGTAAATCCACGCTTTAGCGATCCTGGTGAGTTGGTCACGCTTGAGTACCCTTTTTCCTTTTTCAGTGACCCAATCCTCTCCCGGAATGCACAACACCTGCGACATCTCCTGATGGCTGCAACTTCTTAGCCATTCTCGATAGCCCCCGTTCTCGAAAGGCACATCTGGGGTCCCAAGAAGATCGTTGATAGCTTCGACACTCATATCGACCCGTTTCCCACGGACCGTCACAACATCACCTTGGGAGTCCGGCAAGTTTGCGTAGAATTCGTACACGAAGTTGACATTCGAATCGAACTCGGGTACAGCACAGTACCTCCCCCAATCATGACCAACTATGCTGTTGCGGATTTGCTTTCCTATATCCGACGTATTGCTTACATTGAATCCTCTCTCATGGATAATGTTACGCGGCAAGATTTTGTCGTAGCGTTCCTCCGCGACCTTGCTAGTAAAGATACTCGAGTTGTATTCCTCTTCGGGAGACTGTTGACGAGGTCGCTTGCTTTTTCCTTTACTCTGACCTCTGGAAGAGCTCGGAGCCTTGGAGCCCGCCGTGTTTCTAGTTCGACGCATTTTCAAGCTCCTACAAAACATAATCATAAACAATTCTACAATTAACATATAACAAATTATATATCAATTCCAACAATATATATTTAAACATGACAAATTAAAACAATTCCAACAATCACAAATAATTCATAAAGAATTCGACCAATCACAAATTCATGAACAATTCGATCAATCGAAAATTCATAAATAATTCAATCTCAACATTAATATACATAACTATTTTAACCACTAACCTATGTAACAATATGTCAAACACAATCCGGACATTTCAATTTAACTCAAATTCTCATTCAAATTCATTCATATCAACAAAACCCTAATTTCACTAAATTCACTCATTCAAATTCCACTAACCTAAACCCTAATTTCTTGTTCTAAAAAGAGAAAATCAAACAAAACCCTAAATTTGTGAATTAAAAAAATCAAACTATATGCAATTCGGGTAAACAACAAGAAATCCATATCAACAACACGAAATTAAATCAATAACTACCTTAAAAAACTTTTAAAATCATACCTTACAATGAGGCGGCAAGAGAGAGTGAGAGCGAGAGGCGCGAGAGGAAGCACGGCGAGGACTCGGCGAGAGAAAAATGGCGGCGAGGACAAGGCGAGAGAGAGTTGGCGGCGAGGACAAGGCGATGGGCGAGATTTTGGGGCGGCGAGGACGTGGCGAGGGATTTTGGAAGAAAAAAATGTTGGAATCGATCTAGGGTTTGAGAAAATAATTAACGCTTCGGTAAGGGGCGGAATTTTAAAAATTTTCTTTTACAAGTAAAACAGTTTTTACTAACCTAGACAAGTGCAAGTACAGTAATTAAAAACCAATATGAGCTAGAAGTTTACTAACCTTTCTTGAAGCTTGAACTTTGAAGAAGCTTGTGGAAAGTTTGCAACGCTCGTCTCCCCTCGCAACACGTCTCTCTTTCTTTCCTCAGCACCTCGAGCAACCACGAAAGTTTCTATCACTAAATCACTCGAAATAAAGGAATCAGTGAGTGGGCACTTTTAAACACTACGACTTAAGAACGAGTCTTGAAGTCGCAGAGCTAAACTCTAGGTCAAATGAGGACCTAGGTGCCAAAACAAAAATCGAAATTGAATAGAGAGAGAGAGGAGAGGGGCGGCCAAGCTAGAGAGAGAAGCTCTCAATCTCTAAAACTTGGAATGAATGAAATGTGAAGAATAAGGCTCCTATTTATAGGAGAGGTCTCACCTTCAATAAGGTAGTTTCCTCTTCTATAGAATATCACATATTCATGAGCCAATTTCCTTTTCTTCTCCTTATTTCACACGGCCAAAGAGGATCCAAGATATCCTCATATTTGTTTCCTCTTTTGACTCTACTTGGGCGCCCATCTTGATTCCTCTTAGAGGAAATTTGTTTCCTCTTTTTCTTTTGGCAAGTATCTAAATACATTAATGCACAAATTAATCTCTCTTTCACACTAAGGGCTGCACGAAATTTGGTCTCCCATTCACTTGGGTTGGACGGCCAAAAGCCTTCTAAAAAGGCTTTCTAGGTTTTTCTTTAATTGTTCATGACAACATAAGAAAAGCCCATTAAGAATTTTCAAGTAAAATTCTATGAAATGAAATTAATTCACAAGGCCCAATAAACATGTTATGGCCGTGTGATATAATATGTCATCATATGACATTGTCAAAAAAAATTTATTGACATTCATTTCATGCCATGTCCAAAAAGACAAAATTACCCTTTTGACAATTTTCGTTCTTGTTTTGACTTAGCTTCCAGTTTAACTATTCCTATCGATGTGATTCGTGACAGTGACCTCATGGACCCAAATGAACAAAGCTTTAGCTAAACACTTGGACTCAAAAGTTCACAAACCTTTTCCAAGTTTAGCTTAATGCCAACTGACTCCACTAAAGAGCTGACACTGAAAATCTCTCGGTTCAAATGAATTTATTTTCTACTCAAGAATTCGACCTAATTATGATGAGCGGATCCACTGAATATTATCTATGTTTACCCTTCATGAATGTCATCAGCTAGTCGGGATTTACTAAATTACCATTTTACCCTTCTAGCTGTTATTTCCTCAATTCCTTTGTCGCTTGTGAATAAGTTAGAAACAATGTATTGACGAGGAGCTAACAAGTCACATTGTTTCATCCAAAAGAGTCAGGACTCAATTTGGACACTGGCCAGTTCATTTATTCACACTCCAAGGAACAAAGCATGAGGTGACATACATTGCATTTCAGCAATCTTGTACATGAATTCCATATCTATGAGAACTTCACAAAGTTACTCATGACAGACTCACAACTTAGTACTTCACCAATAGGCCTTGTTCGGAATCACATAGTGAGTCCGAACTTTGATTTTCTCAAATGAGAATACTAAGGTGTGAAATGACATGTCTCATTTCAGGATTAAGGTAAGCATGATGCAATGCATACATAGTGACTTCGAGACATAAGAGGTTAAATGGTTTTTTCTTATATTGTCTCTAGAAGTGCACTGGTCAATTCAGTACCTTCGGAAGATACCTAGAAGAACTATAGAGTCCCCAACTCTCAATGCCTCATAACCAGACATCATAGATTCTTCTAACAATCATACTGAGGTCAATAGTCCTTTGACCCTAAGATTGCGAATATATCGTTTTAAGCAAACTACGAAGAGTTTGTTCATGCAAATCTACATTTGTCTCTTCATAAGTTTTAAAGTTTGTTTATGGACTAAAAGACTAAGGTTTTATCATAAAGCTTCAAACAAAGAATGAATGAATGAACGTTTCAACTTTATTAATGAATAGATAGACAATTACAAGCAAGAGTCTTCATGAGACTTTATTACATCAAATGTACAAAATAAAGACTACAACTCTTCTTGTGGGCACCATTGACAACAAAATCCCACTTGACTCAAAGAAGGTGTGTGTAGTCCTATATGCCTCATCCCCTTCGAAGTTGGTCGAAGACCATGTTCGCTAGGGCCTTGGTGAATGGATCTGCCAGAGATCTACTTCACCTCCACGTCTCCGCGTTGCGCGATCTCTCGAATCAAATGGTATTTCCTCTCAATATCCTTAGAGCGCTTATGGCTTCTAGGTTCCTTTGAGTTAGCGACAGCCCTACTATTATCACAATAAAGGGTCATGGGCTCGTCGACGTTTGGAACAACTTCCAAATACTTAAGGAATTTTCTAAGCCATACAGCCTCTTTGGATGCTTCACAAGCAGCCACATATTCTGCTTCCATTGTGGAGTCAGCAATGCAAGATTGCTTAATACTTCTCCACACAACAGCTCCACCATTAAGGATGAACACAGATCCCGAAGTGGATTTCCTGGAATCCTTATCCGCTTGAAAATCGGAGTCGGTATATCCCGTCATAGTCAGGTCAGTACCTGAGTATGTAAGCATCAAGTTTCTAGTTCTTCAAAGATACTTAAGAACATGCTTAACAGCAATCCAGTGCTCGGGTCCAGGGTTGGATTGGAAACGGCTAACTACGCCAACGGCGAAACATATATCAGGTCTAGTGCAAAGCATAGCATACACGAGGCTTCCTACGGCAGAGGCGTAAGGAATCTTCCTCATGTCTTCAATCTCTTGTGCAGTCTTGGGAGACTGGTCCTTAGAGAGTGAAACTCCATGCCTAAAGGGTGTTTGACCCCTCCTGCAGTCTTGCATCGAGAAGCGATCTATCACCTTATCAATATAAGATGCTTGAGAGAGCGACAGGGTCCGGTTTTTCTTATCTCGAAAGATTTGGATTCCCAGAATGTATGCGGCTTCTCTTAGATCCTTCATATCGAATTGCTTTGCCAGCCAGACCTTAACCTCAGATAACTTACCCACGTCATTGCCAATGAGCAGTATATCATCGACATATAGTACCAGAAACACAACTTTGCCTTCGTGTATTAACTTGTAAACACAAGGCTCATCTATTGACTGTTCAAAGCCGAAGCTCT
This sequence comes from Urtica dioica subsp. dioica, assembly GCF_054948205.1. Classification (NCBI taxonomy): domain Eukaryota; kingdom Viridiplantae; phylum Streptophyta; class Magnoliopsida; order Rosales; family Urticaceae; genus Urtica; species Urtica dioica. Next base: position 7,175,026 of record NC_142762.1, read on the forward strand.
TTACAGTTTCATCGAATCTAATATTCCATGACCTAGATGCTTGCTTTAGTCCATAAATGGATTTAAGCAACTCACAAACCTTGGTCTCTTGACCTTTATCCAAGAAACCGTCTGGTTGAGCCATGTAAATGCGCTCGTCAAGATTGCCATTCAGAAAGGCTGTCTTGACATCCATTTGCCAGATCTCATAGTCGAGAGCTGCAGCTATGGATAGGAGTATGCGGATGGATTTAAGCATCGCGACTGGCGAGAAGGTTTCTTCATAGTCAATCCCTTCTTGTTGGGTATAACCCTTCGCCACAAGTCGTGCTTTGAACGTCTCGACGTTCCCATCAGGACCCCTTTTCTTCTTTTATATCCACTTACACCCTACGGGTTTAATCCCTTCAGGAAGGTCTACAAGTTTCCAGACTTTGTTGACATACATCGAGTGCATTTCAACTTTCATGGCGTCAAGCCAAAGGTTTGTTTCAGAACAAGCCATCGCTTGGCTATAGGAAACAGGGTCATCCATGTCGGAGATGGCTACAAGAGAGTCTCCATAAGACATGTACCTGTCAGGCTTTTGAGTAGCCCTCCCACTACGTCTAAGTACTACTTGACGAGATTCTGATGAGTTAGGTTGTTTTTCAGTTGGGGTAAGAACAGTTCTTACAGATGAGGTAGAAGCTTCCTCACCCAACTTTTCTTCAAGCACAATTTTGCTTCTAGGTTTTGCATCTTTCATAAAGTCCTCCTCGAGGAAACGAGCATTCGTGCTAACGATAGTCTTATCGTCCTCGGGACTATAGAAAGTAAAACCTTTGGTTTCCTTCGGATATCCTACAAACAGGCACAATTCTGACCTACTAGCCAACTTGCTAGTCTTTTGCCTCAGCACGTGTGCAGGGCAACCCCAAATTCGGATGCGGCCAAGATTCACTTTACGGCCAGTCCATCTCTCATAAGGAGTACCAGGAACCGTTTTGGACGGAACTTGGTTCAGAATATAGGCGGCTGTTTCAAGGGCATATCCCCAAAAGGAAAGCGGGAGTGATGAGTAACTCATCATTGATCTAACCATCTCCATAAGAGTTCGGTTTCTTCTCTCTGACACTCCGTTTTGTTGAGGTGTGCCAGGTGCGGTAAGCTGAGAAGCGATACCTTCTTCTTTAAGAAAGTCATCGAACTCTCCAGACATATACTCACCACCTTGATCGGATCGAAGGGTTTTGATCACTTTGCCAGTTTGCTTTTCCACTAAAGCCCTAAAGACCTTAAATACGTTAAAGGTCTCGGATTTGTGTTTGAGCAAATAGACAAACCCATATCTTGAGTAATCATTGTTGTCGGCCCGTCTCGGACCGACGAGGAAAAAGACATCACTTCGACCCGCGCGACCGGTGCGAGGCCTTTGACGGCGGAGCCTTGCCTCAGCCATTGGCCGGCCCAAACCAATAGCCGGCCCAAGTTCCAGCTGGCCAGTGGCCGGCCATATGCTCAGCCGGCCCATGGCCGGCCCAAGGGTGTCACTCGGCCATTGGCCGAGTCAAAGCCTCAGCAGGCCAATGGCCGGCCCAGTTCACTCGGCCATTGGCCGAGGCAAAGTTTCAGTCGGCCAATGGCCGACCCAAGGGTCTCACTCGGCCATTGGCCGAGGCAAAGCTTCAGCCGGCCAATGGCCGGCCCAGTTCACTCGGCCATTGGCCGAGGCAAAGCTTCAGTCGGCCAATGGCCGACCCAACATGCTCACTCGGCCATTGGCCGGCCCAACCCTTCAGCCGGCCAATGGCCGACCCAACCTTGCTCACTCGGCCAAGGTGTCTTCAAACCACCCCTTGGCTGCCTATAAATACAAGGGTCCTTCCCTTGACCCAGGTAATCCATTCTTGAGTACTGAAACGCTGTCGAACTCGTACCTCGCTCGTTTCTCTCAAGTCTCGGCCTCTAAACACCCCTAAAACCTCTATACTCCACCTCAATCCCACTAATGTTGAGCGTCGGAGAGGTAAACAGGGGCACCCCCCCTGTTTCCCCTTTGTAGTTCACAATCTCTTTCTTGCTTTTCAGGTATCGAGACAAGGTGAGCTTCACCCACAGCTAAGGGACGACTTGGGACACCAAGTCCGACACGCTCGAGCCGGAGTGAGACCACTTGGTCCGGCCTTGGGTATAACCACTATGGGCTCCTAAATTGTTGTCCAAAAATTAGCGACAACATTTTGGCGCTAGAAGGAGGGGATCTCTCGACCTTGGCAACACATCCCCTCTACCAGTCTTCCTCTCACTTCTACGACTCTCGAGAGATGAGTCGTAGCCCCGCCACCTCCGTGGGCGCCCGAGCGACTAGCTCAAGGCGCGACCTCCAAAGCTCTGCGCACCGTCTCGAAGGGCAACCTCATGATAATGAGAGCCAGCCCCGAGACCCGGCGAATGACCCCGAGGCCGCAGTCCGAGAGGACACGGCTCGAAGGCTCGCCGAACTCCTAGACCGCCCCGGCGTTACCAACGCGCTCATCACCGACCTCCTCGACTCTAACAACGTCGATGACATCAACCACGAGACCAACCTCGACCACGCTATTCGCGAAAGTGGACACACGCGCACGCTTCCAAGGGGACACCCTCGGGCGGCCGCGTCGAAACGTCAACTTTCTGTTGAGCACGCGCACGCGCCCTCGAGGGGACACCCTCGGGCGACCACGTCAAGGCTCCAAAGCTCACGCAATACCCGAGAACGCTCAGTCTCGAGGTCCCGAAAGGGACGCTCCAAGCTCTCCATCCGTGTCCAAAACCCTCGTGAAGGTGACAACGTCGAGAACGGCACACCCTTGGCAAGGGTGATAGGGACGGCCTCCGGAGACTTGAGAGACCGCCTCAGTTCTCAAAGAGAGAATCACGGGTTCGACTTGAGAGAAAAACTCAACGCTCGACGCGAGACCGCGATCGTCTTGGGGCAGCAACCACCCAACATTGATTGAGCACCCAACCAGAAGCGCGCGGCGGCGCTTGTGATACCGACCGTTGGTCCCGAGGCACGAAGGAAAAGGCGCCGGAAGGGTCAACTCCCTAATGACCACCCTTCTCCAGCCCCGAAGCGATCCTTCGTCCCGCTCAACACAACGCCCGACCGGATCCTGCGCTTACGCCGCGATGAGCTGGGAAGCCCCGCTCCACTCACAAAGGACCCCGCGAAGCGAGATCGAAGCAGGTTCTGCGAATACCACAAAGATCACGGGCACGTGACGATCGAATGCAAGCAGCTTAAGAAGCGAATTGATTCCCTAATTCGAGTTGGGAATCTCAGGGAATTCGTCGCATCTGCTAGCAAGCCATGATTGTCGCGACTTCGACATTTGAATTCACGCCCGAACTCGATCGGCTTCGTGGTCACTTTCATTTCGAAAATGTAAATTTCTTTTTTCGTAAAAGAAGGCCGAGTGCCATGACTACCTGTAAAAACCCCCTTTATTGCAATAAAGAGTTATTTCACGCATGAAAAAATGTAACACGCACTATTGTATACCTCCAACACAAGAGTTTCTTGGCCTTCGTCTCACAAACGCAAGAAACTCGGGGGGGCTAACAGGGATCAATGATCAATCAAAAACAACTCAACAACAACTCAAAAAAAAAATGATAATAATAAAGTCTCAAGGGGTCGATGGTTAGGCCGGAGGTCCCAAAGAAAGACTTCTCACGTAACTCCTCGAGATGAGTTCGTTCCTCGAGTCGAGTTTCGAGTCCACGAGTCGGTTAATACTCCTCGTGCAGACTCTTCACATGTCTCCTCGAGATGAGTTCATTCCTCGAGTCGAGCTTTGAGTCCGCGAGTCGATCGATACTCCTTGCGACGACTCTTCACGAAACTCCTCATGCAGGCTCTACGTGAGTCCTCGAGTCGAGTTCGAGTCCACGAGTCGACTAATACTCCTCGTGCCAACTCTTCACATGACTCCTCGAGATGAGTTCATTCCTCGAGTCGAGCTTCGAGTCCGCGAGTCGATTGATACTCCTCGCGACGACTCTTCACGAAACTCCTCGTGCAGGCTCTACGTGAGTCCTCGAGTCGAGTTCGAGTCCACGAGTCGACTGATACTGCTCGTGCCGACTCTTCGCATGTCTCCTCGAGATGAGTTCATTCCTCGAGTCGAGTTTGAGCCGACGAGTCGACAAGCTACGCCTTGTGCCGACCCCGCATGGCCCCTCGAGATGAGTTCATTCCTCGAGTCGAGTTCGAACCCACGAGTCGACCGATAGTCCTCGTGCCGACTCTTCGTGAAACTCCTCGTCCAGGCTCTACATGAGTCCTTGAGTCGAGTTCGAATCCACGAGTCGACCGATACTCCTCGCGACGACTCTTTACGAAACTCCTCGTGCAGGCTCTACGTGAGTCCTCGAGTCGAGTTCGAGTCCACGAGTCGATTGATACTCCTCGTGCAAGCTCTACGATGTCTCCTCGAGATGAGTTAATTCCTCGAGTCGAGCTCCGAGTCCGCGAGTCGACCGATACTCCTCGCGACGACTCTTTACAAAACTCCTCGTGCAGGCTCTACGTGAGTCCTGGAGTTGAGTCCCGAGTCCACAAGCCAACTATCCACTCCTCTTGCAGGCTTTACATGAGTCCTCGGGTTGAGTCCCAAGTCCACAAGTCAACTAACTATTCCTCATGCAGGCTCTACATGAGCCCTCGAGTTGAGTCTTGAGTCCGCGCTCGCCGCCCAGCTCGTGGGACGAAAGGCAACGAGTTACAAATGGGTTCAAGGTTTGTGTCCGCTGGGCGTATCTGGTCTAGCCAGCGTCCACGGGAAACCTCGACACACAAAAGTGGCATCGTGCTCGCCGCCCAGCTCGTGGGCCGAAAGGCAACGAGTTACAAATGGGTTCAAGGTCTGCGTCCGCTGGGCGTATCTGGTCTAGCCAGCGTCCACGGGAAACCTCGCCACACAAAAGTGGCATCGCGCTCGCCGCCCAGCTCGTGGGCCGAAAGGCAACGAGTTACAAATGGGTTCAAGGTCTGCGTCCGCAGGGCGTATCTGGTCTAGCCAGCGTCCACGGGAAACCTCGCCACACAAAAGTGGCATCGCGCTCGCCGCCCAGCTCGTGGGCCGAAAGGCAACGAGTTACAAATGGGTTCAAGGTCTGCGTCCGGTGGGCGTATCTGGTCTAGCCAGCGTCCACGGGAAACCTCGCCACACAAAAGTGGCATCGCGCTCGCCGCCCAGCTCGTGGGCCGAAAGGCAACGAGTTACAAATGGGTTCAAGGTCTGCGTCCGCTGGGCGTATCTGGTCTAGCCAGCGTCCACGGGAAACCTCGCCACACAAATGTGGCATCGCGCTCGCCACCCAGCTCGTGGGCCGATAGGCAACGAGTTACAAATGGGTTCAAGGTCTGCGTCCGCAGGGCGTATCTAGTCTAGCCAGCGTCCACGGGAAACCTGGCCACACAAATCTGGCATCGCGCTCGCCGCCCACCTCGTCGGCCGATAGGCAACGAGTTACAAATGGGTTCAAGGTCTGCGTCCGTAAGGCGTATCTGGTCTAGCCAGCGTCCACGGGAAACCTCGCCACACAAATGTGGCATCGCGCTCGCCGCCCAGCTCGTCGGCCGATAGGCAACGAGTTACAAATGGGTTCAAGGTCTGCGTCCGTAGGGCGTATCTGCTCTAGCCAGCGTCCACGGGAAACCTGGCCACACAAATGTGGCATCGCGCTCGCCGCCCAGCTCGTCGGCCGATAGGCAACGAGTTACAAATGGGTTCAAGGTCTGCGTCCGTAGGGCGTAACTGGTCTAGCCAGCGTCCACTGGAAACATGGCCACACAAATGTGGCATCGCGCTCGCCGCCCAGCTCGTCGGCCGATAGGCAACGAGTTACAAATGGGTTCAAGGTCTGCGTCTGCAGGTCGTATCTGGTCTAGCCAGCGTCCACGGGAAACCTGGCCACACAAATGTGGCATCGCGCTCGCCGCCCAGCTCGTCGGCCGATAGGCAACGAGTTACAAATGGGTTCAAGGTCTGCGTCCGCAGGGCGTATCTGGTCTAGCCAGCGTCCACGGGAAACCTCGCCACACAAATGTGGCATCGCGCTCGCCGCCCAGCTCGTCGGCCGATAGGCAACGAGTTACAAATGGGTTCAAGGTCTGGGTCCGCAGGGCGTATCTGGTCTAGCCAGCGTCCACGGGAAACCTCGCCACACAAATGTGGCATCGCGCTCGCCGCCCAGCTCGTGGGCCGATAGGCAACGAGTTACAAATGGGTTCAAGGTCTGCGTCCACAACAAAGACATGCAAATCGATTATGCCTTCGTTGGCAAGTCGAGAAAATAAGACGCGCACAGTACAATAAAGACGTGCAAATCGATTATGCCTTCGTTGGCAATTCGAGAAAATAAGACGCGCACAACACAACAAAGACGTGCAAATCGATTATGCCTTCGGTGGCAAATCGAGAAAATAAGACGCGCACAATACAACAAAGACGTGCAAATCGATTATGCCTTCGGTGGCAAATCGAGAACATAAGACGCGCACAATACAACAAAGACGTGCAAATCGATTATGCCTTCGTTGGCAAATCGAGAACATAAGACGCGCACAATACAACAAAGACGTGCAAATCGATTATGCCTTCGTTGGCAAATCGAGAAAACAAGACGCGCACAATACAACAAAGACGTGCAAATCGATTATGCCTTCATTGGCAAATCGAGAAAACAAGACGCGCACAACACAACAAAGACGTGCAAATCGATCACGCCTTCGTTGGCAAGTCGAGAAAATAGGCCACGCACAATAAAGCCGTGCTAATCGATCACGCCCTCATTGGTAGATCGAGAAAATAAGCCTCACACGATCAACCCGAAAACCCGAGAGCGTTCATCCCGCATCCGTATAAAAGCGTAGATTTTGAGTTTCCACTCGATCTAGGCTCGACCGGAAACTCGGGGGGCTAATGTTGTCGGCCCGTCTCGGACCGACGAGGAAAAAGACATCACTTCGACCCGCGCGACCGGCGCGAGGCCTTTGACGGCGGAGCCTTGCCTCAGCCATTGGCCAGCCCAAACCAATAGCCGGCCCAAGTTCCAGCCGGCCAGTGGCCGGCCATATGCTCAGCCGGCCCATGGCCGGCACAAGGGTGTCACTCGGCCATTGGCCGAGTCAAAGCCTCAGCAGGCCAATGGCCGGCCCAGTTCACTCGGCCATTGGCCGAGGCAAAGTTTCAGTCGGCCAATGGCCGACCCAAGGGTCTCACTCGGCCATTGGCCGAGGCAAAGCTTCAGCCGGCCAATGGCCGGCCCAGTTCACTCGGCCATTGGCCGAGGCAAAGCTTCAGTCGGCCAATGGCCGACCCAAGGGTCTCACTCGGCCATTGGCCGAGGCAAAGCTTCAGCCGGCCAATGGCCGGTCCAGTTCACTCGGCCATTGGCCGAGGCAAAGCTTCAGTCGGCCAATGGCCGACCCAACATGCTCACTCGGCCATTGGCCGGCCCAACCCTTCAGCCGGCCAATGGCCGACCCAACCTTGCTCACTCGACCAAGGGGTCTTCAAACCACCCCTTGGCTGCCTATAAATACAAGGGTCCTTCCCTTGACCCAGGTAATCCATTCTTGAGTACTGAAACGCTGTCGAACTCGTACCTCGCTCGTTTCTCTCAAGTCTCGGCCTCTAAACACCCCTAAAACCTCTATACTCCACCTCAATCCCACTAATGTTGAGCGTCGGAGAGGTAAACAGGGGCACCCCCCCTGTTTCCCCTTTGTAGTTCACAATCTCTTTCTTGCTTTTCAGGTATCGAGACAAGGTGAGCTTCACCCACAGCTAAGGGACGACTTGGGACACCAAGTCCGACACGCTCGAGCCGGAGTGAGACCACTTGGTCCGGCCTTGGGTCTAACCACTCTGGGCTCCTAAATCGTTGTCCAAAAATCAGCGACAACAATCATCAGTGAAGGTAACGAAGTATTCGTATCCTCCACGTGCCTGTTGGTTGAGCGGACCACATACATCAGAATGTATTAGTTCCAGCAACTCAGTGGCTCTTTGACCCTTATCGGAGAAAGGTCGCTTAGTCATTTTTCCTTCTATACAGGATTCACAAGTAGGTAGTGAACCTATTGCAGAGGCTTGGAGTGGACCATCCCTCACAAGTCTCTTAATCCTATCTAGACTGATATGACCAAGTCTTAAGTGCCAGAGGTATGTTGATTTTGTTAGATCGGAGGATTCAGAAAGTTTGATCCTCTTTGGCTCCCTAATTAGATCGTTATTGTTGTCGCACGAAAATGAACAACTATTTAAAACCTCGGGCGGTTCGATCCAAGGCCGGACCAAGTGATCGCACCCGGGCCAAGAGTGTGATCTCGATAGTCTCGAGCTAGGGTTCTCTCCGATCAGCCCGCCTCTCGGGAGAGGTAGGGGGTGAGGAGGATGAGTGACCGTGCCTTGGTTGTCGGCTGCCTACGTACCCGTGCGTGGGATCAGGTCAGAACGTAGTTCAAGCGTGTGTGACGCAGTATGAGGCGTGGAGCCTTGGCGGAGAGGCGTGCTCGACGAAGGAAACGGGGCGCGAGGAGTCCTCGGCAGCGTCTCGGAACTTCGGAGATCGCGTACGCGTCTAGCGTGTTAGACGCGCAAGGGTAGCTCTAGTTGAGAACCCTAGGGGCGTGCTTGAGCACCGGAGAACGTTCGGTCAAAGGGAGCGACGTCCGGGAAGTTCCCGTGAGTGCTTCGGGACCTTTGAGAACGAGGGAGAGAGAGAAGAGAACCTGCTTCAGGCCAAATATGGCATCCAGAGAAGCAGAGAAATCGAGCGTGTCGATAGGAGATGAAGAGAATTATTGGATATTCTTGGATATATTGGCCTGGATTTCCCCTCAATGGGAGAGGGTATTTATAGGTGTTTGGGAGCCTTAGAAGGTCCCTTTTTCGTCCATGTGGGACTAGGATCGCGCATGCCATCAAGTGGAGGCGCACGGCACGCGCGGCGCACAACGCGCGGCGCGCGGCGCGCGGCGCAAGGGGCGCGGCGCGCGTGTCACCGGGCGCGGCGCGAGGGTCATCAGGCGCGGCGCAGGTCGCGCGGCGCATGGAGCGCGCGGCGCGTGCCTGCATGGCGCGGCGCGCCATCTGCTGCACGGCCGGCCGGCGTGGCGCGCTGTGTGCGTGATGAACAGCTCGTCTTGGCCGGGTTCTTGCGGGCCTTCGAATGTCATTCTTCTCACGTGAAATATGAAGCTTTCTACTTGATGAGAGTGACTCGATTCGAGTAGCGAGGCTCGGCCCGGCGAGAGCGACTAGCGACTTGATTCGAGGAGTGACTCGAGGATGACTCGAGGCTCGACTCGAAAATGACTCGAGGCTCGACTCGAGGAACAATTAAAGGCTCGACTCGAGGAACCACTCAAGGCTCGACTCGAGGAGATTGACTCAAGGCTCGACTCGAGGAGCGAAGCTCGACTCGAGGAGTCAGGAGTTTGGGCGAGGGCTTGAAGATTTGCCGCTCTTCAGGACCTCCGGCCTGACCATCGGCCCTTTGAGCGACGTGCCTTCTCGGCGTCTCGGGTTTTCCGAAAACGACCGACAACATTAGCCCCCCAAGTTCGTCGTTCGGGAGGCGTCCCAGCGATGAACTTTTTGTTCTTCTAGTTGGGTGTTTGAGGAAAATGTTTCCCGTGCCTTGTTTGCGATGAATCTGTCTTTTGCTAAACTGTCTTTTTGCCTTCTCAGGTGCTTGCTCGAGCGACCCGGGGCGAGAAGATCCTTCACGACCTCATCAGGCGGATGAGTCGTGCTCAGGAGGAGCTTGCTCAAGCGAAGTCTCAGTTGGCTCACGCCGAGCGAGGTTCTCACTCAAAGGCGGAGTTTGCGAGTCTCCGCGAGCAGCTTCAGGAGGCTCGCGTGGAACTGGGAGTTACCCGCGGCAAGTGCGACCGCGCTCAGGCGGCGGTGGCGAAGATGGCTGAGGAGCTAACGACGGAACATCAAGCCCTTGAAGTGGCGACTCGATCGACGGAGGTCTTCCGGAGCGAAGCGCGGGACCTTCGACGTTAGTTGGAATCGCGCACGGAAGAAGTTGGCATTCTTCAGGGCCAGCTTACATCGAGTGAGGCTGCCCGTGTTCGTGCGGAGCGTAATCGTGACTCCTTGGCGGAGGAGGTGGCTCGGGTCACCGAGGAGAAAGCCGCGGCGGAGCAGCTTGCGTCCGACCTTCAGGACGACTTTGATGTCGGAGTCGAGGAGGCAAGGCATGCAGCGGCGGTGGAGTGTCGGGACGCCACAGCTGCCGAGAATGTTTCTCGGGGGGTCACCTTCGACTTCTTCGACTCGCTTTTCCCACCACTTGACGGGGCCGACCCTGTGGGCGACGATCCCGCCGAGTGACCGTTTTCTTTCCTTATTTTTCCTGCGCAAATGTTTTAGCGCGTGCTTTTTAGGTTTTTCCGTTCAGCGCGCTTGTCTTAGCGCTTGCTTACTAGGATATTTCCCTTTAGCGCACTTGTCTTAGCGCATGCTTTCTAGGTTTTGAGGCAGTTGCCCCTTTCTTTTATGAGGAGTTATTCATTTATTTTTATGAACGTTTTCGCACATTTATCTTCTATGGCATGCATGGATGGTCACTTGTTTGTGTCAATGATTTTGTCCATCCTTTTATCTCAGCAGGATACTTTTTCAAACACGCCAGTCACTTGGATGGTTTGCGTTCTTAAGTATTTTCAACTGCGAGTCAGCCATGCTACGTAGGTGTGTTACGTGCGCCGGATTGCGCCACGTGGGCGTCTCAAATCGCGCCATGTAGGCATCTTGGGTTGCGCCATGTAAGCGACTTACGTGCGCCATGTAGGCGTCTTACGGGTTGCGCCTTTACGCGACTTACGTGCGCCATGTAGGCGTCTTAGGTTGCGCCATGTAGGCGTCTTACGGGCTGCGCCTTTACGCGACTTACGTGCGCCATGTAGGCGTCTTAGGTTGCGCCATGTAGGCGTCTTACGGGCTGCGCCTTTACGCGACTTACATGCGCCATGTAGGCGTCTTAGGTTGCGCCATGTAGGCGTCTTACGGGCTGCGCCTTTACGCGACTTACGTGCGCCATGTAGGCGTCTTAGGTTGCGCCATGTAGGCGTCTTACGGGCTGCGCCTTTACGCGACTTACGTGCGCCATATAGGCGTCTTAGGTTGCGCCATGTAGGCGTCTTACGGGCTGCGCCTTTACGCGACTTACGTGCGCCATGTAGGCGGCTTGGGTTGCGCCATGAAGGCGTCTTACGGGCTGCGCCTTTACGCGACTTACGTGCGCCATGTAGGCGTCTTAGGTTGCGCCATGTAGGCGTCTTACGGGCTGCGCCTTTACGCGACTTACGTGCGCCATGTAGGCGTCTTAGGTTGCGCCATGTAGGCGTCTTACGGGCTGCGCCTTTACGCGACTTACGTGCGCCATATAGGCGTCTTAGGTTGCGCCATGTAGGCGTCTTACGGGCTGCGCCTTTACACGACTTACGTGCGCCATGTAGGCGTCTTAGGTTGCGCCATGTAGGCGTCTTACGGGCTGCGCCTTTACGCGACTTACATGCGCCATGTAGGCGTCTTAGGTTGCGCCATGTAGGCGTCTTACGGGTTGCGCCTTTACGCGACTTACGTGCGCCATGTAGGCGTCTTAGGTTGCGCCATGTAGGCGTCTTACGGGCTGCGCCTTTACGCGACTTACGTGCGCCATGTAGGCGTCTTAGGTTGCGCCATGTAGGCGTCTTACGGGCTGCGCCTTTACGCGACTTACGTGCGCCATGTAGGCGGCTTGGGTTGCGCCATGTAGGCGTCTTACGGGCTGCGCCTTTACGCGACTTACGTGCGCCATGTAGGCGTCTTAGGTTGCGCCATGTAGGCGTCTTACGGGCTGCGCCTTTACGTGACTTACGTGCGCCATGTAGGCGTCTTAGGTTGCGCCATGTAGGCGTCTTACGGGCTGCGCCTTTACGCGACTTACGTGCGCCATATAGGCGTCTTAGGTTGCGCCATGTAGGCGTCTTATGGGCTGCGCCTTTACGCGACTTACGTGCGCCATGTAGGCGTCTTAGGTTGCGCCATGTAGGCGTCTTACGGGCTGCGCCTTTACGCGACTTACATGCGCCATGTAGGCGTCTTAGGTTGCGCCATGTAGGCGTCTTACGGGCTGCGCCTTTACGCGACTTACGTGCGCCATGTAGGCGTCTTAGGTTGCGCCATGTAGGCGTCTTACGGGCTGCGCCTTTACGCGACTTACGTGCGTCATGTAGGCGTCTTAGGTTGCGCCATGTAGGCGTCTTACGATTTTTTTGGTGGAGCGTGTTCTTTTGAGAGTTTCCTTACCATAGCTAGCCCCCCTAAGTTTTTTGGGTTATAAGTTAAATGTTGATAACCAGAAAACTTGCATAAAACGAAATTGAAATGGAAAACTTGAGTTTTATTACTTTTGCGAAAAAAAACTTGCGAGAAATTTTAAATCCTAAAACATTGGCTCGTAGGCCTTATTGAAAATGGAAATAAAAGCGATAAAAAAGCGGGGGACGCTAGCTACTGATAGTACTGCCTCAAGTGCTCCGCGTTCCACGGGTGGCGAATCGGAGTCCCGTCCGTGTGCTCGATGTAATATGTCCCGTCGTGAATGACTTTGCGGACTCTGTAAGGGCCTTCCCAGTTTGGGCCTAGGACGCCGGCGCCTTGGACTTGTGTGTTTTGGAACACTCGTCTGAGGACAAAGCTTCCGACGGCAAAGGTTCGCCTTTTGATTTTGGAGTTGTAGTATCTTTCGACCTTGCGCTTCTGTGCGGCGAGGCGTCGGAATGCTTCCGCCCTCTTTTCGTCGATCAGGTCCAACTCAAGGCGCATGGCCTCGTTGTTTTCCGCTTCGTCGAACGTGTCGACTCGGAACGTGGGTATCTCGGTTTCAATTGGAACCACGGCCTCGACCCCATATGCAAGGGAGAATGGCGTCTCGCCGGTGGCGTTTCGCGCGGTTGTCCTATACGCCCATAGGACGAATGGTAATTCATCGGCCCAGGCGCCTTTCTTGTCTTCGAGCTTCTTTTTCAGGTTGCTCTTGATAGTCTTGTTGACTGCCTCGACTTGGCCGTTGGCCTGAGGATGTCGCGGCGAGGAGAAGGTCTTGCTGATCTTCAGTTGATCGCAGATATCTCTTACTCGCGCGTTGTCAAATTGTGCCCCGTTGTCAGTCACAATCGAGGCGGGGATACCGTGCCTGCATATGATGTTCTTCCAGATGAAGTTCGTCGTGTTTGCTTCAGTTATTCTGGCAAGCGGCTCGGCCTCTACCCACTTAGTGAAGTAGTCGATGGCGATAATGGCGTACTCGTATTGCCTTGGCGCTCTAGGGAGCTTGCCAATGATGTCCACGCCCCACTTAGCAAAGGGACGTGGGACAACGATGCTGCTTAACGGGGTCGGGGGCTGTCGCGGAATTTCCGCGAAGCGCTGGCATTTATCGCAACGCCTTGCCCATTCGTAAGCATCTCGCTTCATGGAAGGCCAGAAATAGCCTTGCTTAAGCGCTTTGAGCGCAAGGGAAGTTCCAGCGGCGTGGTTTCCGCAGATGCCCTCATGGATTTCGCGGAGGACCTTGGTCGACTCAACGCTATCGAGGCATCGGAGCAGCGGTGTCGAGTAACCGCGCTTATAGAGCGTGCCCTCACGGAGCGTGTATTTGGATGCTAAGGCCCTCAATTTATCGGCTTCCTTGCGGTCTTCGGGGAGTTCCCCTCTTCGCAAAAACTCGACAATTGAGTCCATCCAAGTGGGCTGAGATGCCACTTCTATGGTCCCGACTTCGTCTCGGGAGACGGATGGTCGTGGGAGAGATTCAATGGGCACAGTCCCCAATCTGTCTTCGTCGATGCCAGATCCGAGGCGAGCAAGCGCATCTGCCTCCGAATTTTGTTCTCTCGGGATTTGGTGAATCTCGAACCAAGAGAAGGCCTCGAGTTTGGAGTTCGTCTTAGCCAGGTATGCGACCATGTTGGGCTCCTTGGCGATGTAATCTCCCTTAACCTGGTTTACGATCAACTGCGAGTCGCAGTGTATACGCAGGTTATGGGAGCCGAGCTACTGTGCTAGCTCTATCCCTACAATGAGCGCTTCGTATTCAGCTTGATTGTTGGAGGCTTGGAAGCCGTAGTGGAGGGCATATCGCAGCTTTTCCCCATCGGGGTTAATTAGGATTATTCCGGCGCCAGCCCCCCGAGCATTAGATGCTCCGTCTACGTATAACTCCCAGATGGGACCCGTTGGGTCTACCTTCCTTTTCCGAGTTAGCTTGTTATCGTTTAAGTCAGTTTCTGCTCTTCCCATATCGGGAGCGTAGGAGAATTCTGCCACGAAGTCGGCTAAGGCCTGCCCCTTTATAGCCGTTCTTGGGTGGAACTCAATCCCGTACTCGCTCAATTCTTGGGACCAGATCGCCATGCGAGTCGACGTTCCCTTTTGAAGAGCTTTACCGATTGGATGCTCAGTTCGCACCGCAATTGGGTGAGCTTGGAAGTACGGTCGTAGCTTCTTAGCTGCCGTTACGAGAGCCAGAGAAAGTTTCTCAATCTCGGTATAGCGTGTTTCCGCGTCGAGTAAGGCCTTGCTTACGTAGTAGATTGGCCATTGGACCTTGTTCTCTTCGCGGACAAGGACGGCGCTTACAGCTCTTTCAGAGACGGCGAGATACACGTACAGCGTCTCGCCCTCTTTTGGTTTAGAGAGGAATGGTGGGGACCCAAAGTAAGCCTTCATTTCTTGGAAGGCACTTTCGCATTCGTCCGTCCACTCAAAGCCGTCCGTCTTCTTCAGAGCTTTGAAGAACGGTTGACACTTGTCGGTGGCTTTAGACACGAAGCGTGTCAGAGCGGCAATCCGACCGGTCAGGCTTTGCACTTCTTTGACTCGTCTTGGCGACTTCATTTCAAGGAGTGCCTTGATTTTTTCCGGGTTCGCTTCTATGCCTCGTCGGCTGACGATATAACCGAGGAACTTTTCGGATTCAACCCCGAATATGCATTTGTTGGGGTTGAGCTTCATTTTATATCGGCGGAGGATTGTGAACATCTCCCTAAGGTCGCGTACGTGATTAGTTGCCGGTAGGCTTTTAACGAGCATGTCGTCCACGTACACTTCCATCGTCTTGCCGATTTGATCGGCGAAGATCCGATTTACCAAGCGTTGGTATGTCGCTCCCGCGTTCTTGAGGCCGAAAGGCATGACCTTGTAACAGTAGAGACCTCGATCAGTGACAAAGGTTGTCTTAATTTGATCGGGCTCGTGCATTCGAATTTGGTTGTAGCCTGGATAGGCGTCCATGAAGCTTAGGAGTTCATGGCCGGCCGTGGCGTCCACCAGTTGTTCGATGCGCGGGAGTGGAAAGCAATCCTTAGGGCAGGCTTTGTTAAGATCTTTGTAGTCTATACAAATTCGCCACTTCCCGTTGGGCTTTTTTACCATTACCACGTTGGCGACCCACTTGGGGTACTTAGCCTCTCGAATGAAGTTTGCGGTGAGGAGTTTCTCGACCTCTTCATTTATGGCCAGGTATCGTTCTGGGTTGAACGTTCGTCTAGCCTGCACTTTTTCGGCGACCTTTGGGTCGTCGTTTAGTCGGTGCACTATTACCTCGGGATCGATTCCGGGCATGTCCGCATGAGTCCATGCAAAAACATCCTTGAACTCCCTAAGGAAGGCGGTAAGCTGAGTTTTGATGGCGAGTGGAAGTCGGGTGCCGATTTTTACAACTTGATCAGGCTTCGACTCGTCCAGGACGATTGGCACAAGATCATCGGAGGTTTCCACTTTAAGTCTTTCGATTTCATCGCGGGGTTCAAGTTCTCCGAACTTCCTTGCATCCCTTAGGTTGCATGGGTAATCGTCTTCCAGTTGGAAGATTGTGTTGACCGCTTTTCCCGCGGACTTGCCATCAACTCCTTGCACGTAGCATATTCTGGCTTGGGATTGGTCTCCAGCCATGATGCCAATTCCCCCTTCGGTGGGGAACTTCACCAGTAGGTGATACGTGGAAGTGATTGCCCTCAGCCGGTTCAACGTGGGTCGCCCAATGATTAAGTTGTAGGGCGACTCTTGATCGACCACTAGGAATGGGACCATGTGAACGGCTTCGATTCCTCCAGGGGTTCCAAAGGTGACCGGCAGGTCGATGATGCCCTCAGTCATAACCTTTTCCCCAGTGAACCCAAACAATGGCGTTTGGGTCGGAGTCGGGCGCAGCCCCCCGAGCTTCATGCGCTCTAGGGTGGACTTGAAAATTATGTCGGCAGCGCTGCCGTTATCAATGAGAACCCTTTTTACCAAGTTATTGGCCACTTGGGCTTTGAGCACGATCGCGTCATTGTGCGGATGCACAACTCGCTTGGCCTCTTCATTGGTGAAATACATCGTCTCGTGAGGCACGGACGGAGGTTCTTCATATGTGAAGTTGACGCGCATAGCAGCGTCTTCCTGAGACACGGCCCTAAGGAATTTCTTCCGTTGACGGGCTGAATCCCCATCCTGGGGACCTCCCAGTATGGTGGTTACCACGTGCAGTTGTGGGTTGGCGTTGGCAGTAGCCGGGGTTTGGTTGGCAGAGGCGGCTGCTCCTCCTCCTTGACCAGACTGCTGTCTGTTCGCGGTGGGGCCCGCAGCGCCAATCATGCGCAACACGAACTCCTTCAGCTCGCCCCGTTGGATCAGAGCCTCGATTTGCCTTTTGAGGTTGTAGCATTCCGAGGTCAAATGACCATATTCCCGATGGAACTCACAATACCTGGACCGATCGCGAGTTGCGGGATCCTTCTTCATTGGAGCCGGGGGCGTGAACTTGTCACGTGCTAGAGCCAAGATCCTTTCCGGCGCCGTGTTCAGCGGCGTGAACGACGAGTACCCTTTGAAGTTTTCCGCAAGTCGCGGTTTCTGAGGTACAGGGGGTTGGTTGCTAGAAACCTGGTTCCCCTTGTTTCGCCTCTTACGAGGTTCGTTCTGCTCGCGGATAGGTTCTTCCCGACGGCGAGAGCTTTGATTAGTGCTCTTGCGGCCGTCGAGGTAGTCTTCGACTCCCATGAAGGTCTTAGCTCGAGTCATTAACTCGGCCATGGTGGAAGGGACACGGCCGACGACAGACTTGAGGAAGTCACTCGTGCGCAAGCCTTCTATGATAGCGGCAATCGCGTCACTGTCGTCAAAGCGGTCGACCTTGTTTGACTCTTCTGTGAATCGGGCGAGGTATCGTCTAAGAGACTCGCCACTCTCTTGCCTGATTGACCACATGTACATCTTGGTCTTCTTTTGGACCATAGACGTAGCGAACCGTGCCAGGAACATGTCCTTCAGGTCTTTGAACGAGTGGATGCTTCCTGGTCTTAAGTTTTTGAACCACTCAAAGCCGGGTCCGGCGAGGGTCAAACTAAAGGCTTGGCACATGGCACCAGGAGAAACACCCTGCATCGTCATCCAGGTTTCATAGTGCTGGATGTGGTAAGCAGGATCTGCTTTCCCATCATAGGGAGCGAGGTTCGGGAGCTTGAAATTCCCCGTACAAACCTCAGCCAATATCTGAGTAGTGAAAGGCGATGAGTTCTCCTCAACGACTCCGTAGGCACTTCCACCTATTCCGTATTCTCGGAGATCTCGTACCTCATTTCGAAGGTTGTGGATCATAGTGACCACATCGAGACCGGTCGTTGGAGTGACCCCTTGATCGGGAGGAGTCACCTGCAGCCTCTCGTTAGACCCCTGTCCTGCGCGGCGGTTCCCGTTAGTTGGGGCTGCCAGCGGGATGTTGGGTCTAGAGCTGAGTCGCTCTCTCAGATCATTGCCACGCCCAATGCGTTGAGCAGTGAGGTGGTCCCTAAGATCAGGGCTGGCCGTATGGAGGCGCCGGCTCTGCTTGCGGCGTTGCGCTCTCCGCGCGCCCTGACTTTCCGCAACATTCTCCCTCGGACCTAGTCGGTCGAGGGCCGAACGTCGGGAATTCCCCTCTTGAGAAGCTACCGGCGCATCGCCTGTTCGGGGTAAGGGATTCGACGGACCGGCTTCAAACACGGCGGGGAGTCCCCCGTCCTTTGTGAGAGAAGTCTCGACATCCTCCGAGTCACCCGTATCCTCATAATCAGGGTCGCGGCTTTCCTCGTTGAGGTTCTCAGGATCCCCGTTGGGGATCGTCGTGTCACGCATAGGTTGCTTCGCAGCCAGTTGGCAGTGATACCTTGCGTTCCTCGCCTTCAGTCGGCGGATACTCTCCTCCAACTCCGTGATGCGGTTGTCCCTGCTATCAGGAGATGGAGATGGTGAGCGGGTCGAGCTCTCTTCGTGGAGCAACTCTTCGTCACCATGCGCTCGTGAGCGCAAGAAGTATTTCTTGGTCTTAGCGACGTTTTCGGGGTTGTTTGCGCCCTCAGAACGTACGGGTGGTTGGCTACTCATCGTTTCTCAAGTTCGAGAAGGTTGAGTTCGCAGAAGAAAAGAAGAAGATGAATAGAAGGGATTTCGGGCTGAATAGGTCGGGAAGTCCCCTCCTTCTAGCGCCAAAATGTTGTCGCACGAAAATGAACAACTATTTAAAACCTCGGGCGGTTCGATCCAAGGCCGGACCAAGTGATCGCACCCGGGCCAAGAGTGTGATCTCGATAGTCTTGAGCTAGGGTTCTCTCCGATCAGCCCGCCTCTCGGGAGAGGTAGGGGGTGAGGAGGATGAGTGACCGTGCCTTGGTTGTCGGCTGCCTACGTACCCGTGCGTGGGATCAGGTCAGAACGTAGTTCAAGCGTGTGTGACGCAGTATGAGGCGTGGAGCCTTGGCGGAGAGGCGTGCTCGACGAAGGAAACGGGGCGCGAGGAGTTCTCGGCAGCGTCTCGGAACTTCGGAGATCGCGTACGCGTCTAGCGTGTTAGACGCGCAAGGGTAGCTCTAGTTGAGAACCCTAGGGGCGTGCTTGAGCACCGGAGAACGTTCGGTCAAAGGGAGCGACGTCCGGGAAGTTCCCGTGAGTGCTTCGGGACCTTTGAGAACGAGGGAGAGAGAGAAGAGAACCTGCTTCAGGCCAAATATGGCATCCAGAGAAGCAGAGAAATCGAGCGTGTCGATAGGAGATGAAGAGAATTATTGGATATTCTTGGATATCTTGGCCTGGATTTCCCCTCAATGGGAGAGGGTATTTATAGGTGTTTGGGAGCCTTAGAAGGTCCCTTTTTCGTCCATGTGGGACTAGGATCGCGCATGCCATCAAGTGGAGGCGCACGGCACGCGCGGCGCACAACGAGCGGCGCACAACGCGCGGCGCGCGGCGTGCGGCGCAAGGGGCGCGGCGCGCGTGTCACCGGGCGCGGCGCGAGGGTCATCAGGTGCGGCGCAGGTCGCGCGGCGCATGGAGCGCGCGGCGCGCGCCTGCATGGCGCGGCGCGCCATCTGCTGCACGGCCGGCCGGCGTGGCGCGCTGTGTGCGTGATGAACAGCTCGTCTTGGCCGGGTTCTTGCGGGCCTTCGAATGTCATTCTTCTCACGTGAAATATGAAGCTTTCTACTTGATGAGAGTGACTCGATTCGAGTAGCGAGGCTCGGCCCGGCGAGAGCGACTAGCGACTTGATTCGAGGAGTGACTCGAGGATGACTCGAGGCTCGACTCGAAAATGACTCGAGGCTCGACTCGAGGAACAATTAAAGGCTCGACTCGAGGAACCACTCAAGGCTCGACTCGAGGAGCGAAGCCCGACTTGAGGAGATTGACTCAAGGCTCGACTCGAGGAGCGAAGCTCGACTCGAGGAGTCAGGAGTTTGGGCGAGGGCTTGAAGATCTGGCGCTCTTCAGGACCTCCGGCCTGACCATCGGCCCTTTGAGCGACGTGCCTTCTCGGCGTCTCGGGTTTTCCGAAAACGACCGACAACAGTTATCTATTTCGGTGTCTAAAAGAGAAGGTTGAGTGGGATAGATGTAGAAAAGACCATTCTTCATACACGTATCAGTGACAAAAGAATTATCATGAAACGAAATACGAATTCCATTCTTAATGAACTTTAAACAATAATCTTGCTCACGAAGACGAGCAACGGATATTAAGTTCTTCCCAAAGGTAGGAACAAAATAAACATTATTCAAGTTTAAAGTGCGGTCTTCAAAAGACAGCGTCACGTATCCCACAGCCTTTGCAGACACCAGGCTCCCATCACCCCATTTGAAACAGAACTCGCCTTCCTCTAAGCTTTTGGTCTTCTTGAAACCATTCAAGGAACAACAAATATGGTTAGTAGCAGCGGAGTCAAGAATCCACGTTGATACATTATCAGCTACTAAGCATGCTTCGGTAACTAGTACAATATGTTCCTTTGCTTTGAGATTGGCAGGACAGTTCTTTTTATCGGCCTTGTGAGGTCTCTTCTTAGTTCCAGAGGTGGAGGCTCTTTGCTCAGTAGCATGTGCCTCTCCTTGATTCCTCCTTCTCTTAGTGAGACCTTCAGCAGTGTGAAATCCCTTCATAAGCTTGGTAACAGTGTACTCTAGCTTGTTTATGAAGTAGTTCATCTTGGAGGTATCAAGAGATGCGGGGAGAGTTTCTAAGATCATATCTATGATATTCTTCCCATCAATCTCAGATCCTAGGATTTCCATTTTACTCAGATGACTAATGATCAATATCATAAAGTCTCCAATAGGAGTCCTAGCCTGCATATGACAGTTCATAAACTGTCGAACTGCTTGTAGCCTTGTTTGACGCCTTTGCCCTCCAAACATCTCAAGGAGATTGTAGAGCATGTCAGCGGCAGTCTCGAAGTCATGATGTTGCTCGTTCAGCGTATTGTTCATAGATGCCAAGATATAGCACCTCACAATCTCATCGGATCGAAGCCAGGCCGCTAAGGCGTCATTGTCCTCTTGAGTTGAATCATCATTCGTCAGAGGAGGACATGGGGTGGTGAGTACCCAATTGTGCTTGTTAACGGTAGGTATTATGTCGAGGTTACGTTTCGAGTCTATGTAGTTTTCGTTTTCGAGTTTGATCGAGGAAAGAAAGATAGAGAGATGGTTGAGAGACATATAGCCTATATAAGTTGAAACAAGTTTATGATTAGTCTTTGGTTTAGGATTTAAGTTTTATTAAGACTTTTATAAAATCCAAAGGTGTTATAAACCAAACGATAATTTACTCCCTCAAGAGAAGGCCGCAAAAAATCTCCTTTTATAAGTAAATGACACATCATTAATGCTAAGCCAAGATGTCAATACATCTATTTTGACTAGCCACCTTGTAAATTGGTTTGATCACTCACATCCTTTCGCAGGGAATCGAGGGAGGATTACTAGGGATTGAGCCTAAGTGTGCAACCAACCACTTAGTCCAAAAGATCAACTTTGAAAAACAATCCCCCAAGGGGAGGCCTTGCCATCATCGTCTCACTCTCGGACGTAGCTCAATGAGCAATGATCAGAGCAAAGCGCCCTTGAGTACTCTCATTTAAGAGAGGGCCACGAGGGTGACTCTTAGTCCGGCGACACTTGCACTTTTCATTAGTGTTGGGGATCATGGGTTACAAACAACAAGTATAACCCTCCCACTTAGTTTTTGGAGTTGGTTCATCGACTCTTATAAGTTCGGAAATAAATTTCCTAGTTAGAGAGCGACAGAGCGGACAACTAGAAGAGAATCCTATATCGACATGTTCAGAGTAGTATTAGTGCATAAAGGCACAAGGTACATACTCGATCTTTTCCTATTTTCTATTTCGGGAAAGTGCATGAGGGAAGTGTGAACTTCAACTCACTCGAACACTTGAAAGTTTGAGATTACACATCTTTTTATTTTTCGGCTTGTCTACAAAGAGACCTCCCACTCAAATTTTCAAGAGCATATAGATTTTGAACATATGTGATATAGATATAGTTTTGAAAACATTTTGAAAATTTATTTGATTTGGATGACAAAATATTTTCAAGTTTGAAAGTGAAAACGGTTTTTCAAAATTCAAACTAGTTTTGTAAAAACTCAATTTCAATTAATCTTTCAAAAAAAAAAACTTTTAATCTTACACATCATGTTTATAATCATATGAAAAACATTTTTGCTCAAGAAAATTTTCTCATTAGAGTTCTATAACTCATGGTAGTGGGGTTTGAAAATCCGGATTTCTAAAAAACTGGAGTTTCAGACAGCCGCGCACCTCGGAGTAAAATCGCCATATCTGGCGGCTCCGATGTCCTTTTCAGCCGAAACCGGTGGCATTGGACAGAGGACAGATAGAGATTTAATTTGATTCAAGAATCATTAAATTTCGATTTCTGAGCAGAGAGTTATGCCACGTTTATTGCGGGTTTACTCCAGCTCGAAGAAAAAGAAATAAATTAAAACTTTGGTCCTTTTTAGGTACGAAAAAGAATCAAGTGTAACGGAACGTTTTAAGATGTTGTTTAAAGCTTTTATTTGTGTTTTATTAGCAGGGTAATAACATAGAATAAAAGAGATAACAACAAGCATAAAACGAATACGGTAAATAAAAGAAACTAGAAAGACAAAGTAACTAGTCACAAAATTTACCGAAATTTCTCAAACCTTTAAAACACGTTTTTCAATATAAAAAATTAAAAACTTTTAGAACTGATTCTAATGTGTTTTAAAAACATCCCAAACTCATAGAAAATCAACATGCTTTTTAATTTAAATACAAGAGCATTAAATTAAAAAAAAATCTAAGATTACAATTCTAACTTGTCACAAAATTAGTAAACTTTCGAAAACGATTTTCAAGCTCATAATTTAAAAAACATGTACATGCATCTCTTTCACCATAGCTCTGATACCATTTGTTGGAATCGATCTAGGGTTTGAGAAAATAATTAACGCTTCGGTAAGCGGCGGAATTTTAAAATTTTTCTTTTACAAGTAAAACAGTTTTTACTAACCTAGACAAGTGCAAGTACATGTAATTAAAAACCAGTATGAGCTAGAAGTTTACTAACCTTTCTTGAAGCTTGAACTTTGAAGAAGCTTGTGGAAAGTTTACAACGCCCGTCTCCCCTCGCAGCACGTCTCTCTTTCTTTCCTCGGCACCTCGAGCAACCACGAAAGTTTCTATCACTAAATCACTCGAAATAAAGGAATCAGTGAGTGGGCACTTTTAAACACTACGACTTAAGAACGAGTCTTTAAGTCGCAGAGCTAAACTCTAGGTCAAATGAGGACCTAGGTGCCAAAACAAAAATCGAAATTGAATAGAGAGAGAGAGGAGAGGGGCGGCCAAGCTAGAGAGAGAAGCTCTCAATCTCTAAAACTTGGAATGAATGAAATGTGAAGAATAAGGCTCCTATTTATAGGAGAGGTCTCACCTTCAATAAGGTAGTTTCCTCTTCTATAGAATATCACATATTCATGAGCCAATTTCCTTTTCTTCTCCTTATTTCACACGGCCAAAGAGGATCCAAGATATCCTCATATTTGTTTCCTCTTTTGACTCTACTTGGGCGCCCATCTTGATTCCTCTTAGAGGAAATTTGTTTCCTCTTTTTCTTTTGGCAAGTATCTAAATACATTAATGCACAAATTAATCTCTCTTTCACACTAAGGGCTGCACGAAATTTGGTCTCCTATTCACTTGGGTTGGACAGCCAAAAGCCTTCTAAAAAGGCTTTCTAGGTGTTTCTTTAATTGTTCATGATAACATAAGAAAAGCCCATTAAGAATTTTCAAGTAAAATTCTATGAAATGAAATTAATTCACAAGGCCCAATAAACATGTTATGGCCGTGTGATATAATATGTCATCATATGACATTGTCAAAAAAAATTTATTGACATTCATTTCATGCCATGTCCAAAAAGACAAATTTACCCTTTTGACAATTTTCGTTCTTGTTTTGACTTAGCTTCCAGTTTAACTATTCCTATCGATGTGATTCGTGACAGTGACCTCATGGACCCAAATGAACAAAGCTTTAGCTAAACACTTGGACTCAAAAGTTCACAAACCTTTTCCAAGTTTAGCTTAATGCCAACTGACTCCACTAAAGAGCTGACACTGAAAATCTCTCGGTTCAAATGAATTTATTTTCTACTCAAGAATTCGACCTAATTATGATGAGCGGATCCACTGAATATTATCTATGTTTACCCTTCATGAATGTCATCAGCTAGTCGGGATTTACTAAATTACCATTTTACCCTTCTAGCTGTTATTTCCTCAATTCCTTTGTCGCTTGTGAATAAGTTAGAAACAATGTATTGACGAGGAGCTAACAAGTCACATTGTTTCATCCAAAAGAGTCAGGACTCAATTTGGACACTGGCCAGTTCATTTATTCACACTCCAAGGAACAAAGCATGAGGTGACATACATTGCATTTCAGCAATCTTGTACATGAATTCCATATCTATGAGAACTTCACAAAGTTACTCATGACAGACTCACAACTTAGTACTTCACCAATAGGCCTTGTTCGGAATCACATAGTGAGTCCGAACTTTGACTTTCTCAAATGAGAATACTAAGGTGTGAAATGGCATGTCTCATTTCAGGATTAAGGTAAGCATGATGCAATTCATACATAGTGACTTCGAGACATAAGAGGTTAAATGGTTTGTTCTTATATTGTCTCTAGAAGTGCACTGGTCAATTCAGTACCTTCGGAAGATACCTAGAAGAACTATAGAGTCCCCAACTCTCAATGCCTCATAACCAGACATCATAGATTCTTCTAACAATCATACTGAGGTCAATAGTCCTTTGACCCTAAGATTGCGAATATATCGTTTTAAACAAACTACGAAGAGTTTGTTCATGCAAATCTACATTTGTCTCTTCGTAAGTTGTTAAGTTTGTTTATGGACTAAAAGACTATGGTTTTATCATAAAGCTTCAAACAAAGAAAGAATGAATGAACGTTTCAACTTTATTAATGAATAGATAGGAAATTACAAGCAAGAGTCTTCATGAGACTTTATTACATCAAATGTACAAAATAAAGACTACAACTCTTCTTGTGGGCACCATTGACAACAAAAAACGGTAGAGATGCTGCCGAAAATAGTTGTCTCGTGTGTGGATTTGGGAAAAAATGAGAAAAAAAACTGAAAACGGCCTTTTATAGTGAAAACCTAAAAAACCTAAAAACCCTCGCCGCGGCGAAAATATGTCGTCGCCGCGGCGAGGTGTTCCTACAACGGATTTTATAACCGTTGTAGGAACATCTAGCCGCGGCGAGATTCCTCACTCGCCGCGGCGAGACAGGGTTGAGGTGGAGACGGGGCAGGGGGCGAGGTGGAGGCGGGGCTGGGCGAGGTGAAGGCCGGGCTGGGCGACCGGGCTGGGCGAGGTGACGGCGGGGCTGGGCGATGTGGAGGCGGGGCAAGGCGAGGACGTGGCGAGGTGGAGGCGAGGACGTGGCGAGCGAGAGGCGAGGTGGAGGCGGGGCAGGGGCGAGGTGGAGGCCGAGCTGGGCGATGTGGAGGCGGGTTGGGCGAGGTGGAGGCCGGGTTGGGCGAGGTCGAGGTGGAGGCCGGGCTGGGCGAGGTGGAGGCCGGGCTGGGCGAGGTGGTCGCCGGGCTGGGCGAGGTTGAGGCCGGGCGGGGCGAGGTGGAGACGGGGCTGGGCGATTTGCAGGCCGAGCTGGGCGATGTGGAGGCCGGGCTGGGTGATGTGGAGGCGGGGCTGGGCGAGGTGGAGGCCGGGCTGGGCGAGGTGGAGGCGGGGGCTGGGGGATGTGGAGGCGGGCTGGGCGAGGACGTGGCGAGCGAGAGGCGAGGTAGAACGGGGCTGGGTGAGGTGGAGGCGGGGCAGGGGGCGAGGTGGAGCGGGGCTGGTCGAGGTGGAGGCCGGGCTGGGCGAGGTGGAGGCCGGGCTGGGCGATGTGGAGGCGGGGCTGGGCGAGGTGGAGGCGGGGCGGGGCTGGGCGAGGTGGAGGCGGGGCAGGGGCGAGATGTTCCTACAACGGATTTTATAACCGTTTTAGGAACATCTCGCTGCGGCGAGATTCCTCACTCGCCGCGGCGAGACAGTTTCGAACATATCAAAACAATAATTATCCCAAAGTCCTAAATCGCAGAATTATCAGATTAGTTATAATAAGTTTAGAACATCTAGGCCTTGGTTATAATAAGTTTAGAATCTAAATTCGAACATATCAAAACAATAATTTCATAATCTCAAAGTCCTAAATCGCAGAATTCTCAGATTGCAACAAAACATCACAAACTAGAATTATCCCAGGAACACCAAACCCAACATCACCAAAGTCAGGACTAATATTTTCTATCAAAACACATTTTTGAGAAGAAAAATTATAGAATCATCACATATTTTAGTTTGAGAAAAATTTTCTAGCCGCGGCGAGATATATACCTCGCCGCGGCGACGAGTTTCTACAACGCTTTTGTTTAGTGTTGTAGAAACCACCCGCCGCGGCGAGGTATGAATTTCGCCGCGGCGGATTACATTTTTCTACAACGCTTTCACTGTGCGTTGTAGTAAGGTCTCGCCGCGGTAGAAAACACATTACGCCACGGCGTGGATTATACAACGGATTTTTAAAGCGTTGTGGGAAATCTGAAGCACCATGTTTCTACAACGCTTAACTATATGCGTTGTAGAATCTACAAGTTTCTACAACGCTTTACCATATGCGTTGTAGAAACACCAAGTTTCTACAACGCTTGTCCATAGGCGTTGTAGAAACACCATGTTTCTACAACGCTTGTCATAAGCGTTGTAGAATCACTAGTTTCTACAACGCTTTTCATAAGCGTTGTAGAAAGTGGGTTGTATAATCCAACATTTGTAGTAGTGATATCCAAAGGAAACCAAGGGTTTCATCTTCTATAGTCCCGATGACAATAAGACTTTCGTTAGCACGAATGCTCGTTTCCTTGAGGAGGACTTTATGAAGGATGCAAAACCTAGAAGCAAAATTGTGCTTGAAGAAAAGTTGGGTGAGGAAGCTTCTACCTCATCTGTAAGAACTGTTCTTACCCCAACTGAAACACAACCTAACTCATCAGAATCTCGTCAAGTAGTACTTCGACGTAGTGGGAGGGCTACTCAAAAGCCTGATAGGTACATGTCTTATGGAGACTCTCTTGTAGCCGTCTCTGACATGGATGATCCTGTTTCCTATAGCCAAGCGATGGCTTGTTCTGAATGAAACCTTTGGCTTGACGCCATGAAATTTTAAATGCACTCGATGTATGTCAACAAAGTCTGGAAACTTGTAGACCTTCCTGAAGGGATTAAACCCGTAGGGTGTAAGTGGATATACAAGAAGAAAATGGGTCCTGATGGGAACGTCGAGACGTTCAAAGCACGACTTGTAGCGAAGGGTTATACCCAACAAGAAGGGATTGAATATGAAGAAACCTTCTCGCCAGTCGCGATGCTTAAATCCATCCGCATACTCCTATCCATAGCTGCAGCTCTTGATTATGAGATCCGGCAAATGGATGTCAAGACTGCCTTTCTGAATGGCAATCTTGATGAGCGCATTTACATGGCTCAACCACACGGTTTCGTGGAAGAAGGTCAAGAGATCAAGGTTTGTGAGTTGCAAGTCCATTTATGGATTAAAGCAAGCATCTAGGTCATGGAATATCAGATTCGATGAAACTCTGAAAAGCTTCGGCTTTGAACAGTCAATAGATGAGCCTTGTGTTTACAAGTTAATACACAAAGGCAAAGTTGTGTTTCTGGTACTATATGTCGATGATATACTACTCATTGGTAATGACGTGGTTAAGTTATCTGAGGTTAAGGTCTGGCTGGCAAAGCAATTCGATGTGAAGGATCTAGGAGAAGCCGCGTACATTCTGGGGATCCAAATCTTTCGAGGATCCAAATCTTTCGAGATAGGAAAAACCGGACCCTGTCGCTCTCTCAAGCATCTTATATTGATAAGGTGATGGATCGCTTCTCGATGCAAGACTCCAAGAAGGGCCGAACACCCTTTAGGCATGGACTTTCACTCTCTAAGGACCAGTCTACCAAGACTGCACAAGAGATTGAAGACATGAGGAAAATTCCTCACACCTCTGCCCTAGGAAGCCTCATGTATGCTATGGTTTGCACTAGACCTTACATTTGTTTCGCCGTTGGCGTAGTTAGCCGTTTCCAATCCAACCCTGGACCCGAGCACTGGATTGCTGTTAAGCATGTTCTTAAGTATCTTCGAAGAACTAGGAACTTGATGCTTACATACTCAGGTACTGACCTTACTATGACGGGATATACCGACTCCGATTTTCAAGCGGATAAGGATTCCAAGAAATCCACTTCGGGATCTGTGTTCATCCTTAATGGTGGAGCTGTTGTGTGGAGGAGTATTAAGCAATCTTGCATTGCTGACTCCACAATGGAAGCAGAATATGGGGCTGCTTGTGAAGCATCCAAAGAGGCTGTATGGCTTAGAAAATTCCTTAAGTATTTGGAAGTTGTTCCAAACGTCGACGAGCCCATTACCCTTTATTGTGATAATAGTGGGGCCGTCGCTAACTCAAAGGAACCTCGAAGCCATAAGCGCTCTAAGCATATTGAGAGGAAATACCATTTGATTCGAGAGATCGTGCAGCGCGGAGACGTGGAAGTGAAGAAGATCTCAACGGTGGACAACCTAGCAGATCCATTCACAAAGGCCCTAGCGAACAAGGTCTTCGACCAACATCGAGAGGGATTAGGCATGAAGGACTACACACATCTTCTTTGAGTCAAGTGGAAGTTTGTTGTCAATGGTGCCCACAAGAAGAGTTGTAATCTTTATATTATGCATTTGATGTAATAAAGTCTCATGAAGACTCTTGCTTGTAATTGCTTATTCATTAATAAAAAATTGAAACGTTCATTCAATCTTCCTTATTTGAAGCTTTATGATAAAACATTAGTCTTTAGTCTATAAACAAACTAAACAACTTACGTAGAGAGAAATGTAGATTTGCATGAACAAATTATTCGTAGTTTGTTTAAAATGATATATTCGCAATCTAAGGGTCAAAGGACTATTGACCTCAGTATGATTGTTCGAAGAATCTATGACGTCTGGTTATGAGGCATTGAGAGTTGGAGACTCTATAGTTCTTCTAGGTATCTTCCGAAGGTACTGAATTGACCAGTGCACTTCTAGAGACAAGATAAGAACAAACCATTTAACCTCTTATGTCTCGAAGTCACTATGTATGAATTGCATCATGCTTACATTAATCCTGAAATGAGACATGCCATTTCACAGCTTAGTATTCTCATTTGAGAAAGTCAGAGTTCGGACTCACTATGTGATTCCGAACAGGGCCTATTGGTGAAGTACTAAGTTGTGAGAATGGCATGAGTAACTTTGTGAAGTTCTCATAGATATGGAATTCATGTACAAGATTGCTGAAATGCAATGTATGTCACCTCATGCTTTGTTCCTTGGAGTGTGGATAAATGAACTGGCCAGTGTCCAAATTGAGTCCTGACTCTTTTGGATGAAACAATGTGACTTGTTAGCTCCTCGTCAATACATTGTTTCTAATTTATTCACAAGCGACAAAGGAGTTGAGGAAATAACAACTAGAAGGGTAAAATGGTAATTTAGTAAATCCCGACTAGCTTATGACATTCAAGAAGGGTAAACATAGATAATATTCGGTGGATCCGCTCATCATAATTGGGTTGAATTCTTGAGTAGAAAATAAATTCATTTGAACCGAGAGATTTTCAGTGTCAACTCTTTAGTGGAGTCAGTTGGCATTAAGCTAAACTTGGAAAAGGTTTGTGAACTTTTGAGTCCAAGTGTTTAGCTCAAGCTTTGTTCATTTGGGTCCATGAGGTCACTGTCATGAATCACATCGATTAGGAATAGTTAAACTGGAAGCTAAGTCAAAACAATAACAAAAATTGTCGAAAGGGTAATTTTGTCTTTTTGGACATGGCATGAAATGAATGTCAATAAATTTTTTGACAATGTCATATGATGACATATTATATCACACGGCCATAAAATGTTTATTGGGCCTTGTGAATTAATTTCATTTCATAGAATTTTACTAGAAAATTCTTAATGGGCTTTTCTTATGTTGTCATGAACAATTAAAAGAAAACCTAGAAAGCCTTTCTAGAAGGCTTTTGGCCGTCCAACCCAAGTGAATGGGAGACCAAATTTCGTGCAGCCCTTAGTGTGAAAGAGAGTTTATTTTGTGCATTAATGTATGAAGATACTTGCCAAAAGAAAAAGAGGAAACAAATTTCCTCTAGGAGAGTATGACATGGGCGGCCAAGGCAAGCAAAATAGGAAACAAATTTGCTTCTAGATGGCAAGGCTTACACGCCCAAAATGAGAAAAAGAGATAAGGATTATTTCCTCATGAATATGTGATATTCTAAAGAAGAGGAAACTACCTTATTGAAGGTAAAGCCTCTCCTATAAATAGGAGCCTTATTCTTCTTATTTCATTCATTCCACATAAGTTAGAGATTGAGAGCCTCTCTCTCTATAACTTGTGGTTGCCGCCCCTTCCTCTCTCTCTAGTTTATTTTCGACTTTTTTGTTTTGGCACCTAGGTCCTCATTTGACCTAGTGTTAAGCTCTGCGACTTAAAGACTTGTTCTTAAGACGTAGTGTTTAAAAGTGCCCACTCACTAATTCCATTATTTCGAGTGATTTAGTGATAGAAACTTTCGTGGTTGCTCGAGGTGCCGAGGAAAGAAAGAGAGACGTGCTGCGAGGGGAGACGAGCGTTGCAAACTTTCCAAAAGCTTCTCAAAGTTCAAGCTTCAAGAAAGGTTAGTAAACTTCTTAGCTCATAATAGTTTTTATTTATATGTACTTGCTCTTTGTCTAGGTTAGTAAAAAACCGTTTTTACTTGTAAAAGAAAATTTTAAAATTCTGCCACTTACCGAAGTGTTAATTATTTTCTTAAACCCTAGATCGATTCCAACAACATCATCTTCAAGTCGGTTCTGGACATGATGAAGCTGGCTAGACTGAGGCCAACTCCAATTTCTACCCCGCTCTTCGGCTTCTCCGGGGAGAGGGTGATGACCAAGGGAACCATTGACCTCGCATTAATGTTTCGGACTCCAGGGGGGATTGAGGTCACTCATATCGTATTGTTCCTAGTAGTGGACCAGCCTTCCGCCTACAACATCATAATTGGCTGTCCCCCTCTAAATTGGTTGAGAGCGATCACTTACGCATACCATCTCATGATGACGTTCCCGACTAAAAAAAGGATCGCCGCAATGTTTCGATACTAGTCCATGACAAGGATATACTACATTCAAGGGGTGGACGACAAGGAAAAAAGGAAGATGACGAGCACCATTTACCAACATGGGGACAAGTTCCCGTGTAAGTTGGAGGAAGGAGGCACCTTCGGGGAGCTGGACCAAAGGGATGAAGTAGTGTGTCGAAAGGTGGAGACATCTGATGAACTCATTCGCGTCATGTTGGATGACTCCAAACCTGACCAAGTTGTCAAAATTGGTGCCCAACTCTCAGCCGAGGTCCAGCTCCAACTCATGCCTTTCCTTCGCGAGTTCAAGGATGTCTTTGCATGGACACAGGTTGATGTGTCGGGGATCGACCTTGAAGTGATGGTCAACTACCTAAACGACGACAAGAGGATAACCAAACGCGTGCAATCAAGGCAAGCGTTCAGTGGAGAAAGGTACCAAGCCATTGGAGAGGATGTTGACAAAATCATCGCCGCCGACTTCATCAGGGAGGCGGAACACCCCAAGTGGGTGTCCAAGGTGGTGATGGTAAAGAAGCCCAACGGGAAATGGCAGATTTGCATAGACTACAAGGATCTGAACAAAGCCTGCCCGAAGGACAGTTTCCCTCTCTCACGGATCAAGCATCTCGTAGACGCCACGATCGAACATGAGCTGCTAAGCTTCATGGATGCGTACTCGGGGTACAATCATATCTGCATGCACAAGCCGAACCAGATCAAATAACCTTCATCACAAACCGCGGGCTCTATTGCTACAGGGTCATGCCTTTTGGCTTCTAGAATGCGGGAGCGACGTTTCAAAGGTTGGTCAACCGGATGTTTGCCTAGGAGATTATCAAGACAATGGAGGTCTATGTCGACGAAAACTTTGTCAAGAGTCTCAAAGCTCCCAACCACGTCCGTGACCTCAGGGATATATTCACGATTCTACGCCAATACAAGATGAAGCTCAATTCCAACAAGTGCGTCTTTGGGATGGAGTCCGACAAATTTCTAGGGCACATGGTGAACCAGCACGGGATCGAAGCCAATCCTGAGAAGAGTCAACTGGTAAGTCCTCGTGCCAAACTTTTTCTCCTCGAGTCGAGCCTCACTCCTCGAGTTGAGCGTCTTCCTCCTCGAGTCGAAATAACTCCTCGAATAGAATTACATGTCCATGAGTCGATTAACAAATCCTCGTGTCGACCTTGATTCCTCGAGTTTGGACCTCTATGTTTCATGCAACTCGCATGAAATCTCGAGTCCCAAACGCCCAACGGGCCGGATAAACGAAGACCCCTAAGGCCCACAAGAGTTCGACCAGACGGGGCGCGCCACGCAGGACGACGTGTGCCGCGCCAGTCATGGGCGAACCGCGCAAGTCAGGCGCGCCGTGCCAAGTACGCTACGTGCGTGCATAGCGCATGGCGCGCCACGCAACTAAGCACGCCACGTGCGCACGCATCGTTGAGGGGAAAGCCCTCCAATTACTATAAATACCCCCTCTCATTGAGGGGAAAGCCATCCCATTCATTCCCTTGAATACTCATTCTTCTCTATGCTTCTTTGGATGACATCCTTGGCCTGAAATGGATTCTCCACGATTTCTCGTTGTCAGAGATTCTGAAGCACTCCAAGGGACTCCCGAGGGCCGCCTCTCTTGATCGAACGTCTAATCTCGAGCTCACGAGTGCTCCTGCGGTTTTCAACTGAAAATCGCCTAGGTGTCTAGCACACTAGACACGTCCACCATTTCTGACAAGAAATCTCCTGTGCGTCTTGCATTTCCGACTGGAAATTGTATACGCCTCCGAAATCTATGCCATGACAAGGAACTATTGACTTAGAGTCTCCCACGCCTCCATAAGAGAGAAAACACACATTCTTTCTCGGGTCACTCGATCCTAGAGTTTTGAGACGTCTCCGAGGACTCCTCCGCACTCCGTCTCCTCCGTCGAGCACACCCTTGAGGCTCCGCGCCTCATACTGCGTTACATACACCCTGTACTACGTTCTGACTTGATCCCACACACGGGTACGTAGGCAGCATATACAGAAAAGGCACGGTTGTTGTCAATGGTGCCCACAAGAAGAGTTGTAATCTTTATATCGTACATTTGATGTAATTAAGTCTCGCGAAGACTCTTGCTTGTAATCGTTTATTCATTAATAAAAAGTTGAAACGTTCATTCATTCTTCCTTGTCTGTTTGAAGCTTTAAGAAAAACATTAGTCTTTAGTCCATAAACAAACTTTACAACTTACGAAGAGACAAATGTGGATTTGCATGAACAAAATATTCGTAGTTTGCTTAAAACGATATATTCGCAATCTAAGGGTCAAAGGACTATTGACCTCAGTATGATTGTTATGAGTCATGAAGGGTAAACACTGATAATATTCTGTGGATCCACTCATTACAATTAGGTTGAATTCTTGAGTATAAAATAAATTCATTTGAACCGAGAGATTTTCAGTGTCAAATCTTTAGTGCAGTCAGTTGAGATTAAGCTAAACTTGGAAAAGGTTTGTGAACTTTTGAGTCCAAGTATTTAGCTCAAGCTTTGTTCATTTGGATCCATGACGTCACTGTCACGAATCACATCGAGTAGGAATAGTTAAACTGGAAGCTAAGTCAAAACAAAAACGAAAATTGTCAAAAGGGTATTTTTGTCTTTTGAGACAAAGGATGAAATGGATGTCAATAAATTTTTTGACAAGTTCATTTGATGACTTAATGTCACTCGGCCATATTAAAATAATTGGGCCTTGTGAATTAATTTCATTTCATAAGAATTTTATTGAAAATTCTTAATGGGCCTTTCTTTCATGTTGTCATGAACAAATGAAGAAGCTTCTAGAAGCTCCTTCTAGACTTGAAATGGGCGCCTACTACCCAAGAGAAAGAGAGAATATTTTGTGCATAAATGTATCAAGATACTTGCCAAAAGAAAAAGAGGAAACAAATTTGAATATGTGATATTCTATAGTAGAGGAAACTAGCTTATTGAAGGTAAGACCTCTCCTATAAATAGGAGCCTCATTCCACATATTTTCATTCATCCAAGTTTAAGAGATTTGAGAGACTCTCTCTCTAGAACTTGGCCGCCCCTCTCATCTCTCTCTCTAGTCAATTTCGTTTTATTGTTTTGGCATCTAGGTCCTCATTTGACCTAGAGTTTAGCTCTGCGACTTCAAGACTCGTTCTTAAGTCGTAGTTTTTAAAAGTGCCCACTCACTAATTCCTTTTATTTTGAGTGATTTAGTGATAGAAACTTTCGTGGTTGCTCGAGGTGCCGAGGAAAGAAAGAGAGACGTGCTGTGAGGAAGAAGAGCGTTGCAACTTTCCAGAAGCTTCTCAAAGTTCAAGCTTCAAGAAAGGTTAGTAAACTTCTATGCTCATAATAGTTGTATTTACATGTGCTTGCTCTTTGTCTAGGTTAGTAAAAACTGTTTTTACTTGAAAAGAAAAATTTTAAAATTCCGCCGCTTAACGAAGCGTTAAACTTTTTCTTAAAACCCTAGATCAATTCCAACAAATGGTATCAGAGCTATGGTCAAAGATATGCATGTACATGTATTTAAAAATATGAGCTTGAAAATCGTTTTCGAAAGTTTACTAATTTTGTGACAAGTTAGAATTGTTTTCTTAGATTATTTTTAATTTATTGCTCTTGCCTTTAAATTAAAAATCATGTTGATTTCTATGAGTTTGGGACGTTATTAAAACACATTAGAATCAGTTCTAAAAGTTTTTAATTTTTTATATTGAAAAACGTGTTTTAAAGGTTTGAGAAATTTCGAGTAAATTTTGCGACTAGTTATATTGTCTCACTAGTTTCTTATTCTTACTTGAATCGTTTTCAGCTTGTTGTTATTTCTTTTATATCATGTTATTACCTTGCTAATAAAACACAAATAAAATCTTTAACATCATCCTATAACGTTCCGTCACACTCGATTCTTTTTCGCACCTAAAAAAGACCAAGCTTTAATTATTTCTTTTTCTTCGAGCTGGAGTAAAACCCGCAGTAAAAATGGAATAACTCTTTGTTCAGAATTCTAAATTTAATGATTCTTGATTGAAATTAAATCTCTGTCTGTCCTCTGTCCAATGCCACCAGTTTCAGGTCAAAAGGAAGTCGGAGCCGCCAGTTATGGCGATTTTACTCCGAGGTGCGCGGCTGTTCCGAAACTCTAGTTTTTTAGAATTCCGGATTTTCAGCCCCACTACCATGAGTTATAGAACTATAATGAGAAAAATTTCTTGAGCAAAAATGTTTTTTATAAGATTATAAACATGATGTGTAAGATTAAAATGTTTTGATTTTTTGAAAGTTTAATTGAAATTGAATTTTTACAAAACTAGTTTGAATTTTGAAAAACCGTTTTCGCTTTCAAACTTGAAAAATATTTTGTCATCCAAATCAAATAAATTTTCAAAATGTTTTCAAAATTATATCTATATCACATATGTTCAAAATCTATATGTTGTTGAAAATTTGAGTGGGAGGTCTCCTTGTAGACAAGTCGAAAAATAAAAAGATGTGTAATCTCAAACTTTCAAGTGTTCGAGTGAGTTGAAGTTCACACTTCCCTCATGCACTTTCCCAAAATAGAAAATAGGAAAAGAATCGAGTATGTACCTTGTGCCTTTATGCACTAACACTGCTCTGAACATGATGATCTAGGATTCTCTTCTAGTTGTCCGCTCTGTCGCTCTCTAACTAGGAAATCCGTTTCCGAACTTACAAGAGTCGATGAACCAACTCCAAAAACTAAGTGGGAGGGTTATATTTGTTGTTTGTAACCCACGATCCCCAACACTAATGAAAGAAGCCATTAACGTGGGACTAAGAACCGCTCTTGCGACCCTCTCTTAAATGGGAGTACTCCAAGGCGTTTTTGCTTCGATCATTGCTCAATGAGCTACGTCCGAGAGTGAGACGATGATGACAAGGCCTCCCCTTGGGGGATTGTTTTTCAAAGTTGATCTTTTGGACTAAGTGGTTGGTTCCACACTTAGGCTTAATCCCTAGTAATCCTCCCTTGAGGCTCTGCGAAAGGATGTGAGTGATCAAACCAATTTAAAAGGTGTCTAGTCAAAATTGATGTATTGACATCTTGGCTAAGCATTAATGATGTGTCATTTACTTATAAATGGAGATTTTTTGCGGCCTTCTCTTGAGGGAGTAAATTATCGTTTGGTTTATAACACCTTTGGATTTTATCAAGTCTTAAATAAAACTTAAATCCTAAACCAAAGACTAATCATAAACTTGTTTCAACTTTTATAGGCAATATATCTCTCAACCGTCTCTCAACAATTCTTTCCTCGAATAAACTCGAAGGCGACAATTACGTCGACTGGAAACGTAACCTCAACATAGTCCTTACTGTCGACAAGCACAAATGGGTTCTCACCACCCCCTGTCCTCAAACGAATGAAGATTGGACGCAAGAGGAAAAAGAGGCCCTGGCGGCCTGGCTTCGATCCGATGAGATTGCGAGATGATATATTTTGGCATCAATGAACAATGTGTTGCAACAACAACATCGTGATTATGAAACTGTCACCAATATGCTCTACAATCTCCATGAGATGTTTGGAGGGCAAGGACGTCAAGCTAGGAAACAAGCGGTCCGACAGTTTATGAACTGTCGCATGAAGCCTGGGACTCCCGTTAGAGATCATATGATGCTGATCATTAGCTATCTAAACGAAATGGAGATCCTTGGATCCGAGATTGATGGGGAGACTAAAATAGATATGATCTTGGAAACTCTCCCCGAAATCTTTGATACCTTCAAGTTGAATTATTCCATGAACAAGCTAGAGTACACTGTTACCGAGCTCATGAAGGAACTTCAAACCGCTGAGGCAACCACTAAAAAAAAGAGGGCTCTATGAGAGGTACATGCTACTGCCTCCACCTCTGGATCTAAGAAGAGACCTCGCAAGGCCGAGAAGAAGAACCAACCTAAGGTTCAAACGAAGAAGAAGGCGCTGAAGGCTCCGAAGGTGGATAAGTCTAAGGACAAATGCCACCACTGCAATGAGCCTGGTCACTAGCGTAGGAACTGTCCTGCCTACCTCAAAACCAAAGTAAAAGGTATTGTACTTATTACTGAAGCTTGTTTAGTAGCTGATAATGTATCATCGTGGATTATTGACTCCGCTGCTACTAACCATATTTGCTGCTCCTTAATTGGTTTTAGGAAAAGAAAAAGCTTAGAGGATGGCGACTTCTGCTTCAAGTGGGGTGATGGGAGCGTGGTGTCTGCGAAGGCTGTGGGATCCGTGACGCTATCTTTTGAAGATCGCACTCTAAATTTGAATAATGTTTATTATGTTCCTTCCTTTTGGGAAATACTTAATATCTGTTGCTCAACTTTAAGAGCCAAAATTATTATTTAAAGTTTATAAAGAATGGAATTCGTATTTCTTTTTCTAATTCTTTTATCACTGATGCATGTATGAAGAACGGTCTTTTTTACATCTATCCCACTCAACCTTCTATTTTAGACACCGAAATAGATAATGATCTAATAAGAGAACCAAAGAGGATCAAACTTTCTGAATCCTCCGATCTAACAAAATCTACATACCTATGGCACGTAAAACTTTGTCATATCAGTCTAGATAGGATTAAGAGACTTGTGAGGGACGGTCCACTCCAAGCCTCTGCAATAGGTTCACTACCTATTTGTGAATCCTGCATAGAAGGAAAAATGACTAGCGACCTTTCTCCGATAAGGGTCGAAGAGCCACTGAGTTGCTGGAACTAGTACATACTGATGTATGTGGTCCGCTCAGCCAACAGGCACGTGGAGGATACGAATACTTCGTTACCTTCACCGATGATTACTCACGATATGGTTTTGTCCATTTTCTCAAATGCAAATCCGAGACCTTTAACGTATTTAAGGTCTTTAGGGCTTTAGTGGAAAAGCAAACTGGCAAAGTGATCAAAACCCTTCGATCTGATCGAGGTGGTAAATATATGTCTGGAGAGTTCGATGACTTTCTTAAAGAAGAAGGTATCGCTTCTCAGCTTACCGCACCTGGCACACCTCAACAAAACGGAGTGTCAGAGAGATGAAACTGAACTCTTATGGAGATGGTTAGATCAATGATGAGTTACTCATCACTCCTTCTTTCCTTTTGGGGATATGCCCTCGAAACAGCCGCTTATATTCTGAACCAAGTTCCGTCCAAGACGGTTCCTGGTACTCCTTATGAACGATGGAGTGGCCGTAAAGTGAATCTTGGCCGCATCAAAATTTGGGGTTGCCCTGCACACGTGCTAAGGCAAAAGACTAGCAAGTTGGCTAGTAGGTCAGAACTGTGTCTGTTCGTTGGATATCCAAAGGAAACCAAGGGTTTTACCTTCTATAGTCCCGAGGATGATAAGACGTTCGTTAGCACGAATGCTCGTTTCCTTGAGGAGGAGTTTATGAAGGATGCAAAACCTAGAAGCAAAATTATGCTTGAAGAAAAGTTGGGTGAGGAAGCTTCTACCTCATCTGTAAGAACTGTTCTTACCCCAACTGAAACACAACCTAACTCATCAGAATCTCGTCAAGTAGTACTTCGACGTAGTGAGAGGGCTACTCAAAAGCCTGACAGGTACATGTCTTATGGAGACTCTCTTGTAGCCGTCTCTGACCTGGATGATCATGTTCCTACAGCCAAGCGATGGCTTATTCTGAATCAAACCTTTTGCTTGACGCCATGAAAATTGAAATGCACTCGATGTATGTCAACAAAGTCTGGGACCTGGTAGACCTTCCTGAAGGGATTAAACCTGTAGGGTATAAGTGGATATACAAGAAGAAAAGGGGTCCTGATGGGAACGTCGAGACGTTCAAAGCACGACTTGTGGCGAAGGGTTATACCCAACAAGAAGGGATTGACTATGAAGAAAACTTCTCGCCTGTCGCGATGCTTAAATCCATCCGCATACTCCTATCCATAGCTGCAGCTCTCGACTATGAGATCCGGCAAATGGATGTCAAGACAGCCTTTCTGAATGGCAATCTTGATGAGCGCATTTACATGGCTCAACCAGACGGTTTCGTAGAAGAAGGTCAAGAGACCAAGGTTTGTGAGTTACTTAAGTCCATTTATGGATTAAATCAAGCATCTAGGTCATGGAATATTAGATTCGATGAAACTGTAAAGAGCTTTGGATTTGAACAGTCAATAGATGAGCCTTGTGTTTACAAGTTGATACACAAAGGCAAAGTTGTGTTTCAGGTGCTATATGTCCATGATATACTACTCATTGGTAATGACGTGGGTAAGTTATCTGAGGTTAAGGTCTGGCTAGCGAAGCAATTCGATATGAACGATCTAGGAGAAGCCGCGTACATTCTGGGAATCCAAATCTTTCGAGATAGGAAAAAT
This sequence comes from Urtica dioica subsp. dioica, assembly GCF_054948205.1. NCBI lineage: Eukaryota > Viridiplantae > Streptophyta > Magnoliopsida > Rosales > Urticaceae > Urtica > Urtica dioica. The sequence continues at coordinate 7,214,584 of NC_142762.1, forward strand.
CGGACCCTGTCGCTCTCTCAAGCATCTTATATTGATAAGGTGATGGATCGCTTCTCGATGCAAGACTCCAAGAAGGGCCAAACACCCTTTAGGCATGGAGTCTCACTCTCTAAGGACCAGCCTCCCAAGACTGCACAAGAGATTGAAGACATGAGGAATATTCCTTACGCCTCTGCTGTAGGAAGCCTCATGTATGCTATGCTTTGCACTAGACCTGACATCTGTTTTGCCGTTGGCGTAGTTAGTCGTTTCCAATCCAACCCTGGACCCGAGCACTGGATTTCTGTTAAGCATGTTCTTAAGTATCTTCGAAGAACTAGGAACTTGATGCTTACATACTCAGGTACTGACCTGACTATGACGGGATATACCGACTCCGATTTTCAAGCGGATAAGGATTCCAGGAAATCCACTTCGGGATCTGTGTTCATCCTTAATGGTGAAGCTGTTGTGTGGAGGAGTATTAAGCAATCTTGCATTGCTGACTCCACAATGGAAGCAGAATATGTGGCTGCTTGTGAAGCATCCAAAGAGGCTGTATGGCTTAGAAAATTCCTTAAGTATTTGGAAGTTGTTCCAAACGTCGACGAGCCCATGACCCTTTATTGTGATAATAGTGGGGGTTGTCGCTAACTCAAAGGAACCTCGAAGCCATAAGCGCTCTAAGCATATTGAGAGGAAATACCATTTGATTCGAGAGATCGTGCAGCGCGGAGACGTGGAAGTGAAGAAGATCTCAACGGTGGACAACCTAGCAGATCCATTTACAAAGGCCCTAGCGAACAAGGTCTTCGACCAACATCGAGAGGGATTAGGCATGAAGGACTACACACATCTTCTTTGAGTCAAGTGGGAGATTGTTGTCAATGGTGCCCACAAGAAGAGTTGTAATCTTTATATCGTACATTTGATGTAATAAAGTCTCATGAAGACTCTTGCTTGTAATTGTTTATTCATTAATAAAAAGTTGAAACGTTCATTATTTCTTCCGTGTCTGTTTGAAGCTTTATGATAAAACATTAGTCTTTAGTCCATAAACAAACTAAACAACTTACGAAGAGACAAATGTAGATTTGCATGAACAAACTCTTCGTAGTTTGCTTAAAACGATATATTCGCAATCTAAGGGTCAAAAGACAATTGACCTCAGTACGATTGTTAAAAGAATCTAAGATGTCTGGTTATGAGGCATTGAGAGTTGGAGACTCTATAGTTCTTCTAGGTATCTTCCGAAGGTACTGAAATGACCAGTGCACTTCTGGAGACAAGATAAGAACAAACCACTTAACCTCTTATATCTCGAAGTCACTACGTATGAATTGCATCGTGCTTACCTTAATCCTGAAATGAGACATGTCATTTCACACCTTAGTATTCTCATTTGAGAAAGTCAGAGTTTGGACTCACTATGTGATTCCGAACAAGGCCTATTGGTGAAGTACTAAGTTATGAGAATCTCATGAGTAACTTTGTGAAGTTCTCGTAGATATGGAATTCATGTACAAGATTGCTGAAATGCAATACATATCACCTCATGCTTTGTTCCTTGGAGTGTGAATAAATGAACTGGCCAGTGTCCAAATTGAGTCTTCACTCTTTTGGATGAAACAATGTGACTTGTTTGCTCCTTGTCAATACATTTTGTCTAACTTATTCACAAGCGACAAAGGAGTTGAGGAAATAACAGCTAGAAGGGTAAAATGGTAATTTTGTAAATCCCGACTAGCTGATGATATTCATGAAGGGTGAACACTGATAATATTCTGTGGATCCACTCATTACAATTAGGTTGAATTCTTGAGTAGAAAATAAATTCATTTGAACCGAGAGATTTTCAGTGTCAACTCTTTAGTAGAGTCAGTTGGCATTAAGCTAAACTTGGGAAAGGTTTGTGACAAAGGATGAAATGGATGTCAATAAATTTTTTGACAAGTTCATTTGATGACTTAATGTCACTCGGCCATATTAAAATAATTGGGCCTTGTGAATTAATTTCATTTCATAAGAATTTTATTGAAAATTCTTAATGGGCCTTTTTTCATGTTGTCATGAACAAATGAAGAAGCTTCTAGAAGCTCCTTCTAGACTTGAAATGGGCGCCTACTACCCAAGAGACAGAGAGAATATTTTGTGCATAAATGTATCAAGATACTTGCCAAAAGAAAAAGAGGAAACAAATTTCCTCTAAGAGGAAAACAATATGGGCGGTCAACTAGGGCAAGGAGAGAGCAAAACATAAAAGGAAAGAAATCCAAGACCCTTCTAGATGCTCTATGGCCGTGTGAATCAAAGAGGTAATGGGCAATATTTGCTTATGAATATGTGATATTCTATGGAAGAGGAAACTACCTTATTGAAGGTAAGACCTCTCCTATAAATAGGATCCTTATTCCACACATTTCATTCATCCAAGATTAAGAGATTTGAGAGACTCTCTCTCTAGAACTTGGCCGCCCCTCTCCTCACTCTCTCTAGTCAATTTCGTTTTATTGTTTTGGCACCTAGGTCCTCATTTGACCTAGAGTTTACCTCTGCGACTTCAAGACTCGTTCTTAAGTCGTAGTGTTTAAAAGTGCCCACTCACTAATTCCTTTTATTTCGAGTGATTTAGTGATAGAAACTTTCGTGGTTGCTCGAGGTGCCGAGGAAAGAAAGAGAGACGTGCTGCGAGGGAAACAAGCATTGCAACTTTCCAAAAGCTTCTCAAAGTTCAAGCTTCAAGAAAGGTTAGTAAACTTCTATGCTCATAATAGTTTTTATTTACATGTGCTTGCTCTTTGTCTAGGTTAGTAAAAACTGTTTTTACTTGAAAAGAAAAATTTTAAAATTCCGCCGCTTAACGAAGCGTTAAACTTTTTTTTAAAACCCTAGATCAATTCCAAAAAATGGTACCAGAGCTATGGTCAAAGATATGCATGTACATGTATTTAAAAATATGAGCTTGAAAATCGTTTTCGAAAGTTTTCTAATTTTGTGACAAGTTAGAATTGTTTTCTTAGATTTTTTTTTAATTTATTTCTCTCGCCTTTAAATTAAAAATCATGATGATTTTCTATGAGTTTGGGATGTTATTAAAACACATTAGAATCAGTTCTAAAAGTTTTTAATTTTTTATATTGAAAAACGTGTTTTAAAGGTTTGAGAAATTTCGAGTAAATTTTGTGACTACTTATATTGTCTCACTAGTTTCTTATTCTTACTTGAATCGTTTTAAGCTTGTTGTTATTTCTTTTATATCATGTTATTACCTTTCTAATAAAACACAAATAAAAGCTTTAACATCATCCTAAAACGTTCCGTCACACTCGATTCTTTTTCGCACCTAAAAAGGACCAAGCTTTAATTATTTCTTTTTCTTCGAGCTGGAGTAAAACCCGCAGTAAAAGAGGCATAACTCTCTGCTCCGAAATCGAAATTTAATGATTCTTGATTCAAATTAAATCTCTTTCTGTCCTCTGTCCAATGCCACCGGTTTCAGGTCAAAAGGACATCGGAGCCACCAGTTATGGTGATTTTACTCCAAGGTGCGCGGCTGTTCCGAAACACCAGTGATTTAGTGCCCACTCACTAATTCCTTTTATTTCGAGTGATTTAGTGATAGAAACTTTCGTGGTTGCTCGAGGTGCCGAGGAAAGAAAGAGAGACGTGCTGCGAGGGAGAAGAGCGTTGCAACTTTCCAAAAGCTTCTCAAAGTTCAAGCTTTAAGAAAGGTTAGTAAACTTCTATGCTCATAATAGTTTTTATTTACATGTGCTTGCTCTTTGTCTAGGTTAGTAAAAACTGTTTTTACTTGAAAAGAAAAATTTTAAAATTCCGCCGCTTAACGAAGCGTTAAACTTTTTCTTAAAACCCTAGATCAATTCCAAGAACGGTCACTCATCTTCTTCACCATTTCTCTTCTCTGAGAAGTGCGTGGGTTGGAGAAAACCTAGCTCTAGACTTTCGAGTTCACACCTTTGGCTCGGGTGCGGCCACTTGGTCCGGCCTTGGGTCGAATCGCCCCAAGCTTTAAATAGTTGTTCATTTTCGTGTGACAACATTTTGGCGCTAGAAGGAGGGGACTTCCTGACCTGTTCAGCCCGAAATCCCTTCTGTACATCTTCTTCTTTTCTTCTGAAAACTCAACTTTCTCAGACTCGAGAAAAGATGAGTAGTCAACCACCATACGTTCTAAGGGCACCAGCAACCCCGATAACGCTATTAGGATGGAAAAAATATTTCTTTCGCTCCTGGGCGCATGGTGACGAAGAGTCGCTCCCTGAAGAGAGCTCGATCCGCTCACCATATCCATCTCAAGATAGTAGAGACGAATGCATCATGGAGTTGGAGGAGAATATCCTCCAACTAAAGACGAAGAATGCGAGGTACCACAGCCAACTGGCTGCAAAACAACCTATGCATAACCCGATGATTCCCAATGGGGATCCCGATAACCTCAACGAGGGAAGTCGCGACCGCGACCCAGATTACGAGGGTGCTGATGATTTGGAGGATATCAAGACTTCTCTCACAAAGGACGGGGAACTCCCCGCTGTGAATGAAGCCGGTCCTTCGGATCCTTCACCCAAGATGGGGAATGCACCTACAGCCTCCCAAGAGGGGAGCTCCCCACGTTCGTCCCATGACCGACTTGGCCAAAGGGAAAATGTTGCGGAAAGTCAGGGCACGCGAAGAGCGCGCCGTCCTAGACGAAGCCTGGGCCTCCGTCCAAAAAGCCCAGATCATAGGGATCATCTTACTGCTCAACGCAACAATTGTAGCGATGACCTAAGAGAGCGACTAAGCTCTCAGCCAAACATCCCCCCGGCAGCCCCAACTAACGTGATCCGCCGTACGGGTCAAGGGTCTAATGAGAGGCGAGATGTGACTCCTCCCGAACAGGGAGTTACTTTGACTATCGGTCTCGATGTGGTCACTATGATACACAATCTTCAAAATGAAGTACGAGATCTCCGAGAACATGGAGTAGGCAGAAGTGCCTATAGGGTCGTTGAAAAGAATTCCTCGCCTTTCACGGCTCAGATATTGGCCGAGGTATGTACGGGAAATTTCAAACTACCGAACCTCGCCCCCTATGATGGGAAAGCGGATCGCGCTTACCATATCCAGCATATGAAACCTGGATGACGATGTAGGGTGTCACTCCCGGTGCCATGTGCCAAGCTTTTAGTCTTACCCTCGCCGGACCCGGCTTTGATTGGTTCAAGAACTTAAGGCAGAGAAGCATCCCATCGTTCAAAGACCGGAAGGACATGTTCCTCGCACGCTTCGCTACATCTATGGTCCAAAAGAAGACCAAGATGTACCTGTGGTCAATCACGCAAGAGAATGGCGAGTCTCTTAGACGATACCTTGCTCGATTCATTGAAGAATCGAATAAGGTCGACCGCTTTGACGACAAAGACGCAATCACTGCCATCATTGAAGGCTTGCGCACAAGTGAGTTCCTCAAGTCCATCGTCAACCGTGTCCCTTCTACCATGGCCGAGTCAATGACTCGAGCTAAGACCTTCATGGGAGTTGAAGATTACCTCGATAACCACAAGGGCAATAATCAAAGCTCTCACCATCGAGACGAACCTAGCAACGAGCAACCTCCGACGTCGCAGAAGTCATGATTCGCGGAAGACTTCAAGGGATACTCATCGTTCAAACCGTTGAACACGACGCCAGATCAAATCCTGGGTTTGGCGCGTGACAAGTTCATCGCCCCATCTCCAATGAAAAAAAACCATGCGACTCGCGACCGGTCTAGATATTGCAAGTTCCATCAGGAATACGGTCACCTGACCTCCGAGTGCCATAATCTCAAAAGGCAAATCGAGGCTCTGATCCAACGAGGAGAGCTAAAAGAGTTCGTAGTACGCATGATTAGCGTTGTGGGCCCCACCTCAAGCAGACAATAGTCAAGCAAAGGAGGAAGAGCAACTGCTACTGCCGACCGAGCCACAACAACTGTTGTCACCAATCCACAGCTCCATGTTGTAACCACCATACTAGGTGGCCCACAAGATGGAGATTCAGCCCGACAACAGAAAAAATTTCTGAGGGCCGTGGCTTAAGAAGACGCTGTTACGCACGTCAACCTTACGTACGAAGAACCTCCGTCCGTGCCTCACGAGACGATGTACTTCACCAACGAAGAGGCAAAGCGAGTTGTGCATCTGCATAATGACGCGATAGTGCTCAAAGCCCAAATGGCTAATAACCTGGTGAAAAGTGTTCTCATTGACAACGGCAGTGCTGCCGACATAATTTTCAAGACCACCCTAGAGTGCATGAAGCTCGGGGGGCTATGCCCAACTCCGACCCAAACACCCTTATTTGGGTTCACTAGGGAGAGAGTCATGACCGAAGGCATCATCGATCTGTCGGTCATCTTCGGAACTCCCGGAGGCATTGAAGTCATTCACATGGTCCCATTCTTAGTGGTTGATCGGGAGTTGCCCTACAATGTAATCATTGAGCAACCCATGCTGAACCGACTAAGGGCTATTACTTCTACATACCACCTACTGGTGAAGTTCCCTACCGAGGATGGAATCGGCATCATGGCTGGAGGTCAATCCCAAGCTAGAATACGCTACACCCAAGGAATCGATTGAAAGCCCGCTAGAAAGACGGTTAATGTTATCAATGGTGCCCACAAGAAGAGTTGTAGTCTTTACTATTGTACATTTGATGTAATAAAGTCTCAAGAAGACACTTGGTTGTAATTGCTTATTCATTAATAAAAAGTTGAAACGTTCTTTCATTCTTCCTTGTCTGTTTGAAGCTTTATGATAAAACATTGGTCTTTAGTCCATAAATAAACTTAACAACTTATGAAGAGACAAATGTAGATTTTCATGAACAAACTCTTCGTAGTTTGCTTAAAACGATATATTCGCAATCTAAGGGTCAAAGGACTATTGACCTTAGTACGATTTTTACGAGAATCTATGATGTCTGGTTATGGGGCATTTAGAGTTGGAAACTCTATAGTTCTTCTAGGTATCTTCCGAAGGTACTGAATTGACTAGTGCACTGTTGGAATCGATCTACGGTTTAAGAAAATAATTAACGCTTCGGGAAGCGGCGGAATTTTAAAAATTTTCTTTTTAAGTAAAACTAGTTTTTACTAACCTAGACAAGAGCATGTGCATGTAAATAAAAACTAGTATGAGCTATTAAAGTTACTAACCTTTCTTGAAGCTTGAACCTTGTAGAAGCTTTTGGAAAGTTGCAACGCTCGTCTCCCCTCGCAGCACGTCTCTCTTTCTTTCCTCGGCACCTCGAGCAACCACGAAAGTTTCTATCACTAAATCACTCGAAAAGAAGGAATCAGTGAGTGGGCACTTTTAAACACTACGACTTAAGAACGAGTCTCGAAGTCGCAGAGCTAAACACTAGGTCGAGTGAGGACCTAGGTGCCAAGACAAGAAAAATCGAAAATATAAACTAGAGAGAGAGAGAGGAAGGGGCGGCCAAGTCTGGAGAGAGAAGCTCTCAATCTCTAAAACTTTGCATGAATGAAAAGTGTGGAATGAGGCTCCTATTTATAGGAGAGGTCTCACCTTCAATAAGGTAGTTTCCTCTTCTATAGAATATCACATATTCATGAGCCAATTTCCCTTTTCCTTCAAAGAGGTGCACGTCCAAGACAAAACAAGTAAGTCCTTGGATTTGTTTCCTCTTTTGTTTGCTTCTCTCTTGACCACATTTGGGCGCCCACCATGTTTCCTCTTAGGGGAAATTTGTTTCCTCTTTTTCTTTTGGCAAGTATCTTGATACATTTATGCACAAAATATTCTCTCTTCCTATGGGTATTATGGGCGCCTATCACCTTCTAGAAGGGGCTTCTAGAAGCTTTTCCATTTTGTTCATGACAACATGAAAAAGGCCCATTAAGAATTTTCAATAAAATTCTTATGAAATGAAATTAATCCACAAGGCCCAATTAATCATATTATGGCCGAGTGACATTAAGTCATCAAATGAACTTGTCAAAATTTATTGACATCCATTTCATCTTTATGTCTCAAAAGACAAAAATACCCTTTCGACAATTTTCGTTCTTGTTTTGACTTAGCTTCCAGTTTAACTATTCCTATCGATGTGATTCGTGACAGTGACCTCATGGACCCAAATGAACAAAGCTTTAGCTAAACACTTGGACTCAAAAGTTCACAAACCTTTTCCAAGTTTAGCTTAATGCCAACTGACTCCACTAAAGAGCTGACACTGAAAATCTCTCGGTTCAAGTGAATTTATTTTCTACTCAAGAATTCACCTAATTATGATGAGCGGATCCACTGAATATTATCTATGTTTACCCTTCATGAATGTCATCAGCTAGTCGGGATTTACTAAATTACCATTTTACCCTTCTAGCTGTTATTTCCTCAACTCCTTTGTCGCTTGTGAATAAGTTAGAAACAATGTATTGACGAGGAGCTAACAAGTCACATTGTTTCATCCAAAAGAGTCAGGACTCAATTTGGACACTGGCCAGTTCATTTATTCACACTCCAAGGAACAAAGCATGAGGTGACATACATTGCATTTCAGCAATCTTGTACATGAATTCCATATCTATGAGAACTTCACAAAGTTACTCATGACAGACTCACAACTTAGTACTTCACCAATAGGCCTTGTTCGGAATCACATAGTGAGTCCGAACTTTGACTTTCTCAAATGAGAATACTAAGGTGTGAAATGGCATGTCTCATTTCAGGATTAAGGTAAGCATGATGCAATTCATACATAGTGACTTCGAGACATAAGAGGTTAAATGGTTTGTTCTTATATTGTCTCTAGAAGTGCACTGGTCAATTCAGTATCTTCGGAAGATACCTAGAAGAACTATAGAGTCCCAAACTCTCAATGCCTCATAACCAGACATCATAGATTCTTCTAACAATCATACTGAGGTCAATAGTCCTTTGACCCTAAGATTGCGAATATAACGTTTTAAGCAAACTACGAAGAGTTTGTTCATGCAAATCTACATTTGTCTCTTCGTAAGTTGTTAAGTTTGTTTATGGACTAAAAGACAATGGTTTTATCATAAAGCTTCAGACAAGGAAGATTGAATGAACGTTTCAACTTTATTAATGAATGAATAGGCAATTACAAGCAAGAGTCTTCGTAAGACTATATGACATCAAATGTACATAAATAGACACTACTACTCTTCTTGTGGGCACCATTGACAACATGCACTTCTAGAGACAACATAAGAACAAACCATTTAACCTCTTATGTCTCAAAGTCATTACGTATGAATTGCATCGTGCTTACCTTAATCGTGAAATGAGACATTCCATTTCACAGCTTACGTATTCTCGTTTGAGAAAGTCAGAGTTCGGACTCACTATGTGATTCTGAACAGGACATATTGGTGAAGTACTAAGTTGTGAAGATGTCATGAGTAACTTTGTGAAGTTCTCATAGATATGGAAATCATGTACAAGATTGCTGAAATGCAATGTATATCACCTCATGCTTTGTTCCTTGGAATGTGAATAAATGAACTGGCCAGTGTCCGAATTGAGTCTTCACTCCTTTGGATGAAACAATGTGACTTGTTAGCTCCTCGTCAATACATTGTTTCTAACTTATTCACAAGCGACAAGGAGTTGAGCAAATAACAGCTAGAAGGGTAAAATGGTAATTTTGTAAATCCCGACTAGCTGATGATATTCATGAAGGGTAAACATAGATAATATTCAGTGGATCCACTCATTACAATTAGGTTGAATTCTTGAGTATAAAATAAATTCATTTGAACCGAGAGATTATCAGTGTCTACTCTTTAGTGGAGTCAGTTGACATTAAGCTAAACTTGGAAAAGGTTTGTGAACTTTTGAGTCCAAGTATTTAGCTCAAGCTTTGTTCATTTGGATCCATGAGGTCACTGTCACAAATCACATCGAGTAGGAATAGTTAAACTAGAAGCTAAGTCAAAACAAGAACGTGACAAGTTTTACGAAAATTGTCAAAAGGGTATTTTTGTCTTTTTGGACATAGGATGAAATGAATGTCAATCAATTTTTTGACAAGGTCATTTGATGACTAACATCCACTCGGCCAAGATAGTTTATTTGGGCCTTGTGGATTAATTTCATTTCATAAGAGTTTTATTGAAAATTCTTAATGGGCATTTCTCATGTTGTCATGAACAAATGAAGAAGCTTCTAGAAGCCCCTTCTAGAGAGCCTCTTGGGCGCCCATCACCCAAAGAAAGAGAGAGTTATTTTTGTGCATTAATGTATGAAGATACTTGCAAAAAGAAAAAGAGGAAACAAATTTCCTATACAAGGCAATGGGAATTTCGGCCAAGGCATAGGAAAAGCAAAAGAGGAAACAAATCCAAGGCTTCTAGAAGCCTTGTTTGGCCGCCCAAATGAAAGAAGGAAAGAGGGAATTTTTGCTCATGAATATGTGATATTCTATAGAAGAGGAAACTACCTTATTGAAGGTGAAACCTCTCCTATAAATAGAGCCCTCATTCTTCTCATTTCATTCATCCAAAGTTTTACAGATTGAGAGCTTCTCTCTCGAGACTTGGCCGAACTCCTCTCTCTCTCTCTCTCTCTCTCTCTCTAGTTTTCTTTCGTTTCTGTTTTGGCACCTAGGTCCTCATTTGAACTAGTGGTTTTAGCTCTTCGAATTTGAGACTTGTTCTTGAGTCGTAGTGTTTAAAAGTGCCCACTCACTAATTCCTTTCTCTCGAGTGATTCTTGTGATAGAAATTGTCGTGGTTGCTCGTGTTGCCGAGGAAAGAAGAGGGACATGCTGCGAGGGGAGACGAACATTGCAACCTTCAAAAAGCTTCTCAACTTTCAAGGTTAGTTGCTCATAATAGTTTTTATTTACGTGTACTTGCTCTTTGTCTAGGTTAGTAAAATCGTTTTACTTGTCAAAAGAAAATTTTTAAAATTCCGCCGCTTACCCGAAGCGTTAAACTTTTTCTTAAACCCTAGATCAATTCCAACAAATGGTATCAGAGCTATGGTTAAAGATATGCATGTACATGTAATTTTTTGACAAGTTAGAATTGTTTTCTTAGATTTTTTTTTTAATTTATTGCTCTTGCCTTTAAATTAAAAAAACATTTTGTTTTTCTACGATTTTGGGATGTTATTAAAACACATTAGAATCAGTTCTAAAAGTTTTAAATTTTTTTATCTTAAAAAACGTGTTTTTTAGTTTGAGTAAATTTTGTGACTAGTTTTCTTGTCTTACTAGTTTTTTTTATTTGCTTGAATCGTTTTATGCTTGTTGTTATTTCTTTTATACCATGTTATTACCATGTTAATAAAACACAAATAAAAGCCTTAACAACTTCCTAAAACGTTCCGTTACACTCGATTCTTTTTAAGCACTAATAGACCGAACTTTAATTATTTCTGTCTTCTTCGAGCTGGAGTAAAACCCGCAGTAAAAGTGGCATAACTGTCTTCTCAGAATTTGAAATTTAATGATTCTTGAATCAAATTAAAGGTATATCTGTTCTCTTTCCAATGCCACTAGTTTTGGGTCAAAAGGACATCGGAACCGCAAGTTATGACGATTTTACTCTGAGGTGCGCGGCTGTTCCGAAAGTCCAGTTTTTTAGAAATCCGGATTTTCAGACCACTACCATGAGTTATAGAACTCTAATGAGAAAAATTTCTTGAGAAAAAATGTGTTTTTTATAAGATTATAAACATAATGTAAAATATTAAAATGTTTTGATTTTTGAAAGTTTAATTGAAATTAAATTTTTACTAAACAAGTTTGAATTTTGAAAAACAGTTTTCATTTTCAAACTTGAAAATATTTTGTCATTAAAATCAAATAAGTTTTTAAAATGTTTTCAAAACTATATCTAAATCACATATGTTCAAAATACATATGCTCTTGAAAATTTGAGTGGGAGGTCTCTTCGTAGACAAGCCGAAAAATAAAAAGATGTGTAATCTCGAACTTTCAAGTGTTCGAGTGAGTTGAAGTTCACACTTCCTTCATGCAGTTTCCCCGAATAGAAAATAGGAAAAGATCCGAGTATGTACCTTGTGCCTTATGCACTAACAATGCTCTGAACATAAACCTCTAGGATTCTATTCTAGTTGTCCACTCTATCGCTTTTTAACTAGAAAATCTGTTTCCGAACTTATTGTTGTCGCTCGTTTTTGGACAACTATTTAGGAGCCCCAAACGGTTCGACCCAAGGCCGGACCAAGTGGTCGCGTTCGGGCTCGAGCATGTCGGACTCGGTATCCCGAGTCTTCCCTTAGCTGTGGATGGTATTTGCCTCGTCCGTCGTTGATCCTACAAGGGAAGGAAACGATGAACTACAAAGGGGAAACAGAGGGGGCGCCTCTGTTTACCTCTCCGATGCTCAACATTAGTAGGATTGAGGTGGAGTATAGAGGTTTTAGAGTGTGAGAGGCCAAAGATGAACGAAACGAGTGAAGTACGAGTTCGACAGCGTTTCGGGACTCAAAAATGGATTACCCGGACCAAGGCAGGGGCCCTTGTATTTATAGGCGTGGTTTGAAGCCCCCTTTGGCCGAGTAGAGCATGAGGGGAGCGAGTGGAGGTCGAGCTCGGGCGGCCGAGTGGAGGTCTAGCTCGGGCGGCTGAGTGGAGGTCGAGCTCGGGTGGCCGAGTGGAGGTCGAGCTCGGGCGGCCGAGTGGAGGTCGAGCTAGGGCGGCCGAGTGGAGGTCGAGCTCGGGCGGCCGAGTGGAGGTCGAGCTCAGGCGGCCGAGTGGAGGTCGAGCTCGGGCGGCCGAGTGGAGGTTGAGCTCGGGCGGCCGAGTGGAGGTCGAGCTAGGGCGCCAAGTGGAGGTCGAGCTCGGGCGGCCGAGTTGAGGTCGAGCTCGGGCAGCTGAATGGAGGTCGAGCTCGGGAGGGTTCACTCGGCCAATGGCCGAGTGAACTTGACGGCCGACTGAAGGGTTCACTCGGCCATTGGCCGAGTTAACTATTGGGTCAGATGGATGTTGACTCGGCCAATGGCCGACTGAGGTGGCTGGGTCGGCCATTGGGCGTTGACTCGGCCAGTCGCCGGTCTGAGGCTTGGCCCGGTTGTGATCTAGCCCGGTCAACGGCCTAGGCAGGGGTTGCGCCGGTTGTGTGGTTGAAGTGGCCCCTTTTGTCCTCGTCGGCCCGGGACGGGTCGACAACATTAGCCCCCCGAGTATCCGGTCGAGCGTAGGTCGAGTGGAAACTCAAAACTTGCGCTTTCGTGCGGATACAGGACGAACGCTCTAGGTGCGTCACGAGGGATGGCTTTTGTCGTCGCGGGGACTGCCATTGGTGCATCACGAGGGACGGCCTTTAGTGCACCACGAGGGACGTCCTTTGTGCGTCACGAGGGACGGTCTTTGTGCTTTACGCGGGACGGCCTTTGGATGTCTTTCGTTCTGCGTGTCTTATGTTCTCGACATACTATCGTAGTCGACTCGCATGGTTTTGTCGGTGAGCGTCTTATTTTCTCGATTTGCCGACGGGGGCGTAATCGATTTGCGCGGCTTGGCAATGCGTGGCTTATTTTCTCGATTTACCAACCAAGGCGTAATCGATTTGCACGGCTTTGGCCTCGGGGGGCCTTGGTGTCACGTTGGTGTGAACAGGTTTTCCGTGGACACTGGCTAGACCAGGTACGTCCGGCGGGCGCATGCCTTTGAAACTCATTTGTAACTCGCTGCCTTTCGGCTGACGAGCTGGGCGGCGAGCGCGGTGCCACATTTGTGTGGCCAGGTTTCCCGTGGATGCTGGCTAGACCAGGTACGTCCGGCGGACGCAAGCCTTTGAAACCCATTTGTGACTCGCTGCCTTTCGGCTCACGAGCTGGGCGGCGAGCGCGATGCCACATTCGTGTGGCCAGGTTTCCCGTGGACGCTAGGTAGACCAGGTACGTCCGGTGGATGCAAGCCTTTGAAACCCATTTCCGACTCGCTGCCTTTCGGCTCACGAGCTGGGCGGCGAGCGCGATGCCACATTTGTGTGGCCGGGTTTCCCATGGACGCAGGCTAGACCAGGTACGTCCGGCGGACGCAAGCCTTTGAAACCCATTTGTGACTCGCTGCCTTTCGGCTCACGAGCTGGGCGGCGAGCGCGGTGCCACATTTGTGTGGCCAGGTTTCCCGTGGATGCTGGCTAGACCAGATACGTCCGGCGGACGCAAGCCTTTGAAAGCCATTTGTAACTCGCTGCCTTTCGGCTCACGAGCTGGGCGGCGAGCGCGGTGCCACATTTGCGTGGCCAGGTTTCCCGTGGACGCTGGCTAGACCAGATACGTCCGGCGGATGCAAGCCTTTGAAACCCATTTGTAACTCGCTGCCTTTCGGCTCATGAGCTGGGCGGCGAGCACGGTGCCACATTTGTGTGGCCAGGTTTCCCGTGGATGCTGGCTAGACCAGATACGTCCGGCGGACGCAAGCCTTTGAAACCCATTTGTAACTCGCTGCCTTTCGGCTCACGAGCTGGGCCGCGAGCGCGGTGCCAAATTTGTGTGGCCATACCATCTCATGAACATGGCACCATTGGGCGCGTGCGTCACGTGACAGGCAAGGTTAGGTGCAGACTTGATCCCCCGGCGAGTGTGGCACCTTAGTGCGCTGGTCGCATTTCCGGGTTGGGTCTCTTGGGTCGAGCCTTGTGCCTTTGTGAGTGCGGTGCCCTGGTGCGCGTTTCACGTTTGGTTACTCAGGTGGCCCATTCTTACTCGGTACTCGACTCGAGGAGTGAACTCGACCCTAGGAGACATGTAGAGTCGACACGAGGAGTAGCTAGTCGACTCGCGGATTCGGTACTTGACTCGAGGATTGGACTCAACTCGAGGTGACATGTAGAGTCGGCACGAGGAGTAGCTTGTCGACTCGTGGACTCGGTACTCGACTCGAGGAGTGAATTCAACTCGAGGAGAAACGTAGAGTCGGTCACGAGGAGTAGCTTGTCGACTCGTGGACTCGGTACTCGACTCAAGGAGTGAACTCAACTCGAGGAGAAACGTAGAGCCGGCACGAGGAGTAGCCTGTCGACTCATGGACTCGGTACTCGACTCGAGGAGTGAACCCAACTCGAGGAGAAACGTAGAGTCGGCACGAGGAGTAGCTTGTCGACTCGTGGACTCGATACTCGACTCGAGGAGTGAACTCAACTCGAGGAGAAATGTAGAGTCGGCACGAGGAGTTGTCGATCGACTCGTGGACTCGAAACTCAACTCGAGGAGTGAACTCAACTGGAAGAGAAACGTAGAGTCGGCACGAGGAGTAGCTTGTCGACTCGTGGAATCGGTACTCGACTCGAGGAGTGAACTCAACTCGAGGAGAAATGTAGAGTCGGCACGAGGAGTTGCCGATCGACTCGTGGACTCGAAACTCAACTCGAGGAGTGAACTCAACTCGAGGAGTAATGTAGAGTCGGCACGAGGAGTGGCTTGTCGACTCGTGGACTCGGTACTCGACTCGAGGAGTGAACTCAACTCGAGAAGAAGTGTGTACACCGTCTCTCTCTGGGACCTCCGGCCTAACCATCGGCCCCTTGAGACTTTGTTATGCTTCTATTTTTATTTTGTTTTTTTCTTTTCGAGTTGTTTAGTTGATTGGGTATTGATCCCTGTTAGCCCCCCGAGTTTCTTGCGTTTGTGAGACGAAGACCAAGAAACTCTCGTGTGGGCGATAAACAATAGGATGTCACAACTTGTAGAACAACTTTTATTGGAATGAAAATGTTGTTACAGCTTGTCTTGGCACATGGCCTCTTTAGGAAAAGGGAAATTACATGTCTTATATAAAATGACAATAAGTTCAAGTGCGAATTCAATGACGAAAGTTGTGTCGGTCGTGTCCGTGAATGCTAGGCGCGTGTGAGACAGTGCTTATCATCTCATTGTCTTTGTGCTACAGGATTCTCCCTTTTGACAAGTCGGTTGCTCGGTCGGGGTCACCTCGCTAGTGAATGTGATGAACTCTTTGAGGTGCCCACCTCGGATCAGGGAATCAATTCGCTTCCTAAGCTGGTAGCATTCGATTGTCACGTTTCCGTGATCCCGGTGATATTCGCATTGCTTGCTTCTGTCCCTCGCTGCGGGGTCCGTCTTCAACGGGGGCGGAGATCCTAGCTTCTCCCTGTGTAAGCTCAGGATCCGGCCGGGCGTCGTGTTGAGTGGGACGAAGGATTGGTTCGGGGCTGGAGAAGGATGGTCATTAGGGACTCGACCGTTTCTACGCCTCTTCCTTCGCGAGCCGAGACCGGTGGCTGGTGCCATGAGTGTGGCGGCGCGCTTCTTGTTGGATGCGCGGTCAGCAACGTTGGGTGGTTGATGTCCCAAGACGACTTCTCTCTCGATCCCGCGTTGGACGTTGATTTTTTCTCTCAAGTCGCTCCCGTGAGATTCCCTTCGGGAATTGAGGCGATCTCTCAAGTCTCCGGTGGCCGTCCCTATCACTTTAGGCGAGGATACGTCACTCGAGTGACGTCCTCGACAGACACCATGGCCATTGACGTCGTCATCTCCCCGGGGGTTTTGGACGCAGATGGTGAGCTTGGAGCGTCCCTTTCGGGACCGAGGGGTTGAGCATCCCCGAGCATTACTCGACACTTGACGCCTTGACGTGGTCGCCCGAGGGTGTCCCCTCGAGGGCGCGTGCGCGTGCTCATTAGAAAGTTGACGTCTCGACGCGGTCGCCTGAGGGTGTCCCCTTGGAAGCGTGCGTATGCGTCCCCTTTCGTGAATAGCGTGGTGGATTCCTGATTTTGCCACATAGTCGTGCTCCTTCTCGTCATGGTTGGCGTCGTCCTCGATGCCATGGCCGAGGAGATCGGTGATGAGTGCGCCATCGACGCCGGGACGGTTTTGGAGCTCGACGAGCCCTCGAGCCGTGTCCTCTCGGACTGCAGCCTCGGGGTCATTCGGCCCGTCTCGAGGTTGGCTCTCATTATCATGAGGTTTCCCTTCAAGACGGTGCACAGAGCTTTGAAGGTCGTGCCTCGAGCTAGTCGCTCGGGCGCCCACGGAGGTGGCGGGGATACGACTCATCTCTCGAGAGTAGTAGAAGTAGCAGGGAAGAGGAATGGAAGGGAGAGCGTCGCCAAGGTCGGGAGGTCCCCTCCTTCTAGCGCCAAAATGTTGTCTCTCGTTTTTGGACAACTATTTAGGAGCCCCAAACGGTTCGACCCAAGGGCGGACCAAGTGGTCGCGTTCGGGCTCGAGCGTGTCGGACTCGGTATCCCTAGTCTTCCCTTAGCTGTGGATGGTATTTGCCTCGTCCGTCGTTGATCCTGCAAGAGAAGGAAACGATGAACTACAAAGGGGAAACAGAGGGGGTGCCTCTGTTTACCTCTCCGACGCTCAACATTAGTAGGATTGAGATGGAGTATAGAGGTTTTAGAGTGGGAGAGGCCAAAGATGAGCGAAACGAGTGAAGTACGAGTTCGACAGCGTTTCGGGACTCAAAAATGGATTACTCGGACCAAGGGAGGGGCCCTTGTATTTATAGGCGTGGTTTGAAGCCCCCTTTGGCCGAGTAGAGCATGAGGGGAGCGAGTGGAGGCCGAGCTCGGGCGGCCAAGTGGAGGTCGAGCTCGGGCGGCCGAGTGGAGGTCGAGCTCGGGCGGCCGAGTGGAGGTCGAGCTCGGGCGGCCGAGTGGAGGTCGAGCTCGGGCGGCCGAGTGGAGGTCGAGCTCGGGCGCAGAGTGGAGGTCGAGCTCGGGCGGCCGAGTGGAGGTCGAGCTCGGGCGGCCGAGTGGAGGTCGAGCTCGGGAGGGTTCACTCGGCCAATGGCTGAGTGAACTGGACGGCCGACTGAAGGGTTCACTCGGCCATTGGCCGAGTGAACTGTTGGGTCAGCTGGATGTTGACTCGGCCAATGGCCGACTGAGGTGGCTGGGTCGGCCATTGGGCGTTGACTCGGCCAGTGGCCGGTTTGAGGCTTGGCCCGGTTGTGATCTAGCCCGGTCAACGGCCTAGGCAGGGGTTGCGCCGGTTGTGTGGTTGAAGTGGCCCGTTTTGTCCTCGTCGGCCCGGGACGGGCCGACAACACTTATAAGAGTCGATGTACCAACTCCAAAAACTAAGTGGGAGTGTTATACTCGTTGTTTGTAACCCACGATCCCTAACACTAATGAAAGAAGTAATTAACGTGAGACTAAGAGTCACTCTTGTGGCCCTCTCTTAAATGAGAGTACTCTATGGCGTTTTTACTTCGATCATTGCTCAATGAGCTATGTCCGAGAGTGAGACGATGAAGACAAGGCCTCCTCTTGGGGGATTGTTTTATCAAAATTGATCTTTTGGACTAAGTGGTTGGTTGCACAGTTAAACTCAATCCCTAGTAATCCTCCCTTGAGGCTCTGTGAAAGAATGTGAGTGATCAAACAAATTTAAAAGGTGGCTAGTCAAAATTGGTGTATTGACATCTTGACTAAGCATTAATGATGTGTCATTTACTTATAAATGGTGATTTTTTGCGGCCTTCTCTTGAGGGAGTAAATTATCGTTTGGTTTATAACACCTTTGGATTTTATCAAGTCTTAAAGAAACTTAAATCCTAAACCAAAGACTAATCATAAACTTGTTTCAACTTTTATAGGCAAAAAGTCTTTCAACCCTCTCTCAACCATTCTTTCCTCGAATAAACTCGAAGGCGACAATTACGTCTACTGGAAACGTAACCTCGACATAGTCCTTACTGTCGACAAGCACAAATGGGTTCTCACCACCCCCTATCCTCGAACGAATGAAGATGCGACGCGAGAGGAAAAAGACGCCGTGGCGGCCTGGCTCCGATCTGATGAGATTGCGAGGTGCTATATTTTGGCATCTATGGACAATGCGTTGCAACAACAACATTGTGACATCGAGACTGCCGCCGATATGCTCTACAATCTCCATGAGATGTTTGGAGGGCAAGGACGTCAAGCTAGGCAACAAGCGGTCTGACAATTTCTGAACTGTCGTATGAAGGCTGGAACTCCCGTTAGAGATCATATGACGCTGATCATTAGCTATCTAAACGAAATGGAGATTCTTGGATCTGAAATTGATGGGGAGACTAAAATAGATATGATCTTGGAAACTCTCCCTGAATCTTTCGATACCTTCAAGCTGAACTACTCCATGAGCAAGGTAGAGTACACTGTTACCGAGCTTATGAAGGAGCTTCACACCGCTGAGGGACTCACTAAGAAAAAGAGGGCTCAAGAAGAGGTACATGCTACTGCTTCTACCTCTGGATCTAAGAAGAGACCTCGCAAGGCCGAGAAGAAGAACCAACCGAAGGTTCAAAAGAAGAAGAAGGCGCCAAAGGCTCCAAAGGTGGACAAGTCTAACGACAAGTGCCACCGCCGCAATGAGCCTGGTCACGGGCGTAGGAACTGTCCTGCCTACCTCAAAACCAAAGAAAAAGGTATTGTACTTGTTACCGATGCTTGCTTCGTAGCTGATAATGTATCATCATGGCTTATTGACTCCGCTGCTACTAGCCATATTTGCTGCTCCTTGATTGGTTTTAGGAAAAGCAAAAGCTTAGAGGATGACGACTTCTGCTTCAAGTGGGGTGATCGGAGCGTGGTGTCTGCAAAGGCTGTGGGATCCGTGACGCTGTCTTTTGAAGATCGCACTTTAAATTTGAATAATTTTTATTATGTTCCTTCCTTTGGGAAAAACCTAATATCTGGTGCTCAACTTTTTGAGCAAGATTATTATTTAAAGTTTATAAAGAATGGAATTCAGATATCTTTTTCAAGTTATTTTGTCACTAATGCATGTATGAAGAATGGTTTTTTTTACGTTTATCCCACTCAACCTTCCCTTTTAGACACCGAAATAGATAACGATCTAATAAGGGAGCCAAAGAGGATCAAACTTTCTGAATCCTCCGATCTAACAAAATCAACATACCTCTGGCACTTAAGACTTGGTCATATCAGTCTAGACAGGATTAAGAGACTTGTGAGGGATGGTCTACTCCAAGTCTCTGCAATAGGTTCACTACCTACTTGTGAATCCTGCATAGAAGGAAAAATGACTAAGCGACCTTTCTCCAATAAGGGTTGAAGAGCCACTGAGTTGCTGGAACTGGTACATTCTGATGTATGTGGTCCGCTCAGTCAACAAGCACGTGGTGGATACGAATACTTCGTTACCTTCACCGATGATTACTCAAGATATGGTTTTGTCTATTTGCTCAAACACAAATCCGAGACCTTTAACGTATTTAAGGTCTTTAGGGCTTTAGTGGAAAAGCAAACTGGCAAAGTGATCAAAACCCTTCGATACAATCGAGGTGGTGAGTATATGTCTGATGGTTAGATCAATGATGAGTTATTCATCATTCCCTCTTTCCTTTTGAGGATATGCCCTTGAAACAGCCGCTTACAATCTGAACCAAGTTCCGTCCAAAACGGTTCCTGGTACTCCTTATGAACGATGAACTGGCTGTAAAGTAAATCTTACCCGCATCAAAATTTGGGGTTGCCCTGCACACGTGCTGAGGCAAAAGACTAGCAAGTTGGCTAGTAGGTCAGAATTGTGTCTGTTCGTTGGATATCCAAAGGAAACCAAAGGTTTTACTTTCTACAGTCCCAAGGATGATAAGACTTTCGTTAGCACGAATGCTCGTTTCCTTGAGTAGGACTTTATGAAAGATGTAAATCCTAGAAGCAAAATTGTGCTTGAAGAAAAGTTGGGCGAGGAAGCTTCTACCTCATCTGTAAGAACCATTCTTACCCCAACTGAAGCACAACCTAACTCATCAGAATCTCGTCAAGTAGTACTTCGATGTAGTGGGAGGGCTACTTAAAAGCCTGACAGGTACATGTCCTATGGAGACTCTCTCGTAGCCGTCCCTTACATGGATGACCCTTTTTCCTATAGCCAAGCAATGGCTTGTTCTAAACCAAACCTTTGGCTTGATGCCATGAAAGTTGAAATGCACTCGATGTATGTCAAAAAAGTCTGGAAACTTGTAGACCTTCCTGAAGGGATTAAACCCGTAGGTTGTAAGTGGATATATACAAGAAGAAAAGGGGTCCGGATGGTAATATCGAGACGTTCAAAGCACGACTTGTGGCTAAGGGTTATACCCAACAAGAAGGGATTGACTATGAAGAAACCTTCTTGCCAGTCGTGATTCTTAAATCCATCTGCATACTTCTATCCATAGCTGCAGCTCTCGACCATGAGATCTGGAAAATGGATGTCAAGACGGCCTTCCTGAATAGAAATCTTGACGAGCGCATTTATATGGCTCAACCAGACGGTTTCATGGATAAAGGTCATGTTGGAATTGATCTAAGGTTTAAGAAAAAGTTTAACGCTTCGCAAAGCGGCGGAATTTTAAAAATTTTCTTTTCAAGTAAAAACAGTTTTTACTAACCTAGACAAAGAGCAAGTACATATAAATAAAAACTATTATGAGCTAAGAAGTTTACTAACCTTTCTTGAAGCTTGAACTTTGAGAAGCTTTTGGAAAGTTGCAACGCTCGTCTCCTCGCAGCACGTCTCTCTTTCTTTCCTCGGCAACGCGAGCAACCACGATAGTTTCTATCACTAAATCACTCGAAATAAAAGGAATCAGTGAGTGGGCACTTTTAAACACTACGACTTGAGAACGAGTCTTGAAGTCGTAGAGCTAAACTCTAGGTCAAATGAGGACCTAGGTTCCAAAACAATAAAACGAAATTGACTAGAGAGAGAGAGGAGAGGGGCGGACACAAGTTCTTGGGAGAGAGGCTCTCAATCTCTAACTTATGTGGAATGAATAGAATGAGAGGAATGAGGGTCCTATTTATAGGAGCAGGGTTGGCCTTGGAAAGATGTAGTTTCCTCTTATTTTACAAGCCATTATGAGCAATCTTTTATTGCCCATTCCTATCCAAGATTGGCGCCCACCTCAAGCAAATCCCCAAGGGATTAATTTCCTCTTATGAAATGAAATTAATCCACAACGCCCAATAAGACTAATATTGGCCGAGTGAAACATGTCATAAAATGACCTTGTCAAAAAATTTATTGACATTCATTTCATCCTATGTCTCAAAAGACAAAAATACCCTTTTGACTATTTTCGTTCTTGTTTTGACTTAGCTTCCAGTTTAACTATTCCTAATCGATGTGATTCGTGACAGTGACCTCATGGATCCAAATGAACAAAGCTTGAGCTAAAATACTTGGACTCAAAAGTTCACAAACCTTTTCCAAGTTTAGCTTAATGTCAACTGACTCCACTAAAGAGTTGACACTGAAAATCTCTCGGTTCAAATGAATTTATTTTCTACTCAAGAATTCAACCTAATTGTAATGAGTGGATCCACAGAATATTATCAGTGTTTACCCTTCATGAATATCATCAGCTAGTCGTGATTTACAAAATTACCATTTTACCCTTCTAGCTGTTATTTCATCAACTACTTTGTGGCTTGTGAATAAGTTAGAAACAATGTATTGACGAGGAGCTAATAAGTCACATTGTTTCATCCAAAAGAGTCAAGACTCAATTTGGACACTGGCCAGTTCATTTATTCACACTCCAAGGAACAAAGCATGTGGTGATATACATTGCATTTCAGCAATCTTGTACATGAATTCCATATCTATGAGAACTTCACAAAGTTACTCATGACATTCTCACAACTTAGTACTTCACCAATAGGCCTTGTTTGGAATCACATAGTGAGTCCAAACTCTGACTTTCTCAAATGAGAATACTAAGGTGTGAAATGACATGTCTCATTTCAGGATTAAGGTAAGCACGATGCAATTCATATGTAGTGACTTCGAGACATAAGAGGTTAAATGGTTTGTTCTTATCTTGTCTCTAGAAGTGCACTGGTCAATTCAGTACCTTCGGAAGATACCTAGAAGAACTATAGAGTCTCCAACTCTCAATGCCTCATAACCAGACATCATAGATTTTTCTAACAATCATACTGAGGTCAATAGTCCTTTGACCCTTAGATTGCGAATGTATCGTTTTAAGCAAACTACGAAGAGTTTGTTCATGCAAATCTACATTTGTCTCTTCGTAAGTTGTTTAGATTGTTTATGGACTAAAGACTAATGTTTTATCATAAAGCGTCAGACAAGGAAGATTGAACGAACGTTTCAACTTTCTATTAATGAATAAGCAATTACAAGCAAGAGTCTTCGTAAGACTATATGACATCAAATGTACATAAATTAACACTACAACTCTTCTTGTGGGCACCATTGACAACAGGTCAAGAGACCAAGGTTTGTGAGTTACGTAAGTCCATTTATGGACTAAAGCAAGCATCTAGGTCATGGAATATTAGATTCGATGAAACTGTGAAAAGCTTCGGCTTTGAACAGTCAATAGATGAGCATTGTGTTTACAAGTTAATACAAGAAGGTAAAGTTGTGTTTCTTATATTATACGTCGATGATATATTGCTCATATGTAATGATGAGGGTAAGTTATCCGAGGTTAAGATCTGGCTGGCAAAGCGATTCGATATAAAGTGTCTAGGAGAAGCCGTGTTCATTCTGGGGATCCAAATCTTTCGAGATCGGGAAAACCGGACACTGTCGCTTTCTCAGGCATCTTATATTGATAAGGTGATGGATCGCTTCTCGATGCATGACTCTAAGAAGGGCCAAACACCCTTTAGGCATGGAGTCTCACTCTCTAAGGACCAGTCTCCCAAGACTGCACAAGAGATTGAGGACATGAGAAAAATTCCTTACGCTCTAGCCGTAGGAAGTCTCATGTATGCTATGCTTTGCACTAGACCTGACATCTGTTTCGCCGTTGGCATAGTTAGCCGTTTCCAATCCAACCCTGGACCAGAGCATTGGATTGCTATTAAGCATGTTCTTAAGTATCTTCGAAGAACTAGGAACTTGATGCTTACATACTCAGGTACTGACCTTACTATGACGGGATATACCGACTCCGATTTTGAAGCGGATAAGGATTCCAGAAAATCCACTTCAGGATCTATGTTTATCCTTAATGGAGGAGCTGTTGTGTGGAGGAGTATTAAGCAATCTTGCATTTCTGACTCCACAATGGAAGCAGAATATGTGGCTGCTTGTGAAGCATCCAAAGAGGCTGTATGGCTCAGAAAACTCCTTAAGTATTTGGAAGTTGTTCCAAACGTCGACGAGCCCATGACCCTTCATTGTGGTAATAGTGGGGCTGTCGCTAACTCAAAGGAACCACGAAGCCATAAGCGCTCTAAACATATTGAGAGGAAATACCATTTGATTCGAGAGATCATGCAGCGCGGAGACGTGGAAGTGAAGAAGATCTCAACGGTGGACAACCTGACAGATCCATTCACCAAGGCCCTACCAAACAAGGTCAACGACCAACACCGAGAGGGATTAGGCATGAAGGAATACACACATCTTCTTTGAGTCAAGTGGGAGTTTGTTGTCAATGGTGCCCACAAGAAGAGTTGTAATCTTTATTTTGTACATTTGATGTAATTAAGTCTCGCGAAGACTCTTTCTTGTAATTGCTTATTCATTAATAAAAAGTTTAAACGTTCATTCATTCTTCCTTGTCTGTTTGAAGCTTTAAGAAAAACATTAGTCTTTAGTCCATAAACAAACTTTACAACTTACGAAGAGACAAATGTGGAATTGCATGAACAAAATATTCGTAGTTTGGTTAAAACGATATATTCGCAATCTAAGGGTCAAAGGACTATTGACCTCAGTACGATTGTTAGGAGAATCTATGATGTCTGGTTATGGGGCATTGAGAGTTGGAGACTCTATAGTTCTTCTAGGTATCTTTCGAAGGTACTGAATTGACCAGTGCACTTCTAGAGACAAAATAAGAACAAACCATTTAACCTCTTATGTCTCGAAGTCACTACGTATGAATTGCATCGTGCTTACCTTAATCCTGAAATAAGACATGCCATTTCACAGCTTACGTATTCTCATTTGAGAAAGTCAGAGTTCGGACTCACTACGTGATTCTGAACAGGACCTATTGGTGAAGTACTAAGTTCTGAAGATGTCATGAGTAACTTTGTGAAGTTCTCATAGATATGGAATTCATATACAAGATTGCTGAAATGCAATGTATATCACCTCATGCTTTGTTCCTTGGAATGTGAATAAATGAAGTGGCCAGTGTCCAAATTGAGTCTTGACTCTTTTGGATGAAACAATATGACTTGTTAGATCCTCGTCAATACATTGTTTCTAACTTATTCACAAGCGACAAAGGAGTTGAGGAAATAATAGCTAGAAGGGTAAAATGGTAATTTTGTAAATCCCGACTAGCTGATGATATTCATGAAGGGTAAACATAGATAATATTCAGTGGATCCACTCATTACAATTAGGTTGAATTCTTGAGTAGAAAATAAATTCATTTGAACCGAGAGATTTTCAGTGTCAACTCTTTAGTGGAGTAAGTTGACATTAAGCTAAACTTGGAAAAGGTTTGTGAACTTTTGAGTCCAAGTATTTAGCGCAAGCTTTGTTCATTTGGATCCATGAGGTCACTGTCACAAATCACATCGAGTAGGAATAGTTAAACTAGAAGCTAAATCAAAACATGAACGAGACAAGTTTTACGAAAATTGTCGAAAGGGTAGTTTTTTCTTTTAGGACATAGGACGAAATGAATGTCAATAAATTTTTTGACATAGTCATATGATGACAAATGATTTAGAAACCAGTCGGCCATACTAAAGAATTTGGGCCTTGAGGATTAATTTCATTTCATAGAATTTTACTTCAAACATTACTACAAATGTTGGATTCTACAACCCATATTCTACAACACTTACGGCTAAGTGTTGTAGAAACTGGAGATTCTACAACACTTAAAATAACCGTTGTAGAAACTGAGTGTTTCTACACCACTTATGGCTAAGCGTTGTAGAAGCTGGGTGTTTCTACAACGCTTATGGCTAAGCGTTGTAGAAGCTTGGTGTTTCTACAACGCTTATGGCTAAGCGTTGTAGAAGCTTGGGGTTTCTACAACGCTTACTATAAGTGTTGTAGAAGCTTGGTGTTTCTACAACACTTACTATAAGTGTCGTAAAATTTCACCATATTTCAGAATTTTCTACAACGGATAATCTAAGCGTTGTAGGATTAGTGAAAATTAATGGACCTCGCCACGGCGAGAATCCTTCTTCGCCGCGGCGAGAACCTTCTATGACGGATATCTATCCGTTGTAGAAGGTTCTCACCGCGGCGAAGAAGGATTCTCGCCGCGGCGAGAAGAGTTCCAAAAAGCCTCTTTTGGAGAAGATTTTCATGCCGCGGCGAAGGCTATCTCTCGCCACGGCGAGAAAATTCTGGGCTTACATTTTAGTAGCCTCGCCGTGGCGAGAAATAGTCTTCGCTGCGGCGAGAGTTCTACAACGCTTACTCTAAGCGTTGTAGAAGCGTTTTAAAACCTAAAAATTTAAATTTTTTCAAAAGGCCCGCCCGAATTTCAGACTTAGTCAATTTTTCTTCTTCATTCTTCATTATTATTCTTCTTCTTCATTCTTCATTGTTCTTCATTCTTCTTCTCCACCCCCTCTCTCTCTCTCTCTCTCTCTCTCTCTCTCTCTCCGCCGTCACTCTTCTTCTCAGCCATCACCCTCTCTCCGCCTTCACTTCTCTTTCTCTCTCCGCCCTCGCTCTCTTCTTCTCTCCCTTACTCTCTCTCCGCCCTCACTATTCTTCTCCGTCCCCACAAAACCCGAACCTAAAACCAACAAAAGTCACAACCACAAACCCATAAACTTCACCACCACGTCAAACTCACACAAGCCTAGGCATCTCCGGCGACAACTCCGAGTCTCTCTTTCTTCCACGCCTCCATGCTCCACATCTACACTCCGGGTTAGTTTTTTGTTGAGAATTATGTATAACTTAGGTTGAAAATAAGTGTTTGTTTGGAATTGAGAGTATGGATTGATATAATTTAGGTTGAAACATCATATTTGTTTGATATTTTTGTTGGAATAGAGTTTACATTTGATATTTAGTTGAAATTGTGGTTCTTAGATTTCATGTCATCCATAACTACTAGTTCTAGCGGTAGCGGTAAAAGAAAAACTAGAAGACGACCACAAAATACATATCGTCGCGACGAGAATTGGGGTAGAACCCAGATATTTCTCGCCGCGGCGGGGTATATTTTTCACCACGAGGAGAAGTTCTACAACGGATATCTTATCCATTGAAGAATATCTCAACGCGGCGAGAAATTTTGGAATTTTTTAAAATTGGACAATGAAACTCTATCGTTATAGAAGCTTCTACAACGGATGTGTAAGCGTTGTAGAAGCCAAGCTTCTACAATGGATATCTAAGCGTTGTAGAAGCTTCTAAAGCGCTGGATTCTACAACGCTTAATAAGCATTGTAGAATCATTCTACAACTGTTTTTAAGCGTTGTAGGGTCCTAGTTTTGTAGTAGTGAAAATTCTTAATGGGCTTTTCTTATGTTGTCATGAACAAATGAAGAAAAATCTAGAAGGCCCTTCTAGATGCCTTGCTCATCCATACCAAAGAAAAAGAGAGATTATTTTGTGCATTGATGTATCAACTGTTGGAATCGATCTACGGTTTGAGAAAATAATTAACGCTTCGGTAAGCGGCGGAATTTTAAAAATTTTCTTTTACAAGTAAAACAGTTTTTACTAACCTAGACAAGTGCAGGTACATGTAATTAAAAACCAATATGAGCTAGAAGCTTACTAACCTTTCTTGAAGCTTGAACTTTGAAGAAGCTTGTGGAAAGTTTGCAACGCTCGTCTCCCCTCGCAGCACGTCTCTCTTTCTTTTCTCGGCACCTCGAGCAACCACGAAAGTTTCTATCACTAAATCACTCGAAATAAAGGAATCAGTGAGTGGGCACTTTTAAACACTACGACTTAAGAACGAGTCTTGAAGTCGCAGAGCTAAACTCCAGGTCAAATGAGGACCTAGGTGCCAAAACAAAAATCGAAATTGAATAGAGAGAGAGAGGAGAGGGGCGGCCAAGCTAGAGAGAGAAGCTCTCAATCTCTAAAACTTGGAATGAATGAAATGTGAAGAATAAGACTACTATTTATAGGAGAGGTCTCACCTTCAATAAGGTAGTTTCCTCTTCTATAGAATATCACATATTCATGAGCCAATTTCCTTTTTCTTCTCCTTATTTCACACGGCCAAAGAGGATCCAAGATATCCTCATATTTGTTTCCTCTTTTGACTTTACTTGGGCGCCCATCTTGATTCCTCTTAGAGGAAATTTGTTTCCTCTTTTTCTTTTGGCAAGTATCTAAATACATTAATGCACAAAATAATCTCTCTCTCACACTAAGGGCTGCACGAAATTTGGTCTCCCATTCACTTGGGTTGGACGGCCAAAAGCCTTCTAAAAAGGCTTTCTAGGTTTTTCTTTAATTGTTCATGACAACATAAGAAAAGCCCATTAAGAATTTTCAAGTAAAATTCTATGAAATGAAATTAATTCACAAGGCCCAATAAACATGTTATGGCCGTGTGATATAATATGTCATCATATGACATTGTCAAAAAAATTTATTGACATTCATTTCATGCCATGTCCAAAAAGACAAAATTACCCTTTTGACAATTTTCGTTCTTGTTTTGACTTAGCTTCCAGTTTAACTATTCCTATCGATGTGATTCGTGATAGTGACCTCATGGACCCAAATGAACAAAGCTTGAGCTAAACACTTGGACTCAAAAGTTCACAAACCTTTTCCAAGTTTAGCTTAATGCCAACTGACTCCACTAAAGAGTTGACACTGAAAATCTCTCGGTTCAAATGAATTTATTTTCTACTCAAGAATTCAACCTAATTATGATGAGCGGATCCACTGAATATTATCTATGTTTACCCTTCATGAATGTCATCAGCTAGTTGGGATTTACTAAATTACCATTTTACCCTTCTAACTGTTATTTCCTCAACTCCTTTGTCGCTTGTGAATAAGTTAGAAACAATGTATTGACGAGGAGCTAACAAGTCACATTGTTTCATCCAAAAGAGTCAGGACTCAATTTGGACACTGGCCAGTTCATTTATTCACACTCCAAGGAACGAAGCATGAGGTGACATACATTGCATTTTAGCAATCTTGTACATGAATTCCATATCTATGAGAAATTCACAAAGTTACTCATGACAGACTCACAACTTAGTACTTCACCAATAGGCCTTGTTCGGAATCACATAGTGAGTCCGAACTTTGACTTTCTCAAATGAGAATACTAAGGTGTGAAATGGCATGTCTCATTTCAGGATTAAGGTAAGCATGATGCAATTCATACATATTGACTTCGAGACATAAGAGGTTAAATGGTTTGTTCTTATATTGTCTCTAGAAGTGCACTGGTCAATTCAGTACCTTCGGAAGATACCTAGAAGAACTATAGAGTCTCCAACTCTCAATGCCTCATAACCAGACATCATAGATTCTTCTAACAATCATACTGAGGTCAATAGTCCTTTGACCCTAAGATTGCGAATATATCGTTTTAAGCAAACTACGAAGAGTTTGTTCATGCAAATCTACATTTGTCTCTTCGTAGTTGTTAAGTTTGTTTATGGACTAAAAGACTAAGGTTTTATCATAAAGCTTCAAACAAAGAAAGAATGAATGAAAGTTTCAACTTTATTATTAAATAATTAGCAATTACAAGCAAGAGTCTTCGTAAGACTATATGACATCAAATGTACATAAATAGACACTACTACTCTTCTTGTGGGCACCATTGACAACATCAAGATACTTGCCAAAAGAAAAAGCGGAAACAAATTTCCTCTACAAGGAAACAAGGTGGGTGGCAACAAGGCAAGAAGAGAACAAACGAGGAAACAAATCCAAGCCTTCCAGAAGGCGTATTGGCCGCGTGACTCTTAGGAAATTTGTCCTCTCCTTGCCTTAATTGGCCGCCCATTTGGTTTCTCTGTAGAGGAAATTTGTTTCCTCTTTTTCTTTTGGCAAGTATCTTGATACATCATTGCACAACATAATCTCTCTTTTTCTTTGGGTTGGATGGCCAAGCCTTCTAGAATGTGCTTCTGGATTTTTCTTCATTTGTTCATGACAACATAAGAAAGGCCCATTAAGAATTTTCGAGTAAAATTCCATGAAATGAAAGTAATCCTGAAGGCCTATAATCTCTTCATGGCCGAGTGGTTATATGACAATGTCAAAAAATTTATTGACATTCATTTCGTCCTATGTCCAAAAGGACAAAAATATGCTTTAGACAATTTTCGTAAAACTTGTCTCGTTCTTGTTTTGACTTAGCTTCTAGTTTAACTATTCCTACTCGATATGATTTGTGACAGTGACCTCATGGATCCAAATGAACAAAGCTTGAGCTAAAATACTTGGACTCAAAAGTTCACAAACCTTTTCCAAGTTTAGCTTAATGTCAACTGACTCCACTAAAGAGTTGACACTGAGAATCTCTCGGTTCAAATGAATTTATTTTCTACTCAAGAATTTAACTAAATTGTGATGAGTGGATCCATTAAATATTATCTATGTTTACCCTTCATGAATATCATCAGCCATTTTCCCTTCTAGCTGTTATTTCCTCAACTCCTGTATCGCTTGTGAATAAGTTAGAAATAATGTATTGACAAGGAGCTAACAAGTCACATTGATTCATCCAAAAGAGTCATGACTCAATTTGGATACTGGCCAGTTCATTTAGACATATTCCAAGGATAAAAGCATGAGGTGATATACATTGCATTTCAGCAATCTTGTACATGAATTCGATTTCTATGAGATCTTCACAAAGTTACTCATGACATTTTCATAACTTAGTACTTCACCAATAGGTCCTGTTAAGAATCACATAGTGAATCCAAACTCTGACTTTCTCAAATGAGAATACGTAAGCTATGAAATGACATGTCTCATTTCAGGATTGAGGTAAGCATGATGCAATTCATACGTAGTGACTTCGAGACATAAGAGGTTAAATGGGTTGTTCTTATCTTGTCTCTAGAAGTGCACTGGTCAATTCAATACCTTCGGAAGATACCTAGAAGAACTATAGAAACTCCAACTCTCAATATGTTGGAATTGATCTAGGGTTTAAGAAAAAGATTAACGCTAAAGCGGCAGAATTTTTTAAAATTTTCTTATACAGGTAAAACAGTTTTTACTAACCTAGACAAAGAGCAAGCACATGTAAATAAAACTAATATGAGCATAATAAATTTACTAACCTCTTTAGAAGCTTGAACGTTGATGAACCTTCGGAAGGTTGAAAACGTTCGTCTCCCTCGTTGCACGTCTCTCTTCCTTTCCTCGCTAACTCGAGTAACCACGAAAGTTTCTATCACTAAATCACTCAAGATAAAAAGGAATTAGTGTGTGGGCACTTTTAAACACTACGACTTAAGAACGAGTCTTGAAGTCGAAGAGCTAAACTCTAGGTCAAATGAGGACCTAGGTGCCAAAACAATAAAACGAAATTGAATACAGAGAGAGAGAGAGGATCGGCGAAGTCTAGAGAGAGAAGCTCTCAATCTCTAAAACTTTGGATGAATCAAATGTGTGGAATGAGGCTCCTATTTATAGGAGAGGTCTCACCTTCAATAAGGTAGTTTCCTCTTCTATAGAATATCACATATTCATGAGCAATATTTCCTTATTCCTCTTTCATTTCGGCGGCCAAGACTTGCCAAGCAAGTCCTTGGATTTGTTTCCTCTTTTATTTGCTTCTCCCTTGAACCATTTGTGCGCCCACCTTGGTTTGCTCTTAGGGGAAATTTGTTTCCTCTTTTTCTTTTGGCAAATATCTTCATACATTCATGCACAAAATATTCTCTCTTCCTTTAAGTATGTTGGGCGCCTAACATCATTCTAGAAAAGCCATCTACAAGCTTTTCCATTTGTTCATGACAACATGAAAAATGCCCATTAAGAATTTTCAATAAAATTCTTATGAAATGAAATTAATCCACAAGGCCCAATAAATCTAATTTTGGCCGAGTGATACTTGTCATCAAATGACCATGTCAAAAAATTTATTGACATTCATTTCATCATATGTCTCAAAAGACAGAAATACCATTTTGACAATTTTCGAAAAAGCTTGTCTCGTTTTTGTTTTGACTTAGCTTCCAGTTTAACTATTCCTACTCGATGTGATTCGTGACAGTGACCTCATGGATCCAAATGAACAAAGCTTGAGCTAAACACTTGGACTCAAAAGTTCACAAACCTTTTCCAAGTTTAGCTTAATGTCAACAGACTCCACTAAAGAGTTGACACTGAAAATCTCTCGGTTCAAATGAATTTATTTTCTACTCAAGAATTCAACCTAATTGTAATGAGTGGATCCACAGAATATTATCAGTGTTTACCCTTCATGAATATCATCAGCTAGTCGGGATTTACAAAATTACCATTTTACCCTTCTAGCTGTTATTTCCTCAACTCCTTTGTCGCTTGTGAATAAGTTAGAAACAATGTATTGACGAGGAGCTAACAAGTCACTTTGTTTCATCCAAAAGAGTCAGGACTCAATTTGGAAACTGGCCAGTTCATTTATTCACACTCCAAGGAACAAAGCATGAGGTGATATACATTGCATTTCAGCAATCTTGTACATGAATTCCATATCTATGAGAACTTCACAAAGTTACTCATGACATTCTCACAACTTAGTACTTCACCAATAGGCCTTGTTCGGAATCACATAGTGAGTCCGAACTTTGACTTTCTCAAATGAGAATACTAAGGTGTGAAATGGCATGTCTAATTTCAGGATTAAGGTAAGCATGATGCAATTCATACATATTGACTTCGAGACATAAGAGGTTAAATGGTTTGTTCTTATATTGTCTCTAGAAGTGCACTGGTCAATTCAGTACCTTCGGAAGATACCTAGAAGAACTATAGAGTCTCCAACTCTCAATGCCTCATAACCAGACATCATAGATTCTTCTAACAATCATACTGAGGTCAATAGTCCTTTGACCCTAAGATTGCGAATATATCGTTTTAAGCAAACTACGAAGAGTTTGTTCATGCAAATCTACATTTGTCTCTTCGTAGTTGTTAAGTTTGTTTATGGACTAAAAGACTAAGGTTTTATCATAAAGCTTCAAACAAAGAAAGAATGAATGAAAGTTTCAACTTTATTATTAAATAATTAGCAATTACAAGCAAGAGTCTTCGTAAGACTATATGACATCAAATGTACATAAATAGACACTACTACTCTTCTTGTGGGCACCATTGACAACATCAAGATACTTGCCAAAAGAAAAAGCGGAAACAAATTTCCTCTACAAGGAAACAAGGTGGGTGGCAACAAGGCAAGAAGAGAACAAACGAGGAAACAAATCCAAGCCTTCCAGAAGGCGTATTGGCCGCGTGACTCTTAGGAAATTTGTCCTGTCCTTGCCTTAATTGGCCGCCCATTTGGTTTCTCTGTAGAGGAAATTTGTTTCCTCTTTTTCTTTTGGCAAGTATCTTGATACATCATTGCACAACATAATCTCTCTTTTTCTTTGGGTTGGATGGCCAAGCCTTCTAGAATGTGCTTCTGGATTTTTCTTCATTTGTTCATGACAACATAAGAAAGGCCCATTAAGAATTTTCGAGTAAAATTCCATGAAATGAAAGTAATCCTGAAGGCCTATAATCTCTTCATGGCCGAGTGGTTATATGACAATGTCAAAAAATTTATTGACATTCATTTCGTCCTATGTCCAAAAGGACAAAAATATCCTTTAGACAATTTTCGTAAAACTTGTCTCGTTCTTGTTTTGACTTAGCTTCTAGTTTAACTATTCCTACTCGATATGATTTGTGACAGTGACCTCATGGATCCAAATGAACAAAGCTTGAGCTAAAATACTTGGACTCAAAAGTTCACAAACCTTTTCCAAGTTTAGCTTAATGTCAACTGACTCCACTAAAGAGTTGACACTGAGAATCTCTCGGTTCAAATGAATTTATTTTCTACTCAAGAATTTAACTAAATTGTGATGAGTGGATCCATTAAATATTATCTATGTTTACCCTTCATGAATATCATCAGCCATTTTCCCTTCTAGCTGTTATTTCCTCAACTCCTGTATCGCTTGTGAATAAGTTAGAAATAATGTATTGACAAGGAGCTAACAAGTCACATTGATTCATCCAAAAGAGTCATGACTCAATTTGGATACTGGCCAGTTCATTTAGACATATTCCAAGGATAAAAGCATGAGGTGATATACATTGCATTTCAGCAATCTTGTACATGAATTCGATTTCTATGAGATCTTCACAAAGTTACTCATGACATTTTCATAACTTAGTACTTCACCAATAGGTCCTGTTAAGAATCACATAGTGAATCCAAACTCTGACTTTCTCAAATGAGAATACGTAAGCTATGAAATGACATGTCTCATTTCAGGATTGAGGTAAGCATGATGCAATTCATACGTAGTGACTTCGAGACATAAGAGGTTAAATGGGTTGTTCTTATCTTGTCTCTAGAAGTGCACTGGTCAATTCAATACCTTCGGAAGATACCTAGAAGAACTATAGAAACTCCAACTCTCAATATGTTGGAATTGATCTAGGGTTTAAGAAAAAGATTAACGCTAAAGCGGCAGAATTTTTTAAAATTTTCTTATACAGGTAAAACAGTTTTTACTAACCTAGACAAAGAGCAAGCACATGTAAATAAAACTAATATGAGCATAATAAATTTACTAACCTCTTTAGAAGCTTGAACGTTGATGAACCTTCGGAAGGTTGAAAACGTTCGTCTCCCTCGTTGCACGTCTCTCTTCCTTTCCTCGCTAACTCGAGTAACCACGAAAGTTTCTATCACTAAATCACTCAAGATAAAAAGGAATTAGTGTGTGGGCACTTTTAAACACTACGACTTAAGAACGAGTCTTGAAGTCGAAGAGCTAAACTCTAGGTCAAATGAGGACCTAGGTGCCAAAACAATAAAACGAAATTGAATACAGAGAGAGAGAGAGGATCGGCGAAGTCTAGAGAGAGAAGCTCTCAATCTCTAAAACTTTGGATGAATCAAATGTGTGGAATGAGGCTCCTATTTATAGGAGAGGTCTCACCTTCAATAAGGTAGTTTCCTCTTCTATAGAATATCACATATTCATGAGCAATATTTCCTTATTCCTCTTTCATTTCGGCGGCCAAGACTTGCCAAGCAAGTCCTTGGATTTGTTTCCTCTTTTATTTGCTTCTCCCTTGAACCATTTGTGCGCCCACCTTGGTTTGCTCTTAGGGGAAATTTGTTTCCTCTTTTTCTTTTGGCAAATATCTTCATACATTCATGCACAAAATATTCTCTCTTCCTTTAAGTATGTTGGGCGCCTAACATCATTCTAGAAAAGCCATCTACAAGCTTTTCCATTTGTTCATGACAACATGAAAAATGCCCATTAAGAATTTTCAATAAAATTCTTATGAAATGAAATTAATCCACAAGGCCCAATAAATCTAATTTTGGCCGAGTGATACTTGTCATCAAATGACCATGTCAAAAAATTTATTGACATTCATTTCATCATATGTCTCAAAAGACAGAAATACCATTTTGACAATTTTCGAAAAAGCTTGTCTCGTTTTTGTTTTGACTTAGCTTCCAGTTTAACTATTCCTACTCGATGTGATTCGTGACAGTGACCTCATGGATCCAAATGAACAAAGCTTGAGCTAAACACTTGGACTCAAAAGTTCACAAACCTTTTCCAAGTTTAGCTTAATGTCAACAGACTCCACTAAAGAGTTGACACTGAAAATCTCTCGGTTCAAATGAATTTATTTTCTACTCAAGAATTCAACCTAATTGTAATGAGTGGATCCACAGAATATTATCAGTGTTTACCCTTCATGAATATCATCAGCTAGTCGGGATTTACAAAATTACCATTTTACCCTTCTAGCTGTTATTTCCTCAACTCCTTTGTCGCTTGTGAATAAGTTAGAAACAATGTATTGACGAGGAGCTAACAAGTCACTTTGTTTCATCCAAAAGAGTCAGGACTCAATTTGGAAACTGGCCAGTTCATTTATTCACACTCCAAGGAACAAAGCATGAGGTGATATACATTGCATTTCAGCAATCTTGTACATGAATTCCATATCTATGAGAACTTCACAAAGTTACTCATGACATTCTCACAACTTAGTACTTCACCAATAGGCCTTTTTTGGAATCACATAGTGAGTCCGAACTCTGACTTTCTCAAATGAGAATACTAAGGTGTGAAATGACATGTCTCATTTAAGGATTAAGGTAAGCATGATGCAATTCATACGTAGTGACTTCGAGACATAAGAGGTTAAATGGTTTGTTTTTATTTTGTCTCTAGAAGTGCACTGGTCAATTCAGTACCTTCGGAAGATACCTAGAAGAACTATAGAGTCTCCAACTCTCAATGCCCCATAACCAGACAACATAGATTCTCCTAACAATCATACTGAGGTCAATAGTTCTTTGACCCTTAGATTGCGAATATATCGTTTTTAGCAAACTACGAAGAGTTTGTTCATGCATTTCTACATTTGTCTCTTCGTAAGTTGTTTAGTTTGTTTATGGACTATAGACTAATGTTTTATCATAAAGCTTCAAACAGACAAGGAGGAATGAATGAACGTTTCAACTTTTTATTAATGAATAAGCAATTGCAAGCAATAGTCTTCATGAGACTCTATTACACCAAATATACAATATAACGACTACAACTCTTCTTGTGGGCACCATTGACAACACTTACAGATGAGGTAGAAGCTTCCTCACCCAACTTTTCTTCAAGCACAATTTTGCTTCTAAGTTTCATGTCTTTCATAAAGTCCTCCTCAAGGAAACGAGCATTCGTGCTAACGAAAGTCTTATCGTCCTCGGGACTATAGAAGATGAAACCTTTGGTTTCCTTTGGATATCCCACAAACAGGCACAATTCTGACCTACTAGCCAACTTGCTAGTCTTTTGCCTTAGCACATGTGCAGGGTAACCCCAAATTCGGATGTGGCCCAAATTTACTTTACGGCCAGTCCATCTTTCATAAGGAGTACCAGGAACCGTTTTGGAAGGATCTTGGTTCAGAATATAAGCGGCTGTTTCGAGGGCATATCCCCTAAAGGAAAGAGGGACTGATGAGTAACTCATCATTGATCTAACCATCTCCATAAGATTTCGGTTTCTTCTCTCTGACACTCCGTTTTATTGAGGTGTGCCAGGTCCGGTAAGTTGAGAAGCGATACTTTCTTCTTTAAGAAAGTCACCGAACTCTCCAGACATATACTCACCACCTCGATCAGATCGAAGTGTTTTGATCACTTTGCCATTCCACTAAAGCCCTAAACACCTTAAATATGTTAAAGGTCTCGGATTTGTGTTTGAGCAAATAGACAAAACCATATCGCGAGTAATCATCGGTGAAGGTAACGAAGTATTCGTATCCTCCACGTGCCTGTTGGCTGAGCGGACCACATACATCAGAATGCACTAGCTCCAGCAACTCAGTGGCTCTTCGACCCTTATCGGAGAAAGGTCGCTTAGTCATTTTTCCTTATATGCAGGATTCACAAGTAGGTAGTGAACCAATTGCAGAGGCTTGGAGTGAACCGTCCCTCACAAGTCTCTTAATCCTATCTAGACTGATATGACCAAGTCTTAAGTGCCATAGGTGTGTTGATTTTGTTAGATCGGAGGATTCAGAAAGTTTGATCCTCTTTGGCTCCCTAATTAGATCATTATCTATTTCAGTGTCTAATTTGGAGGGTTGAGTGGGATAAATGTAAAAAAGACCATTCTTCATACATGCATCAGTGACAAAAGAATTTGAAAAAGAAATACGAATTCCATTTTTCATAAACCTTTTTAGAAGCTTGATAAAAGAGCAAGCACATGTAAATAAAACTAATATGAGCATAATAAATTTACTAACCTCTTTAGAAGCTTGAACGTTGATGAGCCTTCGGAAGGTTGAAAACATTCGTCTCCCTCGTTGCACGTCTCTCTTCCTTTCCTCGCTAACTCGAGTAACCACGAAAGTTTCTATCACTAAATCACTCAAGATAAAAAGGAATTAGTGTGTGGGCACTTTTAAACACTACGCGTTAAGAACGAGTCTTGAAGTCGAAGATCTAAACTCTAGGTCAAATGAGGACCTAGGTGCCAAAACAATAAAAACGAAATTGAATAGAGAGAGAGAGAAGGGGGGCGGCCAAGTCTAGAGAGAGAAGCTCCTATTTATAGGAGAGGTCTTGTTGATGTCGATTTTTACAACGATCAACAATAAAAATAAATAAAAGAATTGCTAAGATGTTATATTTTAGTGGGTTTTGAAGGACGTCGTATAAGAAGCAATAATAAGGCAGAAATTATTATAATATAGGAATATTAATGTAAATCAATTAATCTCGAAATGAGTTACAAAAGGGGCGAAGTGACGAGCTCAATAAGGCGAGCTAAAGATCGTAAATATAAGAATACAAAATGGAATTAATTGGGAACTGAGATTTCGAGCTTGCATGTGCGAAAATTATCGTCTCCTCTTCTATTTATAGGCGAGATGGAACCTTCTGGCCGAAGTCACGTGTTCTTCGATCCACATTGTTGTTACCGGTCCGTCTCAGCCCGGTAGATAGACGACGGCCACGCTGGCGGCCGTCCTGAGACTCCCTCGACCGAGGCCGGCTCAGAGCCGGTGCTCGTGCAAGGCCGCCTCAGAGCCGGTGCTCGTCCAAGGCCGCCTCAGAGCCGGCGCTCGTCCAAGGCCGGCTTAGAGCCGGCGCTCGTCCAAGGCCGGCTCAGAGCCGGCGCTCGTCCAAGGGCGCCTCAGAGCCGGCGCTCGTCCAAGGCCGGCTCAGACCCGGCGCTCGTCCAAGGCCGGCTCAGAGCCGGCGCTCGTACAAGGCCGGCTCAGAGCCGGCGCTCGTCCAAGGACGCCTCTGAGCCGGCGCTCGTCCAAGGCCGGCTCAGACCCGGCGCTCGTCCAAGGTCGGCTCAGACCCGGCGCTCGTCCAAGGCCAGCTCAGAGCCGACGCTCGTCCAAGGACGCCTTAGAGCCGGCGCTCGTCCAAGGACGCCTCTAAGCCGGCGCTCGTCCAAGGCCGGCTCAGGCCCGGCGCTAGTCCAAGGCCGGCTCAGACCCGGTGCTCGTCCAAGGCCGGCTCAGAGCCGGGGCTCGTCCAAGGAGGCCTCAGAGCCGGCGCTCGTCCAAGGCCGGCTCAGACCCGGTGCTCGTCCAAGGCCACCTCAGAGCCGGCGCTCGTCCAAGGCCGCCTCAGAGCCGGCGCTCGTCCAAGGACGCCTCAGAGCCGGCGTTCCTCCATGGCCGGCTCAGAGCCGGCCCTCGGCCAAGGGACCCTCAAAACCTCCCTTGGTCGCCTATAAATACCGGGGTCCCTCCCCTGGTCCAGGTAATACATTCTTGAGTACTGAAACGCTGCCGAACTCGTACCTCGCTCGTTTCTCTCAAG
Source organism: Urtica dioica subsp. dioica (assembly GCF_054948205.1). Classification (NCBI taxonomy): domain Eukaryota; kingdom Viridiplantae; phylum Streptophyta; class Magnoliopsida; order Rosales; family Urticaceae; genus Urtica; species Urtica dioica. The sequence goes on from NC_142762.1 coordinate 7,253,999, forward strand.
TCTTGACCCCTAAACACTAAACCCTCTACAAACCACCTCAATCTAACTAATGTTGAGCGTCGGAGAGGTAAACAGAGGCAACCCCTCTATTTCCCCTTTGTAGTTTACACCTTCTCTTCTCGCTTTTCAGGTGCCTGGACGAGATAGACAACACCTACAGCTAAGGGACGGCTTGGGAGACCAAGCCCGACATGCTCGAGTCAAGACGAGACCACTTGGTCCGGCCTTGGGTCTGACCGTCTGTGACTCCTAAATCGTTGTCCGAAAAACTGCGACAACATTTTGGCGCTAGAAGGCGGGGATCTCTCAACTTTGACGACGCATTCCCTCTACCAGTTTTCTCTCCTTGTTCTCGCGACTCTCGAGAGATGAGTCACATTCCCACCACCTCCGCGGGCACCCGAGCGAAGAGCTCGAGGTACGGTCTCTGACGCCTCGCACACCGTCTTGAAGGGCAACCTCGCGATAGCGAGAGCCAGCCCCAAGACCCGGTGAATGACCCCGAGGCCGAGCTCCGAGAGGACATGGCCCGGCGGCTTGCGGAGCTCCTTGACCGTCCCGGCGTTGACGGCTCGCTCATCGCCAATCTCCTCGGCTACGACGTCGAGGATCAATCCGCTCGAGATGACTCCGACCCCGACTGCGTGGGGGAGTCGAGGACCGATGAGGCGACTCCTAGCCTCGCCCAAACACGGCCCGAGAGGTCCAATGGTGCATTGGCCGATCCTTCACACCCGGCGCGACGGCAGGTGCGGTCACAGTCCCGGGGACTCGCCCCCTCGGTTTCAAGAGGCGGCCGGACACGGCCCCTCGCGGAGGAGAGAGCGACCCTGGTGGATGATGGGGCCGATAGCCGAAGCGCTCGCCGGACGGTTCGACCAAGGGCGACCTCGCCTCGCCCCGCACCAAGCGTGGACCTTAGAGAGCGCTTGACGGCGCAGAGAACTCCCGAGGGGAGGATCTCTGCCAAAGGCTCAACTCTCGGACGGACGCGCTTCCCGCCGCAACTCTCGGCCGACCTCAGGCCAATGTCGTGGACCAAGCGTCCAACGAGCGCCAATCGGTGACTCCCGTGGCCCCGACGGTCGGCCCTGCTAACGGGCTTTACATGGTCACGATGATTTAGAGCCTCCAAAATCAAATCATCGAGGTGAGGGAGTCAGAGAGGCAAAGGCCGTACGGAGGGATCGAGGAATCATATTCTCCCTTCGCCGCACAAGTCCTCGCTCAACCTTGCGTGGGAAACTTCAAGTTACCGTCCATTCCCCCCTACGATGGACGGACGGACCCCCACTTCCACGTCCAACACTACGAGACGTGGATGACGGAGCAAGGGCAGACACACGCCACCCTCTGCCAGGCCTTTAGCCTGACCCTCACAGGGTCGGGATTTGAGTGGTTCCGAAGTTTGAGGTCGGGGAGCATCTCGTCTTTCCGGGCCTTGCGAGAAGCGTTCCTCGCTCGGTTCGCCACCCTCGTGGCGCAAAAGAAACCAAAGACCCACCTCCTCTCTATCCGGCAAGGAAGGGACGAGACGTTGAGACAATACCTCGCTCGCTTCACTGAGGAGTCTCACAAGGTCGAAGGGTTCGACGACAGGGACGCCAACACGGCGATCACAGAGGGAGTCCGCACGAGCGACTTCCTCAAGTCTATTGTTGGCAAAGTCCCACGAGACATGGCGGAGCTAATGGCGAGAGCCCGCACGTATATGGGAATCGAGGGCTATCTCGATGGCCGAAAGTCAGGCGGACAGGGGAGTCGCCGCCGCGACGATCAAGACGGAGATCGCCCCGACCCTTGAAAGAGGAGGAATAAGGGAAGCCAGGCCCCTAACGGCCGCTCCCTCCCCGGGCCGAGGCCGCCACATGTCGATAGCTTCCGAAAGTTCTCGACATTTACTCCTCTGAACACTTCGCCGGAGCGGATCCTGGCCCTGCACCGTGACAAGCTGGGGAGTCCAACCCCTCTCACGAAGGATCCCGCCAAGAGGGATCAGAGTAAGTACTATGACTACCATCAGGATCATGGGCATCTGACGTCCGAATGCTATCAACTCAAACGTCAGATCGAGGCCCTGATTCAAGATGGGAAACTGAAAGAATACGTCCTCAGAACTATCGGGACGGCCGCGGCACACGGAGGCTGCCCGCGGCAAGAAAAGAAAGGTCCGGCGACAGTGACCGTCACGGACCGCGCGGCAAACGAAGAACCGGAGAGCTCGCAACTTCACGTCGTGGGCGCAATCTTGGGCAGCCCGGAGTTCGGAGACTCGGCCACGCAGAGGAAGAAGTACGTACGCGAAGTTTCCCAAGGGAAAATAGCACACTACATCAACCACACGTACGAGGCCCCTCCTCCGGCCCCGTTCGAATCCATGTTCTTCACCGGCCAAGAAGCGGCACGAGTGCTCCATCCACACAACGACGCGATAGTCGTCTCTGCCCTCGTCGCCAACAACCTCATCCGGAGAATCCTAATCGACAATGGGAGCTCCGCCGACATAATCTTCAAGTCGGTGTTGGACAGGATGAAGCTATCTGGGATGAGACCGACCCCGATCTCGACCCCCCTCTTCGGCTTCTCCGGGGAGAGGGTCATGATGGAGGGAGCTATCGACCTCCCGGTTTGTTGTCGATGGTGCCCACAAGAAGAGTAGTAGTGTCTATTTATGTACATTTGATGTCATATAGTCTTACGAAGACTCTTGCTTGTAATTGCTTATTCATTAATAAAAAGTTGAAACGTTCATTCAATCTTCTTTGTTTGAAGCTTTATGATAAAACCTTAGTCTTTTAGTCCATAAACAAACTTAACAACTTACGAAGAGACAAATGTAGATTTGCATGAACAAACTCTTCGTAGTTTGCTTAAAACGATATATTCGCAATCTTAGGGTCAAAGGACTATTGACCTCAGTACGATTGTTAGAAGAATCTATGATGTCTGGTTATGAGGCATTGAGAGTTGGGGACTCTATAGTTCTTCTAGGTATCTTCCGAAGGTACTGAATTGACCAGTGCACTTCTAGAGACAATATAAGAACAAACCATTTAACCTCTTATGTCTCGAAGTCACTATGTATGAATTGCATCATGCTTACCTTAATCCTGAAATGAGACATGCCATTTCACACCTTAGTATTCTCATTTGAGAAAGTCAAAGTTCGGACTCACTATGTGATTCCGAACAAGGCCTATTGGTGAAGTACTAAGTTGTGAGTCTGTCATGAGTAACTTTGTGAAGTTCTCATAGATATGGAATTCATGTACAAGATTGCTGAAATGCAATGTATGTCACCTCATGCTTTGTTCCTTGGAGTGTGAATAAATGAACTGGCCAGTGTCCAAATTGAGTCCTGACTCTTTTGGATGAAACAATGTGACTTGTTAGCTCCTCGTCAATACATTGTTTCTAACTTATTCACAAGCGACAAAGGAGTTGAGGAAATAACAGCTAGAAGGGTAAAATGGTAATTTAGTAAATCCCGACTAGCTGATGACATTCATGAAGGGTAAACATAGATAATATTCAGTGGATCCGCTCATCATAATTTGGTTGAATTCTTGAGTAGAAAATAAATTCATTTGAACCGAGAGATTTTCAGTGTCAACTCTTTAGTGGAGTCAGTTGGCATTAAGCTAAACTTGGAAAAGGTTTGTGAACTTTTGAGTCCAAGTGTTTAGCTCAAGCTTTGTTCATTTGGATCCATGAGGTCACTGTCACGAATCACATCGATTAGGAATAGTTAAACTAGAAGCTAAGTCAAAACAAAAACGAGACAAGTTTTACGAAAATTGTCAAAAGGGTATTTTAGTCTTTTTGGACATAGGACGAAATGAATGTCAATAAATTATTTTTGACATTGTCATATGATGACAAATGAAATAAATATTACTCAGCCATATTAGTGTAATTGGGCCTTGAGGATTAATTTCATTTCATAGAATTTTACTTGAAAATTCTTAATGGGCTTTTCTTATGTTGTCATGAACAATTGAAGAAACATCTAGAAGCTCCTTCTAGAAGCTCAAATTTCGTCCAACCCAAGGAAAATAAGACTGAATTTCGTTCATGCCATAGTGGGAAAGAGAGTTTATTTTGTGCATTGATGTATGAAGATACTTGCCAAAAGAAAAAGAGGAAACAAATTTCCTTTAGAAGGAAAGTGCATTTTCGGCCAACTAAGAGAGAACAAATGAGGAAACAAATCCAAGGACTTGCATGACATGTCATGAACGTCCAACATGGGTAGAAAAGAGGAAATAAGATTTTCTCATGCCTCCCCTATAAATAGAGGCCTCATTCCTCTCATTCTAGTCATCCCACATAAGTTAGAGATTGAGAGCTTCTCTCTCTAGACCTTGTGGCCGATCCTCTCTCTCTCCCTCTAGTTATTTTCGGTTTTTGTTTTGGCACCTAGGTCCTCATTTGACCTAGTGGTTTTAGCTCTTCGACTCTGAGACTTGTTCTCGAGTCGTCGTGTTTAAAAGTGCCCACTCACTAATTCCTTTATTTCGAGTGATTTAGTGATAGAAACTTTCGTGGTTGCTCGAGGTGCCGATGAAAGGAAGAGAGACGTGCTGCGAGGGAGACGAGCGTTGCAACTTTCCAAAAGCTTCTCAAAATTCAAGCTTCAAGAAAGGTTAGTAAACTTCTTAGCTCATATTAATTTTTAATTACATGTACTTGCACTTGTCTAGGTTAGTAAAAACTGTTTTTACTTGAAAAAGAAAATTTTTAAAATTCCGCCGCTTCCCGAAGCGTTAATTATTTTCTTAAACCCTAGATCGATTCCAACACGGTTACCTTCTGTACCCCGGGGGGCTCGAGGTTACCCACATCGTGTCGTTCCTTGTCGTGGATCAGCCCTCGGCATACAATATCATCGTCGGCCGCCCGACTCTCAATCGGTTGAAGGCCATAACGTCCACATACCATCTGATGATGAAATTCCCGACCGAGAAGGGGATCGCCGTAATGCTGGGAGACCAGTCAATGGCGAGGATGTGCTACATCCAGGGCATAGACGGAAAAGGGAAGGGAATGATGGTAAGCACCGTCTTCCAGCTCGGGGACAAATTCCCCTGCAAGATAGAGGAAGGAGGCACCTTCGGAGAACTGGACCAAAGGGACGATGTCGAGCGTCGAAAGGTGGAGACACCGGACGACCTCGTTCCCGTCGTGTTGGACGACGCCAAGCCTGACCAAGTGGTCAAGGTAGGCGCCCCACTCCCGTCCGGGATCCGAGTCGAGCTCGCCGCCTTCCTCCGCGAGCACAAAGATGTCTTTGCGTGGACACACGCTGACATGCCGGGGATCGACCCCAAAATAATGGTTCACCGACTCAACGACGACAAGAGAGTAACTGAGCGCGTTCAACCGCGGCGGGCGTTCAGCGGTGAGAGGTACCAGGCCATTGGTGAAGAATTTGACAAACTTCTCGCCGCCGACTTCATCAGGGAGGCGGAGCACCCCAAGTGGGTGTCTAATGTGGTGATGGTCAAGAAGCCAAACGGGAAGTGGCGGATCTGCATTGATTATAAAGATCTTAACAAAGCCTGCCCGAAAGATAGCTTCCCTCTCCCGAGGATTGAGCAACTCGTGGATGCCACGGTAGGCCACGAGTTGCTTAGTTTCATGGATGCCTACTCAGGCTACAACTAGATCCGCATGCACGAGCCGGATCAGATCATGACCACCTTTGTTACGAACCGCGGACTTTACTGTTACAAGGTCATGCCCTTTGGCCTCAATAACGCGGGGGCGACGTATCAAAGGTTGGTGAACCGGATGTTCGCCAATCAAATTGGCAAAACCATGGAGGTCTACGTGGACGATATGCTCGTCAAAAGCCTCAAGGCCTACGACCACGTTCGAGACCTTAGGGAGATGTTCACGATCCTACGACGCTACAAGATGAAGCTCAACCCCCAACAAGTGCGCTTTTGGGGTCGAGTCCGGGAAATTCTTGGGCTACATGGTTAGCCGTCGCGGGATCGAAGCTAACCCCAAGAAAATCAAGGCGATCTTAGAGATGAGGTCGCCACAAAAACTAAAAGAAGTTCAGAGCTTGACGGGAAGGATCGCTGCCATGACGCGATTCGTTTCCAAGGCCACTGATAAGTGTCAGCCGTTCTTCATGGCACTGAAAAAGACCGACGGGTTCGTATGGACGGAGGAGTGCGAGGAAGCGTTCCGCGAAATGAAAGCCTATTTCACCTCCCCCCCCCCCCCCCCCGTTTCTCTCAAAGCCAAAGAATGGCGAAACTTTGTACCTCTACCTCGCGGTCTCCGACAAGGCTGTGAGCGCGGTCCTCATACGTGAGGAAGACAAGGTGCAATGGCCGGTCTATTACGTGAGCAAGGCGCTCCTCGACGCCGAGAACCGATACCCGGAAATCGAGAGATTATCCCTCGCCGTCGTCATGAGCGCAAGGAAACTCCGACCCTACTTCCAAGCGCACCCCATCGTGGTGCGCACGGGACATCCCATCGAGAAGGCCCTTCAAAAAGGGACCTCCTCTCGAATGGCCATATGGTCCCAGGAGTTGGGCGAGTACGGGGTCGAGTTTCAGCCGAGAACCGCCATCAAAGGCCAAGCCCTCGCCGACTTCATAGCGGAGTTCACAAGCGCACCCTCGATCGGCGAAGGGGGCAAGGCAAATGGGAACGAGGAAGACGATAAGAACGACCACATCGAGTCGTCAAAGAAGAGGACCAGCATCCCGATAGGGCCGGTCTGGGACTTGCACGTAGATGGCACGTCAAACGCCCGGGGGGCTGGCGCTGGCGTTGTACTCACGAATCCCGATAGGGAGAAATTGAGTTACGCCCTGCGGTTCGAGTTCAAGGCTTCCAACAACGATGGCGGAGTACGAAGCTCTGATCGTTGGCTTGGAGCTGGCGAACAAGCTAGTCGCCCAAAACATGCGCATCCACTGCGACTCGCAGTTGATTATGAACCAGGTCAGGGGCGACTACGCCGCTAAAGAGCCAAACATGATCGCGTACTTGTCAAAGGCCCAAAAGAATCTGGAGGCCCTATCGTGGTTTGAGATCGTCCAAGTTCCCCGAGAAGCGAACATCGACGCCGACGCTCTGGCACGCCTCGCATCTGGGCTAGACGAGGTGGCTGAAGGAAGTGTCCCGGTTGAAGTGCTGACTCGACCCTACGTCTCGAGAGGCGACGTGGATTTAGTCGACGTAGTTCCGCCACCCTCATGGATGACGGCGCTCGTGGAATTCCTGAAGCAAGGAGTCGTCCCCGAAGACAAAGAAGAGGCCAAAAAGCTGAGAAGCTTAGCGCCAAAGTACACGATGAGGGAGGATAACTTATTCAAGAGAGGCTACTCCATGCCCCTTCTCCGCTGCCTGACCGAAGTCGAGGCGAGGAAGGCGCTCCACGAGGTGCACGAGGGGGTGTGCGGAAACCACGCCGCCGTACAATCTTTGGCATTGAAGCTGCTAAGACTTGGATATTTTTGGCCGACCTTGAAAAAGGACTCCCACGAGTGGGCCAAAAAATGTGATAAGTGCCAAAGGTTCGCCCACATCCCGCGTCAAGCACCGGCCCCATTGTGTCCAATCATTGTGCCGCGACCTTTCGCGAAGTGGGGAATCGACCTCATCGGTGAGCTACCTACGGCCCCGAGGCAATACAAGCACGCGATCGTGGCCATCGATTAGTTCACAAAGTGGGTAAAGGCTGAGCCGCTAGCGAAGATCACCGAGGCGAACACGACAAGCTTCATTTGGAAAAGCATCGTCTGCCGCTTCGGGATCCCCGCGTCAATTGTAACAGTCAACGGGAAACAATTCGACAATGCGCGCCTCCGAGAAATGTGCGAACAACTGGGCATTAGCAAGACTTTCTCCTCTCCCCACCATCCTCAAGCCAACGGTCAGGTCGAGGTGGTTAATAAGACAATCAAAGAGAACTTGAAGAAGAAGCTGGAGGAAAGAAAGGGGGCTTGGGCCGACGAGCTCCCCATGGTCTTAAGGGCGTACCGCAGCACCTCTCGAAATGCGACCGGCGAAACCCCTTTCGCTCTCGCGTTCGGCGTCGAAGCCGTGGTACCCATCGAGACCAAACGTCGACGAGCCCATGACCCTTTATTGTGATAATAGTGGGGCTGTCCCTAACTCAAAGGAACCTAGAAGCCATAAGCGCTCTAAGCATATTGAGAGGAAATACCATTTGATTCGAGAGATCGTGCAGCGCGGAGACGTGGAAGTGAAGAAGATCTCAACGGTGGACAACCTCGCAGATCCATTCACCAAGGCCCTAGCGAACAAGGTCTTCGACCAACATCGTGAGGGATTAGGTATGAAGGACTACACACATCTTCTTTGAGTCAAGTGGGAGTTTGTTGTCAATGGTGCCCACAAGAAGAGTTGTAGTCTTTATTTTGTACATTTGATGTAATAAAGTCTCTTGAAGACTCTTGCTTGTAATTGCCTATTCATTCATTAATAAAGTTGAAACGTTCATTCATTCTTTCTTTGTTTGAAGCTTTATGATAAAACCTTAGTCTTTTAGTCCATAAACAAACTTAACAACTTACGAAGAGACAAATGTAGATTTGCATGAACAAACTCTTCGTAGTTTGCTTAAAACGATATATTCGCAATCTTAGGGTCAAAGGACTATTGACCTCAGTACGATTGTTAGAAGAATCTATGATGTCTGGTTATGGGGCATTGAGAGTTGCAGACTCTATAGTTCTTCTAGGTATCTTTCGAAGGTACTGAATTGACCAGTGCACTTCTAGAGACAAAATAAGAACAAACCATTTAACCTCTTATGTCTCGAAGTCACTATGTATGAATTGCATCATGCTTACCTTAATCCTGAAATGAGACATGCCATTTCACACCTTAGTATTCTCACTTGAGAAAGTCAAAGTTCGGACTCACTATGTGATTCCGAACAAGGCCTATTGGTGAAGTACTAAGTTGTGAGTATGTCATGAGTAACTTTGTGAAGTTCTCATAGATATGGAATTCATGTACAAGATTGCTGAAATGCAATGTATGTCACCTCATGCTTTGTTCCTTGGAGTGTGAATAAATGAACTGGCCAGTGTCCAAATTGAGTCCTGACTCTTTTGGATGAAACAATGTGACTTGTTAGCTCCTCGTCAATACATTGTTTCTAACTTATTCACAAGCGACAAAGGAGTTGAGGAAATAACAGCTAGAAGGGTAAAATGGTAATTTAGTAAATCCCGACTAGCTGATGACATTCCTGAAGGGTAAACATAGATAATATTCAGTGGATCCGCTCATCATAATTAGGTCGAATTCTTGAGTAGAAAATAAATTCATTTGAACCGAGAGATTTTCAGTGTCAGCTCTTTAGTGGAGTCAGTTGGCATTAAGCTAAGCTTGGAAAAGGTTTGTGAACTTTTGAGTCCAAGTGTTTAGCTAAAGCTTTGTTCATTTGGGTCCATGAGGTCACTGTCACGAATCACATCGATAGGAATAGTTAAACTGGAAGCTAAGTCAAAACAAGAACGAAAATAGTTAAAAGGGTATTTTAGTCTTTTGAGACATAGGATGAAATGAATGTCAATAAATTTTTTGACAAGTTCATTTGATGACTTAATATCACTCGGCCATGACTTGATTATTGGGCCTTGTGAATTAATTTCATTTCATAAGAATTTTATTGAAAATTCTTAATGCGCTTTTCTCATGTTGTCATGAACAAATGAAGAAGCTTCTAGAAGCTCCTTCTAGATAAGAGATGGGCGCCCAAAATACCCAAGAGAAAGAGTTTATTTTGTGCATAAATGTATTTAGATACTTGCCAAAAGAAAAAGAGGAAACAAATTTTGCATATGGGATGCATAAGGAATCGGCCACATGAGAGAAAAGGCAAGCCTTAATAAAATAGGAAACAAATCAAGGCTTCTAGAAGACTTGTTTTGGCCGTGTGTCTCAAGTAGGAAATAGGGAAATTAGCTCATGAATATGTGATATTCTATAGAAGAGGAAACTACCTTATTGAAGGTGAGACCTCTCCTATAAATAGGAGCCTCATTTCCTCACATTTCATTCATCCAAGTTTAAGAGATTTGAGAGACTCTCTCTCTAGAACTTGTGGCCAAAAATCCTCTCTCTCTCTCTCTAGTTTATTTTCGATTTTTCTTGTCTTGGCACCTAGGTCCTCACTCGACCTAGTGTTTAGCTCTGCGACTTCAAGACTTGTTCTTAAGTCGTAGTGTTTAAAAGTGTCCACTCACTAATTCCTTTATTTCGAGTGATTTAGTGATAGAAACTTTCGTGGTTGCTCGAGGTGCCGAGGAAAGAAAGAGGGACGTGCTGCGAGGGGAGACGAGCGTTGCAAACTTTCCAAAAGCTTCTTTAAAGTTCAAGCTTCAAGAAAGGTTAGTAAACTCTTAGCTCATATTGATTTTTAATTACATGTACTTGCTCTTTGTCTAGGTTAGTAAAAACTTTTTTTACTTGTAAAGAAATTTTTTAAAATTCCGCCGCTTCCCGAAGCGTTTAATCTTTTTGTTAAACCCTAGATCAATTCCAACACCTTCGGCAATACTACCAATAGATGTCCATTCGTCCACTTTACGTTTTGTTGTTGTCATGCTGTTTTCGATTTTAGCAAAGACAATTTTAAATTTCAAGTTCGGCCAACGGCCTGGGATGTAATCTTTTAACCATTTCAACATTATAATGAATTACATTTCGCTTCAAAGTATTGTATTATAATTTCTAGTCTCCTCTACGAGCACCCAAGAAACTCGGGGGGCTAAGGAGGATAGAATGAGGGTAACAAGCTCATTTACTTCACTTTTCACAAATCGGATCCGCGCACCTGACCTCCGACCCCGCACGTCCCTCGTGCGACGCTCTCGCACGAGTCGAATCCGTACGCCGAGAGATAGCGAAACGTCGACAAGTTGGATCCGCGCACCGGACCTCCGACCTCGCACATCTTTCGCTGCGACACTCTCGCGCAACGTTGCACCTTGCACACCGATAGGCAGAAAGGCGTCGACGGATCACGTCCGCGCACCGGATCGTCGATCCCGGCAGTCAAAACCCAAAACGTGACACGCGTACCGACAAGTACCACGCTCACTGGGAACTGCAAGCTCGTCCCGATACGCACGCTGATAGGTAGCGTACTCGCCGGAAGATGAGCGCGACGGCCGCCCAGCTCGCACACGCCGATGGGCAGCGAGTCACGAAGGGATGGCCGAGAATCGCACCCACCGGATGAAACTGATCTAGCCAGCATCCACGGGAAACTTCGCCGCCAAATGCGGCAGTAAGCCGTGCAAATCGGTTACGCTAGACATAGTAAGCCGAGTTCGTAAGACATGCATTGTTCAAATTGCGCAAATCGATTACACTAAGCATAGCAAGTCGAGAAAATAAGGGGCATAACGAATAAAAAGGCTTCAATCAAAGCAGGGCAATGTTGCACAATCAACCCAACAAGAAAAGCACGAAAGTACGATACATGTCAAACATAACAAAAACCCGGAAGGAAGCGTAAAGCGAGCGCTAAACAAGTGCGCAGAAAACCAAAGAAAACCTGGCTACTCTGAGCCGTAGTCGATCTGCTCTTCGTCGTCTTCGGGACGAGGGGCGCCCGGCCCGCCAACGACTTCTCCATCAGACCGACAGTTTGACGACTGGGCGGCCTCCGCAGGGACTTCGGGAGGCAGGTCGTCCTCTGGCAACTCGTCATCCAGAGGAGGAAACATGGCATCAAAGAAGGAAAATGTGATCCCGCGAGACGCGTTCTCCTCCGCGGTCGCGTCTTTGACCCGCATGGCCACCTCGTAACGGGCCACCTCCAGCGAGAGGTCCCAATCCTCCTCCATTTTCGTCTTGGATCGCACGGCGTCGTCCTTCTCCTCGGCGAGGGTCTGCGCCTCCACTCGTATAGTATCCCTCTCCCTCTCGGCCTTGACCCGGGAGATCTCGCTCGCCGACAGTCGAGCGTGGACAATGTTCAGCTCCTCGTCCCGGCTCGAGAGCGCCGCCTGGAGCTTCTTTGTCTCCCCTAAGAAGGTGTCAGCCGCCTGCTCAGCCTTCTCCCGAGACGCCTTCTCGGCCGCCGCCTCCTCGCGAGCTCGCTTCAGTTCCACCTCGAGCGCTTGAAACTCTCGGGCGGTGCGGACCCCCGCCAGAGTGGCAGCATGGGCGGCCGCCGTGCTCTCCCTGTCCTTCTCCATGATCTGCATGCGACGCAGCAAGTCCCGGAAGATACGGTTGCTCCGTTCTTGACGCGCGAGCATCTGTGGAAACAAACAATATACCTGCGATCGAAATAAGCGTAATGGTTGCACATAAGACAAGCAAGCGAATCGTACCTTTCGGGCGTCGCCAATCCCACTCTGGAAATGCTCGAGCTCGCTCGCCGTCAGGAGACTCTTGAAATCCCGCAGAGAGGTTTCAAGGATCCCTCGAGAGCATTGATCCCTCAGCTCCGCCACCTCCTCTAGGAGCATCGATTCCATGCCGTCTGGCGCCGCCGACGTATGAGCGCGCTTGTGGCCGGAGGACGAGCCAGGGAGGGTCGTCGACGATGGTAGCTTGTTCGAGGAATTCGCCTCATTCCTCGCCCGCGTTGGAAACCCCCCATGGTGAGCCTCGGCTTGTGGTTGAGCCGCGGTCACGGCTTGTGGTTGAGCCGCGGTCACGGCTTGTGGTTGAGCCGCGGTCACGGCGGTCGATGTCGCCGGGTCATGGTATCTGAAAAAGATAAAGAGACGACAGGTTAGAATGCAATACAATGGAACGTACAATAACGGAAAGCATATGTGTGGTTAGTACCCCCCACGTCGGGGGGAGGAGCAGACGAGCCCCCCGCCTCTAACTCGGGGTCCTCCGTAGCCCCGGACGCCGAGACCCGGGCACGGGGGAGCATCGTCACCAGGCGTGAACCACCCGGTCCTCGCCATTAAGTCTGGGGATTCGAAGTGCGGTCCTTGCCGCCTTGATTCCGGGACCGCCCTGATCACCGCGTCAAGCTCGGAACCCTCGATATCGCCCACGGGTGAAAAATCAGCCGCGGGGCCGAAGAAGAGAGGCGCGGTCCCGAAGGCTGACTCGGACACCCATATCCAAGGGTATCTGTGCTTCGAGTTAACCTTGCTAATGATGGCGAGGCACTTACGGTGTGACGCTAAGTAGAAGACCGGATTCCCGGGCACCCCTCGTACCATCATGAGGCCTTGGATGTCGTCGGCAGTGACGACCCTCTTCTTCGCCCGATAAAGCATCATGTGGCACGCCGCGACCAGTCGGTAGAAGGCCGGGGACATCTGCAAATCGTGTACCCCCAATCCAACCAACAACTCTTGGATAACCGGTTGAAAAGGCAACCTTAATCCCCCGCGAAGACTCGCCTCGTGGACCGCGGCATACCCCTTTCGAGGGCGGGTCGGAAGGTCGTCGGGCAATGGTCTGAGGATTCACACAGACTCCGGGATGCTGTAGCGTTTCCTCAGACTCACGAAGCTGACAATGGAAATCAAGCTCGGGACGTCGACGCCAGAGCAGTCAAGGTTGCCCCGTACGGCCGAATCTCCTATCGGGAAGGTTGAGGCCCACGTTTCCTCCCGCGCAGTGGAAGAAAGTACCCTCGCCGCAGGTGCTACGCGACTGCTTGACGAGTCACCGGAGCGTTCGGAGTCCGGGACGTTGCCCGAGCAGGGGGTGACCCCCTCGCGGCCGCACGCTCGAGCCGGACGGCTCCCCTCGGTCCCGGCAGAGTTGCCCGAGCGCCCGACCGGCTGCCGGCCGGCCGGGTCGCCGCCGTCAGGCCGGCCCGACCCGTGGCTGGCGGTTCTCCCTCATGTGCGTGCGTAAAGCCCGAGGACCCAGCCCATCTCCTGGCTGGGTGGCTCCTCCACGCGCGGGTCCAGCCCAGGCGACCTCCGGCCTCCAGCGCGCGCGTCAGGCCTGTCGGCCCGGCCCAGCTCTCGGCCAGTCGGGTCTCCGGCCCATGAGCCCTGCCCGGGCGTCCCAGCACTCGTCTCAGGCGCATCCGGCCCACTAGCCCAGCCTGGCTCTCGGCTGGCCAGGCCCTCCTCGCGCGCACGCAGCCCAGCGGCCCCGTCCGGCCCCCAGCCGGTTGGGCCTTCCTCGCACGCACCAGCCCCGCCCGGCTCCTGGCCGGCTGCATTCTCCTCGCCCAGGCCCGGCCCAATGGGGCCTAGGGTTTGCCCAAGGGCTAGGCAGGCAGCCGCCCCCTGGCCGGCGCCACCTGGCCGGGCCACCTCCTGCCAGGCGTCGGCCCCTCCCTGGGCGGTGTCGCCCGGCGCCGACGACCCTCCAGCGGCGCGCACCATCGCCGACGCGACCAGGCCCCGGGGGCTGTCCTCCCGCGCGCGATCTGCAGGCCACCCGACGGCCGCCACCAGCCGAGCAGAGGCCTCCCCCGCGTCAGGATCGACCCAGACGACGTCGAGGTCGGCCGGCGCGCCCCTCTCGGCGCCGGCTTCGCCTCGCGCGGCCACCCCGGGTTCGCTCGCGCCGCCCGGGCATTCTCCCTCGTCAGCGCGCCTGGTGAGCGCCTGGTCGGTCTAGCCTGGTCGTGTTAGGGCTTCTTCGGAGCTGGGGTCAACCCAGATCGCGCCGCCCCTGGCCGGGGCGTCCCCCCCAACGTCGCCTTCCTCCGGCGCGTCTCCTCCAGCGCCGGCCGCTCCAGGCGCGGCCATCTCCGGCAAACGCGTGTCGCCCAGGCCACCGGCAGGCAGAGGGGCATCGTTCCCCGGCCTGGGCGGGTCCTCCCTAACGTCTCCAGCGCCGCCTGCGCCGCCCCGAGCCCAGGCGCCTCCTTCGGCGCACGCGCTGTCCCCGGTGTCCTCCTGCCGGCGTTGGCCATCTCCGGCACGCGCGCCCTCTCCCTCGTCGGCCAGCCATACCTCCACCAATGAGAGATCCTCTCCGGACATCTCGATAGCGTTGATCGAATGCGACGAATGCCGTGTATCGGGGATCGTTGGTGGGGGCGAAAATTGAGCCCAAAAAACATCCAAGTCCACGTGGTTGTCCTCAAACAAATCATGCAAGTCGCCATCAATGGTCCCACACCCCGATAGGTGGTCAATGGGGTCCACGGGCGCGAATAACGAGGCAAGCATGATCGACAAGAAAAAATAAAAATAATATTAAAAGACGTCGGAACATACCTCTTGGCGGCGGGCTTCTCCGATGGGCCAACGTTAGACTTTGAGTTTACCACGCGATTTACAATCGATGATAAACTCGGGGGGCTAATGTTACCGGTCCATCTCGGCCTGGTAGATCTGTTAGAATTGATCTAGGGTTTAAGAAAAAGATTAAACGCTTCGGGAAGCGGCGGAATTTTAAAAAATTTCTTTTCAAGTAAAAACAGTTTTTACTAACCTAGACAAAGAAGCAAGTACATGTAATTAAAAATCAATATGAGCTAAGAGTTTACTAACCTTTCTTGAAGCTTGAACCTTGAAGAAGCTTTTGGAAAGTTTGCAACGCTCGTCTCCCCTCGCAGCACGTCTCTCTTTCTTTCCTCGGCACCTCGAGCAACCACGATAGTTTCTATCACTAAATCACTCGAAATAAAAGGAATCAGTGAGTGGGCACTTTTAAACACTACGACTTAAGAACAAGTCTTGAAGTCGCAGAGCTAAACACTAGGTCGAGTGAGGACCTAGGTGCCAAGACAAGAAAAATTGAAAATAAACTAGAGACGGAGAGAGAGGATTTTCGGCCACAAGTTCTAGAGAGAGAGTCTCTCAAATCTCTTAAACTTGGATGAATGAAAAGTGTGGAATGGGGCTCCTATTTATAGGAGACGTCTTACCTTCAATAAGGTAGTTTCCTCTTCTATAGAATATCACATATTAATGAGCCAATTTCCCCTTTTCTTCTATGAGGCACACGGCCAAGACTTGTCAAGCAAGTCCTTGGATTTGTTTCCTCTTTTATTTGCTTCTCTCTTGACCCTTATGGCCGAAATTCCCTTATGCCATGCATAGGAAATTTGTTTCCTCTTTTTCTTTTGGCAAGTATCTAAATACATTTATGCACAAAATAAACTCTCTTTCCTCTTGGGTAGTAGGCGCCCAAATCTTCTAGAAAGGCTTCTAGAATTTTCTTCACTTGTTCATTACAACATAAGAAAAGGCCCATTTAGAATTTTCAATAAAATTCTTATGAAATGAAATTAATCCACAAGGCCCAATAATCAAGTTATGGCCGAGTGACATTAAGTCATCAAATGAACTTGTCAAAAAAAATTTATTGACATTCATTTCATCCTATGTCTCAAAAGACAAAAATACCCTTTTGACAATTTTCGTTCTTGTTTTGACTTAGCTTCCAGTTTAACTATTCCTATCGATGTGATTCGTGACAGTGACCTCATGGACCCAAATGAACAAAGCTTGAGCTAAAACTTTGGACTCAAAAGTTCACAAACCTTTTCCAAGTGTAGCTTAATGCCAACTGACTCCACTAAAGAGCTGACACTGAAAATCTCTCGGTTCAAATGAATTTATTTTCTACTCAAGAATTCGACCTAATTATGATGAGCGGATCCACTGAATATTATCTATGCTACCCTTCATGAATGTCATCAGCTAGTCGGGATTTACTAAATTACCATTTTACCCTTCTAGCTGTTATTTCCTAACTCCTTTGTCGCTTGTGAATAAGTTAGAAACAATGTATTGACGAGGAGCTAACAAGTCACATTGTTTCATCCAAAAGAGTCAGGACTCAATTTGGACACTGGCCAGTTCATTTATTCACACTCCAAGGAACAAAGCATGAGGTGACATACATTGCATTTCAGCAATCTTGTACATGAATTCCATATCTATGAGAACTTCACAAAGTTACTCATGACATTCTCACAACTTAGTACTTCACCAATAGGCCCTGTTCGGAATCACATAGTGAGTCCGAACTTTGACTTTCTCAAATGATAATACTAAGGTGTGAAATGGCATGTCTCATTTCAGGATTAAGGTAAGCATGATGCAATTCATACATAGTGACTTCGAGACATAAGAGGTTAAATGGTTCGTTCTTATCTTGTCTCTAGAAGTGCACTGGTCAATTCAGTACCTTCGGAAGATACCTAGAACAACTATAGAGTCTCCAACTCTCAATGCCTCATAACCAGACATCATAGATTCTTCTAACAATCATACTGAGGTCAATAGTCCTTTGACCCTAAGATTGCGAATATATCGTTTTAAGCAAACTACGAAGAGTTTGTTCATCCAAATCTACATTTGTCTCTTCGTAAGTTGTTAAGTTTGTTTATGGACTAAAAGACTAAGGTTTTATCATAAAGCTTCAAACAAAGAAAGAATGAATGAACGTTTCAACTTTATTATTAATGAATAAACAATTACAAGCAAGAGTCTTCGTAAGACTATATGACATCAAATGTACATAAATAGACACTACTACTCTTCTTGTGGGCACCATTGACAACAAACTCCCACTTGACTCAAAGAAGATGTGAGTAGTCCTACATGCCTATTCCCTCTCGAGGTTGGTCGAAGACCATGTTCGCTAGGGCCTTGGTATATGGATCTGCCAGAGATCTACTTCACCTCCACGTCTCCGCGTTGCGCGATCTCTCGAATCAAATGGTATTTCCTCTCAATATGCTTAAATCGCTTATGGCTTCTAGGTTCCTTTGAGTTAGCGACAGCCCCACTATTATCGCAATAAAGGGTCATGGGTTCGTCGACGTTTGGAACAACTTCCAAATACTTAAGGAATTTTCTTAGCCATACAACCTCTTTGGATGCTTCACAGGCAGCCACATATTCTGCTTCCATTGTGGAGTCAGCAATGCAAGATTGCTTAATACTTCTCCACACAACAGCTCCACCATTAAGGATGAACACAGATCCCGAAGTGGATTTCCTGGAATCTTTATCCGCTTGAAAATCGGAGTCGGTATATCCCGTCATAGTCAGGTCAGTACCTGAGTATGTAAGCATCAAGTTCCTAGTTCTTCGAAGATACTTAAGAACATGCTTAACAGCAATCCAGTGCTTGGGTCCAGGGTTGGATTGGAAACGACTAACTACGCCAACGGCGAAACAGATGTCAGGTCTAGTGCAAAGCATAGCATACATGAGGCTTCCTACGGCAGAGGCGTAAGGAATTTTCCTCATGTCTTCAATCTCTTGTGCAGTCTTGGGAGACTGGTCCTCAGAGAGTGAAACTCCATGCCTAAAGGGTGTTTGGCCCTTCTTGGAGTCTTGCATCGAGAAGCGATCCATTATCTTATCAATATAAGATGCTTGAGAGAGCGACAGGGTCCAGTTTTTCCTATCTCGAAAGATTTGGATCCCCAGAATGTACGCAGCTTCTCCTAGATCCTTCATATCGAATTGCTTTGCCAGCCACACCTTAACCTAAGATAACTTACCCACGTCATTACCAATGAGTAGTATATCATCGACATATAGTACCAGAAACACAACTTTACCTTCGTGTATTAACTTGTAAACACAAGGCTCATCTATTGACTGTTCAAAGCCAAAGCTCTTTACAGTTTCATCGAATCTAATATTCCATGACCTAGATGCTTGCTTTAATCCATAAATGGACTTAAGCAACTCACAAACCTTGGTATCTTGACCTTCTTCCACGAAACCGTCTGGTTGAGCCATGTAAATGTGCTCGTCAAGATTGCCATTCAGAAAGGCTATCTTGACATCCATTTGCCAGATCTCATAGTCGAGAGCTGCAGCTATGGATAGGAGTATGCGGATGGATTTAAGCATCGCGACTGGCGAGAAGGTTTCTTCATAGTCAATCCCTTCTTGTTGGGTATAACCCTTCGCCACAAGTCGTGCTTTGAACGTCTCGACGTTCCCATCAGGACCCATTTTCTTCTTGTATATCCGCTTACACCCTACGGGTTTAATCCCTTCAGAAAGGTCTACAAGTTTCCAGAAATTGTTGACATATATCGAGTGCATTTCAACTTTCATGGCGTCAAGCCAAAGGTTTGATTCAGAACAAGCCATCGCTTGGCTATAGGAAACAGGATCATCCATGTCAGAGACGGCTACAAGAGAGTCTCCATAAGACATGTACCTGTCAGGCTTTTGAATAGCCCTCCCACTACGTCTAAGTACTACTTGACGAGATTCTGATGAGTTAGGTTGTGTTTCAGTTGGGGTAAGAACAGTTCTTACAGATGAGGTAGAAGCTTCCTCACCCAACTTTTCTTTAAGCACAATTTTGCTTCTAGGTTTTGCATCTTTCACAAAGTCCTCCTCAAGGAAACGAGCATTCGTGCTAACGAAAGTCTTATCGTCCTCGGGACTATAGAAAGTAAAACCTTTGGTTTCCTTTGGATATCCCACAAACAGGCACAATTCTGACCTACTAGCCAACTTGCTAGTCTTTTGCCTCAGCACGTGTTCAGGGCAACCCCGAATTCGGATGCGGCCAAGATTCACTTTACGGCCAGTCCATCGTTCATAAGGAGTACCAGGAACCGTTTTGGACGGAACTTGGTTCAGAATATAGGCGGCTGTTTCAAGGGCACATCCCCAAAAGGAAGGAGGGAGTGATGAGTAACTCATCATTGATCTAACCATCTCCATAAGAGTTCGGTTTCTTCTCTCTGACACTCCGTTTTGTTGAGGCGTGCCAGGTGCGGTAAGCTGAGAAGCGATACCTTCTTCTTTAAGAAAGTCATCGAACTCTCCAGACATATACTCACCACCTCGATCAGATCGAAGGGTTTTGATCATTTTGCCAGTTTGCTTTTCCACTAAAGCCCTAAAGACCTTAAATACGTTAAAGGTCTCGGATTTGTGTTTAATTAAATAGACAAACCCATATCTTGAGTAATCATCAGTGAAGGTAACGAAGTATTCGTATCCTCCACGTGCCTGTTGGTTGAGCGGATCACATACATCAGAATGTACTAGTTCCAGCAACTCAGTGGCTCTTCGACCCTTATCGGAGAAAGGTCTCTTGGTCATTTTTCCTTCTATGCAGGATTCACAAGTAGGTAGTGAACCTATTGCAGAGTCTTGGAGTCGACCGTCCCTCACAAGTCTCTTAATCCTATCTAGACTGATATGACCAAGCCTCAAGTGCAAGAGGTATGTTGATTTTGTTAGATCGGAGGATTCAGAAAGTTTGATCCTCTTTGGCTCCCTAATTAGATCATTATCTATTTCGGTGTCTAAAAGAAAAGGTTGAGTGGGATAGATGTAAAAAAAAACATTCTTCATACATTCATCAGTGACAAAAGAATTATCAGGAAACGAAATACGAATTCCATTCTCAATGAACTTTAAACAATGATCTTGCTCAAGAAGACGAGCAACGGATATTAAGTTCTTCCCAAAGGTAGGAACAAAATAAACATTATTCAAGTTTAAAGTGCGGTCTTCAAAAGACAGCATCACGGATCCCATAGCCTTCGCAGACACCAGGCTCCCATCACCCCATTTGAAACAGAACTCGCCTTCCTCTAAGCTTTTTGTTTTCTTGAAACCATTCAAGGAACAACAAATATGGTTAGTAGCAGCGGAGTCAAGAATCCACGTTGATACATTATCAGCTACTAAGCATGCTTCGGTAACTAGTACAATACTATGTTCCTTTGCTTTGAGATAGGCGGGACAGTTCTTTTTATCGGCCTTGTAAGGTCTCTTCACAGTTCCAGAGGCGGAGGCTTTTTGCTCAGTAGCATGTTCCTCTCCTTGATTCCTTTTTCTCTTAGTGAGACCTACAGCAGTGTGAAGTTCCTTCATAAGCTTGGTAACAGTGTACTCTAGCTTGTTTATGGAGTAGTTCATCTTGGAGGAATCAAGAGATGCGGGGAGAGTTTCTAAGATCATGTCTATGACACTCTTCTCATCAATCTCAGATCCTAGGATTTCCATTTTATTTAGAAAACTAATGATCAGTATCATAAAGTCTCTAACAGGAGTCCTAGCCTTCATGTGACAGTTCATAAACTGTCGGACTGCTTGTTGCCTTGTTTGACGCCCTTGCCCTCCAAACATCTCAAGGAGATTGTAGAGAATTTCGGCGGCAGTCTCGATGTTACGATGTTGCTCTTTCAGCATATTGTTCATAGATGCCAAGATATAGCATCTCACAATCTCATCGGATCGAAGCCAGGCCGCTAAGGCGTCATTGTCCTCTTGAGTTGAATCATTATTCGTCAGAGGAGGACACGAGGTGGTGAGTACCCATTTGTGCTTGGTAAGGATTATGTCGAGGTTATGTTTCGAATCTACGTAGTTATCGTTTTCGAGTTTGTTCGAGGAAAGGATGAAAGAGAGAGAGTTGGGAGACATATTGCCTATAAAAGTTGAAACAAGTTTATGATTAGTCTTTGGTTTAGGATTTAAGTTTTATTAAGACTTTTATAAAATCCAAAGGTGTTATAAATCAAACGAGAATTTACTCCCTCAAGAGAAGGCCGCAAAAAATCTCCTTTTATAAGTAAATGACACATCATTAATGCTAAGCCAAGATGTCAATACATCTATTTTGACTAGCCACCTTGTAAATTGGTTTGATCACTCACATCCTTCCGCAGGGCCTCGAGGGAGGATTACTAGGGATTGAGCCTAAGTGTGCAACCAACCACTTAGTCCAAAAGATCAACTTTGAAAAACAATCCCCCAAGGGGAGGCCTTGCCATCATCGTCTCACCCTCGGACGTAACCACTTAGTCCCACGTTTAATTGCTTCTTTCATTAGTGTTGGGGATCGTGGGTTACAAACAACAAGTATAACCCTCCCACTTAGTTTTTGGAGATGGTTCATCGACTCTTATAAGTTCGGAAACAGATTTCCTAGTTAGAGAGCGACAGAGCGGACAACTAGAAGAGAATCCTAGATCGACATGTTCAGAGTAGTATTAGTGCATAAAGGCACAAGGTACATACTCGATCTTTTCCTATTTTCTATTTCGGGAAAGTGCATGAGGGAAGTGTGAACTTCAACTCACTCGAACACTTGAAAGTTTGAGATTACACATCTTTTTATTTTTCGGCTTGTCTACAAAGAGACCTCCCACTCAAATTTTCAAGAGAATATAGATTTTGAACATATGTGATATAGATATAGTTTTGAAAACATTTTGAAAATTTATTTGATTTGGATGACAAAATATTTTTCAAGTTTGAAAGTGAAAACGGTTTTTCAAAATTCAAACTAGTTTTGTAAAACCTCAATTTCAATTAAACTTTTCAAAAATCAAAACATTTTAATCTTACACATCATTTTTATAATCATATGAAAAACATTTTTTCTCAAGGAAATTTTCTCATTAGAGTTCTATAACTCATGGTAGTGGGGTTTGAAAATCCGGATTTCTAAAAAACTGGACTTTCGGAACAGCCGCGCACCTCGGAGTAAAATTGCCATATCTGGCTGGTCCGATGTCCTTTTGAGCCGAAACCGGTGGCATTGGACAGAGGACAAACAGAGGTTTAATTTGATTCAAGAATCACTAAATTTAGATTTATGAGCAGAGAGTAATGCCACTTTTAATGCGGGTTTACTCCAGCTCGAAGAAAAAGAAATAATTAAAGTTTGGTCGTTTTTAGGTGCGAAAAAAAATCGAGTGTAACGGAACGTTTTATGAAGGTTGTTAAAGCTTTTATTTGTGTTTTATTAGCAAGGTAATAAGAAGGCATAAAAGAAATAACAACAAGCATAAAACTATTCAAGTAAAAACAAGAAACTAGTAAGACAAGAAAACTAGTCACAAAATTTTACTCGAAATTTCTCAAACCTTTAAAACACGTTTTTCAATATAAAAAATTAAAAACTTTTAGAACTGATTCTAATGTGTTTTAAAAAAATCCCAAACACATAGAAAAACAACATGGTTTTTAATTTAAAGGCAAGAGCAATAAATTATAAAAATATAAGATAACAATTCGAACTTGTCACAAAATTAGTAAACTTTCGTAAATGATTTTCAAGCTCATATTTTTAAATACATGTACATGCTAATCTTTGACCATAGCTCTGATACCATTTGTTGGAATTGATCTAGGGTTTAAGAAAAAGATTAAACGCTTCGGGAAGCGGCGGAATTTTAAAAAATTTCTTTTCAAGTAAAAACAGTTTTTACTAACCTAGACAAAGAAGCAAGTACATGTAATTAAAAATCAATATGAGCTAAGAGTTTACTAACCTTTCTTGAAGCTTGAACCTTGAAGAAGCTTTTGGAAAGTTTGCAACGCTCGTCTCCCCTCGCAGCACGTCTCTCTTTCTTTCCTCGGCACCTCGAGCAACCACGATAGTTTCTATCACTAAATCACTCGAAATAAAAGGAATCAGTGAGTGGGCACTTTTAAACACTACGACTTAAGAACAAGTCTTGAAGTCGCAGAGCTAAACACTAGGTCGAGTGAGGACCTAGGTGCCAAGACAAGAAAAATCGAAAATAAACTAGAGACGGAGAGAGAGGATTTTCGGCCACAAGTTCTAGAGAGAGAGTCTCTCAAATCTCTTAAACTTGGATGAATGAAAAGTGTGGAATGGGGCTCCTATTTATAGGAGACGTCTTACCTTCAATAAGGTAGTTTCCTCTTCTATAGAATATCACATATTAATGAGCCAATTTCCCCTTTTCTTCTATGAGGCACACGGCCAAGACTTGTCAAGCAAGTCCTTGGATTTGTTTCCTCTTTTATTTGCTTCTCTCTTGACCCTTATGGCCGAAATTCCCTTATGCCATGCATAGGAAATTTGTTTCCTCTTTTTCTTTTGGCAAGTATCTAAATACATTTATGCACAAAATAAACTCTCTTTCCTCTTGGGTAGTAGGCGCCCAAATCTTCTAGAAAGGCTTCTAGAATTTTCTTCACTTGTTCATGACAACATAAGAAAAGGCCCATTTAGAATTTTCAATAAAATTCTTATGAAATGAAATTAATCCACAAGGCCCAGTAATCATGTTATGGCCGAGTGACATTAAGTCATCAAATGAACTTGTCAAAAAAAAATTATTGACATTCATTTCATCCTATGTCTCAAAAGACAAAAATACCCTTTTGACAATTTTCGTTCTTGTTTTGACTTAGCTTCCAGTTTAACTATTCCTATCGATGCGATTCGTGACAGTGAGCTCATGGACCCAAATGAACAAAGCTTGAGCTAAACACTTGGACTCAAAAGTTCACAATCCTTTTCCAAGTTTAGCTTAATGCCAACTGACTCAACTAAAGAGCTGACACTGAAAATCTCTTGGTTC
The DNA here is from genome assembly GCF_054948205.1 of Urtica dioica subsp. dioica. NCBI lineage: Eukaryota > Viridiplantae > Streptophyta > Magnoliopsida > Rosales > Urticaceae > Urtica > Urtica dioica. The sequence goes on from NC_142762.1 coordinate 7,278,246, forward strand.
AAATGAATTTATTTTCTACTCAAGAATTCGACCTAATTATGATGAGCGGATCTACTGAATATTATCTATGCTACCCTTCATGAATGTCATCAGCTAGTCGGGATTTACTAAATTACCATTTTACCCTTCTAGCTGTTATTTCCTCAACTCCTTTGTCGCTTGTGAATAAGTTAGAAACAATGTATTGACGGGGAGCTAACAAGTCACATTGTTTCATCCAAAAGAGTCAGGACTCAATTTGGACACTGGCCAGTTCATTTATTCACACTCCAAGGAACAAAGCATGAGGTGACATACATTGCATTTCAGCAATCTTGTACATGAATTCCATATCTATGAGAACTTCACAAAGTTACTCATGACATTCTCACAACTTAGTACTTCACCAATAGGCCCTGTTCGGAATCACATAGTGAGTCCGAACTTTGACTTTCTCAAATGAGAATACTAAGGTGTGAAATGGCATGTCTCATTTCAGGATTAAGGTAAGCATGATGCAATTCATACATAGTGACTTCGAGACATAAGAGGTTAAATGGTTCGTTCTTATCTTGTCTCTAGAAGTGCACTGGTCAATTCAGTACCTTCGGAAGATACCTAGAAGAACTATAGAGTCTCCAACTCTCAATGCCTAATAAACAGACATCATAGATTCTTCTAACAATCGTACTGAGGTCAATAGTCCTTTGACCCTAAGATTGCGAATATATCGTTTTAAGCAAACTACGAAGAGTTTGTTCATGCAAATCTACATTTGTCTCTTCGTAAGTTGTTAAGTTTGTTTATGGACTAAAAGACTAAGGTTTTATCATAAAGCTTCAAACAAAAAAAGAATGAATGAACGTTTCAACTTTATTATTAATGAATAAGCAATTACAAGCAAGAGTCTTCGTAAGACTATATGACATCAAATGTACATAAATAGACACTACTACTCTTCTTGTGGGCACCATTGACAACAAGATCGACGACGGCCACGCTGGCGGCCGTCCTGAGACTCCCCCGCCCGAGGCCGGCTCATAGCCGGCGCTCGTCCAAGGCCGCCTCAGAGCCGGCGCTCGTCCAAGGCCGCCTCAGAGCCGACGCTCGTCCAAGGCCGCCTCAGAGCCGGCGCTCGTCCAAGGACGCCTCTGAGCTGGCGCTCGTCCAAGGCCGGCTCAGACCCGGCGCTCGTCCAAGGCCGGCTCAGACCCGGCGCTCGTCCAAGGCCGGCTCAGACCCGGCGCTCGTCCAAGGCCGGTTCAGAGCCGGCGCTCGTCCAAGGACGCCTCAGAGCCGGCGCTCGTCCAAGGCTGGCTCAGAGCCGGCGCTCGTCCAAGGCCGGCTCAGAGCCGGCTCTCGTCCAAGGACGCCTCAGAGCCGGCGTTCCTCCATGGCCGGCTCAGAGCTGGCCCTCGGCCAAGGGACCCTCAAAACGTCCCTTGATCACCTATAAATACCGGGGTCCCTTCCCTGGTCCAGGTAATCCATTCTTGAGTACTGAAACGCTGCCGAACTCGTACCTCGCTCGTTTCTCTCAAGTCTCGACCCCTAAACACTAAACCCTCTACAAACCACCTCAATCTTACTAATGTTGAGCGTCGGAGAGGTAAACAGAGGCAACCCCTCTGTTTCTCCTTTGTAGTTCACACCTTCTCTTCTCGCTTTTCAGGTGCCTGGACGAGATAGACAACACCTACAGCTAAGGGACGGCTTGGGAGACCAAGCCCGACACGCTCGAGTCAAGACGAGACCACTTGGTCCGGCCTTCGGTCTGACCGTCTTTGACTCCTAAATCGTTGTCCGAAAAACTGCGACAACACACATTCCTCGCCAAAATTGAAGTCGTCCGAGATCCGGTCTTCGCGGCGTGGTCTGCTCTTTGAATGACTGATCCTTCTGATCGGGAAGACTTGGTCGAGCTGGACTTCTTCATAGGGCCGGGAAGTGTCGCTAGACTTGGGCCGACCTGCCGAGAGCGAACTAGGCCCATAATTGATTTTGTGGGCCGGCCTACAAATGGATTATGGGCTTTTAGTCGGGGCTAAACCTATTCGAAATAATATCTAAATATTTGAATTTTTTATACCCCCACAGGTCTCACCTTCAATAAGGTAGTTTCCTCTTCTATAGAATATCACATATTCATGAGCCAATTTCCCCTTTTCTTTCATGAGGCACACGGCCAAGAGGATCCAAGCACATCCTTGGATTTGTTTCCTCTTTTATTTGCTTCTCCCTTGACCCATTTGGCCGCCCCCTATTCTTTCCTCTTTGGAGGAAATTTGTTTCCTCTTTTTCTTTTGGCAAGTATCTTGATACATTTATGCACAAAATATACTCTCTTTCTCTTGGGTAGTAGGCGCCCATTTCAACTCTAGAAGGGGCTTCTAGAAGCTCCTTCATTTGTTGATGACAACATGAAAAAGGCTCATTAAGAATTTTCAATAAAATTCTTATGAAATGAAATTAATCCACAAGACCCAATAATAGGTAAATGGAGGGAAATCAGATATTCGTGGACACGTGGCACGTCGTGGTAACGCGTCATCTTCATACGTGGCGTGACATGACTGTACTTCGTAGGTCGACGTCGAAGAGTCAGGGAGTCTGTTGATATCTTTGCAGATATCAAGGAAATATCTCTGATTAGATTTGTTTATGTAATCATTAGATTTTTTCGGGATTTTAGTTAATCAAGTAACATATAAATAAGCGTGCCGAAGAGTCATTTCTTCTCACTTATATTCTCGTCGTCCGCGGTTAAAAGGTAACTTTCTCTTCTGATTTTCTCTCTCTCCCCCTTAAATTCTCTCTAAGTTCTTCGATTTTGTTTAGACTTCGACCACTTCTTATTCTTAGTTCGACCAGCGAACTCAGGAAAGTTCATAGCTTTAAACACATCGCCCCTAAAAACCTTAGTTTTAAAGATGTCGACCTCAGGACTTCGTCCTTCAGGGTCTTAACCTTTAGGGAACGAAGACATATTGTTACCTTCTGCCGTGACCTCGACTGACCTTAGGGGAATCCGCGAAAAATATCAGATTCCCCCAGAAATAAGAATTCTTCTTCCATCTCCTGGGGCTACCGCCGATACCGTCATGGAGGGTTTCTGTTGTATATACAAGATTTGGCTAGAGAAATGCGGACTGGGTTTCCAATTCACCCTCTCCTCTTCGACTTTGTTCAGACCCTAGGGTTAACCTCGCCCCAGATGTGTCCGAACTTCGTCTGGATGGTGATGGGCCTGATTGTCGTGGCCCATGAGGAAAAATTCGAACTCACGTTGATGGACTTGGTCCGTCTTTGTGTCGTTAAGGCGAATTCGAAACACGATCCGAAGTGTTTCTATATCTCGAGGGTTGCAGGCAGGGGTGTGATCTCGGGCCTGCCTTCGAAGGATAAATATTGGGGAAGGCGATACTTTTACTTCGCCGTGAACGAGCACTCACTCGGGGATCGAGCTCGTTCTTTTTCCTCGAAGTGGGCGAGCTCGCCGAGTATGCACATAAATTTAATTCGTCATATTTTTTCTCTCTTTGATATACACTATGTAAGTAGGTGAGATAAACTAACATTTATCTGTTTTGTCTTTTTTTTTAAGAGAAAATCAAGGCGCCATCTCAGGGAGAAGAGTTCGCCGAGAAACTTTCCATATTGCAGGAGGGCGAAGTAGAGTGGTCGAACTTCACTTCTTACAGGTTCATTTCGTCCAGGCTTTGGCCTCACCCCCCCCCCCCCCCCAGCTTTTTTAGAGGATTTTGAAGAAGGTTAGCTTTATTTGATTTCTTCCTCTTTCTCGCGGTTAATTGTGTGCGTATCATTTTGATCGAGTTTTTTACTATAATCTGTTAGACGTAGGAGACAATATGAATACCCCGATTAGTGCTCGCGAGGCGAGGAAACAAAAGAAGGGGGGCGCTTCCTCGACTTCGACCCCAACCCTGACTGTCCCCATCAACGAGCCCGAGGTCGAAGTGACCGGAGTTCGTCTGACGTCCAAGATCCCGGTCGTTCTGGTGCCTTCTGACGAGGTACCTGAGACGACCGAGGTTGCTTCGATGGACGTCCAGGAAGCCGAAGTTCCCGAGGCTGAGGAAACTCAAACCCCCGGGGTCGAGGACAACATCCCCGAGGGGGCCGGAGAGGATCGAGCCCCCGAAAGGGGTGAGATCGTGGGGGCGCCCAAGAAGAGGAAGATGCGAGCGAATCGGGTTCCCGAGGGCGGAGCCCCCGGAGAAAAGAGGAAGAAGAAAAAGAAAGATCCGGTTCCCGACCTCGCTGGCAGAGACGAAGAAGAGAGCCCTTCCCTGAGGTCCCCGCGACCGCGGTGACTCGAGCGGACAAGGGTAAGGATGCGGCGGAAGGAGGAAGACTTCCTCGAGGTCAAAATCCGAAGGCCGAGCTGATTCCGCCCCATCTGCATCCCGGAAGAAGAAGCATATCGTCAACTTTCACACTACTACAAATGTTGGATTATACAACCCACTTTCTACAACGCTTAACATAAGCGTTGTAGAAACTAGGGATTCTACAACGCTTCACATAAGCGTTGTAGAAACATAGTGTTTCTACAACGCTTATGGCTAAGCGTTGTAGAATCTCGGTGTTTCTACAACGCTTACATCTAAGCGTTGTAGAAACTTAGTTATTCTACAACGCTTTTGTTAAGCGTTGTAGAAGTACATAAATTTTAGATTTTCCACAACGTTTACACTATCCGTTGTAGAATCCTCGCCGCGGCACCACGTGATTTATGCCTCGGCGAGAACTTTCTACAACGCATGGTAAAAGCGTTGTAGAAGGATGGGCCTCGCCGCGGCACAATTTCAACGTCGCCGCGGCGAAACGTTCTACAACGCTTGTTAAAAGCGTTGTAGAATCTATTCGCCGCGGCGATAAATATTTCTCGCCGCGGCGACATAATTTCGCCGCGGCTAGAAATATCCTTTGCTGCGGCGAGGTAGATACCGTGGCCAAGCAGTTTTTTTAGAAACTGTCTCGCCGCGGCGAGTGAGGATCCTCGCCGCGGCGAGACTTTCCTACAACGGTTATAATATCCGTTGTAGGAACACCTAGCCGCGGCGAAGACATATTTTCGCCGCGGCGAGGGCTTTTAGGTTTTCACTATAAAAGGCCGTTTTCAGTTTTTTTCTCATTTTTTCCAATACACACACACGAGACAACCATTTTCGGCCGCATCTCTCCAGTTTTTTTCTTTCAAAATCCCTCGCCACGTCCTCGCCGCCCCAAAATCTCGCCGTCGCCTTGTCCTCGCCGCCATCTCTCTCTCGCCTTGTCCTCGCCGTCACTTTTCTCTCGCCGAGTCCTCGCCGTGCTTCCTCTCGCGCCTCTCTCTCTCTCTCTCTCTTGCCGCCTCATTGTAAGGTATGATTTTAAAAGTTTTTTAAGGTGTATATTGATTTAATTTCGTGTTGTTGATATGGATTTCTTGTTGTTTACCCGAATTGCATATAGTTTGATTTTTTGAATTCACAAATTTAGGGTTGTGTTTTATTTTCTCTTTTTAGAACAAGAAATTAGGGTTTAGGTTAGTGGAATTTGAATGAGTGAATTTAGGTTAGTGGAATTTGAATGAGAATTTGAGTTAAATTGAAATGTCCGGATTGTGTTTGACATATTGTTACATAGGTTAGTGGTTAAAATGGTTATGTATATTAATGTTGAGATTGAATTGTTTATGAATTTGTGATTGATCGAATTGTTCATGAATTTGTGATTGGTCGAATTGTTTATGAATTATTGGTGATTGTTGGAATTGTTTTAATTTGTCATGTTTAAATGTATATTCTTGGAATTGATATATAATTTGTTATATGTTAATTGTAGAATTGTTTATGATTATGTTTTGTAGGAGCTTGAAAATGCCTCGAACTAAAAACACGTCCTCCAAGGCTCCGAGCTCTTCCAGAGGTCAGAGTAAAGTAAAAAGCAAGCTACCTCGTCAACAGTCTCCCGAAGAGGAATACAACACGAGTATCTTTACTAGCAAGGTCGCGGAGGAACGCTACGACAAAATCTTGCCGCGTAACATTATCCATGAGAGAGGATTCAATGTAAGCAATACGTCGGATATAGGAAAGCAAATCCGCAACAGCATAGTTGGTCATGATTTGGGGAGGTATTGTGCTGTACCCGAGTTCGATTTGAACGTCAACTTCGTGTACGAATTCTACGCAAACTTGCCGGACTCCCAAGCTGATGTTGTGACGGTCCGTGGGAAACCGATCGATATGAGTATTGAAGCTATCAACGATCTTCTTGGGACCCCAGATGTGCCTTTCGAGAACGAGGGCTATCGAGAATGGCTAAGAAGTTGCAGCCATGAGGAGATGTCGCGGGTGTTGTGCATTCCGGGAGAGGATTGGGTCACTGAAAAAGGAAAAAGGGTACTCAAGCGTGACCAACTCACCAGGATCGCTAAAGCGTGGATTTACTTTGTTTGCGCTCGTCTCTATCCAATCAAGCACTTCACCACTCTCGACGAGGATCGTATCCAGGTGTTGTTCTGCATTATTAAAGGCCTTTCCATTAACGTCGGTCGATTCATCTATAATTGGATGAAGAAACTCGACTATACTAATGAACGACACGGTTTGCCATATCCGGCGATCATTACCGGCCTTTGTACAAATGCAGGGGTACCACGCTCGAAAAGGGATACGATACACAGTTCAATGGGGCCTATTGCGGATTCCATTATCGAGCGGTACAAGATTAGGGAGGATCCACAAGCGGAGGAAGAGGAAGAAGCGGAGGAAGAGGGTGAAGAGGGGGAAGCGGAGCCCTTATTGCGCTTACCAGCGCCTCCGGTAATCGACCCCGCCACCATCGACTACATTGCTCATTGCTCCAACTATCTCGTCGGCGGGTTCCAACACACGCAACAGTACATGCAACAACAAGCGGAGTATGGCGCCTCTCACATCAATCAGTTGAACGATCTCTACTCTCGGTGGGACATCAACCAAGAGAATCAGGTGTTATTTCCTCCATATCCTCAGTACTCCGACTATCCGTACGCACCACCACAGTGGCCACCGCATATGGCACCTCCTCAATATCCAGCGAACCCACCACCACCACCACCGAATGACGAGTAAATTTCAAGAACCAACATCACCAACTCTTCTATATAAATTTCAAACTCTTTTTAAATTTAAGTTTCAGTTTAAGACTCGCTTGGTTTGTTTATGTTTATGACTAGATTACTGTGTTTTATTTGTGTGTTTGAGACTATTCAGTCTTTGTTTGAGACTCGTTTGGTGTGTTTTATTTCATATGTGTTTGAAACTTGATATTATATGTTTAAGACTAGTTTGGTTTGTTTTATTTATTGTAGAAATTTTAATTGAACGATCATTTTTAGTTGGAGAACAGGTTAAATATTGGAAAAAAGTGAATGAGTAGGTGGTAGAGTGCTTCTTCGCCGCGGCTAGGTACCTTTCTCGCCGCGGCACAGTATATTACCCGCCGCGGCGAGTTCTCTACGCCGCGGCTAAAATATTACTTCGCCGCGGCGAGATTTTGATTTTTTAATACCGAGAGTCTGTGTTTTTTAAGAACTTGTCTCGCCGCGGCGAGTTGATATTCCCGCCGCGGCGTAATGACCTCGCCGCGGCATGGAATATACGTTGCCGGGGCGAGGTTTCTACAACGCTTTTTTAAGCGTTGTACAAGGGTCCTCGCCGCGGCAGGATTTGTATGTCGCCGCGGCGAGAGTTTGATTTTTTTATACCGAGAGTCTGTGTTTTTTAAGAACTTGTCTCGCCGCGGCGAGTTGATATTCCCGCCGTGGCGTACTGACCTCGCCGTGGCATGGAATGTACGTTGCCGCGGCGAGGTTTCTACAGCGCTTTTTTAAGCGTTGTAGAAGGGTCCTCGCCGCGGCAGGATTTGTATTTCGCCGCGGCGAGAGTTTGATTTTTTTATACCGAGAGTCTGTGTTTTTTAAGAACTTGTCTCGCCGCGGCGAGTTGATATTCCCGCCACGGCATACTGACCTCACCGCGGCATGGAATGTACGTTGCCGCGGCGAGGTTTCTACAACGCTTTTTTAAGCGTTGTAGAAGGGTCCTCGCCGCGGCAGGATTTGTATTTCACCGCGGCGAGAGTTTGATTTTTTTATACCGAGAGTCTGTGTTTTTTAAGAACTTGTCTCGCCGCGGTGAGTTGATATTCCCGCCGCGGCGTTCTGACCTCGCCGCGGCATGAAATGTACGTTGCCGCGGCGAGGTTTCTACAACGCTTTTTTAAGCGTTGTAGAAGGGTCCTCGCCGCGGCAGGATTTGTCTGTCGCCGCGGCGTGATAATCCTGCCACGGCGAGAGTTGGAGAAATGTAATTTTAATGTAAATGACATTGTATAGAGAAATTTTGAATGAAAAATAACGTTGTCCACAGGAGAATAACATAAAATCCAAAATGAAAATACATTATCTAAATGTTTAATATCAAACAAAAATAGGATCTATATCCTTACGAAGTAGATGTGACACATCGTCATCATTAAAATCATCCACCTCTTGATCAATTGGCGGTAATCCTGATGTGAACGGAGGAATGCTAGACATGTCTTCTTCTTCTTCTTCGTTACCGTTTCTCGCTTTCATATGAACCACTAACGATAACTCGGGATTTGCTGGATCCGAAACATAAAACACTTGACTTGCTTGCGAAGCCAAAATAAATGAATCATTCTCGTAGCCAATCCGTCTAAAGTCGACAATTGTAACTCCTTCATTATCAACTTTAACGTGATTATTGTCTGTCCATTTGCACTTGAATAATGCGACTCGCAACCCGCAATAATCAAGTTCCCAAATATCTTCAATGTATCCGTAAGACTTCATAAAATCATGTTTTGGATTCTTATCTTTTTCCGACGAAACATGTAAAGCTTCAGCAAACAATGTAACACCACTATTTTGTACGGGATGCTTGTTGTCTCGTTCCCTTGTGTAAAATGTAAAACCATTAACAGACCAAGCAGTGTACCTTGTAACCATTGAGGACGGCCCGCCAGATAGTTTACTCAACGTAGATGAATGTCCTGCCTCTATAAATATGCGTTTTCCAAGCCAGTTTTGAAACAAACGGTTGTGCTCTTCTTGCAACCATTTTTCATTTCTACCCTTCTTTGGATTATTCACTCTCAACTCATTCAAATGAATATCCACAAATGGCTTGACCTCGGAAACGTTGTGTAGCACATGGAGACTTGCTTGCTCCCATTCTTTTCGGTTGACGATCGAATAAGTACCTATAATGAAACAAATACTTAAAAATAATGTTCATATATAATTTAAATAAACAAATAAAGTGTTAAAAAAATACCTTTAGATAGAGCTTTTGAATCAAAATTGGTATTCTTGGGTAACCCAATTTCGTCTGTATTAGCTAAATACTCAGAACAAAACTCAACCGACTCTTCTGCTATGTAATTTTCAACTATGCTTCCTTCCGGCCTATTGTAGTTCTTCACGTAGCTTTTCAACACTTTCATATAACGTTCGATTGGATACATCCACCGTAAAAACACGGGCCCTCCTAATTTCACTTCACGTACCAAGTGGACGGTTAAGTGGATCACTATGTCGAAAAACGAAGGTGGAAAGATCTTTTCGAGGAAGCACAGAGTTTTCACCAATTCTGACTGCATTAAATCCAATCGAGTTGGATCGATGACCTTCGAGCAAATCGAGTTAAAGAATACACATATCTTTGATATTGCAAACCTCACATCTTTTGGCACAATTCCTCGCAAAACAAGAGGCAACATTTGTTGTAGCAGCACATGACAGTCATGCGTCTTCATTCCAGTAAGTCTCAAATCTTTCAAAGACACGAACCTCTTATAGTTTGACGAATGACCTTCGGGGACTTTAATAGAAGCAAACCAGTTACACAATTTCTTTTTCTCCTTTCGATCTAGAGTGTACTTTGTCGGTGGTAATTTTGTTTTTTTCCCACCCCCCTCCTCGGGATGCAAAATGCTTCTTATATTCATCTCTTTGAGATCCAATCGAGATTGTATTCCGTCTTTCGATTTATTTGGATCATCAAGAAGTGTACCAATAAGCGATTCGCAAACATTTTTCTCGATGTGCATAACATCCAGACAATGCCGGACGTAGTGTGTCTTCCAATAAGGAAGGTTGTAGAAAATCGATTTCTTCTTCCAAGGATTCTCTTTGAACGATTCTTTAGTACTAGCACTCCGCTTTCTTTTCCCAAGCACTTCATTGACGTTTTTAACCATCTCATAGACATCTTCACCAGACAAAATTCCAGGAGGGGGTCGTTCTTCTGAATTTCCATCAAACGCTTGTTTCAATCTTATATACGAGTGATCTCTTGGTAAGAATCTTCTATGACCCAGAAAAACAGTTTTCTTACCATGCTTCAAACGGATGGAAGATGTGTCTTTCATGCAAATCGGACAACCAATCGAGCATTTCAAAGAGTATCCTGACAAGTTTCCATAGGCCGGAAAATCGTTAATAGTCCACATTAACATTGCCCTTAGGTTGAACGAATCTCCACGGTAAGCGTCTTTTAACTTCCATCCCTTTCTCCCATAACATCTTCAAATCATCGACCAACGGTGCCAAATAGACATCAATATCATTTCCTGGTTGATTCGGTCCTGAAATCAAAAGCGTTAACATCAAGAACTTTCTCTTCATACATAGCTTTGGAGGGAGATTGTAGTTCACAAGTATAACCGGCCAAACACTGTATTTACTGCTCATCATGCTGAACGGGTTCATTCCATCAGAAGCTAGACCAAGGCGCAAATTTCGAGTATCAACACTGAAATCCTTATACTCTAAATCGAATGATTTCCACTGTGCAGCATCAGCAGGATGTCTCAACATACCATCATCAATACGCTTTTCGGAGTGCCAAACCATGTTCTTCGCGTGTTTGACACTATAAAACATTCGACGAAAGCGCGGCATGGGAGGAATGTACCATAACGACTGAAATATATTTAACAAAAATCAGTAATAAATAATGAATATGAGCTACATGTATTTCCTAATCAAGTGATGAAAATGTACGTACCTTAACTGGAACTCCTTTAGCCCCGTTACATGGAATTTTACCCTTCTTCCACCGTGACTCTTTGCACGTCGGACATTCATCTAGATCTTCATCCCCGTGTCTATATAAAACACAATCATTTGGGCACGCATGGAATTTCTCGTACTTCATGCCTAATGTACCCAAAGTCTTCTTTGCTTCATACATACTTAAAGGTACTTTATTGTCTTTCGGAAATGCTTCTTTCAGTGTTTCCAACAATAGAGTAAAACTAGTGTTAGTCCAACCCCCCGACGCCTTCAAATGAAATAATGTAACTAAAAATGACAACTTCGAATAGCTTGTACACCCTTCATATAATGGTGTCTCCGCATCATTCATCATGGACTCAAACAATTCCGGTCGCTCAACAAAATCGTCCTCCAAATCATTAATCATTCCGCACATATCATCAATATCATCTTCAACATCATCCTCATTTGCCGTAGAACGAAAAACCTCACCATGGTAGAACCATCTTTGATACGAGGTCATTATTCCATATGCAAACAAATGGGTCCGAACGACATCTATCGAAAAATGTCTATGATTTCCACATTTAAAATAAGGACAACGAATAGATTTCAAATCTACCATGTTCTCTCTAGCAAAATCACAAAACTCATCTACACCTTTCCGATATATCTCATTCAATCTATTCTCCCACATCCACTTTCTCATATTCATAGAAAAACCCTAATTATACAAAAAAATTGCCAATTCTAATTAGTAAACAATCAAGAGAACAACAACAATTAGAACAAGTTAATTAAAGAAGAACTTACAAGATTTGAATGTGTAGATGAGACTAGTAAACGAGGACGCTCTAGAATGAGGTTATGAGAATTTTTTCGAGTGAGGTTATGAGAGAGTTCAAAGTGAAAAAGACCAGAAATGAGAATTTATATCACCAGTCTCGTGTCACTAGCCGCGGCGAAATTTCTACTTCGCCGCGGCGAGACATTCTACAACGCTTCACATAAGCGTTGTAGAATGTCCTCGCCGCGGCGAAAATATGCGTTCGCCGCGGCGACAAATCACGCCGCGGCGAGGTACAAATCCCGCCGCGGCAGGAGACATGCGCCGCGGCGGGAACACTTCGTCGCCGCGGCGAAAATCTTACCGAGAGCACCATGTTCCAGACATATAGTCTCGCCGCGGCATCATACATTTTCGCCGCGGCGAGGGTATTCCTCGCCGCGGCGGGAATTCTCTTTCGCCGCGGCGAGGCTTCTACAACGCTTCTTTAAGCGTTGTAGAAAGGTGTCGCCGCGGCGGAAATTGTATACTGCCGCTGCGAGGACATCTAGGGTTACCTCGCCGCGGCGATGGCACATTTTCGCCGCGGCGAGACGTTTCTGGGTAACTCTCGCCGCAGCGAGAATTTGGTGTCGCCGCGACGAGTCTCCTACAACGCTTATTATAAGCGTTGTAGAATCATCTCGCCGCGGCGAAAAATACACTTCGCCGCGGCGAGCTCCTACAACGCTTAGAATAAGCGTTGTAGGAGCGTCTTAAAATCTGAAAATTTCAAATTTTTTTAACTACCCGCACCCATTTCATATCTATACTTAGCGTTTTTTTTTCAATTTTCCCTCATTCCTTTCATTTCTTCTCATCTCTCTCTCCACTACTCCTCTCTCTCGTCCCTCTCTCTCTCTCCGCCACTCTCTTGCCGCCCCGCCCCTCTCTCCCTACCACTCTCTCTCTCTCGGCCTCTCTCTCTCTCTCCGTCCCTCACCTCGCTGAGCCCCCGTGCCCTCGCCCCGCGCGCTCTCTCCCTCTCTCCGACCCTCACCTCACTCATCTCTCTCGGCGCCCCCGTCCCCTCCTTCACCTCGCCGTGCGTCCACACCGCCCTCCGGCCCTCACCTCGCTCGTGCCCACCCTCGCCGCGCTCGCGCCCACCCTCGCCGCGCGCCCTCACCTCGCCGCCTTCGGCCATTACCTCTCCGGCCCTCATCTCACCACCTTCTCTTCGCCGCCCTTGTGCTCATCCAACTCCGGGTAATGTTTTTGAACATTTTTACATGGACTTATTTAGTGTATTGGATTTGAGTTTATTGAATTGAAGTTTGATATTGATTTGATTTGGGAAATATATTTGATATTAGATTGAATTGGGATTGAAATTGTGTTTTTGTTTAGAATCGGATTGGATTTGAGTTTATATTGTGATTGGAGTTGAGTTTATATTGGATTTTTGTTACATTTGAGTTGAAATTTTGATTACATTTGAGTTGAAAATTGAAATTATGTTTTGAATTTTGTTTATTAGATTCAATGTCGTCCACTACTACTACTTCTAGCGGTAGTGGTAAAAGAAAAATTAGAAGACAACTAGCGCTTAACTCCGATGAACAAGGAAAACGAAGAAACACTCTTATGGGTCGGGTTAATAAGGCTAAAACACTTGGTAAAAAAATCCCGGTACAATTTGATGATAAAGGGCAACCAATCGGTAAAGAGGGTGATGAGTTGTCGAGTTACTTTGGCGTGTTAGCAAGAGAACACGTTCCACTTTCGATGCGTGATTGGAGATGTAAAGACAACGCCCAAATTAAAGAACGGATTTGGAACGAAATGCAAGAAGGATTTACGATTCCTATCGAACAAAAACACGATTGCCTTATGAGAGTCGGAGAAGCCGCAAGGTTATTTCGTCATGAGATATACAACGATCTACTCAAAGACATAATCAACGAACCAATCGCCTTAAAGAGACCGGCTTGTATTTTGAAATACTATACAAGTATCACCGAAGAAGATTGGATAGCATTTGTTGAGTATAGACGAACCGAAATGTTCAAACAAACATCGGAACATGGGAAATCAAATATCGGAAAAAGTGTGTACAAATCTCGAACGGGCCGAAATGGATATCGAAAGCTTGATCAAGAAAAGGTTAGATTCATTTTTTTCTTTTAGTTATTTCAAATGTTGCAATTATTTTTTAATTTATTATATAATTACTTCTTACTAGCATGACGAAACGGGGGAATGGCCTACGAAAGAGGAACTTTGGATTGACTCGCGAATAAAAGACGTAGATAACTACAAGGATGAGAAAAACAAATTGATGGGAGAAAAAATCGTAAGTTCTTTACCTTTGTTATAACAATTAACCTTGTAATTTTATTTTCAAATAATTTTATGTGTAGAAAACGTTATCACAACAAGCATCGCAAGGGACATGGTTGCCGGAATCGGGAAAGAGTGTTTTGCAAGAAGCTTTGGGAACGTCCCGAGTTTGCGGTCAATCCAAACACACGTCGCGTTTTAAGTACTTTGTTCTTCCAACGCCCAACGAAGAAGTAATGAAGATGCGTCGGGAAATGAGCGAGTTAAAGTCTTTGGTGATGAAGGCATTCGGTGGAAATGGTAGCATTAATGTCGAGTCGCCTAGTGTTGAGCAAGTGAAAGAGAATCTCAACGCGAAGGTTGTTGATGATAAAGAGATGGCAAATGTTGAAGAACACGTCAATGAAGCGGTCTCTTTAGGTATGTTTAATTTTTTTTTTATCTATTTATTAAAGATAAATGTTTTGGTATTAAGTTATTGATAAAATTCTTGATTCGCTTAGGACACGACGATGTTGATGATCGTCCGAAGATCGATCCTATCATTGTTGATGATCGTCCGAAGATCGATCCTATTGTTGTGGAAAAACCCAATAGTGTTTGTGCTAGTTGCTCTTTGAATCCAACCACGCCGGTGACACCGAGTTCGGATGAAAGCGTCGAGTGTCGTCTTTTCATTGATGAGACCGAGTTCGGAGGCACAATTCATGTTGCAAATGGGCGAGCGTACATGAATGGAGGCGTAGTTCATTTCTCACCTTTGGAGGAAGGAAATTTACGCGTGGCCGTTTTGGGGGTTTTGATTAAAAAAGCAAAATTGCCAATTCCCACCGAAGAAGCTCAAACCGTTGAAGATGATATAGGCGGGTTTGTCTCGTGACCGAAGAGACTCATGGAAATGGACTCGGGAATAGAGAGTCGTGGTCCGGTTGTCAAACAACTCTCAAAGCTCGGTTTTGAGAGTGAAGCTAGCATCGATGATGCTAAGAAGATTCCGTACAAGGTGATTAATCCCAAGTATCGATTGCTCGCTAAA
This sequence comes from Urtica dioica subsp. dioica, assembly GCF_054948205.1. Taxonomy (NCBI): domain Eukaryota; kingdom Viridiplantae; phylum Streptophyta; class Magnoliopsida; order Rosales; family Urticaceae; genus Urtica; species Urtica dioica. Next base: position 7,293,450 of record NC_142762.1, read on the forward strand.
CATGCCAACAAAGTAATGTTACCGGAAGGAGATGTGATTATGGTCAATGTTAGTCCAAGTCTCGCGGCTATCCCGATTCCGGTGTCATTTGAAGACATTTCCGATTTTTTGCAATACTTGGAAATTGGCGCGGGGAGCATAACGGTTTATATGGAGTAAGAGTTTTCTTTATATGCGTTTTTTAATATCAATATTCAATATTTAGTGTTTTGATCAACTAAATATTTGTTTGTCATAGCTATCTATGCTCGAGGCTAGAAAAGGCGAAGAAGACTCGAAATTATTGTTTTATAAATCCGAGCTTAAGTTCGTATATCGAAAATGACGACGAGGAGGCTTATTTGTCAAAACGAGTCAAGGACGTTGGAGACGTGGTACGAGATTGCAAATTTGGTGAATTAGTTTTGATGCCGTATAACAAAGGTGCGCATTGGATGCTCGTTGTCCTCGACCTTTGGAGAAATAGCGCTATGTTCTTTGACCCGTTGAGAAATAAAATCCCAATCGATTTAAATCGATTGATAAAAAGGTAATATTCTGATTTCTTAAATAATTTTCATTATAAATCGTTCTAGATGTTTTTTCTCTTATAATCTCCGTGTTATATAGGGTTCTTGTTGATTTCAAGCTCGAGCATCAAAACGCCCATAGTAACGGGGAATCAACGTACATCAAGGCTTGGGATGCTCCGAGACAAACGGGAAACACGGAATGCGGGTATTTTGTCATTTCTTATATGCGTGATATAGTCGTAGGAGGTGTAGGAAAATTAGAAAATAAGAAATCCTATACAAAAGAGGATTTAGAGAGAGTTAGGGAAGAATGGGTAAGTTATGTACAAACATTTATTAACTGTGATGATTAGCTAGTTTTTTTTATTGAATTATGGATTAGTTGTAGATGTATATATTATTTTGAATGTTTTGAAGCTGAGGATATTTGAAGATGAATGTATATATTAGATATTTTTTGTATTGAAGATTATTTTCAGGTGCTAGTACCGTGTAAAAACAGATTTTGGATTGAAAATAAATGATTCTCGCCGCGGCGAACTATACTTCTCGCCGCGGCGGGAAATATTATTCGCCGCGGCGAGACAAGATACCAAGAGCAGGCAAATTAGAAATCTTAGTCTCGCCGCGGCGAGTTTTTTAAAAAAAAATTCATCGCCTTCCTACAACGCATAATATCCGTTGTAGAATAATCTCGCCGCGGCTAAGATTTGACGTCGCCACGGCGAATTTCTCGCCGCGGCGAAGTGCAATATTCGCCGCGGCGAGTTGATTCTACAACGCTTTAATATCCATTGTAGAATGTTCTCGCCGCGGCTCGGAACGTACCTCGCCGCGGCAAATAATTCGGCGCGGCGACGTATATTTCTCGCCGCGGCGACGTGCTTCTACAACGGATTGAAGATCCGTTATAGAATATGTCGCCGCGGCGAGAAATATACTTCGCCGCGGCGAGGTGTTTGAAAATATTTAAAAATTACGCAATGGATTCAAACCGTTGTAGAAGCTTCTACAATGCTTAAGAATCCGTTGTAGAAGCTTAGTTTCTACAACGGATAATTAAGCGTTGTAGAAAGCTGTTGGATTCTACAACTGATTTTTAATCGTTGGAGAAGCTTCTACAACGCAGGATTCTACAACGCTTAAGAAGCATTGTAGAATCATTCTACAACTGTTTTTAAGCGTTGTAGAATCCTATTTTTGTAGTAGTGTCACTACGCGCAGGATCATATGCTATGCGACGATATCTACTCTTCGGCGGGATTTCTTCGTCAATTGACTTGTCCCGGCATGGGGCTTCCGAAGGTCCCTGAGCTCGCCGAGGCAGACTGGTAAAGGATGATGGCTTCGGCCATAACCGGGGTGAATCTTTTTATTTTTTATCTTTTGTATGTAACCGACCTGTCATACTTTGCATATTTTTTGAGGATCTGTTATTGTTGAGTTAACGGGGGTTCGGTATTTTCAGCTGTCGACCCAACTGAGCCGAGGTGTTTTTCGATAGGAGAAGCGCCTCCATGATAGCAAGGTCGAACAGGAGAAGCTCGCCGTACTGGAGAAGTCGTACCATAAGATCGAACGGAATGAATGACAAGATCGCCACTCTCCAAGACGATCTTCAGGCTAAGGACGCCGTACTGGAGAAGTCGTACCGTAAGATCGAACGCCTCAATGGAAAATGTCAATTCTTGTCTGTCGACCTCGACGACAAGAAGGAAAAAAATCAAAGGGTGGGCAGTTTGGTCTGGCGGTTTTGAAAGAGAAAAGAAAAAGCTAGCGGCCGACCTGGAGGTAAGGGACAAGGAGTTGAAAGACGCTCTTGAAGAGATCATCCGGATGAAGAGGATGATGAAAGCAGAGCGGGACCGGGCTGTGCACGCGGCTAAGAAGGCGACCGCGCTGAAGTATCGTGAACAGATACTTAAGCACCGAGCACAGAAGGAGAAGATGGATGAGGCTGTCCTCATCCTGAAGAAGCTCGAGCAGTGCCGGGGGAACAAAGAGCTGATTTCGGAGGCACTGAAGGACGAGATCTTGGACTGGACCGCCGAGATGAAAGATACTGACGACGACATTACTCAGTATGAAGTCGATTACGCGGCCATCCCCATTCCTGAGATCGAGGACGTCCTGTTCACTCCGTATTCGGACCGATCACCTGCTGACACACCCGTGACCGAGGTCGAACTCGCTGAAGCCCTCAACGAGCACGGCTCGATGCTCGACCGGACTGACGAGGTTCTAAACTCAATTCCAGAGGGGAACGAGGAAGCGGCGGTGCATACTCCTACCCCCGAGCATCGAGATTTCGAGGTCGGACCCAGTGACCAAGCCTAAGTCAACAGTCGTCTTTTTCTTTGAATTTAATAAAGTGTTTATTTTGCTCTTTTATGACGAGTACTCCACTAATTGCTGCTTGAGACACTGTGACGTATAGATAGAGTGGCTCCCCTACAACGGGTTTTGCTAAGATTAGGGGTGTCGATAGATACTCTTTCAATTTTTTGAACGCCTCTTCGCACTTGTCGTCCCATTCGAGCTTCTTGTTCCTTTTAAGGAGCCGGTAGAAAGGAAGACATTTATTTGTAGACCGAGAGATGAAGCGGTTGAGGGCAGCGATGTGTCCCGTCAACCTTTGAACTTCACGCCTATTATGGGGTGAAGGCATCTCTCGCAAGGTGTGTAATTGATCCGAGTTAGCCTCAATTCCTCGTTGGTTAACTAAATACCCCAGGAATTTGCCGGATGAGACTCCGAACGAACATTTGGTGGGATTGAGTTTCATTTGATATTTATTTAATACCTCGAAACATTCCTCTAAATGCCTTATATGGTCGTTCTCCCTTAGGGATTTCACGAGCACGTCGTCGATATATACTTCCATTGTCTTCCCTATCTTTTCATTGAACATTTCATTGACTAACCTTTGATAGGTGGCGCCAGCGTTTTTTAGTCCAAAGTGTTGGAATCGATCTAGGGTTTAAGAAAATAATTAACACTTCGGTAAGCGGCGGAATTAAAAAATTTTCTTTTAAAAGTAAAAACGGTTTTTTACTAACCTAGACAAAAGAGCAAGTACACGTAATTAAAAACTATTATGAGCTAAGAAGTTTACTAACCTTTCTTGAAGCTTGATCCTTGAGAAGCTCTTAGAAAGTTGCAACGCTCGTCTCCCCTCGCAGCACGTCTCTCTTTCTTTCCTCGACACCTCCAGCAACCACGAAAGTTTCTATCACTAAATCACTTGAAATAAAGGAATTAGTAAGTGGGCACTTTTAAACACTACGACTTAAGAACGAGTCTTGAAGTCGCAGAGCTAAACACTAGGTCGAATGAGGACCTAGGTGCCAAAAAAAGAAAATCGAAAATAAACTAGAGAGACATAGGAAGGGGCGGCCAAAGTTCTAGAGAGAGAGTCTCTCAAATCTCTTAAACTTGGATGAATGAAATGAGAAGAATAAGGCTTCTATTTATAGGAGAGGTCTCACCTTCAATAAGGTAGTTTCCTCTTCTATAGAATATCACATATTCATGAGCAAATATTACTTTATTTCTCCTTTCATTTGGGCGGCCAAGAGGTTCCATGCATAGCCATGGATTTGTTTCCTCTTTTATTTAGCTTCCCTTTGACTCTACTTGGGCGCCCATATGCTTTCCTCTTGGAGAAAATTTGTTTCCTCTTTTTCTTTTGGCAAGTATCTTATTACATTCATGCACAAAATATTCTCTCTTTCCTTGGGTATGTTGGGCGCCTATAGCCTTCTAGAAAGGGCTTCTAGAAGCTTTTCCATTTGTTCATGACAACATGAAAAAGGCCCATTAAGAATTTTCATTAAAATTTTTATGAAATGAAATTCGTTCACAAGGCTCATTTAATCTTATTATGGCCGAGTGTTACTTGTCATCAAATGACCATGTCAAAAAATTTATTGACATTCATTTCATCCTATGTCTCAAAAGACAAAAATACCCTTTTGACAATTTTCGTTCTTGTTTTGACTTAGCTTCCAGTTTAACTATTCCTACTCGATGTGATTCGTGACAGTGACCTCATGGACCCAAATGAACAAAGCTTGAGCTAAACACTTGGACTCAAAAGTTCACAAACCTTTTCCAAGTTTAGCTTAATGCCAACTGACTCCACTAAAGAGTTGACACTGAAAATCTCTCGGTTCAAATGAATTTATTTCCTACTCAAGAATTCAACCTAATTATGATGACCGGATCCACTGAATATTATCTATGTTTACCCTTCATGAATGTCATCAGCTAGTCGGGATTTACTAAATTACCATTTTACCCTTCTAGCTGTTATTTCCTCAACTCCTTTGTCGCTTGTGAATAAGTTAGAAACAATGTATTGACGAGGAGCTAACAAGTCACATTGTTTCATCCAAAAAAGTCAGGACTCAATTTGGACACTGGCCAGTTCATTTATTCAAACTCCAAGGAACAAAGCATGAGGTGACATACATTGCATTTCAACAATCTTGTACATGAATTCCATATCTATGAGAACTTCACAAAGTTACTCATGACATTCTCACAACTTAGTATTTCACCAATAGGCCCTGTTCGGAATCACATAGTGAGTCCGAACTTTGACTTTCTCAAATGATAATACTAAGGTGTGAAATGGCATGTCTCATTTCAGGATTAAGGTAAGCATGATGCAATTCATACATAGTGACTTCGAGACATAAGAGGTTAAATGGTTCGTTCTTATCTTGTCTCTAGAAGTGCACTGGTCAATTCAGTACCTTCGGAAGATACCCAGAACAACTATAGAGTCTCCAACTCTCAATGCCTCATAACCAGACATCATAGATTCTTCTAACAATCATACTGAGGTCAATAGTCCTTTGACCCTAAGATTGCGAATATATCGTTTTAAGCAAACTACGAAGAGTTTGTTCATCCAAATCTACATTTGTCTCTTCGTAAGTTGTTAAGTTTGTTTATGGACTAAAAGACTAAGGTTTTATCATAAAGCTTCAAACAAAGAAAGAATGAATGAACGTTTCAACTTTATTATTAAATGAATAGACAATTACAAGCAAGAGTGTTCATGAGACTTTATTACATCAAATGTACAAAATAAAGACTACAACTCTTCTTGTGGGCACCATTGACAACACAAAGGGCATGACCTTATAGTAATACGTGCCTCGGTCGGTGATGAAAGCTATTTTTTCTTGGTCGTCAGGATGCATCAGGATTTGGTTATATCCTGAGAATGCGTCCATGAATGGAGGATTTTATGTCCCGCGGTTGCTTCGACTAGCTGGTCAATGTGGGGCAGCGGGAAGCTGTCTTTGGAACATGCTTTATTTAGGTCGGTAAAATCAACGCATACCCGCCATTTCCCATTTTTTTTTCTTTACGACGACAGTGTTTGCCAGCCAATCCGGGTATTTTACTTCGCGGATTGAATCTGCACTGAGCAGTCTTTCGACTTCATCGTTGACAACCTGTGCCCTGTCTTGACCGAGCTTTCGTCTTTTTTGTTTTACATGTTTAAAGCTGGGATCGACGTTAAGTTGGTGAGACGTAACGTCGATGCTTATTCCTGGCATATCTTTGGTTGACCAAGCAAAGGTTGATTTGTTTCGTTTTAAGAAACAGATCAGTTCTCGCCCAGTACCACCTTTAAGCTTAGTTCCGATTCCGAAACACTTGGAAGGGTCGGAGCCATCGAGCTGTACTTGGACTGTTATCTCAGTGCTTGGCGCATCGAGGGAGTCGGGATCATCTAGTGCAGTAACGCTCTCGGCCGACTCCACATTCATTAATTGCTATTGCTCTTCTTTAATTATTTTGGCACACTGTTTGTGGCTAGTGAGATAGCAACTGCGGGAGGTTGCCTGATTACCTCGGATCTCTCCTATCCCCTCAGGCGTAGGGAAACGAATACATTGATGAAAGGTTGAAGGCACAGCCCTCATCATATGTATCCATGGTCTCCCCAAGATAATGTTGTAAGGGGAGAGACAGTTTAGTACTTGAAACTCTACTATTTTGTTGATTCCATGTGTTTTTACGGGCAACCTGATTGTTCCTAAGGATGGAGTAGTGGACCCATTGAAACCTGTTAAATGGGTTCGTTCTCTTTCGACCTCGTCTTCATCGATTCCCATCCTTGCCAGGGTATTCTTGAAAATAAGATCTACAGAGCTGCCTCCATCTATTAGAACTCTCGTAACCTCACAATTAGACACGTCGATCGTGATCACGAGTGCGTCGTCATGTAGTTCGGTTGTCCCTATCGCTTCTTTTTCGGAGAACGAGATTTGAACATCTTGTTCTAATCGGATTTTGGTAGTTTGGTTACTCAATCGACGTTGATGTGTTTTGATTGAGTTAACCGTTTCGTTGCAAAACTTTGAGCCGCCCATTATGAAGTCAACCCTGTGTTTTGCAACAGTCGGCGGGGAATTTGGTTCCACTTCCTCATCGTTACTCGCTCTCTTGGGGGAGGGGTTTCCCCTTCCCCCTAGATCAACGTCTTTTAGTTCCCCATTTGCATACTTCTCAGCTAAAGCCTTACGCATGGTGTCGCAGTTAACCGTGTCGTGGCCATTAGCCTTGTGGAAACTGTAATACACATGGGGGTCCCGTGTCCATTTCTTCGCCTGGGGACCTCCCTCCTTAATGTCATCACCGACATTGAATGTATAATTAGGAGGGGTGTGCTGCTTTTGGTATGAGGTGCGGTGTCTGTTGGAATTGATCTAGGGTTTAAGAAAAAGTTTAACACTTCGTTAAGCGGCGAAATTTTAAAAAATTTCTTTTCAAGTAAAAACGGTTTTTACTAACCTAGACAAAGAGCAAGTACATAAAAATAAAAACCTAATATGAGCATAGAAGTTTACTAACCTTTCTTGAAGCTTGAACTTTGAGAAGCTTTTGGAAAGTTGCAACGCTCGTCTCCCTCGCAGCACGTCTCTTTTTCTTTCCTCGGCACCTCGAGCAACCACGATAGTTTTTATCACTAAATCACTCGAAATAAAAGGAATCAGTGAGTGGGTACTTTTAAACACTACGACTTAAGAACGAGTCTTGAAGTCGCAGAGCTAAACTCTTGGTCAAATGAGGACCTAGGTGCCAAAACAATAAAACGAAATTGAAGAGAGAGAGAGAGAGAGAGGATCGGCCAAGTCTTAGAGAGAGAGTCTCTCAAATCTCTTAAACTTGGATGAATGAAAAGTGCGGAATGAGGCTCCTATTTATAGGAGAGGTCTCACCTTCAATAAGGTAGTTTCCTGTTCTATAGAATATCACATATTCATGAGCCAATTTCCTCTTTTTCCCTTTGAGATACTCGGCCAAAACAAGGCTTCTAGAAGCCTTGATTTGTTTCCTATTTTGTTCCATGCCTTGCTTTGTCTCTCTCTTGGCCGAATCCCTTATGCATCCATATGCAAATTTGTCTCCTCTTTTTATTTTGGCAAGTATCTTGATACATTTATGCACAAAATAATCTCTCCTATTTCTCTATAGGGTAGGCGCCCAAACTCATTCTAGAAGGAGCTTCTAGAGCTTCTAGAAGCTTCTTCATTTGTTCATGACAACATGAGAAAGGCCCATTAAGAATTTTTAATAAAATTCTTATGAAATGAAATTAACTCACAATCTAGGATTCTCTTCTAGTTGTCCGCTGCGTCGCTCTCTAACTAGGAAATCTGTTTCCGAACTTATAAGAGTCGATGAACCATCTCCAAAAACTAAGTGGGAGGGTTATACTTGTTGTTTGTACCCCACGATCTCCAACACTAATGAAAAGTGCAAGTGTCGCCAGACTAAGAGTCACCCTCGTGGCCCTCTCTTAAATGAGAGTACTCAAGGGCGCTTTGCAATGATCATTGCTCAATGAGCTAAATCCGAAAGTGAGACAATGAGACAAGACCTCCCCTCGGTGGATTGTTTTTCAAAGTCAATCTTTTGGACTAAGTGGTTGGTTACACACTTAGACTCAATCCCTAGTAATCCTCCCTCGAGGCCCTGCGAAAGGATGTGAGTGATCAAACCAATTTAAAAGGTGGCTAGTCAAAATTGATGTATTGACATCTTGGCTAAGCATTAATGATGTGTCATTTACTTATAAATGGAGATTTTTTGCGGCCTTCTCTTGAGGGAGTAAATTATCGTTTTGTTTATAACACCTTTGGATTTTATAAAAGTCTTAATAAAACTTAAATCCTAAACCAAAGACTAATCATAAACTTGTTTCAACTTAAATAAGCAACATGTCTCTCAACACTCTCTCGATCATCTTTTCCTCGAACAAACTCGAAAACAAAAACTGCGTAGATTCGAAACATAACCTCGACATTATCCTTACCAAGCACAAATGGGTACCCACCACCCCGTGTCCTCCTCTGACGAATAATGATTCAACTCAAGAGGACAAAGACGCCTTGGCGGCCTGGCTCTGCTCCGATGAGATTGTGAGGTGCTATATCTTAGCATCAATGAACAATGTGTTTGCAACAACAACATCGTGACATCGAGAGTGCCGCCGACATGCTCACCAATCTCCATGAGATGTTTGGAGGGCAAAGGCGTCAAGCAAGGCAAAAAGCAGTCCGACAATTTATGAACTGTCGCATGAAGGCTAGAACTCCTGTTGGAGACTTTATGATATTGATCATTAGTCATCTGAGTAAAATGGAAATCCTAGGATCTGAGATTGATGGGAAGAATGTCATAGATGTGATCATAGAAACTCTCCCCGCATCTCTTGATACCTCCAAGATGAACTACTCCATTAACAAGCTAGAGTACACTGTTACCAAGCTTATGGAGGAACTTCACACTGCTGTAGGTCTCACTAAGAGAAAGAGGAATCAAGGAGAGGCACATGCTACTGAGCACAAAGCCTCCGCCTCTAGAACTGAGAAGGGACCTTACAAGGCCGATAAAAAGAACTGTCCCACCTATCTCAAAGCAAAGGAACATAGTATTGTACTAGTTACCGAAGCATGCTTAGTAGCTGATAATGTATCAACGTGGATTCTTGACTCCGCTGCTACTAACCCTATTTGTTGTTCCTTGAATGGTTTCAAGAAAACCAAAAGCTTAGAGGAAGGCGAGTTCTGTTTCAAATGGGGTGATGGGAGCCTGGTGTCTGCGAAGGCTGTGGGATCCGTGACACTGTCTTTTGAAGACCACACTTTAAACTTGAATAATGTTTATTTTGTTCCTACCTTTGGGAAGAACTTAATATCCGTTGGTCGTCTTCTCGAGCAAGATTATTGTTTAAAGTTCATAAAGAATGGAATTCGTATTTCGTTTCCTGATAATTCTTTTGTCACTTATGCATGTATGAAGAATGCTCTTTTCTACATCTATCCCACTCAACCTTCTCTTTTAGACACCGAAATAGATAATGATCTAATTAGGGAGCCAAAGAGGATCAAACTTTCTGAATCCTCCGATCTAACAAAATCAACATACCTCTGGCACTTGAGACTTGGTCATATCAGTCTAGATAGGATTAAGAGAGTTGTGAGGGATGGTCCACTCCAAGCCTCTGCAATAGGTTCACTACCTACTTGTGAATCCTGCATAGAAGGAAAAATGACTAAGCGACCTTTCTCCGATAAGGGTCGAAGACCACTGAGTTGCTGGAACAAATACATTCTGATGTATGTGGTCCGCTCAGCCAACAGACACGTGGAGGATACGAATACTTCATTACCTTCACCGATGATTACTCACGATATGGTTTTGTCTATTTGCTCAAACACAAATCCGAGACCTTTAACGTATTTAAGGTCTTTAGGACTTTAGTGGAAAAGCAAACTGGCAAAGTGATCAAAACCCTTCGATCTGATCGAGGTGGTGAGTATATGTCTGGAGAATTCGATGACTTTCTTAAAGAAGAATGTATCACTTCTCAGTTTACCGCACCTGGCACACCTCAACAAAACGGAGTGTCAGAGAGAAGAAACCGAACTCTTATGGAAATGGTTAGATCAATGATGAGTTACTCATCACTCCCTCTTTCCTTTTGGGGATATGCCCTCGAAACAGCCGCTTATGTTCTGAACCAAGTTCCGTCCAAGACGGTTCCTGGTACTCCTTATGAACGATGGACTGGTCGTAAAGATAATCTTGGCCGCATCAGAATTTGGGGTTGCCCTGCACACGTGCTACGGCAAAAGACTAGCAAGTTGGCTAGTAGGTCAGAAATATGCTTGTTTGTGGGATATCCAAAGGAAACCAAGGGTTTCATCTTCTATAGTCCCGAGGACGATAAGACTTTCATTAGCACGAATGCTCGTTTCCTTGAGGAGGACTTTATGAAGGATGCAAAACCTAGAAGCAAAATTGTGCTTGAAGAAAAGTTGGGTGAGGAAGCTTCTACCTCATCTGTAAGAACTGTTCTTACCCCAACTGAAACACAACCTAACTCATCAGAATCTCGTCAAGTAGTACTTCGACGTAGTTGGAGGGCTACTCAAAAGCCTGACAGGTACATGTCTTATGGAGACTCTCTTGTAGCCGTCTCTGACATGGATGATCCTGTTTCCTATAGCCAAGCGATGGCTTGTTCTGAATCAAACCTTTGGCTTGACGCCATGAAAGTTGAAATGCACTCGATGTATGTCAACAAAGTCTGGAAACTTGTAGACCTTCCTGAAGGGATTAAACTCGTAGGGTGTAAGTGGATATACAATAAGAAAAGGGGTCCTGATGGGAACGTCGAGACGTTCAAAGCACGACTTGTGGCGAAGGGTTATACCCAACAAGAACGGATTGACTATGAAGAAACCTTCTCGCCAGTCGCGATGCTTAAATCCATTCGCATCCTCCTATCCATAGCTGCAACTCTCGACTATGAGATATGGCAAATGGATGTCAAGATAGCCTTTCTGAATGGCAATCTTGATGAGCGCATTTACATGGCTCAACCAGATGGTTTCGTGGAAGAAGGTCAAGAGACCAAGGTTTGTGAGTTGCTTAAGTCCATTTATGGATTAAAGCAAGCATCTAGGTCATGGAATATTAGATTCGATGAAACTGTAAAGAGCTTTGGCTTTGAACAGTCAATAGATGAGCCTTGTGTTTACAAGTTAATACACGAAGGCAAAGTTGTGTTTCTGGTACTATATGTCGATGATATACTACTCATTGGTAATGACGTGGGTAAGTTATCTGAGCTAAAGGTCTGACTGGTAAAGCAATTCGATATGAAGGATCTAGGAGAAGCCGCGTACATTCTGGGGATCCAAATCTTTCGACATAGGAAAAACCGGACCCTATCGCTCTCTCAAGCATCTTATATTGATAAGGTGATGGATCGCTTCTCGATGCAAGACTCCAAGAAGGGCCAAACACCCTTAAGGCATGGAGTTTCACCCTCTAAGGACCAGTCTCCCAAGACTGCACAAGAGATTGAAGACATGAGGAAAATTCCTTACGCCTCTGCCGTAGGAAGCCTCATGTATGCTATGCTTTGCACTAGACCTGACATTTGTTTCGCCGTTGGCGTAGTTAGCCGTTTCCAATCCAACCATGGACTCGAGCACTGGATTGCTGTTAAGCATGTTCTTAAGTATCTTCGAAGAACTAGGAACTCAGGTACTGACCTAGGGCCGGGGGAAGGCTCTAGAGCCAGGCATTGGCCGAGGGGAGACTCTAGAGCCGGCCAATGGCCGAGGGAAGGCTCTAGAGCCGGCCATTGGCTGAGGCAAAGTTTCGCCGTCTGCGGCCTCGCACCGATCGCGCGGGTCAAAGTGACTCCTTTGTCCTCGTCGGTCCGAGACGGCCCGACAACAGTAAGCGAGCTCATTAACCGTCCCCTGAAGCAGATTATAACACAAGTATCTTCACCAGCAAGGCCGCGGAGGATCGTTACGACAAAATCTCGTCGCGCAGTGTGATCCCTGAGCGGGGATTCAATGTGAGCTCTAACACCGATATAGGAGTGTCAATCCGCAACAGTATTCAAGGTCATGACTGGGTGAAGTATTGTGTCGTTCCCGAGTTCGAGGCGAACTTAAACTTCGTGTACGAATTCTACGCAAACTTACCAGATCACAATGGAGATGTTGTGACGGTCCGAGGTAGACCGGTCGATGTGAGCGTCGAAGCGATCAACGATTTGCTTGGGACCCCAGATGTGCCTTTCGAGAATGAAGGCTATCGGGAATGGTTGAGAACTTGCAGCCACGAGGAGATGGCGAGGTTGCTGTGCATTCCAGGAGAGGATTGGGTCCTTGAAAAAGGGAAAAGGGTACTCAAGCGTGACCAACTCACCAGGATTGCTAAAGCTTGGATTTACTTTGTTTGCGCTCGCCTCTATCCGATCAAGCACGTCACCACTCTTGACGAGGGTCGTATCCAGGTGTTGTTCTGCATCATAAAAGGTCATTCTATCAACGTCGGTCGATTCATCTACAATTGGATGAAGAGTCTAGACTATACTAATGAACGACACGGTTTGCCATATCCGTCGATCATTACCGGCCTTTGTACAAATGCGGGGGTAGGACGCTCAAAAAGGGATACGATCAAGGGTCCTATGGGGCCTATTACTGTTGGAATCGATCTAGGGTTTGAGAAAATAATTAACGCTTCGGTAAGCGGCGGAATTTTAAAAATTTTCTTTTACAAGTAAAAACGGTTTTTACTAACCTAGACAAGTGCAAGTACATGTAATTAAAAACCAATATGAGCTAGAAGTTTACTAACCTTTCTTGAAGCTTGAACTTTGAAGAAGCTTGTGGAAAGTTTGCAACGCTCGTCTCCCCTCACAGCACGTCTCTCTTTCTTTCCTCGGCACCTCGAGCAACCACGAAAGTTTCTATCACTAAATCACTCGAAAAGAAGGAATTAGTGAGTGGGCACTTTTAAACACTACGACTTAAGAACGAGTCTCGAAGTCGCAGAGCTAAACACTAGGTCGAGTGAGGACCTAGGTGCCAAAGCAAGAAAAATCGAAAATATAAACTAGAGAGAGAGAGAGGAAGGGGCGGCCAAGTCTAGAGAGAGAAGCTCTCAATCTCTAAAACTTTTGATTGAATGAAATGTGTGGAATGAGGCTCCTATTTATAGGAGAAGTCTCACCTTCAATAAGGTAGTTTCCTCTTCTATAGAATATCACATATTCATGAGCAAATATTGCCCATTTCCCTCTTATTCCACACGGCCAAGGCAGCCTTCTAGAAGGCTTGGATTTGTTTCCTTTTATGTGCCTTGCCTTGCCTTTTTCTTACTTGGCCGAAATTCTTAATCATCCTTATGCAAATTTGTTTCCTCTTTTTCTTTTGGCAACTATCTATATACATTTATGCACAAAATAAACTCTCTTTCTTTGGGTATTATGGGCGCCCAACATGTCTCTAGAAGGAGCTTCTAGAAGCTTCTTCATTTGTTAATAACAACATGAGAAAAGCCCATTAAGAATTTTCAATAAAATTCTTATGAAACGAAATTAATTCACAAGGCCCAATTAATCATATTATGGCCGAGTGACATTAAGCCATCAAATGAACTTGTCAAAATTTATTGACATCCATTTCATCCTTATGTCTCAAAAGACAAAAATACCCTTTCGACAATTTTCGTTCTTGTTTTGACTTAGCTTCCAGTTTAACTATTCCTATCGATGTGATTCGTGACAGTGATCTCATGGACCCAAATGAACAAAGCTTGAGCTAAACACTTGGACTCAAAAGTTCACAAACCTTTTCCAAGTTTAGCTTAATGCCAATTGACTCCACTAAAGAGCTGACACTGAAAATCTCTCGGTTCAAATGAATTTATTTTCTACGCAAGAATTCACCTAATTATAATGAGCGGATCCACTGAATATTATCTATGCTACCCTTCATGAATGTCATCAGCTAGTCGGGATTTACTAAATTACCATTTTACCCTTCTAGCTGTTATTTCCTCAACTCCTTTGTCGCTTGTGAATAAGTTAGAAACAATGTATTGACGAGGAGCTAACAAGTCACATTGTTTCATCCAAAAGAGTCAGGACTCAATTTGGACACTGGCCAGTTCATTTATTCACACTCCAAGGAACAAAGCATGAGGTGACATACATTGCATTTCAGCAATCTTGTACATGAATTCCATATCTATGAGAACTTCACAAAGTTACTCATGACAGACTCACAACTTAGTACCTCACCAATAGGCCTTGTTCGGAATCACATAGTGAGTCCGAAATTTGACTTTCTCAAATGAGAATACTAAGGTGTGAAATGGCATGTCTCATTTCAGGATTAAGGTAAGCATGATGCAATTCATACATAGTGACTTCGAGACATAAGAGGTTAAATGGTTTGTTCTTATATTGTCTCTAGAAGTGCACTGGTCAATTCAGTACCTTCGGAAGATACCTAGAAGAACTATAGAGTCTCCAACTCTCAATGCCTCATAAAAAGACATCATAGATTCTTCTAACAATCATACTGAGGTCAATAGTCCTTTGACCCTAAGATTGCGAATATATCGTTTTAAGCAAACTACGAAGAGTTTGTTCATGCAAATCTACATTTGTCTCTTCGTAAGTTGTTTAGTTTGTTTATGGACTAAAAGACTAAGGTTTTATCATAAAGCTTCAAACAAAGAAAGAATGAATGAACGTTTCAACTTTTTATTAATGAATAAGCAATTACAAGCAAGAGTCTTCGTAAGACTATATTACATCAAATGTACACAAATAGACACTACTACTCTTCTTGTGGGCACCATTGACAACAAACTCCCACTTGACTCAAAGAAGATGTGAGTAGTCCTTTATGCCTTATCCCTCTCGATGTTGGTCGAAGACCATGTTCGCTAGGGCCTTGGTGAATGGATCTGCCAGAGATCTACTTCACCTCCCCGTCTCCGCGTTGCGCGATCTCTCGAATCAAATGGTATTTCCTCTCAATATGCTTAGAGTGCTTATGGCTTCGAGGTTCCTTTGAGTTAGCGACAGCCCCACTATTATCACAATAAAGGGTCATGGGCTCGTCGACGTTTGGAACAACTTCCAAATACTTAAGGAATTTTCTAAGCCATACAGCCTCTTTGGATGCTTCACAAGCAGCCACATGTTCTGCTTCCATTGTGGAATCAGCAATGCAAGATTGCTTAATACTTCTCCACACAACAGCTCCACCATTAAGGATGAACACAGATCCTGAAGTGGATTTCCTGGAATCCTTATCCGCTTGAAAATCGGAGTCGGTATATCCCGTCATAGTCAGGTCAGTGCCTGAGTATGTAAGCATCAAGTTCCTAGTTCTTCGAAGATACTTAAGAACATGCTTAACAGCAATCCAGTGCTCGGGTCCAGGGTTGGATTGGAAACGGCTAACTACGCCAACGGCGAAACAGATGTCAGGTCTTGTGCAAAGCATAGCATACATGAGGCTTCCTACGGCAGAGGCGTAAGGAATTTTCCTCATGTCTTCAATCTCTTGTGCAGTCTTGGGAGACTAGTCCTTAGAGAGTGAAACTCCATGCCTAAAGGGTGTTTGACCCCTCTAGCAGTCTTGCATCGAGAAGCGATCCATCACCTTATCAATATAAGATGCTTGAGAGAGCGACAGGGTCCGGTTTTTCCTATCTCGAAAGATTTGGATTCCCAGAATGTATGCGGCTTCTCCTAGATCCTTCATATCGAATTGCTTTGCTAGCCAGACCTTAACCTCAGATAACTTACCCACGTCATTACCAATGAGTAGTATATCATCGACATATAGTACCAGAAACACAACTTTGCCTTCGTGTATTAACTTGTAAACACAAGGCTCATCTATTGACTGTTCAAAGCCGAAGCTCATTACAGTTTCATCGAATTTAATATTCCATGACCTAGATGCTTGCTTTAGTCCATAAATGGATTTAAGCAACTCACAAACCTTGGTCTCTTGACCTTTATCCACGAAACCGTCTGGTTGAGCCATGTAAATGCGCTCGTCAAGATTTCCATTCAGAAAGGCTGTCTTGACATCCATTTGCCAGATCTCATAGTCGAGAGCTGCAGCTATGGATAGGAGTATGCGGATGGATTTAAGCATTGCGACTGGCGAGAAGGTTTCTTCATAGTCAATCCCTTCTTGTTGGGTATAACCCTTCGCCACAAGTCGTGCTTTGAACGTCTCGACGTTCCCATCAGGACCCCTTTTCTTATTGTATATCCACTTACACCCTACGGGTTTAATCCCTTCAGGAAGGTCTACAAGTTTCCAGACTTTGTTGACATACATCGAGTGCATTTCAACTTTCATGGCGTCAAGCCAAAGGTTTGATTCAGAACAAGCCATCGCTTGGCTATAGGAAACAGGGTCATCCATGTCGGAGACGGCTACAAGAGAGTCTCCATAAGACATGTACCTGTCAGGCTTTTGAGTAGCCCTCCCACTACGTCTAAGTACTACTTGACGAGATTCTGATGAGTTAGGTTGTGTTTCAGTCGGGGTAAGAACAGTTCTTACAGATGAGGTAGAAGCTTCCTCACCCAACTTTTCTTCAAGCACAATTTTGCTTCTAGGTTTTGCATCTTTCATAAAGTCCTCCTCGAGGAAACGAGCATTCGTGCTAACGAAAGTCTTATCGTCCTCGGGACTATAGAAAGTAAAACCTTTGGTTTCCTTCGGATATCCTACAAACAGGCACAATTCTGACCTACTAGCCAACTTGCTAGTCTTTTGCCTCAGCACGTGTGCAGGGCAACCCCAAATTCGGATGCGGCCAAGATTTACTTTACGGCCAGTCCATCGTTCATAAGGAGCACCAGGAACCGTTTTGGACAGAACTTGGTTCAGACTGTAGGCGGCTGTTTCGAGGGCATATCCCCAAAAGGAAAGCGGGAGTGATGAGTAACTCATCATTGATCTAACCATCTCCATAAGAGTTCGGTTTCTTCTCTCTGACACTCCGTTTTGTTGAGGTGTGCCAGGTGCGGTAAGCTGAGAAGCGATACCTTCTTCTTTAAGAAAGTCATCGAACTCTCCAGACATATACTCACCACCTCGATCAGATCGAAGGGTTCTGATCACTTTGCCAGTTTGCTTTTCCACTAAAGCCCTAAAGACCTTAAATATGTTAAAGGTCTCGGATTTGTGTTTAAGAAAATAGACAAACCCATATCTTGAGTAATCATCAGTGAAGGTAACGAAGTATTCGTATCCTCCACGTGCCTGTTGTTTGAGCGGACCACAAACATCAGAATGTATTAGTTCCAGCAACTCAGTGGCTCTTCGACCCTTATCGGAGAAAGGTCGCTTAGTCATTTTTCCTTCTATACAGGATTCACAAGTAGGTAGTGAGCCTATTGCAGAGGCTTGGAGTGGACCATCCCTCACAAGTCTCTTAATCCTATCTAGACTGATATGACCAAGTCTTAAGTGCCAGAGGTATGTTGATTTTGTTAGATCGGAGGATTCAGAAAGTTTGATCCTCTTTGGCTCCCTAATTAGATCGTTATCTATTTCGGTGTCTAAAAGAGAAGGTTGAGTGGGATATATGTAGAAAAGATCATTCTTCATACATGCATCAGTGACAAAAGAATTATCAGGAAACGAAATACGAATTCCATTCTTAATGAACTTTAAACAATAATCTTGCTCACGAAGACGAGCAACGGATATTAAGTTCTTCCCAAAGGTAGGAACAAAATAAACATTATTCAAGTTTAAAGTGCGGTCTTCAAAAGACAGCGTCACGGATCCCACAGCCTTTGCAGACACCAGGCTCCCATCACCCCATTTGAGACAAAACTCGCCTTCCTCTAAGCTTTTGGTTTTCTTGAAACCATTCAAGGAACAACAAATATGGTTAGTAGCAGCGGAGTCAAGAATCCACGTTGATACATTATCAGCTACTAAGCATGCTTCGGTAACTAGTACAATACTATGTTCCTTTGCTTTGAGATAGGCGGGACAGTTCTCTTTATCGGCCTTGTGAGGTCTCTTCTTAGTTCCAGAGGCGGAGGCCTTTTGCTCAGTAGCATGTGCCTCTCCTTGATTCCTCTTTCTCTTATTGAGACCTACAGCAGTGTGAAGCTCCTTTATAAGCTCGGTAATAGTGTACTTTAGCTTTGTAATGGAGTAGTTCAGCATGAAGGTATCAAGAGACTCGGGGAGAGTTTCTAAGATCATATCTATGATATTCTTCCCATTAATCTCAGATCCTAGGATTTCCATTTCATTTAGGTAACTAATGATCAGCATCATATGGTCCCTAAAAGGAGTCCTAGCCTTCATGCGACAGTTCATAAACTGTCGGACTGCTTGTAGCCTTGTCTGACGCCTTTGCCCTCCAAACATCTCAAGGAGATTGTAGAGCATGTCAGCGGCAGTCTCGAAGTCACGATGTTGCTCTTTCAGCATATTGTTCATAGATGCCAAGATATAGCACCTCACAATCTCATCGGATCGAAGCCAGGACGCTAAGGCGTCATTGTCCTCTTGAGTTGAATCATCATTCGTCAGAGGAGGACACGGTGTGGTGAGTACCCATTTGTGCTTGTTAACGGTAGGTATTATGTCGAGGTTATGTTTCAAATCTACGTAGTTTTCGTTTTCGAGTTTGATCGAGGAAAGAAAGATAGAGAGATGGTTGAGAGACATATTGCCTATATAAGTTGAAACAAGTTTATGATTAGTCTTTGGTTTAGGATTTAAGTTTCATTAAGACTTTTGTAAAATCCAAAGGTGTTATAAACCAAACGATAATTTACTCCCTCAAGAGAAGGCCGCAAAAAATCTCCATTTATAAGTAAATGACACATCATTAATGCTAAGCCAAGATGTCAATACATCTATTTTGACTAGCCACCTTGTAAATTGGTTTGATCACTCACATCCTTTCGCAGAGCCTCAAGGGAGGATACTAGGGATTGAGCCTAAGCGTGCAACCAACCACTTAGTCCAAAAGATCAGCTTTGAAAAACAATCCCCCAAGGGGAGGCCTTGCCATCATTGCATCACTCTCGGACGTAGCTCATTGAGCAATGATCGAAGCAATAACGCCTTGGAGTACTCACATTTAAGTGAGGGTCGCAAGAGCGGCTCTTAGTCCCACGTTATTACATCTTTCATTAGTGTTGGGGATCGTGGGTTACAAACAACGAATATAACCCTCCCACTTAGTTTTGGGAGTTGGTTCATCGACTCTTATAATTTCGGAAACAAATTTCCTAGTTAGAGAGCGACAGAGCGGACAACTAGAAGAGAATCCTAGATCGACTGTTCAGAGCAGTATTAGTGCATAAAGGCACAAGGTACATACTCGATCTTTTCCTATTTTCTATTTCGGGAAAGTGCGTGAGGGAAGTGTGAACTTCAACTCACTCGAACACTTGAAAGTTTGAGATTACACATCTTTTTATTTTTCGGCTTGTCTACAAGGAGACCTCCCACTCAAAATTTCAAGAGCATATTGTTGTCGGTCGTTTTCGGAAAACCCGAGACGCCAAGAAGGCACGTCGCTCAAAGGGCCGATGGTCAGGCCGGAGGTCCTGAAGAGCGGCAAATCTTCAAGCCCTAGCCCAAACTCCTGACTCCTCGAGTCGAGCTTCGCTCCTCGAGTCGAGCCTTGAGTCAATCTCCTCGAGTCGAGCTTCGCTCCTTGAGTCGAGCCTTGAATGGTTCCTCGAGTCGAGCCTTTAATTGTCCCTCGAGTCGAGCCTCGAGTCATTTTCGAGTCGAGCTTCGAGTCATCCTCGAGTCACTCCTCGAATCAAGTCACTAGTCGCTCTCGCCGGGCCGAGCCTTGCTCCTCGAATCGAGTCACTCTCATCGAGTAGAAAGCTTCATATTTCACGTGAGAAGAATGGCATTCGAAGGCCCGCAAGAGCCCGGCAAGACGAGCCGCTCACTGCGCACGCAACGCGCTGCACCGGCCAGCCGGGCAGCAGGCAGCGCGCCGCGCCGGCCAGGCAGCGCGCCGCGCCGGTCAAGGAACCCTGCGCCGCGCGTCCTGCGCCGCGCGTCCCGCGCCGCGCCCGGTGACCCGCGCGCCGCGCCCCCTGCGCCGCGCGCCGCGCGCCGCGCGTTGTGCGCCGCCCTTTGTGCGCCGCGCGCGCCGTGCGCCTCCACTTGATGCCACACGCATTCCTAGTCCCACATGGACGAAAAAGGGACCTTCTAAGGCTCCCAAACACCTATAAATACCCTCTCCCATTGAGGGGAAAGCCATCCCAAGATATCCAAGAATATCTAATAATTATCTTCATCTCTTATCGACACGCTCGATTTCTCTGCTTCTCTGGATGCCATATTTGGCCTGAAGCAGGTTCTCTTCTCTCTCCCTCGTTCTCAAAGGTCCCGAAGCACTCACGGGAACTTCCCGGACGTCGCTCCCTTTGACCGAACGTTCTCCGGTGCTCAAGCACGCCCCTAGGGTTCTCAACTAGAGCTACCCTTGCGCGTCTAACACGCTAGACGCGTACGCGATCTCCGAAGTTCTGAGACGCTGCCGAGGACTCCTCGCGCCCCGTTTCCTTCGTCGAGCACGCCTCTCCACCAAGGCTCCACGCCTCATACTGCGTCACACACGCTTGAACTACGTTCTGACCTGATCCCACGCACGGGTACGTAGGCAGCCGACAACCAAGGCACGGTCACTCATCCTCCTCATCCCCTACCTCTCCCGAGAGGCGGGTTGATCGGAGAAAACCCTAGCTCGAGACTATCGAGTTCACACTCTTGGCCCGGGTGCGATCACTTGGTCCGGCCTTGGATCGAACCGCCCGAGGTTTTAAATAGTTGTTCATTTTCGTGCGACAACATTTTGGCGCTAGAAGGAGGGGACTTCCCGACCTGTTCAGCCCGAAATCCCTTCTGTTCATCTTCTTCTTTTCTTCTACAAACTCAACTTTCTCGAACTTGAGAAAAGATGAGTACTCAACCACCCGTACGTTCTGAGGGCGTGAACAACCCCGAAAACGTCACTGGGACCAAGAAATACTTCTTGCGCTCCCGAGCGCATGGTGACGAAGAGTCGCTCCATGAAGAGAGCTCGACCCGCTCACCATCTCCATCTCCAGATAGCAGGGACCACCACATCATGGAGTTGGAGGAGAACGTCCGCCAACTAAAGGCAAAGAACGCGAGGTACCACAGCCGACTGGCTGCGAAGCAACCCGCGCATAACGCAATGACCCCCAACGGGGATCCTGAGAACCTCAACGAGGAAAGCCACGACCGTGACCCTGACTATGAGGGTACTTGCGATCCGGAGGATATCGAGACTTCTCTCACGAAGGACGGAGGACTCCCCGCCATGTTTGAAGCCAGTCCTTCGAATCCCCTACCCCGGAAAGGCGACGCGCCGGCTGCTTCTCAAGAGGGAAACTCCCGACGCTCGGCCCTCGACCGACTAGGTCGAAGGGAGAACGTTGAGGAGAGTCAGGGCACGCGGAGAGCGCGCCGTCGCAGACGAAGCCTGCGCCTCCGAACAACCAGCCCAGATCTTAGGGATCACCTCACCGCCCAACGCATCGAGCGTGGCGATGACCTAAGAGAGCGACTAAGCTCTCGGCCAAACGTCGCCGTAGCAGCCCCAACTAACGGGAACCGCCGCACGGGTCAAGGGTCAAATGAAAGACGACCGGTGACTCCTCCCGAACAGGGAGTTACTCCGACTACCGGTCTCGATGTGATCACAATGATCCACAATCTTCGAAATGAAGTACGAGATCTCCGAGAACACGGAATAGGCGGAAGTGCCTATGGGGTCGTTGAGGAGAAGTCCTCGCCCTTCACGGCTCAGATATTGGCCGAGGTATGTGCGGGAAATTTCAAACTCCCGAACCTCGCTCCATATAATGGAAAAGCAGATCCTGCTTACCACATCCAGCACTATGAAACCTGGATGACGATGCAGGGTGTCACTCCCGGCGCTATGTGCCAAGCTTTTAGTCTTACCCTCGCCGGACCCGGCTTCGAGTGGTTCAAGAACTTAAGGCCGGGAAGCATCCGCTCGTTCAAAGACCTGAAGGACATGTTCCTAGCACGGTTCGCTACGTCTATGGTCCAAAAGAAGACCAAGATGTACATGTGGTCAATCAGGCAAGAGGATGGCGAGTCTCTTAGACGATACCTCGCCCGATTCACTGAAGAATCGAATAAGGTCGACCGCTTTGACGACAAAGACGCAATCGCCGCCATCACTGAAGGCTTGCGCACAAGTGACTTCCTTAAGTCCATCGTCGGCCGTGTCCCTTCTACCATGGCCGAGTTAATGACTCGAGCCAAGACCTTCATGGGAGTCGAAGATTACCTCGATGGTCGCAAGGGCAATGACCAAAGCCCTCACCACCGAGACGAGCCTAGCAACGAGCAAGTAAACTCCCGTAAAAGGCGAAACAGAGGAGGTCAGACTTTCAATAGACGACCTCCGATGCCCCAGAAGCCGCGACTTGCGGAAGACTTTAAGGGCTACTCGTCGTTCACACCGTTGAACACAACGCCGGAGCAAATCCTAGCTTTAGCGCGTGACAAGTTCACTCCCCCGGCTCCAATGAACAAAGATCCCGCGACTCGCGATAGATCTAAATATTGCGAGTTCCATCAGGAATACGGTCACTTGACCTCTGAATGCTATGGTCTTAAAAGGCAGATCGAGGCATTGATCCAACGGGGCGAGCTAAAAGAGTTCGTGTTACGCATGATTAGCGCTGCGGGCCCCACCTCGAACAGACCACAGTCTGGCAGGGGAGGAGGAACAGCCGCTTCTGCCGACCGAACCACGGCTACTGCCAATGCCAATCCTCAACTCCACGTTGTGACCACCATATTGGGAGGTCCACAAGATGGAGATTCGGCCCGACAACGGAAAAAATTCCTAAAGGCCGTGGCTCAAGAAGACGCTGCTATGCACGTCAACCTCACGTATGAAGAACCTCCGTCCGTGCCTCACGAGACGATGCATTTCACCAACAAAGAGGCCAAGCGAGTTGTGCATCCGCACAATGACGCAATTGTGCTCAAAGCCCAAGTAGCTAATAACTTGGTGAAAAGAGTTCTCATCGACAACGGCAGTGCTGCCGACATAATCTTCAAATCCACCCTAGAGCGCATGAAGCTCGGGGGGCTACGCCCAACTCCGACCCAAACGCCTCTATTCGGGTTCACTGGGGAGAGAGTCATGACCGAAGGCATCATCGATCTACCGGTCACCTTCGGAACTCCCGGAGGCATTGAAGTCGTTCACATGGTCCCATTCCTAGTGGTCGACCAAGAGTCCCCCTACAACGTAATCGTTGGGCGACCCACATTGAACCGGCTAAGGGCAATCACTTCAACATACCACCTACTGGTGAAGTTCCCTACCAAGGATGGAATCGGCATCATGGCTGGAGATCAATCCCAAGCCAGAAAATGTTACATCCAAGGAATCGATGGAAAGACCGCTAAAAAGACGGTTAACACGATCTCTCAACTTAGAGATAGCGTCGAGTCGACCAAGGTCCTCCGCGAAGTCCATAAAGACACCTGCATGACACCCAAGTGCAAGGTAGCGGCGTCCTCATCAGGGACCCCACACGGTCTACCAGGTCATACATGGACGAGACACCGATCTGTCGCCTGTGGAATGCGGAACACTGGAAGAGAGTACTACCACTAGCCAGCGATCCCCCCATTTTATTTCTTTGCTTTCTAAACATTTAATAAGGCCTACGAGCCAACGTTTTAGGATTTCAAATTTTTTGCAATATTAATAAAGTTCGATGTTTTTCTTTCAAAATCCACTTTATCAAAGATTTTTAATCATCAAAGGTTACACTTGTAAACCCAAAACTCGGGGGGCTAGTGCCATAGGCAATGGTAAGTACGCTCAAAATTCTCTAGAAAGTACGCTCCACAAAAAGAAAGCACGCTCCATCAAAGCAAAACACCCGAACATAAAACGGGAACAAGCGTGCACGAAAGACGCCCCCACGGCGCGCCCACGAGACATCCCCGAGATGCAGGCTAAAGACGCCCCCGCGGCGCGCCCACGAGACATCCCCGAGATGCAGGCTAAAGACGCCCCCGCGGCGCGCCCACGAGACATCCCCGAGATGCAGGCTAAAGACGCCCCCGCGGTGCGCCCACGAGACATCCCCGAGATGCAGGCTAAAGACGCCCCCGCGGCGCGCCCACGAGACATCCCCGAGATGCAGGCTAAAGACGCCCCCGCGGCGCTCCCACGAGACATCCCCGAGATGCAGGCTAAAGACGCCCCCGCGGCGCGCCCACGAGACATCCCCGAGATGCAGGCTAAAGACGCCCCCGCGGCGCGCCCACGAGACATCCCCGAGATGCAGGCTAAAGACGCCCCCGCGGCGCGCCCACGAGACATCCCCGAGATGCAGGCTAAAGACGCCCCCGCGGCGCGCCCACGAGACATCCCCGAGATGCAGGGTAAAGACGCCCCCGCGGCGCGCCCACGAGACATCCCCGAGATGCAGGCTAAAGACGCCCCCGCGGCGCGCCCACGAGACATCCCCGAGATGCAGGCTAAAGACGCCCCCGCGGCGCGCCCACGAGACATCCCCGAGATGCAGGCTAAAGACGCCCCCGCGGCGCGCCCACGAGACATCCCCGAGATGCAGGCTAAAGACGCCCCCGCGGCGCGCCCACGAGACATCCCCGAGATGCAGGGTAAAGACGCCCCCGCGGCGCGCCCACGAGACATCCCCGAGATGCAGGCTAAAGACGCCCCCGCGGCGCGCCCACGAGACATCCCAGAGATGCAGGCTAAAGTCGTCCCTCGCGACGCACGTAAGACGCCTACATGGCGCAACCTAAGACGCCTACATGGCGCACGTAAGACGCGTAAAGGCGCAGCCTGTAAGACGCCTACATGGCGCAACCTAAGACGCGTAAAGGCGCAGCCTGTAAGACGCCTACATAGCGCAACCTAAGACGCCTACATGGCGCAACCTAAGACGCCTACATGGCGCACGTAAGACGCGTAAAGGCGCAGCCTGTAAGACGCCTACATGGCGCAACCTAAGACGCCTACATGGCGCAACCTAAGACGCCTACATGGCGCACGTAAGACGCGTAAAGGCGCAGCCCGTAAGACGCCTACATGGCGCAACCTAAGACGCCTACATGGCGCACTTAAGACGCCTACATGGCGCACGTAAGACGCCTACATGGCGCACTTAAGACGCCTACATTGCGCAGCCTAAGACACCTAAATGACGCACAAAACCGTCTCTCACAACGCACTCTGAGTCGCCACGAGGTGTTGCATATGATGACTAAATTGCAACGCACCTGAACCGCCGTACGAGGCGCAGTTCATGCCATCTTCGCCATCGCCAACTAAACACGATCACCGTGGGAGAATCCCCGTTCCATGCGAGTTAATTGAAGCTGCTCGCAAAAACTCGCGAGCCCCGCCTCTGAGCAAGAACCTCGCTCAGCCTGAACTAGCTAAGACTTCGCTCCTCGAGTCGAGTCATGCTCCTCGAGTCAAGTCACTCTCCTCGAGTCGAGCTTCGCTCCCCGAGTCAAGTAATTCCCTTTGAGTCAAGCCTCGCTCCTTGAGTTGAGCTATTCTCCTTGAGTCGAGCATCGCTCCTTAAAGTCGAGCCGCTCTCCTTGAATCGAGCCTTGCTCCTCGAGTCAGGACATCCTCCTCGAATCAAGTCAGTCTCCTCGAGTTGAGCTTCGCTCCTCGAGTCAAGTCATTCTCCCCGAGTCGAGCTTCGCTCCCCGAGTCGAGTCACTCTCCTCGAGTCGAGCCTTGCTCCTCAAATCGAACCATTCCCCTCGAGTCAGACTTCGCTCCTCGAGTCGAGTCATGCTCCTCGAGTCAAGTCACTCTCCTCGAGTCGAGCTTCGCTCCCCGAGTCAAGTAATTCCCTTTGAGACAAGCCTCGCTCCTTGAGTTGAGCCATTCTCCTTGAGTCGAGCATCGCTCCTTAAAGTCGAGCCGCTCTCCTTGAATCGAGCCTTGCTCCTCGAGTCAGGACATCCTCCTCGAATCAAGTCAGTCTCCTCGAGTTGAGCTTCGCTCCTCGAGTCAAGTCATTCTCCCCGAGTCGAGCTTCGCTCCCCGAGTCGAGTCACTCTCCTCGAGTCGAGCCTTGCTCCTCAAATCGAACCATTCCCCTCGAGTCGAACTTCGCTCCTCGAGTTGAGCCATTCTCCTCGAGTCGAGCTCTGCTCCTCGAGACGAGTCATCCTCCTCGAGTCGAGCTTCGCTCCTCGAGTTGAGCCATTCTCCTTGAGTCGAGCTCTGCTCCTCGAGACGAGTCATCCTCCTCGAGTCGAGTTTCGCTCCTCGAGTTGAGCCATTCTCCTCGAGTCGAGCTCTGCTCCTCGAGACGAGTCATCCTCCTCGAGTCGAGCTTCGCTCCTCGAGTTGAGCCATTCTCCTCGAGTCGAGCTCTGCTCCTCGAGACGAGTCATCCTCCTCGAGTCGAGCTTCGCTCCTTGAGTTGAGCCATTCTCCTTGAGTCGAGCATCGCTCCTTAAAGTCGAGCCGCTCTCCTTGAATCGAGCCTTGCTCCTCGAGTCAGGACATCCTCCTCAAGTCGAGTCACGCTCTCCTCGAGTCGAGCCATGCTCCTCGAGTCGAGTCACTCTCCTCGAGTCATCCCCCTCGAGTCGAGCATCACCCCTCTCATCAAGTCATTCTCCCCGAGTTGAGTCTTGCTCCTCGAATTGAGTCATACACCTCGAGTCGAGCATCGCTCCTCGAGTAGAGTCATATTCCTTAATGTCCAGCCAGTCTCCTTGAGTCGAGTCTAGCCCCTCGAGTTGAGACTTGAGTCGGCTCCCCGAGTCGAGCCTAGCCCCTCGAGTTGAGACTCGAGTCGGCTCCCCGAGTTGAGCTTCGCTCCTTGAGTTGAGACTTGATTCAGTCTCCTCAAGTCGAGCCTTGAGTCAGTCTCCTCGAGTCGAGCTTCGCTCCTCGAATGGAGCCTTGAGTCAGTCTCCTCGAGTCGAGTCCCACTCCTCGAACAAACGCCTGGAGCGACCTGAAGAACAGGTCAGCCAAGGTAGAGACCCGCGCTCGCGCCTGGGGAATAAGGGCCGATCTTCCGAACGCAGACGAAGAAGCGTCACCAAGGCGGGAATGGCGGATGCCCCGTGAGGCCGACTTATGCTTGATGCGTGGTCAAACTTTTAGCGTTTATCCCCGAGCAGTCGAAGCCCTCCGGTGCGGCAGAGCCTTCCGCCAGGTGCCGCTCCGTCTTCTCGAAGCATCAGCCCGCAGCATCAACCTCCGCCTTCAAGACCTCGGAATGAGCACGCCTTTGCAAAATGCAAAAGTGCAGTCACCTTCCAAGCTGGCCGAGACGGAAGCCATGATCTTCCCCTAATAGGTCACGATTACACAATCGTCACCCTGCTAGTCACCGTCGAGTCCCATGGACTCCGGGTTGATGATATCATCAAAACGCCATCGAAGATAGACTTGGGCATGACCTCACCCAAAGATCAATAAGCCGCGACACGCCGGCACGCCTCTACATAAATGCACGCCCTACTTGTGCACGCATATCCCCATTGCTCCGGGGCTAGAGCGACGGACGCCAACGCGTTTGCCTCGCCCACGTCGAGCTACGTCTCCTATCCGCTTGGATCCTCCTCCACGTGTCGATCACACACTTGTGTCGACAAAGACGGAAAAGCGAGAAAGAGCAGTTACAATTGTGAGAGTATTCTTTATAATCACAAAGGCTTCGCAACACTGAAGCCCTGGGAAGCATATTTTCCTCAAACACCCGGCGAAAACAACTAAAAGTTCACCGCCCGGGGCCTCCCGAGCGATGAACTTGGGGGGCTAATGTTGTCGGTCGTTTTCGGAAAACCCGAGACGCCAAGAAGGCACGTCGCTCAAAGGGCCGATGGTCAGGCCGGAGGTCCTGAAGAGCGGCAAATCTTCAAGCCCTAGCCCAAACTCCTGACTCCTCGAGTCGAGCTTCGCTCCTCGAGTCGAGCCTTGAGTCAATCTCCTCGAGTCGAGCTTCGCTCGTTGAGTCGAGCCTTGAATGGTTCCTCGAGTCGAGCCTTTAATTGTCCCTCGAGTCGAGCCTCGAGTCATTTTCGAGTCGAGCTTCGAGTCATCCTCGAGTCACTCCTCGAATCAAGTCACTAGTCGCTCTCGCCGGGCGGAGCCTTGCTCCTCGAATCGAGTCACTCTCATCGAGTAGAAAGCTTCATATTTCACGTGAGAAGAATGGCATTCGAAGGCCCGCAAGAGCCCGGCAAGACGAGTCGCTCACTGCGCACGCAACGCGCTGCACCGGCCAGCCGGGCAGCAGGCAGCGCGCCGCGCCGGCCAGGCAGCGCGCCGCGCCGGTCAAGGAACCCTGCGCCGCGCGTCCTGCACCGCGCGTCCCGCGCCGCGCCCGGTGACCCGCGCGCCGCGCCCCCTGCGCCGCGCGCCGCGCGCCGCGCGTTGTGCGCCGCCCTTTGTGCGCCGCGCGCGCCGTGCGCCTCCACTTGATGCCACACGCATTCCTAGTCCCACATGGACGAAAAAGGGACCTTCTAAGGCTCCCAAACACCTATAAATACCCTCTCCCATTGAGGGGAAAGCCATCCCAAGATATCCAAGAATATCTAATAATTCTCTTCATCTCTTATCGACACGCTCGATTTCTCTGCTTCTCTGGATGCCATATTTGGCCTGAAGCAGGTTCTCTTCTCTCTCCCTCGTTCTCAAAGGTCCCGAAGCACTCACGGGAACTTCCCGGACGTCGCTCCCTTTGACCGAACGTTCTCCGGTGCTCAAGCACGCCCCTAGGGTTCTCAACTAGAGCTACCCTTGCGCGTCTAACACGCTAGACGCGTACGCGATCTCCGAAGTTCTGAGACGCTGCCGAGGACTCCTCGCGCCCCGTTTCCTTCGTCGAGCACGCCTCTCCACCAAGGCTCCACGCCTCATACTGCGTCACACACGCTTGAACTACGTTCTGACCTGATCCCACGCACGGGTACGTAGGCAGCCGACAACCAAGGCACGGTCACTCATCCTCCTCATCCCCTACCTCTCCCGAGAGGCGGGTTGATCGGAGAAAACCCTAGCTCGAGACTATCGAGTTCACACTCTTGGCCCGGGTGCGATCACTTGGTCCGGCCTTGGATCGAACCGCCCGAGGTTTTAAATAGTTGTTCATTTTCGTGCGACAACACATATAGATTTTGAACATATGTGATATAGATATAGTTTTGAAAACATTTTGAAAACTTATTTGATTTGGATGACAAAATATTTTCAAGTTTGAAAGTGAAAACGGTTTTTCGAAATTCAAACTAGTTTTGTAAAAATTCAATTTCAATTAAACTTTCAAAAATCAAAACATTTTAATCTTACACATCATGTTTATAATCATATGAAAAACATTTTTGCTCAAGAAAGTTTTCTCACTAGAGTTCTATAACTCATGGTAGTGGGGTTTGAAAATCCGGATTTCTAAAAAACTGGAGTTTCAGACAGCCGCGCGCCTCGGAGTAAAATCGCCATATCTGGCGGCTCCGATGTCCTTTTCAGCCGAAACCGGTGGCATTGGACAGAGAACAGACAGAGCTTTAATTTGATTCAAGAATAATTAAATTTCGATTTCTGAGCAGAGAGTTATGCCACTTTTAATGCGGGTTTACTCCAGCTCAAAGAAAAAGAAATAAATTAAAACTTTGGTCCTTTTTAGGTGCGAAAAAGAATCAAGTGTAACGGAACGTTTTAAGATGTTGTTTAAAGCTTTTATTTGTGTTTTATTAGCAGGGTAATAACATAGAATAAAAGAAATAACAACAAGCATAAAACGAATACGGTAAATAAAAGAAACTAGAAAGACAAAGTAACTAGTCACAAAAATTACCGAAATTTCTCAAATCTTTAAAACACGTTTTTCAATATAAAAAATTAAAAACTTTTAGAACTGATTCTAATGTGTTTTAAAAACATCCCAAACTCATAGAAAATCAACATGCTTTTTAATTTAAAGACATGAGCAATAAATTAAAAAAAAATCTAAGATAACAATTCTAACTTGTCACAAAATTAGTAAACTTTCGAAAACGATTTTCAAGCTCATAATTTTAAAAACATGTACATGCTAATCTTTGACCATAGCTCTGATACCATTTGTTGGAATCGATCTAGGGTTTGAGAAAATAATTAACGCTTCGGTAAGCGGCGGAATTTTAAAAATTTTCTTTTACAAGTAAAAACGGTTTTTACTAACCTAGACAAGTGCAAGTACATGTAATTAAAAACCAATATGAGCTAGAAGTTTACTAACCTTTCTTGAAGCTTGAACTTTGAAGAAGCTTGTGGAAAGTTTGCAACGCTCGTCTCCCCTCGCAGCACGTCTCTCTTTCTTTCCTCGGCACCTCGAGCAACCACGAAAGTTTCTATCACTAAATCACTCGAAAAGAAGGAATTAGTGAGTGGGCACTTTTAAACACTACGACTTAAGAACAAGTCTCGAAGTCGCAGAGCTAAACACTAGGTCGAGTGAGGACCTAGGTGCCAAAGCAAGAAAAATCGAAAATATAAACTAGAGAGAGAGAGAGGAAGGGGCGGCCAAGTCTAGAGAGAGAAGCTCTCAATCTCTAAAACTTTTGATTGAATGAAATGTGTGGAATGAGGCTCCTATTTATAGGAGAGGTCTCACCTTCAATAAGGTAGTTTCCTCTTCTATAGAATATCACATATTCATGAGCAAATATTGCCCATTTCCCTCTTATTCCACACGGCCAAGGCAGCCTTCTAGAAGGCTTGGATTTGTTTCCTTTTATGTGCCTTGCCTTGCCTTTTTCTTACTTGGCCGAAATTCTTAAGCATCCTTATGCAAATTTGTTTCCTCTTTTTCTTTTGGCAAGTATCTATATACATTTATGCACAAAATAAACTCTCTTTCTTTGGGTATTATGGGCGCCCAACATGTCTCTAGAAGGAGCTTCTAGAAGCTTCTTCATTTGTTCATAACAACATGAGAAAAGCCCATTAAGAATTTTCAATAAAATTCTTATGAAACGAAATTAATTCACAAGGCCCAATTAATCATATTATGGCCGAGTGACATTAAGTCATCAAATGAACTTGTCAAAATTTATTGACATCCATTTCATCCTTATGTCTCAAAAGACAAAAATACCCTTTCGACAATTTTCGTTCTTGTTTTGACTTAGCTTCCAGTTAAACTATTCCTATCGATGTGATTCGTGACAGTGACCTCATGGACCCAAATGAACAAAGCTTGAGCTAAACACTTGGACTCAAAAGTTCACAAACCTTTTCCAAGTTTAGCTTAATGCCAACTGACTCCACTAAAGAGTTGACACTGAAAATCTCTCGGTTCAAATGAATTTATATTCTACTCAAGAATTCGACCTAATTATGATGAGCGGATCCACTGAATATTATCTATGTTTACCCTTCATGAATGTCATCAGCTAGTCGGGATTTACTAAATTACCATTTTACCCTTCTAGCTGTTATTTCCTCAACTCCTTTGTCGCTTGTGAATAAGTTAGAAACAATGTATTGACGAGGAGCTAACAAGTCACATTGTTTCATCCAAAAGAGTCAGGACTCAATTTGGACACTGGCCAGTTCATTTATTCACACTCCAAGGAACAAAGCATGAGGTGACATACATTGCATTTCAGCAATCTTGTACATGAATTCCATATCTATGAGAACTTCACAAAGTTACTCATGACAGACTCACAACTTAGTACCTCACCAATAGGCCTTGTTCGGAATCACATAGTGAGTGTGAAATTTGACTTTCTCAAATGAGAATACTAAGGTGTGAAATGGCATGTCTCATTTCAGGATTAAGGTAAGCATGATGCAATTCATACATAGTGACTTCGAGACATAAGAGGTTAAATGGTTTGTTCTTATATTGTCTCTAGAAGTGCACTGGTCAATTCAGTACCTTCGGAAGATACCTAGAAGAACTATAGAGTCTCCAACTCTCAATGCCTCATAACCAGACATCATAGATTCTTCTAACAATCATACTGAGGTCAATAGTCCTTTGACCCTAAGATTGCGAATATATCGTTTTAAGCAAACTACGAAGAGTTTGTTCATGCAAATCTACATTTGTCTCTTCGTAAGTTGTTTAGTTTGTTTATGGACTAAAAGACTAAGGTTTTATCATAAAGCTTCAAACAAAGAAAGAATGAATGAACGTTTCAACTTTTTATTAATGAATAAGCAATTACAAGCAAGAGTCTTCGTAAGACTATATTACATCAAATGTACACAAATAGACACTACTACTCTTCTTGTGGGCACCATTGACAACAATTACGAATAACATCATCGATCGCTACAAGATTAGGGAGGAACCACAAGCGGAGGAAGCGGAGGAAGAGGAGGAGGAAGGGGAAGAGGGACCACCAGTCAACGAGCCTCGATTGTTCTTACCAGCACCTCCGGTAGTCGACCCCGCCACCATCGACTACATAGCTCAATTCTCCAACTAGCTCGTCGGCGGGTTCCAACACACGCAACAATACATGCACCAATAAGCGGAGTATGGCGCCTCTCACATCAACCAACTGAACGATCTCTACTCTCGGTGGGACATCAACCAAGAGAACCAGGTGTTATTTCCTCCATATCCTCAATACTCTGATTATCCGTACCCACCACCACAGTGGCCACCGCATATGGCACCTCCTCAATATCCGGCGCACTCACCACCACCACCACCACTGAATGACGACTAAACCAACAACATCAACTTTAAATTTTAAATTTAAGACTCGTTTGGTTTGTTTAAGCTTCATTTTAAATTTAAATTAAGACTCGCATGGTTTGTTTATGTTTAAGACTCGTGTTTTAGTTAATGTGTGTTTGAGACATGATTAATATTTAAAGATTGTGAAATCTGAATGTGTGATGGTTTTTTATTTGAATGATAATTTTTCTGTTGAAAACCAGGTTTAAAATGGGAAAGAAAGTAAAAATGTGTAGGCTGAGGTGATTCTATTCTAATCTCGCCGCGGCGACTTAGAAATTTCGCCACGGCGTGTTTTCTACCTCGCCGCGGCGAGGCACTCTACAACGCTTTTCAAAGCATTGTAGAAATTTCGCCGCGGCGAAACGTACACATCGCCGCGGCAAAAAACATACCGAGAGCATGCATATTTGAAAACATAACCTTGCCGCGGCGACATGATTTTCTCGCCGTGGCAAGTTTATCTCACCGCGGCGACATTACATCGTCGCCACGGCGAGAGATTCTACAACGCTTTTCATGGCGTTGTAGAAATTCTCCGCCGCGGCGAAAAGTAAACATCGCCGCGGAGAGAAACTTACCGAGAGCATGCATTTTTGAAAACATAAGCTCGCCGCGGCGGCATAGTTTTCTCGCTGCGGCGACAACATGTCGCCGCGGCGCAAATACAACATAGCCGCGGCGAGAAACTTACCGAGAGCCTTCATATTTGAGAACATATCCTCGCCGCGGCGACATAATTTTCTCGCCGTGGCAAGTTTCTCTCGCCGCGGCGAAATTACATAATCGCCGCGGCGAGATGTCCTACAACGCTTATTAAGCGTTGTAGAAACATTTTGCCGCGGCGGACAACACACATAGCCGCGGCAAGAGTCTAGAAATGATAATGTAAATTTAAACACTATAGAAATGTTGTCCATAAGAGAATAACATAAAATCCAAAATGAAAATACATTGTTAACTGTTCTAAATCAAACAAAAATAGGATCTATATCCTTACGAAGTAGATGAGAAACATCGTCATCATCAAAATCATCCATCTCTTGATCAATAGGAGGTAATCCCGATGTGAACGGTGGAATGCTAGACATGTCTTCGTCTTCTTCATCATTACCATTTCTCGCTTTCATATGAACTACTAACGATAACTCTGGATTGGCTGGATCCGAAACATAAAACACTTGAATTGCTTGCGAAGCCAAAATAAATGAATCATTCTCGTAGCCAATCCGTCTAAAGTCGACAACTGTAACTCCGTCATTATCAACTTTAACATGATTATTATCTGCCCATTTGCACTTGAATAAAGAGACTCGCAACCCGCAATAATCAAGTTCCCAAATGTCTTCAATGTATCCATAATAGTTCATAAAAGTATGTTTTGGATTCTTATCTTTGGCCGACGAAACATGTAATGCTTCGGCAAACAATGTAACACCACTATTTTGAACGGGATGCTTGTTGTCTCTCTCTCTTGTGTAAAATGTAAAACCATTAACAGACCAAGCAGTGTACCTTGTAACCATTGAGGAAGGCCCGACAGATAGTTTACTCAATGTAGAAGAATGTCCTGCCTCTTTAAATAATCGTTTTCCAAGCCAGTTCTGAAACAAACGGTTGTGCTCTTCTTGTAACCATTTTTCATTTCTGCCTTTCTTTGGATTATTCACTCTCAACTCATTCAAATGAATATCCACAAATGGCATGACCTCAGAAACGTTGTGTAGCACATGGAGACCGGCTTGCTGCCATTCTTTTCGGTTGACACTCGAATATGTACCTATAAATAAAAACATACTTAAACAAGAACGCATCATAATTTAAAGTAACAAAT
This sequence comes from Urtica dioica subsp. dioica, assembly GCF_054948205.1. NCBI lineage: Eukaryota > Viridiplantae > Streptophyta > Magnoliopsida > Rosales > Urticaceae > Urtica > Urtica dioica. Next base: position 7,328,467 of record NC_142762.1, read on the forward strand.
AAAGTTTCAAAAACATACCTGTAGATAGAGCTTTTGAATCAAAATTGGTGTTTTTGGGTACCCCAATTTCATCTGCTTTAGCTAAATACTCAGAACAAAACTCAACCGACTCTTCTACTATGTAATTTTCAACTATGCTTCCTTCGGGCCTATTGTAGTTCTTCACGTAGCTTTTCAACACTTTCATGTAACGTTCGATTGGATACATCCACCGTAAAAATACGGGCCCGCATAATTTCACTTCACGTACCAAGTGGACGGTTAAATGAACCATGATGTCGAAAAACGAAGGTGGAAAGAACTTTTCGAGCAAGCAGAGAGTTTTCACCAATTCTGACTGCATTAAATCTAGGCGAGTAGGATCGATGACCTTCGAGCAAATTGAGTTAAAGAATACACATATCTTTGATATTGCGAATCTCACATCTTTTGGCACGATTCCTCGCAAAGCAAGAGGCAACATTTGTTGTAGCAGTACATGACAATCGTGAGTCTTCATTCCAATAAGTCTCAAATCTTTCAAAGACACGAACCTCTTATAGTTTGATGAATGACCATCGGGGACTTAAATAGAAGCAAACCAGGTACACAACTTCTTCTTCTCCTTTCGATCTAGAGTGTACTTTGCCAGTGGCAATTTTTTTTTCCACCCCCCTCTTGGGGATGCAAAATGCTTCTTATATTCATCTCTTTGAGATCCATTCGAGATTTTAATCCGTCTTTCGATTTATTTGGATCATCAAGAAGCGTATCGATAAACGATTCACACACATTTTTCTCGATGTGCATAACATCCAGACAATGCCGAATGTAGTGTGACTTCCAATAAGGAAGGTCGTAGAAAATCGATTTCTTCTTCCAAGGATTCTCTTTGAAGGATTCTTTAGTACTAGCACTCCGCTTTCTTTTCCCAAGCACTTCATTGACGTTTTTAACCATCTCATAGACATCTTCACCAGACAAAATTCTAGGAGGCGGACGTTCTTCTGTATTTCCATCAAATGCCTGTTTCAACCTTCTATATGAGTGATCTCTTGGTAAAAATCTTCTATGACCAAGAAAAACGGTCTTCTTACCATGCTTCTATCTGATGGAAGATGTGTCTTTCATGCAAATCGGACAACCAATCGAGCATTTCACAGAGTATCCTGACAAGTTTCCATAGGCAGGAAAGTCGTTAATAGTCCACATTAACATTGCCCTTAAGTTGAACGAATCTCCACGGTAAGCGTCTTTGACTTCTATCCCTTTCTCCCATAACATCTTCAAATCATCGACCAACGGTGCCAAATAAACAATGATATCATTTCATGGTTGATTCGGTCCTGAAATCAGAAGCGTTAACATCAAGAACTTTCTCTTCATACATAGCTTTGGAGGGAGATTGTAGTTCACGAGTATAACCGGCCAAACACTATATTTACTGCTCATCATGCTGAACGGGTTCATACCATCAGACGCTAGACCAAGGCGCAAATTTCGAGTATTAACACTGAAATCCGTATACTCTAAATCGAAGGATTTCCATTGTGAAGCATCAGTAGGATGTCTCAACATACCATCATCGATACGCTTTTCGGAGTGCCAAACCATGTTCTTCGCGTGTTTGACACTATTAAACATTCGACGGAAGCGCGGAATTGGAGGAATGTACCATAATGACTGAAATATATTTAAAGAAAATCAATAATTAATAATGAATATGAGCTACATGTATTTCTTAATCGAATAATGAAAATGTACGTACCTTGACTGGAACTCCTTTAACCCCATTACATGGAATTTTACCCTTCTTCCACCTTGACTCTTTGCACGTCGGACATTCATTCAGATCTTCATACTCATGTCTATATAAAACACAATCATTTGGGCACGCATGAAATTTCTCGTACTTCATGCCTAATGTGCCCAAAGTCTTCTTCGCTTCATACATACTTAAAGGAACTTTATTATCTTCCGGAAATGCTTCTTTTAGTGTTTCCAACAATAGAGTAAAACTAGTGTTTGTCCAACCGCCCGACGCCTTTAAATGAAATAATGTAACTAGAAACGACAACTTCGAAAAGCTTGTACACCCTTCATATAATGGTGTCTCCGCATCATTCATCATGGACTCAAACAATTCCGGTCGCTCAACAAAATCATCCTCCAAATCGTTCATCATTCCGCACATATCATCAATATCATCTTCAACATCATTGTTATCCTCGTTTACCGTAGAACGAAAAACCTCAGCATGGTAGTACCATCTTTGATACGAGGTCATTATTCCATATACAAATAAATGGGTCCGAACGACATCAATCGAAAAATGCCTATGATTTCCACATTGAATACAAGGACAACGCATAGATTTCACATCTACCATGTTCTCTCTAGCAAAATCACAAAACTCATCTACACCTTTACGATATATCTCGTTTAATCTATTCTCCCACATCCACTTTCTCATCTTCATAGAAAACCCTAATTATATAAAAAAAAATAACTCATTCTAATTAGTAAACTATCAAGAGAACAACATTTGGAGCAAATTAAAGAAGAACTTACTAGATTTGGATGTGTAGATGAGACTTGTAAATGAGAACGCAGTAGAATGAGTCGGAATGGTGCTGGAAATATTTTTCGAGAGGTTATGAGAGTTCTAAGTGAAAAAAAAGAGAAATGACAATATATATGCCTCGTGTTTCTCGCCGCGGCGAAAATATGACTTCGCCGCGGCGACAACTTTCTACAACGGTTAACATAACCGTTGTAGAAACAACTCACCGCGGCGGACATTACACGTCGCCACGGCGCCATCCAACCAATAAATTCCCGCCGCGGCGATGTACAAACTTTGCCGCGGCGATGTTTATTCGCCACGGTGGGAAATAGATTTCGCCGCGGCGCAAAACTTACCGAGAGGATGCTTATTGGAAATTCTGTTCTCGCCGCGGCGAGATATATTTCTCGCTGCGGCATAATTTTCTGGGTTTCTCTCGCCGCGGCGGACTGTACACGTCGCCGCGGCGAGACTTCTACAACGCTTATTATAAGCGTTGTAGAAACAACTCGCCACGGCGGGAAGTACACTTCGCCGCGGCGAGAACATTTAGGGTTAGGAGTCTCAACTCGCCGCGGCTAGGAATATTTCTCGCCGCGGCGTAACTTTTCTGGGTTTGTCTCGCCGCGGCGGACTGTACACGTCGCCGCGGCGAGACTTCTACAACGCTTATTCATAGCGTTGTAGAAACAAGTCACCGCGGCGGGAATTTTACTTCGCCGCGGCGAGACTTCTACAACGCTTATAATAAGCGTTGTAGAATCCTTTTAAAACCAAAATTTTTCATTTTTTTTAAACTTCCCGCCTATTTTTCAGACTTAAGCATTTTTTTCCCATATTTGTCATTCATATTTCATTCTCTTCTACTTCTCCATTCTTCTTCTTCTCTCCCCGCCCCTCTCTCTCTCTTCTCGCCGTCCTTCTCTCTCTTCTCGCCGTCCCTCTCTCTCCGGCCCTCACCCTCTCTTCTCGCCGCCCCTCTCTCTCCGGCCCTCACCCTCTCTTTTCCCCGCCCATCTCTCTCCGGTCCTCACTCTCACTCCTCATAGCCTCCGCCTTGACCCCGCCCAGCCTCCACCTCACCTTGACCCCGCCTCACCTCCACCTCGCCCTTGCCCCGCCTCCACCTCGCTTCTCGCTCGCCACGTCCTCGCCTCGACCGGGTATGTTATTTCCCAACTTTTTTTTTAATTTAATTTGATTTATGTTATTATTTAGTTAGAATTTGGTATTTATTTGAAGTTAGGAAGAATTTGTATTGGATTTTAGTATAATGGATTTGAATTCGTTTTATTTGAGTTTGATATTGATTTGAAGTTGTATTTGAGTTGGAATCGGATTGGATTTGAGTTAGAAATTGAGATTATGTTTTGAATTTTGTATATTAGATTCCATGTCGTCCACTACTACTACTTCTAGCGGTAGTGGTAAAAGAAAAATTAGAAGACAACTAGCGCTTAACTCCGATGAACAAGGAAAACGAAGAAACACTCTTATGGGTCGGGTTAATAAGGCTAAAACACTTGGTAAAAAAATCCCGGTACAATTTGATGATAAAGGGCAACCAATGGGTAAAGAGGGTGATGAGTTATCGAGTTACTTTGGCGTGTTAGCAAGAGACAACGTTCCACTTTCGATGCGTGATTGGAGATATAAAGACAGCGCCCAAATTAAAGAACGGATTTGGAACGAAATGCAAGAAGGATTTACGATTCCTATCGAACAAAAACACGATTGCCTTATGAGAGTCGGAGAAGCGGCAAGGTTATTTCGTCATGAGATATACAACGATCTACTCAAAGACATAATCAACGAACCAGCCGCCTTAAAGAGACCGGCTTGTATTTTGAAATTCTATACAAGTATCACCGAAGAAGATTGGATAGCATTTGTTGAGTATAGACGAACCGAAATGTTCAAACAAACATCGGAACATGGGAAATCAAATATCGGAAAAAGTGTGTACAAATCTCGAACGGGCCGAAATGGATATCGAAAGCTTGATCAAGAAAAGGTTAGATTCTTTTTTTTTCTTTTAGTTATTCCAAATGTTGCAATTATTTTTTAATTTATTATAAAATTACTTCTTACTAGCATGAAGAAACGGGAGAATGGCCTACGAAAGAGGAACTTTGGACTGACTCGCGAATGAAAGACGTAGATAACTACAAGGATGAGAAAGACAAATTGATGGGAGAAAAAATCGTAAGTTCTTTACCTTTGTTATAACAATTAACCTTGTAATTTTATTTTCAAATAATTTTATGTGTAGAAAACGTTATCACAACAAGCATCGCAAGGGACATGGTTGCCGGAATCGGGAAAGAGCGTTTTGCAAGAAGCTTTAGGAACGTCGCGAGTTTGAGGTCAATCCAAACACACGTCGCGTTTTAAGTACTTTGTTCCTCCAACGCCCAACGAAGAAGTATGAAGATGCGTCGGGAAATGAGCGAGTTAAAGTCTTTGGTGATGAAGGCCTTCGGTGGAAATGGTAGCATTAATGTCGGAGATGCTAATGTCGAGTCGCCTAGTGTCGAGCGTGTGGAAGAGAATCTCAACGCGAAGGTTGTTGATGATAAAGAGATGACAAATGTCGGAGTTGCTAATGTCGAGTCGCCTAGTGTCAATGAAGCGGTCTCTTTAGGTATGTTTAATTTTTTTTATCTATTTATTAATAAAGATAAATGTTTTTGTATTAAGTTATTGATAATATTCTTGATTCGCTTAGAACACGACGATGTTGATGATCGTCCGAAGATCGATCCTATCATTGTTGATGATCGTCCGAAGATCGATCCTATTGTTGTGGAAAAACCCAATAGTGTTCGTGCTAGTTGCTCATTGAATCCAACCACCCCGGTGACACCGACTTCGGATGAAAGCCTCGAGTGTCTTATTTTCATAGATGATGTTGTGAAAGGAGGCACGATTCATGTTGCAAATGGGCGAGCATACGTAAATGGGAGCGTCGTTCACTCTTTACCTTTGGAGGAAGGAAATGTACGTGTGACCGTTTTGGGGGTTTTGATTAAAAAAGCAAAATTTCCAATTCCCACCGAAGAAGCTAAAACCTTTGAAGATGCAATAGGAGGATTTGTCTCGTGGCCAAAGAGATTGATCGAAGTGGACACGGGAATAGAGAGTCGCGGTCCGGTTGTCAAACAACTCTCAAAGCTCGGTTTAGAGAGTGAACCTAGCATCGATGATACTAAGAAGATTCCGTACAAGGTGATTAATCCAAAGTTTCGATTGCTCGCTCAACATGCCAACAAAGTAATGTTACCGGAAAGGGATGTGATTATGGTCAATGTTAGTCCAAGTCTCGCGGCTATCCCGATTCCGGTGTCATTTGAAGATGTTTCCGACTTTTTACAATACTTGGAAATTGGCGCGGGGAGCATAACAGTCTATATGGAGTAAGTGTTTTCTTTATACGCGTTTTTAATATAAATATTCAATATTTAGTGTTTTGATCAATCAAATACTTGTTTGTCATAGCTATCTACGCTCGAGGCTAGAAAAGGCGAAGAAGAGTCGAGACTATTGTTTTATAAATCCGGGCTTAAGTTCGTACATCGAAAACAACGACGAGGACGCTTATTTGTCAAAACGAGTCAAGGACTTTGGAAACATAGTACGAAAATGCAAATTTGGTGAACTAGCTTTGATGCCGTACAATAAAGGTGCGCATTGGATGCTCGTTGTCCTCGACCCTTGGAGAGAGAGTGCTATGTTCTTCGACCCGTTAAGAAATAAAATTCCAATCGATTTAACTCGATTGATAAAAAGGTAATATTTTGATTTTTTAAACTATTTTTATTATAAATAATTGTAGAGGTTTTTTCTCTTATGATTTTCGTGTTATAGGGTTTTTGTGGATTTCAAGCTCGAGCACCAAAACGCCAATAATAACGGACAGTCAACGTACATCAAGGCTTTGAACGCTCCGAGACAAACCGGATTCACGGAATGCGGGTATTTTGTTATTTCGTATATGCGCGATATAGTCGTAGGAGGTGTAGGAAAATTAGAAAGTAAGAAAAACTATACAAAAGAGGATTTAGAGAGAGTTAGGGAAGAATGGGTAACTTATGTACAAACATTTATTAATTGTGATGATTAGTTAGTTTTTATATTCAATTTTGGATTGGTTTTAGATGTAAATATTTCTTTTGAATGTTTTGAAGATGTATATATTATTTTTTGGATTGAAGGTTATTTTCAGGTGCCATATTTTTTAAACCGGGTTTAGTACGTGTAAAAAATGATTTCAGGTTTAAAATAAAGTCTTCGCCGCGGCGACTTAGAAATTTTGCCGCGGCGTATAACGTTCGCCGCGGCGAAAAATAAGAGTCGCCGCGGCAAAAAAGATACCGAGAACACATTATTTATGCATCAAAAACTCGCCGCATCGATGTTTTAGTTTCGCCGCGGGGAAACTAAAACGTCGCCGCGGCGGGTTTTTGAAAAAATATTCAGAAAACTTCTACAACGGATAAACATCCGTTGTAGAATGTTTTCGCCGCGGCTATAATTATACTTCGCCGCGGCGTTGAAGAGAGTATTCTACAACGGATTTTTATCCGTTGTAGAATCCTAGTTTTGTAGTAGTGACAATGTATTGACGAGGAGCTAACAAGTCACATTGTTTCATCCAAAAGAGTCAAGCCTCAATTTGGACACTGGCCAGTTCATTTATTCACACTCCAAAGAACAAAGCATGAGCTGATATACATTAGATTTCAGCAATCTTGTATATGAATTCCGTATCTATGAGAACTTCACAAAGTTACTCATGACATTCTCACAACTTAGTACTTCACCAATAGGCCTTGTTTGGAATCACATAGTGAGTCCGAACTCTGACTTTCTCAAATGAGAATACTAAGGTGTGAAATGACATGTCTCATTTCAGGATTAAGGTAAGCACGATGCAACTCATACGTAGTGACTTCGAGACATAAGAGGTTAAATGGTTTGTTCTTATCTTGTCTCTAGAAGTGCACTGGTCAATTCAGTACCTTCGGAAGATACCTAGAAGAACTATAGAGTCTCCAACTCTCAATGCCTCATAACCAGACATCATAGATTCTTCTAACAATCATACTGGGGTCAATAGTCCTTTGACCCTTAGATTGCGAATATATCGTTTTAAGCAAACTACGAAGAGTTTATTCATGCAAATCTACATTTGTCTCTTCGTAAGTTGTTTAGTTTGTTTATGGACTAAAGACTAAGGTTTTATCATAAAGCATCAAACAAGGAAGATTGAATGAACGTTTCAACTTTTTATTAATGAATAAGCAATTACAAGCAAGAGTCTTCATGAGACTTTATTACATCAAATGTAGAATATAAAGATTACAACTCTTCTTGTGGGCACCATTGACAATAGTGTCATGGGGATTAATCCTGCGGGGGTTATTCCCAGCATTTGCGGGCCTCACCCAAGTATGGGAGAGTGGTTTTTTCTCAGCCGTGCGTTGCCTCTCGTAGGAAGCGAATTCTTCTTCGGCCTTTGCGTAATTCCCGGTTTTGTGAATTGCATCCTCTAGTGTGAGGGGGCAGTTAACAGTCATCTCTAATTTTAGCTGTGAGTCGTGCCTTAACCCGTTCCTTAGCGAGGTTATGGCAGATTCGTGGCATACGTTTGAGATTTTCGAGAGTACGTCCTTGTAACGGATCATGAAATCCTTCAAGGATTCGTTCTCTCTCTGCTGGATCCCCCACAAGTCTGTTATGGTCAGATCGTCCTCCACGAACATCGAATAGTGTTTCAGGAATGCAGCCGATAGCTTATCGAAACCATCAATGGTGTTCGGTTCGAGTTTGGAGAACCACTCTAAAGCGGGTCCGGATAAGCTTTCAGCGAATAGTTGGCAGTATCCTGCCTCCAATTCTCTCTCAGTGAGCATAACCCGTCCCATTGCGACTGTGAAGGACAATATGAAAGCTTTCGGACTTGAAGTGCCACTATATCGTGGAAGGCGAACCTTTCCGGTATCTCCCAGTTGCACTTCAGTGATATTTCTGGCGAAATGAGTTCACCTTGTTTCTTCAATGAGACGATCTATCTCGGTAGCCGAGCTGGTCGCATAATGAAATTCTGAACGAACAGCTCTCATCTCGGCCGTTATAGATTCCTTGAACCTTTCCAGTTCGGACATACTGGGTTCGCCACCACGAAAGAGGCGAGGTCCCCTTTGTGTCGGACTGACCGTGGTTGCATTTACCGGGCCACGACATGTCTGATTCATCCCGCCAAATCGCTGGGGGTGAATGTTTGATAGGTCGTTGGAGGGCGAGGTCCCGAATTAGTCAGGAAAGACCCGGACGGCGCTCCCCCGACCGGAGGCGGAGGGAGTCCGGAAGGATCGATCGTGACTTCTGTCGCGACTTCGCCAGCAGCCCCCCCAGGCTGAGAGCTTGCGATGGGAGACTGGTCCGTTAATCGGGCGATCTGTATCCCGGAGAAATCCGAACGGACTCCGGGAGGGATAGCTCGACTTGTTTGCGCAACCAAGGTTGCTTGGCGAGCCGAATCAGAGGCGGTCATATCTCCGGATCCCACTTGAGGATCCGGGGTGTTTTGAGGAGTCGAAAGAATATTCAACCGGTCATTAAGAGCACGGTTGGTCTCGGCTTGCTCGTCTATTTTTTTGGTCAGCATGTCCAGGATTGCCCTGATCCCCGGAGGGATCTCCTCTCCAGATTCGTAATGAGTCGGAGTGGAAGACATGGTAATGGATTGCTTTTACCAATTACTTCTTTCGAGGTTGGTCTTTCAAAGAATTTTCCCACAGACGGCGCCAAATTATTGATGTCGATTTTTACAACGATCAACAATAAAAAATAAATAAAAGAATTTCTAAGATGTTATATTTTAGTGGGTTTTGAAGGACGTCGTATAAGAAGCAATAATAAGGCAGAAATTATAATAATATAGGAATATTAATGTAAATCAATTAATTTCGAAATGAGTTACAAAAGGGGCGAAGTGACGAGCTCAATAAGGCGAGCAAAAGATCTTAAATATAAGAATACAAAATGGAATTAATTGGGAACTGAGATGTCGAGCTTGCATGTGCGAAAATTGTCGTCTCCTCTTCTATTTATAGGCGAGATGGAACCTTCTGGCCGAAGACACGTGTTCTTCGATCCACATTCCTCGCCAAAATTGAAGTCATCCGAGATCCGGTCTTCGCGTCGTGGTCTGCTCTTTGAATGACCGATCCTTCTGATCGGGAAGACGTGGTCGAGCTGGAGTTCTTCATCGGGCCGGGAAGTGTTGCTGGACTTGGGCCTACCTGCCGAGAGCGAACTAGGCCCATAATTGATTTTGTGGGCCGGTCTACAAATGGATTATGGGCTTTTTGTCGGGCCTAAACCCATTTGAAATAATATCTAAATATTTGAATTTTTTATAACCCCACAGGTCTCGCCTTCAATAAGGAGTTTCCTCTTATATAGAATATCACATATTCATGAGCCAATTTCCCATTTTCTTTCATGAGGCACACGGCCAAGAGGATCCAAGCACATCCTTGGATTTCTTTCCTCTTTTATTTGCTTCTCCCTTGACCCATTTGGCCGCCCCCTATGCTTTCCTCTTTGGAGGAAATTTGTTTCCTCTTTTACTTTTGGCAAGTATCTTGATACATTTATGCACAAAATATTCTCTCTTTCTCTTCGGTAGTAGGCACCCATTTCAACTCTAGAAGGGGCTTCTAGAAGCCCCTTCATTTGTTGATGACAACATGAAAAAGGCCCATTAAGAATTTTCAATAAAATTCTTATGAAATGAAATTAATCCACAAGGCCCAATAAGACTAATATTGGCCGAGTGGTACATGTCACTAAATGACCTTGTCAAAAAAATTTATTGACATTCATTTCATCCTATGTCTCAAAAGACAAAAATACCGTTTTGACAATTTTCGAAAAACTTGTCTCGTTTTTGTTTTGACTTAGCTTCTAGTTTAACTATTCCTACTCAATGTGATTCATGATATTGACCTCATGGATCAAAATGAACAAAGCTTGAGCTAAATACTTGGACTCAAAAGTTCACAAACCTTTTCCAAGTTTAGCTTAATGTCAACTGACTCCACTAAAGAGTTGACACTGAAAATCTCTTGGTTCAAATGAATTTATTTTCTACTCAAGAATTCAACCTAATTGTAATGAGTGGATCCACACAATATTATCAGTGTTTACCCTTCATGAATATCATCAGCTAGTCGTGATTTACAAAATTACCATTTTTTCCTTCTAGCTGTTATTTCCTCAACTCCTTTGTAGACTCAATTTGGACACTGGCCAGTTCATTTATTCACATTCCAAGGACCAAAGCATGAGGTGATATACATTGTATTTCACCAATCTTGTACATGAATTCCATATCTATGAGAACTTCACAAAGTTACTCATGACATTCTCACAACTTAGTGAGTCCAAACTCTGACTTTCTCAAATGAGAATACGTAAGGTGTGAGTTTCTCAAATGAGAATACGATGCAATTCATATGTAGTGACTTCGAGACATAAGAGGTTAAATGGTTTGTTCTTATCTTGTCTCTAGAAGTACACTGGTCAATTCAGTACCTTCGGAAGATACATAGAAGAACTATAGAGTCTCCAACTCTCAATGCCCCATAACCAGACATCATAGATTCTCCTAACAATCATACTGAGGTCAATAGTCCTTTGACCCTAAGATTGCGAATATATCGTTTTAAGCAAACTACGATGAGTTTGTTCATGCAAATCTACATTTGTCTCTTCGTAAGTTGTTTAGTTTATTCATGGACTAAAGACTAATGTTTTATCATAAAGCTTCAAACAGACAAGGAGGAATGAATGAACGTTTCAACTTTTTATTAATGAATAAGAAATTACAAGCAATATTCTTCATGAGACTTTATTACATCAAATGTACAATGTAAAGACTACAACTCTTCTTGTGGGCACCATTGATAACACAATTTCCCATAACCAGATATCATAGATTCTCCTAACAATCGTATTGAGATCAATAGTCCTTTTGATCCTTAGGTTGCGAATGTATTGTTTTAAGCAAACCATGAAGAGTTTATTCATGCAAATCTACATTTGTCTCTACACGTGCTGTTAGGTTTCTTTATGGACTAAAGACTAAGGTTTTATCATAAGGTTTCAGACAAGGAAGAATGAATGAAAGTTATAAATTTTATTAATAAGTAAGCAATTACAAGAAAGAGTCTTCGTGAGACTTTATTACATAAAATGTACAAAAGTAAAGACTACGACTCTTTTCGTGGGCACCATTGACAACAAACTCCCACTTGACTCAAAGAAGATGTGTGTAGTCCTTCATGCCTAATTCCTCCCGATGCTGGTCGAAGAACTTGTTCGCTAGGGCCTTGGTGAAAGGATCTGCTAGGTTGTCCACCGTTAAGATCTTCTTCACCTCCACGTCTCCGCGATGCACGATCTTTCGAATCAAATGGTATTTCCTCTCAATATGTTTAGAGCGCTTTGGATGCTTCACAAGCAGCCACATATTCTGCTTCCATTGTGGAGTCAGCAATGCAAGATTGTTAATACTCCTCCGCACAACAGCTCCACCATTAAGGATGAACACAGATCCCGAAGTGGATTTCCTTGATTCCTTATCCGCTTGAAAATCCGAGTCAGTATATCATGTAATAGTCAGGTCAGTACCTAAGTATGTAAGCATCAAGTTCCTAGTTCTTTGAAGATACTTAAGAACATGTCTAACAACAATCCAGTGCTCTGGTCCAGGGCTGGATTGGAAACGGTTAACTTCGCCAACTGCGAAGCAGATATCAGGTCTAGTGCAAAGCATAGCATACATGAGGCTTCCTACGGCTGAGGCGTAAGGAATTTTCCTCATGTCTTCAATCTCTTGTGCAGTCATGGGAGAATGGTCCTTAGAGATTGAGACTCCATGCCTAAAGGGTGTTTAACCCTTCTTGGACTCTTGCATCGAGAAGCGATCCATCACCTTATCAATATAAGATGCTTGAGAGAGCGACAATGTTTGGTTTTTCCGATCTCGAAAGATTTGGATCCCCAGAATGTACGTGGCTTCTCCTAGATCCTTCATATCGAATTGGTTTTCTAGCCAGACCTTAACCTCAAATAATTTACCCACATCATTACCTTTGAGTAATATATCATCAATATATAGTACCGATAACACAACTTTGCCTTTGTGTATTAACTTGTAAACACACGGCTCATCTATTGACTGATCAAAGCCGAAGCTCTTCACAGTTTCATCGAATCTAATATTGCATGACCTAGATGCTTGCATTAATCCATAAATGGACTCAAGCAACTCACAAACATTGGTCTCGTGACCTTCTTCCACGAAACCGTCTAATTGAGCTATATAAATGCGCTCGTCAAGATTTTCATTCAGGAAGGCAGTCTTCACATCCATTAGCCAGATCTCATAGTCGAGAGCTGCAGTTATGGATAGAAGTATGCGGATGGATTTATGCATCGTGACTGGTGAGAAGGTTTCTTCATAGTCAATCCCTTCTTGTTGGGTATAACCTTAGGTAGAAGTCATGCTTTGAACGTCTCGACGTTCCCATCCGGACCCCCTTTTCGTCTTGTATATGCACTCACACCCTACGGGTTTAATCCATTCAGAAAAGTCTACAAGTTTCCAGACTTTGTTGACATACATCAAGTGGATTTCAACTTTCATGGCGTCATGCCAAAGGTTTGACTCAGAACAAGCCATCGCTTGGCTATAGGAAACAGGGTCATCCATGTCAGAGACAGCTACGAGTGTGGCTCCATAAGACATGTACCTTTCAGGCTTTTGAGTAGCCTTCCCACTACATCGAAGTACTACTTGACGAGATTTTGATGAGTTAGGTTGTGTTTCAGTTGGGGTATGAATAGTTCTTTCAGATGAGGTAGAAACTTCCTTACCCAACTTTTCTTCAAGAACAATTTTGCTTCTAGGTTTTACATCTTTCATAAAGTCATCCTCAAGGAAACCAGCATTCATACTAACGAAAGTCTTATCGTCCTCGGGACTATAGAATGTGAAACCTTTGGCTTCCTTTGGAAATCCGACGAACAGACACAATTCCTACCTACTAGCCAACTTGCTAGTCTTTTGCCTCAGCACGTGTGCAGGGCAACCCCTAATTTTGATGCGGCCAAGATTTACTTTACGGCCAGTCCATCGTTCATAAGGAGTACCAGGAACCATTTTAAGCAAAACTTGGTTCAGAATGTAAGCAGCTATTTTGAGGGCATATCCCCAAAAGGAAAGAGGGAGTGATGAGTAACACATCATTGATCTAACCATCTCCATAAGAGTTCGATTTCTTCTCTCTGACCCTTTTTTTTATGTGTGCCAGGTGCGGTAAGCTGAGAAGCGATACCTTCTTCTTTAAGAAATTCATCGAACTCCCCATACATATACTCACCTCCTCGATCAGATCAAAGGGTTTTGATTACTTTGCCAGTTTTCTTTTCCACTAAAGCCCTAAAGACCTTAAATAAGTTAAAGGTCTCAGATTTGTGTTTCAGTAAATAGAAAAAACCATATCTTGAGTAATCATCAGTGAAGGTAATGAAGTATTCGTATCCTCCACATGCCTGTTGACTGAGCGGACCACATACATCAGAATGTACTAGTTCCAGCAACTCAGTGGCTCTTCGACCCTTATCGGAGAAAGGTCGCTTAGTCGTTTTTCCTTCTATGCAAGATTCACAAGTAGGTAGTGAACCTATTGCAGAGGCTTGGAGGGAACCGCCCCTCACAAGTCTCTTAATCCTGTCTAGACTATTATGACCAAGTCTTAAGTACAGGAGATATGTTGATTTTATTAGATTGGAGGACTCAGATAGTTTGATCCTCTTTGGCTCCCTAACTAGATCATTATCTATTTCGGTGTCTAAAAGAGAAGGTTGAGTGGGATAAATGTAAAAAAGACCATTCTTCATACATGCATCAGTGACAAAAGAATTTGAAAAAGAAATACGAATTCCATTCTTTATAAACTTTACACAATAATCTTGCTCGAAAAGTTGAGCAATAGATATTAGGTTTTTCCCTAAGGAAGGAACATAACAAAAATTATTCAAATTTAAAGTGCGATCTTCAAAAGACAGCGTCACAGATCCCACAGCCTTCGCAGACACTATGCTCCCATCACCTCACTTTCAGCAGAAGTCGCCTTCCTCTAATCTTTTGCTTTTCCTAAAATCAGTCAAGGAGCATCAAATATGATTAGTTGCAGCGGAGTCAATAATCTAGGAGTACAATACCTTTTTCCTTGGTTTTTAGGTAGGGAGGACAGTTCCTACGCTAGTGACCAGGTTCATTGCAGTGGTGGCACTTGTCCTTAGACTTATCCACCTTCGAAACCTTTGGCGTCTTCTTATTCTTTTGAACCTTAGGTTGGTTCTTCTTCTCAGCCTTGCGAGGTCTCTTCTTAGATCCAGAGGTGGAGGCAGTAGCAAGCATGTACCTTGCCGTGAGTCCTCTTTTTCTTACTGAGTCCCTCAGCGGTGTGACGCTCCTTCATAAGCTCGGTAACAATGTACTCTAGCTTGTTCATGGAGTAGTTCAGCTTGAAGGTATCAAAAGACTCGGGGAGAGTTTCCAAGATCATGTCAATTTTAGTCTCCCCATCAATCTCATATCCAAGAATCTCTATTTCGTTTAGATAACTAATGATCAACAGCATATGATCTCTAACGGGAGTTCCAGCCTTCATACGACAACTAATAAACTGTCTGACCGCTTGTTGCCTAGCTTGACATCCTTGCCCTCCAAACATCTCATGGATATTGTAGAGCATATCGGCGGCAGTCTCGATGCCACGATGTTGTTGTTGCAACACATTGTTCATTGATGATAAAATATAGCACCTCGCAATCTCATCGGATCGGAGCCAGGCGGCCAGGGCATCTTTTTCCTCTTGTGTCGAATCATCATTCGTTTCAGGACAAGGGGTGGTGAGAACCCATTTGTGCTTGTCGACAGTAAGGACTATGTCGAGGTTACGTTTCCAGTCGACGTAATTTTCGCCTTCGAGTTAATTCAAGGAAAGAATGGTTGAGAGAGGGTTGAGAGACATATTGCCCATAAGAGTTGAAACAAGTTTATGATTAGTCTTTGGTTTAGTATTTAAGTTTTTCACATTTCATAAAATCCAAAGGTGTTATAAACCAAATGATAATTTACTCCCTCAAGAGAAGGCCGTAAAAAATCTCCATTTATAAGTAAATGACACATCATTAATGCTTAGCCAAGATGTCAATTCACCAATTTTGACTAGCCACCTTTTAAATTGGTTTGATCACTGACATCCTTTCGCAGAGCCTCAAGGGAGGATTACTAGGGATTGAGCCTAATTGTGCAACCAACCACTTAGTCCAAAAGGTCAACTTTGAAAAACAATCCCCCAAGAGGAGGCCTTGTCTCCCAATGAAGAGAGGGCCACAAGAGTGGCTC
Source organism: Urtica dioica subsp. dioica (assembly GCF_054948205.1). Classification (NCBI taxonomy): domain Eukaryota; kingdom Viridiplantae; phylum Streptophyta; class Magnoliopsida; order Rosales; family Urticaceae; genus Urtica; species Urtica dioica. The sequence continues at coordinate 7,344,504 of NC_142762.1, forward strand.
ATAGTCTCACGTTAATTGCTTCTTTCATTAGTATTGGGGATCGTGGGTTACAAATAACAAGTATAACCTCTCACTTATTTTTTGGAGTTGGCACATCGTCTTTATAAGTTCGGAAAAAAATTTCCTAGTTATAGAGCGATAGAGTGGACTACTAGAAATCCTAGATCTTCATGTTCAAGGAAGAGCAGTGTTAGTGCATAAAGGCACAAGGTACATACTCGGACATTTTCCTATTTTCTATTCGGAAAAGTGCATGACGGAAGTGTGACCTTCAACTCACTCGAACACTTGAAAGTTTGATATTACACATCTTTTATTTTTCGGCTCGTCTACGAGGAGATCTCCAACTCAAATTTTCAAGAGCATATAGATTTTGAACTTATTTGATATAAATATAGTTTTGAAAACATTTTGAAAACTTATTTGATTTTGACCACGTCCGTGACCTCAGGGGAAATGTTCGTAATCCTATGCCAACACAAGATGAAGCTCAACCCCAACAAGTACGCCTTCGGGGTAGAGTCCAAAAAATTCCTGGGTTACATGGTGAATCGGCGCGGGATAAATGTTGTTAGCCCGTCGACGACTGACAGGGGCAAAGAAGTCAATACACATCGCGGTTTGAAGAACCACGTGGAAGCGAGGTGTTATTGGCCACTCCCGGCTGGCCAAGGACCGTCACAATACCTTCTGGCCAGCCATGGCCCGTCCGGCCTCCGGCCTTCTCTCGGCTGGCCAGTGCCCGGTCGGCCTTCTCTCGGCCGGCAAATGCCCGTCTGGCCGTCTCCCGACCAAGCCGATGCCCGCCCGGTCGTGCTCGGCCGATGACCGGCCCAAGGGCCAGCCTCGTCCATTGGCCGACCCTAGGGCATGCTTGGCCAATGACCGACCTAAGGGCCAGCCTCGACCATTGGCCGGCCCTTGGGCATGCTCGGCCAATGGCCGGCCCAAGGGCCAACCTCGGCCATTGACCGATCCGAGGACATGCTCAGCCAATGGCCGGCCCAAGGGCCAGCCTCGGCCATTGGTCCACCCAACAGTCTTCCCCGACCATTGGCAGGCCCAAATCCCACTCGGCCAAGGGGTTCCCCAAACACCCCTTGGTCACCTATAAATACAGAGATTCGACCTCTCCCAAGGAGTCCTGAAACGCTGTCGAACCTCCGGGTCACTCGTTTCACTCATCTTTGGCCTCTCACCCTTTGAAACATTTGTACTCCACCTCAATCCCACTAAGGTTGGGCGCCGAAGAGGTAAACAGAGGCACCCCCTATGTTTCCCCTTCTTAGTTCACGGTTCTCTTACCTTTCTCAGGTGTGCCGGTGAACTCAAGGACCATTGAAAACTAAGGGAACACTCGAGACATCTAGTCCAACACGCTCAAGCCCAAACGCGACTACTCGGTCCGGCCTTAGGTCGAACTGTTTGAGGCTTCTAAATAGTTGTTTAAAAATGAGCAACAACAATCAAAGCCAATCTCGAGAAGATAAGGGCGATCTTAGAGATGAGCACCACAAAAAGTTAAAAAGTGCAGAGTTTGATGGGCAGGATTGCCGCCATATCTCACGACCCGCGAGCTCCCGTTGGCTCACGAACTACGACGGCGGTCAAGTCACATATCATATAATCACAACATCATAGACAATATCAAACAGATACATAAATAAATAAACATAATAACCGTAAATACTTATATTATACATAATTTAAGTACGATAATACATAAGTATCAAAAGTGGTTATATGAAAAACCCAGGGAAATTTTTTCTTTTTTCTCAATTCCAACCTCGAGTCTCACAGCGACTCTTTTATATAGATACAAGCTCCTGGGTTTACATATATTTACAGGAGATAGTTTAGGATCGTAGATTACGGAAGGGGTTCAACAAGATATAGACACTACTATAGAATTGGTTGATCCCGGGTGAGTTACCATTAGCCCATAGATCAAGAGATACACGTCCGCTCTCATCTTCAGCTTCCTTATTTACATCGCCACCTTGCCCTTCTCTAGATTACCAAGGGTCATAAAACTATGAGTCAATTGACTCACTAAGTGGGAGTCTAACTTAGAAAGAAAATCGACTTATGCCATATGATATCATGTGACGTGCAAACAGGCGCATAAGAATGTTGGATGCAAATCTAACTAGTTCTAGAGTATGACTAATGCGCGCATACTCTAACTAGTACTTGTTGTCCGCAAGGCTACACACTTCCCCTGCTATAACCTTCGGAACGACAAGAGACTGGCCGTAGACTTCGAGCAGCAGTCGTCCGGTGGCCTAAAAGTTTTAACCTTTGTCTAGGATCCACAAGTAGTACCGTCTACATCGTGACGTCGGCGCGGCCGAGCTTTTCCAGCAATGAGCTCTCAATCACGATTACCATCCAACTATGACACGGGGCACTCAGTGGGCCTCCGCTTAAGTCTCCAGTCGGCAATGGGCTCACGTTTCGTGAAGCAGTCCCAATGCATACAGGGCACTTGGTGAGTCTCCATCAGGGTCTGCAACCGACAATGAGCACGTGTTTCAAGATGTAACCTCATTGGGTACGTGGCATTCATTGGGCCTCCGTTTGAGCACTCAGCGCCATCCAGACCGATATGTTCCTCAATACAAGTCAATGACTTGTAGGTACCACCGACAACAGTTCTTTATGGTTTGGGTACTCTGCAACACTCAGAGTACACACCTATGCTACTTACAGGAGAGCGACTCGGGATAAATCCTGAAATAAATATCATTTCCTTTTTATGCTCGTTAATGTTTTAAGTTGAAGACTCGGGACGAGACTCCCGGTACTTCTACCCTCGATTCGAATTCGAGAGTTAATCACTGCTCTCCTGTTTCCCCCGTTCTAACGGATGAAACACAGAACTTAAAAGATGATTATTAAATTACGCATTTCAATTAAATAAAGAAAATATTGTTGATATTTTCTTTTTATTAAACAACTTAGCATACTATACATGTATATATAAACGTACGATTTATTTTGCGGATAAACATGAATATACCAAATAAAACCAAGCCACGTATTTTTTTAGAGAGGGGAAGGGAAGTGAAGGTCTGTAATTTAGTATGTGTGAATATATAATGAGAGTGTTGACCCGCGCGTTAGGAGAGAGTTGGACTGGTAGCTTTATAAGTGACAAGATAATAAACACTAATATCTGAAAAGATACAATAGTTTGCGACATATTATCTCATCACATTTATAATGATTGACACATGAAGAGACCCATCTTTTTCTTCTTAATTATCTTCCTTCAATATGATTGTAAATAAGGGTTTTTATGGATATGAGACTCGCACGTCATGATGTATACAATTACTCTGTACTTGTCTCTTTATACCAAGAAAAAAAATTCCGTTTTTGTTACCGTTTCGAGCTTCCAGATTTACGGAAAATCGTCATACCGATGGAAAACCGAACGGCAAAATTGTGGAAAAGCGCAAGTGAAATGCCGTTTTCAAATGCCGTTTTCGATGAAAAACCGACGTGCCGATGGAAAACCGAACGAAAATAATGTGGCGAAACAAAGACATAAATATATATATATATATATTTTTTAAATATAGTACAAATTTAAAACACTTCAAATCATACATATATAGCATAAATGTTCCATTTGTTCATCAAATAAATATGTTTTACAAACATGTAGTTATAATATAAAAAAAATGTATCAATAGAATCTCGATGGACGTCCCGGTTGGATAAAACTCGGTTGGTTTTCTTGAAGCTCGCAATATTGAGACCAAGTGAAATTCCCCTGGTACGATTGTAGAAAGTTTTGAACATGTCTATAGTAGTCGGCTTGATCGTACCCCACAGCTTCACTTATCAGTCGGCATCCAGGTGCACATGCTATGACGTGCTCGGCACCGAACGGTTCTACGCGTACACCGTACATACGACGTCCACGTCCTTGTGAATTCACCTGTGTCTGTGGCACTCCTATCGGATTAGGATAATGGTAAGAAGGACAAGTATACGAACCGTCATTCTGTGTGTCTGACGTGGTGAATGACATTGTGTCAAACTGAGATATCAAGTGATCGACGCCGTATTCACTTCCAGATGACATGTAAGCTCCATATCCTTGTTGGAAGTCACCGCCGTAAACACTACCAGAAGACATGTAATGCGTGGGCGCTCTCTGTGTTCCTCCACCGTAATACGATCCAAACTCAAAGTCAAAGTACTCTCCGGGTCTGTTAAACATGTAATATATTACTTTCCATATTCATCATACGTACATTGTTTGTGAACTCCGACATGAATAAATGCGAATACACTAACCTGTCAGATCTTTGACGTCGTGACCCATGATCAGAATCTTGCGTGGCTTGATAACCTCGCTCCATAGTCCACCGATTATAATGTTGGCTACTACCACCACTGCCACCACCAACGTCTTGACTAGCTGGATAACCGTCAAAGTCACCACCGTCTCCACCATCATCACCGTCATTACGACCACGTCCATCATCTGATGATCCATGTGAACTGTGACCGACGTCTTCGCTCAAGACGGTGTCGACATCAACACCTTTCGCCCGGGCCTATGAGGCGACGTGTGGGTCAGGGTTCCGATCTTCATCGTCGAGGTGAACTGGGCGGATCCATTGTAGGAGTCTATCATCGTCGACGTTGTCGCCCATTACCTTCATTGATCTTTGGATCATATCTAACGGATCCTTCCTGTCAATGGCGTCACTTTGGATATCTCATAATTACAACTTCATGTTGTAGCTACAAAAGACGAGTTCCTCATGTGTCTTATACGCCAGTCGGTTTCAATGCTTAGTGTGGACAAGAGCAAACGTGCTCCAATTTCGCTCGCATGCCGATGATGATGCGGTCTGAGAAACGATTCTCATCGCCAACTTTCGCAACGTGGGGGTTTGAATTCCAAACATCGCCCATCATTCTCCTAAGAAAATGAAGAAACTCTGTAAATATGACACTACGATATAAACATCGGGAATAAGAAATAATTCTTACCGGAAGCCATCTTTGTCCTTCCCGCTACTGCGGATTTATTACAAAACATGCCTTTCGCGTCCTAGAATTTTAGAAGTTCGTTCCGATGTTGTCGCAGTCATCGATCGGGAATAGCCGCTCAAACACTTGTGTAACCGCCGTAAGATGCTCGGGTGCCTTGACGATCTCCAGATTGTATTGAAATTTTGGATTTAGGTAGTGAGCTACAAGATAAATAATCATAGATATAAATTAAAAATTATACAACGACGTTCACAAAGAATAAGTGAAATGAGTAATACCTGCTTGGTGCAACAGATGGTCAAGTTGTCTATTCCATCTCTCAACCGCAATGTCAACCACCCATTGTTTGTTTGGAATGCTTTCCAACTTCTTTTTCATTAAATCGAAGACGTCGTACAGCGAGCCCTGTTGGAATCGATCTAGGGTTTAAGAAAATAATTAACGCTTCAGGAAGCGGCGGAATTTTAAAAATTTTCTTTTACAAGTGAAAACGGTTTTTACTAACCTAGACAAGTGCAAGTACATGTAATTAAAAAACTAATATGAGCTAAGAAGTTTACTAACCTTTCTTGAAGCTTGATCTTTGAGAAGCTCTTAGAAAGTTGCAACGCTCGTCTCCCCTCACAGCACATCCCTTTTTCTTTCCTCGGCACCTCGAGCAACCACGAAAGTTTCTATCACTAAATCACTCGAGAGAAAAGGAATTAGTGAGTGGGCACTTTTAAACACTACGACTTAAGAACGAGTCTTGAAGTCGCAGAGCTAAACTCTAGGTCAAATGAGGACCTAGGTGCCAAAACAAAATCGAAAATAACTAGAGAGAGAGAGAGAGGATTTCGGCCAAGTTCTAGAGAGAGAGTCTCTCAATCTCTTAAACTTGGGATGAATGAAAAGTGAGGAATGGGGCTCCTATTTATAGGAGAGGTTTTACCTTCAATAAGGTAGTTTCCTCTTCTATAGAATATCACATATTCATGGGCAAAAATCCCTTATTTCCCATTCCATATTGGGCGACCAAGGCAGCCTCCTAGAGGCTTGGATTTGTTTCCTTTTTTGTTCCTTGCCTTGCCTTTTTCTCACTTGGCCGATTCCCCTATGCATCCCATATGCAAATTTGTTTCCTCTTTTTCTTTTGGCAAGTATCTTGATACATTTATGCACAAAATAATCTCTCTTTCCTCTTGGGTGGTGGGCGCCTATTCTAATACTAGAAAGGCCTTCTAGAAGCTTTTCCACTTGTTCATGACGACATGAAAAAGGCCCATTAAGAATTTTCAATAAAATTCTTATGAAATGAAATTTATCCACAAGGCCCAATGATCAAGTCATGGCCGAGTGACATTAAGTCATCAAATGAACTTGTCAAAAAATTTATTGACATTCATTTCATCCTTTGTCTCAAAAGACAAAAATACCCTTTTGACAATTTTCGTTCTTGTTTTGACCTAGCTTCCAGTTTAACTATTCCTATCGATGTGATTCGTGACAGTGACCTCATGGACCCAAATGAACAAAGCTTGAGCTAAACACTTGGACTCAAAAGTTCACAAACCTTTTCCAAGTTTAGCTTAATGCCAACTGACTCCACTAAAGAGTTGACACTGAAAATCTCTCGGTTCAAATGAATTTATTTTCTACTCACGAATTCACCTAATTATAATGAGCGGATCCACGGAATATTATCTATGTTTACCCTTCATGAATGTTATCAGCTAGTCGGGATTTACTAAATTACCAGTTTACCCTTCTAGCTGTTATTTCCTCAACTCATTTGTCGCTTGTGAATAAGTTAGAAACAATGTATTGACGAGGAGCTAACAAGTCACATTGTTTCATCCAAAAGAGTCAGGACTCAATTTGAACACTGGCCAGTTCATTTATTCACACTCCAAGGAACAAAGCATGAGGTGACATACATTGCATTTCAGCAATCTTGTACATGAATTCCATATCTATGAGAACTTCACAAAGTTACTCATGACATTCTCACAACTTAGTACTTCACCAATAGGCCCTGTTCGGAATCACATAGTGAGTCCGAACTCTGACTTTCTCAAATGAGAATACTAAGGTGTGAAATGACATGTCTCATTTCAGGATTAAGGTAAGCATGATGCAATTCATACATAGTGACTTCGAGACATAAGAGGTTAAATGGCTTGTTCTTATCTTGTCTCTAGAAGTGCACTGGTCAATTCAGTACCTTCGGAAGATACCTAGAAGAACTATAGAGTCTCCAACTCTCAATGCCTCATAACCAGACATCATAGATTCTTCTAACAATCGTACTGAGGTCAATAGTCCTTTGACTATAAGATTGCGAATATATCGTTTTAAGCAAACTACGAAGAGTTTGTTCATGCAAATCTACATTTGTCTCTTCGTAAGTTGTTAAGTTTGTTTATGGACTAAAAGACTAAGGTTTTATCATAAAGCTTCAAACAAAGAAAGAATGAATGAATGTTTCAAGTTTATTATTAAATGAATACGCAATTACAAGCAAGAGTCTTCGTAAGACTATATGACATCAAATGTACATAAATAGACACTACTACTCTTCTTGTGGGCACCATTGACAACAAGCCCATCGTCGGAAAAACTTCTGTATCAACGAGACGCAAAGCAGAGTACATAGGCTCGAACACCTTGCACACGCTATAAATATGGAGCCAAAAGTTATTGTCCAATATTTTTGACTCCACAAAGTGCCCAGATGCAATTTGACGGAAGGAACATCGGTCCCACCAATCCGACGTGAACATCTTTTTCAACCCTGGTCAACTGCTCTTGAGACTCGTTAGGGCGAAGTAGTTCATGGCGAATCTCGTCGGACCGGGACGGATTAGCTCTCCTTGTCCTTCTTCTCGCATCTTCGAGAGGACAACCCCGTGATTGTAGATGAACTTCATGATTTCTCTACAATTCTTAACAACCTCGGCGATAGTCGCTTGTTTTCCCACATCCTCGAGCATCAAGTCTATACAATGTGTGGCGCATGGAGTCCAGTATCGACGAGAAAGTTTCATTCCGGCTTTCTTGTAAGCCGAACCATTATCAATGATCATCTGAACAACATTGTGTTCTCTGAATTCTTTCACAATGGGCGACAGAATCTTATAGATGTACAAATAGTTCTTGATCTCATCTGACGCATCAACTGACTTAAAAAAACCAGTCTTACCCGCCGAGAACACCATAACATTTATGATGCTTAAACATGTCGGTCCCGTCCATCTGTCCGACATTATGGTGCATCCATATTCCTTCCATACCTCCCGTTGCTGATCGATGTACTTCTTGACGGATGCAACCTCTACTATCAAGTATGTGTTATAAATCTCGTATGGAGTTGGAAGCGGGATACCTGGACCTGTGAAGTTTGAAATGAAAGTATAGTTGGACACCACAATACTTGTCAAATTAAAACCCGTATTTCAAAATTCAAATACACGAGTCTTACCAACTGCCACAGCGTCATTGATCATGTGTCGAAAGTGCGGCGACTTCACTTTGGCGGCTGGTATGTTCTCGTGGATGACATAGCTGCTAACGGCTTGTCCTAGACGGCCCTTCAATTTAGGATTCGTGATTTCCGGGATCGTAGGTTGTCATCCACTATCTGGTCGAAAATGAGCTGGTGGTGGTGAAATCCCGTAACCCCCACCAGGGCCTGATCTCTAAGCATCCAACTGTGTCTCTTGCAGACTTCTTTTAAGAGCTTGCATCATATCACGTTTGTATTGTTGGTCGGGATCAAGCTCTACGTGAGTCGGACCGAAGCGTCCTGCCAAGTGCTCGTCTACGGTTTCATCAAGGACGGCCTTGCTTTTCTTCTTTTGGAGAGTCGCCGATTGTAACGCTAACATCTCCTTGCGTACTTCTGAAGGAACACTTGGACATGACTTCACATTTTTCTTCGCATCGTTTCCACTTAAGTGTAACTTCATCCGTGTGATTCCCCCGTGGTAACGTGCCCACAATAATTGCATGTGAAGTGGTTCGAATTTGTTGCACCTGGGGTGCAATGCTTACGAATTCCTTCCTCGCTCAACTTCGATATACCTGCATATTGAATTCCAAATTTAAATCAAACTAATTTCAAATTTTCAATATGTCCACAAATTTCCTTCAACATATCAATAAATTCAATTCTAACTACTTCAATTTCACTTCTAACTACTTCAATTTCAATTCCTACTCTATCAATTTCATTTCTAACATACATGATAAATTAACTTCGATTCGAAGTCTAGCTATTTCAATTTCTAATTGAAAGTCTAACAATTAAAATTTCAAATTAAAATCAAACAACATCAATTCAACACAACATAATGAAAACTTATTCAGAACATAAGTTTATATAATTTAAACATTAATCACATAACCTGATTTTAGAGTTAAAACAGAAATAAAAAGTTGAAAAACTGATTTTAGAGTCACCGGAAAAAATGGTGGTTCGCCGAATGTTATCGGCCCGACCCCGATAGCGGCCGAACGGAGGCGAAGCGACGTCGGACGCGTCTCGGCAGCTCGCCCCGGCCATTGGCCGGCCCTAAGGCCAGCCTCGGCCAATGGCCGGCCCAGAGGCCAACCTCGGCCAATGGCCGACTCAAGATGCTCCCGGCCATTGGCCGGCCCTAGGGCCAGCCTCGGCCAATGGCCGGCCCAAATAGCCTCGGCCATTGGCCGGCCCAAGGGCCAGTCTCGGCCAATGGCCGACTCAATCTACTCCCGGCCATTGGCCGGCCCTAGGGCCAGCCTCGGCCAATGGCCGGCCCAAACAACCTCGGCCATTGGCCGGCCCAGAGGCCAGCCTCGGCCAATGGCCGACTCGAGATACTCCCGGCCATTGGCCGGCCCTAGGGCCAACCTCGGCCAATGGCCGGCCCAAATAGCCTCGGCCATTGGCCGGCCCAAGGGCCAGTCTCGGCCAATGGCCGACTCAAGCTACTCCCGGCCATTGGCCGGCCCTAGGGCCAGCCTCGGCCAATGGCCGGCCCAAATAGCCTCGGCCGTTGGCCGGCACAAGGGCCAGTCTCGGCCAATAGCCGGGTCAAAACAATTCTCGGCCAAGGGGTTGCCCATAACGCCCCTTGGTCGCCTATAAATAGAGAGGCCGCCCCCCTAGTCCAGGTAATCCGAATTTGAGTACTGAAACGCTGTCGAACTCGTACCTCGCTCGTTTCTCTCAAGTCTCGACCTCTAAACACTAAACCCTCTACAAACCACCTCAATCCTACTAATCTTGAGCGTCGGAGAGGTAAACAGCGGCAACCCCTCTGTTTCCCCTTTGTAGTTCACACCCTCTTTGCTTGCTTTTCAGGTGCCTGGACGAGACAGATACCATAGACAGCTAAGGGAAGACTTGGGATACCAAGTCCGACACGCTCGAGTCGAGACGACACCACTTGGTCCGGCCTCGGGTCTAACCGTCTACGACTCCTAAACCGTTGTCCGAAAAACTGCGACAACATTTTGGCGCTAGAAGGAGGGGATCTCTCAACCTTGACGACGCATTCCCTCTACCAGTCTTCTTCCTTTGTTCCCACGACTCTCGAGAGATGAGTCACATTCCCACCACCTCCGCGGGTACCCGAGCGACGAGCTCGAGGTACGGTCTTCGACGCCTCGCACATCGTCTTGAAGGGCAACCTCGCGATAGCGAGAGCTAGCCCCAAGACCCGATGATTGACCCCGAGGCCGAGCTCCGAGACGACACGGCCCGGCGGCTTGCGGAGCTCCTTGACCGCCCCGGCGTCGACGGTACGCTCATAGCCGACCTCCTCGGCTATGACATTGAAGATAGGTCCGCCCAAGACGATTCCGACCCCGAGTATGTGGGGGAGTCGAGGACCAACGAGGCAACGCCTAGCCTTGCCCCTTTGCGGCCCGAGAGGTCCAACGATGCTCTGGCCGGGCCGTCTCACCCAGCGCGGCAGCAGGCACGGTCACACTCCCGGGGACTCGCCCCCTCGGTTTCAAGAGGCGGCCGGACACGGCCCCTCGCCGAGGAGAGAGCGACTCTGGTCGATGATGGGGCCGATAGCCGAAGCGCCCGCCGGACGGTCCGACCAAGGGCGACCTCGCCTCGCCCCGCACCAAGCGTGGACCTTAGAGAGCACTTGACGGCGCAGAGAAACTCCCGAGGGGAGGATCTCCGCCAGAGGCTAAACTCTCGGAGGGACGCGCTCCCCGCTGCGACTCTCGGCCGGCCTCAGGCCAACGTCGTGGACCAAGCGTCAAACAAGCGCCAACCAGTGACTCCCGTGGCCCCGACGGTCGGCCCCGCGAACGGGCTCGACATGGTCACGATGATTCAGAGCCTCCAGAATCAAATCATCGAAATGAGAGAGTCAGGGAGGCAAAGGCCGTACGGAGGGATCGAGGAATCATACTCTCCCTTCGCCGCACAAGTCCTCGCGCAACCATGCGTGGGGAACTTCAAGTTACCGTCCATTCCCCCCTACGATGGACGTACGGACCCCCACTTCCACGTCCAACATTATGAGACGTGGATGACGATGCAAGGGCAGACGGACGCCACTCTCTGCCAAGCCTTCAGCCTAACCCTCACAGGGTCGGGGTTTGAGTGGTTCCGAAGTTTGAGGCCGGGAAGCATCCCGTCCTTCCGGGCCTTGCGAGAGGCGTTCCTCGCCCGATTCGCCACCCTTGTGGCGCAAAAGAAACCGAAGACCCACCTCCTCTCTATCCGACAAGGAAGAGACGAGACGTTGAGACAATACCTTGCTCGCTTCACCGAGGAGTCTCACAAGGTCGAAGGATTCGACGACAGGGACGCCATCACGGCAATCACTGAGGGAGTACGCACGAGTGACTTCCTCAAGTCTATTGTTGGCCAAGTCCCGCGTGACATGGCGGAGCTAATGACAAGAGCCCGCACATACATCGGAGTCGAGGACTATCTCGATGGCCGAGATGGCCGAAAGTCAGGAGGACAGGGGAGTCGCCGCCGCGACGATCGAAATAGGAGGAATAAGGGAAGCCAGGCCCCTAACGCCCGTTCCCTCCCCGGACCGAGGCCGCCACATGTCGACAGCTTCCGAAAGTTCTCGCCATTCACTCCTCTGAACACTCCGCCGGAGCAAATCCTAGCTCTGCACCGTGACAAGTTGGGGAGCCTAACCCCTCTCACGAAGGATCCCGCCAAGAGGGATCAAAGCAAGTACTGTGACTACCATCAAGATCACGGGCACCTGACATCCGAATGCTATCAACTCAAGCGTCAGATTGAGGCCCTGATTCAAGATGGGAAGCTGAAAGAATACGTCCTTAGAACTATCGGGACGGCCGCGGCGCACGGAGGTCGCCCGCGGCAAGGAAAGAAAGGTCCGGCGACGGTGACCGTCACAGACCGTGCGACAAACGAAGAACCGGAAAGCTCGCAACTTCACGTCGTGGGCGCGATCTTAGGCGGCCCGGAGTTCGGAGACTCGGCTACGCAGAGGAAGAAGTATGTGCGCGAAGTTTCCCAAGGGAAAATAGCGCACTACATCAACCATACGTACGAGGTCCCTCCTCCGGCCCCCTTCGAGTCCATGTTCTTCACCGGACAAGAAGCGGCGCGAGTACTCCACCCACACAACGACGCGATAGTCGTCTCTGCCCCGGTCGCCAACAACCTCGTCCGGAGAATCCTGATCGACAATGGGAGCTCCGCCGACATAATCTTCAAGTCGGCGCTGGACAGGATGAAGCTATCCGGGGTAAGACCGACCCCAATCTCAACCCCGCTCTTCGGCTTCTCTGGGGAAAGGGTTATGACGGAGGGAACTATCGACCTCCCGGTTACCTTCGGTACGCCGGGGGGGCTCGAGGTTACCCACATCGTGTCATTCCTAGTGGTGGATCAGCCCTCGGCTTACAACATCATCGTCGGTCGCCCGACTCTCAATCGGTTGAAGGCCATAACGTCCACGTACCACCTGATGATGAAGTTCCCGACCGAGAAGGGAATCGCCGTGATGTTGGGAGATCAATCCATGGCGAGGATGTGCTACATCCAGGGCGTGGACGGAAAAGGGAAAGGAAAGGTGGTGAGCACCGTCTTCCAACTCGGGGACAAATTCCCGTGCAAGTTAGAAGAGGGAGGCACCTTCGGGGAGCTAGACCAAAGGGACGAAGACGAGCATCGGAAGGTGGAGACACCGGACAACCTCGTTCCCGTCGTGTTGGACGACGCCAAGCCTGACCAAGTGGTCAAGATAGGCGCCCAACTCTCGTCTGAAGTCCGAACTGAGCTCGCCGCTTTCCTCTGAGAGCACAAAGATGTCTTCGCGTGGACACACGCCGACATGCCAGGAATCGACCCCGAAATCATGGTTCATCGTCTCAACGACGACAAGAGGGTGGCCGAGCGCGTTCAACCGCGACGGGCGTTCAGTGGGGAGAGGTACCAAGCCATTGGTGAAGAAGTTGACAAACTTCTCGCCGCCGACTTCATCAGGGAGGCGGAGCACCCCAAGTGGGTGTCCAATGTGGTGATGGTCAAGAAGCCAAACGGGAAGTGGCGGATCTGTATCGATTACAAAGATCTCAACAAAGCCTGCCCGAAAGATAGCTTCCCTCTCCCGAGGATCGAGCAGCTCGTGGACGCCACTGCGGGCCACGAATTGCTAAGCTTCATGGACGCCTACTCAGGCTACAACCAGATCCGCATGCACGAGCCGGATCAAATTAAAACCACCTTTGTTACGAACCGCGGACTTTACTGTTACAAGGTCATGCCCTTTGGCCTCAAAAACGCGGGAGCGACGTATCAAAGGTTGGTGAACCGCATGTTCGCCAATCAAATTGGCAAAACTATGGAGGTCTACGTGGATGACATGCTTGTCAAAAGCTTCAAAGCCCACGACCACGTTCGAGAGCTTAGGGAAATGTTCACGATCCTGCGGCGCTACAGGATGAAGCTCAACCCCAACAAGTTCGCTTTCGGGGTCTAGTCCGGAAAGTTTCTGGGCTACATGGTGAGCCGCCGCGGGATCGAGGCAAATCCTGAGAAGATTAAGGCGATCTTAGAGATGAGGTCGCCACAAAAGGTCAAAGAAGTTCAAAGCTTGACGGGAAGGATCGCCGCCCTGACGCGATTTGTTTCCAAAGCCACTGATAGGTGCCAACCGTTCTTCAAGGCACTGAAGAATATTGACGGGTTCGTGTGGACGGAGGAGTGCGAGGAAGCATTCCGCGATATGAAAGCCTACTTCACCTCCCCCCCGTTCCTCACGAAGCCAAAGAATGGCGAAACCTTGTTCCTCTACCTCGCGGTTTCCGATAGGGCCGTGAGCGCGGTCCTCATACGCGAGGAGGACAGGGTACAATGGCCGGTCTACTACGTTAGCAAGGAGCTCCTCGACGCCGAAACCCGATACCCAGAAATCGAGAGACTGTCCCTCGCCCTCGTCATGAGCGCGAGAAAGCTCCGGCCCTACTTCCAAGCGCACCCCATTGTGGTCCGCTCGGGACATCCCATCGAGAAGGCCCTTCAAAAAGGGACCTCCTCTCGAATGGCGATATGGTCCCAAGAGTTGGGCGAGTACGGGATCGAGTTCCAACCGAGAACCGCGATTAAGGGTCAGGCCCTCGCCGACTTCATCGCCGAATTCACAAGCACGCCCCCAGCCGACGAGGGCGACGAGAATAAAGAGAGCACGGAAGAGAAGAAGGACGACCACGTCGAGTCGTCGAAGAAGAGAACCAACGACCCGATAGGGCCGGTCTGGGACTTGCACGTGGATGGCGCGTCAAACGCCCGGGGGGCTGGCGCCGGCGTTGTGCTCACAAATCCCGATAGGGAAAAGCTGAGATACGCCCTGCGGTTCGAGTTCAAGGTTTCCAACAACGAGGCAGAGTACGAGGCTCTGATCGTTGGCTTGGAGCTAGCGAACAAGTTGGGCGCCCAAAACCTGCGCATCCATTGCGACTCGCAATTCATTGTGAACCAGGTTAAGGGCGACTACGCCGTGAAAGAGCCACACATGATCGCATACCTGTCCAAGGCCCAAAAGAATCTAGAAGCCCTGTCGTGGTTCGAGATCGTCCAAGTCCCTCGAGAGGCGAACATTGACGCTGACGCCCTGGCTCGCCTCGCGTCTGGGATAGACGAGGAGGGCGAGGGTAGCGTCCCAATCGAAGTGCTGACCCGACCCTACGTCTCGAGAGGCGACGTAGGAGTCGTTGACGAGACTCCGCCTCCCTCGTGGATGACTCCGCTCGTGGAATTCCTTAAGCGAGGAGTCGTTCCCGAAAACAGAGAAGAGGCCAGAAAGCTGAGAAGCTTGGCGCTGAAGTACACAATGAGGGAGGACAACTTGTTCAAGAGAGGCTACTCTATGCCCCTCCTTCGCTGCTTGACCGAAGTCGAGGCGAAGAAGGCACTCCGCGAGGTGCACGAGGGGGTGTGCGGAAACCACGCCGCTGGGCAATCGTTGGCATTGAAGCTACTGAGACTTGGATATTTTTGGCCGACCTTGAAAAAGGACTCCCACGAGTGGGCCAAAAAGTGTGACAAGTGCCAAAGATTCGCCCACATCCCGCGTCAAGCACCGGCCCCATTGTGTCCAATCATCGTGCCGCGACCTTTCGCGAAGTGGGGAATCGACCTCATCGGCGAGCTACCTACGGCCCCGAGACAATACAAGCACGCGATCATGGCTATCGATTACTTCACAAAGTGGGTAGAGGCCGAGCCGCTAGCAAAGATCACTGAGGCGAACACGACGAGCTTCATTTGGAAAAGCATCATCTGCCGCTTCGGGATCCCTGCGTCAATTGTAACCGACAACGGAAAACAATTCGACAATGCGCGCCTCCGAGAAATGTGCGAACAACTTGGCATTAGCAAGACTTTCTCCTCTCCCCGCCATCCTCAAGCCAACGGTCAGGTCGAGGCGGTGAACAAGACGATCAAGGAGAACCTGAAGAAGAAGCTGGAGGCAAGAAAGGGGGCTTGGGCCGACGAGCTCCCCATGGTCTTATGGGCATACCGCACCACCGCTCGAAACGCGACCGGCGAAACCCCCTTCGCTCTCGCGTTCGGCGTCGAGGCTGTGGTACCCGTCGAGACCAAGTTGCCAACCTTGCGCATCGAGGAGTACGACGAAGCCGCCAACGATGACGCGATCAGGCTCGAGCTAGACCACATAGACGAAAGGAGGGCGGACGCACTCACCCGGCTTGCTGCGCAAAAGAGGAAGGTCGAGAAGTACTACAACTCAAAGATCAAGCTGCGAAAGTTCTCCGACGGAAGCCTCGTTCTTCGAAGGGTGTTCCAAAACACCAAGGTGCAAGGTGCGGGAGTTCTAGGCCCCACCTGGGAAGGCCCGTACCGTGTGCGCCGAGCCATCCACAACGGCACGTATGAGCTCAAGAACAAGGAGGGACTCGTGTTCACACACCTGTGGAACGCGGAACACCTACGGCAATATTACCAGTAGACGTTCATTCGTCCATTTTTTCGCTTTTTTGTTTTCATGTAATTTTCGATTCTAGCAAAGACAATTTACAATTTCAAGTTTGGCCAACGGCCTGGGATGTAATTTTTGAACCATTTCAACAATTTAATGAATTACATTTCACTTCAAAACATTGTATCTTAGTTTCTAGCCTCCTCTACGAGCACCCAATAAACTCGGGGGGCTAAGGGGGATAAGGCGAGAGTAACAAGCTCGCTTACTAAGGGAGATAAGGCGAGAGTAACAAGCTCGCTTACTCCACTTTCCACGCGCCAAGCGGTAACAAAACACCCATAAATCGGATCCGCGCACCGGACCTCCGACTTCGTACCCTCCTCGTGCGACGCTCTCGCACGGGTTGATGCCGTATGCCGAGAGATAGCGAAACGTCGACAAGTTGGATCCGCGCACTGAACCTCCGGCCTCGCACGTCTTTTGCTGCGACCCTCTCGTGCACCGATGCACCTTGCGCACCGATAGGCGGCAAGACATCGATGGATCACGTCCGCGCACCGGATTGTCGATCTCGGCAGTCAAAACCAAAAACGTGACACGTGTACCAACGAGTACCACGCTCACTGGGAGCTGCGAACCCATCCCGATACGCACGCCGATAGGTAGCGTACTCGCCGGAGGATGAGCGCGACGGCCACCCAGCTCGCGCACGCCGATAGGCAGCGAGTCACGAATGGATGGCCAAAAGTCGCACCCGCCGGATGAAACTGGTCTAGCCAGCGTTCGCGGGAAACTTCGCCGCCAAATGCGGCAGTAAGCCGTGCCAACCGGTTACGCTAGGCATAGCAAACCAGGCTCGTAAGACACGCACTATTCAAATTGCGCAAATCGATTACACTAAGCATAGCAAGTCGAGAAAATAAGACGCACGATAAAAAGAAAAGCTTCCGTCAAAGCAAGACAATGTCACACAATCAAACCGGCGAGAAAAACAGAGAAAGTATGATGCATGCCGAACAAATGAGAATCCGAAAACAAATAATATGTAAGCGCTAAACAATTGCGCGAAAAACTAAAGAAAAGCTGGCTACTCCGAGCTGAAATCGATCTGCTCCTCATCTTCTTCGGGGCAAGAAGCGCCGAACCCGACGACGGCTTCTCCGTCCTGTTGATGGGTCGTCGATTGCGCAGCCTCGGCGGGGATTCGGGAATGCGGGTCGTCCTCCGGCAGCTCGTCATCGTAAGGAGGGAACATGGTGTTGAAGAAGGAAAACGTGGTCCCGCGAGACGCGTTCTCCTTCGCGGTCGCTTCCCGAACTCGCCGGGCCGCCTCGTAACGAGCCGCCTCCAAAGCCAAATCCCAGTCGTCCTCCAAGTCAGTCTTGAATCGCACCGCGTCTTCCTTCTCCTCGGCAAGGGTCTGCATCTCCGTCCGAAGGGTATCCCTCTCTCTCTCGACCTTAACCCGAGCGATCTCGCTCGCCGATAGTCGAGCATGGACGATGCTCAGCTCTGCATCCCGGCTCGAGAGCGCCGTCTGAAGCTTCTTCGTTTCCCCCAGGAAGGTGTCGGCAGCCTGCTCCGCCTTCTCACGAAGCGCCTTCTCGGTGGCCAATTCCCCGCGAGCACGCTCCAACTCCCCCTCGAGCGCCTCAAACTCTCGGGCGGTGCGAGCCCCCGCTAGGGCGGCAGCGTGCGCGGCCGCCATGCTCGTCTTCTCCTTCTCCATGATTTACATGCGTCGTAGCATATCTCGGAGAATGCGATCGCTCCGCTCTTGGTGCGCGAGCATCTGCAAGCAAATGAAACGCGGATAATTACAATAAGCACGACAGTCATACATAACACAAGCAAACGAGTCATACCTTTCGGGTGTCACCAATCCCGTTCTGGAAGTGCTCGAGGTCGCTCGTCGTCAGCAGACCCTTGAAATCCCGCAAGGAGGTCTCAAGGATCCCTCGGGAGCATTGGTCTCTCAGCTCTGCCGCCTCCGCTAGGAGCATAGAGTCCAAGCTGTCCGACACCGTCGATGTGTGAGCGCGTTTGTGGCCGGACGGTGACCCGAGAGAAGCCGACGATGATGGTCGCTTGTTGGAGGAGATCGCTTCATTCCTCGCCCGCGATGGCGACCCCCCGCGACGAGCCTCAGCTGGAGGACGGGCCACGGTCGTGGCATCGTCGGTGGGCGTTGCTTTCGGCATTTGTGTGCGTGGTCGATGACGTCGAGCCATGATACCTGTAGAGAAGGAAAGAACGTCTGTCAGCTAAAGCATAAAAATAAGCGTAAATAATGGAAAACGACGATAGCGCGGTAACGCGAAAGTATATGCGCGGCCAGTACCCCCCGCGTCGGGGGAAGGAGCTGACGCACCCCCCTCCTCGGTCTCGGGATCCTCCGTGGCCCCCGCGTCGAGGCCGGGGGGCGAAGGAACGTCGTCGCTAGGCACGAACCACCCGGTCCTCGCCATTACGTCTGGGGACTCGAAGAGTGTTCCTTGCCGCCTTGATTCCGGAATCGCCCTAATCACCGCGACGAGCTCGGAGCCCTCGATATCACCCACGGGTGGGAAGTCGGCCGCGGGGACGAAGAAGAGAGGCGCAATCCTAAAGGCTGACTCAGACACCCACACCCAAGGGTATCGGTGCTTCGAGGTAACCTTGGTAACGACAGAGATGCGCTTCCGAGTAAACGCCGTGTAGAAGCCTGGTTTCCCCGGAACCCCGCGAACGAGCACGAGATCTTGGATGTCGTCCGCAGTGACCGCCCTTCTCTTCGCCCGATAAAGCATCATGTGGCACGCTGCGACTACCCGGTAGAAGGTCGGAGACATTTGCGACGCGTGCAACCCCAACCGAACCAGTAACTCTTGGATCACCGGCTGGAAGGGTAACCGTAACCCTCCGCGAAGGCTCGCCTCGTGAACGGCGGCGTGTCCTTTCCGGGGGCGAGACGGAAGATCGTCGGGCAACGGTCGCAAGATCGTCACGGAGTCCGGGATGCCGTATCGCCTCCTCAAGCTCGTAAAACTAGCGATCGAGAGCGAGCTCGGAGTGTCGACTCCCGAGCAATCCAGGCCGCCGCGTATTGCCGATTCCCCGGTCGGAAAGGCTAGGGCTCGTGCCTCCTCCCGCGCTGTTAAAGAAGACATCGCGGCGGGTGCGACACGACGGTCCGACGACTCGCTCGAGCACTCGACGCCGGAAGCGATCCCCGGCCCGACAGATCCTTCGTGGCGACCGCCTAGGCCGGCCGGCGGGACCGTGACATGGGCGCCCGGCTCGGCGGGCCTTATCCCCCCAGTGATCGGCCCGGCAATGGACCCGTCATCGGCGCCCGGCCTCGGACCCGGCAAGCTTCCCTCGGCGAGGCGTATCTCGCCCGTGCTCCCTCGGTGGATGCCCAAGGCGGTTGGGCCGGCTCCACCGGCCTCCGGCCCGGGTAGGAGGCCCCCTCGCGCGTCCGGGCCCCCGCGTTGTGCGCCCAAGGCCATTGGGCCGGCCCCGCCAGCGCCCGGCCCAGGGAGGCAGTCCTCTTGCGCGCCCAAGCCATCTGGGCCCCTGGGAGTCTCGCTCGGCCCAGTGGCGCGCGCACCTGGCCCAGCAGAGCGGCCCGGCCCGCTAGGTGGGCTCCCCCCTTGCAGCCCTAGCCCGCCAGCTCCTAGGGCTAGGGCGACCAATGCCTCGGCCGCCGCCCCCGGCCGGCGCTGTCCGGCCGACCCTCCTCGTCACCAGCGCCGGCGCTCCCTCCAGCAGCGCCTCCCACCTCCGGCGGCCCTCCAGCGGCGCCGCCCACCTCTGGCGGCCCTTCATCGGCGCCGCCCGCCTCCAGTCGGGCTCCGCCAGCGCGCACCTCCTCGGGAAAGGCCGGGCCCGAGTTGCCCAGGCCTCCTTTGTCGCCGCCCGCCTACCAAATGGGCCCAGCGTCGCCGCCCAGGGCCGGCGCGACGCTCCTGACGCCCGACTCGGCCGGCGCGGCCCCTCCCGGGGCGAGCGCTCCTCCTGCGCTGCTTGGATCTCCCCCGGCGGCGCCTCCAGCGCAGACAGCACCGACGAAGACCGGCGCACCATCGCCCAGGCCCGCCTCGCCGAGCGCAACTTCACCCGGGCCGCGCGCGTCCCCAGCGCCGCCTGGGGCTCCTCCGGCGACGCTCCCAGCACAGACGGCGCCGACAGGGGCCGGCGCATCTTCTCCCGGGTCCAGTTCGCCAAGCGCGCCCCCGCGCTCCCCGACGCCCAGCGCTCCTGGGCCGGCGTTCCCCTGGCTGCCGGGGCCGTCCCCAGTGCACGTGTACTCCTCCCCGTCGGCCAGCCATGCTTCGACCGTGTGAAAGTCTCCCCCGGCCATCTCTGTCACGTGGTGGCTCAAAGGGCGTGAAGGCGGCACGATGTTGGTGACCGATGGAGATGAAAGTTGCGCCCACAATTCGTCTAAATTCGCATCTTGGTTCTCGAGCAAAGAGAAGAGGTCGTCATCCGTGGACCCACTCCCCGACAGGTGGTTGGTAAGGTCCATTGACGCGTTTAACGAGACAAGGCAAAAGTGACCGGAGAATAAAAAATAATAATAATTAAAGGAACCGAGCCAAACCTTGTCGCGACGGGTTGCTCCGGTGGGCCGATGACGGCAAGAGTCTTGAGTTTACCGCACGAGTTTCACTCGGCGATAAACTCGGGAGGCTAATGTTATCGGCCCGACCCCGATAGCGGCCGAACGGAGGCGAAGCGACGTCGGACGCGTCTCGGCAGCTCGCCCCGGCCATTGGCCAGCCCTAAGGCCAGCCTCGGCCAATGGCCGCCCCAAACAGCCTCGGCCATTGGCCGGCCCAGAGGCCAGCCTCGGCCAATGGCCGACTCAAGATGCTCCCGGCCATTGGCCGGCCCTAGGGCCAGCCTCGGCCAATGGCCGGCCCAAATAGCCTCGGCCATTGGCCGGCCCAAGGGCTAGTCTCGGCCAATGGCCGACTCAATCTACTCCCGGCCATTGGCCGGCCCTAGGGCCAGCCTCGGCCAATGGCCGGCCCAAACAACCTCGGCCATTGGCCGGCCTAGAGGCCAGCCTCAGCCAATGGCCGACTCGAGATACTCCCGGCCATTGGCCGGCCCAAGGGCCAGTCTCGGCCAATGGCCGAATCAAGCTACTCCCGGCCATTGGCCGGCCCTAGGGCCAGCCTCGGCCAATGGCCGGCCCAAATAGCCTCGGCCGTTGGCCGGCCCAAGGGCCAGTCTCGGCCAATGGCCGGGTCAAGACAATTCTCGGCCAAGGGGTTGCCCATAACGCCCCTTGGTCGGCTATAAATAGAGGGGCCGCCCCCCTAGTCCAGGTAATCCGAATTTGAGTACTGAAACGCTGTCGAACTCGTACCTCGCTCGTTTCTCTCAAGTCTCGACCTCTAAACACTAAACCCTCTACAAACCACCTCAATCCTACTAATGTTGAGCGTCGGAGAGGTAAACAGCGGCAACCCCTCTTTGCTTGCTTTTCAGGTGCCTGGACGAGACAGATACCATAGACAGCTAAGGGAAGACTTGGGATACCAAGTCCGACACGCTCGAGTCGAGACGAGACCACTTGGTCCGGCCTCGGGTCTAACCGTTTACGACTCCTAAATCGTTGTCCGAAAAACTGCGACAACACCGAAAAAAGTGGTGGTTCGCCGGAAAAAGTGGTGGTTCACCGGAAGTTCTCCAAAAAATCTGAAAAATATATATCATAGATCGTCACATTACAAACAACATTCATGAAGGTGATTATATGAAAAAAAAAGAAATATAAAGTTGCCGACCAACTTCGATTTTCGCCTGAAACTTACTGAATTTAGACCTTACTGTGACGAAATGCAAGGAAAATTGTCGACCCACCCGATTGTCGCTCGAGATTGGTCCGCTTTTGACGAAATGCAACTTCGTTTTTTTTCTTTTTGGTCGAAAGTCGCCGACAACAAAGGAAAAACTCAAGCTTTTATACGCGTTTGTGAACGACATGCGACGACAAAGTTCCTTCAGAACGGCGTGTCTTGTCCTGGCATTTCGAACGACAAATATAGGCAAAACGACACAAATGAATGCCGGCGGCCGTTTAGTCACCGGAAACGACTTTCCACCCTAAAATCCTTGAAATTCGTCAGCATTTGATTCCTTGCTTTATACTTCAGTAGTAATGATTGTCCAATTAAATACACTTTGCATTGTACTCTCTCTCTCTCTCTATATATATATATATATATATGTATATACACATACATTTCTTCATAAATATACATCATCGGAAAGAAAGAAATGGAGGTTTGTTCAGCAGTGGCCGGGATCAGGAAAGGCTCGTGGACTCGAGAGGAAGACATGCTTCTAAAAGACTGCATTGCAAAGTACGGCTAAGGAAAAAATGTCATCTTGTTCCTTCCAAAGCATGTAATAATACATACGATGTTTATCGTCTAATTGGTTGTTAGTGTTTATAATAGTAACGTATTTTTCATTTATTTTTATTTCATATATGTAGGTCTGAATAGATGTCGGAAAAGCTCTAGACTGAGAGGGGAATTCTCAGCAGAAAAAGTTGATCTCATTCTTAGACTTCACAAACTTTTGGGCAACAGGCCTGCAAACGCTTTATTTTATATTTATTTATTTTCATGTTCTCAGACACTCCGAGCACGCGCTTGGACTCTTCTAGTCAAACTAAAAAAACGTGATCATATCATAACTTAAATAATAACCGCCTCAGAAGAAGTGCTCAACGGTTTAGTAAAATATAACTACTAAGCGATTATGCAAAATAACTACAAACTCACAAGAAAAAATGGGAAGTTTTAAAGTAACTACCATATCATGAGTTTGATCACCATATAATCTTCAAATTCAGCTCTATAATAAGATAAACAAAACAACAAAGAAAAATGACTACAGAGAAGTACTTGTCAGAAGCTTCACATATCAAAAACACATTCATTCATATTATCTCTTTTACTACACTCGTTTGTATTTAGAGAAATTCCTTACTGGAACACGTGCTAGTCAAACTAAGAAAATGTTGCCACATCATAATTTAAATAATAACCGCATAAAAACATGTGCTCAGTGGTTACCTTAGGAATAATAACTACTAAGTGATTATGCAAAATAACCACTCATTCACTAGAAAAAAAAAAGGAAGTTACAAAATAACTACCACAGGCTTGATCACACTCTCTGATCTTCAAACTCAACTCTATAAAAAGAGAAGCAAAGCAACAAAAAAAAATAATACAGAGAAGTACTCACCAAAAAAGCTTCACCTATAAGAAAAACACTCTCATTTACATTCATTTTTTTATGAAAATCTTCTGTATTTAGAAAAAATCCTCCTTGGAACTTTTATGTGCTCGAGACTTAATTCTCAAAATCTGATGTTCTTAGCAAGATAATTGTTGTAGCATTTTAGCATGTGAACATATATATTTCCATTTTTATATATCCAGTATTAATACATCTTTGTGTATAAAAACGGAAAATACTAATAGGTGAGCTAAATAATGGAAATAACTTTAAAGGTGAGAAATATCTCGCCCTCTATTTTTTTTTCATTTTTGTTTGCTTGAATTTAATATAAAGGGGTTTGGGAATCAGAGAAAAAGTTGAATCGTAAAAACTATCACTTTCTTATCATTAAGGGCTCGTTTTATCTTCTTTTTTGTTTTGCTCGAATTACGGGCTCGTTGAAGATTACTATTCTTTGTTGAATTTTTTTTGGCGGGACCGAAAACTAGAGGAGAAAGTAGCGTATCGCAAATGATGAGTACAGAATATACTATTTTTTTTCCTTACTTTTTTTTAAAACCAAAATATATTAAGTCCTTTTTTTCTGTCTAGGTGAAATCAAGGAATCAAATGTCGCCGAATTTCCAGGAATTTCAGTTGGAAATTAGCGGAAATTCCATTTCGGTGAGTCAACCGACGACGAAGAGCAAGTTTTTCGTTTCGTCGTCGTTTTTCGCCGAATATCGTCGTTTTTCGTTTTGTGTCGTTTTTCGCCGAATATCGTCATTTCGGTGAGTCACACGCCTGGGAGGGTCTGGATATACCACTGTACTGAGCATCAACTTTGTTATATTATGTATATGTTTAATATAAGATTTGTACATAAAAACCATCAACTTAATATAAAACATAATTAAAATATAAATTAATTATTGATAAATTTATATAACATTGTAAATTAAATTATAAAAAATATATCACATAAAAACTTAAAAATCTCATCTAGATTTAAGAAATAATATTTATATATATGTGTGTGTATAAATTTGTGTATTGGGTATAAATATGTTATGTGAGATTCAAATTAACAAGTTGTGCGTATTGAAATATTATATATTAGATTGGTGTATAAATAATTATGTATTAAGATTATAAAATATAGTTTCCAATGGATTGGTGAAATTAACGAGTTGTTGGTATTATATATTATATTGGTGCAAAAACAATTAGGTATTGAAGATTATAAAATGTAGTCGACATAAATTTCAAGTTTCAAAATTGAAAGATATATATATATATATATATATATATATATATATATATATATATATTTAACATATTATGTCACAATATTTTCGTTCGGTTTTCCGTCGGCACGTCGGTTTTCCATGGAAATCGGCATTTGAAAACGGCATTTTACTTGCCCTTTTCCACAATTTTTCCGTTGGAAATTCCATCGGCATGACGATTTTCCGTAAATCAGGAGGCTCGAAACGGCAACGAAAACGGCATTTTTTTCCTTGGGTGGAACTACTTAGGGCTGTAACAAATGTGGATTAGTCAGATTTTAACTAAATTTCATTCGAACCCACAATACATGCGGTTTTTTTATAAATAAATAAATAAAAACACGACTGAATTGCGTCATATCAAAATCTGCAAAAAAAAAAACGACGTGCAATTCGGTGGTTTCTGCATATATGTTGAAATACACTTTTCTACATAATCAATATCTAACATATTTTCTCAATTTCTTTTAAACTATATCTATCGTAATAAGACAAATATGATACAGAAAATTCACATTACAACAACTACAATTGTTGTCGCACGAAAATGACCAACGATTAAAAACCTCGGGCGGTTCGATCCAAGGCCGGACCAAATGACCGTGCCCGGGCCAAAAACGTGAACTCCAAGACCGAGTTGCACCCTCCAGACCCTGAGGTGTGTATTGGAGGGTGTGACCGTGCCAAAGGTTGGCTATCTACGTAACCCGTCGTTCGGGATCAGGTCAGAGCGTAGTTCAATATAAGTATGGGGGCTATCTTGGGCTCGGAGGTTGAGAATCCAAGACTTTAGAGAAGGATCTGACTCGTAGCTTCAAATGAAGACTTTAGAGGGGTTGTTTGACTCGTAGCTCAGAGTTCTAACTCAAGGGCCAAGAAGCGGGAGCGCAGCTTGTGCGCTATGAAGACTCAGGGTCGCAGAATGAGAACGCGCTCCGTCTCGTCGAGGGGGGTTCTCGGATTTCTTAGCCGAGCCAGAAAAGGGGGAGAGAGCGCTCTTGGAATATTACAAGAGCGTGGTGAGAAAGAGGAGAGAGTTCTCCAAAGTGACGCCAAAGATTTTGGTCAAGGTTCAAGGTCCCCCTCAAGTTGAAATGAGGGGCGTATTTATAGGCTTGGAGGAAGCCTTGGGCCGGCCCCTTGGGTGCCCACTGGATAGCCGGGAGTAGGGCACGCACTGTCGGGAGAGCAGGGCATGCATAGCCGGGAGCAAGGCCCGCGCGGCCGGGAGAGTGGGGCGCGTGCGGCCGGGGGCGCAAGGAGCGCGTGGCTGGCAACGCAGGGCGGGCGCGGCAGGGAGTACGGGGCGCGCGCGTGGCCGGCAGCGCAGGTTGCGCGCGGCAGGGAGTGCGGGGGGCGTGCGACCAGGAGCGGGGCGCGCGCGGCCTGGGGTGCAAGGCACGTGCGGCCTGGGGCGCAGGGTGCGTGCGGCCAGCAGCGCAAGGCGTGTGTGGGACGGTGGCGTAGGGCACGCGTAGCCCGGAGGAGAGAATCTAGAGATTTCTCTCTAGAAAATTCTCTGTATAGAAAGTGTGGGGAAGGCCATGGGCCAACCATCTTGGAAGCCCACGAAAGGGCAAGGTGCGGGCACGCGCGCTGGCAGGGCGCGGGGCGCGCACACAGGAATGAGAGCGCAGGGAGCGTGCACAGGCTCGGCAGGGCGTGGGGCCGTGCGGGCAGGAGGCTCGGCAGGGCGCGGGGCACGAACGCATTCCCGGCAGGTCGTGGGGCGCGCCCATGGGCCCGACAGGGCACGGGGCATGCATGCCCGGCATGGCGTGGGGCGCGCATGCCTGGCAGGGCGTGGGACGCACGCGAAGGCCACGGGCAGACCTTCTCGGAAGCCCACGGAATGGAAAGGTGCGGGGCCGCGCAGCGCGCGAGCCGGCAGGAGCGCGCAGGGCGCGGGGCATGCGCGTAGGCCCGGCAGGGTGTGGGGCGCACGCGCGGGCCCGGCAGGGCGTGGGACGCGCGCGGGCCCGGCAGGGCGCGGGGCAAGTGCGAAGGCCATGGGCCGACCTTCTCGGAAGCCCACGGAAGGGCAAGGCGCAGGGTGCGGGGCGCGCGAGCAGGCAGGAGAGCGTAGGGCGCGTGCGCGCGGGCCGTTACGTGCATGGGCCGGGGTCGAAACGGCGATCCGGCTGGTGATATGTGTTTTTGGTTTTCCAGTTTCCAGAAAACGATAGTAACATTAGCCCCCCAAGTTCATGACTCGTGAGTCGCGTGCCTTGAACTTTAATTTCTCAAGGGCGTTTGAGGTCTAGGCTGGCCCAGGTCGATCGCGGTTCACACTTGGGGGCGGAACTCGAGACGCTTTGGGACCATCTTTTAGAGGCTCGATTGGAGCTCCAAATCGTTTGGGATCGATGCGACGAAGCCCAGGCGTCGGCGGCCACGATGGCGGGAGAGCTCACTAAGGAGTGTCGAGCTTGTGTTGTGGCATCCCGATCGACAGAGATTTTCCTGACCAAGGTTCCCGATCTTCGTCGTCAGCTGAAGGCTTGGTCAGATGGATATTCCAAAGCCAGCTTGCTTCGAGCGAAGCGGCGCAAGTTCAGGCAGGGCGCGAGCGCGACTCTCTGGCGGAGAAGAACACTCGCCTTTCCTCTTTGCTTGCTGAGGCAGAGCGGCGAGCCGGAGCGGTGGGGTGTCGCGAGGCGACCGCAGCCGAGAATGAGACTTGGGGGGTTACCTTCGACTTTTTCGACACATTGTTCTTCCCACTTAATGAGGGTGCATCGCGAGCCAAGTGGCTCTTTTTATTTATTAAGCAAGTATGTTTAGCGCTTTTTCCTTTCTCATGATTTTTGTTTTGTTTTAGCGCACTTGCATTTGGCGCATATTTGTTGGATTCAGAGTGGTCGCTCTTTTTTATTTATGAGATATTTATTGCTTTCAAGTCGAATGCTATCTCATTGTCGGTTGTCTGAGCGATGTTACTCGTATATGCCTTATGTGTGAGCTACTATGGCTCGAAGGACTTGTGCCCTTGCCAATAGTTTCGGCGGGTCCGTGTCCCTAGTCGGGATTTAAACTCTGCTCATCTAGCGTTATGACTCATCGTCATTTAGCGTTCGAGGCGGGAGGCGTTTGTTCCTGGTCGGGCATTGCCCAGCTTTTGTTGCTAGGGGCAACTCGCTGTGATCGATCGATCCATATTGAATGGCGATATCGGTACATCGAGTTAGGCCGACGGTTTGGCGTGCCAAAATTTGGCTGTGGCCCAACGACTTTGCTTTGTGCCATTTGGCGACCGAAGATGTCGCGCCGGGCGTGGCCTGGGGGCTTCGTGCTCGCGCCATCGGCGGCCGAGCGTATGTGTTGCGCCGGGTATGGCCTGGCGACCTTAGGTGCATGCCATAGGCGGCCGAGCGTATATGTTGCACCGGGTACTGCCCAGCGACTTTGAGTTTGTGCCATGGGCGACCGAACATATGTATTGCGCCGGGTGTAGCCCGACAACTTTTGGATCGTGCAATAGGCGACCTTACATATGTATTGCACCGGGTGTGGCCCGGTGATTTTGGGTTCGTGCCATGGGCGACCGAACATATGTATTGCGCCGGGTGTGGCCCGACGACTTTGGGTTCGTTCCATGGGTGACCGAACATATGTATTGCCCCGGGTGTGGTCCGGCGACTTTGGGTTCGTGCCATAGGCGACTGAACGTATGTGTTGCGCCGGGTGTGGCCCGGAGACTTTACTCAAACCCGTGTGTTTCTCAGATTTGGTCGTTTTAGGGTTTGAGGCAGCGCCTTTATACGACTTACATGCGTCGGGGGTGGCCCAACGACTTTCACCTGCGCCTTTACGTGACTTACGGCACGCCGAGAAGGCCGACGGTTTGACTCAAACCGGTATGCGGGGGACTTAAGCCTGAATGTAGGGGTACTCCTGGAAGGCCGACGGTTTCACTCAAACCCGTATGCTCGAAGGGTCGTCGGGGTTTGAGCTTCTTAAGCTTGTATCGCCGTGTGTGTGCGGGGGACTTAAGCCTATATTTGTGATCTCACTTCGTGCCATTTGTCGACCGAAGGGGCGAGTTAGGTCGATGACTTTACTCAAATCCCGTATGCTCAAAGGGCCGTCAAGGTTTTGCGCTTCCCAAGCCCGTATTCCCGTGTGCGTGTGGGGGCTTGACTCTTGAGGTTTTGTTTCTTGGGCCGTGTATTTTGGAGTGTACGTCGCAGGAATCACTAGCCCCCCCAAGTTTTTAGTGTACAGGTCGTGCCTTATGACTAAAAACTTAATAAAGCGGATTTTTGAAGAGAGAAAAACCTCAGACTTTATTATTATTGCGAATAGATAACATCCTAAAATATGGCACATGGGCCTTATTGAATCATGGAAATCAAAGCAATAAATGGGGGAAGTGTTTGTCACTGGTAGTACTGCCTCAAGTGTTCGACATTCCAAGGATGTCGGATCGGAGTCCCGTCCGTATGTTCGATGTAATAGGTTCCGTCATGAATAACTTGGCGAACTCTATATGGTCCTTCCCAATTCGGGCCCAGTGTTGGAATTGATCTAGGGTTAATAAAAAGTTTAACGCTTCGAGTAAGCGGCGGAATTTAAAAATTTTCTTTTAAACGAGTAAAACAATTTTACTAACCTAGACAAAGAGCAAGTACATGTAAATAAAAACTATTATGAGAATTAAATAATTTACTAACCTTTTTAGAAGCTTGAACGTCGAGAAGCCTTTGGAAGGTTGCAACGTTCGTCTCCCCTTGCAGCACGTCTCTCTTCTTTCCTCGGGAACTCGAGCTACCACGGCAGTTTCTATCACTATAATCACTCGAGAGAAAAGGAATTAGTGAGTGGGCAATTTTAAACACGACGACTTGAGAACGAGTCTCAAAGTCGAAGAGCTAAAATACTAGGTCAAATGAGGACCTAGGTACCAAAACAAAAACGAAAGAAAACTTAGAGAGACAGAGGGAAGTGGCGGCCTAGCTATAGAGAGAAGCTCTCAATCTCTAAAACTTGGGATGAATCAAATGAGAAGAATAAGGCCTCTATTTATAGGGGAGGGATTACCTTCAACAAGGTAGTTTCCTCTTCTATAGAATATCACATATTCATGAGCCAAATTTGCCACTTAGCCCATAGAGTCACACGGCCAAGGAGCTTCTAGAAAGCCCTTGGATTTGTTTCCTTTTATGTTTTCTTCTCCCTTGACTTGTCTTGGCCGATTTCTTCACCTTCCTCTTCGAGGAAATTTGTTTCCTCTTTTTCTTTTGGAAAGTATCTTGATACATTTATGCACAAAATAGTCTCTCTTTCTTTCTTTGGGTTGGACGGCCAAGGCTCTCTAGAAGGAGCTTCTAGAAGCTTCTTCATTTGTTCATGACAACATGAGAAAGGCCCATTAAGAATTTTGAATAAAACACTTATGAAATGAAATTAATCCACAAGGCCCAATGAACACATCATGGCCGAGTGATTTAGGTCATCATATGACCATGTCAAAAAATTTATTGACATTCATTTCATGCTATGTCCAAAAAGACAAAATTACCCTTTTGACAATTTTCGTAAAACTTGTCTCGTTCTTGTTTTGACATAGCTTATAGTTTAACTATTCGTACTCAATATGATTAGTGACAGTGACCTCATGGATCCAAATGAACAAAGCTTGAGCTAAATACTTGGAATCAAAAGTTCACAAACCGTTTTCCAATTTTAGCTTAATGTCAACTGACTCCACTTGACACTGAAAATGTCTCGGTTCAAATGAATTTATTTTCTACTCAAGAATTCAACCTAATTGTAAAGGGTCATGAGCTCATCGACGTTCCTCTCGAATCAAATGGTATTTCCTCTCAATATGCTTAACGCTCTTATGGCTTCGAGGTTCCTTTAAGTTAGCGACAGCCCCACTATTATCACAATAAAGGGTCATGAGCTCGTCGACGTTTGGAACAACTTCCAAATACTTAAGGAATTTTCTAAGCATTACAGCCTCTTTGGATGTTTCACAAGCAGCCACATATTTTGCTTCCATTGTGGAGTCAGCAATGAAAGATTGCTTCATACTCCTCCATACAACAGCTCCATCATTAAGGATGAACACAGCACTAAGTGGATTTCCTGTAATCCTTATCCGCTTGAAAATCGGAGTCGATATATCCCGTCATAGTCAGGTCAGTACCTGAGTATGTAAGAATCAAGTTCCTAGTTCTTCGAAGATACTTGAGAACATGCTTAACAACAATCCAGTGCTCGGGTCCAGGGTTGGATTCAGGTCTAGTTCAAAGCACAACATACATGAGACTTCCTACACCTAAGTCGTATGGAATTTTCCTCATGTCTTCAATCTCTTGTGCAGTCTTGGGAGAATGGTCCTTAGAGAGTGAGACTCCATCCCTAAACGGTGTTTGGCCCTTCTCGGAGTCTTTCATCGAGAAGCGATCCATCACCTTATCAATATAAGATGCTTGAGAGAGCGACAGAGTCCGGTTCTTCCTATCTCGAAAGATATAGATCCCCAGAATGTACGCGGCTTATCGTAGATCCTTCATATCGAATTGCTTTGCCAGCCAGACCCTAACCTCTAATAATTTACGCACATATTACCTATGAGTAATATATCATCGACATATAGTACCAGAAACACAACTTTGCCTTC
Organism: Urtica dioica subsp. dioica; assembly: GCF_054948205.1. Classification (NCBI taxonomy): domain Eukaryota; kingdom Viridiplantae; phylum Streptophyta; class Magnoliopsida; order Rosales; family Urticaceae; genus Urtica; species Urtica dioica. Next base: position 7,376,099 of record NC_142762.1, read on the forward strand.
GTGTACGAACTTGTAAACACAAGGCTCATCTATTGACTGTTCAAAGCCGAAGCTTTTCACAGTTTCATCGAATCTAATATTCCATGACCTAGATGCTTGCTTTAGTCCATAAATGGACTTAAGTAACTCACAAACCTTGGTCTCTTGACCTTTATCCACGAAACCGTCTGGTTGACATCCATTTGCCAGATTTCATAGTCGAGAGCTGAAGCTATGGATAGAAGTATGCGGATGGTTTTAAGCATCGCGACTGGCTTGAAGGTTTCTTCATAGTCAATCCCTTCTTGTTGGGTATAACCCTTAGCCATAAGTCGTGCTTTAAACGTCTCAACGTTCCCATCCGGACCCTTATTCTTCTTGTATATCCACTTACACCATACGGGTTTAACCCTTCACGAAGGTTTACAAGTTTCCAGACTTTGTTGACATACATCGAGTGCATTTCAACTTTCATGGCGTCATCCATGTTAGAGACGTCTATGAGAGTGTCTCCATAGGACATGTACCTGTCAGGATTTTGAGTAGCCCTCCCACTTCGTCGAAGTACTACTTGACGAGATTCTGATGAGTTAGGTTGTGTTTCAGTTGGGGTAAGAACAGTTCTTATAGATGAGGTAGAAGCTTCCGCACCCAACTTTTCGTCAAGCACAATTTTGCTTCTAGGTTTTGCATCCTTCATAAAGTCCTCCTCGAGGAAAAGAGCATTCATGCTAACGAAAGTTTTATCGTCCTCGGGACTATAAAATGTGAAAACTTTGGTTTCCTTTGGATATCCAATGAACAGACACAATTCTGACCTACTAGCCAACTTGCTAGTCTTTTGCCTAAGCACGTGTGCGGGGCAACCCCAAATTTTGATGTGGCCAAGACTTACTTTACGGCCAGTCCATCGTTCATAAGGAGTACCAGGAACCGTTTTTTATGGAACTTGGTTAAGAATGTAAGCGTCTGTTTCGATGGCATATCCCCAAAAGGAAAGAGGGAGTGATGAGTAACTCATCATTGATCTAACCATCTCCATAAGAGTTCGGTTCCTTCTCTCTGACATTTCGTTTTGTTGAGGTGTGCCAGGTGCGGTAAGCTCAGAAGCGATACGTTCTTCTTTAAGAAAGTCATTGCACTCTCCAGACTTCAACTCACCACCTCGATCGGATCGAAGGGTTTTGATCACTTTGCTAGTTTGCTTTTCCACTAAAGCCATAAAGACCTTAAATACTTTAAAGGTCTCGGATTTGTGTTTGAGCATATAGAAAAACAGTATCTTGAGTAATCATCAGTGAAAGTAATGAATTATTCGTATCCACCACGTGCCTGTTGACTGAGCGAACCACATACATCAGAATGTACTAGTTCCAGCAACTCATTGGATCTTCAACCCTTATCAGAGAAAGGTCGCTTGGTCATTTTTCCATCTACGCAAGATTCACAAGTAGGTAGTGAGCCTATTGCAGAGGCTTGGAGCGGACCGTCCCTCACAAGTCTCTTGATCCTGTCTAGACTGATATGACCAAGTCTTAAGTGCCAGAGATATGTTGTTTTTATTAGATCGGAGGATTCAGATAGTTTGATCCTCTATGACTCCCTAACTAGATCATTATCCACTTCGGTGTCTAAAAGAGAAGGTTGAGTGGGATAGATGTAGAAAAGAGCATTCTTCATACATGCATTAGTGAATAAAAGAATTATCACGAAATGAAATACGAATTCCATTCTTAATGAACTTTAAACTATAATCATCCTCAAGAAGAGGAGCAACAGATATTAAGTTCTTCCCAAAGGTAGGAACAAAATAAACATTATTCAAGTTTAAATTGCGGTCTTCAAAAGACAGCGTCACGGATCCCACAGCCTTTGCAGACACTAGGCCATCACCCCATTTGAAACAGAAGTCGCCTTCCTCTAAGCTTTTGGTTTTCTTGAAACCAGTCAAGGAACAACAAATATGGTTATTAGCAGCGCAGTCAAGAATCTACTTTGATCCATTATCAGCTACTAAGCATGCTTCAGTAATTAGTATAATACTATGTTCCTTTGCTTTGAGATTGACAGGACAGTTCTTCTTATCGGCCTAGTGAGGTCTCTTCTTATATCCAGAGGCGGAGGCTTTGTGATCAGTAGCATGTGCCTCTCTTTGATTCCTCTTTCTTTTAGTGAGACCTTCAGTAGTGTGAAGCTCCTTCATAATCTCGGTAACAGTGTACTCTTGCTTGTTCATGGAGTAGTTCAGCTTGAAGGTATCAAAAGAGTCGGGGAGAGATTTTAAGATCATATCTATTTTGGTCTCCTCGTCAATCTCAGATCCTAGGATTTCCATCTTATTCAGGTAACTAATGATCAACATGATATGGTCCCTGACAGGAGTCCCAGCCTTCATGCGACAGTACATAAATTGTCTGACTGCTTGTCGTCTGGCCTGACGCTCTTGCCCTCCAAAAATCTCATGGAGATTGTGGAGCATGTCAGCGGCTGTCTCAATATCACAATGTTGCTCTTTCAGCACATTGTTCATAGATGCTAAGATATAGCACCTCACAATCTCATCGAAGCGAAGCCAGGCTGCCAAGGCGTCTTTGTCCTCTTGAGTCGAATTATCATTCGTTTGAGGATAAGGGGTGGTGAGTACCCATTTGTGCTTGTTAATGATAAGGATGATGTCGAGGTTACGTTTTGAATCTACGTAGTTTTTCGTTTTCGAGTTTGTTCGAGGAAAGGATGGTTGAGAGACATGCTGCTTAATTACGTTCAAACAAGTTTATGATTAGTCTTTGGTTTAGGGTTTAAGTTTGTTTAAGACTAGATAAAATCCAAAGGTGTTATAAACCAAACGATAATTTACTCCCTCAAGAGAAGGCCGCAAAAAATCTCCATTTATAAGTAAAGGACACATCATTAATGCTTAGCCAAAATGTCAATACACCAATTTTGACTAGCCACCTTTTAAATTGGTTTGATCACTCATATCCTTTCGCAGAGCCTCAAGGGAGGATTACTAGGGATTGAGCCTAAGTCTGCAACCAACCACTTAGTCCAAAAGATCAACTTTGAAAAAACAATCCTCCAAGAGGAGGCCTTGTCTTCATCGCTCACTCTCGGACATAGCTCATTGATCAATGATCGAAGCAAAAAATGCCATAGAGTACTCCCATTGAAGAGAGGGCCACAAGAGTGACTCTTAGTCTCACGTTAACTACTTCTTTCATTAGTGTTGGGGATCGTGGGTTACAAACAACAAGTATAACCCTCCCACTTAGTTTTTGGAGTTGGTACATCGAGTCTTATAAGTTCGGAAACGGATTTTGTAGTTATAGAGCGATAGAGCCGACAACTAGAAAAGAATCCTAGAGCTTCATGTTCAGAGTAGTGTTATTGTATAAGGGCACAAGGTACATACTCGGATATTTTCCTATTTTCTATTCGGGAAAGTGAATGAAGGAAGTGTGAACTTCAACTCACTCGAACACTTGAAAGTTTGAGATTACACATCTTTATTTTTCGGCTTGTCTACGAGGATACCTCCCACTCAAATTTCCAAGAGCATATAGATTTTGAACATATGTGATATAGATATACTTTTGAAAACATTTTGAAAACTTATTTGATTTGGATGACAAAATGTTTTCAAGTTTGAAAATGAAAACGGTTTTTCAAAATTCAAACTAGTTTTATAAAAATTCAATTTCAATTAAACTTTCAAAAATCAAAACATTTTAATCTTTCACATTATGTTTATAATATTATAAAAACACATTTTTTCTCAAGAAAATTTTCTCATTACAGTCCTATAACTCATGGTAGTGGAGCTGAAAATCCGGATTTCTAAAAAACTGGAATTTCGGAACAGCCGCGCATCTCAGAGTAAAATCACCATAACTGGTGGCTCCGATGTCCTTTTGACCCGAATCCAATTGAATTGGAAAGAGAACAAACTGACCTTTAATTTAATTCATAAATCATGAAATTTCGAATTCTGAGCTGAGAGTTATGCTACTTTTACTGCGGATTTTCTCGAGCTCGAAGAAAACTGGAAATAATTAAAGTTTGGACTTTGAGTGCGAAAAAAGAATCGAGTGTAACGGAACGTTTTAGGAAGTTGATAGGGCTTTTATTTTTGTTTTATTAACATGGTAATAACATGGTATAAAAGAAATAACAACCATAAAAAGATTCAAGTAAATAAAAGAAACTAGTAAGACAAGAAAACTAGTCACAAAACTTACTCGAACTTAAAAACACATTTTGCAATATAAAAAATTAAAAACTTTTAGAACTGATTCTAAAGTGTTTTAATAACATCCCAAATTCGTAGAAAATCAACATGATTTTTAATTTAAAGTCAAGAGCAATAAATTAAAAAGAATCTAAGAAAACAATTCTAACTTGTCACAAAATTAGTAAATTTTCGAAAACGATTTTCAAGCTCATAATTTTAATTACATGTACATGTATATCTTTGACCATAGCTCTGTTACCATTTGTTGGAATTGATCTAGGGTTAAAAAAAGGTTTAACGTTTCGAGTAAGCGGCAGAATTTAAAATTTTTCTTTAAAACGAGTAAAAATATTTTACTAACATAGACAAAGAGCAAGTACATGTAAATAAAAACTATTATGAGCATTAAATAATTTACTAACGTTTTTAGAAGGTTGAACGAGAAGTCTTTGGAAGGTTTCAACGTTCGTCTCCCCTCGCAGCACGTCTCTCTTCTTTCCTCGGGAACTCGAGCTACCACGATAGTTTCTATCACTAAAATCACTTGAGAGAAAAGGAATTAGTGAGTGGGCACTTTTAAACACGACGACTTGAGAACAAATCTCAAAGTCGAAGAGCTAAAATACTAGGTCAAATGAGGACCTAGGTACCAAAACAAAAACGAAAGAAAACTTAGAGAGAGAGAGAGAGGGAAGGGGCGGCCAAGCTATAGAGAGAAGCTCTCAATCTCTAAAACTTGGGATGAATCAAATGAGAAGAATAAGGCCTCTATTTATAGGGGAGGGATTACCTTCAACAAGGTAGTTTCCTCTTCTATAGAATATCACATATTCATGGCCAAATTTGCCACATATCCCATAGAGTCACACGGCCAAGGAGCTTCTAGAAAGCCCTAGGATTTGTTTCCTTTTATGTTTTCTTCTCCCTTGACTTGTCTTGGCCGATTTCTTCACCTTCCTCTTTGAGGAAATTTGTTTCCTCTTTTTCTTTTATCAAGTATCTTGATACATTTATGCACAAAATAATCGCCCTTTCTTTCTTTGGGTTGGGCGGCCAAGGCTCTCTAGAAGGAGCTTCCAGAAGCTTCTTCATTTGTTCATGACAACATGAGAAAGACCCATTAAGAATTTTCAATAAAACTCTTATGAAATGAAATTAATCCACAAGGCCCAATGAACACATCATGACCGAGTGATTTAGGTCACCATATGACCATGTCAAAAAATTTATTGACATTCATTTCATGCTATGTCCAAAAGAACAAAAATACTCTTTAGACAATTTTCTTAAAACTTGTCTCGTTCTTGTTTTGACTCAGCTTCTAGTTTAAATATTCCTACTCTACATGATTTGCGACAGTGACTTCATGGATTCAAATGAACAAAGCTTGAGCTAAAATACTTGGACTCAAATGTTCACAAACCTTTTTCCAATTTTAGCTTAATGTCAACTGACCCCACTGAAGAGTTGACACTGAAAATCTCTCAGTTCAAATGAATTTATTTTCTACTCAAGAATTCAACCTAATTGTAATCAGTGGATCCATTAAATATTATCTATGTTTACCCTTCATAAATATCATCAGCTAGTTGGGATTTACAAAATTACCATTTTACCCTTCTAGCTGTTATTTCCTCAACTCCTTTGTTGCTTTTGAATAAGTTAGAAACAATGTATTGACGAGGAGCTAACAAGTCACATTGTTTCATCCAAAAGATTCAAGACTCAATTGAACACTGGCCAGTTCATTTATTCACATTCCAAGGAACAGAGCATGAGGTGATATATGCATTTCAGCAATCTTGTACATGAATTCCATATCTATGAGAATTTCACAAAGTTACTCATGACATCTTCACAACTTAGTACTTCACCAATAGGTCCTGCTAGGAATCACATAGTGAGTCCGAACTCTGACATTATCAAATGAGAATACGTAAGTTGTGAAATGGCATGTCTCATTTCAGGATTAAGGTAAGCATGATGCAATTCATATGTAGTAGTGACTTCGAGACATAAGGGGTTAAATGGTCAATTCAGTACCTTTGGAAGATACCTAGAAGAACTATAGAGTGTCCAACTCTTAATGCCCCATAACCAAACATCATAGATTCTCTTAACAATCGTACTGAGGTCAATAGTCCTTTGACCCTTAGATTGCGAATACATCGTTTTAAGCAAACTACGAAGAGTTTGTTCATGCAAATCTACATTTGTCTCTTTGTAAGTTGTTCAGTTCTTTTATGGACTAAAAACTAAGGTCTTATCATAAAGCTTCAAACAGACAAGGAAGAATAAATGAACGTTTCAACTTTTATTAATGAATAAGCAATTACAAACAAGAGACTTTATTACATCAAATGTACATAAATAGATAGTACTACTCTTCTTGTGGGCACCATTGACAACACCCAGGACATTGGCACCTTGCACTTGGGTGTTTTGGAACACGCGCCTGAGTAAAAGGCTGCCGACGGCGAAGATTCGTCTTTTGACTTTGGCGTTGTAGTATTTCTCGACTTTGCGCTTTTGTGCGGTGAGACAGGTGAGAGCCTCGTATCTTTTCTCGTCGATTAGATCCAGCTCAAGGCGCATGGCCTCGTCGTTTTCTTTCTCGTCGAAAGTGTCGACTCGGTAAGTAGGGACCTCGGTTTCCACGGGGACCACTGCCTCAACCCCGAAAGATAGGGAAAATGGGGTCTCTCCGATGGCGTTTTGAACAGTCGTTCGTTAGGCCCATAGGATGAATGGTAGCTCATTAGCCAAGGCGGCCTTCTTGGCCTCGAGCTTTTCCTTGAGGTTTCTTTTGATCATCTTGTTGACGGCTTCCACTTGGCCGTTAGCCTGTGGATGCCACGGGGATGAGAATGTCCTGCTAATACCTAGTTGGGCGCAAATTTCTCTAACCCGGGCATTGTCGAATTTGTTGTCAATGGTACCCACAAGAAGAGTTGTAGTCTTTAATTATGTACATTTTATGTAATAAAGTCTCACGAAGACTCTTGTAATTGCTTATTTATAAATAAAATTTGAAACGTTCATTCATTCTTACTTGTCTGAAGCTTTATGATAAAACCTTAGTCTTTAGTCCATAAACAAACCTAACAACACATGAAGAGACAAATGTAGATTTGCACGAACAAACTCTTCATGGTTTGCTTAAAACAATATATTCGCAATCTCACTACTACAAAAATAGGATTCTACAACGCTTAAAAAACGTTGTAGAATGATTCTACAACGCTTCTTAAGCGTTGTAGAATCCTGCGTTGTAGAAGCTTCTACAACGCTTAAAAATCCGTTGTAGAATCCAACAGCTTTCTACAACGCTTAATTATCCGTTGTAGAAACTACGCTTCTACAATGGATTCTTAAGCGTTGTAGAAGCTTCTACAACGGTCTAATTCCATTGTGTAATTTTAAAATATTTTCACACATGTCGCCGCGGCGACGTATATTTTTCGCCGCGGCGACGTGCTTCTACAACGGATTGATTTTCCATTGTAGAAGGACCTCGCCGCGGCGAGAATTATACGTCGCCGCGGCGAGTTATTTGCTGCGGCGAGGTACGTTCCGAGCCGCGGCGAGAACATTCTACAACGGATTTTCAATCCGTTGTAGAAGCACGTCGCCGCGGCGAAAAATATACTTCGCCGCGGCGACGTCAAATCTTAGCCGCGGCGAGATGATTCTACAACGGATATAATGCGTTGTAGGAAGGCGATGAATTTTTTCTTAAAAACTCGCCGCGTCGAAGAAAAAATCTCGCCGCGGCGAGACTAAGATTTCTAATTTGCTTGCTCTCGGTATCTTGTCTCGCCGCGGCGAGAAGTATAGTTCGCCGCGGCGAGAATCATTTATTTTCAATCCACAATTTGTTTTTTACACGATACTAGCACCTGAAAATAATCTTCAATACAAAAAATATCTAATATATACATTCATCTCAAATATCCTCATCTTTAAAACATTCAAAATCTAATATATACATCTTCGAAAAAACTAGCTAATCGTCACAGTTAATAAATGTTTGTACATAAGTTACCCATTCTTCTCTAACTCTCTCTAAATCCTCTTTTGTATAGGATTTCTTATTTTCTAATTTTCCTACACCTCCTACGACTATATCACGCATATAAGAAATGACAAAATACCCGCATTCCGTGTTTCCCGTTTGTCTCGGAGCGTCCCAAGACTTGATGTACGTTGATTGCCCGTTACTATTGGCGTTTTGATGCTCGAGCTTGAAATCAACAAGAACCCTATATAACACGGAGATTATAAGAGAAAAAACATCTAGAACGGTTTATAATAAAAATTATTTAAGAAATCAAAATATTACCTTTTTATCAATCGATTTAAATCCGTTGGGATTTTATTTCTCAACGGGTCAAAGAACATAGCGCTATTTCTCCAAAGGTCGAGGACAACGAGCATCCAATGCGCACCTTTGTTATATGGCATCAAAACTAGTTCACCAAATTTGCAATGTCGTACCACGTTTCCAACGTCCTTGACTCGTTTTGACAAATAAGCCTCCTCGTCGTCATTTTGTATATACGAACTTAAGCTCGGATTTATAAAACAAAAATTTCGAGTCTTCTTCGCCTTTTCTAGCATCGATCGTAGATAGCTATGACAAACAAATATTTAGTTGATCAAAACACTAAATATTGAATATTGATATTAAAAAACGCATATAAAGAAAACTCTTACTCCATATAAACCGTTATGCTCCCCGCGCCAATTTCCAAGTATTGCAAAAAATCGGAAATGTCTTCAAATGACACCGGAATCGGGATAGTCGCGAGACTTGGACTAACATTGACCATAATCACATCCCCTTCCGGTAACATTACTTTGTTGGCATGTTGAGCGAGCAATCGATACTTGGGATTAATCACCTTGTACGGAATCTTCTTAGCATCATCGATGCTAGCTTCACTCTCAAAACCGAGCTTTGAGAGTTGTTTGACAACCGGACCGCGACTCTCTATTCCCGAGTCCATTTCCATGAGTCTCTTCGGCCACGAGACAAACCCGCCTATAGCATCTTCAACGGTTTGAGCTTCTTCGGTGGGAATTGGCAATTTTGCTTTTTTAATCAAAACCCCCAAAACGGCCACGCGTAAATTTCCTTCCTCCAAAGGTGAGAAATGAACTACGCCTCCATTCATGTACGCTCGCCCATTTGCAACATGAATTGTGCCTCCGAACTCGGTGTCATCAATGAAAAGAAGACACTCGACGCTTTCATCCGAACTCGGTGTCACCGGCGTGGTTGGATTCAAAGAGCAACTAGCACGAACACTATTTGGTTTTTCCACAACAATAGGATCGATCTTCGGACGATCATCAACAATGATAGGATCGATCTTCGGACGATCATCAACATCGTCGTGTTCTAAGCGAATCAAGAATTTTATCAATAACTTAATACCAAAACATTTATCTTTAATAAATAGATAAAAAAAAATTGAACATACCTAAAGAGACCGCTTCATTGACGTGTTCTTCAACATTTGCCATCTCTTTATCATCAACAACCTTCGCGTTGAGATTCTCTTTCACTTGCTCAACACTAGGCGACTCGACATTAATGCTACCATTTCCACCGAATGCCTTCATCACCAAAGACTTTAACTCGCTCATTTCCCGACGCATCTTCATTACTTCTTCGTTGGGCGTTGGAGGAACAAAGTACTTAAAACGCGACGTGTGTTTGGATTGACCGCAAACTCGCGACGTTCCCAAAGCTTCTTGCAAAACACTCTTTCCCGATTCCGGCAACCATGTCCCTTGCGATGCTTGTTGTGATAATGTTTTCTACACATAAAATTATTTGAAAATAAAATTACAAGGTTAATTGTTATAACAAAGGTAAAGAACTTACGATTTTTTCTCCCATCAATTTGTCTTTCTCATCCTTGTAGTTATCTACGTCTTTCATTCGTGAGTCAATCCAAAGTTCCTCTTTCGTAGGCCATTCCCCCGTTTCGTCATGCTAGTAAGAAGTAATTATATAATAAATTAAAAAATAATTGCAACATTTGAAATAACTAAAAGAAAAAAATGAATCTAACCTTTTCTTGATCAAGCTTTCGATATCCATTTCGGCCCGTTCGAGATTTGTACACACTTTTTCCGATATTTGATTTCCCATGTTCCGATGTTTGTTTGAACATTTCGGTTCGTCTATACTCAACAAATGCTATCCAATCTTCTTCGGTGATACTTGTATAGTATGTCAAAATACAAGCCGGTCTCTTTAAGGCGATTGGTTCGTTGATTATGTCTTTGAGTAGATCGTTGTATATCTCATGACGAAATAACCTTGCGGCTTCTCCGACTCTCATAAGGCAATCGTGTTTTTGTTCGATAGGAATCGTAAATCCTTCTTGCATTTCATTCCAAATCCGTTCTTTAATTTGGGCGTTGTCTTTACATCTCCAATCACGCATCGAAAGTGGAACGTGTTCTCTTGCTAACACGCCAAAGTAACTCGACAACTCATCACCCTCTTTACCGATTGGTTGCCCTTTATCATCAAATTGTACCGGGATTTTTTTACCAAGTGTTTTAGCCTTATTAACCCGACCCATAAGAGTGTTTCTTCGTTTTCCTTGTTCATCGGAGTTAAGCGCTAGTTGTCTTCTAATTTTTCTTTTACCACTACCGCTAGAAGTAGTAGTAGTGGACGACATTGAATCTAATAAACAAAATTCAAATCATAATTTCAATTTTCAACTCAAATGTTATCAAAATTTCAACTCAAATATAACAAAAATCAAATATAAACTTAACTCCAATCACAATATAAACTCAAATCCAATCCGATTCTAAACAAAAACACAATTTCAATCCCAATTCAATCTACTATCAAATATATTTCTCAAATCAAATCAATATCAAACTTCAATTCGATAAACTCAAATCCAATACAATATCTCCTAATTTCAAATCAATATCGAATTCACACTAAATAAGTTCATGTAAAAATGTTCAAAAACATTACCCGGAGTTGGACGAGCACAAGGGCGGTGAAGAGAAGGTGGTGAGGCGAGGTGAGGGCGCGCGGCGAGGGTGGGCACGAGCAAGGTGAGGGCGCGCGGTGAGGGAGGGCGGCGTGGGCGCACGGCGAGGTGAGGGAGGGGGCTCAGCGAGAGGGCGGCGTGGGGAGTTGAGGGTCGGAGAGAACGCGCGGGAGGGCGGGCGCGGTAGTTCAGCGAAGTGAGGGACGGAGAGAGAGAGAGGGGCCGAGAGAGAGAGAGTGGCGGAGAGAGAGACGGACGGGCGGCAAGAGAGTGGCGGAGAGAGAGAGGGACGGGCGGAGAGAGAGAAGGACGAGAGAGATAGTAGTGGAGATGAGAAGAAATGAGAATGAGAAATGAGAGGGAAAAAAATGCTAAGTATAGATATGAATGAGCGCGGGTAGTTAAAAAATTTGAAAATTTCAGATTTTTTAACGCTCCTACAATGCTTATTCTAAGCGTTGTAGGATCTCGCCGCGGCTAAGTGTATTTCTACAACGCTTAGAATAAGCGTTGTAGGATCCTCGCCGCGGCGAAACCAAATTCTCGCTGCGGCGAGAGTTACCCAGAAACGTCTCGTCGCGGCGAAAATGTGGCATCGCCGCGGCGAGGTAACCCTAGATGTCCTCGCCGCGGCAATATACAATTTCCGCCGCGGCGAGACCTTTCTACAACGCTTAAGTAAGCGTTGTAGAAGCCTCGCCGCGGCGAAGGCTAATTCCCGCCGCGGCGATGAATACATTCGCCGCGGCGGGAATTGTATGATGCCGCGGCGAGAGTATATGTCTGGAACATGGTGCTCTCGGTAAGTTTTTCGCCGCGGCGACGACTTGTTCCCGCCGCGGCGCAGGACTCCTGCCGCGGCGGGATTTGTACCTCGCCGCGGCGTGATATGTCGCCGCGGCGAACACATATTTTTGCCGCGGCGAGGACATTCTACAACGCTTATGGAAAGCGTTGTAGAATGTCTCGCCGCGGCGAAGTAGAAAGTTCGCCGCGGCGAGTGACACGAGACTGGTGATATAAATTCTCATTTCTGGTCTTTTTCACTTTGAAGTCTCTCATAACCTCACTCGAAAAAATTAGGGTAATCTCATTCTAGAGCGTCCTCGTTTACTAGTCTCATCTACACATTCAAATCTTGTAAGTTCTTCTTTAACTTGTTCTAATTGTTTTTCTCTTGATAGTTTACTAATTAGAATTTGGAATTTTTTGTATAATTAGGGTTTTTCTATGAATATGAGAAAGTGGATGTGGGAGAATAGATTGAATGAGATATATCGAAAAGGTGTAGATGAGTTTTGTGATTTTGCTAGAGAGAACATGGTAGATTTGAAATCTATTCGTTGTCCTTGTATTAAATGTGGAAATCATAGACATTTTTCGATTGATGTCATTCGGACCCATTTGTTTGCATATGGAATAATGACCTCGTATCAAAGATGGTTCTACCATGGTGAGGTTTTTCGTTCTACGGCAAATGAGGATGATGTTGAAGATGATATTGATGATATGTGCGGCATGATGAATGATTTGGAGGACGATTTTGTTGAGCGACCGGAATTGTTTGAGTCCATGATGAATGATGCGGAGACACCATTATATGAAGGGTGTACAAGCTATTCGAAGTTGTCATTTTTAGTTACATTATTTCATTTGAAGGCGTCGGGGGGTTGGACTAACACTAGTTTTACTCTATTGTTGGAAACACTGAAAGAAGCATTTCCGAAAGACAATAAAGTACCTTTAAGTATGTATGAAGCAAGGAAGACTTTGGGTACATTAGGCATGAAGTACGAGAAATTCCATGCGTGCCCAAATGATTGTGTTTTATATAGACACGAGTATGAAGATCTAGATGAATGTCCGACGTGCAAAGAGTCACGGTGGAAGAAGGGTAAAATTCCATGTAACGGGGTTAAAGGAGTTCCAGTTAAGGTACGTACATTTTCATCACTTGATTAGGAAATACATGTAGCTCATATTCATTATTTATTACTGATTTTCGTTAAATATATTTCAGTCGTTATGGTACATTCCTCCAATGCCGCGCTTTCGTCGAATGTTTAATAGTGTCAAACACGCGAAGAACATGGTTTGGCACTCCGAAAAGCGTATCGATGATGGTATGTTGAGACATCCTGCTGATGCTGCACAGTGGAAATCATTCGATTTAGAGTATAAGGATTTCAGTGTTGATACTCGAAATTTGCGCCTTGGTCTAGCTTCTGATGGAATGAACCCGTTCAGCATGATGAGCAGTAAATACAGTGTTTGGCCGGTTATACTTGTGAACTACAATCTCCCTCCAAAGCTATGTATGAAGAGAAAGTTCTTGATGTTAACGCTTTTGATTTCAGGACCGAATCAACCAGGAAATGATATTGATGTCTATTTGGCACCGTTGGTCGATGATTTGAAGATGTTATGGGAGAAAGGGATGGAAGTTAAAGACGCTTACCGTGGAGATTCGTTCAACTTAAGGGCAATGTTAATGTGGACTATTAACGATTTTCCGGCCTATGGAAACTTGTCAGGATACTCTGTGAAATGCTCGATTGGTTGTCCGATTTGCATGAAAGACACATCTTCCATCCGTTTGAAGCATGGTAAGAAAACTGTTTTTCTGGGTCATAGAAGATTCTTACCAAGAGATCACTCGTATAGAAGATTGAACCAAGCGTTTGATGGAAATTCAGAAGAACGACCCCCTCCTAGAATTTTGTCTGGTGAAGATGTCTATGAGATGGTTAAAAACGTCAATGAAGTGCTTGGGAAAAGAAAGCGGAGTTCTAGTACTAAAGAATCGTTCAAAGAGAATCCTTGGAAGAAGAAATCGATTTTCTACGACCTTCCTTATTGGAAGACACACTACGTCCGGCATTGTCTGGATGTTATGCACATCGAGAAAAATGTTTGCGAATCGCTTATTGGTACACTTCTTGATGATCCAAATAAATCGAAAGACGGAATACAATCTCAAAGATATGTGTATTCTTTAACTCGATTTTCTCGAAGGTCATCGATCCAACTCGATTGGATTTAATGCAGTCAGAATTGGTGAAAACTCTGTGCTTGCTCGAAAAGATCTTTCCACCTTCGTTTTTCGACATAATGATCCACTTAACCGTCCACTTGGTACGTGAAGTGAAATTAGGAGGGCCCGTGTTTTTACGGTGGATGTATCCAATCGAACGTTATATGAAAGTGTTGAAAAGCTACGTGAAGAACTACAATAGGCCGGAAGGGAGCATAGTTGAAAATTACATAGCAGAAGAGTCGGTTGAGTTTTGTTCTGAGTATTTAGCTAAAACAGACGAAATTGGGTTACCCAAGAATACCAATTTTGATTCAAAAGCTCTATCTAAAGGTATTTTTTTAACACTTTATTTGTTTATTTAAATTATATATGAACATTATTTTTAAGTATTTGTTTCATTATATATAGGTACTTATTCGATCGTCAACCGAAAAGAATGGGAGCAAGCAAGTCTCCATGTGCTACACAACGTTTCCGAGGTCAAGCCATTTGTGGATATTCATTTGAATGAGTTGAGAGTGAATAATCCAAAGAAGGGTAGAAATGAAAAATGGTTGCAAGAAGAGCACAACCGTTTGTTTTAGAACTGGCTTGGAAAACGCATATTTATAGAGGCAGGACATTCATCTACGTTGAGTAAACTATCTGGCGGGCCGTCCTCCATGGTTACAAGGTACACTGCTTGGTCTGTTAATGGTTTTACATTTTACACAAGGGAACGAGACAACAAGCATCCCGTACAAAATAGCGGTGTTACATTGTTTGCTGAAGCTTTACATGTTTCGTCGGCAAAAGATAAGAATCCAAAACATGCTTTTATGAAGTATTATGGATACATTGAAGATATTTGGGAACTTGATTATTGCGGGTTGCGAGTCGCATTATTCAAGTGCAAATGGGCAGACAATAATCACGTTAAAGTTGATAATGAAGGAGTTACAATTGTCGACTTTAGACGGATTGGCTACGAGAATGATTCATTTATTTTGGCTTCGCAAGCAAGTCAAGTGTTTTATGTTTCAGATCCAGCAAATCCTGAGTTATCGTTAGTGGTTCATATGAAAGCGAGAAACGGTAACGAAGAAGAAGACGAAGACATGTCTAGCATTCCTCCGTTCACATCAGGATTACCGCCAATTGATCAAGAGGTGGATGATTTTAATGATGACGATGTTTCACATCTACTTCGTAAGGATATAGATCCTATTTTTGTTTGATATTGAACATTTAGATAATGTATTTTCATTTTGGATTTTATGTTATTCTCCTGTGGACAACGTTATTTTTCATTCAAAATTTCTCTATACAATGTCATTTACATTTCTCCAACATCGCCGCGGCTGAGTACATCTCTCGCGGTGGCAGGATAATCTCGCCGCGGCGAAATACAAATCCTGCCGCGGCGAGGGACCTTCTACAACGCTTTAACAAGCGTTGTAGAAACCTCGCCGCGGCAACGTATATTCCATGCCGCGGCGAGGTCATTACGCCGCGGCTGGAATATCACCACGCCGCGGCGAGACAAGTTCTTAAAAAACACAGACTCTCGGTATAAAAATATCAAACTCTCGCCGCGGCGAGATACAAATCCTGCCGCGGCGAGGACCCTTCTACAACGCTTAAAAAAGCGTTGTAGAAACCTCGCCGCGGCAACGTATATTCCATGCCGCGGCGAGGATATCACGCCGCGGCGGGAATATTACCTCGCCGCGGCGAGACTAGATCTTAAAAAACATAGACTCTCGGTATAAAAAAATGAAAATCTCGCCGCGGCGACATGTAAATCCTGCCGCGGCGAGGACCCTTCTACAACACCTTAAGAGGCGTTGTAGAACCCTCGCCGCGGCAACGTATATTACATGCCGCGGCGAGGGTATCCCGCCCCGGCGGGAATATTACCTCGCCGCGGCGAGACAATGTCTAGACTCGCCTCGCCTGGCCGAGCTCACCAGCTCGCCTCGCCTGGCCGAGCTCATGAGCTCGCCTCGCCCGGCCGAGCTCACCAGCTCGCCTCGCCTGGCCGAGCTCATCAGCTCGCCTCGCCCGGCCGAGCTCATCAGCTCGCCTCGCCTGGCCGAACTAAACTGTTGTAGAAACCTCGCCGCGGCGAGGTCATTACGCCGCGGCGGGAATATCAACTCGCCGCGGCGAGGATATGTTCCCAAATATGAAGGCTCTCGGTAAGTTTCTCGCCGCGGCTATGTTGTATTTGCGCCGCGGCGACATGTTTTCGCCGCAGCGAGAAGACTACGCCGCCGCGGCGAGATTCTGTTTTCAAAAACGCATGCTCTCGGTAAGTTTCTCGCCGCGGCGACGTGTAGAATGTCTCGCCGTTGCGAGGTAGAAAACACGCCGTGGCGAGAGTTATACGCCGCGGTGAAATTTCTAAGTCGCCGCGGCGAGATTAGAATAGAATCACCTCACCCTACACATTTTTACTTTCTTTCCCATTTTAAACTTGGTTTTCAACAGAAAAATTATCATTCAAGTAAAAAACCATCACACATTCAGATTTCACAAAGTAAAAAACCATCACACATTCAGATTTCACAATTTTTAAATATTAATCAAGTCTCAAACACACATTAACTAAAACACGAGTCGTAAACATAAACAAACCATGCGAGTCTTAATTTAAATTTAAAATGAAGCTTAAACAAACCAAACGAGTCTTGAATTTAAAATTTAAAGTTGGTGTTGTTGGTTTAGTCGTCATTCGGTGGTGGTGGTGGTGGTGAGTGCGCCGGATATTGAGGAGGTGCCATATGCGGTGGCCACTGTGGTGGTGGGTACGGATAATCGGAGTATTGAGGATATGGAGGAAATAACACCTGGTTCTCTTGGTTGATGTCCCACCGAGAGTAGAGATCGTTCAGTTGGTTGATGTGAGAGGCGCCATACTCCGCTTGTTGGTGCATGTACTGTTGCGTGTGTTGGAACCCGTCGACGAGATAGTTGGAGCATTGAGCTATGTAGTCGATGGTGGCGGGGTCGACTACCGGAGGTGCTGGTAAGAACAATCGAGGCTCGTTGACTGGTGGTCCCTCTTCCCCTTCCTCCTCCTCATCCTCCGCTTCCTCCTCTTGTGGTTCCTCCCTAATCTTGTAGCGATCGATGATGTTATTCGTAATAGGCCCCATAGGACCCTTGATCGTATCCCTTTTCGAGCGTCCTACCCCCGCATTTGTACAAAGGCCGGTAATGATCGACGGATATGGCAAACCGTGGCGTTCATTAGTATAGTCTAGACTCTTCATCCAATTGTAGATGAATCGACCGACGTTGATAGAATGACCTTTTATGATGCAGAACAACACCTGGATACGGCCCTCGTCAAGAGTGGTGAAGTGCTTGATCGGATAGAGGCGAGCGCAAACAAAGTAAATCCAAGCTTTAGCAATCCTGGTGAGTTGGTCACGCTTGAGTACCCTTTTCCCTTTTTCAAGGACCCAATCCTCTCCTGGAATGCACAGCAACCTCGCCATCTCCTCGTGGCTGCAAGTTCTCAACCATTCCCGATAGCCTTCATTCTCGAAAGGCACATCTGGGGTCCCAAGCAAATCGTTGATCACTTCGATGCTCACATCGACCTTTTTACCTCGGACCGTCACAACATCTCCATTGTGATCCGGTAAGTTTGCGTAGAATTCGTACACGAAGTTTAAGTTCGTCTCAAACTCGGGAACGGCACAATACTTCACCCATTCATGACCAAGAATACTGTTGCGGATTGACACTCCTATCTCGGTGTTAGAGCTCACATTGAATCCCCGCTCAGGGATCACACTGCGCGACGAGATTTTGTCGTAACGATCCTCCGCGGCCTTGCTGGTGAAGATATTCGTGTTATAATCTGCTTCAGGGGACGATTGACGAGCTCGCTTACTTTTACTTTTACTAGGACCTTTGGAAGTGCTCGGAGCCGTGGCGCCCGCCGGATTTTTGGTTCGAACCATTTTTCACCTTCACAAAGCATAATCATAAAAAATTCAATCTCGACATCTACAATCAACATAACCATTTTAAATACTAACAATGTCACAACAATCACAAATTCTATATCAATTCCAACTTCATTTAAACATAACAATATCAAATTCATAAACAATTCCATTCTAACACAAATTCTAACTCAAATTCATTCTAACACAAATTCTAACGTCTCAAATTCATTCTAACACCAATTCTAACTCAAATTCATTCTAACACAAATTCTAACTCAAATTCATTCATAATAAAATAACAAACCCTAATTTTGTTAAATCAATAACCACCTTAAATCAATAACCCTAATTTTGTTAAATCAATAACCACAACATGCAACTCGGGGAAATAACATGAAATCCATATTCAAAAACACGAAATCCATATTCAACAACACGAAATTAAATCAATAACCACCTTAAAAACTTAGAAAATCATACCTTTAAAAATAGAGTGAGAGGCGGTGAGAGAGAGAGAGGCGCGAGAGAGTTGGGCGGCGAGGACGTGGCGAGCGAGAATGGCGGCGAGGATGTGGCGAGCGAGAATGGCGGCGAGGACAAGGCGACGGCGAGAAATCGGGGCGGCGAGGACGTGGCGAGGGATTTTGGAAGAGAAAATGAAGACAGAGTCGGCCGAAATAGTTTGTCTCGTGTTTGTATTTTGAGGAAAATGAGAAAAAAAAACTGAAAACTGGTTTATATAGTGAAAACCTAAAAACCTCGCCGCGGCGAGAATATGTCTTCGCCGCGGCGAGAAGATCCTACAACGGATTTTCTAACCGTTGTAGGATCATCTCGCCGCGGCGGGAGTCCTACATCGCCGCGGCGAGGAAGTTTCATAGAAAACTGCTAGGCCACGGTATCCTTCTCGCCGCGGCGGAGTATATTTCCAGCCGCGGCGACATAATCTCGCCGCGGCGAGGGAGGACCATCGCCGCGGCGACTCTATTCTACAACCCTTTAAAAAAACCGTTGTAGAATTTGTCGCCGCGGCGAGGTTTAAATCGTGCCGCGGCGAGATCCATCCTTCTACAACGCTTTGAACTTGCGTTGTAGAAAGTTTTCGCCGCGGCGAAAATCACATGGTGCCGCGGCGAAGGTTCTACAACGGGTTGTTTTAACGTTGTGGGAAATCTGAAATTTAAGTTCTTCTACAACGCTTTTGTAAAGCGTTGTAGAATCACCCAGATTCTACAACGCTTATCTATAAGCGTTGTAGAAACACCCAGATTCTACAACGCTTATCCATAAGCGTTGTAGAATCACCCAGATTCTACAACGCTTATGTTAAGCGTTGTAGAATCCCTAGTTTCTACAACGCTTATGTTAAGCGTTGTAGAAAGTCCGTTGTAGAATCTCATATTTGTAGTAGTGTTTAAGGATCAAAAGATTATTGATCTCAGTACGATTGTTAGGAGAATCTATGATTTGTGGTTATGGGACATTGAGAGTTGGAGACTCTATAGTTCTCCTAGGTATCTTTCGAAGGTACTGAATTGACCATTGCACTCTTAGAGACAAGATAAGTAAAAACCATTTAACCTCTTATGTCTCGAGGTCACTACGTATAAATTGCATCATGCTTACCTCAATCCTGAAATGGGACATGCCATTTCATAGCTTACGTATTCTCATTCGAGAAAGTCAGAGTTTGGATTTACTATGTGATTCTTAACAGGACTTATTGGTGAAGTACTAAGTTATAAAGATGTCATGAATAACTTTGTGAAGTTCTCATAGATATGGAATTCATGTACAAGATTCCTGAAATGCAATGTATATCACCTCATGCTTTGTTCCTTGTAATGTAAATAAATAAACTGGTCAGTTTCCAAATTGAGTCATGACTTTTTTGGATGAATCAATGTGACTTGTTAGCTCATCGTCAATACATTGTTTCTAACTTATTCACAAGCGACAAAGGAGTTGAGTAAATAACAGCTAGAAGGGTAAAATGGTAATTTTGTAAATCTCGACTAGGTGATGATATTCATGAAGGGTAAACATAGATAACATTTAGTGGATCCACTCATCACAATTTAGTTGAATTCTTGAGTAGAAAATAAATTCATTTGAACCGAGAGATTCTCAGTGTCAACTATTAAGTGGAGTCAGTTGACATTAAGCTAAACTTGGAAAAGGTTTGTGAACTTTTGAGTCCAAGTATTTTAGCTCAAGCTTTGTTCGTTTGAATCCATGAAGTCACTGTCACAAATCATATAGAGTAGGAATATTTAAACTAGAAGTTGAGTCAAAACAAGAACGAGACAAGTTTTACGAAAATTGTCTAAAGAGTATTTTTGTCGTTTTGGAAAAAGGATGAAATGAATATCAATAATTTTTTTGACACTGTCATATGATGACATATAATCACTCGGCCATACTAACTTTATTGGGTCTTGATGATTAATTTCATTTCATAGAATTTTACTTGAAAATTCTTAATAGGCGTTTTCTTATGTTGTCATGAACTAATGAAGAAGCATCTAGAAGCCCATTCTAGATGTCTTGGCCGCCCAACCAAAAGAAAAAAGAGAGATTATTTTGTGCATTAATGTATGAAGATACTTTCCAAACGAAAAAGAGGAAACAAATTTCGTCTATGAGGAAAGGGAGAATTCGGCCAACAAGGAAGCTAGACAAAAGAGGAAACAAATCCAAGGCTTCTAGAAGCTAGTCTTGGTCGTCTGAATGAGGAAGGAAAAGGGCAATAAAGGATTGCTCATGAATGCTTGGAAAAAAGAGGAAACTACTTCTTTCCAAGGCCAACCATTCTCCTATATATAAATAGGACCCTCATTCCTCTCATTTCATTCATTCCACAAAAGTTAGAGATTGAGAGCTTCTCTTTCTAGACCTTGTGGCCGCCCCCTCCTCCTCCTCTCTCTCTCTCTCTCTTTAAGTTCTTTTCGTTTTTGTTTTGGCACCTAGGTCCACATTTGACCTAGATTTTTAGCTCTTCGACTCTTAGACTTGTTCTTGAGTCGTCGTGTTTAAAAGTGCCCACACACTAATTCCTTTCTTTCTCGAGTGATTCTTGTGATAGAAACATTCGTGGTTGCTCGAGTTCCCGAGGAAAGAAGAGAGACGAGCTGCGTGGGGAGACGAACGTTTCAACCTTCCTAAGGCTTCTCAACGTTCAAGCTTCACAAAGGTTCAGAAATAAATAATGTTCTCTAATAGTTTTAATTTATATGTACTTGCTCTTTGTCTACGTTAGTAAAAACATTTTACTTGTTTTTAAAGAAAATTTTTATATTCCGCCGATTGCTCGAAGCATTAAATCTTTTATTAACCCTAGATCAATTCCAACAAATGATATCAGAGCTATGGTCAAAGATATGCATGTACATGTAATTAAAACTATGAGCTTGAAAATCGTTTTCGAAAGTTTACTAGTTTTGTGACAAGTTAGAATTGTTTTCTTAGAGTTTTTTTAATTTATTGCTCTTCCTTTAAATTAAAAATCATGTTGATTTTCTATGAGTTTGGGCTGATATTAAAACACATTAGAATCAGTTCTAAAAGTTTTTAATTTTTTATCATGAAAAACGTGTTTTTAAGTTTGAGAAAATTTCGAGTAATTTTATGACTAGTTATATTGTCTTGCTAGTTTCGTTTATTTACTCGTTTCGTTTTATGTTTGTTGTTATTTTCTTTTATACCATGTTAATAAAATACATATAAAAGCTTTAACAACTTCCTAAAAAGTTATGTTACACTCGATTCTTTTATCGCACTAAAAGTCCGAACTTTAATTATTTCCAGTTTTCTTCGAGCTCGAGAAAACCCGCAGTAAAAGTGGCATAACTCTCAGCTCAGAATTCGAAATTTAATGATTCTTGAATCAAATTAAAGGTCTATTTTACTCCG
Source organism: Urtica dioica subsp. dioica (assembly GCF_054948205.1). NCBI lineage: Eukaryota > Viridiplantae > Streptophyta > Magnoliopsida > Rosales > Urticaceae > Urtica > Urtica dioica. The sequence continues at coordinate 7,398,236 of NC_142762.1, forward strand.
AGGTGCACGGCTGTTCTGAAAGTCCAGTTTTTAATAATTTCTGATTTTCAACCCCACTACCATGAGTTATAGAACTCTAATAAGAAAATTTCCTTGAGCAAAATTGTTTTTTTATAAAATAATAAACATAATGTGAAATATTAAAATGTTTTAATTTTTGAAATTTTAATTGAAATTGAATTTTTACAAAACTAGTTTGAATTTTGAAAAACCTTTTCACTTTCAAAGTTGAAAATATTTTGTCATCCAAATCAAGTAAGTTTTCAAAGTGTTTTCAAAACTATATCTATATCACATATGTTCAAAATTTATATACTCTTGAAAATTTGAGTGGGAGGTCTCCTCATAGACGAGCCGGAAAATAAAAGATGTGTAATCTCAAACTTTCTAGTGTTCGAGTGAGTTGAAGTTCACACTTCCCTCATGCACATTCCCGAATAGAAAATAGGAAAATGTCAGAGTATGTACCTTGTGCCTTTATGCACTAACACCGCTTTTCCTTGAACATAAAGATCTAGGATTCCTTTCTAAAAGTCCACTCTATCACTCTATAACTAGGAAATTTGTTTCCGAAATTATAAGAGATGATGTGCCAGCTCCAAAAACTAAGTGGGAGGGTTATACTTGTTGTTTGTAACCCATGATCCCCAACACTAATGAAAGACGCAATTAATGTGAGACTAAGAGTCACTCTTGTGGCCCTCTCTTTAATGGGAGTACTCTATGGCATTTTTGCTTCGATCATTGCTCAATGAGCTACGTTCGAGAGTGAGACGATGAAGACAAGGCCTCCTCTTGGGGGATTGTTTTTTCAAAGTTGACCTTTTGGACTAAGTGGTTGGTTGTACACTTAGACTCAATCCCTAGTAATCCTCCCTTGAGGCTCTACAAAAGGATGTGAGTGATCAATCCAATTTAAAAGGTGGCTAAGTCAAAATTGGTGTATTGACATCTAGGATAAGCATTAATGATGTGTCATTTACTTATAAAAGGAGATTTTTCGCGGCCTTCTCTTAAGGAAGTAGATTATCATTTTGTTTGTAACACCTTTGGATTTTATCAAATGTTAAAAACTTAAATCCTAAACGAAAAGGCTAATCATAAAATTGTTTCAACTCTATAGGCAAAATGTCTCTCAACTCTCTCTCACCCATTCTTCCCTCGAATAAACTCGAAGGCGAAAATTACGTCGACTGGAAACGTAACCCCGACATAGTCCTTACTATGGACAAGCCCAAATGGGTACTCACCACCCCTTGTCCTCAAACGAATGATGATTCGACACAAGAGGAGAAAGACGCTCTGGCTTCAATCCGATGAGATTGCGAGGTGCTATATTTTGGCATCTATGAACAATGTGTTGCAAAAACAACATCGTGAGAACGAGACTGCCGCCGATATGCTCTACAATCTCCATGAGATATTTGAAGGGCAAGGACGTCAAGCAAGGCAACAAGCGGTCCGACAGTTTATGAACTATCGTATGAAGGCTGGAACTCCAGTTAGAGATCATATGATGCTGATCTTTAGTTATCTAAACGAAATGGAGATCCTTGGATCTAATATTTATGGGGAGACTAAAATAGACATGATCTTGGAAACTCTCCCCGAGTCTTTTGATACCTTCAAGCTGAACTACTCCATGAACAAGCTAGAATACACTGTTACCGAGCTTAGGAAAGAGCTTCACGCCGCTGACTCACTAAGAAAAAGAGTACACTGTTGCCCTGCTTGTGGCTGCCCCCTCTTCCTCTCTCTCTAAGTTCTTTTCATTTTTGTTTTGGCACCTAGGTCTACATTTGACCTAATGTTTTAGCTCTTCGAGTCTTAGACTTGTTCTTGAGTCGTCGTGTTTAAAAGTGCCCACACAGTAATTCCTTTCTTTCTCGCGTGATTCTTGTGATAGAAACTTTATGGTTGCTTGAGTTCCCGACGAAAGAAGAGAGACGAACTGCGTGGGAAGATGAACGTTTCAACCTTCCTAAGGCTTCTCAACGTTCAAGCTTCATAAAGGTTAGTAAATAAATAATGCTCTTTGATAGTTTTAATTTATTTGTACTTTCTCTTTGTCTACGTTAGTAAAAACGTTTTACTTGTTTTTAAAGAAAATTTTTAAATTCAGCCACTTGCTCGAAGCGTTAAATCTTTTCTTAATCCTAGATCAATTCCAAAAGAATTGTGCACCATTGTCTTTCACAATTGATGCTGGGATCCCATGGCGGCATATAATGGAATTCCAGATGAAGTTTGTTGTTTTGGCCTCGATGATTCTAGCTAGAGGCTCGGCTTCGACGCACTTAGTGAAGCAGCCGATAACAACGATGGCGTATTTGTACTGTCTCAGAGCTTTAGGAAGCTTACCGATGATGTCTACGCCCCATTTTGCAAAGAGACGTGGTACGACGATGCTACCCAGGGGAGATGGCGGTTGCCGTGGAACGTTAGAAAAACGTTGACACTTGTCGCACTTTCTCGCCCACTTGTATGCGTCTTTCTTCATTGTGGGCCAGAAATACCGTTGTCAGAGCACTTTTTGCGTGAGGGATCTCCCAACAAAGTGATTCCCGTAGATGCCCTCGTAAATTTTGCGGAGGACTTTAGTCGACTCGACGCTATCAAGGCATCGGAGCAGCGGGGTTGAGTGCCCGCACTTGTATAGGGCTTTACCTCTCAACACAAATTTAGATGCAAGGGCTTTTAGCCTTTCGGCTTCTTTGCGGTCTTCGGGAAGTACCCCTTGTTGTCGGTCATTTTCGGAAAACCCGAGACGCCAAGAAGGCACGTCGCTCAAAGGGCCGATGGTCAGGCCGGAGGTCCTGAAGAGCGGCAAGTCTTCAAGCCCTCGCCCAAACTCTTGACTCCTTGAGTCGAGCCTAGCCCCTCGAGTTGAGACTTGAGTTGGCTCCCCGAGTTGAGCTTCGCTCCTCGAGTTGAGACTTCATACATGTTGCTACGTTGTTTTATTGGCTTTATTTTTTAGTGCAAGTGGTATGGAAAGATGTCGAGAGTTATGTTTCCACTTCTGGATTGACATCTTTCCTCATGTTGCAGACAGTATTTCAGGCATGTTTCCAGTTTCGATAGATTGCTTCGCTGGTGACTTATTGCTGAGTTATTGCCTCGCTGCTGTCTTCATTACAAGATATCTGCCTCGCTGGAGCCTTCATTGCAAGATATCCTCCGCTGCTATCTTCATTGCACGAATATTCACTTTGATGGAGTCTTTACTTTGTGATATTCGCTTGAGGCCGGGTAAGGAAACCTGAGATATCTTCCAGGATTGTCCAGCTGCTATAAAAGCTATGCGCTCTCCCTTAGCAGCCTTGACGCTTTATCAAAATACCTAGAGCTCCTAGACGTGCAAGACCGGCGGATTGGGAGGCTTTATGTTTTGATAAGAGCGGTGTAATTCCTCAAACACTATTCCACAAAGATTGAGTGTTTGTGAGATTTGGGTTTTGTGTTCTCGTGATTGAAGGTTCACGATCTGCTGAAGACTAAAGGTCATCCGAGCCAGGAGGTTGCTCGAAGGGTGGAATTGAGACGGAGCTCAAATTCAGGGGGAGTCCCTGTCTAGGTGATCACTGGTAGTAATAGTCTCTAGGTTTGATTGATTTGTTGATTGTAATCAGATATAAACCTTGTGTGTACTATTGACTACAAGATAGTGAAAATCCTTTCCACTGGCAGCGTGCCCCCAGATGTAGGTGTGTTTCACCGAACTGGGTAACCATATCGTGTGTTATTTGTTTACTGCTTTTTTGTTGTTTATCCATATCTGTGTTCAAGCAAGTTGTCGGACACATTGTCAACACATTGTGTGCGACATCTTGTCTTTGCGACTAATAAGAATTTCAATTGGTATCAGAGCAGGCACCTTGATCTCTTAGGTGGTTTCCTGTATTTTCTTTCTGATTGCCTACTATGGATAGTTCCCGAGAAGGAGGTTCTGTCAATCGCCCTCCAGTACTCGACGGAACCAACTATGGTTATTGGAAGGCACGCATGACTACCTTCATGAAGTCCCTTGATAGCAGAACCTGGAAAGCAGTGATACACGGGTGGGAAGCTCCTGTTCAGGCTGATGACAAAGGAGTCCCTATTGGTGCAAAACCGGAAAAAGACTGGACTCCTGCTGAAGAGGAGACGGCCCTTGGTAACTCACGTGCTCTAAATGCTATTTTTAATGGGGTCGATACAAATGTTTTCAGGTTGATAAATACATGCACTAGTGCCAAAGAGGCCTGGGAAATTCTTGCCGTTGCGTATGAGGGTACCACAAAGGTCCGTGAGCAGAAGCTTCAATACCTCACAACCAATTTTGAAGCCCTTACTATGCTTGAGGATGAATCTGTTGCTGAATTCAACATTCGCATCCGAGACCTTGCCAATGAATCCTACTCTCTTGGGAAACCCATGACCGACGAAGATCTTGTTCGGAAAACTCTGAGAGCTTTGAGTCCCAGATTCAAAATGAAGATCACGGCTATTGAAGAAGTCCATGACCTCAAAACCTTGAAGTTTGATGAACTTATGGGATCTCTCATGACATTTGAGCTCTCCCTGCCCAAGACAGAGAAGAAACATAAAGGGGTGGCCCTAAAAGGCTCTATTCATAAACAAAAGGATCAGGTATACTCAGATTCTGATAGTGACATTGATGATACTATAGCTATGCTTGCAAGAAATTATAGCAGGGTCATGAAGAGATTCAACCAGATGAATGGAAAAAATGTCTCACAAGATGTTAAGGACAAGTTTCAACAAAGATTCCAGAAGGATGCCAACCCTCACAGGAACAGTGATAGCGGTGAACGACCTGGCAAAGGCAAAGGCATTCAGTGCCACGAATGTGAAGGTTTCGGACATATTCAAAAGGAGTGTCCTAATTTCCTCAAGAAACAGGAAAAGGGGTACAACGCTACCTTTTCGGATGAAGATAGCGACTCTGATAAGATAAGTAATTTTGTGGCCTTTAATGCTCATGAGTCTACTGATAAATTTGGTGAATGTTCTCAGAAAATTGTTCTAGATGGAGAACTATCTGACGATGCCATGAATGACGCATACAATACCTTGCACACCAAATGGGTTGAGGAGTCTCAGATTCTCGACAAACAGAGTGCTCTTATTCTCACTCTGACTGAAGACAAGGCAAGGCTTCTAGAGACGATTGTGGATATAAAGAAGGAAGTCAGTCGGCTGAATGGAGAGCTGGATCAGATGACTAAATCAGTCAGGATGCTGAACTCCGGCACCGACAGCCTTGATAAAATTCTCACAGTTGGAAAGCCTGCAAAGAACATGAAGGGGCTTGGGTATACTCACGGTGCTTCCACGTCTCAGACTACTTTTGTCCCTCAAAAGTCGGCTGTTGGAAAGTCTGCAAAGAACATGAAGGGGCTTGGGTATACTCACGGTGCTTCCACGTCTCAGACTACTTTTGTCCCTCAAAAGTCTGCTGCCCAGATGCCGCGAAATATGCCTCAGACATCTGTTCGTGACAAGTTCCAGAATCAGCATTTGCAACATCCTTATAGACCAACCAGGTCTCTTGTCAACAGACCTCGTTGGGTCTGCCATCATTGTGGACGTAGGGGTCATATTCGGCCATTTTGTTATCGTCTATATGGGAGGAATCTTCATTGGCATCAATCATCCCATAGGCAAGCTCAACCAAGTCGTTCCCCCTCATCTCGTATGGAATGGAGAGTGAAAAATGAGTCATATCGCGCCAACCTTGCTTACACCTCTCAGCATGCCTTCACTGGTAACGATTGGTACTTTGATAGTGGTTGTTCTCGACACATGACAGGTGACCAAACCTTTTTATCCAACATAAAACCTTACTCTAACTGTCATGTTACTTTTGGTGATGGAGTGAAGGCAAAGATTATTGGAAAAGGTCAACTTAATTATCCTGGTTTGTCTTGCTTAACAGAGGCTTTGTTGGTTGAAGGCCTCACTGCTAATCTTATTAGCATTAGCCAACTTTGTGACTTGAGCTTACGTGTTGATTTTACTCGTGATGAGTGTGCTGTGATAAATGAGGAACAGGTTGAGCTTATGAAAGGAACCAGGACTCCGGACGACTGTTACATGTGGTCCCCGGTCAAAGTCTCTCAAGTCACCAAGTGTCTCATGTCCAAGGCAGATGAAGCTAGGATAGGAAAACAGGTTCAGAAGTCGCACAAGATGGTGCAACATCTTACCACTTCACGTGTTCTGGAGCTCCCACACATGGACTTGATGGGTCCTATGCAAACTGAAAGTCTCGGTGGAAAAGGGCAAGTGCAAAGAGACAAAGGAGAAAGCATAGAAGGAATAGCTCCTGACTTTTCTGGCCCCATCATCCCACAACAAAATGAGGTTGTTGAAATAAAGAATCGGACTCTTCAGGAAATGGCTCGATTGATGATGCTTGCCAAAGACATTCCTCTACTCTTGAGGGCTGAAGCACTCAACACAGTTTGCCATATTCATAACAGAGTTATCATTCGTTCGGGCACTACTGTAACTCAGTATGAGATATGGAGGGGGAGAAAGAACGTCGAGTACTTCTATGTCTTTGGCTCTGTGTGCTACATCCTTGCTGGTTGGGCTCCTCGTCGTAAGCTTTATTCAAAAAGTGATGAAGGTATCTCTCTTGGGTATTCCAGAAATAGTTGTGCTTATTGTGCCTTTATCAAACGCACCAAGTTTATGATGGAGTCTATAAATGTGGTTGTTAATGACGTTTATGATGATTTTGAAAGTGCTGATGATGAGGATGAAGTTCTATCTAGTAGCACAGATGTCAGGACAGATGTTGGTGACAAAGGGGTCGACATTGTGACTAAAGACGATTCTCCTCGGGATAAGTCGTTCCCTGACAAGGAGACTGAAGCTGTGCCGCAAAGATGTGCTCCTTCTACAGTTATTCAGAAAAATCATTATGTTGAAGAGGTCATTGGTGATATTGAAGATAGGATACGTTTTATTGGAAGCCTTTCATATCTCACCACCAGCCGTCTAGATATTGCTTACTGTGTTGGTGTGTGTGCTCTGTATCAAGCTAATCCTAAAGTTAGCCATCTTTCTCGGGCTAAGCGCACTGTAAGGTACATCTCTGGAACTGCTGACTTTGGGCTCTTATATTCATGTGCTGCTACCTCTACTATTGTGGGATACCGTGACATTGACTGGGTAGGAAGTGCAGTTGATAGAAAAAGCATCTCAGAGTCTGAATATATTGTAGCTGGTAGCAGCAATACTCTACCTTTGTGGTTGAAACAAATGAGTGCTGAGTATGATGTCGGTCAAGATGTCAAGACATTGTTCTGCAGCAACATCAGTGGTATGATTATCTCTAAAAATCAATTAGCTGACATTTTTGGTAAGGTTTTGGATGTTGACAGTCTTGAAGATCCTCGGTCCTCACTTTGGTTATGCGTTATTGATCAATAGCAATTAAAGTTTATCGGGGGAATTTTTGGTCTTAACCTATGTGCTAATCCTTCGTTGATCCTTGTTCGCATTACTATTGTGTTTTTTCTCTCATGGGCCCATGTTTCTGGTTGGCCCATTCGACTGATTTGCCGGGCTAAAATGCCAATTGTTGTCTCTCTGGGCCTAAGAACAATCAAGGCCCTCCTTAAGTCACGACGTCGTTTTACTCCCTACCATGATTTCATTCATGCAGACGGTTACACTCTCGAGAAAGAAAGGGAAGTTTCCACTTGTTCGAACTTTGAAATTTCTCATTTTTCTTCGTTAATCTTGAGCTGTGTTTCTCTTACCCTCATTGACGGTTATCTGTGTGACAGTTTCCTTATTTCTATTTCCAAAATGGTGGGTACAAGAAGCGGGATCAGTACCTCTACTATCTCTGGAAAAGTCAAAGCCACAATGAGGAAGAAAAATGTCGGGACAAGAAAGCCCGGTGCTGAGAGCAACATGCATGGAGTTAGGGTTCGAGGTCTGAAACCCAGCATACGCGCCGATGGTCAGGCCGGAGGTGCGATCGCTGGGTCATCAGTGCCTCCTGAGAATCCATCTCTCTCTGCCGCCAGACGCTCAATTCTGAAGAAAGCTGTTCTCTCCATCACTGACATCACAGGAGAAGCTAGTTCCAGCAGTTCGTCTGAGGAAGAAAGAAGAAGTGTCGATGATCCTGAAGAAGAAACCCCATCCGGTGTTTCCCCCGTCGAAAGCCCTCACAAGGTTGTGCTAGGTAATCCTGCTGTCTCTGCCTCTCCTATTGATAGGGTTTCGCTGCCTTATCCTCAAGAGCCTACTCCTGAAGATGCCATTGGGGGCATGTTAGGCTTAAGTAAAGATGTTTCGCAAGATGTGCCTACATCTTCTCAGAGGCAAGAAAGAACGTCCGACCCTGTCCAGGATGTTGGAGAGGATATCCTTGCTTCTCTAAAAAAGAAAGTTCAGAAAGATGACGATGTGTGTCTAGCCACTCTTCTCTCAGAGAAGAAAAAGAAGAAAAGAAAGCTGGTGGAAGAAGCTGCTCCCACTACCATCCCGGCTAAAAAGAAGATGAAGAAACCGGTGAAGATGGGCTTGAACAAGAAGAAGCTGAAGGGAAAGTCTGTTGAAGAAACAATGCCAGATGTCCTGAAGGATTTGGAAGAGGAAGAAGATGTTGCCCGTCCTGAAGGGGTGTCTCTCATCTCCAGGAAATCTGTCGGAGGCCAAAAGCTTCCCAAAGATGTCCCCGCCGCTCCTCTGGACAATGTCTCCTTCCATGAGGAAGATCGTGTCAGAAAATGGAGGTATGTCTATCACAGATCTATTTTTCCGGAAAAAGAATTGTCTAAGGAGGCCCTGAAGATTGATGTGATCATGGAACTCTTGTCCGACGCTCAACTTGGGAAAACTGTCTCTGGGATCGGGCATTATTATCCCAGACTGGTGAAAGAGTGCATTGTGAATCTGTCCTCTGAGATTGACCAGCCTCATCACCCTGAGTTTGGGAAAGTCTATGTTCGTGGCCATTGCTTTGATATATCGTCCACTGCCATCAACGAGTTTCTGGATAGAGGAAAAATTGTCACTGCTGATCGGCTTCCTTCCTTGGATGAGGTTGCCAAAGAGCTCACTAACGATGATAAGAAGACTTGGCCCACCAAGGGTTCTCTGCCTTCCTCAGATCTCTCGGCGAAGTATTATGTTCTGTACAGAATTGGGATTGCGAATTGGGCCCCTTCCTCTCACGGCTCCAGTATCAACTCCGACCTGGCATGCCTCATTTACCAGATTGGTACTCGGGCGTCCTTCGACTTTGGGGAGTTTGTTTTCAGCCACCTGGCGAAGCATGCTAAGTCCTATGCAGTAAAGCTTCCTATTGGCTTCCCTTCGCTCCTGTCTGGCTTGCTGGTTGCTCAGAAGAAGGATCTGCTCAGGGCTGACGATGTTGCAGGTAAACCTCCCAGTGAACTCTCTTTCAGTCCTAAGTTGTTCGAAGGGAAACATGCCAGGGACCTTGTCATGCCTTCTATCGCAACATCTGTCCCGGTTGGTGGTACCATCAAAGTGGCTCCCCTGTCAGAAAATGCCAAGAGCGATATTCTCAAGGGTTTGTTGGAAGAAGTTGCTGCTCTTAAGGAAGTCATTGCTATCTCTTCTCGAAGAAAGACTGCGTGTGAGCGTCTTATCTCTGTCATGACTCTCCCTTCTGCCATGGATGGTGCTTCCACTTCTCAACCAAGTTCCTCTGCGTGTCCTGATGAACAAGAATCAGAAGATGATGTCAGCAGCGATTCTCAAAGTTCTCTTGCCAACGATGTTTCTAATCCCTCTGGTTGATGTTTATTCTGGTCTGTAACATCTAACCTCTTTTTAGACACCTTTATGTTGGTTTCTTCGCATGCTACTGTGTTTCAAACTGATGTTTTCTCTCTGGATGGTTTGTAAGACAGCTCTATCGTACTTTTGTCTGTTGAATGATATGCTATTTTTCCCTAGTTCTCATTCCCTTTTCAGGCTGTTGTTCCTCCCTCTGTGTTGGTCGTTCATTGCCTTTGGTATCTTTTTGAGGCAATCAGGGGGAGAGGCGTCATGAGGTCATTTATTTTGACTCTCTTTCTGGTTATGACGCTTGTATGAGAACTGGTCCTGGAAGTGCTTGCCTAAAAAATAGCCAAAGGGGGAGATTGTTGCTACGTTGTTTTATTGGCTTTATTTTTTAGTGCAAGTGGTATGGAAAGATGTCGAGAGTTATGTTTCCACTTCTGGATTGACATCTTTCCTCGTGTGTGCAGACAGTATTTCAGGCATGTTTCCAGTTTCGACAGATTGCTTCGCTGGTGACTTATTGCTGAGTTATTGCCTCGCTGCTGTCTTCATTACAAGATATCTGCCTCGCTGGAGCCTTCATTGCAAGATATCCTCCGCTGCTATCTTCATTGCACGAATATTCACTTTGATGGAGTCTTTACTTTGTGATATTCGCTTGAGGACGGGTAAGGAAACCCGAGATATCTTCCAGGATTGTCCAGCTGCTATAAAAGCTATGCGCTCTCCCTTAGCAGCCTTGACGCTTTATCAAAATACCTAGAGCTCCTAGACGTGCAAGACCGGCGGATTGGGAGGCTTTGTGTTTTGATAAGAGCGGTGTAATTCCTCAAACACTATTCCACAAAGATTGAGTGTTTGTGAGATTTGGGTTTTGTGTTCTCGTGATTGAAGGTTCACGATCTGCTGAAGACTAAAGGTCATCCGAGCCAGGAGGTTGCTCGAAGGGTGGAATTGAGACGGAGCTCAAATTCAGGGGGAGTCCCTGTCTAGGTGATCACTGGTAGTAATAGTCTCTAGGTTTGATTGATTTGTTGATTGTAATCAGATATAAACCTTGTGTGTACTATTGACTACAAGATAGTGAAAATCCTTTCCACTGGCAGCGTGCCCCCAGATGTAGGTGTGTTTCACCGAACTGGGTAACCATATCGTGTGTTATTTGTTTACTGCTTTTTTGTTGTTTATCCATATCTGTGTTCAAGCAAGTTGTCGGACACATTGTCAACACATTGTGTGCGACATCTTGTCTTTGCGACTAATCAGAATTTCAATACAGTCTTCTCGAGTCGAGCTTCGCTCCTCGAGTTGAGCCTTGAGTCAGTCTCCTAGAGTCGAGCTTCGCTCCTCGAGTTGAGCCTTAAGTCAGTCTCCTCGAGTCTAGCCTTGAGTCAGTCTCCTCGAGTCGAGCTTCGCTCCTCGAGTTAAGCCTTGAGTCAGTCTCCTCGAGTCGAGCTTCGCTACTCGAGTCGAGCCTTGAGTTGTTCCTCGAGTCGAGCCTCAAGTCGTTCTCGAGTCGCTCCTCGAGTCAAGCCACTAGTCACTCTCGTCGAGTTGAGCCTTGCTCGTCGAGTCGAGTCACTCTCGTCAAGTGGAAACCTTCATATTTCACGTCGGAAGAATGGTATCCAAAGACCCATAAGGCCCACACAAGAGGCCGACAAGACGGACCATGCACCACGCGCCCCTCGGCGAAACTACGCGTCGGCCAACCAAGCACAGCAACCTGCGCGCCGCGCCAAACAGGCAGCGCGCCGCGCCAGGCAGACCGCGTGCCGCGCGATGACACGCTCGCGCCGCGCGCTCCATGCGCCGCGCATCCCGCACCGCGCATCCTGCGCCGCACGTCCTGCGCCGTGCACCGCGCGCCGCGCCTGGTGACCCGCGCGCCGCGCGCTCCGTGCGCCTCCAATTGATGCCGCGCACGTTCCTAGTCCCACATGGACGAAAAAGAAGCCTTCTAAGGCCCCCAAACACCTATATAAACCCCCTCCCATTGAGGGGAAAGCCATCCAATAAATTCTCTTCATCTCCTATCGACACGCTCGATTTCTTACTCTTCTCTGCTTCTCTTGATGCCATTTTTGGCCTGAAGCAGCCTCTCTTCTCTCTCCCCCGTTCTCAGAGGTTCTGAAGCACTCACGGGGACTTCCCAGACGTCGCTCCCTCTGAACGAACGTTCTCCGGTCCTCAAGCACGCCCCTAGGGTTCTCGACTAGAGTTACCCTCACGCGTCTAAAACGCTAGACGCGTACGCGATCTCCGAGGTTCTGAGACGCTGCCGAGGACTCATCGCGCCCCGTCTCCTTCGTCGAGTACGCTTCTCCATCAAGCCTCCGCGCCTCACACTGCGTCACATACGCTTGAACTACGTTATGACCTGATCCCACACACGGGTACGTAGGCAGCCGACACCCAAGGCACGGTCACTCCTCCTCCTCACCCCCTACCTCTCCCGAGAGGCGGGTTGATCGGAGAAAACCCTAGCTTGAGACTATCGAGTTCACACTCTTGGCCCGGGTGCGATCACTTGGTCCGGCCTTGGATCGAACCGCCCGAGGTTTTAAATAGTTGTTCATTTTCGTGCGACAACATTTTGGCGCTAGAAGGAGGGGACTTCCCGACCTGTTCATCCCGAAATCCCTTATGTTCATCTTCTTCTTTTCTTCTACAAACTCAACTTTCTCGAACTTGAGAAAAGATGAGTACTCAACCACCCGTGCGTTCTGAGGGCGTGAACAACCCCGAAAACGTCACTAGGACCAAGAAATACTTCTTGCGCTCCCGAGCGCATGGTGACGAAGAGTCGCTCCACGAAGAGAGCTCGACCCGCTCACCATCTCCATCTCCATATAGCAGGAACAACCGCATCATGGAGCTGGAGGAGAGTATCCGCCAACTAAAGGCGAAGAACGCGAGGTACCACAACCGACTGGCTGCGAAGTCGAGTCGAGCATCACTCCTCGAGTCGAGTCATTCTCCTCGAATTGAGCTTCGCTCCTTGAGTCGAGTCACACTCCTCGAGTCGAGCCTTGCTCTTCAAGACGAGTCACACTCCTCGAGTCGAGCCTTGCTCCTTGAGACGAGTCATTCTCCTCGAGTCGAGCTTCGCTCCTCGAGACAAGTCATTCTCCTCGAGTCGAGCCTTGCTCCTCGAGTCCAGTCATTCTCCTCGAATCGAGCTTCGCTCCTTGAGTCGAGTCACACTCCTCGAGTTGAGCCTTGCTCTTCAAGATGAGTCACACTCCTCGAGTCGAGCCTTGCTCCTCGAGACGAGTCATTCTCCTCGAATCGAGCTTCGCATCTCGAGACGAGTCATTCTCCTCGAGTCGAGCCTTGCTCCTCGAGTCGAGTCATTCTCCTCGCATCGAGCCTCGCTCCTCGAGTCGAGTCATTCTCCTCGAGTCGAGCCTTGCTCCTTGAGACGAGTCATTCTCTTCGAGTTGAGCTTTGCTCCTCGAGTCGAGTCATTCTCCTCGAGTTGAGCCTCGCTCCTCGAGTCGAGTCGTTCTCCTCGAGTCGAGCCTTGCTTCTCGAGACAAGTCATTCTCCTCGAATCTAGCTTCGCTCCTCGAGTCGAGCCTTAAACTTTACGTATGAAGAACCTCCGTCCGTGCCTCACGAGATGATGCATTTCACCAACAAAGAGGCCAAGCGACTTGTGCATCCGCACAATGACGCGATTGTGCTCAAAGCCCATGTGGCTAATAACTTGGTGAAAAGAGTTCTCATCGACAACGGCAGCGCTGCCGACATACTTTTCAAGTCCACCCTAGAGCGCATGAAGCTCGGAGAGAGTCATAACCGAAGGCATCGTCGATTTGCCGGTCACCTTCGGAACTCCTGGAGGCATCGAAGTCGTTCACATGGTCCCATTCCTAGTGGTCGATCAAGAGTCGCCCTACAACGTAATCATTGGGCGACCCACGTTGAACCGGCTAAGGGCAATCACTTCAACATACCACTTACTGGTGAAGTTCCCCACCGAGGATGGAATCGGCATCATGGCTGGAGACCAATCCCAAGCCAGAGTATGCTACATCCAAGGAATCAATGGAAAGACCGCTAGAAAGACGGTTAACACGATCTCCCAAGTCAGAGATAGCGTCGAGTCGACCAAGGTCCTCCGCGAAATCCACGAAGACCTCTGCATGACACTCAAGTGCAAGGCGCCGACGTCTTCATCCCAAACAGGGAGGGACCCCACAAAGTCTGCCAAGTCATACATGACGAGACACGCTACATCAAATACACGGACACCGATCCGTCGCCTGTGGAATGCAGAACACTTGAGAAAGTACTACCAGTAGCCAGCGCTTCCCCCCATTTTATTTCTTTGCTTTCTAAACATTCAATAAGGCCTACGAGCCAACGTTTTAGGATTTCAAATTTTTTGAATTATTAATAAAGTTCGATGTTTTTCTTTCAAAAACTGCTTTATCAAAGATTTTCAATCATCAAAGATTAAACTTGTAAACCCAAAACTTGGGGGGCTAGTGCCATAGGCAATGGTAAGTACGCTCAAAATCCTCAAGAAAGTACGCTCCACAAAAAGAAAGCACGCTCCATCAAAACAAAACACCTGAACATAAAACGGGAACAAGCGTGCACGTAAGACGCCTCCGTGGCGCGCCATAAGACATCCCCGAGATGCAGGCTAAAGACGCCTCTGCGGCGCGCCATAAGCCATCCCAGAGATGCCGGCTAAGACGCCTCCACGGCGCGCCACAAGCCATCCCAGAGATGCCGACTAAGACGCCTCCGCGGCGCGCCACAAGCCATCCCAGAGATGCAGGCTAAGACGCCTCCGCGGCGCGCCATAAGCCATCCCAGAGATGCAGGCTAAGACGCCTCCGCGGCGCGCCACAAGCCATCCCAGAGATGTAGGCAAAGACGCCTCCGCGGCGTGCCATAAGCCATCCCAGAGATGCAGGCTAAGACGCCTCCGCGGCGCGCCACAAGCCATCCCAGAGATGCAGGCTAAGACGCCTACATGGCGCACTTAAGACGCCTACATGGCGCAACCAAGCCGTCACTAGTGACGCACCTAAGACGCCTACATGGCGCACCTAAGACGCCTACATGGTGCACTAAAGCCGCCTACATGGCGCACCCAAGTCGTCCCTCGCGACGCACCCAAGACGCCTACATGGCGCACGTAAGACGCCTACATGGCGCAACCAAGTCGTCACTCGCGACGCGCCTAAGACGCATACATGGCGCACCTAAGACGCCTACATGGCGCACGTAAGACGCCTACATGGCGCAACCAAGTCGTCCCTCGCGACGCACCTAAGACGCCTAGATGGCGCACTTAAGACGCCCACATGGCGCAACCAAGTCGTCCCTCGCGACGCACCTAAGTAACCTACATGCCGCATCTAGGCCATCCCTCACGATGTGCCTACGATGCCTAAAACAACGTACAGAGCCGTCTCTAACGACGCGCTCTAAGTCACCACAAGGCATTTCATATGATGACTAACCGCAACGCACATGAACCGCCACACTAGGCACAGTTCATGCTATCTCCGCCACCGCCGACTGAGCACGATCACACCCGCCTTGGGAGACTCTCCATTCCGTGCGAGCTAATCAAAGCTTCTCGTAAAAACTCGCAAACTCCTCCTCTGAGCAAGAACCTCGCTCAGCCTGAGCTAGCTGAGACTTCACTCGAGCAAGCTCCTCCTGGAAGAGTCCCAGGCGACAAATGAGGTCGTGTAGAACCTCCTCGATTCGAGTCGTTCTCCTCGAGTCGAATCTCGCTCCTTGAAACGAGTCAGTCTCCTCGAGTCGAGACGCGCTCCTCGAGTCGAGTCATTCTCCTCGAGTCAAGCTTCGCTCCTCGAGTCGAGGGAAGCTCTCCTTAAGTCAAGCCTTGCTGCTTGAGTCGAGTCATTATCCTCGAGCTGAGCCTTGCTCCTTGAGTTGAGTCACTCTCGCCAAGTCAGTCTCCTCAAGTCGAGCATCGCTCCTTAAGTCGAGTCGCCCTCCTTGGGTCGAGCCTTGCCCCTCGAGTCGAGCCATTCTCCTCAAGTCGAGCATCGCTCCTCAAAGTCGAGTCGCTCTCCTTGAGTCGAGTCTTGCTCCTTGAGTCAAATCATTCTCCCCGAGTCGAGCCGTGCTCCTCGAGTCGAGTCATTCTCCTCGAGTCGAGTCATTCTCCTCGAGTCGAGCACTGCTCCTCAGAGTCGAGCACTGCTCCTCGAGTCAAGTCATTCTCCCCGAGTCGAGCATCGCTCCTTAAGTCGAGTAGCCCTCCTTGAGTCGAGTCTTGCTCCTCGAATCGAGTCATACTCCTCGAGTCGAGCATCGCTCCTCGAGTAGAGTCATATCCCTTAAAGTCTAGCCAATCTCCTTGAGTCGAGCCTAGCCCCTCGAGTTGAGACTTGAGTCGGCTCCCCGAGTAGAGCCTAGCCCCTCGAGTTGAGACTTGAATCGGCTCCCCGAGTTGAGCTTCGCTCCTCGAGTTGAGACTTGATTCAGTCTCCTCGAGTCGAGCTTCGCTCCTCGAGTCGAGCCTTGAGTCAGTCTCCTCGAGTCGAGCTTCGCTCCTCGAGTCGAGCCTTGAGTCAGTCTCCTCGAGTCGAGTACCGCTCCTCAAGCAAACACCGGGAGCGACCTGAAGAACAGGTTAGCCAAAGCAGAGACCCGCACTAATGTCTGGGGAATAAGGGCCGATCTTCCGAACGCAGACGGAGAAGCGTCGCCAGGGCTGGGATGGCGGATGCCCCGTGAGACCGATTTATGCTTGGTGCGCGGTCAAACTTTGAGTGTTGACCCCCGAGCAGTCGAAGCCCTCCGGTGCGGCAGAGCCTTCCGCCAGGTACCACTCCGTCTTCTCGGAGCATCGGCCCACAGCATCAGCCTCCGTCTCCGAGACCTCGGAACGAGCACGCCTTTGCGAAATGCAAAAGTGTAGTCGCCTTCCAAGCTGGCCGAGATGGACGCCATGATCTTCCCCTAATTGGTCACGATTACACGATCGTCACCCTGTTATTCACAATCGAGTCCCACGGACTCCGCTTGAAAATATCCTTAAACAAAACGTGACTTCACCAAAAGACCAACATACCGCGACACGCTGGTACGCCTCTGCACAAATGCACGCCCTACTTGCGCGTGCATATCCCCGTTGCTCCGGGGCTAGAGCGACGGATGCAAGCGCGTTCGCCTCGCCCACGTTGAGCTATGCCTCCTATCCGCTTGGATCCTCCTCCACGTGTCGATCACACACTCGTGTCGAGAGAGACGGAAAAGTACTTACACTTGTGAGAGTATTCTTTATAATCACAAAGGCTTCGCAACAGTGAAGCTCTGGGAAGTCTATTTCCCTCAAACACCCGGCGGAAACAACTAAAAGTTCACCGCCCGGGGCCTCCCGAGCAATGAACTTGGGGGGCTAATGTTGTCGGTCGTTTTCGGAAAACCCGAGACGCCAAGAAGGCACGTCGCTCAAAGGGCCGATGGTCAGGCCGGAGGTCCTGAAGAGCGGCAAGTCTTCAAGCCCTAGCCCAAACTCTTGACTCCTTGAGTCGAGCCTAGCCCCTCGAGTTGAGACTTGAGTCGGCTCCCCGAGTTGAGCCTCGCTCCTCGAGTTGAGACTTCATACAGTCTCCTCGAGTCGAGCTTCGCTCCTCGAGTCGAGCTTCGCTCCTCGAGTTGAGCCTTGAGTCAGTCTCCTCGAGTCGAGCTTCGCTCCTCGAGTCGAGCCTTGAGTCAGTCTCCTCGAGTCGAGCTTTGCTCCTCGAGTCGAGCCTTGAGTTGTTCCTCGAGTCGAGCCTCAAGTCGTTCTCAAGTCGCTCCTCGAGTCAAGCCACTAGTCACTCTCGTCGAGTTGAGCCTTGCTCCTCGAGTCGAGTCACTCTCGTCAAGTGGAAAGCTTCATATTTCACGTGGGAAGAATGGTATCCAAAGACCCATAAGGCCCACACAAGAGGCCGACAAGACGGACCATGCACCACGCGCCCCTCGGCGAAACTACGCGCCGGCCAACCACGCACAGCAACCTGCGCGCCGCGCCAGACAGGCCGCGCGCCGCGCCAGGCAGACCGCGCGCCGCGCGATGACACGACCGCGCCGCGCATCCCACGCTGCGCATCCTGCGCCGCACATCCTGCGCCGCGCCTGGTGACCCACGCGCCGCGCCTGGTGACCCGCGCACCGCGCCCCCTGCGCCGCGTGTTGTGCGCCGCACTTTGTGCGCCGCGCGCTCCGTGCGCCTCCAATTGATGCCGCGCGCGTTCCTAGTCCCACATGGACGAAAAATAAGCCTTCTAAGGCCCCAAACACCTATATAAACCCCCTCCCATTGAGGGGAACGCCATCCAATAAATTCTCTTCATCTCATATCGACACGCTCGATTTCTTACTCTTCTCTGCTTCTCTTGATGCCATTTTTGGCCTGAAGCAGCCTCTCTTCTCTCTCCCCCGTTCTCAGAGGTTCTGAAGCACTCACGGGGACTTCGCGGACGTCGCTCCCTCTGACCGAACGTTCTCCGGTCCTCAAGCACGCCCCTAGGGTTCTCGACTAGAGTTACCCTCACGCGTCTAAAACGCTAGACGCGTACGCGATCTCCGAGGTTCTGAGACGCTGCCGAGGACTCATCGCGCCCCGTCTCCTTCGTCGAGTACGCTTCTCCATCAAGCCTCCGCGCCTCACACTGCGTCACATACGCTTGAACTACGTTATGACCTGATCCCACACACGGGTACGTAGGCAGCCGACACCCAAGGCACGGTCACTCCTCCTCCTCACCCCGTACCTCTCCCGAGAGGCGGGTTGATCGGAGAAAACCCTAGCTCGAGACTATCGAGTTCACACTCTTGGCCCTGGTGCGATCACTTGGTCCGGCCTTGGATCGAACCGCCCGAGCTTTTAAATAGTTGTTCATTTTCGTGCGACAACACCCCTCCTTGCAAGAAGTCCCTAAGCGGAGTCATCAGAGTCAGATGAGCGGTGCTCTCGATCGTTACAACCTCGTGTCATGAGACGGATGGTCGCAAGAGAGACTCGACCGGGATAGTTCCTAGCCAATCTTTGGTGATATCGGAGCCGAGGTGAGCGAGAGCATCAGCCTCGGCGTTCTATTCTCTGGGGATCTGGATGATCTCAAACCAAGAGAAGGCATCTAGCTTGGCATTTGTCTTTGCCAGGTAGGCGATTATGTTAGGCTCTTTGGCGATGTAGTCACCCTAAACCTGATTTACGATCATCTGCAAGTTGCAGTGTAATCGTAAATTTTGTACGTTGAGCTTTTGAGCGAGCTCTAGTCCCACAATGAGGGCTTCGTACTCGGCCTCGTTGGTTAAAACCAAGCCGGCGCTGGCTCCTTGAGCATTGGATGCTCCGTCTACGTGTAATTCCCAGATGGGACCCGTAGGGTCGACCTTTCTCTTTCGAGCCGTCTTTTGGTCTTCCCATGTCGGGAGTATAGGAGAACTCTGCCACGAAATCGGCTAGGGCTTGAGCCTCTATTGTCGGTCTCGGGTGGAACTCGATTATGTACTCGCTCAATTCTTGGGACCAGATTGCCATGCGAGTCAATGTTCCTTTTTGAAGAGCTTTACCAATGGGGTATCGTGTTCGGACAGCGATAGGGTGAGCCTGGAGCAGTCTTTTGGGCAGACTTTGTTAAGATCTTTGTAGTCTATATAAATGTGCCACTTCCCATTAGGCTTTTTTACCATGACCACGTTGGCCACCCACTTGGGGTACTTGGCTTCTCGGATGAAGCCGGCGGAGATAAGCTTTTCAACTTCCTCGTTTATCGCTAGGTATCGTTCAGGGTTGAACGCGCGTCTAGCTTGTACTTTTTCGGCAATGTTTTTGTCGTCATTCAATCGGTGTGCAATCACATCGGGGTTTATTCCAGGCATGTCTGCATGAGTCCACACAAAGACATCCTTAAACTCCCAAAGGAAGGTTGCGAGTTGAGTCTTGATGGCGAGAGGGAGTTGTGCACCGATCTTCACAACCTGGTCAGGTTTGCCTTCGTCGAGAACGATCGAAGTGAGATCATTGGGGGAGTCAACTTTCAACCTCTCGGTCTCGCCACAGGGATCTAGTTCCCTGAGTTGCCGTGCGTCTTTTTAATCACATGGGTAATCGTCTTCTAGCTGGTAAATCGTGTTAACCCTTTTTTTCAGCGGACTTGCCATCCACACCTTGGACGTAGCATATCCTCGCTTGGGTCTGATCACCAGCCATGATGCCAATTCCCTCCTCGGTGGGGAATTTCACCAGTAGGTGATATGTGGACGTGATGGCCCTTAGTCTGTTCAATGTGGGTCGCCCAATGATGACATTGTAGGGCGACTCCTGGTCAACAACAAGAAAGGGGACCATGTGAATGACTTCGATACTTCCGGTAGTTCCGAAGGTGACCGATAAATCAATGATTCTTTCGGTCATGACCTTTTCTCATTTGAACCCAAACAAATGTGTCTGGGTCAGGACGGGGCGGACCCCCCGAGCTTCATGCGCTCTAGGGTGGTCTTAAAGATTATATTCGCTGCGCTACCATTATCAATAAGGACCCTTTTCACCAAGTTATTAGCCACTCGGCCTTTGAGGACTATTACGTCATTGTGTAGATGCACGACTCGCTTGGCCTCCTCATTGGTAAATTGTATCATCTCATATGGTACGGAGAGAGATTCCTCATTGGTGAGGTTAATTGGCCCGGCAAGGCCTTCTTGAGAGGTAGCCGTAAGGAGCTTCTTTCTTTACCGGGCTGAGTCCATGTCTTGCAAGCCACCTAGTATGGTGGTGATGACGTGGAGTTGTGTATCGGCCATAGCCACGACTGTGGTATGGTCGGCATTGGTGTTGGTTTCTCCACCTTTTCCAGGTTGTGGCCTATCGTTGGTGGGGACCGCATCACCTATCATTCGGAGAACGAACTCTTTGAGCACGTCTCTTTGGATCAATGTCTCAATCTGTCGCTTGAGCGCGAAGCATTGAGCGGTCATGTGACCATAATCCTGGTGGAACTCATAATAACGGGACCGATCGCGAGATGCAGGGTCGCCTTTCATTGGAGTCGGAGCGGTGAATTTTTCACACGCCACTGCGTAGATTCGATTTACCGGGGCATTCAAAGGTTGTATTGTGAATAGTCTCTGAAGTTGTTCGCAAGACACGGCTTTTGAGACGTAAGGGTTGGCTATCAGAAGCTTGACCTCCCTTATTCGCTTTCTTTCGGGGGTTGCCCTGCTCGTTGCCGGACTCGTCTAGATGGTAGGAGCTTTGATTATTTCTCCTACGGCCGTCGAGATAATCTTCGACCCCCATGAAGATTTTGGATCAGTTCATTAACTCGGCCATTGTGGAAGGGACTCTACCAATGACGGGCTTTAAGAAGTCCCCACTGCGCAAGCCCTCAATGATGGCTGTTATTGTGCTACTGTCATTGAAGCAGTCGACCTTGTTCAATTCTGAGGTGAACCGGGTGAGATACTGTCTCAAGGACTCGTTATTCTCTTGCCTGATTGACCATAAGTACATCTTGGTTTTATTTTGAACCATCGATGTAGCAAATCATGCTAGGAACATGTCCTTCAGGTCTTTGAACGATTGGACGCTCCCTGGTCTTAAATTCTTAAACCACTCGAATTTGGGTCCGGTGAGGGTAAGACTAAAAGCCTGGCATAGAGCCCCAAGTGAGACGCCCTGCATTGTCATCCAAGTTTCGTAGTATTGGATGTGATAAGTAGGGTCGGTTTTCCCACTGTAGGGAGGGAGATTCGGGAGTTTGAAGTTTCCCGTCCATACCTCAGCAAGGATTGGGCAGTGAATGGCAAGGAATGTTCTTCTACGACCCCGTATGTATCACCGGCCAAGGCGCCTTCGCGTAGATCACGTACTTCATTGCAAGGTTATGAATCATGGTGACGACGTCGAGGTCAGTGTTGGGGGTCACTCCCTGTTTGGGAGGAGTCTCATTCGACCCTTGAGTCGTGCGAGGGTCCCCATTGATTGGGGCTGCAAGGTTGTCACCCTGGCGGGCATTCACCCTCTCTCGTAGGTCTTCGCCATGGCCGTTCCGTTGGGCGGTAATTCGATCCCTAAGGCCTTGATCAATGGCATGGGCGCATGAGCTTCGAGCCACACGCCTCACTCGCCGAGTCGTTTGACCTTCCCTGACATTTCCTCTCTGACCAAGTCGATCATGGGTTGATCGTCGCAAGGTCTCCTCTTGGGAGGATATGGGTATTTTCTTTGTTTTAGGTCGTGGATTTGAAGGACCGGCCTCGATCTCTACGGGGAGTTCCCCGTCTTTAGTGAGAGAAGTCTCGATGTCCGCCGATATCTCCAAGCCCTCGTAGTCGGGGTTGTTGTCACACGAAAATGAACAACGATAAAATACCTTAGGCGGTTCGATCCAAGGCCGGACCAAGTGACCGCGCCCGGGCCAAAAATGGGAACTCGTAGATCGAGCTGTACCCTCCAGACCCTGAGGTGTGTTTTGGGGGGTGTGATCGTGCCAATGGTTGGCTGCCTACGTACCCTTTAGTCGGGATCAGGTCAGAACGTAGTTCAGTTTGAATGTTGGGGGCTATCTTGGGCTCAGAGGCTCGAGAATCCAAGGCTTTAGAGTAGGACTTGGCTCGTAGCCTCTAGTGAAGACTATAGAGGGGTCGCTTGCCTCGTAGCTCGGAGTTCTAGCTCAAGGCCAAGTAGCAGGAGAGCAGTGTGTACTGCAGAAGCTCGGGTCACAGAAGAGGAGCGTGCTCCCTCTCGTGGAGGGGGGTCCTTGTATTTCTGAGTCGAGAGAGGAGGAGCACGCGCTCTTGGAATGTCACAAGAGCACGGGATAGAAGAGAGTTATCGAGTAAGAGAGAAGTGTTTCTCAGAGTGAATGAGGATGTGTTGGGATGAATTTGGATGATTTTTCCTTCCCCAAGGGGGGGTATTTATAGCATTGGAGGAGGCCTTGGGCCGACCCCCTCAAGGCCCACCGGATGGCCGGGAGCGGGGCACGCGAGACACAACGCCCGGGCGGGCGCAGGGCACGCATGGCGTGCTCGGCCGAGGCAGCAGGGATGCCCGGTCGAGGCAGCAGATGTGGTCGGCCGGGGCGCTGGAGCGCGTGCGGGCCGGGACGCCGGGGGCGCGGGAGCGCGCGCGGGCCGGGACGCCCGGTGGCACGGGAGCGCGCGCGGGCCGGGAAGCCCAGGGGCGCGGGAGTGCGCGCGGGCCGGGACGACCAGGGGCGCAGGGCGCGCGCGGGCCGGGACGCCCGGGAGCGCTAGGACACGCGCTCAGGCCCATTGGGCCGGGGGCGCAGGGGCATGCGCGGCCCGGGGGCGCGGGCAGGCTGGTGCGCGCGCAGGCCCATCGGGCTGTAGGTGTGTTAGGGCGCTCGGGCCTAGTGGGCCTGGACCCATTGGGCTTTCCGGCCGGCGAAGTCCGGCCGGCCTTGAATTGTTTTCAAATTTCCGGTTTCCCGAAAACGACCGGTAACATTAGCCCCCCGAGTTTACAGCTTGCGGAACGCAAGTCGTGAACTTGAGAAAAAGAAATGGCGTTGAGGTCATTTTACCTCTTAGTCATGCGCAACCGTACATTTTTTTTTTGCCGGACCCTGGGGGATCGGACTGGGCCGGCTGGGCAGCAAGGCCCGCGCGCGGCCTGATGCCGGCGGGCTGGCGCACGCGCGAGGCCGGTACGCGGGTCGGGCCTTGTGACGCGCGCGCGAGGGGGGGATGGAGCAGGGTTTTCTCATTTCTCTCCTATAAATAGGACAGTTTCCTCCCTTTTTTTCACAACTGGCAGCCTTTTTGGAAAATTGGAAAATTCCTTTGAGTTTGAAATTTCCCTTTGGGCAGCCGACTTTTTTACCCTTTTAATGGGGAGTGAGCTTTTTTCCCACGTTGATGATCCTATGGTTGACTCTTCCTGCCCTCTCCAAGATTTTGGGGGGGCGGCCAAGGGTCCCTTTGAGGAACTCGACGGGATTCCTATTTTTGTCGAGGAAGACTCTTGCGCGGCCGACAAATGGCTCGGAGAGTTGGAGACTGAAGCCGCGGTGGTAGCCGAGCTGGCGGGGCCCGGGAGTGGCCTACCTACCAGGTGCGGCCCCGAAGGGGAGGACGAAGGGTCCAAAGACTCGCGTTCGTCACGACTGGTGGTTAACTTGATCTCCCGCGAGGCGTCCTTTGACGCCGCCTTGCTTAAGCAACGAGGTGACGTGGTGGTGAGCGCAGGGCTTCCCCGGGCGTGTAACTTGAATGCCCCGGGTGCCGAACTTGTGATAATGCGTCTGAATCTTTCTTGGACGAGATCTACTCCGACGACCCCCTAGGGTCGGGCTCAGAAGACCTTGGAGACGACTTGGAGGCTCCTCCCGCGAGGGGAAAGGAGAAGCGTAACGGAAAGGTGCTAGAGACGGCCTGGACGGCCTTCGAGTCTGCGGAGTCTTCGGGCTACACCATTGCCAAGTCTCTAGAAAGGACTCGCCTGTACCGAGTACGTGACTCGGTTTCCCCCGTTGGCTTAGACTACAAGGGGGTCGATGCTGCAAGCACCCTCACTTCCCGAGTCTTCAGCACGCTTTGGGAGACATATGACATCCCTCCCTCGGTGGGGCTGCTCAGGCCTACCCCCGAGGACAGGCCCTCTCGCCCAAAGGACGGGTTTGCGGCTGTGACGATCGGGAGCCTTATCTGTGGGTTGCGCCTCCCGTTCCCAACGATAGTCTGTTGGCTACGTGCTTCACGGAGTGGCATTGCCAGTCTGGCGTGCCATGACCATGGATGACTTTCGCAATCTGGTTGCCGTCTTCCCAGCGCCGGGGCAGCCGGGGTTTCACATGGCCCGCGCTCGGGGCAACGTGAGGTTGGTCGAAGATAGCGACCTGCCTAGCTACCGGGCGTGGGTGTGGGTCTCAACTGACGCCTTTGGTGAGGCGCCCCTTCGCTTCGGTCGTTTGGCCGAGTTTTCAGCGGATGAGGGGGCGGCGGAACTCCCTTTTGGGATAGAGATATCGGGGATGTCGGAAGCCCGCAAGGCTGGCGAGCGATTCATTTCTCCCGAGCTGATGGCGCTCACCGGGTGGTTCTCGCCCTTTGCTCCGGGCACCAAGGAGGCGCGCCGGGCGAGCAGGCCCCCGAGTCCCGAGGATCAGCCAGTCGTTCCTGCTTCGCGAGGTAATTTTACGGTTTTATAAATTCTTTGTTGACAGGAACCTAACCTTTGTTGTTTTGTCTTGTGTAGCTGCAAATAGGCGAGCTCGGAGACTGGCTTCCGCTTCTCGGAACCCCGAGCGGATGGTGGAGATTCGCTCTAGGGTTGCTGACCGCAAGGCGAGGGAAGAGCATGTCGAGACTGCCAGCCCAGCTGAACCGGAGCCCCCCGCCTCTTTGAAGAGGGCTTCGACCTTGGCGCCTCCTTATGAGCATTCCGAAACCAAGAGGGTGAACTCGGCGGTGGAGCTGGAGGCGATAGAGGGTCGAGGTGACTTCTTTCGACATCTCGAGGAGTCCCCACTGTCCTGGTGGAAGGGCGTGGTGTCGAAGTGTTGGAATCGATCTAGGGTTTAAGAAAATAATTAACGCTTCGGTAAGCGGCGGAATTTTAAAAATTTTCTTTTACAAGTAAAAACGGTTTTTTACTAACCTAGACAAAAGAGCAAGTACACGTAATTAAAAACTATTATAAGCTAAGAAGTTTACTAACCTTTCTTGAAGCTTGATCTTTGAGAAGCTCTTAGAAAGTTGCAATGCTCGTCTCCCCTCGCAGCACGTCTCTCTTTCTTTCCTCGGCACCTCGAGCAACCACGAAAGTTTCTATCACTAAATCACTCGAGAGAAAAGGAATTAGTGAGTGGGTACTTTTAAACACTACGACTTAAGAACGAGTCTTGAAGTCGCAGAGCTAAAATCTAGGTCAAATGAGGACCTAGGTGCCAAGACAAAAATCAAAAATAAACTACAGAGAGAGAGAGCGGAGTTCGGCCAAAGTTCTAGAGAGAGAGTCTCTCAAATCTCTTAAACTTGGATGAATGAAAAGTGAGGAATGGGGCTCCTATTTATAGGAGAGGTTTTACCTTCAATAAGGTAGTTTCCTCTTCTATAGAATATCACATATTCATGAGCAAAAATCCATTATTTCCCATTCCATTTTGGGCGCCCAAGGCAGCCTGCTAGAGGCTTGGATTTGTTTCCTTTTTTCTTCCTTGGCTTGCCTTTTTCTCACTTGGCCGATTACCCTAATGCATACACATGCAAATTTGTTTCCTCTTTTTCTTTTGGCAAGTATCTTGATACATTTATGCACAAAATATTCTCTCTTTCCTCTTGGGTGGTGGGCACCTATTCTAATACTAGAAAGGTCTTCTAGAAGCTTTTCCACTTGTTCATGACAACATGAAAAAGGCCCATTAAGAATTTTCAATAAAATTCTTATGAAATGAAATTAATCCACAAGGCCCAATTAATCTTATTATGGCCGAGTGACATTAAGTCATCAAATGACCTTGTCCAAAAATTTATTGACATTCATTTCATCATATGTCTCAAAAGACAAAAATACCCTTTTGACAATTTTCGTTCTTGTTTTGACTTAGCTTCCAGTTTAACTATTCCTACTCGATGTGATTCGTGACAGTGACCTCATGGACCCAAATGAAAAAAGCTTGAGCTAAACACTTGGACTCAAAAGTTCACAAACCTTTTCCAAGTTTAGCTTAATGCCAACTAACTCCACTAAAGAGTTGACACTGAAAATCTCTCGGTTCAAATGAATTTATTTTCTACTCAAGAATTCAACCTAATTATGACGAGCGGATCCACTGAATATTATCTATGTTTACCCTTCATGAATGTCATCAGCTAGTCGGGATTGACTTAATTACCATTTTACCCTTCTAGCTGTTATTTCCTCAACTCCTTTGTCGCTTGTGAATAAGTTAGAAAAAATGTATTGACGAGGAGCTAACAAGTCACATTGTTTCATCCAAAAGAGTCAGGACTCAATTTGGACACTGGCCAGTTCATTTATTCACACTCCAAGGAACAAAGCATGAGGTGACATACATTGCATTTCAGCAATCTTGTACATGAATTCCATATCTATGAGAACTTCACAAAGTTACTCATGACATTCTCACAACTTAGTAGTTCACCAATAGGCCCTGTTCGGAATCACATAGTGAGTCCGAACTCTGACTTTCTGAAATGAGAATACTAAGCTGTGAAATGGCAAGTCTCATTCAGGATTAAGGTAAGCATGATGCAATTCATACATAGTGACTTCGAGACATAAGAGGTTAAATGGTTTGTTCTTATCTTGTCTCTAGAAGTGCACTGGTCAATTCAGTACCTTCGGAAGATACCTAGAAGAACTATAGAGTCTCCAACTCTCAATGCCCCATAACCAGACATCATAGATTCTCCTAACAATCATACTTAGGTCAATAGTCCTTTGACCCTTAGATTGCGAATATATCGTTTTAAGCAAACTACGAACAGTTTGTTCATGCAAATCTACATTTGTCTCTTCGTAAGTTGTTTAGTTTGTTTATGGACTAAAAGACTAAGGTTTTATCATAAAGCTTCAGACAAGGAAGATTGAATGAACGTTTCAACTTTATTAATAAATAAGCAGTTACAAGCAAGAGTCTTCGTAAGACTATATGACATCAAATGTACATAAATACACACTACAAGTCTTCTTGTGGGCACCATTGACAACACGAAGGGCGACATTACCTTCTTTCAGGAAAGGGTTACCGACGCTCAAAGGGTCAGTATTTTTATTCATTCTGTTGTTGGCATAGGTTTAGTTTTAACCCTTGCTTTTTGTCGTCGCATGCGTACGTGAGGGCCGTGCGGAGCGACAGGATTTTGCACGACTTCATTCGGCGCCTGGGGGCTGCCCAGGAGGAGCTTGCTCGAACGAGGGCTAGGCTGACGCAGGTCGAGCGAGGTTCGCACCCGAGGGTGGAAACCGAGACACTTCGAGACCATCTTCGCGAGGCAAAGGTGGAACTCTAGATTGCCCGAGATCAGGGCGATGGAGCCCAGATGTCGGTGGCCAAGATGGCGGGGGAGCTGACCGAAGAACGGCGAGTTTGCGAGGTGGCATCCCGATCGGCGGAGGTTTTTTGCATCGAGGTTGCCGACCTCAGGAGACAGTTGGATGCCGGGTCCGACGCTTTGGAGACGTCGCACCGTCAACTCACTTCGAGCGAAGCGGCGTGTGTTCGGGCGGAGCGCGAGTGCGACTCTCTGGCGGAGGAGAATGCTCGTCTCTTATCCCAGCTTGCTGAAGCGGAGCGAACAGCATCCGACATGCAGGATGACTACGACATAGGGACCGAGGAGGCTCGTCGTGCCAGAGCGGTGGAGTGTCGGGATGCGACCGCGACCGAGAACGAGGCCCGGGGGGTCACTTTTGACTTCTTCGACACCTTGTTTCCCCTACTAGATGAGGGCGCTGCGTGAGCCATGTGGCTCTCTTTATAGCGCATATGTTTAGCGCTTTGTTTTTTTTTTCCTTTTCCAGGATCTCATTTATTTTTCACGCACTTTTTTATTTAGCACGCGTTTATTGGATTCAGAGCAGTGGCTCTTTTTTATGTATGAGATTTTTTGTTGCTTTGACGTTGAATGCTTATCTCATATTTGAGCAGTTTCGCTTGCATATGCCTTCTTTGTGGGCTAACGTGGCCCGAAGGGCTTGTGTCCTTACCAATAGTTTTGGCAGGTTTTATGTCCCCAGTTGGGATTCGTCCTTCGCTCATTTAGTGTTACGATTCGTCGTCGCTTAACATTTGAGGCGAGGGGGCGTTGTGCTCGATTAGGTGATTGGCTGACCCGCGTTGAACGGTGATATCGGCCCGTCGGGATAGGCCGATGATTCAATGTGCCTAATGTGGCTATGGCCCAACAACTTCGCTTGGTACCAATTGGTGATCGAAGAGGTCGCACCAGGTAGTTCCCGGGGGCTCTGCGTCCGTGCCATTGGTGACTGGACGTGCACATTGCACCGGGTTACACCGGCGTCTTTTAAGTTCGTGCTCTGGAGTAAGCGAACGTAGATTGCGCCAGGTTAGGCCGGCGTCTTTTGAGTTCGTGCCTTGGAGCAAGCGAATGTGGGTTGCGCCGGGTTAGGTCGGCGTCTTTGAGCTCGTGCTGTTGAGCGACCGAGCGTACGTTGCACCGGGTTAGGCCGGCTTCTTTTGAGCTCGTGCTGTTGAGCGATCGAGCATACGTTGCGCCGGGTTAGGCCGGCGTCTTTTGTGCTCATGTTGTTGAGCAACCGAGCGTACGTTGCACCAGGTTAGGCCGGCATCTTTTGTGCTCGTGTTGTTGAGCGACCGAGCGTACGTTGCGCTGGGTTAGGACGGCGTCTTTTGAGCTCGTGTTGTTGAGCAACCGAGCGTACGTTGCGCCGGGTTAGGCCGGCGTCTTTTGTGCTCGTGCTGTTGAGTGACCGAGCGTACGTTACGCCGGGTTAGGCCGTCGTCTTTTGTGCTCGTGTTGTTGAGCGACCGAGCGTACGTTGCGCCGGGTTAGGCCGGCATCTTTTGAGTTTGTGCCCTGGAGAAAACGAACGTATGTTGTGTCGGGTTAGGCCGGCGTCTTTTGAGTTCGTGCACTGGAGCAACCGAACGTATGGTGTGCCGGGTTAGGCCGGCGTCTTTGGAGTTCGTGCCCTGGAGCAAGCGAACGTATGTTGCACCGGGTTAGGCCGGCGTCTTTTGAGTTCGTGCCCTGGAGCAAACGACCGTATGTTGCGCCGCGTTAGGCCAGCGTCATTTGACTTCGCGCGCTGGAGCAAGCAAACGTACATTGCGCCGGGTTAGGCCGACGTCTTTTGAGTTCGTGCCCTGGAGCAAACGACTGTATGTTGCGCCGGGTTAGGCCGGCGTCTTTTGAGTTCGTGCCCTGGAGCAAACGAACGTATGTTGCGCCGGGTTAGGCCGGCATCTTTTGAGTTCGTTCCCTGGAGCAAACGAACGTATGTTGCGCCGGGTTAGGCCGGCGTCTTTTGAGTTCGTGCCGTGGAGCAAACGAAAGTATGTTGCGCCGGGTTAGGGAAGCGACATTTGAGTTCGTGCCCTGGAGCAAGCGAACGTAGATTGCGCTGGGTTAGGCCGGTGTCTTTTGAGTTCGTGCCCTGGAGCAAGCAAACGTATGTTACGCCGGGTTAGGCCGGCGTCTTTACTCAAACCATGTTGCGTCGGGTTAGGCCGACGTCTTTGGTGTTCGTGCTCTGGAGCCAGCGAACATTTGTATGGCTCAAATTTGGCTGTTTTAGGGTTTGAGGCAGCGCCTTTACGTGACTTACATGCATCTCGGGAGACATCTTTCACCTGCGCCTTTACGCGTCTTACGGCACCCCGGGAAGTCCGACGTTTTACCCGAACCCGTATGCTCGAAGGGCCATCGGGGTCCGAGTTTCGTAAGTCTGTATCCCCATGGGGGACTTAGGCCTGGATAAAAGTGTTCGTGCTGTTGAGCGACCGAACTTATGCGTTGCGCCGGGCTGAGCCGGCATCTTTGAGCTCATGCTGTTGAGCGACCGAGCATATGTGTTGCGCCGGGTTAGGCCGACGTCTTTTCTCAAACTCGTATGCTTGATGGGCCGTCGGGGTTCGAGCTTCTTAAGCCTCTATATCCCATGAGTAGGGGACTTACGGTTTTTTTTTGTTGGGCCGTGAATTCTTGAGTATATGTCGCAGGACCCACTAGCCCCCCAACTTTTTAGTTTACAGGTCATGCCGTGATGACTAAAAACTTTAATAAAGTGGATAAAAAGATCGCAAACTTTATTTATTTATTTATTTTTTTTGCTAATAGAGAACATCCTCAAACAGTGGCACGTAGGCCTTATTGTATAAGGGAAATCAGAGCAATAAATGGGGGAGCTTAGTCACTGGTGGTACTGCCTCAAGTGTTCGGCGTTCCACGGGTGCCGGATCGGAGTTCCGTCCGTGTGCTCGATGTAATAGGTTCCATCATGTATGACTTGTCGAACTCTATACGGTCTTTCCCAGTTCGGGCCCCGGACCCCGGCGCCTTGTACTTGGGTGTTTTGGAACACACGCCTGAGTACGAGACTGCCAACGGCGAAGATCCGCCTTTTGACTTTGGCGTTGTAGTATCTCTCAGCCTTTCTGTTTCGTGCAACGAGTCTAGTGAGGGCCTCAGATCTTTTCTCGTCGATTAGATCCAATTCGAGGCGTATGGCCTCGTCATTTTCTTTTTCGTCGAAAGTGTCGACTCGGTAGGTGGGGACCTCCGTTTCCACGGGGACCACAGCCTCAATCCCAAAAGCTAGGGAAAAGGGGGTCTCTCCGGTGGAGTTTCGAACAGTCGATCGGTAGGCCCGCAAGATGAAAGGTAGCTCCTCAGCCCAAGCGCCTTTTTTGGCTTTGAGCTTTTTCTTGAGGTTGCTTTTAATCGTCTTGTTGACGGCTTCCACTTGGCCATTAGCATGTGGGTGTCGCGAGGATGAGAATGCCTTGCTTATCCCTAGTTGGGCGCAGATTTATCTAACCTTGGCATTGTCGAATTGTGCGCCATTGTCGGTCATGATTGACGCGGGGATGCCGTGGTGGCATATTATGGACTTCCAGATGAAGTTCGTAGTGTTGGCCTCGGTGATTCTGGCCAGAGGCTCTGCTTCGACCCACTTAGTGAAGTAGTCGATAGCGACGATGGCATATTCGTATTGTCTCAGAGCTTTGGGAAGCTTGCCGATAATGTGTACGCCCCATTTCGCAAAGGGATGTGGAACGACGATGCTATCCATGGGAGATGGCGGCTGCCGTGGAACGTTAGAAAATTGTTGACACTTGTCGCACTTTCTCACCCAGTCGTAGGCGTCTCTTTTCATTGTCGGCCAGAAATAGCCTTGTCGGAGTGCTTGGTTCCCGCAGATGCCTTCGTGAATTTCACGGAGGACCTTGGTCGACTCGACGCTATTGAGGCATCGGAGCAGGGGGGTTGAGTACCCGCGCTTGTATAAGGCTTCGCCTCTCAACACGTATTTAGATGCGAGGGCTTTCAGTCTTTCGGCTTCTTTGCGGTCTTCGGGAAGTGCCCCTCTTCACAAGAAGTCCGTAAGCGGAGTCATCCAAGTTGGATGAGCGGTGCTCTCAATCGTTCCAACCTCGTCACGCGAGAGACTCGATTGGGATTGTTCCCAACCCGTCTTCGGTGATATCAGATCTGAGGCGAGCTAGAGCATCAACCTCGGAGTTCTCTTCTCATGGATTTGGATGATCTCGAACCAAGCGAAGGCATCTAACTTGGCATTTGTTTTTTCCAGGTAGGCGATCATGTTAGGTTCTTTGGCAACGTAGTCGCCTTTAACCTGATTTACGATTAACTGCGAGTCACAGTGTATTCGTAAATTCTGTACGTTAAGCTTTTGAGCGAGCTCAAGCCCTACGATGAGGGCTTCGTAGTAAGCCTCATTGTTGGAGGCCTGGAATCCGTAGTGGAGGGCGTAGCGTAACTTTTCCCGATCGGGATTTGTTAAAATCACGCCAGCGCCTACTCCTTGGGCATTAGATGCTCTGTCTACGTGTAGTTCCTAGATGGGACCCGTAGGGTCGACCTTTCTCTTTCGAGCCGACAAGTCGTCGGTCGAGTCGTCTTCTGCTCTTCCCATGTCGGGAGTGTAGGAGAATTCTGCCACGAAATCGGCTAGGGCTTGAGCCTTTATTGCCGGTCTCGGGTGAAACTCGATCCCGTACGCGCTCAATTCTTGGGACCAGATCGCGATGCGAGTCGATGTTCCCATTTGAAGAGCCTTACCGATGGGGTGTCCTATTCGAACAACAATTGGGTGAGCTTGGAAGTAGGGGCGTAGCCTTTTCGTGGCTACGAGGAGAGCGAGAGAGAGTTTCTCTATCTCTGTGTAACGCATTTCGGCGTCGAGTAAGGCTTTGCTCACGTAGAAGATAGGCCATTGAACCTTATCTTCTTCACGGATCAGCACAGTGCTTACGGCTCGTTCGGAGATGGCGAGGTAGACGTAGAGCGTCTCGCCTTCTTTCGGCTTGGAAAGGAACGGAGGTGTCCCGATGTAGGCCATCATTTCTTGAAAGGCCTTCTCGCACTCGTCCGTCCACATAAAGCCGTCCGTCTTCTTTATTGCTTTGAAGAACGACTGACACTTGTCGGTTGCTTTGGCCACAAAACGCGAGAGGGCGGCAATTCGACCGGTCAAACTTTGGACTTCCTTGACACGTCACAGAGATTTCATGTCAAGGAGCGTCTTGATTTTCTCGGGGTTCGCTTCGATTCCTCGCCGGCTAACGATGTAACCTAGGTACTTCCCGGATTTGACCCCGAACACACATTTGTTGGGGTTGGGCTTCATTTTGTACCGGCGGAGGATTAAGAACATTTCCCTTAGGTTATCAACGTGATTGGTAGCCAGTAGGCTTTTAACGAGCATGTCGTCCACGTATACTTCCATAGTCTTGCCGATTAGGTCGGCGAAGATCCGGTTTACCAATTGTTGGTTAGTAGCTCCTGCATTTTTAAGGCCAAAAGGCATGACCTTGTAGTAGTAGAGGCCACGATCAATGACGAAGGTCGTCTTGATTTGATCGGGCTCGTGCATTCGTATCTGGTTATAGCCCGAATAGGCGTCCATGAAACTTAACAGTTCATGTCATGACGTGGCGTCGACTAGTTGTTCGATGCGTGGGAGTGGAAAGCAATCTTTTGGGCAGGCTTTGTTAAGATCTTTGTAATCTATAAAAATGCGCCACTTCCCATTAGGCTTTTTGACCATGACGACGTTGGCCACCCACTTGGGGTACTTGGCTTCTCGGATGAAGCAGCGGAGAAAAGCTTTTCGACTTCTTCGTTTATCGCTAGGTATCGTTCAGGGTTGAACGCGCGTCTAGCTTGTACCTTCTCAGCGATAGTTTTATTGTCATTCAATTGGTGCGCAATCACATCGGGGTCTATGCCGGGCATGTCTGCATGTGTCCATGCAAAGACATCTTTAAACTCCTGAAGGAAGGACGCGAGTTGAGTTTTGATGGCGAGAGGGAGTTGTGCACCGATCTTCACTACATGGTCAGGTTTAGCTTCGTCGAGAACGATCGAAGTGAGATCATCGGGGGTGTCAACCTTCAACCTCTCGATATCGTCACGAGGGTCTAGTTCCCCGATCGTCTTCTAGTTGGTAGATCGTGTGATCCCTTTTTTTAGCGGGCTTGCCGTCCACGCCTTGGATGTAGCATATCCTCGCTTGGGTTTGATCACCGGCCATGACGCCGATCCCCTCCTCAGTGGGGAATTTCAGGCCCTTAGTCTGTTCAACGTGGGTCGCCCAATGATAACATTGTAGGGCGACTCCTGGTCGACCACAAGGGGACCATGTGAACGACTTTGATACTTCCAGTAGTTCCGAAGGTGACTGGTAAATCAATGATTCCTTCAGTCATGACCTTTTCT
The DNA here is from genome assembly GCF_054948205.1 of Urtica dioica subsp. dioica. NCBI lineage: Eukaryota > Viridiplantae > Streptophyta > Magnoliopsida > Rosales > Urticaceae > Urtica > Urtica dioica. Next base: position 7,432,457 of record NC_142762.1, read on the forward strand.
CCCGTGAACCCAAACAGAGGTGTCTGGGTCGGGACATGGCGGAGCCCCCCGAGCTTCATGCGCTCTAGGGTGGTCTTAAAGATTATATCGGCTACGCTGCCGTTATCAATAAGAACACTTTTTGCTAGGTTGTTGGCCGCCTGTGCCTTAAGGATTATAGCGTCATTATGTGGGTGCACAATTCGCTTGGCCTCTTCATTGGTGAATTGTATCGTCTGGTGCGGTACAGACGGAGGTTCCTCATAGGTGAGGTTAACCTGCCCGCCAAGGCCTTCTAGAGAGGCAGCCCTGAGAAGCTTTTTCCTTTGCCGGGCTGAACCCCTGTCTTGCAAGCCACCTAGGATGCTGGTGATGACGTGGAGTTGCGCATCGGCCATAGCCGCGACCGTGGTGCGGTCGGTGTTAGCGTTGGACCCTCCACCTTTCTCAGGCTGTGGCCTGTTGTCGGCGTGGGCCGCAGCACCTACCATGCGAAGGACAAACTCTTTGAGCTCGCCTTTTTGGATTAATGTCTCAATTTGCCTCCTAAGATGGAAGCATTGAGCGGTCGTGTGATCATAGTCTCGGTAGAACTCGCAACAGCGGGACCGGTCGCGAGACGCGGGGCCGCCTGTCATTGGAGTTGGAGCGGTGAACTTGTCACGCGCCACAGCGTAGATCTGCTCTACCGGGGCGTTCAAAGGGGTGTAATTTGAGTAGTCTCTGAAATTGCTCGTGCGGCTTTTGAGACATAGGGGGTCGGCTATCGAAGGCTTGACCTCCCTTGTTCACCCTTTTACGGGGGTTGCCTGGCTCATTGCTGGACTCATATCGACGGCGGGGGCTTTAGTTGCTGCTCCTACAACCATCGAGGTAATCTTGTACCACCATGAAGGTTTTGGCTCGCTACATTAACTCGGCCATTGTAGAAGGGACTCTGCCGACGACGGACTTTAAGAAGTCCTCAGTGTGCAAGCCCTCAATGATGGCTGTAATTGCGTCACTGTCGTCAAAGCGGTCAACCTTATTTGATTATGCGGTGAATCGAGTGAGATACTGTCTCAATGACTCGTTATTCTCTTGCCTGACTGACCATAAGTACATCTTGGTCTTTTTTTGGACCATCGATGTAGCAAATCGTGCAAGGAACATGTCCTTCAGGTCTTTGAACGATTGGACGCTCCTTGGCCTTAAATTCTTAAACCACTCAAAACCGGGTTCGGTGAGGGTAAGACTAAAAGCCTAGCATATAGCCCCAAGTGAAACGCCCTGCATCGTCATCCAAGTTTCGTAATGTTGGATGTGATACGTTGGATCAGTTTTCCCATTGTAGGGAGGGAGATTCGGGAGTTTTAAGTTTCATGTGCACACCTCAGCAAGGATTTGGGCGGTGAAGGGCGAGGAATGTTCTTCTACGAACCCGTATGTATCACTGGCCAGGCCGCCCTCACGCAGATCACGTACTTTGTTACGAAGGTTGGGAATGATGGTGACGACATCGAGGCCAGTGTTGGGGGTCACTCCTTGTTCAGGAGGAGTCACCTGGCGCCTTTCATTCGACCCTTGAGCTGTGCGAGGGTCCCCATTGATTGGGGCCGTAGGGTTGTGACACTTGCAAGCACTTAGCCTCTCCCGGAGGTCCTCGCCACGGTCGTTCCGTTGGGCGGTGAGCCGATCTCTAAGATCCAGCCCGGTGGTATGGGGGCATGAGCTTCGAGCCACACGCATCACTCGCCGAGTCGTTGGACCCTCCCTGACATTGCCTCTTTGGCCGAGTCGGTCATGGGCTGAACGTCGGGAGGTATTCTCTTGAGAGGAGATCGGTATTGCCTTTGTTTTAGGCGGCGGGTTCGATGGACCAGCTTCGATCTCAATAGGGAGTTCCCCGTCTTTGGTGAGAGAAGTCTCGATGTCCGCTGAAATTTCCAAGCCTTCATAGTCGAGGTCATAGTCATGTCCCTCGTCCATTAGGTCTTCGGATTCCCCATGGGGGGTGCCCTGCGCAGGTGCCTTACCCGCCAGTTGGCGGTGGTACCTTGCATTGGCTATCTTTAGTTGGCGGATTTTCTCCTCCATCTCAAGGATGCGGACGTCCCGACTGTCCTGAGGTGGAGGGTGCGAGGGAGTGTGGCTCTCGTCGTTGAGAGACTCCTCGTCGCCTTGCGCCCGGGAGAGCAGGAAGTATTTCTTCACTCCAGTTGCATTTTCAGGGTTATTCACGCCCTTAGAACGAACGGGTGGTTGACCATTTATGTCTTTCTCAAGTTGAGAAGAAAGGGGTCGAGCTGTAGAAGGGATTTCGGGCTGTGTAAGTCGGGAAGTCCCATCCTTCTAGCGCCAAAATGTTGTCGCATGAAAATGAACAACGATTAAATACCTTGGGTTGTTCAATCCAAGGCCGGACCGAGTGACCGCGCCCGGGTCAAAAATGGGAACTCGTAGATCGAGTTGCACCCTCCAGACCCTGAGGTGTGTTTGGGGGTGTAACCGTGCCAAAGGATGGCTGCCTACGTACCCTTTAGTTGAGATCAGGTCAGAACGTAGTTCAGTTTGAATGTTGGGGGCTATCTTGGGCTCGGAGGCTCGAGAATCTAAGGCTTTAGAGTAGGACCCGGCTCGTAGCTTCTAGTGAAGACTTTAGAGGGGCCGCTTTCCTCGTAGCTCGGAGTTCTAGCTCAAGGGCCAAGTAGCAGGAGAGCAGTGTGTACTGCAGAAGCTCGGGTCGCAGAAGAGGAGTGCGCTCTCTCTCTCTGTTGTCAATGGTGCCCACAAGAAGAGTTGTAGTGTGTATTTATGTACATTTGATGTCATATAGTCTTACGAAGACTCTTGCTTGTAATTGCTTATTCATTAATAAAAAGTTGAAACGTTCATTCATTTTTCCGTGTCTGTTTGATGCTTTATGATAAAACATTAGTCTTTAGTCCATAAACAAACTAAACAACTTACGAAGAGACAAATGTTGATTTGCATGTACAAACTCTTCGTATTTTGCTTAAAATGATATATTCGCAATCTAAGGGTCAAAGGACTATTGACCTCAGTACGATTGTTAGGAGAATCTATGATGTCTGGTTATGGGGCATTGAGAGTTGGAGACTCTATAGTTCTTCTAGGTATCTTCTGAAGGTACTGAATTGACCAGTGCACTTCTAGAGACAAGATAAGAACAAACCATTTAACCTCTTATGTCTCGAAGTCACAACGTATGAATTGCATCGTGCTTACCTTAATCCTGAAATGAGACATGTCATTTCACACCTTAATATTCTCATTTGAGAAAGTCAGAGTTTGGACTCACTATGTGATTCCAAACAAGGCCTATTCGTGAAGTACTAAGTTGTGAGTATGTCATGAGTAACTTTGTAAAGTTCTCATAGATATGGAATTCATGTACAAGATTGCTGAAATGCAATATATATCACCTCATGCTTTGTTCCTTGGAGTGTGAATAAATGAACTGGCCAGTGTCCAAATTGAGTCCTGACTTTTTTGGATGAAACAATGTGACTTGTTAGCTCCTCGTCAATACGTTGTTTCTAACTTATTCACAAGCGACAAAGGAGTTGAGGAAATAACAGCTAGAAGGGTAAAATGGTTATTTTGTAAATCCCGACTCACTTATAATATTCATGAAGTGTAAACACTTATAATATTCTGTGGATCCACTCATTACAATTAGGAGTCATTATAATATTCTGTGTAAACACTTATAATATTCTGTGGATCCACTCATTACATTATAATATTTTGTAACCCACGATCCCCAACACTAATGAGAAGTGCAATTGTCGCTAGACTAAGAGTCACCCCCGTGGCCCTCTCTTAAATGAGAGTACTCAAGGGCGCTTTGCACTGTTCATTACTCAATGAGCTAAATCCGAAAGTGAGACAATGAGATAAGACTTCCCCTCAGCGGATTGTTTTTCAAAGTCAATCTTTTGGACTAAGTGGTTGGTTACACACTTAGACTCAATCCCTAGTAATCCTCCCTTGAGGCACTGCGAAGGGATGTGAGTGATCAAGCCAATTTAAAAGGTGGCTGGTCAAAATTGGTGTATTGACATCTTGGCTAAGCATTAATGATGTGTCATTTACTTATAAATGGAGATTTTTTGCGGACTTCCCTCGAAAGAAGTAAATTATCGTTTGGTTTATAACACCTTTGGATTTTATCAAGTCTTAAAGAAACTTAAATCCTAAACCAAAGACTAATCATAAACTTGTTTCAACTTATATAGGCAATATGTCTCTCAACCTTCTCTCGTTCATCCTTTCCTCGAACAAACTCGAAAAAAAAACTGCGTAGATTCGAAACTTAGCCTCGACATAATCCTTACCAAGCACAAATGGATACTCACCACCCCGTGTCCTCCTCTAACGAATAATGATTCAACTCAAGAGGACAAAGACGCCTTGGCGGTTTGGCTCTGCTCCGATGAGATTGTGAGGTGATATATCTTAGCATCAATGAACAATGTGTTGCAACAACAACATCGTAACATCGAGACTGCCACCAACATGCTCACCAATCTCCATGAGATGTTTGGGGGGCAAAGGCGTCAAGCAAGGCAACAAGATGTCCGACAGCTTATGAACTGTCACATGAAGGCTAGGACTCCTGTTGGAAAATTTATGATATTGATCATTGGTTTTCTAAATAAAATGGAAATCCTAGGATCTGAGATTAATGGGAAGAATGTCATAGATATGATCATAGAAATTCTCTCCGCATCTCTTGATACCTCCAAGATGAACTACTCCATTAGCAAGCTAGAGTACACTGTTACCAAGCTTATGAAGGAACTTCACACTGCTGTAGGTCTGACTAAGAGAAAGAGGAATCAAGGAGAGGCACATGCTACTGAGCAAAAAGCCTCCGCCTCTGGAACTAAGAAGAGACCTTACAAGGCCGATAAAAAGAACTGTCCTGTCTATCTCAAAGCAAAGGAACATAGTATTGTACTAGTTACCGATGTTGTCAATGGTGCCAACAAGAAGAGTTGTAATCTTTATTTTGTACATTTGATGTAATAAAGTCTCAAGAAGACTCTTGCTCGTAATTGCTTATTCATTAATAAAAAGTTGAAACGTTCATTCATTCTTCCTTGTCTGTTTGAAGCTTTATGATAAAACACTAGTCTTTAGTCCATAAACAAACTTAACAACTTACGAAGAGACAAATGAAGATTTGCATGAACAAACTCTTCTTTGTTTGCTTAAAACGATATATTCGCAATCTAAGGGTCAAAGGAATATTGACCCCAGTATGATTGTTAGAAGAATCTATGATGTCTGGTTATGAGGCATGGAGAGTTGGAGACTCTATAGTTCTTCTAGGTATCTTCCGAAGGTACTGAATTGACCAGTGCACTTGTAGAGACAAAATAAGAACAAACCATTTAACCTCTTATGTCTCGAAATCAGTACGTATGAATTGCATCGTGTTTAACTTAATCGTGAAATGAGACGTGCCATTTCACAAATTACGTATTCTCATTTAAGAAAGTCAGATTTCGGACTCACTATGTGATTCTGAACAGGGCATATTGGTGAAGTACTAAGTTGTGAGAATGTCATGAGTAACTTTGTGAAGTTCTCATAGATATGGAATTCATGTACAAGATTGCTGAAATGCAATTTATATCACCTCATGCTTTGTTCCTTGGAATGTGAATAAATGAACTGGCCAGTTTCCAAATTGAGTCCTGACTCTTTTGGATGAAACAATGTGACTTGTTAGCTCCTCGTCAATACATTGTTTCTAACTTATTCACAAGCGACAAAGGAGTTGAGGAAATAACAGCTAGAAGGGTAAAATGGTAATTTTGTAAATCCCGACTAGCTGATGATATTCATGAAGGGTAAACACTGATAATATTCTGTGGATCCACTCATTACAATTAGGTTGAATTCTTGAGTAGAAAATAAATTCATTTGAACCGAGATATTTTCAGTGTCAACTCTTTAGTGGAGTCAGTTGACATTAGGCTAAACTTGGAAAAGGTTTGTGAACTTTTGAGTCCGAGTATTTTAGCTCAAGCTTTGTTCATTTGGATCCATGAGGACATTGGAGCCGCCAGTTATGGCGATTTTACTCCGAGTGCGCGGCTGTTCCGAAACTCCAGTTTTTTAGAATTCCGGATTTTCAGCCCCACTACCATGAGTTATAGAACTCTAATGAGAAATATTTCTTGAGCAAAAATGTTTTTTTATAAGATTATAAACATGATGTGTAAGATTAAAATGTTTTGATTTTTGAAAGTTTAATTGAAATTGAATTTTTACAAAACTAGTTTGAATTTGGAAAAACCGTTTTCACTTTCAAACTTGAAAAATATTTTGTCATCCAAATCAAATAAATTTTCAAAATGTTTTCAAAACTATATCTATATCACATATGTTCAAAATCTATATGCTCTTGAAGATTTAAGTGGGAGGCTCCTTGTAGACAAGCCGAAAAATAAAAAAGATGTGTAATCTCAAACTTTCAAGTGTTCGAGTGAGTTGAAGTTCACACTTCCCTCACGCACTTTCCCGAAATAGAAAATAGGAAAAGATCTAGTATGTACCTTGTGCCTTTATGCACTAATACTGCTCTGAACATGAATATCTAGGATTCTCTTCTAGTTGTCCGCTCTATCGCTCTATAACTAGGAAAACCGTTTCCGAACTTATAAGAGTCGATGTATTAACTCCAAAAACTAAGTGGGAGGCTTATAATTGTTGTTTGTAACCCACGATCCCCAACACTATTGAGAAGTGCAATTGTCGCTAGACTTAGAGTCACCCTCGTAGCCCTCTCTTAAATGAGAGTACTCAAGGGCGCTTTGCAATGATCATTGCTCAATGAGCTAAATCCGAAAGTGAGACAATGAGACAAGACCTCCCCTCAGCGGATTGTTTTTCAAAGCCAATCTTTTGGACTAAGTGGTTGGTTACACACTTAGACTCAATCCCTAGTAATCCTCTCTCGAGGCCCAGCGAAATGATGTGAGTGATCAAACCAATTTAAAAGGTGGCTGGTCAAAATTGATGTATTGACATCTTGGCTAAGCATTAATGATGTGTCATTTACTTATAAATGGAGATTTTTTGCGACCTTCCCTCGAAGGAGTAAATTATCGTTTAGTTTATAACACCTTTGGATTTTATCAAATATTTAAAAAAACTTAAATCCTAAACCAAAGACTAATCGTAAACTTGTTTCAACTTTTATAGGCAATATGTCTCTCTACCCTCTCTCAACCATTCTTTCCTCGAATACACTTGAAGGCGAAAATTACGTCGACTGGAAACGTAACCTCGACATAGTCCTTACTGTCGACAAGCACAAATGGGTTCTCACCACCCCCTGTCCTCAAACGAATGAAGATACGATGCAAGAGGAAAAAGACGCCCTGGCGGCCTGGCTTCGATCCGATGAAATTGCGAGATGCTATATTTTGGCATCAATGAACAATGTGTTGCAACAACAACATCGTGATCACGAAACTGCCACCAATATGCTCTACAATCTCCATGAGATGTTTGGAGGGCAAGGACGTCAAGCTAGGCAGCAAGCGGTCCGACAATTCATGAACTGTCGTATGAAGGCTGGAACTCCCGTTAGAGATCATATGATGTTGATCATTAGCTATCTAAACGAAATGGAGATCCTTGGATCTGAGATTGATGGGGAGACTAAAATAGATATGATCTTGGAAACTCTCCCCGAAACCTTTGATACCTTCAAGTTGAATTACTCCATGAATAAGCTAGAGTACACTGTTACCGAGCTCATGAAGGAACTTCAAACCGCTGAGGCACTCACTAAGAAAAAGAGGGCTCTAGGAGAGGTACATGCTACTGCCTCCACCTCTGGATCAAATAAGAGACCTCGCAAGGCCGAGAAGAAGAACCAACCTAAGGTTCAAACGAAGAAGAAGGCTCCGAAGGTGGATAAGTCTAACGATAAATGCCACCACTGCAATGAGCCTCGTCACTGGCGCAGGAACTGTCCTGCCTACCTCCAAACCAAAGTAAAAGGTATTGTAGTTATTACTGAAGCTTGTTTAGTAGCTGATAACGTATCATCGTGGATTATTGACTCCGCTGCTACTAACCATATTTGCTGCTCCTTAACTGGTTTTAGGAAAAGCAAATGCTTAGAGGATGGCGACTTCTCCTTCAAGTGGGGTGATGGAAGCGTGGTGTCTGCGAAGGCTGTAGGATCCGTGATGCTATCTTTTGAAGATCGCACTTTAAATTTTAATAATGTTTATTATGTTCCTTCCTTTGGGAAAAACTTAATATCTGTTGCTCAACTTTTAGAGCAAAATTATTATTTAAAGTTTATAAAGAATGGAATTCGTATTTCTTTTTCTAATTCTTTTGTCACTGATGCATGTATGAAGAATGGTCTTTTTTTACATTTATCCCACTCAACCTTCCATTTTAGACACCGAAATAGATAATGATCTAATTAGGGAGCCAAAGAGGATCAAACTTTCTGAATCCTCCTATCTAACAAAATCAACACTCCTATGGCACTTAACACTTGGTCATATCAGTCTAGATAGGATTAAGAGACTTGTGAGGGACGGTCCACTCCAAGCCTCTGCAATAGGTTCAATACCTACTAGTGAATCCTGCATAGAAGGAAAAATGACTAAGCGACCTTTCTCCGATAAGGGTCGAAGAGCCACTGAGTTGCTGGAACTAGTACATTCTGATGTATGTGGTTCGCTCAATCAACAGGCACGTGGAGGATACGAATACTTCGTTACCTTCACTGATGATTACTCACGATATGGTTTTGTCTATTTGCTCAAACACAAATCCGAGACCTTTAACATATTTAAGGTCTTTAGGGCTTTAGTGGAAAAGCAAACTAGCAAAGTGATCAAAACCCTTTGATCTGATCGAGGTGGTGAGTATATGTCTGGAGATTTCGATGACTTTCTTAAAGAAGAAGGTATCGCTTCTCAGCTTACCGCACCTGGCACACCTCAACAAAACGGAGTGTCAGAGAGAAGAAACCGAACTCTTATCGAGATGGTTAGATCAATGATGAGTTACTCATCACTCCCTCTTTCCTTTTGGGGATATGCCCTCGAAACAGCCGCTTACATTCTGAACTAAGTTCCGTCCAAAACGGTTCCTGGTACTCCTTATGAACGATGGACTGGCAGTAAAGTAAATCTGGGTCACATCCGAATTTGGGGTTGCCCTGCACACGTGCTAAGGCAAAAGACTAGCAAGTCGGCTAGTAGGTCAGAATTGTGCCTGTTCACATCTTCTATAGTCCCGAGGACGATAAGACTTTCGTTAGCACGAATGCTCGTTTCCTTGAGGAGGACTTTATGAAAGATGCAAAACCTAGAAGCAAAATTGTGCTTGAAGAAAAGTTGGGTGAGGAAGCTTCTACCTCATCTGTAAGAACTGTTCTTACCCCAACTGAAACACAACCTAACTCATCAGAATCTCGTCAAGTAGTACTTCGACGTAGTGGGAGGGCTACTCAAAAGCCTGACAGGTACATGTCTTATGGAGACTCTCTTGTAGCCGTCTCTGACATGGATGATCCTGTTTCCTATAGCTAAGCGGAGGCTTGTTCTGAATCAAACCTTTGGATTGACGCCATGAAAGTTGAGATGCACTCAATGTATGTCAACAAAGTCTGGAAACTTGCAGACCTTCCTGAAGGGATTAAACCCGTAGGGTGTAAGTGGATATACAAGAAGAAAAGGGGTCCTGATGGGAACGTCGAGACGTTCAAAGCACGACTTGTGGCGAAGGGTTATACCCAACAAGAAGGGATTGACTATGAAGAAACCTTCTCGCCAGTCGCGATGCTTAAATCCATCCGCATACTCCTATCCATAGTTGCAGCTCTCGACTATGAGATCTGGTAAATTGATGACAAGACAGCCTTCCTGAATGGCAATCTTGACGAGCGCATATACATGGCTCAACCAGACGGTTTCGTGGAAGAAGGTCAAGAGACCAAGGTTTGTGAGTTGCTTAAGTCCATTTACGGATTAAAGCAAGCATCTAGGTCATGGAATATTAGATTTGATGAAACTGTAAAGAGCTTTGGCTTTGAACAGTCAATAGATGAGCCTTTTGTTTACAAGTTAATACGCGAAGCCAAAGTTGTGTTTCTGGTGCTATATGTCGATGATATACTACTCATTGGTAATGACGTGGGTAAGTTATCTGAGGTTAAGGTATGGCTGGCAAAGCAATTCGATATGAAGGATCTAGGAGAAGCCGCGTACATTCTGGGAATCCAAATCTTTCGAGATAGGAAAAACCGGACCATGTCGCTCTCTCAAGCATCTTATATTGATAAGGTGATGGATCGCTTCTCGATGCAAGACTCCAAGAAGGGTCAAACACCCTTTAGGCATGGAGTCTCACTCTCTAAAGACCAGCCTCCCAAGACTGCACAAGAGATTGAAGACATGAGGAAAATTCCTTACGCCTCTTCCGTAGGAAGCCTCATGTATGCTATGCTTTGCACTAGACCTGACATCTGTTTCGTCGTTGGCATAGTTAGCCGTTTCCAATCCAACCCTGGACCCCGGCACTGGATTGCTGTTAAGCATGTTCTTAAGTATCTTCGAAGAACTAGGAACTTGATGCTTACATACTCAGGTACTGACCTGACTATGACGGGATATACCGACTCCGATTTTCAAGCGGAAAAGGATTCCAAGAAATCCACTTCGGGATCTGTGTTCATCCTCAATGGTGGAGCTGTTGTGTGGAGAAGTATTAAGCAATCTTGCATTGCTGACTCTACAATGGAAGCAGAATATGTGGCTGCTTGTGAAGCATCCAAAGAGGCTGTATGGCTTAGAAAATTCCCTTAAGTATTTGGAAGTTGTTCCAAATGTCGACGAGCCCGTGACCCTTTATTGTGATAATAGTGGGGTTGTCGCTAACTCAAAGGAACCTTGAAGCCATAAGTGCTCTAAGCATATTGAGAGGAAATACCATTTGATTCGAGAGATCGTGCAGCGTGGACACGTGGAAGTGAAGAAGATCTCAACGGTGGACAACCTAGCAAATCCATTCACAAAGGCCCTAGCGAACAAGGTCTTCGACCAACATCGAGAGGGATTAGGCATGAAGGGCTACACACATCTTCTTTGAGTCAAGTGGGAGTTTGTTGTCAATGGTGCCCACAAGAAGAGTTGTAATCTTTATTTTGTAGATTTGATGTAATAAAGTCACACGAAGACTCTTGCTTGTAATTGCTTATTCATTAATAAAAACTTGAAACGTTCATTCATTCTTCCTTGTCTGTTTGAAGCTTTATGATAAACACTAGTCTTTAGTCCATAACAACTTACGAAGAGACAAATGAAGATTTGCATGAACAAACTCTTCGTAGTTTGCTTAAAACGATATATTCGCAATCTAAGGGTCAAAGGACTATTGACCCCAGTATGATTGTTAGAAGAATCTATGATGTCTGGTTATGAGGCATTGAGAGTTGGAGACTCTATAGTTCTTCTAGGTATCTTCCGAAGGTACTGAATTGACCAGTGCACTTCTAGAGACAAGATAAGAACAAACCATTTAACCTCTTATGTCTCGAACTCACTACGTATGACTTGCATCGTGCTTACCTTAATCCTGAAATGAGACATGTCATTTCACACCTTAGTATTCTCATTTGAGAAAGTCAGAGTTCGGACTCACTATGTGATTCCAAACAAGGCCTATGGGTGAAGTACTAAGTTGTGAGTATGTCATGAGTAACTTTGTGAAGTTCTCATAGATATGGAATTCATGTACAAGATTGCTGAAATGCAATATATATCACCTCATGCTTTGTTCCTTGGAGTGTGAATAAATGAACTGGCCAGTGTCCAAATTGAGTCCTGACTCTTTTGGATGAAACAATGTGACTTGTTAGCTCCTCATCAATACATTGTTTCTAACTTATTCACAAGCGACAAAGGAGTTGAGGAAATAACAGCTAGAAGGGTAAAATGGTAATTTTGTAAATCTCCACTAGCTGATGATATTCATGAAGGGTAAACACTGATAATATTCTGTGGATCCACTCATTACAATTAGGTTGAGTTCTTGAGTAGAAAATAAATTCATTTGAACCTAGAGATTTTCAGTGTCAACTCTTTAGTGGAGTCAGTTGACATTAAGCTAAACTTGGAAAAGGTTTGTGAACTTTTGAGTCCAAGTATTTTAGCTCAAGCTTTGTTCATTTGGATCCATGAGGTCACTGTCACGAATCACATCGATTAGGAATAGTTAAACCGGAAGCTAAGTCAAAACCAGAACGAAAATTGTCAAAAGGGTATTTTAGTCTTTTGAGACATAGCATGAAATGAATGTCAATAAATATTTTGACAAGGTCATTTGATGACTTAATAATACTCGGCCATGACTTGATCATTGGGCCTTGTGGATTAATTTCATTTCATAAGAATTTTATTGAAAATTCTTAATGGGCCTTTTTCATGTTGTCGTGAACAAATAAAGAAGCTTCTAGAAGCTCCTTCTAGAGACAATATGGGCGCCCAACATATCCAAGTAAAGAGAGAATATTTTGTGCATAAATGTATTTAGATACTTGCCAAAAGAAAAAGAGGAAACAAATTTCCTATACATTGTAATGGGAATTTCGGCCAAGGCTAGAAAGGAACAAAATAGGAAACAAATGAAGGCTTCTAGAAGCCTTGTGTTGGCCGAGTATCTCAAGAGGAAAAAGATTAAATTGGCTCATGAATATGTGATATTCTATAGAAGAGGAAACTACCTTATTGAAGGTGAGACCTCTCCTATAAATAGGAGCCTCATTCTTCTCATTTTTCTCATTCCAAAGTTTTAGAGATTGAGAGCTTCTCTCTCTAGAACTTGGCTGATCCTCTCTCTCTCTATCTCTTCAATTTCGTTTTATTGTTTTGGCACCTAGGTCCTGATTTGACCTAGAGTTTAGCTCTGCGACTTCAAGACTCGTTCTTAAGTCGTAGTGTTTAAAAGTGCCCACTCACTAATTCCTTTTATATCGAGTGATTTAGTGATAGAAACTTTCGTGGTTGCTCCAGGTGCCGAGGAAAGAAAGAGAGACGTGCTGCGAGGAAGACGAGCGTTGCAACTTTCCAAAAGTTTCTCAAAGTTCAAGCTTCAAGAAAGGTTAGTATACTTCTATGCTCATAATAGTTTTCATTTACATGTGCTTGCTCTTTGTCTAGGTTAGTAAAAACCGTTTTACTTGAAAATAAAATTTTTAAAATTCCGCCGCTTTGCGAAGTGTTAAACTTTTTCTTAAACCCTAGATCAATTCCAACAACCGAAGCATGCTTAGTAGCTAATAATGTATCAACGTGGATTCTTGACTCCGCTGCTACTAACCATATTTGCTGTTCCTTGAATGGTTTTAAGAAAACCAAAAGCTTAGAGGAAGGCGAGTTCTGTTTCAAAGGGGGTGATGGAAGCCTGGTGTCTGTGAAGGCTATGGCATCCGTGACGCTGTCTTTTGAAGACCGCACTTTAAACTTGAATAATGTTTATTTTGTTCCTACCTTTGGGAAGAACTTAATATTCGTTGCTCGTCTTCTTGAGCAAGATTATTGTTTAAAGTTCATAAAGAATGGAATTCGTATTTCGTTTCCTGATAATTCTTTTGTCACTGATGCATGTATGAAGAATTCTCTTTTCTACATCTATCCCACTCAACCTTCCATCTTAGACACCGAAATAGATAATGATCTAATTAGGGAGCCAAAGAGGATCAAACTTTCTGAATCCTCCGATCTAACAAAATCAACATACCTATGGCACTTAAGACTTGGTCATATCAGTCTAGATAGGATTAAGAGACTTGTGTTGGACGGTCCACTCCAAGCCTCTGCAATAGGTTCACTACCTACTTGTGAATCCTGCATAGAAGGAAAAATGACTAAGCGACCTTTCTCCGATAAGGGTCGAAGAGCCACTGAGTTGCTGGAACTAATACATTCTGATATATGTGGTCCGCTCAGCCAACAGGCACGTGGGGGATACGAATACTTCGTTACCTTCACTGATGATTACTCGCGATACGGTTTTGTCTATTTGCTCAAACACAAAGCACGACTTGTGATTCCAAACAAGGCCTATTGGTGAATAACTAAGTTGTGAGTATGTCATGAGTAACTTTGTGAAGTTCTCAGAGATATGGAATTCATGTACAAGATTGCTGAAATGCAATATATATCACCTCATGCTTTGTTCCTTGGAGTGTGAATAAATGAATTGGCCAGTGTCGAAATTGAGTCCTGACTCTTTTGGATGAAACAATGTGACTTGTTAGCTCCTCGTCAATACATTGTTTCTAACTTATTCACAAGCGACAAAACAGTTGAGGAAATAACAGCTAGAAGGGTAAAATGGTAATTTTGCAAATCCCGACTAGCTGATGATATTCATGAAGGGTAAACACTGATAATATTCTGTGGATCCACTCATTACAATTAGGTTGAATTCTTGAGTAGAAAATAAATTCATTTGAACCGAGAGATTTTCAGTGTCAACTCTTTAGTGGAGTCAGTTGACATTAAGCTAAACTTGTAAAAGGTTTGTGAACTTTTGAGTCCAAGTATTTTAGCTCAAGCTTTGTTCATTTGGATCCATGAGGGCACTGTCACGAATCACATCGATTAGGAATAGTTAAACTGGAAGCTAAGTCAAAACAAGAACGAAAATTGTCAAAAGGGTATTTTTGTCTTTTGAGACATAGGATGAAATGAATGTCAATAAATTTGTTGACAAGGTCATTTAATGACATGAAACTCGGCCAATATTAGTCTTATTAGGCCTTGTGGATTAATTTCATTTGATAAGAATTTTATTGAAAATTCATAATGGGCCTTTTTCATGTTTTCATGATGAACAAGTGGAAAAGCTTCTAGAAGGCCTTTCTAGAGTGTAATAGGCGCCCAACATACCCAAGAGAAAGAGAGAATACTTTGTGCATAAATGTATCAAGATACTTGCCAAAAGAAAAAGAGGAAACAAATTTCCCATGCAAGCATAAGGAAATTCGGCCAAGTAGACAAAAGGCAAGGCAAAAAACAAAAAAGGAAACAATTCCAAGCCTTCTAGAAGGCTGCCTTGGCCGTGTGGAATAAGAGGGTAATTGGCTCATGAATATGTGATATTCTATAGAAGAGGAAACTACCTTATTCAAGGTGAGACCTCTCCTATAAATAGGAGCCTCATTCCACGCATTTCATTCATCCAAGTTTAAGAGATTTGAGAGACTCTCTCTCTAGACTTGGCCGTCCCTCTCCTCTCTCTCTCTCTAGTAAATTTCATTTTATTGTTTTGGCACCTAGGTCCTCATTTGACCTAGAGTTTAGCTCTGCGACTTTAAGACTCGTTCTTAAGTCGTAGTGTTTAAAAGTGCCCACTCACTGATTCCTTTCTTTTCGAGTGATTTAGTGATAGAAACTTTCGTGGTTGCTCGAGTTGCCGAGGAAAGAAAGAGAGACGTGATGCGAGGGGAGACGAACATTTTCAACTTTCCGAAGGCTCATCAACGTTCAAGCTTCTAAAGAGGTTAGTAAATTTATTATGCTCATATTACTTTTATTTATATGTACTTGCTCTTTGTCTAGGTTAGTAAAAACTGTTTTTACTTGAAAAGAAAAATTTTAAAATTCCGCCGCTTAACGAAGCGTTAAACTTTTTTTTAAACCCTAGATCAATTCCAACACTCTCGTGGAGGGGGGTCCTTGTATTTCTGAGCCGAGGGAGGAGGAGCGCGCGTTCTTGGAATGTCACAAGAGCACGGGAGAGGAGAGAGTTCTCGAGTGAGAGAGAAGTGTTTCTCGGAGTGAATGAGGATGTGTTGGGATGAATTTGGATGATTTTTCCTTCCCCAAGGGGGGGGGGGGGGGGGGTATTTATAGCATTGGAGGAGGCCTTGGGCCGGCCCCCTCAAGGCCCACCGGATGGCCGGGAGCGAGGCACGCGGGACACAACGCCCGGGCGGGTGCAGGGCGTGCTGTCTGGACAGGCGCGGGGCGCCCAACAGTAGGTGTGCACGGCCGAGGCAGCAGGAGCTCTCGGCCAGGGCAGCAAGGGCACCCGGCCGAGGTAGCAGGAGCGCTCGGCCGGGGCAGCAGAGGCGCTCGGTCGGGGCAGCAGAAGCACCCGGCCGAGGCAGCAGGCGTGCTCGTCCAAGGCGCTGGAGCGCGCGTGAACCGGGATGCCCGAGGGCGCGGGAGCGCGTGCGGACCGGGACGGGACGCCCGGGAGCGCAGGCGCGCGCGGGCCGGGACGCCCGGGAGCGCAGGAGAGCACGCGGGCCGGGACGCCCGGGAGCGCAGGCGCGCGCGGGCCTGGACGCCCGAGAGCGCGAGAGCGCGCGCGGGCCGGGACGGCCGAGAGCGCTAGGGCACGCGCTCAGGCCCACTGGGCTGGGGGCGCAGGTGCGTGCGCGGCCCGGGGGCGCGGGCAGGCTGGTGCGCGCGCAGGCCCATCGGGCTGTGGGTGTGTTAGGGCGCTCGGGCCTAGTGGGCCGGGACCCATTGGGCTTTCCAGCCGGCGAAGCCCGGCCGGCCTTAAATTGTTTTCAAATTTCCGGCTTCCCAATAACGACCGGTAACAGGGGTCATAGTCATGTCCCTCGTCTATGAGGTCTTTGAGTTCCCCTTGAGGAACACCTTACATAGGTCCTTTACCCGCTAGTTGGTGGTTGTACCTCGTATTGTTCGCCCTTAATTGTGTTGGAATTGATCTAGGGTTAAGAAAACGTTTAACGCTTCGAGCAAGCGGCGGAATTTAAAAATTAACTTTTAAACGAGTAAAACGATTTTACTAACCTAGACAAAGCGCAAGTACGTGTAAATAAAAACTATTATGAGCATTAAAAATTTACTAACTTTTTTAGAAGCTTGAACGTTGATGAGCCTTTGGAAGGTTGAAAACATTCGTCTCCCCTCGCATCACGTCTCTCTTCTTTCCTCGGCAACTCGAGCAACCACGAAAGTTTCTATCACTATAATCACTCGAGAGAAAAGGAATTAGTGAGTGGGCACTTTTAAACACGGCGACTCGAGAACAAGTGTCAAAGTCGAAGAGCTAAAATTACTAGGTCAAATGAGGACCTAGGTGCCAAAACAAAAACGAAAGAAAACTTAGAGAGAGAGAGGGAAGGGGCGGCCAAGCTAGAGAGAGAAACTCTAAATCTCTATAACTTGGGATGAATGAAATGTGAAGAATGAGAGCTCTATTTATAGGAAAGGTTTTACCTTCAATAAGGTAGTTTCCTCTTCTATAGAATATCACATATTCATGAGCAAATATTGCCCTTATTCCCTTAGAGTCACACGGCCATGACTTGCCAAGCAAGTCCTTGGATTTGTTTCCTCTTTTATTTTGCTCTCTCCTTGCTTGTTTGGTCGCCCATATTGATTTCCTCTTAGAGGAAATTTGTTTCCTCTTTTCCTTTTCGCAAGTATCTTCATACATTAATGCATAAAATAATCTCTCCTTTTTCTTTGGGTATTGGGCGTGTAAGACCTTCTAGATCTTTCTTCACTTATACATGACATCATAAGAAAACCCCATTAAGAATTTTCAAGTAAAATTCTATGAAATGAAATAAATCCACAAGGCCCAATGAACTCATCATGGCCGAGTATCCATATGTCATCATATGACATTGTTAAAAAAATTTATTGACATTCATTTCATCCTATGTCCAAAAAGAGAAAATTGCCCTTTTGACAGTTTTCATAAAAACTTGTCTGGTTCTTGTTTTGGCTTAGCTTCTAGTTTAACTATTCCTACTCGATATGATTTGTGATAGTGACCTCATGGATCCAAATGAACAAAGCTTGAGCTAAATACTTGGACTCAAAAATTCACAAACCTTTTCCAAGTTGAGTTTAATGTCAACTGACTCCACTAAAGAGTTGACACTGAAAATCTCTCGGTTCAAATGAATTTATTTTCTACTCAAGAATTCAACCTAATTGTAATGAGTGGGTGGATCCACTGAATATTATCTATGTTTACCCTTCATGAATATCTCTAGAAGTGCACTGGTCAATTAGGTTGAATTCTTGAGTAGAAAATAAATTCATTTGAACCGAGAGATTTTTAGTGTCAACTCTTTAGTGGAGTCAGTTGACATTAAGCTAAACTTGGAAAAGGTTTGTGAACTTTTGAGTCCAAGTGTTTAGTTCAAGCTTTGTTCATTTGGATCCATGAGGTCACTGTCACGAATCACATCGAGTAGGAATAGTTAAACTAGAAGCTAAGTCAAAACAAAAACAAGATAAGTTTTTTCGAAAATTGTCAAAAGGGTATTTTTGTCTTTTGAGACATAGGATGAAATGAATGTCAATAAATTTTTTGACATGGTCATTTGATGACAAGTTTCACTCGGCCAAAATTAGACTTATTGGGCCTTGTGGATTAATTTCGTTTCTTAATGGGCCTTTTTCATGTTGTCATGAACAAATGGAAAAGTTTCTAGAAGGCCTTTCTAGAGTTGTTTTAGGCGCCCAACATACCCAAAGAAAGAGAGAATATTTTGTGCATGAATGTATGAAGATACTTGCCAAAAGAAAAAGAGGAAACAAATTTCCCCTAAGAGGAAATCAATGTGGGCGCCAATACGAGTCAAGGGAGAAGCAAATAAAAGAGGAAACAAATCCAAGGACTTGCATGGCAAGTCTTGGCCGTGTGCCTCATGAAAGAAAAGGGGAAATTGGCTCATGAATATGTGATATTCTATAGAAGAGGAAACTAGCTTATTGAAGGTGAGACCTCTCCTATAAATAGGAGCCTCATTCCACACATTTCATTCATCCAAAGTTTTAGAGATTGAGAGCTTCTCTCTCTAGACTTGGCCGCCCCTCTTCTCTCTCTCTCTATTCAATTTCGTTTTTATTGTTTTGGCACCTAGGTCCTCATTTGACCTAGAGTTTAGCTCTTCGATTTCAAGACTCGTTCTTAAATCTTAGTGTTTAAAAGTGCTCACACACTAATTCCTTTTTATCTTTAGTGATTTAGTGACAGAAACTTTCGTGGTTACTCGAGTTAGCGAGGAAAGGAAGAGAGACGTGCAACGAGGGAGACGAACGTTTTCAACCTTCCAAAGGCTCATCACAGTTCAAGCTTCTAAAGAGGTTAGTAAATTTATTATGATCATATTAGTTTTATTTACATGTGCTTGCTCTTTGTCTAGGTTAGTAAAAACTGTTTTAATTGTAAAAGAAATTTTTTTAAAATTCCGCCGCTTACCGAAGCGTTAAACTTTTTTCTTAAACCCTAGATCAATTCCAACACGCACGGCCGGCAGTGCAAGGCGCGCGCGGCTGGGAGAGCGGGGCATGCACGTGTTGTAATTGATCTAGGGTTTAAGAAAAGGTTTAACGCTTCGTTAAGCGGCGGAATTTTAAAATTTTTCTTCTCATGTAAAAACAGTTTTTACTAACCTAGACAAAGAGCAAGTACATATAAATAAAACTAATATGAGCATAATAAATTTACTAACCTCTTTAGAAGCTTGAACGTTGATGAGCCTTCGGAAGGTTGAAAACGTTTGTCTCCTCGCAGCACGTCTCTCTTTCTTTCCTCGGTAACTCGAGCAACCACGAAAGTTTCTATCACTAAACCACTCGAAAAGAAATGAATCAGTGAGTGGGCACTTTTAAACACTACGACTTAAGAACGAGTCTTGAAGTCGCAGAGCTAAACTCTAGGTCAAATGAGGACCTAGGTGCCAAAACAATAAAACGAAATTGACTAGAGAGAGAGAGGAGAGGGGCGGCCAAGTCTAGAGAGACAAGCTCTCAATCTCTAAAACTTTGGAATGAATACAATGAGAAGAATGAGGCTCCTATTTATAGGAGAGGTGTCACCTTCAATAAGGTAGTTTCGTCTTCTATAGAATATCACATATTCATGAGACAATTTCCTCTTTTTTCTCTTGAGATGCTCGGCCAACATAGGCTTCATTAAGCCTTGGATTTGTTTCCTATTTTGTTCCATGCCTTGCCTTTGTCTCTCTCTTGGCCGAATTCCCTTAAGCATCCTGATGCAAATTTGTTTCCTCTTTTTCTTTTGGCAAGTATCTTGATACATTTATGCACAAAATATTCTCTCTTTCTTTGGGTATTATGGGCGCCCATATTGTCTCTAGAAGGAGCTTCTAGAAGCTTCTTCATTTGTTCATGACAACATAAAAAAGGCCCATTAAGAATTTTCGATAAAATTCTTATGAAATGAAATTAATTCACAAGGCCCAATTATTTTAATATGGCCGAGTGACATTAAGTCATCAAATGAACTTGTCAAAAAATTTATTGACATTCATTTCATCCTTTGTCTCAAAAGACAAAAATACCCTTTTGACAATGTTTGTTCTTGTTTTGACTTGGCTTCTAGTTTAACTATTCTTAATCGATGTGATTAGTGACAGTGACCTCATGGATCCAAATGAACAAAGCTTGAGCTAAATACTTGGACTCAAAAGTTCACAAACCTTTTCCAAGTTTAGCTTAATGTCAACTGACTCCACTAAAGAGTAGACACTGAAAATCTCTCGGTTCAAATGAATTTATTTTCTACTCAAGAATTCTACCTAATTGTAATGAGCGGATCCACAGAATATTATCAGTGTTTACCCTTCATGAATATCATCAGCTAGTCGGGGTTTTCAAAATTACCATTTTACCGTTCTAGCTGTTATTTCCTCAAGTCATTTGTGGCTTGTGAATAAGTTAGAAACAATGTATTGATGAGGAGCTAACAAGTCACATTGTTTCATCCAAAAGAGTCAGGACTCAATTTGGACATTGGCTAGTTCATTTATTCACACTCCAAGGAACAAAGCATGACGTGATATATATTGCATTTCAGCAATCTTGTACATGAATTCCATATCTATGAGAACTTCACAAAGTTACTCATGACATACTCACAACTTAGTACTTCACCAATAGGCCTTGTTCGTAATCACATAGTGAGTCCGAACTCTTACTTTCTCAAATGAGAATACTAAGGTGTGAACTGACATGTCTCATTTCAGGATTAAGGTAAGCACGATGCAATTCATACATAGTGACTTCGAGACATAAGAGGTTAAATGATTTGTTCTTATCTTGTCTCTAGAAGTGCACTGGTCAATTCAGTACCTTCGGAAGATACCTAGAAGAACTATAGAATCATACTGGGGTCAATAGTCCTTTGACCCTTAGATTGCGATTATATCGTTTTAAGCAAACTACGATGAGTTTGTTCAAGCAAATCTACATTTGTCTCTTCGTAAGTTGTTTAGTTTGTTTATGGACTAAAGACTAATGTTTTATCATAAAGCTTCAAACAGACACGGAAGAATGAATGAACGTTTCAACTTTTTATTAATGAATAAGCAATTACAAGCAAGAGTCTTCATGAGACTTTATTACATCAAAAGCACAATATAAAGATTACAACTATTCTTGTGGGCACCATTGACAACAGCACGGCCGAGAGCAAGGTATGCGCGGCCATGAGAGTGGGACGTGCGAGGGTGGGAGCAAGGCGCGCGCGGCCGGTAGCACAGGGCACGCGAAGCCGGAGGCGCAAGGTGCGCGCGGTCGGGGGCGTAAGGCGTGCGCGGCCGGCAACGCAGGGCGTGCACGACCAGGAATGCGGGGCGCTCGCAGCCAGGGGCGCAGGGCGCGCACCGCCGGCAGCACAGGGCACGCGCGATTGTGGGCACAAGGTGCGTGCGGCCTGGGGCACAGGGCGCGCGGCCAACAGCGCAAGGCGTGCGCGGGCCGGCGGCGTACGGCACATGTAGGCCGGAGGAGAGAATGTAGAGATTGCTCTCAAGAAAATTCCCTGTAAAGAAAGTTGTTTGTCCCTCCCCTCAAGTGAGGATGGTATTTATAATTGTGGGGAAGGCCATGATCCGACCTTCTTGGAAGCCCACGGAATGGCAAGGCGCGCGGCGTGCGCGCTGGCAGGGCGCGGGGCGGGCACGCAGGAAGGAGAGCAGAGGGCCCGCGCGCAGGCCCGGCAGGGCGTGGGGTACGCGCACAGGCCCGACAGGGCACAGGGCGCGCGCGAAGGCCACGGGCAGACCTTCTCGGAAGCCCACGGAAGGAAAGGCGTGGAGTGCGCTGGCAGGCAGGAGAGCGCAGGGCGCACGCGCAGGCTCGGCAGGGCGCGGGGCGCGTGCGGGCAGAGGGCCCGGCAAGGCGCGGGGCGCGTGCGGGCAGAGGGCCCGGCAAGGTGTGGGGCGCACGCGCAAGCCCGACAGGGTGCGGGATGCGTGCAAAGGCCCGGAAGGGCGCGCGCGAAGGCCACGGACCGACCTTCTCGGAAGCCCACGGAAGGGCAAGGCGCGGGGCGTGCGCGCTGGCAGGGCGCGGGGCGTGCGCGCAGGCAGGAGAGCACAGGGCGCGCGCGGGGGCCGGTACGTGCATGGGCTGGGGCCCGGCAGCCGATCCGGCCGGCGAAGCCTGGCCGGCGACGTGTGTTTTTGTTTTTTCGGTTTTCCGAAAACGACCGTAAAAAACAATGCTGTCTATTTATTAAATAATATATTGAAAAATGCATGATTAATTAGATCAACAAAAAAACAGGGAACTAATGTCTTAAACATGTGTTCATAATCATTACAAAAAATAATTCAATTAAGTATTTAATTCTGTATAATAAATTCAACCACTAACGTTATGCATACAGTTTCCAGAACTAATATTACTAAAAAAATGTATATACGTTATTCTACTCTTTTTATTACTTAAACCATACAGATATTATTTAAATAAAAACATATAGATAGTAGAAACTTCTTAAAATAGTCTTATGGGTATCCTTAATTAATATGATCTAATTATTTATATATTAAAAACATAATCTAATTTACGCCTAGCTCTCTCATAATCTAGTTTTTGGCTTTTTTTGTGATTAAGTAGTTTGGCTCAAGGATTGAAATGCCGATGGCCTCAAAAAACGGAAACTGCAGTGACCGATGAGAATTGTGACGGGAAAAATACGAAAATTTGAACAAAAAAATGCAGATGAAAATTGCGGTGCCGATGGAAATTTCGATAAAACACGGAATGCCGACAGAAATAATGTTGCATAATTCTGAATATAAGAAATAAAATTCATACTTCATACACGTAAAAAAAAGTAGTTTCAAACACACATATAACAAGTTTGAACTCCAAATTCAAGTCTCCAACACACGTAATAAGTTCACAAACGCATGTGCATCCGCCACATTTTCTTTAAGATACGTGTTGTTGATCTCGTACGAGGAAGATAAAGGGACACCACGACCTGTAAACAAACAAATTTTACATAATCCAATAATTAGAAACTCATTAACCAATTCATCAGTATTCACCTAAGAATTTTACAAGTTCCCTAACCTATTTCCGACGCTTCGTGCATCATATTCTTAAAATGGTGGGACTTCACTTTGTTTGCCGGTACACTCTCATGAATGAAGAAACGACTCAAAATTTTACTCAAATGCTTCTTCAGTGATGTCTTTACCTCCAGATTAAGGGTTCCCTGCCGTGCACTATCTGATCGATAAAGAGATGTGCAGCCGTTGACGTCCCCCTTCCCAAATCACGATAAAAGAGATGTGCAGCCGTTGACGTCCCCCTTCAACTAAAATTCCATGAAATGAAATTAATCCTCATGGCCCAATGTGATTTTCAAGTAATCTCAAACTTCAAGTCTTTGAATGAATTAGAAGTTCACACTTCCCTCATACACTTTTCCGAATAGAAAATATAGAAAATGTATGAGTATGTACCTTGTACCTTTATGCACTAACACTGCTCTTCCTAGAAACATGATGATCTAAGGTTCAATTTCTAGAATTCCACTCTATCGCTCTATAACAAGGAAATGTGTTTCCGAACTTATAATAGACGATGTGCCACCTCTAAAAACTAAGTGGGAGGGTTATACTTGTTGTTTTCAACCTACGATCCCCAACACTAACGAAAAGTGTAATTGTCGCCAGACTAAAAGTCACCCTCGTGGCCCTCTCTTAAATGAGAGAACTCAACGGCGCTTTGCTCTGATCATTGCTCAATGAGCTACGTTCGACAGTGAGACAATGAGACAAGGCCTCCCCTCGGTCGATTGTTTTTCAAAGTCGATCTTTTGGACTAAGTGGTTGGTTACACACTTAGACTCAATCCCTAGTAATCCTCCCTCGAGGCCCTGCGAAATGATGTGAGTGATCAAACTTTTTTACAAGGTGGCTAGTCAAGCTCGATGTATTGACATCTTGGCTATGCATTAATGATGAGTCATTTACTTATGAAAGGAGACTCGTTGCGGCCTTCCCTCGCAAGAGCAGAGTGTCATTTTATTCATAACACCTTTGGATTTTTCCCGTCTTGTTCATCCTAAAATCTTAAACAAACTTCAATCCTAAACTAAAAGACTAATCATAAACTTGTTTCAACTTAAATTCAGCAAGATGTCTCTCAACCCTCTCTCAATCATCCTTTCCTCAAATAAACTCAAAGGCGAGAACTACGTAGATTAGAAACGTAACCTCGATATTGTCCTTACCATTGACAAGCACAAATGGGTACTCACCACCCTGTGTCCTCCTCAGACGAATAATGATTTGACTAAAGGGGACAAAGACGCCTTGGCGGCCTGGCTCCGCTCCGATGAGATTTCAAGGTGATATATCTTAGCATCAATGAACAATATGTTGCAACAGCAACATCGTGACATTGAGACAGCCGCTGACATGCTCTACAATCTCCATGAGATATTTGGAGGGTAAGGGCGTCAGGCTAGACAACAAGCAGTCAGACAGTTTATGAATTGTCGGATGAAGGCAGGGACTCCTGTCGGGACATATGATTCATATCATTACTTACCTGAATGAGATGGAAATCCTAGGATCTGAGATGGACGGGGAGACCAGAATAGTTATGATCTTGGAAACTCTCCCCGAATCTTTTGATACCTTCAAGCTGAACTACTCTATGAACAAGCTAGAGTACACTGATACCGAGCTTATGAAGGAGCTTCACACTGCTGAAGGTCTCACTAAGAGAAAGAGGAATCAAGGAGAGGTACATGCTACTGAGCACAGAGCCTCCACCTCTGGATCTAAGAAGAGACCTCGCAAGGCCGAGAAGAAGAACTGTCCTGCCTACCTCAAAGCAAAGGAAAATATTAATGTACTTATCACCAAAGCATGCTTAGTAGCTGATAATGTATCAACGTGGATTCTTGACTCCGCTGCTACTAACCATATTTGTTGTTCCTTGACTAGTTTCAAGAAAACCAAAAGCTTAGAGGAAGGTGACTTCTCCTTGAAATGGGGTGATGGGAGCTCAGTGTCAGCAAAGGCCATGGGATCAGTGACACAATCTTTGGAAGATCAAACTCTAAACTTGAATAATGTTTATTTTATTCCTTCCTTCGGATAGAAGTTGATATCCATTTCTCGTCTTTATGAGAAAGATTATTGTTTAAAGTTTATTAAGAATGGAATTAGAATTTCTCTTTTCAATAATTCTTTCGTCATTGATGAATGTATGAAGAATGCTTTCTTTTACATTTATCCCACGCAACATTTGCTATTAGACACTGAAGTAGATAATGATCTAGTTAGGGAGCCAAAAAGGATCAAACTTTCTGATTCCTCCGATCTAACAAAATCAACATATCTCTGACACTTAAGAGTTGGTCATATTAGTCTAGAAAGGATTAAGAGACTTGTGAGGGACGGTCCACTCCAAGCCTATGCAATAGGATCACTACCTACTTTTGAATCTTGTATAAAAGGAAAAATGACCAAGCGACCTTTCTCAGCTAAGGGTCGAAGAGCCACTGAGTTGCTGGAACTTGTACATTCTGATGTATGTGGTCCGCTTAATACGCAGGCATGGGGAGGATACGAATACTTCGTTACCTTCATCGATGATTACTCAAGATACGGTTTTGTCTATTTTCTCAAACACAAATCCGAGACCTTTGACGTATTTAAGGTCTTTCGGGTTGTAGTGGTAAAGCAAACTGGCAAAAAGATCAAAACCTATGATTCGATCGACGTGGTGAGTAAATGTCTGGAGAGTTTGATGAAGATTGTTAGATCAATAGTATCGTTTTTTAGCTTACAGCACCTGGCACACCTCAAAAAATGGAGTGTCAGAGAGAAGGAATAGAACTCTAATGAAGATGGTTAGATCAATAATGAGTTACTCATCACTCCCTTTTCCTTTTGGGCATGTGCCCTCGAAACATCAGCTTACATTCTGAACCAAGTTCCATCTAAAATGGTTCTTGGTACTCCTTATGAACGATGGACTGTCCGTAAAGTAAATCTTGGCCACATTCGAATTTGGGGTTGCCCTGCGCATGTGCTAAGGCAAAAGACTAGCAATTGACTAGTAGGTTAGAATTGTGACTGTTTGTTGGATATCCAAAGGAAACAAAAGGTTTCACATTCTATAGTTGTTGTCACTCGTTTTCGGACAACCATTTAAGAGCCCAAAGTGGTTAGACCCAAGGCCGAACCAAGTGGTCTCACTTCGGCTCGAGCGTGTCGGACTTGGTATCCCAAGTCGTCCCTTAGCTGTGAATGTCCCTTGGGTTCGTCCAAGTACCTGAAAAGGAAGAAAGAACAGGTGAACTAGTAAGGGAAAACAGAGGGGGTGCCTCTGTTTACCTCTCCGACGCTCAACATTAGTAGGATTGAGGTGGAGTATAGAGGTTTTAGAGGTGGTGAGTGGCCAAAGATGAGAGAAACGAGTGAAGTACGAGTTCGACAGCGTTTCGGGACTCAAAATTGGATTACCTGGACCAAGGGAGGGGCCCTTGTATTTATAGGCGGCCAAGGGGTAGTTTGAGGACCCCTTTGGCCGAGTAGAGGTTGAGGGGTCGAGTGGAGGCCGAGGCCGAGAGGGCGAGTGGAGGCCGAGCCCCGAGAGGGCGAGTAGAGGCCGAGCCCCGAGAGGGCGAGTGGAGGTCGAGCCCGAGAGGGCGAGTGGAGGACAAGCCCCGAGAAGGCGAGTGAAGGCCGAGCCCGAGAAGGCGAGTGGAGGCCGAGCCCCGAGAGGGCGAGTGGAGG
The DNA here is from genome assembly GCF_054948205.1 of Urtica dioica subsp. dioica. Taxonomy (NCBI): domain Eukaryota; kingdom Viridiplantae; phylum Streptophyta; class Magnoliopsida; order Rosales; family Urticaceae; genus Urtica; species Urtica dioica. The sequence continues at coordinate 7,459,512 of NC_142762.1, forward strand.
CCGAGCCCCGAGAGGGCGAGTGGAGGCCGAGCCCCGAGAGGGCGAGTGGAGGCCGAGCCCGAGAGGGCGAGTGGAGGCCGAGCCCGAGAGGGCGAGTGGAGGCCGAGCCCGAGAGGGCGAGTGGAGGCCGAGCCCGAGTGGGCAAGTGGAGGCCGGGCCCCGAGAGGGCGAGTGGAGGCCGAGCCCGAGAGGGCGAGTGGAGCCGAGCCCGAGAGGGCGAGTGGAGGCCGAGCCCGAGAGGGCGAGTGGAGGCCGAGCCTGAGAGGGCGAGTGGAGGCCGAGAGGAGCAAGCCCTGACCTCCCGGGCGCCGGCCGAGAGTTGACCGGACGGGACGTGGCCGGCCGGGAGTCATCCGGTCGGGACTTGGCCGGCCGGGAGTCGGCCGGACGGGACTTGGCCGGCCGGGACTTGGCCGGACGGGACATGGCCGGCCGGAAGTCGGCCGGATGGGATTTCGTCGGACGGGAGTCGATCGGACGGGACTTGGCCAGCCGGGAGTCGGCCGGCCGGGAGTCAGCCAGTCTAGACTTGGCCGGCCGGGAGTCGGCCGGTCTGGACTTGGCCGGCCGGGAGTCGGCCGGACGGGACTTGTCCGACCGGGAGTCGGCCGGACGGGACTTGTCCAGCTGGGAGTCGGCCGGACGAGTGGAGGCCGAGAGGGCGAGCCTCGACCTCCCGGGCGCCGGCCGAGGGGAGCAGGCCGAGTGGAGGTTGAGCCTCGGCCTCCCAAGCATCGGCCGAGTGGGGCATCCTCGACGTCCCGGGCGCCGGCCGAGAGTTGACCGGACGGGACGTGGCCGGCCGGGAGTCAGCCGGTCGGGACTTGGCCGGCTGGGAGTCGGCCGGACGGGACTTGGCCAGCCGGGAGTCGGTCGGACAGGACATGGCCGGCCGGGAGTCGGCCGGATGGGACATGGCCTGCCGGAAGTTGGCCGGACGGGATTTGGCCGGCCGGGAGTCGGCCGGACGGGACTTGGCCGGCCGGGAGTCGGCCAGACGGGACATGGCGGGACGGATTAGGCATGAAGCACTACTCGCATCTTCTTTGAGTCGAGTGGGAGTTTGTTGTCAATGGTGCCTACAAGAAGAGTAGTAGTCTTTATTTATTTATATTTGATGTAATAAAGTCTCACAAAGACTCTTGCTTGTAACTGCTAAATCATTAATTAAAGTTGAGACGTTCATTCATTCTTCCTTGTCTGTTTGAAGCTTTATGATAAGCTATAGTCTTTAGTCCATAAACAAACCTAACAACAAATGAAGAGTCAAATATAGATCTACATGAACAAACTTTTCATGGTTTGCTTAAAACAATATATTCACAATCTGATGGTCAAAGGGCTATTGATCCCAGTATGATTGTTAGGAGAATCTATGATGTCTGGTTATGGGACCTTGAGAGTTGGAGACTCTATAGTTCTTCTAGGTATCTTCTGAATGTAATCAGTTGACCAGTGCACTTCTAGAGACAAAATAAGAACAAACCATTCAACCTCTTATGTCTCGAAGTCACTACATATGAATTGCATCGTGCTTACCTCAATCCTGAAATGAGACATGTCATTTCATAGCTTACGTATTCTCATTTGAGAAAGTCAGAGTTCTAGATTCACTATGTGATATAGACAAGACCTATTGGTGAAGTACTATGGTATGAAGATGTCATGAGTAAATGCAATGTATATCACCTCATGCTTTATTCCATGGAATATGAATAAATGAACTGTCCAGTGTCCAAATTGAGTCTTGACTCTTTTGGATAAAACAATGTGACTTGTTAGCTCCTCGTCAATACATTCTTTCTAACTTATTCACAAGCGACAACGGAGTTGAGGAAATAACAGCTAGAAGGGTAAAATAGTAATTTTGTAAATCTCATCTAGTTGATGATATTCATGAAGGGTAAACACAGATAATATTCATTGTATCCACTCATTACAATAAATAGAATTCTTGAGTAGACAATATATTCATTTGAACCGAGAGATTTCAGTGTCAACTCTTTAGTGGAGTTAGTTGACATTAAGCTAGAACTTGGATAAGGTTTGTGAACTTTTGAGTCCAAGTATGCTAGCTCAAGCTTTGTTCATTTGGATTCATGAGGTCACTACCACAAGTCATTTCGAGTAGGATTAGTTAAACTAGAAGCTAAGTTAAAACAAGAACTAGACAAGTTTTACGAAAATTGTCTAAAAGGTATTTTTGTCTTTTTGGACATAGGATGAAATGAATGTCAATAAATAAGTTTTTTGACATTGTCATATGATGACAATGAAATGTGTCAGACGGCCATATTAGAGTAATTGGACCTTGAGGATTAATTTCCTTTCATGGAATTTTACTTGAAAATTCTTAATGGGCTATTCTTATGTTGTCATGAACAAATGAAGAATAATCTAGAAGCTCCTTCTAGAAGTCCTTTACTCATCCAATATAGCAAGAGAAAAGAGATTATTTTGTGCATTGATCTATGAAGATGCTTTCCGAAAGAAAAAGAGGAAACAAACTTCCTTTAAACGAAAATGGGGTGCACTGCAACCAAGGAGGGAGCAAGCAAATGAGGAAATAAATCCAAGGCCTTTTAGAAGCTAGCTTGGACGTGTGACATGTGGAAAAGAGGAAATGAAGATTTTCTAATGAATATGTGATATTCTATGAAAAAGAGGAAACTACCTCTTGAAGGTAAACCTCCTCCTATAAATAGCCCACCTCATTCACAACTTACAACACACAATTTTAGAGATTGAGAGCTTCGCTCTCTAGAATTTTGGCCGCCCATCTCTCTCTCTCTCTAACCCTTCTTGTTGTTTTGTTTTCGCACCTAGGTCCTCATTAGAGCTAGCATTTGTTTTAGCTCTTTCTCTCCAAGACTTGTTCTTGATTCATCGTGTTTAAAAGTGCCCACACAATAAATCCTAACCACACTCAAAGACTCTAGTGGTAGAAACTTTCGTTGTTGCTCAATAGGTTTAAGAAGACTAGTGGGAGAGCCGTGCTGCATGGAGAGATGAACGTTTCAACCTTCTGAAGGCTTCGCAACGTTAAAGCTCCATTCGAGGTTGGTACCGAGTATAAACTAAATGTAGTTTTAAAATTTTAAATTATATGTTCATGCCCTTTGTCTAGGTTGTAAAAACGTTTTACGTGTTTTAAAAAAAATTATATTCCTCCGCTTGCTAGAAGCGATAAAACTTTTCTTAACCCTAGGTCTATTCCAACAAAGCGATGGAGTGACGAGGTGAAGCTTTGGTAAGGTAGGAGCCCGCGAGGTGATGGGCTAGCGAGGTGACGATGTGAAGGTCAGTGGGAGGGGACTGACGAGCTAGATTTCAACACTCCCCTCAAGCTTGACTGTATATGTTGAGGAGATCAAGTTTGCTACATAGCTCGGAGAATGTCACTCGAATAAGGGCTTTGGTGAGAATGTCAGCGAGCTGATGACAGTCGGAATATATTCCATGTCGATAATTTTTGCTTCAATCTTTTCACTGATGAAGTATCGATCGATCTCGATATGTTTTGTTCTGTCGTGGTGGACTGGATTTTTAGCCATGCTGAGAGCGGCTTGATTATCACAAAAGAGCTTGATTGGACCTTTGATGATGATCTTGAGGTCATCAAGAACTCTCTTCAGCCAGACGCCTTCACATGCTTCATGAGACAACGGACTGTTTCTTGCTTCGCCATGTGACAAGATTTCCCCAAACATATGCGCACATGCCCGATGTTGATTGTCGGTCTGGAACATATCCGGCCCAGTCTGTATCTGTGAACACTTCGATACCACGACTTCATCTTTGAAGTTTCTTTGAAGAGATCCAAAATGTATTTGCGCTGGGATACAGAGATGCCCTTTTCAGATCGAGCTACCTCCATGCCGAGGACGTATCGTAGACTGCCGAGGTCCTTGACTTCGAACTCGGATGACAAAGCCTGCTTCAGTCTCTTGATCTCTTCTAGATCGTATCCAGTGATGACTATGTCGTCCACATACACACTAAGAATGGTGTGCTTGCCTTGTGCGGTGATCTTTGAGAAGAGTGTCGGATCTGCTTGACTCTACTTGTAGTCGCAACGCTTGAGCACATTGGTGAATTTTCCGAATCACGCTCGAGGGGACTGTTTTAGTCCATATAGAGATTTTTTGAGTTTGCAGACTTTGTTGGCACCTTGACCATTGTCGAATCTTGGTGGGACTTTCATGTAGACTTCATCTTCTAGTTCACCATTCAAGAAGGCATTCTTCACATTGAGCTGAATGAGGGACCAATCTAAGTTGGCTGCTAGTGAAAGAAGGATCTCGATGTTGTTGAACTTCGCGAGTGGAGCGAACGTCTCTTGATAGTCGATGCTATATACCTGAGTGTATCCTTTTGCGACAAGACGAGTTTTGAATTTCTCCACTGTGCCATCTGGATTGTGTTTGATGGTGAAGAGCCATCTACATCCAACAGTTCGCTTGCCTGGTGGCAACTCGATGATGTCCCACGCATCATTCTGTTCGATGGCTTGGATCTCGGCATGACTAGCATCTCGCCACGCTTGAATCTGAAGGGCTTCCTCGATGGATTGTGGCACTTTTACTTCGTCTAACTTTGCCATGTAGGCTTGGTAGCCCGGAGATAGGTTCCCATAATACACTGACCACACGACCGAGCAGGTTTTCTCAATGCAATAGGTAAGTCCGGAGATGAGGTGTTACCTTGTTCACACTATAACAAATACTGTCTTTCGGTGCGGATGAATTTGGGTGCGACTATTCGCACCTAAAAGTCGCACCCAAAACTACTTTCGGTGCGATTTTTCGCACCCAAAAGTCACTGAAGTCGCACAAAAAATTTCGCTGATTTTTTAAATTTGGGTGCGACAAAGTCGCACCCAAAAGTCTAGACATACCTTTGGGTGCGACAAAGTCGCACCCAAAAGTCCAACTTCTTTTGGGCGGTCTTTTTTCAATTTTTTTCATTTTTGAGCGGTCATTATTCAATTTTTTCATTTTTTCTTTTAAGCGCCTCACCTGCAAGAATAAAGAGGAAAAAAATCATTACTCTTTTTTTACAAATGAACAAAGGGGATCTAGGGTTCAAGAATTCCCAGAGGAGGCAAATGGGGCTTTTCCGCTCCGTCTCGTGGTCGTGGACTCCATCGCGGCGCTGTTCCGCTCCAAGTTCGACAACACCGCCGTCGACCTCCGGCGCCGGTCGTCCCTCTTCTTCAGGATCTCCGCGGAGCTCCGGCGGGTCGCGAGGCGGTTCCGGCTCGCGGTCGTGGTGACCAACCAGGTGGTTGATTTCGTCGGCGAGGCGGGGGGGGTTGAACGGGAACGGGCTCAAGATCGGGAACTTGAGGTCTCTGCGCTCGTCGGGCCGGCGGGTTTGTCCGGCGCTGGGCTTGGGTTGGTCCAACTGCGTGAACTCGAGGCTCTTCTTGTCCCGCGAAGAACAGGCCGACGGATCCACGACGAGGAGACTTCACGTGCTTTTCGCGCCCCATTTGCCTGAATCCTCGGCCGAGTTTGTGATCACCAGAGATGGGGTTCTCGGAGTTGAGAGGACTCGTACATGATCTTTGTATACGGAGGACTGTCAGATCATGTTTCATTTTTGATGGCATTGTAAATTTAACTCGATTGTTTTTACTAAATATTCCTTTCTATGTTCTAATAGTTAAGAGTATCATGGGTGGGACGAGACCCCGACGCTGGGCCGGGATGGCGACCCCGACCCCGAAGCGGCAGCGACGGAGGTCTATTATCCTCTGGGACTTCTCTTTTTCATTGCCGAAGCGGCAGCGACGGAGGCCGGAACCATCCCGGTACGAGTCGCCATTTTTTTTTATTTTTGGGGACTTTTTTAGGTGCGACTTTAGGTGCGAAAATTCGCACCTAAATGTCGCACCCGAAAGTCTGGACTTTTGGGTGCGAATTTTCGCACCCACAACTTTCGGGTGCGGAAAAGTCGCACCCAAAGTCGCACCTAAAGGTATCATTGGGTGCGAAAATTGACTTTCAGGTGCGAAAAAAGTCGCACCTGTTGCTATTTTTTGTACTAGTGTCAGTAGTGTCGTGGTTCAGGTTCGGAGAGACATCATGTTCGCGAGCTTGTATCGGACTCTGGGTGATGTTCAGTTCGCATGGAGAAGGTTCAGAGGTTTGCGAGCTGAGAGTCAGAGGCGGACTGGGCGAGGTGATCGTGTTTTGGACAGGTGAGGGAAGCAAGATCGGACATGGGAGAATTGTGTTTGTAGGAAGTGGCGAACTAGGTGGACTATGAGGCAAGGTGGATTCTGGGTTTATGATGATCCAATTTGGGAATTCATTTTCATTATTCTCCCCCTGACGAGCTGAATTGGCGAAGTAAAGAATTAATCACTTATTAATAAATAAACTACTAACATAAAATTTACCCGATGAGTAACTCCCGGAGTATCCGAAATATGGTCTTCGTCATCGTCTTCCTCACACCACAACTTCTCATCGTCCTCTTTGGCTTGTCTTAGTACGCCGGCTTCTTTCGCCGTTGACTCAACTAAGTCAGTATCTTCCTCGATATTACGTGGCTCAACCCCGTCTTCGCCTTCAGTCGGATAGAGTGATTGACTGAGTTGCGTCTCTAGTAGCGCAAAGAACTCATGCCCACCAGTCCGTGATCTCAACATCTAAAAAACGCCGAGCTACAAGACAATAAAATTATGAATATTTATAAGTTAGATAAGTGTAGTTATACATATTTTTAAAAATTATAAATTACCATTTTTTTGAGCAAAATCTTCTCGACGTCCTTGCGCGGACCACTCGAGTGCTTGACCAAGAATGCATTCTCGGTACTCGAACACCGGCATTATTTTTGAACTGCTGAACAATCTCCGGGATCACCTCGAATGTCCAATATTGCACCACGTGCAAATTCCCTGATAAGGAATACTTCGCCTCCTTATGTAGGACATTCTCTTTCGCGGATTTGTCCTTTACTCGTTCTTAGTAGCGCGACAAATTTATCGAGAGGGATGACAGAGTCTCAGCCCACGAGATGTTCCCCCATGGCAGAGAATAGAAGAACGGCAAATCCTCAACCTTGTAGAGGTATTTGTCGTTGATTGTTCTGTTGTGTTCTAGTCCGAGGAGATATCCCAAGACAAACACACATAAACCAAGCTTGTACGCGTCTTTTGGATCTTGACATGTCTTGAATGCGTTGACCAAGACGTCGAACCTGGCGTTTGACACGCCGTTCAAGTAATTCGTGATGAGCCTATCGCTCCTCCGCTCGTTCTGCTCCTCCGTCGACGGACCATCTTCCATGCTCAATCCGGTTATCAACGTGTATTCGAGTCTTCCGAATCTCACGCGTTTATTTCCTATTCCGAAATGAATCTCCCCCATTTTCGTTGGGTCGATCTTACGGAGAAGAAGAGAGTGTAGAAGTACCGTAGAAAATTTTAGAGTACTCCCTCGAAGAATTATGCGAACGGAGTCTCTGCGACCCTTTGAAGTAGACCGAGAACGGTAAATTTTTCTTTCACCGTCTTCAAATATCCCGAACCACCGTATGTGATTCGACCCACAAAGTCGTGGTGGCATAGAAACGTCAATTTGTCCTAAAACACGATTAATATTTAATTATAATGAAATATTAATATAATTAAACAAACAAACAAATAACAACAAGATTAATCTCATATTTTTCCTACAATAACTAAAGAGATCTCATAACTAAAACCTTAATAACAATAATTCATTTAACTTTTTGTAATATAACATAATATATAACATAAAACAAAATATCATCAACTTATAAGTAAATTTAACATAAAAAACACGATGTTTAGAAAAAACTAATCATTAATTAGAAAAAAAATATTTATTAATTATAATTAAAAAAACTAATTAGAAAAAACAACTAATTATTAGTATGTTGTTCATAATAAAAAAAAAACTAATCATTCATTAAAATAAACAACTAATTATTAGTACGTTGTTCATAATTAAAAAAACACAACTACTCACTAATTAGAAAAAACAACTAATTATTAGTATACTTTGTTCATAAATAAAAAAAAAAAAAAGAACTCTTTTATTTATCTTAAATTATTTAAAAAAATAAAAAAAAAATTCAACACGTCGGAACTCGTCGGATTCTCACACCATCGGAACTCGTCGGAACGTGTCGGAATTGGTCGGATCCCGTCGGAACATGTCGGAAATTTCCGATGAAGACCATCGAAATCCTTCGGATTCGGTCGGATCCGACCGAATCCGATGGATTCCGATGATCTTCATCGGAATTTCCGGTTTTTTTTTATAAAAAAAAATATATTTCTCCTCCAAATCTCATTCAAATCAACCTAAAATAACTAATAAGCACTAAAATCTTGTATCCGATCAAAATCCTACACTAATCAAACCATGAAAAAAAAATATTTTTGTATGGAAGTTTGAGAGCTTGAGATCTTGGTGGAGGTCGGATTTATGGTGGTTTCGGTCGGATTTCGTGTCGTGGGAGTCGGAGGAGGTCGGATTTGGTGTTGTTGGGCGTCGGAATGTGGCGTCCGTCGGATTTGGTGTGGATAGCAAGTGAGAGAAAGTGAGAGAGTGAGAGTGAAAGAGATGGATTTGAGATGGAGAGGGTTTATTTTGAATTGAGGATATTTTCATCCAAAATTGATACAAAAGTCCAATTTTGGATATTTTTTAAATAGTGTGTCTAATTGAGATATTTTCATTACTTTCGAGTCTAAAAAATGAAATTTGTCATAGTTTTATATAAAGATTGCGGGTTAGTATGCGGACAGCGATATTTGTGCTTAGTTAGGAATATATATATATATATATACATATATATATATATATATATATATATCCTATCTATCATCTTTTAGAAAGAAAGTTAAGTATATGATTGGAATAGTTACATTTGAGTTATATTTTCTTTAATAATTAGCTATAAAATACTTGGTTGGATACAACTTATACGTGCACATGTTCTCACTTGTGATGGGGCGATTCTATTGGTAATGGTGCTATATACGACTTACAAATCAATTAAGAATATAGATATCTATTCATTCGTGCACTTGAAACAAAGAAAAAATAATGAAAAATTGGTTGCAATTAGTCAATCTCTTAATTTTTTATTTTTTTTTTAAGATTTTAATAAAAGTTTTATTTTATTATTTATGGCATATATACAATAAAAACTTATATTGTAAGCTTAATATGCTATTTTCTTAATAAAATAAAACTTTTGATATTTTTTTAAAAGAATGTATGCTATTAAATTATTGGTCTAATTGTCCCATATTATATATCTACAATTAGTTATAGTATGTGTAAAATAAAGGCTCATGACATATCTTACTGAGAAAGTTATGGTATCCCACCCATACGTCAAGTACATGGCGTGAGTGAAATAGTTTTGTCTGAATTGTTTTTTCAATAATTAACCATAAAAATACTTGATTGTCAAAAGCTTATCCGTGCACTTGAAACATAAAAAAAAACAATCACATTTCTGTGAGTATCTATTGAGTGACTTACGTATAAAAATAACTACAAGGGCTTTAGTAGATATTCTGATAATGATGAAAATTAAATCATTATGGCATTTTCATTTTTTAGCATTTGTGAAGCAATAAATAACAGACGTGAAGAACAGACGTGAAGAACTACTGGAATACTCATTTGAGGAAGAAAGTGTCACCCCAAGGAAAGATCAAACTGTACTTCGCAGAGAGATCAGACTATAAATCAAAATTCAGCGTCATAAAGCCTCGTCCTCGGACCTGCCTTCAAGAATCAGTTCTCCTTCATAAAAAACAACAAACCTAAACCCATCGAACACAACATTGGTTTCATGACGTCAAACGTGCCGGTCGTGTGATGACGCGGGGAATAATTGGTGGGAAAGACTGTTGGACGATGATGAGGCGTGCAGCGAGGGAGTCATTAAAACGCACACACATGGACTCTTTGGTGCCGAGTATCAACGCAGAAATATCACCGCCTGATGACATGAACCGTAACACAAGCTCTCTTTTGGTTAAAGATGACAACAAAAACTTGTGGACTGACTTTATGACGGATTTGGACTTTTGGGATCCTTCTATGTAGACTACGTACGCTCATATGCCCCTACTCATATTCCGATGATGTACTCATTATAAAATATAATATTGTATAAGGAATTCTTCACAAAATCTTCAAACAAAAACATAAATATGTTCCAAAATTTTATGGCATAAATTTTTTCTTTGGGTGCGTAAGAGATTTGGATGAAGATAAGATATAATAGTGTTTTAGTAATGGACTACAATTAGAAGTATTGGGAAAAAAAAACAAAAAAAAAAAAAATACAAACAAACAAACAAACAAAAATCTTTACCATATTTTATCAAATATAATGGTGACAACTGACAAGTATCATGTCAATTTTCCTTGATTTTCTATTTTGAAACCGAAAAAGAGATAAAACAATGAACCATGACGTAAATAATGTAGAACTCCTGAACGCTAAAGCGGTTTTTGTTGATAACACCATCTCGTGGAAGTTGCATTATCTCATTGTAAGTTGCAGTTCCACTTTCCCACTTTCGTAGATTATCTTTATTCTTCCAATGCACAAATGAATTGTTTATTCTTTTCTTCTTTGTATAAATAGAGATTCTCCTCTCAGATAATATGACAAGTAGAAAACATTTCTCCATCATTTCCTCTCTAAATTTCTACATGGTAGCAAAGCTCAGAAATTCAAACACCATTAACTCATTCGAAAACTTATTTGCCCTTAACACTACTTCGACCACTACTCAAACCATGCCCACTCAGTCAAGTTCCGATTAATTCTCCCACCATATCACGAGTCACAAACTCAATGGCCACAATTTCCTTCAGTGGTCACAATTTGTGCTCATGTTCATCTCTCGGCGAAGTAAGGACGATTATCTCACCAGCGTGGCTATAGCCCTGAAAAGCGAAGATCCGGCTTTCAAAAGTTGGAACACTGAAAATAACATGGTGATGTCATGGCTCATAAACTCCATGCAGCCCAAAATCGGGGAAACTTTCCTTCTGTACTCCACAGCGGCAGAAATCAGGCAAACTGCTAGAGAAATCTTCTCCAATTCAGAAGACATGTCCGAGCTGTTTGAAACTGAGAATATTCTCCACGACCTACGACAAGGAGAGATATATGCTACTCAGTTCTTCAATTCACTCACACATTTATGGCAAAAGATCGATCTCTATGAACATTACCAGTGGACCTACCCTGAGGACGCAAAGCTCTACCGCAGGATTGTGGAGACCAAACGTGTACTCAAGCTGTTATCCGGACTCAACAAAGACCTCGACAAGGTTAGAGGATAGATTCTTAGTACAAAACCACTACCATCTCTCCGAGAAGCCTTCTCTGCGGTCAGACGCGAAGAAAGTAGAAGGAAAATCATGTTTGGAGGAAGTCAACCCAATGCGAGTCCAATTCCGAGCTCATACTCGTCTGCTCTCATCGCATGTGACGAAAGCCTAGCAGCTCGCAGTTCCGCGAACAACAAATCCCGTAAAGCTAGGACCTGTTGCGTGTTGGTGATTATTCACCTCATCATAACCATGTAGAATAAATTAATTGCGCTACTTAGCTAATTAATTAAGGTTATTTAACAAGATCTAGATTTATTTAGTTGATATCAAACCATGAGAGCAATTTTTATGTTGCTCCACCTCTTTGATGTTGGGCAAATTTTTGCGTATTCTGTTGTGTGTTTATTGTATCTTTGACCCTTATTTATAGTGGTAGTAATGAGATATTCTATAAAACTGCTAGAGATATATTATTCTCTTTTATTCTTTCATATTTTGTAGTTAAGCATGAACCGTTGGATCTTGACCACAAATCCTACTTTTTCTCTCATACATCATATCAGAATCTAGGATATTATATTTCCGTATTTTTCTCATATATTTAAGGAATGTAAATATGTGAGAATTATGAGGACAATATCTTATTTCCTTATTTAATGGAGAGAATATCTCTACCATTATTATTCTCCTAAATATAGGAAAATTAATTATGAGAGAGAATAAATGACAATATCTTATTTCCTTATTTAATGGAGATAGAATATACCAACCATTATTATTCTCTCTCTTATTTAATTAGTTATCTGATTTCTTTTCCACAAATCTAACAACTAATTAAAGAGAGAATATTTGGTAATTAATACACATAGTAGATGCCCAACTTCATGGTCATGGGCCAAGGAATTTCGAATTTTACAATGTCCATAAGGTCGAACTTAAAATTCAATTAATTATATACTTGACCTAACAATAAATAGTTAATTCCACAATAAATATTTAATTCGGAAAATAGATAAATTTCCGAATGAATGATGCTATACAATTTATAGCTGTGAGATTATAACAATAATAATCTTTATCTTTATTATTACTAGAGAGCTCTTGTCTGCCTTAGTCAGAGCCGAATCGGGGTCTATGGACCTAGTAACAGAAGCTCCTACGAATCCGATTAAAAGACGAAATAGTCATTTCTCTTTTCAATCGATTCATTCAATCTTGTTCAGTACTCTACAAAATAATCCAAGACTGCACTCTTCTTATTACTAGAATTAAATTTATTCATCATGACAAGTGAACACTGATCAAGTCAGTTCGTGATCAAGATCCTACAGGTTCAACCCGTATCGAGTAAGTTCAATTATTTATATCTTTCTCGATACATATATAAGCACTGTTGCTTCCCCATGGAAAGATTCTTCTGTATGTTACTTACTGCGAAAGTGCTAGAAATCTATCGGTTCTGGAATCAACCCTTAGGTGAGTGAACATTGACCTTCTTTCAGGAAGGCTGGATTTTATATATATCAACCACTTTCTTCTCAGATCACATTCTGGATTCCCAAGACATAAGTATCCCAGTGTCTTAGTAGCCTGTTACGAATGAGTCAAAGAACCCGGTGATATGACTGTTGTCAATGGTGCCCACAAGAAGAGTAGTAGTGTCTATTTATGTACATTTGATGTCATATAGTCTTACAAAGACTCTTGGTTGTAATTGCATATCTATTCATTAATAAAGTTGAAACGTTCATTCATTCTTTCTTTGTTTGAAGCTTTATGATAAAACCTTAGTCTTTTAGTCCATAAACAAACTTAACAACTTACGAAGAGACAAATGTAGATTTGCATGAACAAACTCTTCGTAGTTTGCTTAAAACGATATATTCGCAATCTTAGGGTCAAAGGACTATTGACCCCAGTATGATTGTTAGAAGAATCTATGATGTCTGGTTATGAGGCATTGAGAGTTTGGGACTCTATAGTTCTTCTAGGTATCTTCCGAAGGTACTGAATTGACCAGTGCACTTCTAGAGACAATATAAGAACAAACCATTTAACCTCTTATGTCTCGAAGTCACTATGTATGAATTGCATCATGCTTACCTTAATCCTGAAATGAGACATGCCATTTCACACCTTAGTATTCTCATTTGAGAAAGTCAAAGTTCGGACTCACTATGTGATTCCGAACAAGGCCTATTGGTGAAGTACTAAGTTGTGAGTCTGTCATGAGTAACTTTGTGAAGTTCTCATAGATATGGAATTCATGTACAAGATTGCTGAAATGCAATGTATGTCACCTCATGCTTTGTTCCTTGGAGTGTGAATAAATGAACTGGCCAGTGTCCAAATTGAGTCCTGACTCTTTTGGATGAAACAATGTGACTTGTTAGCTCCTCGTCAATACATTGTTTCTAACTTATTCACAAGCGACAAAGGAGTTGAGGAAATAACAGCTAGAAGGGTAAAATGGTAATTTAGTAAATCCCGACTAGCTGATGACATTCATGAAGGGCAAACATAGATAATATTCAGTGGATCCGCTCATTATAATTAGGTGAATTCTTGACTAGAAAATAAATTCATTTGAACCGAGAGATTTTCAGTGTCAGCTCTTTAGTGGAGTCAGTTGGCATTAAGCTAAACTTGGAAAAGGTTTGTGAACTTTTGAGTCCAAGTGTTTAGCTCAAGCTTTGTTCATTTGGGTCCATGAGGTCACTGTCACGAATCACATCGATAGGAATTGTTAAACTGGAAGCTAAGTCAAAACAAGAACGAAAATTGTCGAAAGGGTATTTTTGTCTTTTGAGACATAAGGATGAAATGGATGTCAATAAATTTTGACAAGTTCATTTGATGACTTAATGTCACTCGGCCATAATATGATTAATTGGGCCTTGTGAATTAATTTCATTTCATAAGAATTTTATTGAAAATTCTTAATGTGCCTTTCTCACGTTGTCATGAACAAACGAAGAAGCTTCTAGAAGCTCCTTCTAGAGAGACTTGGGCGCCTACCCTAATAGAGAAATAGGAGAGTTTATTTTGTGCATAAATGTATTTAGATACTTGCCAAAAGAAAAAGAGGAAACAAATTTCCTCCAAGAGGAAAGTGGGAATCGGCCAAGTGAGAGACAAGGCAAGGCCTTGAACAAAATAGGAAACAAATCAAGGCTTCTAGAAGCCTTGAGTTGGCCGAGTGTCTCAAAGGGAAAAAAGAGGAAATTGCTCATGAGTATGTGATATTCCATAGAAGAGGAAACTACCTTATTGAAGGTGAGACCTCTCCTATAAATAGGAGCCTCATTTCCTCACTTTTCATTCATCCAAGTTTAAGAGATTTGAGAGACTCTCTCTCTAGAACTTGTGGCCGAAATCCTCTCTCTCTCTCTCTAGTTTATTTTCGATTTTTTCTTGTCTTGGCACATAGGTCCTCACTCGACCTAGTGTTTAGCTCTGCGACTTCGAGACTCGTTCTTAAGTCGTAGTGTTTAAAAGTGCCCACTCACTGATTCCTTCTTTTCGAGTGATTTAGTGATAGAAACTTTCGTGGTTGCTCGAGGTGCCGAGGAAAGAAAGAGAGACGTGCTGCGAGGGGAGACGAGCGTTGCAAACTTTCCACAAGCTTCTTCAAAGTTCAAGCTTCAAGAAAGGTTAGTAAACTTCTAGCTCATATTGGTTTTTAATTACATGTACTTGCACTTGTCTAGGTTAGTAAAAACTGTTTTACTTGTAAAAGAAAATTTTTAAAATTCCGCCGCTTACCGAAGCGTTAATTATTTTCTCAAACCCTAGATCGATTCCAACAATGACCTAGAATTCCAAGATCACTTGAGGATTTAGATCAAGTCTCACTGTGACCATCATAGTGACTCTGGTTAGTGTGTCGTAACAATACTTAAATGACACATCAACAACCAAAGCCTGTCCAGGCCGTACACTTACCACAAGTGTAGAATGCTCCCACAAAATGATCAACCTCCACTTGTGTTCCACATATATATTTTTAGATACAGCTATCCAGGCATGTATCAATCATCGATCATGTTTTAGCTCACCTTCCGAACTCAGAGCCCAGTATGTTATTCAGTTTAATGCGGAGGCGATGGATGATAGTTGTTATTGATTCGGATTCAGAAAACAACTTAATAATCATATGATGCTAATAAAGTAAACTTCTTATCCAATTCACTAATCATTTCATGTTTATTTATTATCTTCAGTGGAAATATTCCTAACACTGCGATCATTGCAGATGACCTGGCCATATTCGAGAATCGTGCTGGAAGCTCAATGGGAGACCACCGAATCCGAAGTCCACTCGAGACACCAAAGATCCAACCTCAAACAAAAATTTGGTGTCTATCCCTTTCGTTGCATCGACTTCCACCTCGGGTGCTCCTCACTCAACAACGACCAGCTCGCTATCCTCCAAAGACGCATCCAACAAGGTCAGCTCGGAGGAGAAAACACTAGTGTTGATCATCTAGGTAACTTTCCTCGAGCTCTTCATGTAAGCTTGGAAAATCCTTCAGCCGAATTATCGACTCAGGGGCCTCAGACCACATGACTGGTAACCAAAATCTATTCTCCAAATACTCTATATGTGATAGAAACATATCGGTCACCATTGCCAATAGATCCAAAACCAAATTCATTGTTATCAGAACTGTGATCATATCAGAGTGCTTGAAACTATAAATGTTTTTTGTTCCTCAATTACACTTCAATCTTTTATCTGTACACAAGATCAACAAGGATTCTCGGTGTCGAATTGTTTGAAGTTCATGTATGTTTCAGATCAAGATTTTGGGAGACAGATTGGTAAGGCGGAACTCAGTGCCGGAGTCTACATCCTCAAACCATCTCATTCACACATCTATGTCAAATGGCCCAATCCCAACCATCACACAAAGAAATCATGCTCAACCATCTTAGATTAGGACATCCGAGTTTCATGTATCTCAAAAATGTTTCCTTCTCTATTTCTCAATAAAAATGTCAATTCTATTCATTGTGATATGTGTGAGTTTTCCAAACATACTCGTAGCTCGTATTATCTCAATCCATACAACCCATCTCGTCCATTTGCTACCATACACAGTGATATTTGGGGCCCCTCTAAAGTTTCAAATATTACTGGAGCTCGGTGGTTTCTACTCTTTGTTGACGACCATACAAGACTAAGTTGGGTATATATGATGAAACGCAAGTCAAAAACAGCCGAACTCTTCAAATCCTTTCAAAAACTGATCCAAACTTAGTTCGATAGTCCCATTCAGATTATCCATACCGATAATGCTCAAGATTATTTCAATTCGGAGCTCGGTTCTTTCTTCAAAACCCAAGGCATAATCCACTACAGCTCGTGTGTTCATACTTCTCAACAAAATGGAGTCGCTAAACAGAAAAAATCGACATCTCCTCGAGGTCGCGTGAGCTATCATGTTCTCATCAAATGTGCCATCAAACTTATGGGGAGAAGCAGTCCTCACAGCTACCTTCCTCATAAATCATATGTCGTCTCGTTTCCTTGACAATAGAATTCCAACTCACATCCTCGTTGAAACATTTTCCCAAACACGACTCATATCCACTCTCCCACCTAAAGTATTTGGTTGTTTCGTGTTTACCCACTCATACAATCAAGGGAAACTCGACCCCAAATCAACGAAGTGTGTCTTCCTAGTATAAACCCACTTTCAAAAAATTCATAGTATCAATGACTCCCCAAATTGGCTCTTCGTCAATCTAGACATAAGTTCAGCTCTGAATCCTTTGCCGCCTAGCCTGACAAACTCACTTCATACTCTTTTGATCATTCCAAACGATCCTGTGCCGAGTTCGCTAAACACTTAACCCTCATAATCCAGTTCGGAAGTCCCTTGCGACCTAAACCTTACCTAGAGATCGGCATAAGCGTGAACACATGATGTCTCTCCAGTTCTGAACACCGAAACCAATGAACAAGGTAACAACTCATCTATAGACTTACCTATCGCCTTGAGAAAACCTGCTCGTTCATGTGGCCCATACAGGATGGAAGATTATGTGTACTAGGGGAATCTCTCAACGAGCCATCAAGCCTATGTGACAAAATTGGATTAGGAAAAGGTGCCACAATAATCAATCTAGGAAGCCCTCCAGATCCCAGCTTGGCGAGATGCTAGTCATGCAGAAATCCAAGACCTTGAGCAGAATGGTTATTCACCATCAAACACAACCCAGAGGGCTCCATGGAGAGATTCAAAGCTCGGCTTGTTGCTAAAGGGTACACTCAAGCGTTTGGCATTGATTATCAAGAAACCTTCACATCGGTCGCTAAGTTCAACACGATCAGGATTCTTCTCTCTCTAGCAGCCACTTATTTAACTCGATGTGATGAATGTCTTAATGAATGGCAAACTGGAAGAAGAAGTCTACATGAAAATCCTATCAGTCTTCGAGAATCGACAAGATGGCAACAAATTCTGCAAACTCAAAAAGTCTCTACACGGACTCAAGCAATCTCCCCGAGCCTGGTTCGGAAATTTTACTCATGTGCTCAAACAGTGTGGCTACTCACAAAGCCAAGCAGATCCTACACTCTTCTCAAAGATCTCAACTCAAAGCAAGCACACCATCCTCAGTGTGTACATGGACATGGACGACATAGTCATTACCGGAGATGATCTTGAAGAAAGCAAGAGATTGAAGCAAACTTTGTCATCCGAGTTCGAAGTCAAAGACCATGGAAGCTTGCGATATTTTCTAGGGATGGAATTCGCACGATCTGAGAAAAGTATCCATGTGTCTCAGTGTAAATCCACATTGGATCTCCTCAAGGAAACTGGCATGCTCGATTGCAAACCAGTTGATACTCCGGTGGATCCCAATGTGAAGCTAGTAGCTAGCACAACCGAGCTCGCCACCAACAAAGAAAGATTCCAGCAGCTTGTAGGAAAACTCATCTACCTTACTCACACTAGACCAGACATCGGATTCACAGTGAGCATGATCAGTAGATTCATGAGTAATCCCTCGAAAACCACATGCAAGTAGTCATGCGAATTCTCCAATACCTAAAATGTGCTCCGGGAACAGATCTCTCCTTCAAAAAAAGAAGCAGTCGAGGTAGCAAAGTATTCACTGATGCACATTGGGCAGGGTATGTCCCAGATCGAAGATCGACATCAGGCATGTGCACCTAGGCATGGGAGAATCTCGTCACGTGGCGTAGTAAGAAATAATCTATTGTCCCGTAAAGTAGTGCTGAAGCCGAACTCAGATCATTAGCGAATGAAGTGTGTGAAGGAATATTGTTGAAGAGGATTCTTGACGACCTCGAGATCAATTTCGAATGACCTATCAAGCTTCTATGCGACAATCACGCCGCCATCAGCATTGCTAAAAATCCAGTTCATCATGACATAATCAAGCATATCGAGATTGACCGTCACTTCATCAATAAGAAGATAGAGTCGAAGATCATCGAAATGGAGTACATTCCAACGCGTCATCAACTCGCAGACATCCTCACCAAACCTTTTCCTCGAGCTAGTTTTTCCGAGCTATGTAGCAAGATTGATCTTCTCAACATCTACCATCAAGCTTGAGGGGGAGTGTTGAAAATACTCTCATTGGAAGTTGCACTATCTCTTGGAAGTTGCACTATCTCATTAGAAGTTGTATTTTTCACTTTCTCATCTTTCTATATTTTCTAGATTATTTTTATTCTTCCAATGCACACATGTAATTGTTTATTCTTTTCTTCCTTTCATAACAGAGGTTCTCCTCTCAGATAATATGACAAGTAGAAAACATTTCTCCTACTTTTCCTCTCTAAATTTTTACAATTTTAAATATCGAAATAGAAACTCAACAACACAACTGGGGTGCCGAACCCCATTAACTTAGCTTTGGTTGGCGGGTTCTATTTTATAAACTATTTTACATTCTCAACCATTTCTTTCCACATCTGATGTATTGTCCAAGCAAACCGTCGGTATTGAAAATAAAGAAATCAATTGCTTCAGTGCAACACTTTTCAAGCTCAAGCTCACCACTGATTGATGTATCTTCGATTACGCCCTCTGAAACTTAATAACAGTTTGAAGGGGACCCATGGGGTAATGGAATACCAAAATTTGGTGTTTGGCACCTGCTAGACACTCTAATTAGGCATATTATATTCAGAAAGAAGATCCATGCACTACAAAATCAACGTTTTTGTGTTGGAGATACATCTAAATTTCAAATATAATTTTGTCGCTAAATATCTTTGCGCAACAGCGACAGAAAGCTTGTCGTTCAATATATGAGGGATAAAGGCAATTTATGTGGTCCGAAGTCTCTGCGTTACCCATTCTTCCACATATCTACAAACTACGTCCAGTCCATGGCATAGATCACCGTGACATTCCCAACTAACACTGGTCGAGGAAAAAAATTATTTTGATTCCATATATATTTTCCCAACAGCGTCCAACAATTTACTTGAGTCTTTAAGCTTAGCACCTAGTGCAACTAACATTTCGAAAAGCAAGGTTAATCCCACAATAAATACAGATAACGAACCTGATTCCTTTCATTTTTAAGGTTTTCTGAAACAGATATTTTAGACAACACGATATGGGATGAAACTTGGAACACTTACGGATTACCACAATTTCCAACTGATCAAGAAATGCATGTCAATGTTCTTCGTTCTCACTGGGATTTTTTCTTCTTTTAAACAGGCGAAGCAACAACAGATTTTTGTACAGCCGTAAAGGCAACTCAGTCCCTATTTTAAGACCTTTACAATGAAATCCATCTTTCAAATTGTTAATTGGGTCAGCACTTGGTATGAAGCACTGTGGGTAAATGAAAGGCTTCACCTTGGTCGCCGATCAAGGACCGTCGCTCCAAGCAGCAAGCGGTCAATTGGCCCATCAGCCTCTCGAGATGGGACTGCAAGAAGCCACGCGGGTCTTTCAGGCTCGGATTAGTCGAGAGGACCATCGCGTTGACCATGTCTGCCACCATCTCCCGTTGACTGTCGCCTAGAAGATACCCGACTAAGGACTCTTGAGGTTGTTGGTATGCCAGCAGAGCAACACAGTCCTAAGAGGAGAGAGGGAAATATATTGGAATCAGATCGTGCAACAGAGTCGGCCTCAGTCGTGACAGACTCAAGCATTTACCTTAACTATATCCTCAAACACGGGCAGCTCGAAGAATTTTCCCAGTTCAAGCCTTCCATACTGAACAGCCTCCTCTAATTTTTGAACCTACATTATTAGAAAATGCAAATAAACAATTTGTAGACTTCCAATCGTAAAACATAAGGCATTTTTTACAATATCTATGAATAATTCTTGAAAATGGCATTGATGATAAACACAATTGTTCCAATTCAAACAATTATAACAGGGGATATATCTGATACTTTTCCATCTTCATACACTGGGGGCTTTCTCGGGACACTAAAATAAGAGATTAGGAAGGAACGTAAACATACCCGAATCAGCTCAATGAACTTTTGACAATGAAGCAGAAAGCAAGTAGCTGATTTATCTTCCTGCATAAAGTTAAACCACACTCACTGCCTTACAAATCGAATGTCCGGATGATAAGGCAATGTTTAATAATAGGCACAATCAGGATGAAAAAACAGTGTTAAAAAAAAAATATATATATATATACGCCCAGGAAAGACATTAGAACATGTCTCTGCTCATTTCTAGTACATTACAGAACTTATAGGACATGTATAAAAAGAGAGGTCATTGATGTAGAAAAGAAACTGCAATCATATTCATGAGCACTTATTCAATTCAAGGCCATCTGTTAAACTACTGGAATAGACATACTTTTCCTAATCAGTACTTATTTTCCAGTGGACCTGCCTCCCAAGGAGGCTTGTTTTAGGCAATAAGACTCCACGTCAATGATAGGATCCAAGGGTAGTCTAGTATATAGCAATTAAATGTTAGGCTCCCAGTGAGAGTTGCGACCGACCTTTACTACTTAAGCGTCTTTGCGTTCATTGCTTAGGGATCGAATTGGAAAATATTGTTAGTTGATGTTAGTGGTTTCTTATAGGAGAGAACGTGACCTCTCCAACATCTCGTGACTATCAGTGCTTCGTTGTAATTCCATGGCCATTTAGGTCAATAACAATAAAATTTTCATTTCTTCCTTGTTACCAAATCTCGTAATATTAAACACATTATAACATTTTACTAAGAATACACGAGTATATATTGTAAAGCAGAGCTTGGCTGTTGCAGGTGGGATTTGTTTTGCAGGCTGTCGACGAAGCTTCTCCGCGAGGTCGAACAACCCAAGGCATATCAGTAAACAATCTTTGAGGCATATGCATTAAGAATTTACGGCTACCCTTAATGCTTTAAAGTAACTTTTCGTAAGCTTATCACCTTCAACTTGCCTTATACCTAGCTATTAGCCCGAAAAAAACACTCTACTTCAGATGCGCCATTTTGATAATAATAAAATTAAATAAAAAAAAGGCTAAGATATATTTTTTTTTACAAGTTACGCATCATTTTAGATTTAATGAAAGTAGCCAAGGACTCTATATTTGACATGTATACAAGTAATATATAATTTATAGCTATCAATTCATAAGACCCTATAGAGGCTTATGCCCGCAGATATTCTTCCAAAACCATATACTGCTTTTTGCTATTATAGTATCAATATCGAGAATGTTTACCTGCACAATCTCGGGATACCACTTTCGTAACTTCTCAATAGCAGCATCAATGTCTCCATTTCCAATTAGCTTTTTCATTCAGTGAAACAATGATAACAACAGTTTATAAGTCAGAAAAGGTAATCGAGTCTTTCAACGAATCAAGATATGCAAGTGGAAGCTTTTGCAGGTTATGATGACCAAATCCAAGTAGCTCATGTTTGTACAGAAATTACAGAAAGAGCTAGAGATATAACACTTCATGACTCTATTTAACCACAGGAAAACAGCGGTGTGCATGCATTTCTCTATATAGTTTATCGCGTTTCAAACCACAACCCATTTGGTGTTGGTGGAGGTGGATACGACTGATCTAACACCCATACTTTACGCATATTTCATACATATTGTAATTTGACCCTATCATTTAATAATGATTGAACGCTGACCCTATCATTTAATAACCAGAGCGCATGCTGACCCATGTAACATGGTAATGACATGACACCACTGGAATCCAACCAATCCATTCCTTTGAAATCACAAAGCAATTACTTTATGTTCATACCTGTCTAAGCATCTTTCGCTGCCTCAGTGCATACACGATATCATGCTCATCAAATCCATTCTCTTGAGCTATGTATACGGGTGGAACAGTGCTCTTGGTAGCCATGTCAAAGGAACAAAGTGTGTCTTCATATCCATAGTGTAGTAAGTATGCGCGAACAATTCTGGTTGTTACAAACATAAAACTATTTGATACAATATAGATACGTTGTTGAATAATACAACCCCACTATGTTTTACCAACTCCAGTGCAAATAAACAATATCTAAGTTAAACACAGTGGTATTATGCAAAACCTACAAGCTGCATGTGGAAGCATACTTTTAAGTTAAACAGAACAGAATTTTTTATTACATTATGCTCAAAGTCAAAGATAAAGAACACCCACCCATGACTGACATTTGTTGGTAAAGATATTTTTTCAATCATCATCTGCAGTTTCATCCTCTCCTGTGCTTCAAATTCCTAACCATGTACGAAAAACATCAATAAACGTGTACAAGGTTACAAAAACAAAATCATTATCACACAGTGGATGATCCTTCACTACTCTTAGCCTGATCCTTCACTACTAAGATGATATAATAAAAAAAAATACAAAATCAAAAGTATTTTCCTATCCCAACCTTACAAGTATAATTCCCTCACACACACACACACACACAAAACTTAAAAGGATAATTAAATCCACATTTAAGGATCTTTTAGTGTTTGCCACCACCACACCTTATATGTTCCCAAATTAAAAAAAGTAACCTGGGAATTTATTTTATTTTCTTACCTAGTATATTATGTTTCCAAAAAAGGCAAAAAGACGAAGAAAATATATATGCCAGACTGCCAGACTGCCAGACAGTTACCAAAGAGAAAGTAATTTTATGCATGAACAATTGCTCTTCTGCACTGCAACCTTTTTCAATACTGTATGTCAAGAGAAGTAGTTAATTATTTTAATTTCTTGATTGGCACTCCCATATGGATATCATTTATCACATACCTCTGGCTCATTTAGTACTTGAAGCCGTACTTGCTTTACACATAAAAGAGGGGCATAAGAGAACAAAGGCGACAATAAAAGTAGTAATAATACCAAGGAAAAATAATAACAGTCAATGCTACGATTGTATTTACTCAACTTAAACTACGTAGTGAACAGAAACACCAAGGTAATATCTGACCACAAACAATAGGTTCGTAATCAGAAAGAAGCTTTTTAACCAAGTGGAGATAACCAAGAGAGCAAATATATCCTTGCCTTAATATCAAAAGCAAAACTTTCCTGACCAAAGTTGACGTGGACCCTGCAAAGATAACAATTACAACAAAAAAAATAATATCATATTATATAATATTCATCCATGCTATGTCAGAAACGGAAAGAAGAAGGGAAAAACGGCATTGCAATCAGAAATCCAAAAATCTAGAAATATTGAGCTGGCTCAAATAAAGAACCAAGCATGAATTGCAATTATCGAGGTACAAGAAGATTTGATAATTAGAAAAGATGAACATACTCTTCATTTTGACTGTGAACCGCTATGGTAGGGAACAACGGAACTTTCATTTCCTTGAATGTTGTCCCTACTACCGCTCCATTTTTACTGTTACCAACATGGACAGCATATGAGTGAATACTTAAGACAAATGAGGATTAACAAACATAAAAACTAAGATTGAGTACTTAGTAGCTACTAAACAAGGAAAAAAAATGCTCAAAGCAACTCACGTAAAAAAGAATTCTTGCGTAGCGTAGTTAATACCACCCCCAACAATGTCACCAGATGTGTAAGTTGGGCCAAACACCTCTCCCTTCCCCTGACCACGATAAAGCAATCCATCATCTCCATGGTAACCGCAACTATTTGCTTCCCACCTGCCTCACCTCACATTAAAAAAAAGGAAAGATTACAAACTGTAAAATAGTGAATATCATGGAATAATTTTCTTCTACAAATAAGATGGCCACTGTCTTCAAATATTCACAACTATTAGTCTGTTATGTCCAATGGTGCCATGGTTCCCTTCCCGCACGTATCTTCTCGTATACAGTAAATAACCTAGACACAAAAAACTAGAACAAAAAGTCACAGAGTTCCTAAGACCCTAAACTCGCAGCAAAACAGTTTCATAGATGAATAAAATTAGTTTAATCCCATTAGCAGTAACACGTTATATATACTAGCCTAATCTAATTCATAAATTATTGATGTGGTGCGGACCTTAACATGACTCTTGATACAGCACACTCTAAATCTCTCATTCCAGACCAGAATTTTCGCAACCAAACAGACTAAAAAGTGTTCAAAATAAATATGCACATTGATTCCTATTTTTGCTATCATTATCTCACTGCCTACCTCTTTCCGGAACTTCAAATTCCCCAAACAGAACCTAGGGAAATGTTCCGTGAACACAGCTTCCAAGACTGATAGTTAATCTCAATCAACGACATCACTAGTTTAATAAAAAAAATTCTTAGCAACCAAACGGAATCGTATAGCGACCTGAATCACTTACCCAGGCTGTCTTCGCATCTTGAAATTTTCGGTGGTGAAGCCGATAGCGATCTGGCCTTTAGTCCCGGCGTCCTTGACGAACATCTCGAAGTAGTAGAAGAGGCGCTTGGCCGGGGCAGGATGGTTGGCCTGGACAACGCCGACGTCATGGCCGTGAAGGTTCACGATCGTGTACTTCACCGACAGCTTGTCCGGCGAAACCACGAGGAATCCACCGGAGCTGTTGATAGTGTTGAGCTCCGATGGTGACTCCTCGTCGTCTTCCGTTGCGCAAGGCCTTTGCCGCAACCGATCAAGAAAGTTCCACCCGATATCATCGCCGCTGATTTTTTCGACGGAGGCCACAGTGGTTGTACTCATCGGGATTTGAGTTCACCCTAGGGTTATAAGCGCATTCGAAGGATGAGAGAGAGAGAGACTTGGTAGAAGTATTTTTGAAGCTCTGTTTGGGATAAACGTGAATGCTCGAATCAGAAAAGAGAGAACCCTTTTTCAGCACCTTCGTTTCGGTTTGTTTCGTCCTTGCTTTGCCTGTAATGAAAACTTCCCCTTATATTTTCTTCTTAGAATAACCTTTTTTTTTCAAGTTTACTACAAAGCAAGGATTAAAATTCCGGGAAAGTCGAGGCAATGGCGTCGGCATCGCGTTTTTGGAGGTCCGGCCAAAAAATTGTCTTTTCTCTTTTCACGGAAATATGTCGTCGAAATCGCGAGGGAATGACATTTTTTCCACGTCATTTCGTCTATTATTGTCATTTTTCCTGCTATAAAACGTAATTTCGGAGAATTCCAGGGAAACAAAACCTAAGAATTTATCTCCTTGAAGTTGATGACATCCATCGATAGGACTTCGGAGTTTCTGCCGAACCCGGGTATTGCCGACGCTCTATGTACAATTTCAACATTATGAAGGTAATTTCGCCGTGATTTCGCCAGCTTGTCCATGAAATTGTGTCTGCCGGAGAGAAATTAGTCAATTTATGTGTTTATTGTATTTTTTGTGATATATTGCTGAATGAAAGTTGTTTATCGATGTTGTGCAGTTCACATATGTTTTTTTCAATTTTTTTAAGAAATTCCGAAAATTGATGTTTTAACTAGTTTAGATTTATGTTCATGAAATTGATACTTGAAATTTGAAATGTTGGGTTTCACGAAATTGAAATAATGATGATACTGTCATAGAATTGTTAGTTGATATTTACTAATTTGTGGACGAAATTATTGTTCAATGCATGTAGGTAAATAACGATGGCGGACAAAGGCGTACGAAAGCATTGTACGAAGGTAGCCAGGAGCCTTAATCATTTCACATGCAACTATTGTGGAATGACGACAAGAGGATGGGATGTGACATGTATGAAACTTCATTTGAGTAGAAACGACTAGAAGAAGAATGTGAAGCAGTGTGAGAAGTATCCTCTAGAAGTTAGAGAAGAGATGAGGTTGTTGCTACATGAGGCTGAAACGAAGAAGAAAAATAAAAAAAACAATGGAGGAGACAATTCTGAGAGAGATGTGTGCGACTTTTTGTCCAATTGATGAAGAAGGAGACTTTGATGTTGAGATGGAGCGTGAACTATACAAGACAATGAAGAAAAGTCATCAAGCAGCTGCTGCGACCAATTGGAGATCCGGTCCAAGTCGAGGTTCACAATCACACCGTGATTTGAGAAGGGGGATGTCAACACCTACACCATCTCTTTATCGATTAGATAGTGCATGGCAAGAAACCCTTTATTCGGTGGTAAAGACTTCACTTAAGAAGCGTTTGGAGAAAATTGTGAGTCGTTTCTTCATTCATGAGAGTGTGCCGAAAAACAAAGTGCAGTCCCATCATTTTCGGAATATGATACACGAAGCGTCGAAAATGGGTAAGGGAACTTGTAAAATTGTTAGGTGAATTCTGATTAAATGATTAACAGGTTTCTGGTTATTGGATTATGTAAAATTTGTTACCGTCTCCGTACGAGATTCACAACACGTATCTTAAAGAAAAGGTGGCGAATGCATAGGCATACATTGATAGTCAAATTACCAATATGGACATCGGAGCCGCCAGTTATGGCGATTTTACTCCGAGGTGCGCGGCTGTTCCGAAAGTCCAGTTTTTTAGAATTTTGAATTCCGGATTTTCGACCCCACTCCATGAGTAATAGAACTCTAATGAGAAAATTTCCTTGAGCAAAATTGTTTTTCATAAGATAATAAACATAATGTGAAAGATTAAAATGTTTTGATTTTTGAAAAATTTACTTGAATTGAATTTTTACAAAACTAGTTTGAATTTTGAAAAACTGTTTTCACTTTCAAACTTGAAAATATTTTGTCATCCAAATCAAATAAGTTTTCAAAATGTTTTCAAAACTATTATCTATATCACATATGTTCAAAATCTATATGCTCTTGAAATTTTGAGTGGGAGGTCTCCTCGTAGACGAGCCGAAAAATAAAGATGTGTAATCTCAAAACTTTCAAGTGTTCGAGTGAGTTGAAGTTCACACTTCCTTCATGCACTTTCAAGAATTGGCTTGTTCTTGTGCCTTTATCACTAACACTGCTCTTCCTTGAGCATTAAGATCTAGGATTCCTTTATAGAAGTCCACTCTATCGCTCTATAACTAGGAAATTTATTTCTGAACTTATAAGAGACGATGTGCCAACTCTAAAAACTAAGTGGGAGGGTTATACTTACTGTTTGTAACCCACTATCCCCGACTCTAATGAAAGAAGCAATTAAACATTTGACTAAGAGTCACTCTTGTGACCCTCTCTCAATGAGAGTACTCTATGGCGTTTTTTGCTTCGATCATTGCTCAATGAGGTACGTCCGAGAATGAGACGATGAAGACAAGGCCTCCTCTTGGGGGATTGTTTTTTTCAAAGTTGACATTTTGGACTAAGTGGTTGGTTGCACATTTAGACTCAATCCCTAGTAATCCTCTCTTGAGGCTTTGTGAAAGAATGTGAGTGATCAAACCAATTTAAAAGGTGGCTAGTCAAAATTAGTGTATTGACATCTTGGCTAAGCAGTAATGATGTGTCATTTACTTTTAAAAGGAGATTGTTTGCGGCCTTCTCTTGAGGGAGTAGATTGTCATTTCGTTTATAACACATTTGGATTTTATCAAATCTTAAAAACTTAAATCCTAAGCCAAAGACTAATCATAAACTTGTTTCAACTCTTATAGGCAAAATGTCTCTCAACCATCCTTTCCTCAAACAAACTCGAAGGGGAAAATTACGTTGACTGGAAACGTAACCTTGACATTGTCCTTACCGTGGACAAGCACAAATGGATTCTCACCACCCCATGTCCTCCGCAAACAAATGAAGATTCGACACAAGAGGTGAAAGACGCATTGGCGGCCTGGCTTCGATCCGATGAGATTGCGAGGTGCTATATTTTGGCATCTATGAACAATGTGTTGCAACAACAACATCGTGACATAGAGACTACCGCCAACATGTTCTACAATCTCCATGAGATGTTTGGAGGGCAAGGACGTCAAGCAAGGCAACAAGCGGTCCGACAGTTTATGAACTGTCGCATGAAGGTTGGAACTCCCATTAAAGATCATATGATGCTGACCATTAGTTATCTAAACGAAATGAAGATTCTTGGATCTGAGATTGAAGGGGAGACCAAAATAGATATGATCTTGGAAACTCTCCCCGAGTCTTTTGATACTTTCAAGCTGAACTACTCCATGAACAAGCTAGAGTAAACTGTTACCGAGCTTATGAATGAACTTCACACCACTGAGGGTCTCACTAAGAAAAAGAGGACTCAAGGAGAGGTACATGCTACTACCTCCACCTTTGGATCTAAGAAAAGACCTCACAAGGCCGAAAAGAAGAACCAACCTAAGGTTCAAAAAAATAAGAAGACGCCAAAGGTTCCTAAGGTGGACAAGTCTAACGACAAGTGCCACCACTGCAATGAACCTAGTCACTGGCGTAGGAACTGTCTTGCCTACCTTAAAACTAAGGAAAAAGGTATTATACTTGTTACCGAAGCTTGCTTTGTAGTTGATAATGTACCATCGTGGATTCTTGACTCTGCTACTACTAACCATACTTGCTGCTCCTTGACTGGTTTTAGGAAAAGCAAAAGCTTAGAGGAAGGCGACTTCTGCTTCAAGTGGGGTGATGGGAGCTTAGTGCCTGCGAAGGCTGTGGGATCCGTGACGCTATCTTTTGAAGACCGCACTTTAAATTTGAATAATGTTTATTATGTTCCTTCCTTTGGGAAAAACTTAATATATGTTGCTCAACTTTTCGAGGTAGATTATTGTTTAAAGTTTATAAAGAATGGAATTCGTATTTCTTTTTCAAATTCTTTTATCACTGATGCATGTATGAAGAATGCTCTTTTTTTTTTACATTTATCCCACTCAACATTCTATTTTATACACTGAAATAGATGTAGATCTAGATAGGGAGCCAAAGAGGATCAAACTTTCTGTTTCCTCCGATCTAACAAACTTAACATATCTCTGGCACTTAAGACTTGGTCAATTAGTCTAGACAGGATTAAGAGACTTGTGAGGGACGGTTCTCTCCAAGCCTCTGCAATACGTTCACTACCTACTTGTGAATCTTGCATAGAAGGAAAAATGACTAAGCGACCTTTCTCCGATAAGGGTCGAAGAGTGACTGAGTTGCTGGAAGTAATACATTCTAATGAATGTGGTCCAATCAATCAACATGCGCGTGGAGGATACGAATACTTCGTTACCTTCACTGATGATTACTCAATATGCAGTTTTGTCTATTTGCTTAAACACAAATCCGAGTCCTTTAACGTATTTAAGGTCTTTCGGGCTTTAGTGGAAAAGCAAACTGGCAAACAAATCAAAACCCTTCGATCTGATCGAGGAGGTGAGTATATGTCTGGAGAGTTTGATGACTTTCTTAAAGGAGAAGGTATCTGTCACGACCCGCAGGACACCCGTCGTCCTCGGAACGCGACCTTTCCCATAACATTTTCATAACCATTTATATTTTCAAACAAAATATACATAAAACATTTTCAAACGTCATTTACAAAACGTTTATTAAACAACAGCGGAAATAAAATTAATTTATATATAAGGAATAGAAAGGGTTCCTAGAGCTAGTCCGCTAAAAACCGGTAAAATTTTTCGCTTTTAAAAGAGTTACAATAATGCGGACTACTCTAGCTTGTTATTTGTAAGCACGGGCCCATAATCATGCTTACCGAGTTTAAAACGTAAAAAGAGTTTCGGCCCGATCACCTAAACGTTATCATATTATAAAAGTTCTTTCAAAAGCTATATAAAACTTTCACGAGCATACAAGCTCGGTTCTCAAAAACCTGATACCCATTTCCCAAAAAGACATTTCCTATGCCACAGGTCGTCATGAGATCTACCTTGACTAGCACTCCCGCTTCGCCTGAGATTTTCCTTTATCTATAAAGAGAGGGATTTATGGGGTGAGTCACACCGACTCAGTAAGTAGGATATGTAGCCTACTACTATATGAGATGCATAGATGCAGAATGCAGATGACAGATTCAGAAGAACAAAGAAGTTCAATCATCCAAGTAGCATAGCGAAAGATTATTCAATAACAAAAGCATATATAGTTTTAGAACTCAATTCTAAAACAATCAAACACATAATCATATAGGAATCCGGCTAACAACCGTCTTCCTAGAAACTCATCCATCTCACTCATACCGGTGCCTTACATCAGTGGACTGGCCAATCAACACTTCAGTCCGCAGCCGTTCATGAGAGATGAGTAAACCATTCTGAGAACTTGAGCCTAAGCCCTCAGAAGGCCGAAGTTTTAACGTCTGGGATCCACTAGCACATGTAGGAGGGCCTTAACGCGCGTTTGGTAGAGGGAATCAAACCATCACCAATCCCTGGTCGATCCAGGGTTCATATTTCCTTAAGGATAGGTAAGCCACCCATCGACTTACCTGAAGCCACCCATCGACTTCCCATTAAAGGGCCTTCGGGAATGCCACTCGCTACATTGCTGACAAGAGTTCGTTATGTTTTACAGGAACTGCCTACAGCCTACCTGCCTATCTTATTACAGGAGAGGATCTTATCGGGATAAAGCCCGTCATTAACATTATTAATTTCACTGTATGGCTCTTTAAGTATTTTACAAGGAGTTGTCGACAGCTGTGAGGCTGAATCTTCTCCTAGAACAGTTCCTCTCGGGATAGAATCTGGATGACACTGTCTTTCCTCCTCATGTTGTCCTCTTCATCTGGACGAAGGGGTAAACACTATTACATAAGCTTAACATAGCTTTAAAGGCTTCAAGGTTCTAAACCCGCTAATCGTTTAACCCTACCATTTTATTATCTTATTAGTTAGTGGCCGAAGCCTTATCCGGTCATCTTGTCTAACTAAGAGTTTCTCTTTGTTTTAGGATTAAACGAAGAAACATAAACAATTATTCTACTAGGCACCATTCCCCTTTGGTGCCTCAAACCTATATCCCACTTACCCGGAATAGTTCGTCGGAGAACTCGATGAATTCCGAAGGACACTTTGCTTTACACGCTTCCCGAGACCTTTAGCACGTCCTGGAGCGTCGAGAGAAGAGCTAATCGAGCTTTAATATCGATAACTCTTTTTCTCGAAACTTCAAAACCCGGCTTCGTCGCCCTTGACTCGTCCGGTTCCTGCTCGTCCGTCTAGATCTGTAATTGCATCGCGGAATCCGATAACAAGCCAATTTCATGATTCCAAACTCATAATAAACCATGAAATTCAAATCCCGACATCTCGACCCAAAACCCAAACTAAACAAAATCAAATCCACGTTAACCAAAACTCCAAAATAAACCTCAAAACACTCTAACCAACTCCAAACCAAGCAAACACTTAACCAGCCCCGGCTGAACACACAGAATCAAATGCTCGGCAAAACACAAACAAATCACAAGAATTTCCCGACAGCCTGACCCACTAGCGCTTAAGCCATCATAACTCGAGCTACAAAAATTGAAATCGATTGATTCTAGCGGAAAATGAAAGCAGACTCATGTAGCTTTCTAACGAGATATTACAAGCATACATACGACAAGAATAGCTATCTCAAAAACAGCCCGTAATTCCCGGTTACAATTCTGGAAATCCTGTAATTCCTGCTGCGAAACACAATCTTTGAAAATTCATAACTCATTCAATACTCTATGGATTTACACGTTCTTGGTCATTTTAGAAAGCTCATACAGTCTACTATCCATGAAAAATATCCAAAAATAAGAACTTAAGGCATACCGGTCTGTCCACGTTGATTTACAGAGGCTGTTCAAACAGTTTTTTTTCTTTTTCAAAAATTCGGCCAAATTCAAACCACAGCCAAGAAATCTGAAATCAATCCTCATATTCAAGCCATAATCATCATCAATCGAGCTCAAAGATCAGCTAAACACAATCAACTTCACCAAATTCAACCCGGAACCAAAAACCCCCAAATTTGGAACCAAGAACCCTAGATCTCGAATTCAAGTTGAGGAAGAGATTATCATCTTATTCCCGTGAAATTCAGCCTGTGCTCTCACTCTTTCCCCGGCGTCCCTTCCTGGTCCGGCGTCACGGCGGCTCTTGGCGAGTCTCGTTCTCCTCAGCTCGGAGCGCGCGGTGATGGAGGCTCACGGCAGAGATGGCACGCGACAAGAAGAAAGGAAGAAGAAGAGAGAAAGGAGATAGCGGTGATGGTGGGGCTCGGTGAGCTTGAAGGAGATGACCGAGAGTTTTTTTTTCTTTGTTCGTTTGTTTTGCAGGTCGCGTGCGTGGAGAAGAAGGAAGAAGAAGACAGAATGAAGAGAAGAAGTATGCGATTAGAATGACACGTGGGAAAACTCAAGAGATCCACGTGTAGGACCGGTGTCACCTCATTATTGGGCTTGTTTATTGTCAAAACTGCCCCTCCTCAAATTTTCTTCTCAATCTCGTCCTTCATCTCGTTGCACCTAGATCCTTTTAATTTTTTCCTTCGTTCTCAAGCACTTAAATCTATTCCAACATTCAAGTGCTTTCAAAAATCCTTTTCCTTGTATTCCGATTATCGAAATTCATCATTTCCTTATTGATTTATCAAAATTCATTATGAATTTCTTCCGAAATTCTAAAATTTCACTTAGAACGTAGAACGAGAAAATATAGAGAGAACATCTCTAATAAACTGAAACGAGAGATGTTGTCGCACGAAAATGAACAACTATTTAAAACCTCGGGCGGTTCGATCCAAGGCCGGACCAAGTGATCGCACCCGGGCCAAGAGTGTGAACTCGATAGTCTCGAGCTAGGGTTTTCCCCGATCAACCCGCCTCCCGGGAGAGGTAGGGGGTGAGGAGGAGGAGTGACCGCGCCTTGGTTGTCGGCTGCCTACGTACCCGTGCGTGGGATCAGGTCAGAACATAGTTCAAGCGTGTAGGACGCAGTATGAGGCGCGGAGCCTTGGTGGAGAGGCGTGCTCGACGAAGGAGACGGGGCGCGAGGAGTCCTCGGCAGCGTCTCAGAACTTCGGAGATCGCGTACGCGTCTAGCGTGTTAGACGCGCGAGGGGAACTCTAGTCGAGAACCCTAGGGGCGTGCTTGAGCACCGAAGAACGTTCGGTCAAAGGGAGCGACGTCCGGGGAGTCCCCGTGAGTGCTTCGGAACCTTTGAGAACGGGGGAGAGAGAAGAGAGTCTGCTTCAGGCCAAATATGGCATCTAGAGAAGCAGAGAAGAGTAAGAAATCGAGCGTGTCGATAGGAGATGAAGATAATTTATTGATTTTAATAGGATTCAATGGGATGGCTTTCCCCTCAATGGGAGGGGGTTTATATAGGTGTTTGGGGGCCTTAGAAGGTCCCTTTTTCGTCCATGTGGGACTAGGAATGCGTGTGCCATCAAGTGGAGGCGCACGGCGCGCGCGGCGCACAAAGCGCGGCGCGCAACGCGCGGCGCGCAACGCGCGGCGCAGGGGGCGTGGCGCGCAGGACGCGCGGCGCATGGAGCGCGCGGCGCGGGCACGTCCTGGCGTGGCGCGCGCCTGCCTGGCGCGGCGCGCTGCCTGCTGCATGGCTGGCCGGCGCAGCGTGCTGTGCGCGCGGTGAACGGCTCGTCTTGCCGGGCTCTTGCGGGCCTTCGAATACCATTCTTCCCACGTGAAATATGAAGGCTTCCATTTGACGAGAGTGACTCGACTCGAGGAGACTGACTCAAGGCTCGACTCGAGGAGCGAAGCTCGACTCGAGGAGACTGACTCAAGGCTCGACTCGAGGAGACTGACTCAAGGCTCGACTCGAGGAGCGAAGCTCGACTCGAGGAGACTGACTCAAGGCTCGACTCGAGGAGCGAAGCTCGACTCGAGGAGACTGACTCAAGGCTCGACTCGAGGAGCGAAGCTCGACTCGAGGAGACTGACTCAAGGCTCGACTCGAGGAGCGAAGCTCGACTCGAGGAGACTGACTCAAGGCTCGACTCGAGGAGCGAAGCTCGACTCGAGGAGATTGACTCAAGGCTTGACTCGAGGAGCGAAGCTTGACTCGAGGAGACTGACTCAAGGCTCGACTTCAGGAGATTGACTCAAGGCTCGACTCGAGGAGCGAAGCTCGACTCGAGGAGACTGACTCAAGGCTCGACTCGAGGAGCGAAGCTCGACTCAAGGAGTCAAGAGTTTGGGCGAGGGCTTGAAGATTTGCCGCTCTTCAGGACCTCCGGCCTGACCATCGGCCCTTTGAGCGACGTGCCTTCTTGGCGTCTCGGGTTTTCCGAAAACGACCGACAACATTAGCCCCCCAAGTTCGTCGCTCGGGAGGCGTCCCGGCGATGAACTTTTTGTTCTTCTGGTTGGGTGTTTGAGGAAAATATTTCCTGTGTCTTGTGACCCCGAGGAAACATCTTTTCCTCTTCTTCTTTCTTCTTTTTTTTAGGGGGCCGCGCGGCGCGCGGTCTGTGCAGCGCGACCCGCGCGGCGCGCGGGCTTGGCGCGCGACGCGCCCCGTGCGCGGGGTTGGTTCGCCTAGCGCGGGAGAACTCCGACTTTTTGGAGTTTTTTCTCCGATTTTGCTCCTTGTGGGAGTAGGATTTCGACTCCTACCCCCCTAGAAGTCTATAAATAGGCCTCCCCCCTTCTCTTTATTCCTCACTTTATTTTTTTCTCTCTTTTCTATGCTTGTTCTCTCTTTTACGCTTGCATTATGGGTGTCCCTCCCCTTTTCTCAGCTGAGAGTCCCGAGATTGATTTCTCTCTCTTGTTTCAGGGTTCTGAACACGAAGAGGATGATCTCTTCGCGGGATTAAGGGAAGTTCCTCTGCACGTGGAAGAAAATCCAAGCGGAGTAGAGCAGTGGCTGGAGGAAGGCGAGCTGGGTGCGACCGTGCCCGCTGCTCAGCCTCACGAAGAGTGCGCGCCAACTGGGCGTGATACAGGTGGGGAGTTTGATCATCCCATGTCCGGGGAGCCCGCCCCTCGCCTCGTGATCAACTTAGTCGGCGAGGGGGTTCGTGACAAAGCCTGCCTCGACGTGCCGCAGTCCGACTTGGACTCTCAAGGCGTGCTGGGAGATGTTACGGACGCGGATGCGGTGACTCTGCTAGAGTCGGTTCTCGACGAGATAGACTGCGTGGACGACTTTGGTCTCGAGTCTGAAGATCTTGGAGGTGAGTCAGAGACATGTCCGGGGGCCGAATGCCTCGCATCGGAGCGTCCCGAGGTACCGTCGGCGGCTGCCGCGGTTGTGTCGGAGGGCAGGGGTCCTTCCGTGGAGCCAGGGGGTTCTCAGCCCGAGACCCCTGATGCAGAGGCGTTAGTATCGGCGAGGTCGCTTGCTAGGACGGAGTGGTATCCCGAGGAGGGCCTTGCTGCTCCCGAGGACTTCGATTGTTCGGGGGTCGATGCTTCGAGCTCGCTCACCTACCGGAGATTCGTCGGTCTCCGGGAGGCATTCGCCATTCCGTCGTCCGTGGCGCTTCTTCGTCCCTTACAGGGCGACCGTCCTTTTCGGCCTCGTCGTGGATTTGCCGCAGTTTCAGTTGCAAGTCTCAACTGCGGGTTGCAGCTGCCGTTTCAACCCATCGTTCAGCAGCTTCTCGCCCGTCTGGGGGTGCACTCATGTCAGATGAGTCCGACATTCTACCGCATAGTGGCGATGTGCCACATGGAGTGGCATTGCCAGACTGAGCGGATAATGACCGTGAGTGATTTTCGCAATCTCATCGCGGTCTTCCCTGCGCCCGGGCAACCCAGTTTCTTTGTGGCCCGCGATCGCCGGAATACTAAGCTGATCGTTGATTCAGAGAAGTATAATCGACGACCATGGGTGTGGGTCTCGGCGGAGGCTTTTGGCGATGCGCCGCTTCGGTTCGGCCCCTTGGCCGGGTTTTCTGCTAACGCGGGGGCCGATGACCTCGACTTTGTGAAGGAGATCTGGGGAATGTCGGAGGCTCGGAAAGCCGTCGAACGATTTCGTTCCCCTGAGCTGATGGCTTCCACCGGGTGGTTCCCGCCGTTTCCACCTAGCCAGCGGACCGAGAGTGCCCCCAGTGCCGCATCATCTCTCTCGAGTGGCGATCTTCAAGGTATGTCGATGTTTCACACTTCTTGCTCTTGTTTTTAGCTTAGGTTTTTGACTTTTGTTGCTTTTGTAGTCTCTTCGGCTAGGGCGAGGGCTCGAGCGCGCCTAGCGAAGGCTTCTCGGGACCCAAAGTCGTTGGCGGCGGTCCGTTGTCGGATTGCTGCGCGGAACGGTCGGGAGAAACTCGATACCGATCATCGGACGGGGAACGGTCCTCGCGCCTCTTTGAAGCGACCCTCCTCCTCGGCTTTACCAGACACGTCTTCGGACTCCAAGCGCGTAAACTCGATGGTCGACGTGGAGGCTGCGGAGGTTAAGGGGGAATGTTCCCTGGGCCTTGCTCAATCTTCGATGAAGATGTGGAAGAGCGTCGTGGCCAGCAGCGACGTGGAGTTCTTTCGTCACGGCGTTTCCGATGCACAGAGAGTAAGTTTCCCTTGCGTAGTTTGTGATGAACCTATCTTTCGCTAACCTATCTTTTTGCCTTCTCAGGTGCTTGGTCGAGCGACCCGGGGCGAGAAGATCCTTCACGACCTCATCAGGCGGATGAGCCGTGCCCAGGAAGAGCTTGCTCAAGCGAAGTCTCAACTGGCCCACGCCGGGCGAGGTTCTCACTCAAAGGCGGAGTTTGCGAGTCTCCGCGAGCAGCTTCAGGAGGCTCGCGTGGAATTGGGAGTTACCCGCGGCAAGTGCGACCGTGCTCAGGCGGCGGTGGCGAAGATGGCTGAGGAGCTAACGACGGAACGTCAAGCCCTCGAAGTGGCGACTCGATCGACGGAGGTCCTCCGGAGCGAAGCGCGGGACCTTCGACGTCAGTTGGAATCGCGCACAGAAGAAGTTGGCATTCTTCAGGGCCAGCTTACATCGAGCGAGGCTGCCCGTGTTCGTGCGGAGCGTAAGCGCGACTCCTTGGCGGAGGAGGTGGCTCGGGTCACCGAGGAGAAAGCCGCGGCGGAACAGCTTGCGTTCGACCTTCAAGACGACTTTGATGTCGGAGTCGAGGAGGCAAGACATGTGGCGGCGGTGGAGTGTCGGGACGCCACAGCTACCGAGAATGTTTCTCGGGGGGTCACCTTCCACTTCTTCGACTCGCTGTTCCCATCACTCGACGGGGCCGATCCTGTAGGCGACGATCCCGCCGAGTGACGTTTTCCTTTCTTTACTTTTCTCGCGCAAGTGTTTAGCGCATGCTTTTTAGGTTTTTCCATTCAGCGCACCTGTTTTAGCGCTTGCTTACTAGGATTTTTCCCTTTAGCGCACTTGTCTTAGGGCATGCTTTCTAGGATTTGAGGCAGTTGCCCCTTTCTTTTATGTGACGTTTATTCATTTATTCTTATGAATGTTTTCGCACATCCATCTTTTATGGCATGCTTAGATGGTCAATTGTTTGTGTCAATGGTTTTGCCCATCCTTTTACCTCAGCAGGATAACTTTTCAAACACGCCAGTCACTTGGATGGTTTGCGTTCTTAAGTATTTTCAACTGCGAGTCAGCCATGCTACGTATGCGCCTTACGTGTGCCGGATTGTGCCAAGTGGACGTATCAGGCCGCGCCAGGTAGGCGTTTTAAGCGCGCCATGCAGACGTCTTGGATTGCGCCATGTAGGCGTCTTAGGTTGCGCCATGTAGGCGTCTTAAGTGCGCCATGTAGGCGTCTTAGGTTGCGCCATGTAGGCGTCTTAAGTTGCGCCATGTAGGCGTCTTAAGTTGCGCCATGTAGGCGTCTTATGTTGGAATCGATCTAGGGTTTGAGAAAATAATTAACGCTTCGGTAAGCGGCGGAATTTTAAAAATTTTCTTTTACAAGTAAAACAGTTTTTACTAACCTGGACAAGTGCAAGTACATGTAATTAAAAAACCAATATGAGCTAGAAGTTTACTAACCTTTCTTGAAGCTTGAACTTTGAAGAAGCTTGTGGAAAGTTTACAACGCTCGTCTCCCCTCGCAGCACGTCTCTCTTTCTTTCCTCGGCACCTCGAGCAACAACGAAAGTTTCTATCACTAAATCACTCGAAAAGAAGGAATTAGTGAGTGGGCACTTTTAAACACTACGACTTAAGAACGAGTCTCAAAGTCGCAGAGCTAAAGACTAGGTCGAGTGAGGACCTAGGTGCCAAGACAAGAAAAATCGAAAATATAAACTAGAGAGAGAGAGAGGAAGGGGCGGCCAAGTCTAGAGAGAGAAGCTCTCAATCTCTAAAACTTTGGATGAATGAAAAGTGAGGAATGAGGCTCTTATTTATAGGAGATGTCTCACCTTCAATAAGGTAGTTTCCTCTTCTATAGAATATCACATATTCATGAGCCAATTTCCCTTTTCCTTCAAAGAGTCACACGGCCAAGACTAAGCAAGTAAGTCCTTGGATTTGTTTCCTCTTTTATTTGCTTCTCTCTTGATCCTTTTGGGCGCCTACCATGCTTTCCCCTTAGGGGAAATTTGTTTCCTCTTTTTCTTTTGGCAAGTATCTTAATACATTTATGCACAAAATAATCTCTCTTTCTCTTGGGTATTTGAGCGCCTATAGCATTCTAGAAAAGGCTTCTAGAAGCTTTTCCATTTGTTCATAACAACATGAAAAAGGCCCATTAAGAATTTTCAATAAAATTTGTTGTTGGCCCGTCTAGGGCCAACGGGAACAAGGGCATCTCTTCGACCCATATGGCTAGTACGAGGTCTTGGGCGGCGAAACCCCGACTCAACCAGGAGCCGGCCCAAACCAATGGCCAACTCAAAGCCCAGCCATGGGCCAAGTCAATGGCTCACTCGGCCATTGGCTGGGTCAAATGGCTCACTCGGCCATTGGAAAGTTCACTCGGCCAATGGCCGAGTGAACCCTTCAGCCACCAAGGCAGTTCACTCGGCCATTGGCCGAGTGAACCTTCCAGCAGTTCACTCGGCCAATGGCCGAGTGAACCCTTCAGCCACCAAGGCAGTTCACTCGGCCATTGGCCGAGTGAACCTTCCAGCAGTTCACTCGGCCAATGGCCGAGTGAACCCTCCAGCCGCCAGGGCAGTTCACTCGGCCATTGGCCGAGTGAACCTTCCAGCAGTTCACTCGGCCAATGGCCGAGTGAACCATCTAGCTGCCCCTGCAGTTCACTCGGCCATTGGCCGAGTGAACCTTCCAGCAGTTCACTCGGCCAATGGCCGAGTGAACCTTCCAGCCGCCCCTGCAGTTCACTCGGCCATTGGCCGAGTGAACCTTCTAGCAGTTCACTCGGCCAATGGCCGAGTGAACCTCAGCCGGCCCAAGCTTTTCAGTCGGCCAATGGCCGAGTGAACCTCACCACCATGTTCACTCGGCCATTGGCCGACCCAGCCACTCAATGGCCGAACCAAGCAAGTTCACTCGGCCAAGGGGGCTCCCAACCACCCCTTGGCTGCCTATAAATACAAGGGTCCTTCCCTTGACCCAGGTAATCCATTCTTGAGTACTGAAACGCTGCCGAACTCATACCTCGCTCGTTTCTCTCAAGCTTTGGCCTCTAAACACCCCTAAAACCTCTATACTCCACCTCAATCCCACTAATGTTGAGCGTCGGAGAGGTAAACAGGGGGCACCCCCCCTGTTTCCCCTTTGTAGTTCACGTGTTCTCTACTCCTTTTCAGGTACTTTGACGAACTCAAGGGACATCCACAGCTAAGGGACGACTCGGGACACCGGGTCCGACACGCTCGAGCCGAGACGAGACCACTTGGTCCGGCCGTGGGTCTAACCATCTTTGGCTCCTAAATAGTTGTCCGAAAAACAGCGACAACATTTTGGCGCTAGAAGGAGGGGATCTCTCGACCTTGGCAACACATCCCCTCTACCGGTCTTCTTCTCACTTCTACGACTCTCGAGAGATGAGTCATAGCCCCGCTACCTCCGTGGGCGCCCGAGCGATTAGCTCGAGGCGCGACCTCCAAAGCTCTGCGCACCGTCTCGAAGGGCAACCTCATGATAATGAGAGCCAGCCCCGAGACCCGGCGAATGACCCCGAGGCCGCAGTCCGAAAGGACACGGCTCGAAGGCTCGCCGAACTCCTAGAACGCCCCGGCGTTACCAACGCGCTCATCGCCGACCTCCTCGACTCTAGCGACGTCGACGACATCAACCACGAGACCAACCTCGACCACGCTATTCAGGAAAGTGGACACGCGCGCACGCTTCCAAGGGGACACCCTCGGGCGGCCACGTCGAAGCATCAACCTTTTGGTGAGCACCCACACGCGCCCTTGAGGGGACACCCCCGGGCGACCACGTCAAGGCATCAAGGCTCGCACAATGCCCGAGGACGCTCGGCCTCGAGGTCCCGAAAGGGACGCTCCAAGCTCACCGTCCGCATCCAAAACCCTTGTGAAGGTGACAACGTCGATGGTCTCGGCCTCCGCCAAAGGCGTCGCCTGAACGACGCGCCCTTAACAAGGGTGATAGGGACGGCCTCCGGAGACTTGAGAGACCGCCTCAACTCTCAAAGAGAGGATCACGAGTTCGACTTGAGAGAAAAACTCGACGCTCAACGTGAGACCGCGATCGTCTTGGGGCAGCGACCACCCAACATTGATCAAGCACCCAACCGAAAGCGCGCAGCCGTGGGTGTGAAACCGGCCGTTGGTCCCGAGTCACGAAGGAAAAGGCGCCGGAAGGGTCAAGTCCCTAACGACCACCCTTCTCCGACCCTAAAGCGATCCTTCGTCCCGCTCAACACAACGCCCGACCGGATCCTGCGCTTACGCCGCGATGAGCTGGGAAGCCCCGCTCCACTCACAAAGGACCCCGCGAAGCGAGATCGAAGCAGGTTCTGCGAATACCACAAAGATCACGGGCACGTGATGATCGAATGCAAGCAGCTTAAGAAGCGAATTGATTCCCTAATTCGAGTTGGGAATCTCAGGGAATTCGTCGCATCTGTTAGCGAGCTGTGATTGTCGCGACTACATTTAAATTCACGCCCGAACTCGATCGGCTTCGTGGTCACTTTCATTTCGAAAATGTAATTTCCTTTTTTCAAAGAAGGCCAAGTGCCATGACAAACTGTAATGACCCCCTTATTGCAATAAAGAGTTATTTCACACATGAAATAATGTAACGCATACTATTGTATACCTCTAACGCGAGAGTTTCTCAACCTTTGTCTCACAAACGCAAGAAACTCGGGGGGCTAACAGGGACCAACGCTCAATCAAAAAACAATTCAACAACAACTCAAAAAATAAAAATAAGAGAGACTCTTCACATGTCTCCTCGAGATGAATTCGTTCCTCGAGTCGAGCTACGAGTCCGCGAGTCGACCGATACTCCTCGCGCCGACTCTTCACGAAACTCCTCGTGCAGGCTCTACGTGAGTCCTCGAGTCGAGTTCGAGTCCACGAGTCGACTGATACTCCTC
The DNA here is from genome assembly GCF_054948205.1 of Urtica dioica subsp. dioica. NCBI lineage: Eukaryota > Viridiplantae > Streptophyta > Magnoliopsida > Rosales > Urticaceae > Urtica > Urtica dioica. The sequence goes on from NC_142762.1 coordinate 7,501,566, forward strand.
GTGCCAACTCTTCACATGTCTCCTCGAGATGAATTCATTCCTCGAGTCGAGCTACGAGTCCGCGAGTCGACCGATACTCCTCGCGCCGACTCTTCACAAAACTCCTCGTGCAAGCTCTACGTGAGTCCTCGAGTCGAGTTCGAGTCCACGAGTCGACTAATACTCCTCGTGCCGACTCTTCGCATGTCTCCTCGAGATGAATTCATTCCTCGAGTCGAGCTCCGAGTCCGCGAGTCGACCGATACTCCTCGCGACGACTCTTCATGAAACTCCTCGTGCAGGCTCTACAAGAGCCCTCGAGTTGAGTCCCAAGTCCACAAGCCAACTAACCACTCCTCTTGCAGGCTTTACATGAGTCCTCGAGTTGAGTCCCAAGTCCACAAGCCAACTAACCACTCCTCTTGCAGGCTTTACATGAGTCCTCGAGTTGAGTCCCAAGTCCACAAGTCAACTAACTATTCCTCGTGCAGGCTCTACATGAGCCCTCGAGTTGAGTCTTGAGTCCGCGCTCGCCGCCCAGCTCGTGGGCCGAAAGGCAACGAGTTACAAATGGGTTCAAGGTCTGCGTCCGCAGGGCGTATCTGGTCTAGCCAGTGCCCACGGGAAACCTCGCCACACAAATGTGGTATCGCGCTCGCCGCCCAGCTCGTCGGCCGATAGGCAACGAGTTACAAATGGGTTCAAGGTCTGCGTCCGCAGGGCGTATCTGGTCTAGCCAGCGTCCACGGGAAACCTCGCCACACAAATGTGGCATCGCGCTCGCCGCCCAGCTCGTCGGCCGATAGGCAACGAGTTACAAATGGGTTCAAGGTCTGCGTCCGCAGGGCATATCTGGTCTAGCCAGCGTCCACGGGAAACATCGCCACACAAATGTGGCATCGCGCTCGCCGCCCAGCTCGTCGGCCGAAAGGCAACGAGTTACAAATGGCTTCAAGGTCTGCGTCCGCAGGGCGTATCTGGTCTAGCCAGCGTCCACGGGAAACCTCGCCACACAAATGTGGCATCGCGCTCGCCGCCCAGCTCGTCGGCCGAAAGGCAACGAGTTACAAATGGGTTCAAGGTCTGCGTCCGAAGGGCGTATCTGGTCTAGCCAGCGCCCACGGGAAACCTCGCCACACAAATGTGGCATCGCGCTCGCCGCCCAGCTCGTCGGCCGATAGGCAACGAGTTACAAATGGGTTCAAGGTCTGCGTCCGCAGGGCGTATCTGGTCTAGCCAGCGTCCACGGGAAACCTCGCCACACAAATGTGGCATCGCGCTCGCCGCCCAGCTCGTCGGCCGATAGGCAACGAGTTACAAATGGGTTCAAGGTCTGCGTCCGCAGGGCGTATCTGGTCTAGCCAGCGTCCACGGGAAACCTCGCCACACAAATGTGGCATCGCGCTCGCCGCCCATCTTGTCGGCCGATAGGCAACGAGTTACAAATGGGTTCAAGGTCTGCGTCCGCAGGGCGTATCTGGTCTAGCCAGCGTCCACGGGAAACCTCGCCACACAAATGTGGCATCGCGCTCGCCGCCCAGCTCGTCGGCCGATAGGCAGCGAGTTACAAATGGGTTCAAGGTCTGCGTCCACACAACAAAGACGTGCAAATCGGTTATGCCTTCGGTGGCAAATCGAAAACATAAGACGCGCACAACACAAAAAGACGTGCAAATCGATTATGCCTTCGGTGGCAAATCGAGAACATAAGACGCGCACAATACAACAAAGACGTGCAAATCGACTATGCCTTCGGTGGCAAATCGAGAACATAAGACGCGCACAATACAAAAAAGTCGTGCAAATCGATTATGCCTTCATTGGCAAGTCGAGAACATAAGACGCGCACAACACAAAAAGACGTGCAAATCGATTATGCCTTCGGTGGCAAATCGAGAACATAAGACGCGCACAATACAACAAAGACGTGCAAATCGATTATGCCTTCAGTGGCAAATCGAGAACATAAGACGCGCACAATACAACAAAGACGTGCAAATCTATTATGCCTTCGGTGGCAAATCGAGAACATAAGACGCGCACAACACAAAAAAGACGTGCAAATCGATTATGCCTTCGGTGGCAAATCGAGAAAACAAGACGCGCACAAAACAACAAAGACGCGCAAATCGATTATGCCTTCGTGGGCAAATCGAGAAAACAAGACGCGCACAAGACAACAAAGACGTGCAAATCGGTTATGCCTTCGTTGGCAAGTCGAGAAAATAAGTCGCGCACAACACAATAAAGCCGTGCTAATCGATCACGCCCTCATTGGTAGATCGAGAAAATGAGCCACGCACGATCAACCCGAAACAAAAAGTCATCCCTCGCGACGCGCGAAGGCCATTCCTCATGATGCAAACCCGAGAGCATTCATCCCGCGTCCGCATAAAAGCGTAGATTTTGAGTTTCCACTCGACCTACGCTCGACCGGAAACTCGGGGGTCTAATGTTGTTGGCCCGTCTAGGGCCAACGGGAACAAGGGCATCTCTTCGACCCATATGGCTAGTACGAGGTCTTGGGCGGCGAAACCCCGACTCAACCAGGAGCCGGCCCAAACCAATGGCCAAGTCAAAGTCCAGCCATGGGCCGAGTCAATGGCTCACTCGGCCATTGGCTGGGTCAAATGGCTCACTCGGCCATTGGACAGTTCACTCGGCCAATGGCCGAGTGAACCCTTCAGCCACCAAGGCAGTTCACTCGGCCATTGGCCGAGTGAACCTTCCAGCAGTTCACTCGGCCAATGGCTGAGTGAACCCTTCAGCCACCAAGGCAGTTAACTCGGCCATTGGCCGAGTGAACCTTCCAGCAGTTCACTCGGCCAATGGCCGAGTGAACCCTCCAGCCGCCAGGGCAGTTCACTCGGCCATTGGCCGAGTGAACCTTCCAGCAGTTCACTCGGCCAATGGCCGAGTGAACCATCTAGCTGCCCCTGCAGTTCACTCGGCCATTGGCCGAGTGAACCTTCCAGCAGTTCACTCGGCCAATGGCCGAGTGAACCTTCCAGCCGCCCCTGCAGTTCACTCGGCCATTGGCCGAGTGAACCTTCTAGCAGTTCACTCGGCCAATGGCCGAGTGAACCTCAGCCGGCCCAAGCTTTTCAGTCGGCCAATGGCCGAGTGAACCTCACCACCATGTTCACTCGGCCATTGGCCGACCCAGCCACTCAATGGCCGAACCAAGCAAGTTCACTCGGCCAAGGGGGCTCCCAACCACCCCTTGGCTGCCTATAAATACAAGGGTCCTTCCCTTGACCCAGGTAATCCATTCTTGAGTACTGAAACGCTGCCGAACTCATACCTCGCTCGTTTCTCTCAAGCTTTGGCCTCTAAACACCCCTAAAACCTCTATACTCCACCTCAATCCCACTAATGTTGAGCGTCGGAGAGGTAAACAGGGGGCACCCCCCCTGTTTCCCCTTTGTAGTTCACGTGTTCTCTACTCCTTTTCAGGTACTTTGACGAACTCAAGGGACATCCACAGCTAAGGGACGACTCGGGACACCGGGTCCGACACGCACGAGCCGAGACGAGACCACTTGGTCCGGCCTTGGGTCTAACCGTCTTTGGCTCCTAAATAGTTGTCCGAAAAACAGCGACAACACAAAGACGTGCAAATCGACTATGCCTTCGGTGGAAAATCGAGAACATAAGACGCGCACAATACAACAAAGACGTGCAAATCGATTATGCCTTCATTGGCAAGTCGAGAACATAAGACGCGCACAACAAAAAAAGACGTGCAAATCGATTATGCCTTCGGTGGCAAATCGAGAACATAAGACGCGCACAATACAACAAAGACGTGCAAATCGATTATGCCTTCGATGGCAAATCGAGAACATAAGACGTGCACAATACAACAAAGACGTGCAAATCGATTATGCCTTCGGTGGCAAATCGAGAACATAAGACGCGCACAACACAAAAAAGACGTGCAAATCGATTATGCCTTCGGTGGCAAATCGAGAAAACAAGACGCGCACAAAACAACAAAGACGCGCAAATCGATTATGCCTTCGTGGGCAAATCGAGAAAACAAGACGCGCACAAGACAACAAAGACGTGCAAATCGGTTATGCCTTCGTTGGCAAGTCGAGAAAATAAGACGCGCACAACACAATAAAGCCGTGCTAATCGATCACGCCCTCATTGGTAGATCGAGAAAATGAGCCACGCACGATCAACCCGAAACAAAAAGTCGTCCCTCAAGACGCGCGAAGGCCATTCCTCATGATGCAAACCCGAGAGCATTCATCCCGCGTCCGCATAAAAGCGTAGATTTTGAGTTTCCACTCGACCTACGCTCGACCGGAAACTCGGGGGGCTAATGTTGTTGGCCCGTCTAGGGCCAACGGGAACAAGGGCATCTCTTCGACCCATATGGCTAGTACGAGGTCTTGGGCGGCGAAACCCCGACTCAACTAGGAGCCGGCCCAAACCAATGGCCAAGTCAAAGCCCAGCCATGGGCCGAGTCAATGGCTCACTCGGCCATTGGCTGGGTCAAATGGCTCACTCGGCCATTGGACAGTTCACTCGGCCAATGGCCGAGTGAACCCTTCAGCCACCAAGGCAGTTCACTCGGCCATTGGCCGAGTGAACCTTCCAGCAGTTCACTCGGCCAATGGCCGAGTGAACCCTTCAGCCACCAAGGCAGTTCACTCGGCCATTGGCCGAGTGAACCTTCCAGCAGTTCACTCGGCCAATGGCCGAGTGAACCCTCCAGCCGCCAGGGCAGTTCACTCGGCCATTGGCCGAGTGAACCTTCCAGCAGTTCACTCGGCCAATGGCCGAGTGAACCATCCAGCTGCCCCTGCAGTTCACTCGGCCATTGGCCGAGTGAACCTTCCAGCAGTTCACTCGGCCAATGGCCGAGTGAACCTTCCAGCCGCCCCTGCAGTTCACTCGGCCATTGGCCGAGTGAACCTTCCAGCAGTTCACTCGGCCAATGGCCGAGTGAACCTCAGCCGGCCCAAGCTTTTCACTCGGCCAATGGCCGAGTGAACCTCACCACCATGTTCACTCGGCCATTGGCCGACCCAGCCACTCAATGGCCGAACCAAGCAAGTTCACTCGGCCAAGGGGGCTCCCAACCACCCCTTGGCTGCCTATAAATACAAGGGTCCTTCCCTTGACCCAGGTAATCCATTATTGAGTACTGAAACGCTGCCGAACTCATACCTCGCTCGTTTCTCTCAAGCTTTGGCCTCTAAACACCCCTAAAACCTCTATACTCCACCTCAATCCCACTAATGTTGAGCGTCGGAGAGGTAAACAGGGGCACCCCCCCTGTTTCCCCTTTGTAGTTCACGTGTTCTCTACTCCTTTTCAGGTACTTTGACGAACTCAAGGGACATCCACAGCTAAGGGACGACTCGGGACACCGGGTCCGACACGCTCGAGCCGAGACGAGACCACTTGGTCCGGCCTTGGGTCTAACCGTCTTTGGCTCCTAAATAGTTGTCCGAAAAACAGCGACAACAAAATTCCTATGAAATGAAATTAATCCACAAGGCCCAATTAATCATATTATGGCCGAGTGACATTAAGTCATCAAATGAACTTGTCAAAATTTATTGACATCCATTTCATCCTATGTCTCAAAAGACAAGAATACCCTTTTAACTATTTTCGTTCTTGTTTTGACTTAGCTTCCAGTTTAACTATTCCTATTGATGTGATTCGTGACAGTGACCTCATGGACCCAAATGAACAAAGCTTGAGCTAAACACTTGGACTCAAAAGTTCACAAACCTTTTCCAAGTTTAGCTTAATGCCAACTGACTCCACTAAAGAGCTGACACTGAAAATCTCTCGGTTCAAATGAATTTATTTTCTACTCAAGAATTCGACCTAATTATGATGAGCAGATCCACTGAATATTATCTATGTTTACCCTTCATGAATGTCATCAGCTAGTCGGGATTTACTAAATTACCATTTTACCCTTCT